>NC_092381.1:29019822-30269822 GCF_030028105.1 Mobula birostris
TCTGATCCCTCTATAAGGATTGGTATGTGTTCCTTTGTCTTATCCTTCCTGAAGTCCACAATCAGCTCTTTTGTCTTACTGACATTGAGTGTCAGGTTGTTGCTGTGGCACCACTCCACTAGTTGGCATATCTCACTCCTGCACGCCCCCTCGTCATCACCTGAGATTCTACCAACAATGGTTGTATCATCAGCAAATTTATAGATGGTATTTGAGCTATGCCTAGCCACACAGTCATGTGTATATAGAAAGTAGATCAGTGTGCTAAGCACACACCCCTGAGGTGCGCCAGTGTTGAACGTCAGTGAGGAGGATATGTTATCACCAATCTGCACAGATTGTGGTCTTCCAGTTAGGAAATTGAGGATACAATTGCAGAGGGAGGTACAGAGGCCCAGGTTCTGCAACTTCTCCATCAGGTTTTTGGGGATGATGGTATTAAATGCTGAGCTACAGTCGATGAACAGCATCCTGACGTCGGTGTTTGTGTTATTCAGGTGGTCTAAAGCCCTGTGGAGAGCCAGTGAAATTGTGTCTGCCATTGACCTATTGTGGTGATAGGCAAATTGCAATGGGTCCAGGTCCTTGCTGAGGCAGGAGTTCAGTCAAGTCATGACCAATCTTTCAAGGCATTTCATCACTATTGATGTGAATGTTATGGGGCAATAGTCATTAAGGCAGCCCATATTATTCTTCTTAGGCACTGGTATAATTGTTGCCTTTTTGAAACAAGTGGGAACTTCCGCCCGTTGCAGTCAGAGGTTGAAAATTCCCGCTAGTTGGTTGGCACAGGTTTTCAGAGCCTTACCGGGTACTCCATCAGGACCTTCCTCCTTGCGAGGGTTCATTCTCTTTGAAGACAGCCTAACATCGACCTCTGAGACTGTCATCACAGGGTCATCAGGTGCAGCAGGGATCTTCACAGCCGTAGTTGTGTTCTCCTTTTCAAAGCGGGCAAGGAAGGCATTGAGATCATCTGGTACGAAGCATCACTGCCATTCATGCTATTGGGTTTCACTTTGTAGGAAGTAATGTCTTGCAGACCCTGCCAGAGTTGCTGTGGATCGAATGTCGCCTCCAACTTCATTTGAAATTGTCCCTTCCCACTTGAAGTAGCCCTCCGCAAATCATACCTGGTTTTCTGGTACAGGCCTGGGTTGCCGGACTTGAATGCCACAGATCTAGCCTTCAGCAGATGACATACATCCTGGCTCATCCACGGCTTTTGGCTCATCTCCATTATAAAAGGACACCACTCTATTCTGAGGCTGTGTCCTCTGGTCTTAGACTCTCCCACTATAGGAAATAAATTCTCCATGTCCACTCTATCAAGGCCTTCACCATTCAATAGGTTTCAATGAGGTCACCCCTCATTCTTCTGAATTCTAGTGAATACATGCCCAGAGCCATCAGACACTCTTCATATGACAAGCCATTTAATCCTGGAATAAATTTCGTGAATCTCCTTTTAACCCTCTCGAGGTTCAACACATCCTTTCTAAGACCGGGGGCCCAAACCCACTCAAAATACTGCAAGTGTTTTATAAAGTTTTTTATAAAGTGCTTTATAAAGTTCCAACATTATATCCTTGCTTTTATATTCTAGTCCTGTTGAAGTGAATGCTAATATTGCATTTGCCTTCCTCACCGCAGACTCAACCTGCAAATTAACCTTTAGGGAATCCTGCAAAGGACTCCTCTACAGCTCCATTTATTTTCTCTCCATTTAGAAAATAGTTAACCCTTTCACTTCTTCTACCAAAGTGTATGACCATATACTTCCCAACACTGTATTTCATCTGCCATTTCTTTGCCCATTCTCCTAATCTGTCTGTCTTTCTGTAGCCTCTCTACTTCCTCAAAACTACCTGACCCTCTAACCATCTTCATATCATTGTGCAAACTTTGCAAAAAAGCCATCAATCCATCATCCAAATCGTTAACAGACAACATAAAAAGAATCAGTCCCAACGCAGATACCCGTGGAACACTACTAGTCACCGGCAGCCAACCAGAAAAGGCTCCCTTTATTCCCACTCTGAGCCTCCAGCCAGCCAACTAATCTTTTATCCATGCTAGAATCTTCCCTGTAATACCATGGGCTTGTAGCTTGTTAAGCAGCCTCATGTGTGGCACCTTGTCAAAGGCCTTCTGAAAATCCAAATACACAACATCAATTGATTCTCCTTTGTCTATCCTGCAAATCCTAACTGCAACCGTAGACTGAACCAAAGTTGAGCTGACAGTTAAGCACTGAACCTGAGTTCAGGTGCTCTTTAAATATCCAAACCCTGGTTCCAAAACAGGCCAGCAGTTAGTGGAGTGAGCCAGGATCTTTAAAGGGACCATGCCAGTTATCCATACTCCAGAGACTCAGAGGGTCTAAACCCCGGAGGCTTGCATGGTCGGGTGTGCACGGTAACATGATCTGGGAATTGAGAGGCTACAGACCTTGTCTGGTGTACAGCTGGAAGAGTGAGGTAAAAGGAAGAGGAGGAGGATGGAATAAGGACAGCAAATCATAAACACAAGCCGTTCTGCAGATGCTGGAATCTTGAGCAACACACACAAAATGCTGGGGGAACTTGGCAAGTCAGGCAGCATCCATGGAGGGGAATAAACAATCAATGTTTTGGGCCGAGACCCTTCATCAATTCTGAAAGGTGATGAAGGGTCTCAGTCCAAAATGTTGATGGTCGATTCCCTTCAGAGCTGCTTTCTGACTTACTGAGTTCCTTCAATACTTGTTATGTGCTGGAATAAAGGTAGATAATTATGTAAAGAGACACTACACATTCCATCAGAACACATTTTATGACCCTGAGGTTCACAAACAAAGAGGCAGACCAGCCTGAAAGCAGAACGATTTTACTTTCTTTCATAGTTGGAATGTTAAATGGTGAATTACCATCATACCACAGAAGAACCAGGCAAGCATGCACTGCATCAACGTTTCTCCTTGACATTCAAGGTTATCCCTCCTTTCCCGCTCATCCAATAGCTGCACTGTAGAGATCAGCATTGACCCAGAAATTGAGCTGTGGCTTCAGAAGTATCAGACTCTGCATTGTGATAGCTGGTGAAAGATTCTCTCATAGTTATTCCCAACACTCCCTCCTCCAGTGTGGCAGTGCCTCATGTTAAGCTGCTTTTGTTGATAACAGTTTAATCTCCTGCAAGGGAGAAGGAAGGGTGTTTGTGGATATTTGCAAGTATGTTTCTATATCACGTCTGCCATGTTTGATTATCTACGTGGAGGTAAGTGATAACTCCATGTGTTGGAATGGAGGTATGCTGAGCATTTTGGTTTGTTCATTGCTGGTCTTTATAGACAATTCCACTGATATTGAGTGGATGTGTGGGGTCATTAAGATAAACAAATCCTTTATCAAAACACTGTACAAATCCACTCTACAATATATTTTGTGTTCATGTTAAAATACTCTAAGTTCAGTTCAGTCAGTGCCTGTCTTCTTCACATCAGTTTTCTCTAAGCCACACTGACTCTTCCATCATTCATTGCTTTTCTTCTAGTTGGGGTGACAGAATAGCATAGTGGTTAGTGCAACACTTTATAGTGCTAAGATTCACCAATCGGGGTTCAATTCCTGCTTGTGGGAGAATTCAGCTGCTACTCAGCATTTTACCACAGCCAGAAGGACAGGTTATGAGGTGATCCTTCTCTCTCGATCCAGCTGTATGTACAAAAGATCTCCAGCTATTAATCCAGCTACTTTTGTTCCATTACCATCTGCACAGCAGGATGGGGATAACCATGACTCTCTGCTCGCAGTGGAAGCCACTAATACTTCCCCACCAGATCTGAAGAGCGAACCTATTGATCCCGTTATGATGGCAATTGTGGAAAAAATAGAGGATTTATCACCTCATTGGGGAAAGCAATTAAACACGCCTCCTTTGTCCTGAAACTTTCAGAAGCTATACAGTTGCCACAGACTTTAGTAATAATTAAGTCTGAGGCACACACCTCAGCCGAGAAATAGGTCTCCAAGAGAAATCGGTTTGCAGACACGATAGCAAAACAGGTGGTCCTTCAGCCACAACCTGTGCTATAGACCCCTCAGCTTGAATCAGGAAGGAAGAAGCTCCCCGTGTTTATTGACATCTAGCAGTTGCAGGAAGCCCAGAATCTTGCCTCACAACAAGAGAA
This sequence comes from Mobula birostris, assembly GCF_030028105.1. Taxonomy (NCBI): domain Eukaryota; kingdom Metazoa; phylum Chordata; class Chondrichthyes; order Myliobatiformes; family Myliobatidae; genus Mobula; species Mobula birostris. The sequence goes on from NC_092381.1 coordinate 29,023,994, forward strand.
ATGTGCCTGGAAGTAAATCTGCCTGTTACCAGAACACCAGGCTATGGCGTCACCCAGACAGCCAAGTAGTGTGCCCGCATAGTTTATTTTTGTCCCCGGCTCTCCTGGCACATGGCCAGGCTCACATGGGCAAAGGAGGGACGCAGCATGCCATCACTCAACAATGGTACGCCCCTGAAAAGTGACTTTGTACATATGGCTGCTGAAAGGAGGTTTAAGTATATATTGGTAATAGTAGACATATTTTCTAGATGGGCGGAAGCCTATCCAACTAGGAGGAATGATGTAAGAACTGTGGTGAACATATTGATGCAAGAAATTATACCTAGGTTTGGAATTCCCCTAAAGATAAATAGTGAAAAGGGAACCCATTTTAAAAATAAATTAGTACAGGGACTGAAGGAAGCCTTGGGGTTCCAGTAGAAATTGCATATCCCCTACCAGCCTCAGTCCTTAGGCATGGTGGAAAGAGCAAATGGGCAAATAAAAGCAGCTTTGACAAAAGTTTGTCAGCAAAACGGTCTCGGATGGCCAGAGGCAATGCCCTTAGTAAGGTACACTCTGCGAAATCAGAAGAATAGGAATACAGGACATACCCCTCATGAAATTTTGATGGGGCGGACTATGACAACAGGAACTAAGCCTCCCATGACCCCGGAAAAGGTAGTGCTAATATGGAATGATGAAAAGACACTGAAATATGCACAAGCATTCTGTCAGGAGGCAGGGAAATTGTATGAGAGGGTCCGGCAAGCCCAGGCACCTTTAACTGAAGGTAACATGCATCCGTTAAGCCGGGAGAGAGAATATATGTGAGATCAATGAATAAGGATTCTTTCTCTCCCAGACTGCTGAGGACCCATACAGCCGTTAAGGGAAGGGGAAACCTGACTGAATACATGCCAGCAGGTGCAAGTTGCACCACGACAAGGACAAAATAAAAGACTGAACAAGTGACATCTTCCCCAAGAGAGAGAGGAATGGCACTGAGAACCAAGAACAATGTGTTACTGAGAGACTGGAACATAAATTTATTTTAACCTGCACCTCATGTTATATACATAGTGACTGATTATTAACAAAATATATACTCAATAGAGGACTAACATGAAGGAAGTAGTGGTAATAATCATATTCGGGGTGGGATCGATTGATTACCTAACAGCGTCAGAGGACAAATACAAAGAAACAGGAAAGTGGAGAAGAAGTATTAGCCTGAGAAGAAGGGGTCTGTGAGTTAGTAGAGAAAGAATGTTGCACCTACATACCCGATGCCTCTGAAAATATAACTGACCTTAGCCAGCACATAAAAGTGAAGATAGAGGAGATTAGAAAGACAGGGAAACAGTTCAAGGATTTTGATTCAGGGAAAAAGTGGTGGGAGATAATAGAGGGATGGTTTTCTGGCTGGGGAAGCTGGATAATGCATGGAATAATTATAGTGGCGATGATACGTGTTTTAGGGTGTTCTATACATGGAGCATTGTGATTGTGCTGTTATCAATTAATGAAAAATGCCTTGTCTGGCCCTGAAGGTGTCCCTGTGGTACCCTAAATGATGAAAGACACAGCCAGCAAGGAGCACTGGTGTGGTGAAGAGGTGCACCCAAGGAAGGAGAGACCCTTCCCCTATGGATATGAACCCCCTTATGAGGAGGAGGAAACACCTCAGTAAGGAGTGTTAATCTAGAAGATTAACAAGGAGGGAACTGTGGGAGAAAATATCGAGGCCTTACATGGTAATGGGGATTGAGGGGCTAATGATTGGTTTTAAAATGTGAATTCGAAGTCCACAATCATTTATCTGTAACTAATGTACTCTGTGTGACTGAAATGTGTCTCACAACCGAGATATAAAAATAACTGTATCTGTACTTCTTCGTTCTGAGATTTTTTATACATCTGTGGTTGAGCCAGCTTGCCTGATATATTTTTGAGAACTAACACTTAAGTAAAATGTGTAGCTTCTCAAGGACATATTTTTGCTACTTCGCCACTCGGTAGCGTTGCTGGAGTTCCACTAAATATTAAGACACTGATTGCTAAGTTTTGCCTTGAACATCCCAACTCCTGCATTCAATATTTTGATTTTTGAAGGCCAATGTGCCAAAATCTTTCTTTATGACCGTCTCTACCTGAGATGCCACTTTCAATGAATTATGCACCTGTATTCCCAGATCCCTCTGCTTCTCAGTGTCCTACCGCTCACTGTGTAAGTCCTACCCTTGTCAGTCCTACACAAGTACAACGCCTTGCACTTGTCTGCATTAAATTCCATCTGCCATTCTTCCAGCCAATCCGGATCCCTCTGCAAGCTATGATAGCCTTATTTGCTATCCACTACACCCCATTCTTGGTGTCATCCACAAACTTGTTGATCCAATTGACCACATTCTCTGACCTTTGATATAGATGACAAACAGCAAAGGATCCAGCACTAATCCCTGTGGTGCTCCAATAGTCACAGCCTTCAGTCAGAGAGGCAACCATCTACTGCCAGCCTCTGGCTTCTCCACAAAGCTGATTTACTACCTTACCTTATCTTTGGCCTTCACTATGGCAATGGAGCTCATTATCAGAGCCTCAAAATAGGTTGTAGGAGGAAAAGGGCTACTGTCTGGTCAACGGTTACCACTGATACGAGCCTATATGGACGAAATAACGATACTAATGACAACTGTCCCCTGCACCAAGAGACTTCTGGAGAAGCTTCATCAAAACATCACATGGGCAAGGTTGGAGATCAAGCCCAGCAAGTGCAAAAGCATCTCCATTGTCAAAGGTCAAGTCACGGATAAAAGATGTCATATTGACACCTGTCCCAACTGTTTCAGAAATGCCAGTGAAGAGCTTGGGCCGATGGTATGAAGCTAAACTCAAGGGTACTGAGTTTAATCAACTGAAAAAGGATACCATCATGTACATAGCTCGCATCAACAAGACCTGGCTGCCAGGAAAACTCAAGCAGTGGTGCTTCCAGTTCAGCATACTCCCAAGACTCATGTGGCCTTTAACAGAGTATGAAATCCCCATCAGCAAGATTGAAAAGCTCGGAAGAATGATCAGCACACATGTAAAACAGTGGCTTGGACTTCCGCGATGCTTAAGTCCCGTTGGACTGTACAGGAACGGCAAATTGAAATTACCAGTTGCAAGTCTTGTGGAAGAATTCAAATGCACCAAAGCAAGATTGGTCATGATCCTCACTGAATCTGAAGATCCTGTTATTGAAACAGTGCCCCCCACCCCGTGTGGCAATGGGGAGGAAGTGGGCCCCATCTGAAGCCATTCAGAGTGCTAAGTCTGCTCTTTGCTTCAGGGATGTGGTTGGCCAAGGCCAACATGGGAAAGCCAGCAAACAACAGGAATTCTGCAGATGCTGGAAATTCAAGCAACACACATCAAAGTTGCTGGTGAACGCAGCAGGCCAGGCAGCATCTCTAGGAAGAGGTACAGTCGACGTTTCAGGCCGAGACCCTTCGTCAGGACTAACTGAAGGAAGGGTTAGTAAGAGATTTGAAAGTGGGAGGGGCAGGGGAGATCCAAAATGATAGGAGAAGACAGGAGGGGGAGGGATGGAGCCAAGAGCTGGACAGGTGATTGGTTATTAGAGGATCATGGGACAGGAGGTCCAGGGAGAAATTCAAGTGGGGGGAACCCAGAGGATGGGCAAGGGGTATAGTCAGAGGGACAGAGGGAGAATAAGGAGAGTGAGAGAAAGGATGTGTGTATATCAATAAATAACGGATGAGGTACAAGAGGGAGGTGGGGCATTAGCGGAAGTTCGAGAAGTCAATGTTCATGCCATCAGGTTGGAGGCTACCCAGACGGAATATAAGGTGTTGTTCCTCCAACCTGAGTGTGGCTTCATCTTTACAGTAGAGGAGGCCGTGGATAGACATGTCAGAATGGGAATGGGATGTGGAATTAAAATGTGTGGCCACTGGGAGATCCTGCTTTCTCTGGCGGACAGAGCGTAGGTGTTCAGCAAAGCAGTCTCCCAGTCTGCGTCGGGTCTCGCCAATATATAGAAGGCCACATTGGGAGCACCGGACGCAGTATATCACCCCAGCCGACTCACAGGTGAAGTGTCACCTCACCTGGAAGGACTGTCTGGGGCCCTGAATGGTGGTAAGGGAGGAAGTGTAAGGGCACGTGTAGCACTTGTTCCACTTACAAGGATAAGTGCCAGGAGGGAGGTCAGTGGGGAGGGATGGGGGGGACAAATGGACAAGGGAGGCGCGTAGGAAGCGATACTATCACCGACTTTATCCGCTCAGGGGATCTCCCATCCACTGCGACCAACCTTATAGTTCCCACACCCCGCACTTCCCGTTTCTACCTCCTACCCAAGATCCACAAACCTGCCTGTCCTGGCAGACCTATTGTCTCAGCTTGCTCCTGCCCCACCGAACTCGTTTCTGCATACCTCGACACGGTTTTATCCCCCCTTGTTCAATCCCTTCCTACCTACGTTCGTGACACTTCTCACGCTCTTAAACTTTTTGATGATTTTATGTTCCCTGGCCCCCACCGCTTTATTTTCACCATCGATGTCCAGTCCCTATATACTTCCATCCCCTATCAGGAAGGTCTCAAAGCTCTCCGCTTCTTTTTGGATTCCAGACCTAACCAGTTCCCCTCTACCACCACTCTGCTCCGTCTAGTGGAATTAGACCTTACTCTTAATAATTTCTCCTTTGGCTCCTCCCACTTCCTCCAAACTAAAGGTGTAGCTATGGGCACCCGTATGGGTCCTAGCTATGCCTGCCTTTTTGTTGGCTTTGTGGAACAATCTATGTTCCGTGCCTATTCTGGTATCTGTCCCCCACTTTTCCTTCACATCGACGACTGCATTGGCGCTGCTTCCTACACGCATGCTGAGCTCGTTGACTTTATTAACTTTGCCTCCAACTTTCACCCTGCCCTCAAGTTTACCTGGTCCATTTCCAACACCTCCCTCCCCTTTCTAGATCTTTCTGTCTCTATCTCTGGAGACAGCTTATCTACTGATGTCTACTATAAGCCTACTGACTCTCACAGCTATCTGGACTATTCCTCTTCTCACCCTGTCTCTTGCAAAAATGCCATCCCCTTCTCGCAATTCCTCCATCTCCGCTGCATCTGCTCTCAGGATGAGGCTTTTCACTCCAGGACGAGGGAGATGTCCTCCTTTTTTAAAGAAAGGAGCTTCCCTTCCTCCATCATCAACTCTGCTCTCAAACGCATCTCCCTTATTTCATGCACATCTGCTCTCACTCCATCCTCCTGCCACCCCACTAGGAATAGGGTTCCCCTTGTCCTCACCTACCACCCCACCAACCTCCGGATCCAACATATTATTCTCCGTAACTTCCGCCACCTCCAACGGGATCCCACCACTAAGCACATCTTTCCCTCCCCCTCTCTCTCTGCTTTCCACAGGGATCACACCCTACGCGACTCCCTTGTCCATTCGTTCCCCCCCCCCCATCCCTCCCCACTAATCTCCCTCCTGGCACTTATCTTTGTATGCGGAACAAGTGCTACACATGCCCTTACACTTCCTCCCTCACCACCATTCAGGGCCCCAGACAGTCCTTCCAGGTGAGGCAACACTTCACCTGTGAGTCGGCTGGGGTGATATACTGCGTCCGGTGCTCCCGATGCGGCCTTCTATATATTGGAGAGACCCGATGCAGACTGGGAGACCGCTTTGTTGAACATCTACGCTCTGTCCGCCAGAGAAAGCAGGATCTCCCAGTGGCCACACATTTTAATTCCACATCCCATTCCCATTCTGACATGTCTATCCACGGCCTCCTCTACTGTAAAGATGAAGCCACACTCAGGTTGGAGGAACAACATCTTATATTCCGTCTGGGTAGCCTCCAACCTGATGGCATGAACATTGACTTCTCGAACTTCCGCTAATGCCCCACCTCCCTCTTGTACCTCATCCGTTATTTATTGATATACACACATTCTTTCTCTCACTCTCCTTTTTCTCCCTCTGTCCCTCTGACTATACCCCTTGCTCATCCTCTGGGTTCCCCCCCACCCTTGTCTTTCTCCCTGGACCTCCTGTCCCATGATCCTCTAATAACCAATCACCTGTCCAGCTCTTGGCTCCATCCCTCCCCCTCCTGTCTTCTCCTATCATTCTGGATCTCCCCCTCCCCCTCCCACTTTCAAATCTCTTACTAACCCTTCCTTCAGTTAGTCCTGACGAAGGGTCTCGGCCTGAAACGTCAACTGTACCTCTTCCTAGAGATGCTGCCTGGCCTGCTGCATTCACCAGCAACTTTGATGTGTGTTGATGGGACAGCCGGGCTCGGAGTTGTCCCAAAACCTCCTCAGTGGCACAAGGCAACATCAGTGCAGAAGAGATGGCTTGTGGTGGAGGAGTTGAGAAGACAGGAGGAGGCAGAGCGACACACCAGGGTCATCTCAATGGCCAAGCAGGGCCACTGGACTAATTAGGAGAGCCTAGGAAAGAGGAAACTTAGCTGGCGTGACATCTGGGAGATGGAGAGATCTCGGCTAAGTTTTGTCATCAGAGCCACTTATGACCTCCTACCCACACCCCAGAACCTGAACCAGTGGTGGGGAGAAGACCCCGCTTGCTCTCTTTGTCATGCACCTGCGTCACTAAGGCACATTTTAACAGGATGCACTACGAGCCTCACCCGGGGCGGGACATTTTGTGGCATAACCAAGTTCTCAGACAGCTGGCATCAATCTTGGAACAGAGGCGAATCACCACAAATGCTCTCCCACAAACATCGGCAGGAAATGTCCACATCACACGATTTGTACCAGCAGGCCAGCCTCCAGAGCACCGTATAACATCAAAAGATGTAAGAATTCTGCAGGTTGCTCGGGATTGGAAAATGGACGTGGACTTGGAAAAAAAGCTTGTGTTTCCCCCAGACATTGCGGCTACAACACTCCGGCCAGACATGGTCCTGTGGTCCACAACAGCCAAGCTGGCATATGTTGTGGAATTGACAGTACCATGGGAAGATGGTGCTGAAGAAGCTTATGAGAGGAGAAAGACCAAGTACTCTGAACTGGCAACTGAAGCTGCCCAGAATGGCTGGAAGACCAAGATTTTCCCTGTAGAAGTGGGATGCAGGGGATTCGTTGCCACATCTACGACCAGTCTATTGAAGAAGATGGGGTGAGGGGTCACTCCCTCCAGCAAGCAATCAAGTCCTTGTCAAATGCAGCAGAAGAAAGCAGCAATTGGACTTGGATTAAAAGGAAAGACAACAACTGGGCTGCAAGATGAAGACAGGACGGTGTGGAACTGAGGGGGGTGTACCTGGGACACCAGGTAGCACCGGTGAGCCCTCTGGAGACGTTGTGGGCTTATCAACGAAACGTCAAAGAAGGAGGGTGCCCACCTGATGGCCCCGATGACGTACCTACCCTCCTGGTCACCACTCTAAGCCCACTGCTTGGTATTGAAACATCAAGCCCTAGAAGCTCTTCTTCTCTTGTATGCTGAGCAAGTGGCAATTAAAGCTAATCTTTTGCTTTTCTTTTGTCTTGAGATGTTCAAACATGATGGGAATTAACATAGTTTAGTATCGCTGAATGCACCAGAATTCTGAAATTTCTCCAGCTTTGTGTACACTCATAAGAAAAACATTACTATTGGCACCTAGGATACACACTTTCATGGCACCACGATCAACTAGGGTGGCCCTCAAAAATATTCTTTATTTGATAAATATGAGAAAATCTGCAAGATGCTTATAATTCAAAGCATCACCCACAAAATGCTGGAGAAACTCAGCAGCATCTATTGAAAACAGTAAACTGAGTCTTGGCCTGAAACATCGACTGTTTACTCCTTTCAGTAGATGCTGCCTGGCCTGCTGAGTTCTTTAACTGATTACTAGTCTGGCCTATATAATTTCCTATGAATGGAAACTGATGCTCACTTGAAGAGTTCAAAGAGCAGATAAATTGATTTAAGTATATTACGCTTCAGATCCCAGATGCTTGCAGGGATTTTTCTTTTTCTGACTGCCCTGTACAAAAAGCAACTTAACTTGAATGGAAAGTTTTCATATATTCATTGCTACTTGTGACTTTTATTTGATGTGTATTTTCAGCCTACTGTTAGACTGACATTCAGAATGGCAAATTGAATGATGTGCATAAAAAATTAAGCCAGCATGAATCTGTGCCTTCAGGAGAAACAGGAAATGGGTACAAAATCAACTGCTTTTTGTTTCTAGGTTCCCTGAGTGAAAGAATGAGAAATACTTTTTTTTCAAAGTATTTCCAAGGTGTGCCAATAAAAGTGACCTCAACACAATACACAGACTTGTTCAATGCATTTGTTCGCAGAATGTGGACGTTCCAGGACTTGCCAGCAACTATCCGTCCTCAAACATGGAAACACCATAAAAGGATCTCTCCAAGTTGTCACCCAGCCAAACTTGGAATTATATTGCAAGTTTGTCTTCATTGCTGGGTCAAAGTCCTCAAACTTCCTCTCCAACACCATTGTGGAGAACCTACAATGCAAGGAGAAGATGGCAGCACACGCAGCCACTTTGGTGGTGATGTCTGTTATCTGTCAAGTAGAGGACCGTGCACAATCCTGATTTGATGGAAACAGACGTGACAGTACGGAGGAACATCTGGAAAACTTCTGAAATGCCCACTTCACTGCCACTGCTACTGTGTGGTAACCAGAATCTCCGGAGCAGAAGGCCCTGAAACCTCGGCTTTGTGTGTTTCAGCAGCAGGGGTGAGGTTGAAGGCGCTTGGCAGAGGATGGAGCTCGGGAGGCTGTATCGGAGAGGTTGGTCGGAAGCTCGAAGTTTTCGGACGGATGGACTCAGTGTCGGCTGTGGTCGGCTGCTTCCAAGGCATCGGCAAGTTGACGGTGCCTGGAGATTTATGGCAGGGAGTTTCTCCCTTTTGCCACCTGCTATCGGGGACTCGGGAGGAGTCGATCGACTCAGGGACTTTTGAGACTTTATTTACCGTGCCCATGGTTTGTTCTTCATCAAATTATGGTATTGCTTTGCACTACTGTAACTGTATGTTATAATTATGTGGTTCTGTCAGTGTTAGTCTTTGGTTTGTCCTGTTTTCTGTGATATCACTCCAGAGAAACGTTGTATCATTTCTTAATGCATGCATGCATTCCTAAATGACAATAAAAGAGGACTGAGTGTTCTCATAATCTAATCTACCTTCATCAGAAGGGCTGCAGTTGTTCAGTAAGGGCAGATCTCAAGAGTAATTAAGGGTGGGAAATAAATCCTCATCTTAATAATGACGATCTCAGAGCCCAGAATTTGGCATTCTAGAGGCTATAAATGGCATTGATGTATACAGAGAGCTTGAGGTGGAAGTCCAAAGCTTCCTGAAAGTGGCATTACTAGTGGATAGGGTAGTAACGACTGTGTCCACTAATGGGAATGCTTGACTTCATCAGTCAGACCATAGAGTGAAAAAGTTGGGAGGACATGCTGCAGCAGTATAATACATTGGTTAGCCTACATCCGGAGTTTCACATGCAGTTATGGTTGCCACATTATGGGAAAGTTATGGTTACTTTGGAGAGGAAGCAGAGAAGTTCACCTGGAATTTGCATGGATTAATGAATATCAGCTGACTTAATAGCTTAACCAGAGAAGAGTAGTTTTGTACCCTAGACAAACAATCATATTGTGATCCAAACACAAGCACCACGAAGATCTCACCTCGTTCAGTAGAGATAATTGCAGAAGTGTTTGCATAAAAATTCCTCTTAAGCTGTCCACTCCCTCTTATACCGTTAATTTTTAATCACAATGAGAGGCCTTGATGAGAAGGAGGAGATGACAATTATCAGACTTCAGCAGAAGTTACTGACAACTTCTTCAATGTCTGCTGCCTGTATATCCCAATAAGACGATTAACACTTATTTATCATTCAAACTGAAATACAGATTGTTACAGCGATAGAAATAATATTTTGACCCTGTGTTCTCCAGTTGTAGATGAAAGAGTGTGGAGTAAATATACTTTTGATGGACCCTTTGCTTCACTGTGGTAAAAAGAAGATTTATGTAACTAAGAGGAAGTTTTTTTATATTCTCTGACAAAGCTACATATCAACACAAGTCTCTGGATAAGTTGCAAAGGACTTGCTAAGACCAGGAAAGTAATATTTCTTTAAATGAAGCAGGAATATTTAGGTCTGTCTGCTGCTTTGATTTCAGGCTTAGGTTATGAGCTGAACCTTATGCAAGAGATTCTGCAGATGTTGGAAATCCAGAGCAATACACATAATGTTGACGGAACTCACCAGGTTTGGCAACATCTGTGGAGAGGAATATACAGTCGATGCTTCGGGCCGAGACCCTTCATTTCAGCCTGAAACGTGAACTGTTTTTTCCCTCTCCATAGACGTTGCCAGACCTGTTGAGTTCCTCTAACATTGTGTTCACCTCGGCCCGAAACATCGATTATTTATATGTTACCTGACCTGATGAGTTCCTCTGGAATTTTAATAGTAAATGGAGCCACTTGTCACATTATGACAAAGGGATGTCCACTGATGAAGCAGCTGAAAATTGTTGATGAATTAAATGAAGATACCGGGCCAGGTAAAGCAAACGGACTGATTCTGTACTGTTCATTCCGAGCAATTCCAGGAGATAACCTAATTTAAACTAGGTATTCTGATTCTGATTTTGAAACAATTGTGGGTTAATAAAGGAATTCTAACTAAGACTCATATCCTTTTCATTTACTGCTTAGTTCCAATGTTCTAATTGCTTTTGACGAGTGATATATTAATGCCACATTTATCTCACCAGCCTCTGGTTTGTTTAATCATTTGCACTATCTGATCAGAAGCCTGAGAATAGTTTATTTACATACCACGGGAAATTGTAATTTCCAAGCAGCAACTGGATCTCATTTCCTTTTCTGTCACCTGAAACAGAATGAAAATCTAATTAAAATGAAAACACACCCAGTTTCCTAACTGAAACTTCCATACCCAACAGTGCCATTCCCCACTGGGAGTAGTTACATTCGTGCAGAGCATCAGTTTGGATAGTTGCCTCTTGTTATCTAAACCAGATAATATCAGACTTTTCATGGAAATACGTACAATTGATTTAGTTCCACAAATATATAATTAATTTAACTTTGACCATAATCAACTCCAGCAATTTCTGAAAGTCAGTAAGACAGGCTCAAAAACTATCCTGACTAGTTGCATCCTGGCAAATAAAATGCACAGGAATGGAAAAGGCTAAAAAGCGTAGTAGATACAGCCTGGTCCATCCTACGTGCTGCCTTCCCCACCTTTGAAAGTACATTGCCTCAAAGGAGGCAGCATCTATCGATGAGTATCCCCACCGTCTGGGTCATGCCCTATTCTCGTTGCTACCATTGGGCAAGAGATATTGAAGCATGAAGTCTCACATCATTCGGTTCAAAGATCAAATACAAAACATTCAAAGTAAAATTTATTATCAAAATATATATATGTTACCATATACGACCTTCAGATTCATTTACAGGAAAATAAAGAAATACAGTAGAATTTATGAAAAACTACACACAAAGACTGGCAAACAACCAATATGCAAATGACAAACTTGCAAATAAAAAAAACTGGGATCATGAGTAGTGAAGAATAGATTGTGGAATCAGTTCAGAGTAATTGTGAGTGAAGTTCACCAACTCAGGAGCCTTATGGCTGTAATGTAATAACTGATCCCGAACCTGGTGGTGTGAGACCTACAACTTTATTACCTCCTGAGAAGAAAGCATGGCCTGAATGGTGGGAGTCCTTACCAATGGATGTTGCTTTCTTGTGGCAGCACTCCAGGTGAATGTGCTCAATGGTTTTGCCAGTGACGGACTAGCCTGTATGCGCCACCCTCTGTAGATATTTCCATTCCTGAGCGTTGGTGTTTCCATTATAGTTGGTGATGCAACAAGTTATCATTCTGTCTACTATACAAAGAAGATACTAAAAGCTTTTTTAAGTATATAAAGGGAAAAAGAGAGTTAAGAGTAGATATAGGACCAATAGAAAATGACACTGGAGATATTGTAATGAGAGACAAAGAGATGACAGAGGAACTGAATGTGTATTTTGCATCAGTCTTCATAGTGGAAGACATCTGGAGTATACCGGACATTCAAGAGTGTCAGGGAAGTGAAGTATGTGCAGTTAAAGTTACGACTGAATACAACCTCATCCTATCACTGCAGTCTTTGGTTTACCAATGATAGAACAACACCATCTGACCCCCTCAGCTTGTCAGATGATTGCTTTTGCTATACTAATGGCTAAAAGATCCATATTATTGAATTGGAAAGAGATTAATCCTCCTACTACATTTCAATGGTTTTCTCAAACTATGTCTTGCTTGAATTTAGAAAAAATTAGAAGTGTCATTTATGACCCTTCTATTAAATTTGAAGAGATTTGGAGACCATTTATTCAATATTTTCATATGATGTAATTTGACCCTTTCCAATTCTATTTTGTTACTCCATATTCAGGGAGAAGAGCAGAGTCAATGACACCAATGGTCTTATCTGAGGTATCATAATAGCCCATTCTTTTTCTTTTTTTTTCTTTAGTTTAGTTTAGTTTTCTTTTAATCGGGTTAGATTTTTTTTTCTTTTGGGGTATAATTTTTTTTTCTTTTTTCATGTTATTTTTAAATTTTCACCTTATATTTTCCAATATTATATTTGTACTTTTTGAGATCTTGGGAGGCTCATCAATTGAGCTCATACTTGTATAAACTATTTATCAATAATGTAATCCCAATTTCTCTGTATCTATTTTTTGTAATGTTTATGATGCTGAAATTAATAAAAAGATTGAAAAGAAAGTTACGACTGAGAAGGTGCTCAGGAAGCTTAATGGTCTAGGGGTGGATAAATCTCCTGGACCTGATGGAATGCACCCTTGGGTTCTGAAGGAAGTAGTTGGAGAGATTGCAGAGGCATTAACAATGATTTTTCAAAAATTGATAGATTCTGACATTGTACTGGATGACTGGAAAACTGCAAATGTTACTCCGCTATTTAAGAAGGGAGGGAGGCAGCAGAAAGGAAACTATAGATCTGTTAGCCTGACATCAGTGATTGGGAAGTTGTTGGAATCGATTGTTAGGGATGAGATTACGGAGTACCTGGCGGCAAATGACAAGATAGGCCATGGTTTCCTGAAAGGAAAATCCTGCCTGACTAAACCACTGCAATTTTTTGAGGAAATTACAAGCAGGGTAGTTAAAGGAGATGCAGTGGATGTGATGCACTTGGATTTTCAGAAGGCCTTTGAGAAGGTGCCGCCCTGAGGTTGCTTAGCAACATAAGAGTATTTTGCATCAGTCTTCACTGAGGAAGACATCAGCAGTATACCAGACACTCAAGGGTGACAGGGAAGAGAAGTATGCACAGTCACAATTATGACAGAGAAAGTACTCAGGAAGCTGAATAGTCTAAAGGTAGATAAATCTCCTGGACCAGATGGAATACACCCGCGTGTTCTGAAGGAAGTAGCTGTGGAGATTGTGGAGGCATTAGCGATGATCTTTCAAAAGTCGATGGATTCTGGCATGGTTCTGGAGGACTGGAAGATTGCAAATGTCACTCCGCTATTTAAGAAGGGGGCAAGGAAGCAAAAAGGAAATTATAGACCTGTTAGCTTGACATCGGTGGTTGGAAAGTTGTTGGAGTCGATTGTCAAGGATGAGGTTACAGAGTACCTGGAGGCATATGACAAGATAGGCAGAACTCAGCATGGATTCCTTAAAGGAAAATCCTGCCTGACAAACCTATTACAATTTTTGGAGGAAATTACAAGTAGGCTAGACAAGGGAGATGCAGTGGATGTTGTATATTTGGATTTTCAGAAGGCCTTTGACAAGGTGCCACGCATGAGGCTACTTAACAAGATAAGAGCCCATGGAATTACGGGAAAGTTACATATGTGGATAGAGTGTTGGCTGATTGACAGGAAACAGAGAATGGGAATAAAGGGATGCTATTCTGGTTGGCTGCTGGTTACCAATGGTGCTCCACAGGGGTCCGTGTTGGGGCTGCTTCTTTTTACATTGTACATCAATGATTTGGATTATGGAATAGATGGCTTTGTGGCTAAGTTTGCTGATGATATGAAGATAGGTGGAGGAGCCAGGAATGCTGAGGAAATGGAGAGCCTGCAGAGAGACTTGGATAGATTGGAAGAATGGGCAGAGAAGTGGCAAATGAAATACAATGTTGGAAAGGGTATGGTTATGCACTTTGGCAGAAAAAATAAATGGGCAGACTATTATTTAAATGGGGAAAGAATTCAAAGTTCCAAGATGCAACGGGACCTGGGAGTCCTCGTACAGGATACCCTTAAAGTTAACCTCCAGGTTGAGTCAGCAGTGAAGAAGGCGAATGCAATGTTGGCATTCATTTCTAGAGTATAGGAGCAGGGATGTGATGTTGAGGCTCTATAAGGCACTGGTGAGACCTCAACTGGAGTACTGTGGGCAGTTTTGGTCTCCTTATTTAAGAAATGATGTGCTGACGTTGGAGAAGGTACAGAGCAGATTCACTAGAATGATTCCGGGAATGAGAGGGTTAACATATGAGGAACGTTTGTCCGCTCTTGGACTGTATTCCTTGGAGTTTAGAAGAATGAGGGGAGACCTCATAGAAACATTTCGAATGTTGAAAGGCATGGACAGAGTGGATGTGGCAAAGTTGTTTCCCATGATGGGGGAGTCTAGTACGAGAGGGCATGACTTAAGGATCGAAGGGCGCCCATTCAGAACAGAAATGCGAAGAAATTTTTTTAGTCAGAGGGTGGTGAATCTATGGAATTTGTTGCCACGGGCAGCAGTGGAGGCCAAGTCATTGGGTGTATTTAAGGCAGAGATTGATAGGTATCTGAGTAGCCAGGGCATCAAAGGTTATGGTGAGAAAGCGGGGGAGTGGGACTAAATGGGAGAATGGATCAGCTCATGATAAAATGGCGGAGCAGACTCGATGGGCTGAATGGCCGACTTCTGCTCCTTTGTCTTATAAGAGCCCATGATATTACAGGGAAGTTACTAGCATGGGTGGAGCATTGGCTGATCGGCAGAAAACAGAGAGTTGGAATAAAGGGATCCTGTTCTGGCTGCTGCCGGTTACCAATGGAGTTCCACAGGAGTCGGTGTTAGGACCGCTGCTTTTTATGATGTATGTCAATGATTTGGACTATGGGATTAGTGGATTTGTGGCTAAATTTGCCGATGATACAAAGATAGGTGGAGGAGTGGGTAGTGTTGAGGAAACAGAAAACCTGCAGAGAGACTTAGATAGTTTAGGGGAATGGGCAAAGCAGTGGCAAATTAAGTACAATGTTGGAAAGAGTACGGCCATGCACTTAGGTGGAAGAAATAAATGGGAAGACTATTATTTAGATGGGGAGGGAATTCAAAATGCAGAGATGCAAAGGGACTTGGGAGTCCTTGTGCAGGATACCCTAAAGGTTAACCTCCAGGTTGAGTCTGTGGTGAAGAAGGCAAATGCAATGTTGGCATTCATTTCTAGAGGTATTGAATATAAGAGCAGGGATGTGATGTTGAGGCTCTATAAAGCACTCGTTAGACCACACTTGGAGTATTGTGTGCAGTATTGGGCTCCTTATTTTAGAAAGGGTATACTGACATTGGAGAGAGTTCAGAGAAGATTCACAAGAATGATTCCAGGAATGAAAGGGTTACCGTATGAGGCTAACCATATTTGGCTGCTCGTGGGCTGTATTCCCTGGAGTTCAGGAGAATGAGGGGACATCGCATAGAAACATTCCGAATGTTAAAAGGCCTTAACAGATTAGATATGGCAAAATTATTTTCCATGGTATGGGATTCTAGGACAAGAGGGCACAACTTCAAGATTGAAGGATGTCCATTTAGAACAGAGATGAGGAGAAATTACTTTAGTCAGAGGGTGGTAAATCTGTGGAATTTGTTGCCACAAGAGGCTATGGAGGCCAAGCCATTGGGTGCACTTAAGGCAGAGGTAGACAGGTTCTTGATTAGCCAGGGCGTCGATGAGCATGGGGAAAGGCAGGGGAGTGGGGATGACTGGAAGAATTGGATCAGCCCATAATTGAATGGTGGAGCGGACTCGATGGACTGAATGGCCTACTTCTGCCCCTGTATCTTATGATCTTATACATCTATAGAAGTTTGTCAAAGGTTTTGATGACATGCCAAATCTTACACACTTCTAAGAAAGTAGAGGCACTGTCATCTTTGTGATCTCAATTAATCGCTGGTCCCAGGACAGATCCTCTGATGTGATAATGCCAAGGAATTTAAAACTACTGATCCTCTCCACCTCTGATGCCCTGATGAGGACTGGCTCATGGATCTCTGGTTTCTTCCTCCTGTACTCGATAACCGGCTCTCTAGTTTTTCTGACATTCAGCGAGAGGTTGTTTTTGTGGCATCGTTCAAACAGATTTTCAATATCCCTCCTATAAGCCAATTCATCACCACTTTTGATTGGACCAACAACAAATTTGGTGTCATCAGTAAATTTAAATACAGCATTGGAGCTATCTTAGCCAGACAGTCATAGGTATAAAGTGAGTAAACCAGGGAGCTTAGCACATGCGGTGATGGTGGAGGAGATACTGTTAACAGCACATACTGACTGGGGTCTGTATGTGAGGAAATCAAGGCCCAGGTCTTGAAGTTTGTTGATGTGTTTTGAGGGGATGATAGTGTTAAATGCTGAGCCGTAGTCAATGAACAGCATCCTGATATATACATCTTTATTGTCCAGGGGTTCCAGAGCTGTGTGATGATCCAATGAAATGGAACAGTTCCTTTCCTATGGCCATCAGGTCTTGAACCGACCTGCACAACCCTAATCCTAGCTCAGCAATGGAGCAATACTCTTGCACTACCATGGACTTGTCTTTGATTCTGGCTTTTTTGCACTAATATCTTGCTTCAGTATCTTGTATAATTCATGTATAAATTATGTTCTGTATATTGTCTGAATCTACTTGCTGCTGCTGAGCACCATTTTCCATTGTGGCTAACTATCACTTGAACATGACGTGGATCTCAACTCGAAAGTGAAGTTGATGTTAGACCTTGTAATCCATGGAACAGACCATGTATATGCTCTGAGCAACTTGCTACATCAGGTTTGTCGCTAGTAATTCACTCATAAGGAAGGCATCACAGATTCACACATGGGATCTTCAAAAGAAGCAGGTAAAATGGTATGGCAGCCCTTTGGGGTTCTGTCATTGGACTGAAAGCTCAATAGGATGTGAACTTATATCCATCATTTCAACTTATGGATAGTATAGAGTTATCTGGACATACAGTACAGAAAGAGACCCTTCAGCCCACTGAGTCCCTACTGACTATCCACCGCCCTTTAACACTAATCATACATAAATGCCATGTTTTATTCTCTCCATTATATCATCAAGTCCCCTTTACCCCAACCCCCACACTCCAAAATCTACCAATCACCTACATTCTTGGAGCAATTCATATTGATCAATTGGCCTTGCCAGGCAAAACTCACGCGGTCAGAGGATATGCGTTTAAGGTGAGGGGGGGTAAAATCAACGGGACAGAGCTTAGAGGGATACAGGCCACTGGAAATTGGGACAGGATGGAAAGGCAACATTTCTGGGCGGAAGGGCATTAAACATGCTGTATTGCTCTATGACTATAGGCATTTAAGAGGCTTGTACATAGGCACCTGAATGGAAGATAAGAACATTGTGGAGGGTGTGTTGGCGCTGAGTTTCTATCTCTGTTGGGTCATGGCTCATATTTAGTTGTCTTTTAGGTTAGGTCAGAGTCTAAGCCTCTACACTGCATTTGAAGGCCAGTGACGCAGACATGGGACACCTGTGGTCGGGTGTCGGATATTGGGCCAGCAGAACAGCACGGACAAGGACTGGTGCCCCCAGTCAGTGAGTTGTTGGCAGGTTTTGGAGGACTCTGCGGGCAGGAGGAATTGTTACAAGTGGGCATTGATGGCAGATCCAAGTGCAAGACACAGACACTGAAATACTAGGAACAGGACTAGGGTTATCGAGATAGCAAGGTGAGCAAGGAAGAAACGACGCTGGACATTGACACAGACCCTGGACAAGACTAGGATTCAGGGCCTGGGCTAGGACTTGGGCTAGAAGCACAGGACCTGGATGTGGAACTAGGAACAGGACTAGGAACTCGGAACTCCAACACCAGAATCTGGACAAGGACCCAGAACCTGGGTCTTGGTTGGGACTCGGAGCCTGAATCCAGGCTTAGGCTAGGACTTGGGACTAGGATCTTGGCAAGGACACGACGTGGCCACAGGACAGGACATGGAACTCCTGCACAGGACTAGCACATGAACTGGACGAGGTTCTTGGATGTGGCTTGCACAGGACGAGGGAACTCCAGCATTGGGCTGGGTGAGGTACTCCTAGGTTGGGCAAGGACATGAAGCTCAGACTTGGATAGAGCTGGAACATGACGCCTGAACTTGGAACACAGGAACACAGGAACACAGAGCCTTGGATGTGAGCACCGGAACACAGAACACAGAGCCGGGACCCCTCCTTGGGGAGCACAGGACAAAGGGCCAGGACTCTTCTTTGACACGGACACTAAACACTGGGGCACAAAGAGACAGTTCGAAGCTCAACGATAGATAGTTCCTTATATTGGCGTGGCAATGCTCTGGTCTCACTCCGGCGATTGAAATTGACGAGGATACTGACGAGGTTTCAGGCGAAGGTTTCAGAAGGAAGGGAACAGTGCAGCCAACAATCCCTGGTTTGCAGAGGTATTTATGTGCCAGACTGAAATGGGAATAAGTTGCCTCAATTAAGGCACCCAACAGAACAAGGGAGAAAACAAGAAAACCCGGAACAAAGATCGATGGATCAGACCGGGAACCAGAATGCGGACCTCACGGATTGGACCATGACAGGAATGAGGTCTAATAATCTCCTGCAGTTTGTTCTGATGTTTTTGGTGTATCGCTTGTTATGTTCAGTTTTTTTTCTCTTTGTTATTCTGCCGAGCAATCTGAGTATGCTATGTTGACACCAGAATGTACGGTGACACTTGCAGTCCACCAACAGCACACCTTGGGTATGTTAGTTGTTAATACAAATAATATATTTCAATGTATGTTTTGAAGTACAGTTGACAAATAAATTTGAATGTTGCACGGGGTGACTGAGGAGAACCCAAGTGCAGGACACCGGCACGTCGACTGAGTTGGGGATGCTGGCGTAGATGTAGACGTAGAACAGCAACCCGGAGGATTCTTGACAAGGAGACGGGATTTACAGGGACTATCTGGAAACTAGAGCTGAACTTGGAACTAAACTTAGAACTAACGGTTCTAATCGGACAAGAGAATGAAGTATTTCACGAGAATGGACCAATCAATGTAAGGGTTATGACGGCTTAACCAGGGGTACCCAAGAATTATTGGAGCTTGAGGAGAGGAGATTAAGTTAAATTGTACCTGTTCCTGATGGTTCCCAGAGAGAACCAAAGACATTGGTGGGGTACAGTGAGTGACTCAGGCCAGAAGTCTTCTGTCAGCTGCCCGGGCTTCCAGAGGGGTACTCAACGGCTCCCAAGGAATTCTGGCTTAGGAAGCTAGATTTTCATCCAACAGATTTCCCTCAGCCCAGGAACCTATCAAGGCAGACAAGGACAGGGTCTGTTGGTTGTAGCTTACAGTGGGTTGGATTTGCATCCGGGATTGGGGGACAGAAGGGAATGTGGTCTGACTCACCAAGGTCCCCCTTTCTACTGGTGAGCCTTCCCTTTTGGCCGAAGGGAACAGGCAGCATGAAAATGGCCAGACTGACCGCAATAGAAACAATCCCCTGCTCTTAATCTCCGGAGACGCTCTGTGAGAGAAAGACAGCTCCGTCCCAGCTGCATTGGTTCCTCTCCCGGGGTGGTGGAAACAGCCAGGCCAGATGCTATTCTAGGAGCAGGAGGAGGAGAGAGGTTAGGACTGGTAGTAGATGGTAAAGCGTGCCGTGGGGTGGCCAAAGGAGTTGGACGACCGGTTCTCTCCCTCTGATGTTCTCGGAGTCGGTTGTCCAGCCTGGTGGCTGGGGAGATCAATGAATCCAGGCTGTTAGTGTCATCCCTAGCCGCCAACTCGTCCTTTACCTTGCCACAGGGGCCTTGCCAGAATACCTCCTGGAGTGCCTCATCATTCCAGCCCGAGTCGGCCAGAACACCATGGAGTATTCGGCAACACTGCGTGAGCCTTGATGGAGGATGAGTAGCCACTTAGCAGCATCTTTACCGCGGACGGGATGTTCAAAAACCTTCCTTATTTCTGAGATGAAGGTGGGGAAGGAAGAGCAGATCTCTGGCTGATTATCTCAAATCACGGTGGCCCACGCTAAGGCATTTCCTTACAACAATCCCATAATGTAAGCTATCTTAGATTTGTCCGTGGCGTACGTGGATGGCTGCTGCTCAAACACCAAGGAGCATTGCAGCAGAAAAGCCTGGCACTTCCCGAGATCTCCGGCGTAGGGTTCTGGTTCAGGTACATGCTGCTCTCTTGGCAGACGTGATGTTGACACATCGGGTGTCGCTGCTACAGCCTGTCTCCAAGCTCAAGCCTCAAGACCCCAGCCTCCAGTCCTGCAGTCATGTCATGTCCTTGCCTAGATCTGGGGCCGGAGCCCGAGGCAAGATCCAGGTTCAGGGTCCTTGTCCAGTCTCTGGCTCAGGGTCCTAGCCCAAGTCTGCGTTCTTGTCTCTGCTCCTTGTCTGTATCCTGTCACATCCCAACTCTATTCAAGTTCTGTTCCTTGTACTTCAGTGTCTGTGTCTTGCATTTGGGTCAGTTCCCAATGCCCCCCATTGTCACATTGAATCATGAATCTTGAATAAATTTGAATCTCGTATCTTGAATCTTGAAAAGAAATTAGTTTAGTTAGGTGTTTAATTAATAGTTTAATTAGTTTGGCACAGCACTGTGAGCTGAAGAGCCATTTCTGTGCTGAACTGATCTATATTCAATGTTCACATGCATACTTCACACAGACAGCACTCAAGCCTCCGGTAGTATGAGACAGTTGCTCCACTAAATGTGCCACTCTGCTGGCCGAGTGAACCTATAAACCTGACAATCCTTGAACCCACAGTAGAGCAAGATCATTGTTGCTGCTGAATGGCTATAAAGAACTATCTAATTTATTAATGTTCTTCAGGGAAAGAAGATTCCCCTCATACACCTGTGAGAACGTATTAAGGAACTGGAGCTGCAGCTCAATGACCTTTGACTCATACGGGAGAATGAGGAGGTGATAGACAGGAGCTACAGGGAAGTAGTCACCAAAGGGTGTCAGGAGACGGGTAATTGGGTGACTGCCAGGAGAAAAAGGAAAAATGCACAAGTGGCCATTCCCCTCAATCATAATATTTAACTTTAGATACTATTGACGGGGATGACCTCCCGGGGGGAAGCACAGTGACCTGGGTCTCTGGCACTGAGTCTGGTGCTGTGGCTCAGAAGAGCAGAGAGGTGAAGAGGACGCAGTGTCGATAGGAGATTCCATAGTCAGAGGAACAGAGACAAGGTTCTGTGGGTGCAATAGAGATATCCGGATGGTATGTTGCCTCCCTGGTGCCAGGATCAGGGATTTCTCAGATCAGGTCCATGGAATTCTCAAGGATGAGGGTGAGCAGCCAGAAGTCTTTGTATGTATTGGCACCAATAACATAGGTGACAAGGTGAGGGGGTCCTGAAGAGAGATTTTAGGGAGCTAGGTCAAAAGCTGAGAAACAGGACCTCCACCGTAGTAATCTCTGGATTGCTGCCTATGACGTGCACCAGAGAGAGTAGGATGATTTGGCAGATGAATGTTTGCCTGAAGAACCAGTGCAGAGGGCAGGGCTTCAGATTTCTGGACCTTTGGGATCTCTTCTGGGGAAGGTATTACCTATACAAAAGGGAAGGGTTACACCTGAACCCGAGGGGACCAACATCCTTGCAGACAGGTTGGCTAGAGTTGTTTGGGTGGGTTTAAACTAATTTGGCGGGGGTGGTGGGGGGGGGCGATCGGAACCAGAGTGATAGTGCTGAAGATGAAGTTGATGATTTTCAAGCAGAGGCAATGTGTAGAGAGACTCCTAGCAAGCAGAGGCTGATGATAGGGCAAAATTGCAGTCAACAAGATGAGTTGAAATATAAAAAATGGAGAAACCGAAAAAAGTGAATACAGGAATTAAGATGTAATATTTGAATGCGCATAGTATACGGAATAAGATAGATGAACTTGTAGTACAGTTGCAGATTGGCAGGTATGACATTGTAGGCATCACAGAATCATGGCTCAAAGAATATTACAGTTGGGAGCTTAATGTCCAAAGACACAGCTTGTATCGAAAGGACAGGCAGGAAGGCACAGAGGGCGGGGCTGCTCTGTTAGTAAAATATGAAATCATTAGAGAGAGGTGACAAAGGTTCGGAAGATGTTGAATCACTGCGGATAGAGCTAAGGAAGTGCAAGGGTAAAAAGACGCTGACAGGAGTTACATACAATCCCCCAAACATTAGTAAGGATGTGGCCTAAAAGTTACAAGAGGAGATAGAAAATGCATGTCAAAAGGCCAGTTTTGCAATAGTCACAGGGGATTTCAAGATGAAGGTATGTTGGGAAAATCAAGTTGAAGCTGGGGTCCAAGAGGGGGAATTTCTAGAATGCCTACAAGGTGGTTCTCTAGAGCAGCTCGTGGTTGAGCCCACTAGGAGTAAGTAGTCATTATATGATCAAATTCACCCTGAGATGAAAGTCTGAGGTATCAGTATTACAGTGGAGTAAAGGGAATTACAGAGGCATGGGAGAGGAGTTGGCCAGAATTGATTGGAAAAGAACACCAGTAGGGATGATAGCAGAGCAGCAATGGCTGGAGTTTCTGGAAGCAACTTGGAAGACACAGGATAAATACAATAGACAATAGGCAATAGACAATAGGTGCAGGAGTAGGCCATTTGGCCCTTCGAGCCAGCACCACAATTCACTGTGATCATGGCTGATCATCCACAATCAGTATCCAGTTCCTGCCTTATCCCCATAACCTTTGATTCCGCTATCTTTAAGAGCTCTATCCATCTCTTTTTTGAAAGCATCCAGCGACTTGGCCTCCACAGCCTTCTGGGGCGGAGCATTCCATATATCCACCACTTTCTGGGTGAAAAAGTTTTTCCTCAACTCCGTTCTAAATGGCCTACCCCTTATTCTTAAACTGTGGCCTCTGGTTCTGGACTCAACCATCAGCGGGAACATGCTTCCTGCCTCCAGCGTGTCCAATCCCTTAATAATCTTATATGTTTCAATAAGATCCCCTCTCAGCCTTCTAAATTCCAGAGTATACAAGCCCAGTCGCTCCAATCTTTCGACATATGACAGTCCCGCCATCCCAGGAATTAACCTTGTGAACCTACGCTGCACTCCCTCAAAGGAGTGCAGAATATACGACCCAAAAAGGAAGAAGTATTCTAAAGGCAAAATGACACAACCATGGATAACAAGGGAAGTCACAGCTAACATAAAAGCCAAAGAGAGGGCATATAACAGAGCAAAATTTTATAATAGAGCAAACATTAGTGGGAAGTTAGAAGATTGGGAAGCTTTCAAATACCAATGGAAGGCAACTGAAAAGTCATTAAGAAGGTAAAGATGGTGTACAAAAGCAAGCTAGCTAATAATATAAAAGAGGATACCAAAAGGGAGGCAAGAGTCGATATTGGACTGCTGGAAAATGATGTTGGAGAGGTCGTAATGGGGGACAATGGAATGGCAGAGAAACTGAATAAGTATTTTGCACCAGTCTTCACTGTGGAAGACACTAGCATTATGGTGAAAGTGCCAGGTGTCATGAAGTGCATGAAGTTACCTTTACTAGAGAGAAGATTCTTGGGACACTGAAAGGTCCGACGGTAGATAAGTCACCTGGGGTTCTGAAAGAAGTGGATGAAGAGATTGTGAAGGCTTTGCTAATCATCTTTCAAGAATCACTAGGTTCTGGAATGGTTCTGGAAGATTGGGAGTTTTGCAAATGTAACTCCACTCTTCAAAAAGGGAGAGAGGCAGAAGAAAAGAAATAACAGGTCAGTTATTCTGACCTCAGTGATTGGGAAGATGTTGGAAATGATTTCTAAAGAAATAGTTTCATGTACGTGGAGACATATGATAAACTAATTTGTAGTCAGCATGGTTTCCTCAAGGGAAAATTTGGACTGACAAACTTATTGGAATTATTTGATGAAATACCAAGCAGGATAGACAAAGGAGAATCAGTTGATGTTGTGTATTTGGATTTTCAGAAGGCCTTTGACAAGGTGCCACACATGAGTCTGCTTAATAAACTACAAACCCATAATATTACAGGAAAGATTGTAGCATGGATAAAGCAGTGGCTGATTGACAGGAGGCAAAGAGTGGGAATAAAGGAAGCCTTTTCTGGTTGACTGCCAGACTAGTGGTGTTCCATAGGTGTCTGTGTTGGGACAAATTATTTTTTACGTTATCTACTAATGATTTGGATGATGGAATTTATGGCTCTGTTGCAAAGTTTGCTGATGATATCAAGATAGGTAGGGGAGCAGGTAGTTTGGAGGAAGTAGAGAGGCTACAGAAGGACCTAGACAGATTAGGAGAATGGGCAAACTGGTAGTTGGAAGTATATGGTCAGGAAGTATATGTTTGTGCACTTTGGTAAAGAAATGAAAGGTGAGACTGTTTCCTAAATGGAGAGAAAATACAAAGAGCTGAGTTGCAAAGGGACTAGGGAGTCCTTGTGTAGCATTCCATAAAGGTTAATTTGTAGGTTGAGTCTGTGGTGAGGAAGGCAAATACAAAGTTCGTGTTCATTTCAAGAGGACTAGAATATAACAGCACGGATGTAATGTTGAGACTTTATAAAGCACTGGCGAGTTCTCACTTGGAGTATTGTGAGCAGTTTTGGGCCTCTTATCTTAGAAACTGCAGAGAGTTCAAAGGAGGTTCACAAAAAATGATTCTAGGTTTGAACAGCTAGTTACTAGAAGTGTGTTTGATGACTCCGGGCCTGTATTCCCTGGAAGTCAGAAGAATGAAATGTAACCACATTGAAACCTATCGAATGGTGAAAGACCTTGATAGAGTGGATGTAGAGAGGATGTTTCCTGTGATGAAGAGTCTAGGACCAGAGGATACAGCCCCAGAATAGAGGGGTGTCCTTTTATAACAGAGGTGAGGAGGAATTTCTTTAGCCAGAGAGCGGTGAGTTTGTGGAATTTGTTGCCGCAGATAGCTGTGGAGGCCAAGTCTTCATGTATATTTAAGGCAGAGGTTGAAGATCCTCGATTTGTAAGGGCATAAAGAGATACAGGGAGAAGGCAAGAGATTGGGGCTGAGAAGACAAATGGATCAGCTGTGATGAATTGGAGGAGCAGACTCGAATGGCCAAGTGGCCTAATTCTGCTCCTATGTTTTACGGTTTGTGGTCTTATAGTCTTATATGGCCTAGACACAGCTCAGATCCATAAGACCATAAGACATAGGAACAGAATTAACCATTCAACTCATTGAGTCTGCTTTGCCATTAAATAACGGCTGATTTATTTTTCCCCTCAATACTATACTTCTGCCTTCTCCCCATATCTTAGAACCTATCAACCTCCGTTTTAAATAAACCTGATAACTTGGATTCCATAGCCATCTGCGGCAATGAATCCCATAAATTCACCACCCTCTGGCTTACAAAATTCCTCTTCCTCTCTGTTCTAAAGGGGTGTGCTTCTATTCTGAGTCTGTGCCCTCTGGTCCTACACTCTCCCACTATTGGAAACATTTTCTCCACATCCCCCTGTCTAGGGCTTTCAATCTTCATTCGGTTTCGAAGAGGTCTTGATCTTTCAAATGCTCCTCATGCATTAGCTCTTTCATTCCTGGGGCCTTTCTCATGAACCTTCTTTGGAGCCTCTCCATTACCATCTTTTTTTCCAGTAAGGAGCGCAGGAGTGATCACATTACTCAAAATGAGGTTTGACGAATGCCTTATAAATTTTCATCATTACATCCTTGCTTTTAAATTCTGGTTCCCTCAAAATGAATTTTAACATTGCATTTGCCTTCCCTGCTACTGACTCAACCTGGAAGTTAACCTTCAGGGAATCCTGCACAAGGGCTCCCAAGTCCCCCTGCACCACAGTTTCTGACTTTGCTTCCTGTTTAGAAAATGGCCTGTGCCTTTATTCCTCCTACCAAAGTGCATGAGCATACACTTCCCTACACTGTGTTCCATCTGCCACTTCCTTGCCCCTTCTCCTAATTTCTCCAGGCCCTTCTACAGACTCCTTGCACCCCTTGCTGCCAAACTCTTGGTGCACTTGGGAAACGCGACCAGGAAAATGGACATCATAGAAAACACAATGAAACACAGTGACATCATCATTGGTCACAACTGAAGAACGAAAAATAAGCACAATGAGCAACAAGAAATGCTACTGTGCCAATGTGTGACACTGAGATAATTTACATTCCATTGAGATCATCTTCCTGTTTACTGCCTTTTGCTTCCGTGCTTCCAGTGTACAGAATATCTTCCTTGCCTGTTGGTATTCTTCATGTCCATCTTGCTTCCGTGGCATGAAGAGAGATGGAAAGGGAATCCATTGTATCTATTTTTCTTTTGTCCAAGCTGCCTGCACTTTCATCCTATAGAGGAAATACGAATAAGAATCTCTGGCTCCATGAGCAAGTGTGGTGGGGATTAAACTGTTGGATAAAGAACAATCAGACTATACGCAAACAACAGGAATTCTGCAGATGTTGGAAATTCAAGCAACACACATCAAAGTTGTTGGTGAACGCAGCAGGCCAGGCAACATCTCTAGGAAGAGGTACAGTCGACGTTTCGGGCCGAGGCCCTTTGTCAGGACTAACCGAAGGGTCTCGGCCTGAAACGTCAACTGTACCTCTTCCTAGAGATGCTGCCTGGCCTGCTGCGTTCACCAGCAACTTTGATGTGTGTAATCTGACTATACTCCAGTTTTTGGTTATTCAAGCTTGATCTAGTACAACAGATATTATGTGCATTGTTGGCACTATTCTATAGGAAGGCTGATGTAAAGCGCATTCTGAGAGAGACACAAGAAACTGCAGTTGCGGGCACCTGGACCAACAAACAATCTGTTGATGGAACTCAGCAAATCAAGCAGCATCTGTGGGAGGAAAGGAATTATTAGTGTTTCGGGCTTAAACTCTACATCAGGACTTTCACTATATTATTACTTTTATGCTGTGAAATACGAGATTAGAAAAGAGCTAATGTGTCGCGGGAGATTAATCCCGACACAGTGCTGGTATTCTAACAGGCTCAATGTATAACGGGAAGTTAATTCTATTGAAGGCAGATATTGTAAGAGGCTTACCATATGATGGGAGGTTAATCCTGATGGAATACAGTTTTATACAATGACCTATGTTCTGCAGAGGCTTCTGTTCCTACAGATCAGTTTGGGGAAAAGCCTTTTTTTTCAGTCAATGGCCAGTGATATTTTGTTCTCAACATGTTCAGTTCAGCTTCAGTTGGACCCCTGACTTTATGTCAAATAAAGATAAAAACGAATTTAATATATTACCAGGAAATGAATTGCAGATTAAGATATGATATTTAGATTTCCAAAATTACAAACTGAATAATGATCCTGATCGTTATCCATCCTAATCCATTTATTCAGTCTTCTAATTTGCTCTGTACAATTCTTGTTAAGTCAGTGAGAAAAGCATGCCTTTGTGGGCTAAGGATAGTGATATAAAAACTCTAGTTTTATGTATGTACGTCTCCTCCCTTCCTACTGGCAGACTGTCAGATTGCAGTCACAATAGTGGCCGGATCTCTGGAAAAGATTGGAATTACTGCTCCTAGAGTTTAAGATGGTGACAATTTTGCCATGAATCAGAAAAGGTACAAAAAAATTTCCCCATCCACTGACCCCAGGCCCTACCTGTACATGAGTCTGCAGACAAAAGAGACTGTTGATGCTTCTCCCCCACATTGGCCTCTTTAGCTACCTCAGAACCCATTGAAACCACAACAAAAAGGAAGTCATTCTCAAAGGGAAGAATAGGTTACAGGGGAAGTTAGGGACAAATGTGAGCTACTTGTCTGGGAATGTGAACTACTTGCCAGTAAAAGAAGAATCACAATTGATTCCATTCTGTTGTCTTTATCTGACTCCTAAATTACTGAACCAATTATTTAATTAGCATTTTTCTCTCTGTGCTCCCAATCTAACAGAGACAATTAACATTGAATTACAGGTGAGATAGCAAAGAATTTTTGGATATCACCTGAGTATTGAATATTGTCTTTCACTTATGTAAGAACAAAATTGAGTTGAATTTATGTGGCAACTTTAACATGCAGAAACATCCCAATTGCATCTGAGAGTGGTAGTGAAGGGAGTGCAGAACAAGTCCACAGAAAGTTAGAATTAAACACAGGAGAGCTGGTGGGGTGATCTAAAAGGAAAGACTTACAATGCTTTTCACATTGGCACATGATTAAGTCAGATTCTGAATGACTGATAACTCTGAGCCAACTGAAACACAACCTACTTGGTATATTTTAATTCTTGAGAGTAGCTAGATGGTTTTCCTTGATGATTTTCTGTCCTATATCATAGGCCATAGAATGGATAGAGCACAAAAGGAAACCACTTGGCCCAGCATGTCTGTACTGGCTCTCCACAGGAGCAATTTTCTAATTCCACCTAGCAAACCCTTACTGGAACCCTGCAAATTTTTCTCCACCATGTATTTATTCAGTTCCCTCTTGAATACAGTGGAACCTCCCTCCATCACATCTTTAGGCATTGCATTCTAGTTCCTAGATTCCAGATTCCACATAGTACCTAAAATTATCTTTGCTTATGTCACTCTTATTCTCTTCTCCTTTGGTTATATACCTGTGACTTCAAATTGTTGACCTCCTCCGCTAAAAGGAACAACTTCCTACTTATATTCTCTGTCCAGAACCTCATTATTTTATATTGTTTTTTCGCCCTTCTCCAAAGAAAACTGTTCCCGCTTCTGTCCTTGTGATTACAGTCCCTCAATCCAGGGTCTAATCCTGTGAATCTTTTCTAGATCTCCCCAAATGCCTATATATCTTCTTTTGAAATGGCAATCAGACCTGACACAATGCCTCTTTTGAGGCTAGACTGGCCTAGCAAAACAATTGCTCTTATACTCCATGCATCAATAGATGATGCACAAACGTCTGTACACCCTCTGACAGTAACAACCACCTTCTGAGCCTGCTTGACAATTTTCAATGATTTATGTACATATTCTGCTATTTATTTCTATCTTCATATACCATTTATTCAGTATTTCTCTGCTACTTTACCTACAAAATGCATCACTTCACAGTCCTCTGCATTAGGCTTCACCTGCTTGGCATCTGCCCATTACACCAGCCTGCTTATGTCCTACTGTCTTCTCCAGGGGTTGGCACCTTGTCACGGTGGAGAGGCTTGAGAGTCCCTGAGATTCCAAGAGCAATACCGTCTGGAGCAGGGGCCAGCCATAGTGGTAAGATCAAGAGGGAGGTTCCAGACCAACTGTGATCTAACCAGGACCTCAATGGTGGAGCTGGCAGAAGATGATGACACATCACAACGGCAGTGAAGGCGGAGGAAAGCAGCTGTGGTGAAGGGTCTTCAATCATCCTGTATTCCGTGCAACTGGATCTGTCAAAGGCTGTGTGGTCATTTCCCATGCTTCATCCTCCCCATGTTAAACAAAGTCCTGCACAGGAGTTCTCCATTAATGTGCGAGTCCCAAATTGACCTCTACAGCTAGATGAGGACCCACCCGCAGACAGCTCCTTAGGAGAACATTACACTCAACCAGAGTGATCGCATTAGTGCCAACCTGCTGTAGTGTATCACTATTCCCCTTGCAGTTCGCAATACTGTCAACACTTTTTATCATCTACAGAATTTAGAAATTTGGGGTCTCCTTGGTCCAGGTGTTAATAGAGAACAAAAAGCAACAACAATCTCTGAGAAACAGCACCACTCATCTTCCACCAGTCTGAAATACAATCCCAGATTACAACGTTCTCTTATCTGTTACTCATCTAACTTCATTACTATGTTATCTATATTCCTTTTATGCAATGTTCTACAGCTTATTGATAAATCGATTGATAACTCTACAGTTTGTTGATAAATCTATTGTGCAGCATTATGTCAAAATCCTTTTTGGTCCATATAAACCAAATCTATTTCATTATACTCAACCCCAATAGCTCATCTAAGAATCTATCAAACTGGTTAAAAATTATTTGCTTTTAATAAATCCAGGCAGGCTTGCTAACAATCCTTTTCGTACAGGTGACTTAGCAGGTCACGGATTAGTGTTTCTAAAGGTATTTTCAGTAACAAGACTTAAGCTGACTGGCTTTGAGTTACTGTTTTTATGCTTGCTCTCTTTTTTAAACAATATTAACTACATTCAGATATATCAAGTGAAACAATTAAGAAGTAACTTTCTTACTGGTTTTATTCAGAGTAAGGAATCTTTAACATGTGGTTAGTTGAAAGGTAACTTATGCTTTTGGTGTATGCCTCAGTCTCTGTGGGAGTGATTAAACAATGATAAAAGAAGTAACAATGGCTGAACTGTCAAACAGACCACGTTTATAAGCAACGTACACACAAAATGCTGGTGAACGCAGCAGGCCAGGCAGCATCTATAGGAAGAGGTACAGTCGACGTTTTGGTCCGGGACCCTTCGTCAGGGCTAACTGAAAGAAGAGATAGAAAGAGATTTGAAAGGGGGAGGGGGAGAGGGAGATACAAAATGATAGGAGAAGACAGGAGGGGAGGGATGGATCTAAGAGCTGGAGAAGGGAGAGGATCATGGGACAAGAAGCCTGGGGAGAAAAAGAAGGGGGGAGGGGAGCCTGGAGGGTGGAGAGCAGGCAAGGAGTTATAGTGAGAGGGACAGAGAGGGAAAAAAGGGGAAAAAAATAAAAAATATATTAAAAATATATTAAATAAATAAATAAGGGATGGGGTGTGAAGGGGAGGAGGGGCATTAGCAGAAGTTAGAAAAGTCAATATTCACACCATCAGGTTGGAGGCTACCCAGACAGAATACAAGGTGTTGGTCCTCCAACTTGAGTGTGGCTTCACCTTGACAGTAGAGGAGGCCGTGGATAGACATATCAGAATGGGAATGGGAATTGGAATTAAAATGTGTGGCCACTGGGAGATCCTGCTTTCTCTGGCAGACTATAACTCCTTGCCTGCTCTCCACCCTCCGGGCTCCACTACCCCGTTCTCCCTCTCCCCAGGCTTCCTGTCCCATGATCCTATCCCTTCTCCAGCTCTTAGATCCATCCCTCCCCTCCTGTCTTCTCCTATCATTTCGGATCTCCCCCTCCCCCTCCCACTTTCAAATCTCTTACTATCTCTTCTTTCAGTTAGTCCAGACGAAGGGTCCCGGCATGAAATGTCGACTGTACCACCTCCTAGAGATGCTGCCTGGCCTGCTGCGTTCACCAGCGATCTTTGTGTGTGTTGCTTGGATTTCCAGCATCTGCAGATTTCCTCGTGTCTGCACATTTATAGGGGATCATTTATAGGATATGCCTTCTTAGGGATGAGAAACTGAAAACAAGAAAATCATTTTGAGTTTATCAGCTTCAAAATACTTCATTCAGTTCTGTAAAAGGTTACATAGTGCAGCAAATGAGCCAGAGATGTTTATTATGACACGTGTCTTTTGTTACTAGTATCTGCCTTCTTTTCATTCATGCCATCTGGGAGGTGCTGCATGAGCCTGAAGACATATACTCAATGATTTATGAACAACTTCTTCCCCTCTACTATCAGATTTCTGAATGGACAAAGGGCCAACCCACGAACACTACCTCACTATTTATTGATCTCTTTTTGCACTATTTAATTTTGTTTCATGTATCCCACTGTACTGCTGTCACTGAACAACAAATTTCATGGCATATATCAGTGATACTACAGCTGATTCTGATTCTACTAACCACTTCAAAATAGGAAAGACACTTTTAAGATATTTGTTGTAAATTAACCCTCTTTGTGCTATATTATTATATGGGTTTTTTTTAGTTAATTATTCAGTGAAAACAAAATTGTGTCCCTTTTCCTTGCATCTGTTTGGGACTGAACTTTTGCAGCCTTGTTCTCAAATTTGATCCTATAGGTGATTTTCCAAATGTATGTCACTTCCGTTACTAAGACTCTGCTTCTCTCTACTCAGCTGCTGGGATCCTCTTACATGTCTCTGGACTCAGTTATTCTCCAGACCTTCCACGACACTCTTGTTTATCCAAACCTTGTCTTCCTGTTTCCCGACTCACACAAAGCTCTATTCACCGAGCACCACTTTCTGACCTACATTAGCTCTTGTCCTGGTAATGCTTCTGACGGTAGATGACCAGAAGCACAATTGTATCTGTAGCTGCTAAGAAAAAGCAAAGGAATGGAAAAAGAATTATGAAAGGTATTTCAGGGACTAGAGTCATGGTAGTTGAGAGGATGGTTGCAAATTATGTAAAAGATAAACAATGTAACATTATCATAAAATAACTCCATATACAGTTGGTCCTGCTTCCTATTGTACTCTAAAGAATGAAGCATTATTTTATTAGAACAAAAGTAAAGGAGTATTTCACACTTTATGTTATTAATGTTCAGTCTAAAAATCCACCTTCAGGATTGTGGATCAGTTTGCCATTGCTGTACTGTATTTCATTCCATTTAGCCTCAACTAACAGTATTTCTAATCAGAATGAACAGGACTCCTGTTATTTATACAAGCCAGGCAGCATCTATGGAAAAAGTACAGTCAACGTTTCAGATCAAAACCCTTCGGCAGGACCGGAGGGAAAAAGCTGAGGAGCAGAGTTAAAAGGTGGGAGAGGGGAGAGAAAACCACCAGGTGATAGGTGAAACCTGGAGGGCGAGGGATGAAATAAAGAGCTGGGATGCTGAGTGGTGAGATGAGGTGAGAGAGGGAAAAGGGGATGGGAAATGGAAAAGGAGAGGGGGCATTACCAGAAGTTTGAGAAATCAATGAAAGAAATCAAGGGCAAGGGAAGGGGGAGTCAGATAGGAAAGGATAGAAGATCATGGAAGAAAAGGAATGAGGAGAAGCACTAGAGAGAGGTTATGGGCAAGTAAGAAGATAGGAGGGAGAGGGAAATAGGATTAGAGAATGGCGGGGGAGGGGTGGCATTTATTGGAAGTCTGAGAAATCGATGTTCATGCCATCAGAACAGAATATAAGCTGTCGTTCCTCCAGCCTAAGTGTGGCGTCATCACGACAGTGGAGGAGGCCATGGATCATCATCATAGCTTGTCACACCAGACAGGCAGCCACTCTAGTGTTGTCTGGTTGATATTGAGCAGGTCAGTGTCAGCTAAATCAGGTGGGAGTGGGCAGTTGCACAGAACGTGTTCAATGTTCTGCACCCTTTCGCCACACTCACAGGATTCTCTGGTCTTTAAACCCCACTTCACCATATTGTCTCCCGTCCTACAAACTCCCGCTCTCACTCTGCCGAGGGTGCACCACTTCCGTCTGTCAAGCAGTGCCCCGTCTGGCAACATTTCTGTGGGGTCTTGCACTGTATTGTTTGGTGGGGTTCCGGCTTCTGTTTGTTGCCAGAGGTCAATCCTGTACGTTTGGGGGGATGTTCCGGGCAGTAGTTCCTCCACTGTAGCAAAGCTTCTCCTCGATTTTAGGCAGTTGGAAACTGACACATGATGATGTAGTGGGTGCCGTGGATCCAAGTTCTGTTTACCTTTTTCAATTTTTGTTGTGTGTCTTCGGATCTCTGGGGGAGCAATGCCTGTAAGTCTGTAAATGATGTTAGTGAGTGTGAGGTGCAGTGTGCCCATGATTATTCGGCAGACTTCATTAAGCAACAGGTCTATTTTCTTCGCATGGGCTGATCTGCCCCACACAGGTGCACAGTATTCTGCAGGTGCATAGCAGAGTGCTAGGGCAGTTGATCTAAGTGTGTGAGCATTAGCTCCCCATTTCGTGCCTGCTAATTTTTTCAAGAGAGAATTGCGAGAGCTAACTTTCCCTCGGAGTTTTTGGATGTGGGTGGCAAATGAGGGCGTCCTATCCAGTGTCACGCCCAGGTAAACTAGAGTTGGATGGTGTTCGAGTTCCTTCCCACATCAGAAGATCTTGCATTTCTGAGCTGCTTCTCAATTCCTCAGCTGGAATGCACACACTTGAGTTTTTAATGGATTTGGGTTCAGAGACCATTTTTCATGATACTGCTTCATTGCTTCGAGGACTGCTGTAAGTCGTACTTCAACTTCTTGGAAGGAGTTAGCTTGTGTTGCTATGTATAGGTCAACTGCATAGATACCTGCATGTGTTAGGAAAGGTTGGTTGGTCACTTTTGTAAACGTTAAATAGTAGAGGTGCCAGGACTGATCCCTGTCATGGTCCGTTCTTTTGTGGACGCCACCTACTCTTAATTCCATCATTTCTACATAAAGTGTATGATTTTCTAGGACATGGATGAACATATCAGAATGGGAATGGGAATTGGAATTAAAATGGGTGGCCTCTGGGAAATCCCGCTGGTTCTGGCAGATAGAGAGTAGATGCTCAGTGATGCTCGGGGAAACGGTCTCCCATTCTACATCAGGTCTCATCAATATACAGAAGGCCATACTGGGAGCACCAAACACAGTAAATAACCCCAACAGACTCACAGGTGAAGGGCACTGAATTGTAGTGAGGGAGGAGGTGTAGTGCTTGTTCCACTTGCAAGGGTAAGTGCCAGGAGGGAGATCAGTGAGGAGGGACGAATGGACAAGGGAGTCATATAGGAACGATCCCTGCGGAAAGCAGAAAGTAGGGGGGAGGGAAAGATGTGTTTGGTTGTGGGATCCCATTGGAGGCGGTGGACGTTTCAGAGAATTATGTGCTGGACGCAAAGGCTGGTGGGGTGATAGGTGCTTCACTGAGCATCCATTCTCTATCTGCCAGAACCAGCGGGATATCCCAGAGGCCACCCATTTTAATTCCACTTCCCATTCCCATTCCGATATGCCCATCCATGGCGTCCTCCACTGTCGCGATGAGGCCACACTTAGGTTGGAGGAACAACACCTTATATTCCGTTTGGGTAGCCTCCAACCTGATGGCATGAACATCAATTTCTCAAACTTCCCGTAATGCCCCCCAACACACTCCCCCTCCATTTTCCATCCCCTTTTCCTTCTCTCACGTCATCTCATCAATCAACTTCCCAGTTCTTTATTTCATCCCTTTCCATCCAGGTTTCACCTATCATCTGCTGGTTCCCTCTCCCCTCCCCCCACCTTTTAACTCTAATCCTCAGCTTTTTCTCTCCAGTCCTGCCGAAGGGTTGCGGCCCTAAACATTGACTTTACTTTTTTCTATAGATGCTGCCTGGCCTGCTGAGCTCCTCCAGCATTTTGTGTGTGTCGCTCGGATTTCCAGCACCTGCAGATTTTCTCTTGTTCCTGTTATTTATATATAAAAGATTCATGTATGCACACTGTATATATAAATTCTGTTAAATGTTGACAATAATTCTCTAAATGAATGACATTTCAAAAGGGCTAAATTACTACTCTGTACATAAAGTATTATGCTGTATTGTAGAAAAGACATTTTGTTGATGACAAATGTTTAAGTATTAAAAGACAATTGTCCCAAGAAGGACTCAGAGTTCAAAGTAAATTTATTATCTAAGTACATATATGTACGTCACCATATACATCCCTAAGATTCATTTTCTTGCGTGCATGCAAAGTAAATCCATAATAAAATAATAACCATAATAGAATCAATGAAAGACCACATCAACTTGGAGGTTCAATCAGTGTGCAAAAGACAACAAGCATTGCAAATACAAACAAAACAAAAGAAATAATAATAATCAATAAATAAGCAATAAATATCGAGAATGTGAAGTGAAGAGTCTTTGAAAGTGGGTCCATTGGTTGTGGGAACATTTCAGTGATGGAGTGAGTGAAGTTATCACTTTGCTCTGATGGTTAAGTAGTGGTAATTGTTCCTGAACCTGGTGATGTGAGTCCTGAGACCCCTGTACTTTCTTCCTGATAGCAGGAATGGGAAGATAAAAATAAATAAATAAATAAACAAATATGTTCTTTCATTTCCACATTAGAATTGTGGAGAGTTGAGAGAGCCCAGCAGAAGCGGAGGCTAAATGAGAGATGTAGAAAAAAGAAAAAAGACCTGATTATGGTGTGCAGTACATCAAGGAGGGCAAAAAACACTTGGAGGATGATTATCACAATTGTACAAATATCTTGCAAGCACATGTATCTCTTTACATAAGAGACAATATTTTTCCAAATGGATATGACATCTGAGGAAGTATTTGTTGTATTAACCATTCAGGGTCTTAGTTTTCTCTGAATGCTTAACTTGAAAACCTTTGCTGTCCCGGCCTTTACTCACCTTGGATTTTTGTTTGTTGTGATCCAACCTTGAAATGTGCTTTATGCATTGAAATAAATGTTCTTTTCTGCCAGTGTTGGTATTCAGATTTGAAACTGGATATAATTAAAATCACGGTTAAGTAAATAAATAGCTGGATATCACACTGGTAAAAAATGAAGCCACCAAAAGAATTGTGATCTTCTGATATTGAACAAATCCTATAAAACAGTTCACTGATATTTTACTTTTGAGCTTTTAGCAGCTAAGATACAGTACTTGATATTTGCTAAGAGGACAAATCCCCTAACTTGAGAATTATTTAAGAAACAATGGAATTAAGTACGAATGAATAACTTAGCACCATTTAGTATGGGGAATAACAGCCTAATACTTAGGCTGATGCTTTATAAATAAATGGGAAAGACAATGATGTTCTTCATTTTTGGGAATATACTCTGAATCTACCAATCTTGTTCAAGACTTCGGATGAAAGGTTGAGCAAGCTAGGGCTTTTCTCTTTGGAGCGAAGGAGGATGAGAGGGGAATTGAAAGTGAGGTATAACATTCTGAGAGACATGGACAGAGTAGATAAGCAATGCCCTTCTCCCAGGGTGGCAAAAGCTAATACCAGAGGACATCAGTTTTAGGCCAGTGGAGAAAAACTTAGGGGAGATGTCAGAGGCAGGCTTTTTACACAGAGAAATGCACTCTGTACATTTAAGAAACTCTTGCATGAATATAAGAAAAATGGTGGGTTATGGGCCATGTAGGTGAGAAGGGTTTGATTGATCATGGAGTAGGTATACATATATAGATGGTGACAACATCCTGGGCCAAAGGGTCTATACTGTTCTATTTAATATCTTCTCCTCTGGGACATGTATAGGAAATATAAGCACAATAATGTCAGTAGAAATTATATTTCTAAAAGCAATAAATTAAGTCAAAAGATTGACTGTTTCTGTTCACTCAGCATTAGTATTTCCTCTATCCCAGCATCCAGTTCTGCTAACCCACCCAATCCAAAGACCCATGCCAAGTTGACACTTCCTTCCACAGGGCTATCTCCAGTCCTGACTAAAATTGATACTCTGTGCTGATTGTTTCTGCGACTATTTCCTGTGCAAATTCCTTCCTGTGCACAGAGACATTGGCTGAGAAAATTAACATTTTCCACGGTCAAGCTCTGACACTGATTTATCACAGTACCGGGCAATGAAAGCATTTTATTCACTGGTTTGCTACTACAAGTAATGTTGTCATAAACAGATATGTAAACATCACGAAATTATCATAATGTTTATTTTCATGACATTGTTCACAAAATGTGAGAGCCTTAAAACATTTCAACAGCGACAAGGCCAGGGTTTAATATAAGGGCTTTTATTGTTTGCTGTAAAGTACATAATGACCTGCATCAGAAGACAACATTAAGTGGGTCACAGAGTACTTAACTGTACCCTCCCCATCAGCATTGAACCATAGAAGAGGAAATTCTATGGCATTTCGATAACTGAAATGGCAAGCAAATTCTGACCACTTGATACTTCTTATGCAAACATTCTAATATGAGCCTATATTTACTATCAGTGCAGTATTGCATTGATGCATTGTGACTTCCACATCCCAAAATACTTATTACACTGATAATTCCTCCTAACAATAGGCAGGAATAACATTAGGCAGGGCCAACATCTAGAAAACACCGTGGGGAGTTATTTAGTGGGCAAAACAATTCAATTAGTCAGTATAAATGAGACACAAAATACATGAGCATTGACCAAATTATAATCAGAATCAGAATCAGGTTTATTAACACTGAAATATGTCATGAAATCTGTTGCTTTGCAGCGATGTTACAATGCAATACATTAAATATTACTATAAGTTACCACAAGCAATATAAAAAATAAAGAAATAGTGCAAAGAAGAGAGCAAATTAGTGAGGTACTTTCACGGGTTCATCAGTCTGATCGTGAAGGTGAAGAGTCTGTTCTTAAAATGTTGAGTGTGTGTCCTTAGCTCCCGTGCCTCCTCCTTGTTGGTAGCAATTTGAAGAGGGCATGTCCTGCATGGTGAGGGTCCCTAATGACAGATGCCACCTTCCTGAGGCACCAGTTTTGAAGATGTCCTCGATGTTAAGGAGGTCAGTGCCCATGGTGGAGTAGACTGAGTCCACAACCCTCTGGACGGGTCCATGAACCCATGAACACTATCTCAATATTTTGCTCTCTTCTTACACTAATTGCTTATGTTTGATATATTTCTTTTCATAACTTATTGTAAGTTTTTTGATCCTGTGCATTGGAGCCTCCATACCAAATGGTGATGTAATCAGCCAGAATGCTCTCCATGATACATCAGCAGAAATTCGCTACAGTCTTCGGTGACATACCAAATCTCCTCAAACTCATGATGAAGTATAGCTGCTGGTGTGCCTCCCTTATGGTTGCATCAGTATGGTTGGCCCAAGATAGATCCTCTGAGATGTTGGCGCCCAGGAAATTGCAACTGCTCACTCTTTCCATTATTGGCCCCTTGATGAGGACTGACGTGTTCACCTGACTTGCACTTTCATGAAGTCCATCATCAGTTTATTGGTCTTACTGACATTGATTGTAAGGTTGATATTGCAACACTACTCAACTAGCTGATCGATCTCACTCCTGTACATCACCTTGTCACCATCTACATAATTTGTATTATACATTTATGCCAATTGATTGGATTGTTGTCAAATCGGTCTGTATGTGCTTACTATTGTCATACGTACTGAGATACAGTGGAAAGCTTTGGGTTTCATGTCATCCAGGCAGATCATTCCAAACTTAAGTATATCAAGATAGTACAAAAGGAAAAAACAATAATAGAAAGGAGAACACTGTGTTTCAGTTACAGAGAAAGTTCAGTTAGACCAACAAGTGTCAAGACTAGATAGACTGAGATATCAAGAGCACATCTTCATCATATCAGAGGTCCAATCAAGGGTCTAGCATGGATGTACAGTAGATTCCAATTTTAAACAAGCTCATTAGACCACCTTGGTACTCCATCCCACCACTACCCCCTCACCTTTTTCCAGAGATGAACTAAGTGATGGTAAACTGCAGGTGTGAACTGAGCTCTAGTCTCACACATGCTGGTGAACATTGCCCTGACAGCAATAAGCAATGCTTTCATATTCACGCCACCCCTGTGGCCACCAGTCTTATCAAAATTCACCAATTGCATAGTGAGAAGGATTTTAAATACAGTTGAGAGTATGAAGCAATCATGACTGATCTTGAACTCTAGCTATCTGAAGGCATCACCCACCTACCAAGAGCCAGGCTCATTTTCATGATAAGAGAGACATCTTATCATTGGTTACATTACCTTGGTTCCTCATGGATCATCAAAAAAGCACCCAATTTGATTAATGGTTGATTATGATCCATCTCTCCACGGCTTTGTCTTTCAAAACATCTGGTCGGTCTCCAATAAACAGAAACAAGTGGATTTTGTTCATTGGGTTGAGAAAGTTTAAGGTTTGGGAAGAGTTGGCACAATATTGTGGCAGTTAGGGATGCTGCCTTAGTGCCAGTGACCCAGAGTTGATCCTGACCTCAGGAACTACCCCGGCAAAATTTGCACCTTGTTTCGGTGACAACATGGGTTTCCTCGGGCTGTTCCAGTTTTCCCCACATCCCAAAGATGTTCTAGTAGTTAGTTTAATTAACCTTAGTGAGGGGTGGGCAACAGGAGACTGGCCAGTGGATTAATGGCTATGTGATAGAAAATAGGTGCAAGGAAATAAGTGGGGGGAGTGGGACGTGTGCGATTGACTTGAAGGGCAGAATGATCTCTTTCTCTAGAGTAAGAAATTGAAAATAATAAATAAAAGATTACACTGTAAACACTTTAATATAACTTTGTATAAGGCTGTTTAACACATTTGTATAACACATGCTGCTATACAGGTATATGTATTTATGCACAGTTTATTCCACATCTGTACCTTAACCTCTAACTCTATTTTTATTAATTCCACTTCAGCTCACTGCTCCACAAGGTTTACTCATCTTTGTACTGAACTGAGGCTGTGGCCTGCATCTAATTGCTTCTGAGTGGGCTGTGGACTCATTTTTGTGATCTGCAATTCTAAATGCCATTTGCTTGCTTTTATGTTCACACAATCTGTTATCTTTCCTCTCTGCACACTGGGTGTTTGGTGACCTGCTTTTGTTTTAATGGGTTCTACTTGGGTTTCTTTGTTTTGTGGCTGCCTGTAAGGAGACAAATCTCAAAATTGTATGAAGTATAATATGTACTTTGAAGGGAGTTAGGAAGGGATTTGAGAAACAGGGCCGCGAAGGTAGTAATCTCCAGATTACTGCCTGTGCCATGTGACAGTGAGTATAGGAATAGAATGAGGTGGAGGATAAATGTGTGGCTGAGGGATTGGAGCAGAGGGCAGGGATTCAGATTTCTGTATCATTGGGACCTCTTTTGGGGTAGGTGTGACCTGCACAAACAGGACGGGTTGCACTTGAATCCCGGGGGGACCAATATCCTGGCGGGGAGGTCAGCTACTGGGGAGAGTTTAAACTAGAATTGTTGGGGGGGTGGGAACCGAACCGAAGAGGCTGGGGAAGAGACGGTTGGCTCACAAGTAGAGAAAGCTTGGAGGCAGTGTGTGAGGGAGGATAGGCAGGTGATAGAGAAGGGACGCACTCAGATGGACGGTTTGAGATTTGTCTATTTTAACACAAGGAGTATTGTGAACAAAGTGGATGAGCTTAGAGCGTGGAACAGTACTTGGAGCTATGATGTGGTGGCTATTACAGAGACTTGGATGGCTCAGGGACAGGAATGGTTACTTCGAATGCCAGGTTTTAGATGTTTCAGAAATGACAGGGAGGGAGGCAAAAGAGGTGGGGGTGTGGCACTGTCAATCAGAGATAGTGTCACGGCTGCAGAAAAGATGGATGCCATGGAGGGATTGTCTATGGAGTCTCTGTTGGTGGAGGTTAGGAACAGGAAGGGGTCAATAACTCTACTGGGTGTTTTTTATAGGCCATCCAATAGTAACAAGGATATCGAGGAGCAGATAGGGAAACAGATCCTGGAAAGGTGTAATAATAACAGAGTTGTCATGATGGGAGA
Source organism: Mobula birostris (assembly GCF_030028105.1). Taxonomy (NCBI): domain Eukaryota; kingdom Metazoa; phylum Chordata; class Chondrichthyes; order Myliobatiformes; family Myliobatidae; genus Mobula; species Mobula birostris. The sequence continues at coordinate 29,065,677 of NC_092381.1, forward strand.
TTTTAATTTCCCAAATATAGATTGGCATCTCCCTAGAGCAAGGGGTTTAGATGGGGTGGAGTTTGTTAGGTGTGTTCAGGAAGGTTTCCTGACACAATATGTAGATAAGCATACAAGAGAAGAGACTGTATTTGATTTGGTGTTGAGAAATGAACCTGGTCAGGTGCCAGATCTCTCAGCGGGAGAGGATTTTGGATATAGTGATCATAATTCCATCTCCTTTACAATAGCATTGGAGAGAGGTAGGAACAGACAAGTTAGAAAAGCATTTAATTGGAGTAAGTGGAATTATGAGGCTATCAGGCAGGAACTTAAATTGGGAACAGATGTTCTCAGGAAAAGTATGGAAGAAATGTGGCAAATGTTCAGGGGATATTTGTGTGGAGTTCTGCATAGGTACATTCCGATGAGACAGGGAAGTTATGGTAGGGTACAGGAACTGTGTTGTACAAAGGCTGTAGTAAATCTAGTCAAGAAGAAAAGAAAAGCTTACGAAAGGTTCAGAGAGCTAGGTAATGTTAGAGATCCAGAAGATTATAAGGCTACCAGGAAGGAGTTTAAGAAGGAAATTAGGAGAGCCAGAAGAGGCTATGAGAAGGCCTTGGCAGGCAGGATTAAGGAAAACCCCAAGACATTCTACAAGTATGTGAAGAGCAAGAGGATAAAACGTAAAAGAATAGGACCTATCAAGTATGACAGTGGGAAAGTGCGCATGGAACCGGAGGAAATAGCAGAGGTACTTAATGAATACTTCACTTCAGTATTCACTATGGAAAAGGATCTTGGTAATTGTATTAATGACTTGCAGTGGACTGAAAAGCTTGAGCATTTAGATATTAAGAAAGAGGATGTGCTGGAGCTTTTGGAAGGCATCAAGTTGGATAAGTCGCCGGGACCGGATGAGATGTACCTCAGGCTACTGTGGGAAGTGAGGGAGGAGATTGCTGAGCCTCTAGAGATGATCTTTGCATCATCAATGGGGACGGGAGAGTTTCCGGGGGATTGGAGGATTGCGGATGTTGTTCCCTTATTGAAGAAAGGGAGTAGAGATAGCCCAGGAAATTATAGACCAGTAAGTCTTACTTCAGTGGCTGGTAAGTTGGTGGAGAAGATCCTGAGAGGCAGGATTTATGAACATTTGGAGAGGTATAATATGATTAGGAATAGTCATCATGGCTTTGTCAAGGGCAGGTCATGCCTTTCGAGCCTAATTGAATTTCTTGAGGATGTCACCAAACACATTGATGAAGGAAGAGCAGTAGATGTAGTGTATATGGATTTCAGCAGGGTATTTGATAATGTACCCCATGCAAGGCTTATTGAGAAAGTAAGGAGGCATGGGATCCAAGCAGACCTTGCTTTGTCTCACAGAAGGCAAAGAGTGGTTGTAGATTGGTCGTATTCTGCATGGAGGTCGGAGACCAGTGGTGTGCCTCAGGGATCTGTTCTGGGACCCTTACTCTTCATGATTTTTATAAAAGAGCTGGATGAGGAAGTGGAGGGATGGGTTAGTAAGTTTGCTGATGACACGAAGGTTGGGGGTGTTGTGGATAATGTGGAGGGCTGTTAGAGGTTGCAGCGGAACATTGATAGGATGCAAAACTGGGCCCAGAAGTGGCAGACGGAGTTCAACCCAGATAAGTATAGCAAATACGGTGGCAGAATACAGTATTAATGGTAAGACTCTTGGCAGTGTGGAGGATCAGAGGGATCTTGGGGTCTGAGTCCATAGGACACTCAAAGCAGCTGCGCAGGTTGACTCTGTGGTTAAGAAAGCATACGGTATATTGGCCTCCATCAATCGTGGAATTGAATTTAGGAGCCAAAAGATAATGTTACAGATGTATAGGACCCTGGTCAGACCCACTTGTGCTCGGTTCTGGTCGCCTCATTACAGGAAGGATGTGAAAACTATAGAAAGGGTGCAGAGGAGACTTTCAAGGATGTTGCTTTGATTGGGGAGCATGCCTTATGAAAACAGGTTGAGTGAACTTGGCCTTTTCTCTTTGGAGCGACGGAGGATGAGAGGTGACCTGATAGAGGTGTATAAGATGATGAGAGGCATTGATCATGTGGATAGTCAGAGGCTTTTTCCCAGGGCTGAAATGGTTGCCACAAGAGGGCAGAGGTTTAAGGTGCTGGGGAGTAGGTACAGAGGAGATGTCAGAGTTCAGTTTTTTACGCAGAGAGTGGTGAGTGCGTGGAATGGGCTGCTGGCAACGGTGGCGGAGGCAGGTACAATAGGGTCTTTTAAGAGACTTTTGGATAGGTACCTGGAGCTTAGAAAAATAGAGGGATATGGGTAAGCCTAGTAATTTCTAAGGTAGGGACATGTTCAGCACAACTTTGTGCGCCAAAGGGCCTGTATTGTGCTTTTAGGTTTTCCATGTTTCTCAATGTTGAAATCGAATTCACATTAACCACTTCCACTAGCAGCTGGATCCACTGAGTGAAAAAGATTACCCTCAGTTTCCCCTTAAATAGTTGACCTTTCACCCTTAACCCATGACATCTAGTTCAAGTCTCACCCAACCTCCGTGGGAAAAGCCTGCTTATATTCAATGTTACTTAAATGCTATTCAAGAGTAATAAGGTGAAAATCCTGATGCATTTCAAAGTGTTTGTGTTTTGCCGGGTACCATGGTATCGGGGAGACAGCGGTAGCCGGTTTTCAAATAATGTCCTGCCGCTGTGGTTGGGCAAGTTAAAAACAATGTGGAAAAGGAATGCTCTATGGCCAGCGCAACATCCCGCCTTTAATTTCTTGTATTGAGGTGTTATTATTAGACCAATAATTCCGGTTGATGTGTAATTTTAAATAGATGTCACATTAAAATTGAGTAATGACTAGGCAATGAGGTGTTTTTTTGGCTGTGAAACAATTGTGGAGTTGGGGAGTGGGTATTCCAGTGATGTTCCGGGCGGATCTAATGTGATAACAACTCCTGTTCTCGTGAATCACCCCGATTCATTAGTACAAGTGACGCTTTTCCTCTCTGTGCTCTCAGTTCAGAAACTTCGGCGAAGAGAAGCAAAGGGGACAAAGAAAAAAATAACTTCCAAAATGGAAATAAATCTCATTGCTGGAGATATCAATCCAAAAGAGACTCGTTTTAACTAGTCTTAATTAAAGTAACTACTTCAAGGCGAGATTCTTGGGCGGAGAGAGGAAAACTCGGCAAACGGTATTTTTGCTGGAATCACTAGGATTTTTCCATCAGGATTTGATTCAAAACGCCTGGATATTCTTTCGGCATGTTACAACGCAAAATGATTTTGTTCCATCTCTACAGGTTGGCACTTTCTTTTCACATAACGGGTAAGTCTTCCAAAGAGTAAAAATATTAGTTTCAATGTTTTTGATGTATTTCAAGCAAAATTATTTTATCGCATTTTTTGTAAGTAAAGACGGGCTAGCTTTAAAGTTCCGGTGGACGGGTTAAAAGCCGTCGGGTCTCTTGTTCGAGACTCCCGCTATTTGGAGATTAAATATTGCAACAGGTCTGCATAAAGCTGCTACTGCGCGCACAGTCGTCTACCAGATTATAGCTGCGGAAAACTGAAGGTGCAAAGTTTTAGAGGGACGTTATTAGGAAGTATTTCTTCTAGAGAAAACAAAATAGGAGGCTGTGCCTGCGAGTTTTGTTTATTTTAACTGTTAGTTCAGTAATTATAAAGTATATTTTTAAAGACGGCCAGAACACAGGTACTGTACCACAGAGAGATGCCCCCTCTATAGGTGACTACTCAGTGGTGCAGGCACAGTAGGAAGTGTGCTCGCGGGCAATTTTTGTTTCCTAATCTGGCTGTGTGAAGTCTGTCCTGAAGTACATAAACCACTGGAATAACGTTGGCACGCTTTGACCACTAAATTAATTGAGTATGCCTGCTAATTAAGGTCATTCACAGCAAATCTGACCAAAGGGTCCACTAAGAGAAAATAAATTAGGAAGCAATTAGTAATAAAAAAAATGCTCCCCGTTGACAACTAAGCAATCGGGATTTTGCTGGAAACACCACTACATTGACAACTACATTGGTGCTGCTTCATGCACCCGTGCTAAACTCGTCAATTTCATCAACTTTGCCTCCAACTTCCAACCTGCCCTTAAATTCACCTGGTCCATTTCTGACACCTCTCTCCCTTTTCTTGATCTCTCTGTCTCCATCTCTGAAGACAAACTGTTGACCAACATTTTTTATAAATCTATCAGTTCCCACAATTATCTTGACCATATCTCTTCCCACTTCTGTAAAAATGTTGTTCCTTTTTCTCAGTTCTCTCATCTTTGCCGCATCTGTTCCTGTGTGGTTTTCCTTTCCAGGACATGAGAAATGTCCTCCTTCCACAAAGGACCGGATTTCCCTTCAAACACCATTGATGCTGCCCTAACCCGTATCTCTCCACTTTTTGGACATCCACATGCACTCCATCTTCCCGCTGCCTTAACAGCAATAGAGTTCCCCTTGTCCATTACCTACCATCCACAAGCCTCATGATTCTCTGCAACTTCTGCCAGCTCCAAAGGGATCCTACCACCAGACATATCTTTATCTCCACCCATCTCTCCGCTTTCCACAAGGATTGCCCCCTCCCTGATTCCCTTGTCCATTTGTCCATCTCACTAATCTCCCTCCCAGCACTTATCCCTGCAAATGGCCAAAGAGCTACACCTGCCCATTCACCTCTCCCTTAGCTCCGTTCAGGACCCCACACAGTCCTTCTAGGTGAGGTCAAACTTCACCCGCAAATCAGCCGGAGTCATCTATTGCGCCCAGTGTGGCCTCCTCTACTTTGGTGAGACCTGTCATAAATTGGGGACCACTTTGTTGAGCACCTCTGCTCATCCACCAAAAGTGGAACTTCCCAGTGTCCAAACATTTTAATTCCAATTCCCATTCCCATTCTGACATGTGGGCCCATAGACCCCTCTTGTGCCACACAAAAATTAATGAATCAGGTTATCATAAAAACATTTGTATCCTATTTAAGATGCTGACATTTCCAAAGGTTACATCAAAGCTGAAGGGTTGGTGATTCCAGCCATTTGCCATTCTATATTACATCATGTCCTCCACACATTTGGCATTACGGCAGTTTGGAAGATCGAACTTGAAGGCAGAATAGAGGGTTAAAGACAGAATTATTAACGGTGTGAGGAACAGAGGGATCTTGGGGTCCACAGCCAAGATCCCTCCAAATTGCATCTCAAGTTGATAAAGTGGTTATAAGGAGATATGGTCTCTTCATATGGCACATCATCAGTCAGAGGATCGAGTTCAAGAACTATGAGGTAATGTTGCAGCTTTATAAAACTCTGGTTAGACTACACTTGAAGTATTGTGTTCAGTTCTGGTGGCCTCATCATAGGAAAGATGTGGAAGCTTTAGAGGGGAAATTTACTAGGATGCTGCCTGGATTAGACCAGATATCTTTTTTACATTAATTGAACGAGCTAGGGTTTCTTTCTGGAGTGAAAGATGATGAGATGTGACATGATAGAGGTGTACAAGATGATAAGGGGTACAGATACAGTGGACATCCAGTGCCTTTCTCCCAGGGCAGAAATGGCTTGTACGAGGGGGCATAAATCTAAGGATTTCAAGTGTAGGTTTTTTTTTACACAGAGAATGCGAGGTGTATGGTACATGCTGCCAGGGGTGATGGTAGAGGCTGATACATTCAGGACATTGAAAAGACTCTTAGCAATGGATGAAAGAAAAATGAAGGGGTATGTGGATTAGATAGATCTTTAAAGGCTTGGCACAACTTCATGGGCTGACAGACATATACTGTGCAGTTATGTTCTATGTTCTACCACCCAAAAGGATTTTCAGACTTTGCTTTTTAGGTCTTGGGAGTTACGTTATCTGCTGAATATTCTGAGCCATGTCAATGAATTGATCTGCAACAATGCTTGAATACAAAAGCCCTCAAAACACTCGTTAAAAATGTTTTTCAAAACTTTTCCCTGAAGCTCTTCAGTACTGTAGACCACACTATAATAGTCCAACAGTATGCTATTTCTGTGTGTCTGCCTCTGAGCAATTCCTTCCACATTATTCAGTTACTTATATTGATATTTTGATAATAACTCAATTATATAGTGTAACACACAAAATATTGGAGGAACTCTGCAGGTCAGGCAGCATCTATGGAAATAAATAAACAGTTGGCAATTCAGCTTGAGACCCTTCAGGACTGGAAAGGAAGGGGGAAGATGCCAGAATAAAAAGGTGGGGGGTGTGGAAGACGATAGCTAGAAGGTGATGGGTGCAAGCAGGCGGGTTAGAAAGATAAAGGACTGGAGAAGAAGGAATCTGGTAGGAGAGGAGAGTGGACCATAGGAGAAAGGGAAGGAGGTGAGGACCCAGAGATAAGTTAACAAATTTCATGACACATGCTGGTGATAATAAACCTGATTCTGACGAATCCATGGAATTCTTTGTCACAAAGGGTAGTAGAGGTAAAATCATTGTATGTACTTAAGGCAGGGATTAATAAGTTCTTGACTGGTAATATAATTAAGAGTATAGGGGGAAGGTAGAAGAATGCGGTTTGAAAAAAAAATCAGCCTGATTGAATGAGAGAGCTGACTCCCTGGCAGAATTCCTCTCCTATATCTTACGGTCTCATTGAGTATAGCAGTGTGAGCACTTGAGTTGAGTATAATGCTCTCCAAAGGAGTTGGGTCAATTCCCTTATTGGAGAACCGCTGTGTGTGACTTTGTTTAATGTGGAGAGGCCGATGTATGGCCGGCCATCACACGGTCCTTGACAGTGTCAAGGTCAAAGTTCAATGGCATGGAATGCAACCCTTCGCCGCTGAAGCCTTCTTCTGCCTTCACTGCCATTGTGATGTGTCATCATCTTCTACCTACAACCAATAGACTTTAAGGCCATCCAACAACATGACATGAATATCTTGTAGATCAAATTGCATGGAGTAAATTTAATGGGATGAATAGTCTAATCCTGCTCTTTTACTGTGTGTCCTTAATTTGATCCTGGAACTTCACCCACTGCAGTGTCTGCCTGATAAAGTATTGACAGGACAAATGATGTTAGCTCTGTGGCACTTTAAGTATGGAACATTGTTTTCACTTTGTGTACAGATGAATGCTGATAAATTTAAAAGGAATATGGTCCATTGTGGGGTGCCAAATATTTTTGAGAACTAAAAGAAATATACACTTCCCTTTGTAATTAGTGTTCACAATTTTTGTCATATAATCCAAATCAATGTTTAAAGTGTCCGTTTTGCTATTGTCTCATGCTTAAATTTGGTAACCTTTTTAGAATCATTGAGCACTACTGTGTAGAAACAGGCCCTTCAGCCCTTCTATTCCATGCCGAATTTAGACATGATGAAATAGTGAAGCAGACTCGATGGGCCAAGTGGCCTAATTCTGCTCCTATATCTTATAGTCTTATCTGGCTTTCTTGACAGTCACATTATTCCCTCACATTATTTATGTCTTATTTAAATCTGATAGATGTGATTTATCCCAGAAATATCAAATCACTCAGCATAAAAAAAATCTCCCTTGACCCACTGAATCTGTGCTGACCATCAAATATCTAGCTACACTAATTCCACGTTAATCCCATTTTATTGTCCCAAATTCCCATCAACTCTACCCATACTCTCTCACTCACTTGGGGCAATCTCCCAATTAACCTACCAATCCACATGTATTTGGAATGTAGGTGGAAACTGGGGCACCCGGAGGGGGAGAGGTCAAACTCAACACAGCCAACAACAAAGGTCAGGATTGAATCTGGGTTGCTAGAGCTGTAGGGCAGCAAATCTACTTACAAGTATTGCAACACCAGCCAGGTACCCTCCTTCCCTAGCCAACAGCTTACCAATGTAAAACAAACAAAAAAATCAGTTTCCAGGTAATTCTGGGCAAGTGAGATCCAGAGGAAGTGTTTGACGTAAGTAAATTGAGAATATTTAAAAGGTACTCAGAGAGCTACATGAATAGCTAAGGCTCAGAGGGATATGAGCCTAATGTGGGCAAACGGGACTAGCTTAGAAGGGTCAGGATGGACCATTTGGGCCAAAGGGCCTGTTCTCTCTTCCCGCCATTACAGACATTTACACCACACGCTGCATCTGTAAAGCAAACAGCATTATGAAGGACCCCACACACCCCTCATACAAACTCTTCTCCCTCCTACCATCTGGCAAAAGGCACCAAAGCATTCGGGCTCTCACGACCAGACTATGTAACAGTTTCTTCCCCCAAGCCATCAGACTCCTCAATACCCGGAGCCTGGACTGACACCAACCGACTGCCCTCTACTGTGCATATTGTCTTGTTTATTATTTATTGTAATGCCTGCACTGTTTTGTGCACTTTATGCAGTCCTGGGTAGGTCTGTAGTCTAGAGTAGTTTTTGTGTTATTTTACATAGTTCAGTGTAGTTTTTGTATTGTTTCATGAAGCACCATGGTCCTGAAAAACGTTGTCTCATTTTTACTGTGTACTGTACCAGCAGTTAAGGTTGAAATGGCAATAAAAAGTGACTTGACTTGTATGAGTCTACACATCCAGTTGCTGGTATTCTTACACCATAATGAATTTCACTTTCCCCTTACAAATGTTTTAAGTGGTCGGGACTTCTAAATTAGATAGGTGACCAAGGGGTGGCCTTATAAAGTTTTGAGGGGCAGAATCTTTACCTCAGGGCAGGGGAGACCAGAACCAGAGGACATGGGTTTAAAGTAATAGGGGAGAAATTTAAAAGAGATCTGAGAGGCAGGTTTTTCACACACAGATGAGGGTGAATATCTGGAATGAGCTGTTGGTTGAGATGGGGGAGGCAGGTACAATTACAACCTTTAAAAGATATTTGGATAGGATAGGGGGATATGAGCCTAATGCAGGCAAATTGGATTAGTGTAGATAGGCATCACAGTTGGCATGAACAAGCTGGGTCAAAAGGGCACATCTCTGTGCTATATGGTTCTATAATAGCTATTGAAGTCTCATGTACCCCTTCATCCTTCTGCTTCCTATCATAATTTACAAGGATGTTGCCTGGTTTGGGGAGCATGCCTTACAAGAATAGGTTGATTGAACTCGGCCTTTTCTCCTTGGAGCGACAGAGGATGAGAGGTTTCCTGATAAAGGTGTACAAGATAATCAGAGGCATTGATCGCGTGGATAGTCAGAGGCTTTTCCCCAGGGCTGAAGTGGCTAGCACGAGAGGGCACAGTTTTAAGATGCTTGGAAGTAGGTACAGAGGAGATGTCAGGGGTAAGTTTTTTTTACACAGTGCGGGATGAGAGCATGGAATAGGCTGCCAGCGACAGTGGTGGAGGCGGAAACGATAGGGTCTTTTAAGAGACTGCTGGAACGGTACATGGAGCTTAGAAAAATAGAGGGCTATGGTTAACCCTAGGTAATTTCCGTAAGACAAAGGAGCAGAAATCGTCCATTCGGCCCATCGAGTCTGCTCCGCCATTTTATCATGAGCTGATCCATTCTCCCATTTAGTCCCACTCCCCCGCCTTCTCACCATAACCTTTAATGCCCTAATTTCTAAGGTAAGGACATGTTCGGCACAGCTTTTTGGGCTGAAGGGCCTGTATTGTGCTGTAGGTTTTCTGTGTTACTATAATGACTTCTCTCACCATAATTTATTGGCTCCTATTCCACTGACCACTCCCTATCAATCTGGCCTTGAATATCCATAGGATCAACCTTTTATGCTCGCTCTTGTCATTTTTGTTGGTCCCATATTGAAAAGCCAACTTTTTTGCACTACAGCATTGAAAAACCATCATTTCATATTGTTTGCCTGAATTATCCTGAAGTAAGGGAGTTCTTAAAGGGGGCTACTGGGAGCCCATGTAAATGTGCAAATAACAAATTAACAGGGGAACTCAGTGGGTCAGGCACCATTTGCAGAGGGAAGTGGTATGCCGGCTCTTCCCTCAAGGTCAAGACACTTCACCTGGGGTGGTTTCTCCACGGCTGCTGCCCGACTCACTGAGTTACTCAGCAGTTCGCTTTTTGCTCCAGGTTCAAGGATCCGTAGTCTCTTGTAGCTCTGTGTATGTACCTAGGACGAGTGTGGGATGAGGGTGAACAGAATACTCGTTCAGCCAACACCAAATCAATCTCTCCTTTTCACAACTACTGTCCTCCCTTGGGAAATGGGCCCCAACCCTAGGATTTACCTAGGAATCGGAAGTGTGAAATTAAAATTCCCTGCTCGTGGAAGTTCAGGTGGAGTCCGCAGTTTGGTACTTACAAAACATGTGAAGCCTGAAGCCAAATATCCAGTGACTCCGGCAAGTTCAGTGATTGTTTCTGTCGATGCAAACTGATTATGAGGCATCTTTTGCTTGTCCCAAACTGTGACGGAGGGCAAAAGAGAAGCAGAAAGAAGTAACTAGGCCAGAGCTAACTCACAATAGATATCTTATTCTGGGCAGAATGGAAAGAGAGAACAAAAAACACCAGAAAATGTTGGAAATCAAGATGAGAACAAAGCACAAACAAGAGAAATGCATGTAACTAGGAGTAGGATCAGGTCATCACCCCATCAAGGTTGCTTTGCCATTCAGCATGGTCATCACTAACCTAAACAGGTCAGGCAACATCTGTGGAAAGCAAACCAGTGTTAATGTTTCAGGTCAGAAAGTCTTACGTGGGTTTTGAAGTTGAAATGATAACCCTGGGTCTCCTTCCATTGGTGCTGCCAGACTTGCCGAGTACTGTATCTCCAGCATTTTCTGTTCTTTTATGATTCCAGCATCTGCAGTTTTGATTCTTTTTTCTTTGAAGAGGAAGGGAAGAAAAATGTGTACTCTTCCCCACCAACTTTGGAAGGGAGAAGAAGTGGCTGGAGGGTTGAGGGCAATGTGAGTGACAGCAGAGCCAGAGGGAGGGTAAAATGTAGGACTGAGTGGGTAATGCAGTATATAATGGAACAGTCATGATTAGCATTGGAAAGGAAAAAGTTAATCGGAAGATGGTTTGAAGGGACTACAAGGGGCCTGACTGATGGCTAGATAAATTGGAAGAAGATCCTCCGAGTTCATGCTTACTCCACTGTAAGAATGGTTTTACATTGTTTTAGCATAGAACAAACATCAACAAAGTTGACTTTAAGTTTTTAGGTCCAGTCCTTTATTCACAGTGACACTGAAAGACAATGAGACAGTAGACAATGGGACAGGATGTGTTCCTCCAACTGTGTGTTCAATCATAGCATTAGTGACCTGAGGGTCACAGACTTTCCAACAAACATAAACAGAGAAAGTCTGCAGATGCTGGAAATCAAAGGAAACACTCAAAATTCTGGAGTAACTCAGCAGGTCAAGTGGCATTCTTCAGGACTGGAATGGAAGGGGGAAGACGCCAGAGTAAAAAGGTAGGGGAAGGGGTAGGAAGCTAGCTGGAAGGTGATAGGTGAAGCCAAGTGGATGGGAAAGGTAAAGGGGTGGAGAAGAAAGAATCTAATGGGAAAGAAGAGTGGGCCATAGGAGAAAGGATAGGAGGAGGGGACCTAAGTGATAGGCAGGTGAGAAGAGGTAAAGGACTGGAGTGGAGAATAGAAGAGGAGGGAGGGGGAGGGAATTTTTTTTACTTGGACAAGAAATCAATATTCATGCCATATGAGGCTACCCAGATGGAATATAAGCAGTTGCTTCTTCACCCTGAGGGTGGCCTCATCTTGGCACAAGAGGAGGCCATGGACTGACATGTCAGAATGGGGATGGGAATCGGAATTAAAATGTTTGGCCACTAGGAAACTCTGCTTTTGGCAGATGGAGCAGAGGTGCCAATTTATGACGGGTCTCACCAGTGTAGAGGGGGACACATTGGGAGCACCAGACACAATAGACAACCCCAGCAGATACGCAGGTGAAGTGTTGCCTCACCTGGAAGGGCTGCGTGGGCCCCTGAATGGAGGTGAAGGAAGAGGTGAAAGGGCAGGTGAGGCACTTTGGATGCTTGCAGGGGTAAGTGCTGGGTGGGGGGGGGTAGAATTAGTGGAGAGGGACGAATCGACAAGAGAATTACAGAGGGAGTGATCCCTATGGATACCGGAGAGGCAGTGGAGGTAAAGATATGTTCAGTGGTAGGATCCCTATGGAGATGTAGAAGTTGTAGATGATATATTGGTAGATAAGCACAAGAACTCTTTATCACCTTTAAGGCTGCAGGATAATGGGGTGAGTCTGGATGCTTGGGAAGTGGAGGAGACGCAGATGAGGACGGCATCAATGGAGGAAGGGAAACACTGTCCTTTGAAGAAGGAGAACATGTCTGATGTCCTGAAAAGTAAGGCCACAGCCTGGGAACAGATGCAGCTGAGGCAAAGGAACAGAATAAAGGAAATAACATTTTTACAGGAGACAGGGTGGGGAAAAGATCTAGTGAGGACAACTGTGAGAATCGGTAGGTTTATAAAAGATATTGGTTGACAGATTGTCTCCAGAGATGGAGACTGAAAGTTAGAGAAAGAGGAGAAAGTTGTCAGAAATTAACCAAGTGAATTTAAGGGCAGAATGGACGTTAGAGGCAAAATTGATAAACTTGACCTTAGGTCCAGTGCAGTTGTCAGTGTAGCGGAGGAAGATTTGGGGAGTACTACCGCGAAGGGCTTTGAACATGGACTGTTCTACATAGCCAACAAGGAGGCAGGCATAGCTGGGACAATGTGGGTGACCATGGACACCAGTCTGGAGAAAGTGGGAGTGGCCGAAGGATAAACAGTTGAGGGTGAGGGTCAATTCTGCCAGACAGAGGACGGGGTTGGCGGAGGGGAATTTGGTGTTTCTTTTGTTAAGAAAGGAGCAGAGAACTTTGAGGCCTTCTTGATGAGGGATAAAACTGTATAGAGACTGAACATCCATGCTGAAAATGTGGCGGTCAGGCTCAGTGAACTTAAAGTTACTGAGGAGATCAAGAGCATGAGAGGTGTCACAGATGTAGGTGGGAAGGAACTGAACCAAGGGGGATAGAATGGAATCGAGGTATGAAGACACGATTTCAGTTGTGTAGGAGCAAGCAGAGACAATGGGCCTACCCAGACAGTCTGGTTTATGGATCTTGGGTAGGAGGTAGAAGTGAGCAGTGCGGAGTAAGGGAACTATGAGTTTGGTAGCAGTGGTTGGGAGTTCTCCAGAGTTGATGAGGTCGGCGATAGTGTTGGAGACAGTTTTCTGATGGTACAAAGTGAGGTCCTCTTCAAGGGGTAGTTATGAGGAGGTGTCTGAGAGTTGCCACCTGGCCTCAGTAGGGGAGAGATCAGTGTAGCACAGCAATACATCCTTTGTCTGTGGGTTTCATGATAAGCTCAGGACTGTGCAGAGAGTGGAGGACAATGATCCAAAGGGGGCAAGGTTCAAGGAGGAGGGAGGAGTACTGAAGTCAAGACGCTTGATGTAGTGTCTGCAATTCGAGATGAAAAGATCCAGAGCAGAATATCCAAGAGGAGGAGGAGGGATGAAGATGGGGAAAAGGCATCATCAGTGCAACGTGTGGAATCCTTGCCAAAGAAGTAGGCTTGGAGACGGAGGCAACAGAAGAAGAGCTCAACATTGTGGCGGGTGTGGAACTCAGTGATGTGCAGGCGAAGGGGACAAAGGAAAGATGCTTGTTGAGGACAAAATGTTCTGCCTCAGAAAGGGGAAGTTTGGAGGGAATGGTGAAGGATATTCTTCACGGTTCCCTCATGGAACGTATTGGAATTTGTTGTTTTACAGCAGCAGTACAATACAATACACATAACCGCTATAAATGACAAAAGAAATGTATTTAAAATTTTTAAATTAAGTAGTGCAAAAAGAGACCAAAAATAGTGAAATAGTGTTCATGGGTTGGTTTATTGGCCATTCAGAAATCTGATGGCGGAGAGAAAGAAGCTGTTCGTAAAACACTGACTATGAGCTTTGAAGCTCCTGTACCATCTCTTTGATGGTGGTATTATGAAGAGAACATGTCCTGGGTCAACATGTTCTGAGAGCAAAGCAAAACCTGAAGCAATCCCAAACACAAGCGAATCTATAGATGCTGGAAATCGTAAGCAACACCCCCGAAATGCTGGAGGAACTCAGCAGGCCAGGTAGCATGTGTGAGAAGGAGTAAACGGGTAACGTTTCAGGCCAAGACCCCTCTTTTCCATAGATGCTGCCAGGCCTGCTGCGTTCCTCCAGCAATTTGTGTCTGAAGCAATTAAGGGCAGTAACCATAATGCAACATGAACCCTAATGGAACCGAGATGTAAGGGATCATCAAGTATAACTCACTGAAACCTCACAAGGATCTGTTGCTGGGAACTGCTGTAACCGAGCCATTCCACAGTAGCATTGCTTTCCACTCAACAGACTGTCAGCGGCAGGACTCCTGTGCTGTGCTATGTTGGAGGACTCCATCTGGGGCCAGCAGGGCAATACCAGCCTCTACAGAGCTCCCCAGTTGTCAGGCAGTGAAAATCAACATGCTGAATCTAGACCAAATTAAATCCAGTTTAAGAATATAAGAAATAGGAGCAGGAGTAGGCCATCTGGCCCATGAAGTCTGCTCTGCCATTCAATAAGATCGTGGTTGATCTGGTCATGGACTCATCTCCACCTGCCTGCCTTTTCCCGATAACCCTTGATTACCCTACAATGCAAAAATCTATCCAACCTTGTCTTAAATATATTTACTGAGGTAGCCTCCACTGCTTCGTTGGGCAGAGTATGCCACACGATTCACCACTCTGGGAAAAGCAGTTCCCCCTCATCTCCATCCTAAATCTACTTCCCCAAATCTTGAGGCTATGTCCCCTAGTTCTAGTCTCAACAACCAGTGGGAACAGCTTTCCTGCCTCTACCTTATCTATTCCTTTTGTAATTTTATATGTTAAGTAAAGCAAATCCATAGGAATGAATGGAAGAAATCGGGTACTGAGACAAAAGTTGTATTTAATTTAATTCAATGGATTTAAGTGCTTAAAATTGTTTTTAGTATTTAATATTGTCACATTTTTTAATCAAGCTTTAGCTTTCTGTCTATATTTTTAATTTGTAACACATTCAGAGTCAAAGATACTGATGTTGTGAGCAACGTTGGACCCTGTATCTAAGGAAAGATGTACCAGCCCTGGAGAATGTTCACAAAAATGATTCCGGAAAAAGCAAGGCTTAAAATATAAGAAGCATGTGATGCCTCTAAGCCTGTACTTGATGGAGTATGAGGAGGAATCTTGTTGAAACCTACTAACTTCTGAAAGGTCTTGATATAGTGGACATAAAGAGGATGGTTCCATTTTTGGAAGTCTAAGACCATAGGTCATAACCTCAGAATAAAGGGATATCCCTTTAGAACTGAGGTGAGGAGGAATTTGTTCAACCAGAGATTGGTGAATCTATGGAATATGTTGCCACCGACAGCTCTAGAAGCCACATCTTTTAAGGTAGAGATTGATAGGTTCTTATTTAGTAAGGAGGTTAAGTGTCATAGGGAGAAGCCAGGCTAATGAGTTTGAGGGAAAAAAAGTCATCCACAATTGAATGGCAGAACAGACTGGGAGAGTTGAATAGCCTATTTCTACTGCTTCATGTTATGGTCTTGGAATTTCAACGGTTGCTTTGATAATCCACTGGATTTCAAAGTCATGCTGCCTGTGTAGATGGCCACATGCACTGGGAAGATTCTGGCGTGCTGTGCACTGCTGCCCTAGGCCAAATCAATAAACCGAGAGCCAGCGTCCCAGCAGACAGCATGGTCCATGGCATAGATGATCAGTGAATGACAGTTCTGCCCCCAACACTTGAATATGACACCTGGTTATGTATTAAAACTAAAACATAAATTGCTCGAAACACTCAGCAAGTAGGCAGCATCTGTGATGACAGGAACAAGATTAACATTTCAAGTTAATGACCATTCTTTAGGGCTAGAAAGGTAGAGTTGGTAAGAATGAAGGGAATATTGATATATTGGAAACCAAAGTTATCTGGGACTGCACTTGGTGCTGGCAGTGAGAGAAAAAGAAAAGGAAAAGAATGCTTCAGAACCATGAGAGGTGGTGCACAGCAGTTCAGAGTTCAATGATTGAAGTATGTATACTTTATACAGCCTTGAGATATGTCTCCTTACAGGCAGCCACCAGGAAAAGAAACCCAATAGACCCCATTTTTCTTAAAAAGACAGTCAAACATCCAGTGTGCAGAAAAAAAAGCAAATCATGCAAACAATAAAAATAAGCAAATTTGCTGGAAATCAGAAGAATAGTGAAAGCTGGAAACACCCAGGAGATCATGCAGCATCTGTGAAGAGTAATTGAGTTGCTATTGCAGTTAGTTAACCAGAAATACCTTTCCCTTGCCATATTTTATTGCTTTACACTCATGGGTATTCATCCCTCTGCTTACAAGCTCCTACTCTTTGGAACTTCTTCCCTCACCCTCTTGGTCTCTCATGCCAACAATTTTCCTCTGAGCCACCCCTCCGCAACCGCCCCTTGATCAAACTTCTGTTGCATACCTTGTCTGTCTCAGTTATCTCAGTATCAGCTTTTATTAAAGAACTTGCATAAATGTTAATAGAATCTAAATGCATCAATGACATCTACAGTTCAAATCCATACCAAATGCACAGGAAACATGGGGGAATCATGATAAGTTACGCAGTTATGACAAACTCAGAATCTTATGAATTTTAAAACTCGCACATCTGGGTTTTGAACTGAGTATTTGCAAAATAAATTGAAAAGAGTTGTTATCCCTGCTGGGAATTGAGCAGAACGTGACATTCAAATCGAGCACCTTTTTATATATTATTTTTGAGATTGGACATGGTTGGTTATTATTTATTATCCCACTGTCCTGGATAATGTGGTGGTGAGCTACCTTCTTAAACTTTTGCTTGTGAAAGCACTCACCCAGTGCTCTTGTGCAGCAAGCTCAAGGAGATAGACCCAGCAATGGCAAATGACCAATAACATATCTGCAGGTCAAGATGTAGATGGCAGTATGCAGCAAGCTCCAGGGGTCATACCCAGCAATAGCAAGTGACCAAAAACATATCTCCAGGTCAGGATGATATCTGACTTGGACAGCAGTCTGTAAGTTGTTCCCATGCACCCGCAGTCCTTGTCCTATTTGATCACAGGGTTTGTGCATCTGGGCAGGACTATCGCGTAGCCTGGGTGAGTAATTGCAGTGAATTTTGTGGACGATAAACATGGTAACAACTTGTAGAGGAGAGAATGAATGTATAGGTTGTGGATGGGTTGCCAGTCAAGCAGGTTACTTTGTCCTGGATGAAGTTGGGAGCAGTTGGAACTGTGCTCATGCAGCCAATTGCAAAGTGTTCCATCAGACTCTTAACCTGTCTTGCGCTTGTTGGAAAGACTTTAGAACATCAAGAAATGAGTAATTTGAAATGGATTATCCAGCCTCTGACCTACATTTATGGTTAAGTGGCTGGTCCATCCAGGTTTCTGGACAATGCTGATCCACAGGTATTAATGGTGTGGAATTCCAGTAGTGATGACAGCGTGTATCTAGGTTAGAGATTTCCATTGCCTGGCACTCTTTTGGAGCCAATGCTACTTTTCACTTCCCAGGTCATAAGCTCATCACAATATCTATAAATGGCAGTCAAAATTGTGGATGAGCTGATTAGTAAGCATGCAGACTACATGAAAGTTCCATCATAGGCACTAGCTTCCCCACCATGAAGGACATCTTCAGGAGGCAGCGTCCATCGTTAGAGATCCTCACCATCTGCGATACGCCCTCCTCCCATTGCTTCATTCAGAAAGAGATATGGTAGTCTGAAGACTCATGATAAATGTTTTAGGAACAGCTTCTTCCCTTCTGCCATGAGATTTCAAAATTGGCCAATACCTTGTGATTCACATTCTGTCTTATCTAGTTTAGTAACTTGTAGTTTTTTTTTCTTGCACTGTACTGCTACAACTTACAGTACATAAACCTGATTCTGATTGTAAAAATGAGTGAACTGTGGATAGTTGGAAAGATTGTCAAAGGACTGAGCAGAATATAGATCAGTTGGAAAAAAATGGCTAGAGAACTGGCAAATGCTTTTTAACCCAGACGAGTTAGGGAACTAGGCTGAGGAATGGCAATTGGAATTAAACACACATAACTGTGAGATGATGAGGGGTGATCTTACACAAATGCTTACAATTATGAGAGACTTAGGTAGAGTAGACGGCAACAGTCTTTTCCCCACAATAGGGGAGTCCAAAACTAGGGGACGTGCATTTTAGTGTGTGAGAGGAGAGATTTAAATAGGGCCTGAGAAGAAACTTTTTCATGCAGTGACCATAAGATGTAGCAGCAAAATTAAGCCATTCAGCCCCTTGAGTCTGCTTTGCCATTCCACTGTGGCTGACTTATTTTCTGTTTAACCCCATTCTCTCACCTTCTCCCCATAACCTTTGACACCCATACTAATTAAGAAACTATTAACCACCACTTTACATACCACCAATGATTTGGCCTCCACAGGCACCTGTGGCAATAATTCCACAAATTCACCACCCTCTGGCTAAAGAAGTTCCCCTCATTGCTGTTCTAAAGGGACATCCTTCTATTTTGACTGTGTTCTCTGGTCCTAAACTCCACCAATATAGGCATCATCCTCTCTATTTCTATTCTATCTAGGCCTTTCAATATTTGACAGGTTTCAGTGAGATTCCCCTGATACTTCTAAGCTTCAGCAAGAGCAGGCCCAGGGCTATCAAACTCTCTACATACGCTAACCCTGTCATTCCCAGGATCATTCTTGTGAATCTTCTCCTGTTTCAGCTCATGCTGTCTTAGATAGAGTTCAAAACTGCTCACAATCCTCCAAGTATGGTCTGACCAATGCCTCTGATTTCTGATATTTTTAGTTTTCTCCTGTTGTAAAATCGGTCTATGCTTTTATTCTTTCTACCAAAGTATGTGATCATACACTTCCCCACACTGTATTTCATCTGCTATTTCTTTACCCATTCGAATCTGTCTAAGTCCTTCTGCAGACTCCTTGCTTCCTCAGCACTACCCGTCCCTCTTCGTATCACCCCCAAATTTGGCCACAAAGCCATCAATCCCATCATCCATATCATTGACACTTATGTGAAAAGACGTGGTCCCAACATCGACCACCAGTCACCAGCAGCCAACCAGAAAAGGCCCGCCTTTTTTCTTACTCTTTCCCTCCTGCCAGTCAGCCAATCTTTTATCCATGCTACTATCTTTCCTGTTATTTCCTCAAAGAATTCCAACATATTTGTCAGACAAATTCCCCTAAAGAAACCATGTTGACTTCAGACTATTTTTTTATCATGTGCTTCCAAGTACCCCAGAACCTCATCCTCAATAATGGACTCCAACATTTTCTCAATCACTGAGGTCATTCTAACTGACCTAAGGTGTCCTGTCTTTTGCCTCCCTCCCTCCCTCCCTCCCTCCCTCCTTCAAGAGTGGAATGACATTTTTACACTTTTCACCTCACTGACAATCAACCTCAGGGATGTGTGCTTAGTCCACTACTCTACTCTCTCTACACCTGTGATTGTGTAGTAAGGCACAGCTCAAACACCACCCATATATTTGCTGATGATACAACCATTGCTGGCAGATTCTCAGATGGTGACAAGAGGGTGTACAGGAGCGAGCTATATCAGCTGTTGAGTGATGTCACAGAAGCAACCTTGCACTCATCAGTAACACCAAAGAACTGATTGTGGACGTCAGAAAGGGTAAGATGAGGGAACACACATCAGTCCTCAGAGAGGGATCAGAAGAGGAGAGAGTGAGATTTGGCACGTCACCAAAAACACTTGCAAATTTCTACAGATGTACTGTGGAGAGCGTTCTAACTGGCTGCATCTGACACAGGATCGAAGTAAGCTGTAGAGAGTAGTAAAATTAGCCAGATCCATTATGGGCACTGGCCTCCATAGTATCCAGGTCAGCTTCAAGGAGCAGTGCCTCAGAAAGGCTGCGTCCATCATTAAGGACATCCACCATGCAGGACATGCCTTCTTCTCATTGCTCTCATCAGAAAGAGGTACAGAAGCCTGAAGGCATGCTCAATGATTCAGGAGCAGGTTCTTCCCCTCTGCTATCCGATTTCTGAATGTATTGCATTGTACTGCTGCCACAAAGTTAACAAATTTCACAACATATACCTGTGATATTAAACCTGATTCTGATTTTCCATTTGTCTGGAACCATTCCAGAATCTAGTGATTCTTGACAGGTCACTACTAACGCCCTCACAGTGTCTTCAGCTCCCTCTTTCAGAACCCTGGGTATAGTCCATCTTGTCTAGGTCATTTACCTACCTTCAGACCACTCAGCTTCCCAAGCACCTTCTCCTTAGTAATAGCAGCTACACTCATCTTTGCTCCCCAGCATGCTTGGACTTATTGAAATCTCTTGAATTTCTTGAATCTTCTTGATTAATTAAGTTTAATTATTAAGTTGAATTATTAATTATTTAAGCTATTTCTTTCTTTCCCATTACTACCAGTTTAGTGTCATTTTCCGGCACTGATAAATACTTGTATAGGTATATGGATGTGTTGGGCTGAGAGGGATATGGACCAAAGCCAAGGAATTGGGACTAACTGGATAAGCACCATGGATTTGCTGGACTAAATGACCTATAGCCATGCAGTATTGCTCTATGGAATTGGAAATTCTGGAAATTCATCCAAAAAATGAAGGATAGATCTGTATGGAAAACCATGGTCACCAAAGTCCGTATCGGATATGGTACCTAGACAGACAGATTACTCTATGACTCTAAGTGTGAGGTGTTGGACGTTGGGAAGTCAGATATACAGTAAGAGGAAGATACACAGGACATGATAGAACCATCGGGGGCATTGATGTACTTGGGGATCTTAGGAAACAAATCCATAGGTCCCTGAAAATGGCAACACCAGGATGGCAAAGAAGGCATACACCATATTTGCCTTCATCAGTCAGATGTTAAGCATAAAAGTTGGGATGTTATGATATAGCTGCATAAAACTTAGGTGAAGCCACATTATCAGTTTCGGTTGCCATGCTACAAGAAGATTGTGGAGGATTTGGATGAGGTGCATAAGAGGGTCACCAGGATTACTGAGCGTTAGCTATAAGGAAAGGTTGGACAAACTTGGATTGATTTTGCTGGAGCATCAAAGACTTCTGGGTGAGCTGATAGAAATTTATAAAATTATAAGAGGCAGAGATGAAGTTGACAGCCAGTATCTTGTTCCCAGGTCCAGAATATCTAATTCTTAAGGGTATGTATTTAAAGTGAGAGGAAAAACATTTAAGAGTTTTACAAGGCAAGTCTTTTTTTGCACGGAGTGGCAGGTATCTGGAATATACTCTGGGGAGCTGGTCGAAGCAGATATGATAGTTTTATTTAAGAGGCATTGAGATAGGAACATGATCAGGCAGGGGATGGAGGGTGTGGACCATGAATCAGTAGATAGGATTTGTTTTAATTGTCTTATGTCAGTACAGATTTGTAGATCAAAGGGCCAATTTCATCCCCAGTAAAGCCCTTCCCTCCACTGAGCTCATCTACACAGAGCGTTGTCTTTGGAGAGCAGCATCCATCATGAGGAACCCCCTCACCACCCAGATTATGGGCTCTTGTCCTGCTGCCATCAGGGAGAAGGTACACGAGCCTCAGGACTCTCACTGCCAGGTTCAGGAACAGTTATTACTCCTCAACCATCAGGCTTTTGAACCAGTGGGGATAACTTCATTCAACTTTACTTGCCAATAGCTGATGTGCAAAAAACAAGAAGAAAACGCAAAAAAAAAGTAATAATAATAAATAAATGAGCAATTAAAATCTAAGAATGAGATGAAGACTTCTTGAAAGTGAGTCCATAGATTGTGGGAACAGTTCAGTGTTGGGGTGAGTGACATTGAGGTCTTCCCTATGGTAGTAGCAAGAAGAGCAGGGCCTTGGATGGTGGGGATCCTTGATGTTGGATGCTGCTTTCCTGTGACAGCACGCCGTGTAGATGTGCTCAATGGTGGAGAGGGCATTACCTCTGATAGACTGGGCTGTATCCACTAACTTCTGAAAAGTTAACACCAAGAAATTTATAGTTGTTGACACTCTGCACCTCTGAGTCCGCAGTGTGGACTGGCTGGTGGACCTCCGGTTTCCTCCTTTTGAAGCCAATAATCATCTCCTTGGCGTTGCTAGCGTTGACTGAGAGATTGTTGTTGTGTCATCACTCAGGCAGATTTTCACTCTCCCTCCTATATGCTGACTTGTCACTACCTTTAATTCAGCCAACAACAGTGGTGTCATCAGCAAACTTAAATATGATAGTGGAGCTGTGCTCAGTTCACAGTCATAAGTGTAAAGTGAGTTGACCAGGGGGGCTAATCACACAGCCTTGTGGTGCAACTGTGCTGGTGATGATTGAGGAGGAGATGTTGTTGCCAATCCGAACTGACTGAGATCTGTAAGTGAGGAAATTGAAGATCCAGTTGCACAGGGAGGTATTCAGGCCCAGATCTTGGAACTAACTGATTAGTTTAGAGGTAATAATAGTACTGAATGATGAGCTGTAGTCAGTGAAGAGCATACTGATGTATGCAGCTTCACTGTCCCGATGTTCCAGGTTTGAATGAAGTGCCAATGAAATGGCATCTGCCACTGAGCTTTTGTGATGGTAGGCATATTGGAGTGCATCCAAGTTGCTTCTCAGGCAGGAGTTGATACATTTCATCACCAACTTCTCAAACACTTCATCACAGTGGATGCAAGTACTACTGGATGATAATCATTGAAGCAGGTCACCACATTCTTCTTGGACATCGATATAATTGAAGCCTGCTTGAAGCAGATGGATACCACAGACTGCCGAAGCGTGGGGTTAAAGATCTCAGTGATCGCTCCAGCCAGTTGATCAGCACAGGTATTTAATACTTGACCAGGTATCCCATCTGGGCTGAAATCTTTCCATGGGTCCACCCTTCCGAAGGATGCTCCTACGTTGGCCTCAGAGGCTGACATCATGGGGTCATTGGGGGCCATGGGGGATCAAGAAGACGCCTCCATGTGCGAACATAAAGGGCATTAAGCTCATCTGTGAGCGAAACCTTGTTGTTTCAGGTTTGGTTCAGAATTGCCACTTTGCATGTGCAATGACTTTCTGGAGGTCATACCTAAACCTCTTGTATTTTGCTTGATCGCCAGACCTGAACACCACTGATCTGGCTCCTGGAAGATTTCTGATCTCATGGCTTCTGGTTGGGGAAGATTCTGAATGATCTTGTGCCAACACACTCATCTACAACTTTTTTTTATAAACTCTGTGACAACAGTGGTGTACTCATTCTGATCTTCTGACGAGTTCTTGAACATGACATAGTTCACTAACTCAAATTACAGTGCAATATATAAATTAAATTATAAAAGAAATACATATATAAAAAATAAGTAGTGCAAAAATAGAGCAAACAATAATGAGGTGGTGTTCATGGGTTCATGAACTGTTTGGAAATCAGATAGGGGAGAGGAAGAAGCTGTTCCTAAAATGTTGAGTATATGCTTTCTGGCTCCTGCACCTCCTCTCTGATGGCAGCAATGAGAAGAAGGTATGTCCTGGGTGGTGGGGGCCTTCATGATGGATGCCCATTGCCGTCAGTTTTACCAAGGCACCGTGATGTCACACTCAAACGACACCTTGATTTAAGAGTTGTCACTCTCACTTCACCTTTAGAATGTACATCTTTAATATAGTGTATATTTGTACCAAGGTTATGATAAGATCTGGAGCCAAATGGTGCTGGCAGAACCCAGTTCATAACCACAGCTGCTTGATAGCACTGTCTTAATGACTTACGTAACTATGCTGGTGATAGAGAGTAAACTGATCAGGTGTCAATTAATTGGATTGTTCCTGAGAATAGCACAGAGCTGGGATATATTTCACATTGACAGGGTTATAATTGTACAGGGACATCTGGGATGGTGGCATAGCTGGTTCTAATTGCAGGTCTTCTGCACTACAGTTGAGAATACGTCCAGCTCCAAAACCTTTCTATATCTAGTGCTCTCAGCCATGGCTTGATCTCACCTTGGCTCATAGGAATCTCAGGAGAAAGCTGAGATGAATTATCAAATAGGCATTTCCAGCTCCTCTTTAGCCTCTACTACCGTTTTGGAATGAGGATATTCTTGGAGCTTCTTCCTCCCTTTTGGAAGTTTAATTGTCCACCAGCTTTCCTGCCTAAAGACCTATGATCTAATCTGATGGTTGTGAAATTGCTTCACTCTATCCATTTCATGCTTTATATGTTTCAAGTTGTTCTGTATTGCAGCTAGGCTGATATGTGTGTCTATCGGGATGGACGACGGTGGTTTGCCTCCATCAATTCTCCGCGCAGCAGTCTCATCCACCGACAGGAGATTCTGTTGATTGATCGAAGTGAAAACAGGCAAATTCCCATTAATTCCACAAATGGCCCTGCGCTGATTCTGGAAGTTTGATGCACATGTCGAGACCGTCGCTTCCCTTGGCTTCTCCTAATTTTTAAATAGCATTTTCATTCCCATCATTTTTAAAATATTTACCATGATAATCCTAACGAGTACTTCCACACATTTTCTGCATTTCCGGCTTATTTGTAAATAGAATGAGGAATCTGCTGGGTCATGAGACTTCACTTTGTAATGGCCGTCGTTACGGTTGCTGACAGTGATGGTCCATAGCAACTCACAGATGCCAGTTTTGAGCTGTCTGATCTTTTCTATCCCTGTTAGCAAAATTATAGCACCCACATTACAAAGAGGAGGCTGTCCTCCATGTGGAGATGGGACTTTATCACACATATATCCCTTGTATTGGTTCACTCACCATCTGCTGACTGCACCAGAAGCAGTCAGACAGCAATGACCTTCAGAACACAGATGGGATCTGTGGTGGTGATATCAAGCCACTGTAAGTGAATTGAATTGACTTTATCTCTTGACATGAGTAAAAATCTTTACGTTACATCTCCGTCTAAATGTGCAATTTATAGTAATAAATAGTATGTATTACAGGACAGTCAATGTAGCATAGCAATATAATTGTATCAGCGTGAATTAATCAGTCTGATGGCCTGGTGGAAGAAGCTGTCCCGGACCCTGTTGGTCCTGGCTTTTATGCTGCGGTACCGTTTCCCAGATGATAGCAGCTGGAACGGTTTGTGGTTGGGGTGGCTCGGGTCCCCAATGATCCTTCGGGCCCTTTTCATGCACCCGTCGCTGTAAACATCCTGAATAGTGGGAAGTTCACATTGACAGATGCACCGGGCTGTCCGCACCACTCTCTGCAGAGTCCTGCGTTTAAGGGAAGTACAGTTCCCTTACCAGGCAGTGATGCAGCCAGTCAGGATGCTCTCAATTGTGCCCCTGTAGAAAGTCCTTAGGATTTGGGGGCCCATACCAAACTTCCTCAACCGTCTGAGATGAAAGAGACGCTGTTGTGCCTTTTTCACCACACAGCCGGTATGTACGGACCACGTGAGATCCTTGGTGATGTGTACACCGTGGAACATTGCGGCTCCCCCACCAAGAGTGCATACTGTTGCCCTGGGTATTCTCAGTGTTATTCCACATCTAGGCGCATTCATTACTCAAGGAAGGATGATTGGTGGTAATCAGGAAGAGGCTTCCTTGTCAGTATTTGATCTGATGCCTTGAAATACCATGGAACCTGGAGACATTGTTTAGGATTCCAAGGGGGCTTCTCTTCACCCTACTACAGTGCCTTCCCTTCTCATTGCTGTGTTTTGCCAGTGAAACAGGAGGTAGCCTAAGATAATGCCAAAGATTCCTTAAGGTACGATTCCTATGTCAGACTGCTGCTTAACTATTCAAACGAGATACCGTTCCCCAACGTTTACAAGGAGAACTGGGCTGAGAACAACGTGATCTTATTTAAATTCAGTGTCTAGATTGGTGGAGGGTAGTCTCTAAGGTTCAAAGGTTAATTTATTATCAAAGTATACAATTCTGGAGAAGAGGAATTTCAGATAACCATAAAATTAAGAAAGGAAAGAAAGGAAGCACAGTCAACCACCCTAATCGCTCCTCCCCGCACAACAAAAAGAAAACTCAACAGGCACGTTGACCCCCACCCCCATACCCCTCCCCCACACACAAAAAAACAAGAAAGATCAGACAAAAAAAACACAGAATATTAAAAAAAAACTATAAGACTGAAAAAAGCTCTAAAGTCCAAATCCACATACAAAATGCAGAAAACATTCTCCAGGCACAGCAGCAGCCTCTGCCCTCTCCAATAGTGGAGTGATTTCCCCAGCAATCAAAAGGCATTCTCTCCTCTCCGACAGCAGAGCAATCCTCCAGCATTTTGCGTGTGTTGCTTGGATTTCCAGCATCTGCAGATTTTCTCTCGCTTGTGATTGGATACCTACATTTTAATTGTGTTTCCAGTGTGCATAGCTCCTTATAGTATTAGAACAGTGCTTATAGCTACATATTATATAGTATTTTATGGGTAAAATGTGGAATTATGATATTGTAGCCATTAGTCAGATTTGCTTGCAGAAGGGGCAGGACTGGCAGATCAGTGTTCTGGAAACCTGTTGCTCTAGGTATGATAGCAAGAGGGATTAAAGGAGGAGGGGTGAGGTTACTAGTCAGGGAAAACGTCACGGCAGTGCTCCGTTAGGACAGACTGAAAAACTCGTCTAGTGAGGTATTATGGGTGTAAGTGAGGACTAAGAAAGGGATGTCCACATGAATGGGATATTATTGTAGACCACCCAACAGTCTGCAGGATTTAGAGGAGCAAATTTGTAGAGAGATCACAG
Source organism: Mobula birostris (assembly GCF_030028105.1). Classification (NCBI taxonomy): domain Eukaryota; kingdom Metazoa; phylum Chordata; class Chondrichthyes; order Myliobatiformes; family Myliobatidae; genus Mobula; species Mobula birostris. Next base: position 29,092,508 of record NC_092381.1, read on the forward strand.
ACTGTTGTGAGGAGGTAAGGTTTGTAATAGTAGGTCATTTTAACTTTCCACATATTGACTGAGATCCGCTTACAGTAAAAGGGCTGGATGGGATAGAGTTTGCCAAGTGTGTCCAGGAAAGCTTCCTGAATCAATACATGGAGGTCCCAATAAGAGAGAGTGCGATTTCCCTTTTGGGAATAAGACAGGGCACGTGACAGAAGTTTGTGTAGGGGAACACTTTGCATCTAGTGATCATACTGATATTAGCTTCAAGATAATTATGGAGAAGGATGGGCCTGATCATTGGGTTGAGATCCTAAATTGAAGAAAGGCCCATTTTGATGATATGAAATGCGATCTGGCAAGGGTGGACCGGGACAGGTTGTTTTCTGACAAAGACGTACAGTACTTGATAAGTGGGAGGCTTTCAAAAATGAAATTTTGAGAGTACATGGTTTGCTTGTTTATGTCAGAATAAAGGGCAAGGAGAATGGGTTTAGGGAACCTTAAGAAAAACAAGATGCATAGCAGGTATATGCAGGAAGGAGCATATAAGGAACTTGAGGAGTATAAGAAATGGAAGAGTACACTTATGAAGGAGATCAGGAGGATTAAAAGAAGGTGTGAGGTTGTTCTAGTAGACAAGATGAAGGAGAATCCCTAGGGCTTTACTGAGGTACTAAGAGCAAAAAAGATAGCAAGGGCCTGACAAGGTGTTCTCTTGCACCCTGTGGGAGGCTAAAAATTGAAGGAGCTCTAGCGGAGATATTTAAGATGTCCTTAGTGCTGGTTGAGGCGTTGGAGGATTGGGAGATAGCTAATGTTGTTTCATTATTCAAATAAATCCTTAAGAATAAGTGAGGAAATTATAGGCCAGTGAACCTGACGTTAGTAGTAGGTAAGTTATTAAAAGGTATTCTAAAGGACCTGGTGTATAAGTTTTTGGATAGACAGGGACTGAATAGGGATTATCAACATAACTTTGTGTAAATTGTGTCTAACCAATCTTACAGAGTTTTTCGAGGAAATTACCAGGAAAGTGGATGAAGGCAAAGCAGTGGATGTTGTCTACAGGGATTTTATCAAGGCCTTTGACAAGGTGCTGCATGGAACGTTGGTCAAAAGGTCAAAAACCTGTGACTGGTGGAGTGCTGCAGAGATAGGTGCTAGGTCCGTTGTTGTTTGTGATCTGGATGAAAACGTAGAAAACTGGATCAGCAAATTTGCAGATGGCACCAAGATTGGGGGTGTAGTGAACAGTGAGGAAGACTATCAAAGCTTGCAGCAGGATCTGGAACAACTGGAAAAATGAGCTAAAAAATGGCAGGTAGAATTTAATGCAGACAAGTTTGAGGCGTCGCACTTTGGGAGGACCCATCAGGGTGGGTCTTGCATGGTGAGCAGTAGGACACTAAGAAATGCAGTAGAACAGAGGGATCTGGAAATACAGAGCCGTGATTCCTTGAAAGTGATGTCACAACTAGATAACATCATAAAGAAATCTCTTGACACTTTGGCTTTCATTAATCAATGTACTGAGTTGGGATGTTATGTTGAAATTGTACAAGACATTGGTGAGGCCTAATTTGAAGTATTGCATGCAGTTCTACAGGAAAGATATCAATAAGATTGAAAGAGTGCAGAGAAAATTTAGAAAATCATTGCCCAATCTTGAGGACCTGAGTTGTAGGTTAGAACTTTGTTCCCTAGATTGTAGGAGAATGAAGGGAGATTTGATAGAGGTGTTCAAAATAATAAGGGGATTACTGTGGATAGTGTAAACATAAACTGGCTTTTTTCCACTGAGGTTGGGTGTGATTAGAACTAGAGGTCATGGGGTAAGGGTGAAAGGTGAACTGCTTAAGGGGGAACTTCCTCACTCAGAAACAGGGGAGCGTGTAGAATGAGCTGCCAGTGGAAGTGGGGAATTAGATTACGATTTCAGAATTTAAGAGAAATTTAGATAGGAGGGGTATGAAGGGCTATGGTCCAACTGCAGATTGGGATAGGTAAATTACGAGTTTGGCATGGCCTAGATGGGCTAGAAGGTCTGTTCTGTGCTGTAGAGTTCTATGACTCTGTTCAAAGGTACATTTATATCAGAGTGTGTGTATACAGTATAGGATCTGAAATTCCAAAGAACTTTGGGGTGAATTTCAGATTCTAAAATTATTCTGTTCTGTGTTTTTTTTTCCTTCGTTCAGGAGCAATTTTGGACGTCTACCTAATCACCGACCTCAATTCTAAGAATGAGTTTCCCCTCTCTTGTGTGTCTGGTGAGCGTCACTCAGATGGATTGGAACTTAAAATGGAAAAGGATAGTTCGATAATTAAAGTGACTCAAAACAAGTTTCACTATAACCGAGACCCGAAGAAGCACAATCGTATTCTGGGGAGATGCTTCTGTAAGGAATGGGAACAGATGGGCATCTACTACTGTGAAGCAAGACGACAAATGGAGAAAACACATGTTGTGACAATTATTAACAGCGTTAAAGGTAGTCTTTACAATCGCTGACATGACAAAAACAGGGGTGATATTAATCTTGTTGCTGGAGCCAATATGCTGCACCATTGTTTTGCATTCGGCATGAGTGCATGAGTACGTGACTGTCTCGTTGGGCTCCGAGAGGAGTTCAGCATCCAACAAGGCCCCTTGGCCTATCAACCATCCAGCACCTAGATACTCTAATCCTAGATTAATCCCAGTTTTTAAATCAATTTACCTTCTCATCAACTCCCACCAGATTCTACCATTTGCCTGCACACTCAGGGGCTATTTAGCTTTTCCATCTGTACCTCACTGGAACATGAGAGAAACCTGGAACATCCTGGAGGAAACACACACAGTCTTAGGAAGAATATGCATGCTCCACACAGACAGTACCCGAGGTCAGGGTTCAACCCTGGTTTCTGCACTGTCAGCCAGTGGCTCGACCACCAGACGGCCTAGTTAGTTAAGTGCTGTGAACCAGGGATGAATTTGCTGACAACCACCTTCAATTTTAGTTTTCTTGCCAGAACCTTCAATTTCACCACAGAGCGGAAATGAGTTAGACACCAAAATCGCTCATGAAAATCACAGCCTAAAATTGAGATTTGTCTGGAGGGTCACTCAACAAATGTAATAACATGATGATTGCTTCATGCTTAACATCTGAAATTCAATTTCATTGCAGATATTAGAATTCTTTAATAGCAAGCTGCCTATCCATTTCCTCCCTGCTCTGTACCCCCTCCCACAACCAGTTTCCCCCACAGTAATTTAATGACCTCATACAGCTTGACAAAATAAAACATTGAACCATAAGGAAGCTGTCTGATTGGCATCCAGTAATTGGTAAATGGGTTGTTATTTTCATATGTACCAAGAAAGATTGAAAAACTTTGTTTTGCATGCCATCCAGGCAGACGTATATACATCGAGGCATTATAAAGGCAAAAGCAATAACAATGCAGAATGTAGCAATACCTGTTGCTGTTACAGAGAAACTGTAGTTCAGGTGGACAAGTTAACTGCAAGCCCCAAGACTTGGCTGAATGAGAGAGCAAGAATTCACGTTTATCATATTAGAGGCCCATACAACAGTCCATAACAGAGACAGAAGTTGTCCTTTAGCATGGTAGGGCATTTTTCTTTCAGCCTTCTGTATCTTCTGCCCAAAGGGGAAGGGAGAAGAGAAAATAACTGGGGTGGGAGATGTCTCTGCTTCTGCCCAATGAGGGGGAGGAGAGGGAATGACTGGGATGGGAGGTGTCTTTGACTGTTGGTTACTTTCCCAAGGCAGCAGGAAGCACAGACAGAATAAACTAGATTGCATTTAAGCAGACTGGTATTTAACTCACAAAGCCTTTGTGGCAGTATTTCAGAATCACAGAATGATTACATATGAAAAGCTATCAATGTCGTACCAGCTCTTTGTATGAGAAATCCTACTAATTCTATTTCTCTAACCCCTTCACAAGGCCTGAGAAACCTATTTTTTTCCAGATTTTAATCCAGCTCTCTTTTGAATGCTGCTAATGAATCTGCCCGCTACAAACCCTGGCAAAACCCTCCACTCGACACCATAACCATCTCATGTATGAGGAGAAACCTCAACCTCTTCAGAATTCTGCTGCAGGAGCAGAATTAGGCCATTTGGCCCATCGAGTCTGCTCTGCCATTTCCTCATGGGTGGCAACTGGGAGATCCTGTCTGTTGTGGCGGACGGAGCGGAGGTGCTCGATGAAGCGGTCCCCCAATCTGCATCGGGTCTCACTGATGTAGAGGAGGCCACACCGGGAGCACTGGATGCAATAAATGACCCCAACAGGCTCACAAGTGAAGTGTTGCCTCACCTGGAAGGACTGTTTGGGGCCCTGAATGGTGGCAAGGGAGGAGGTTTAGGGACAGGTAGAGCACTTACAGGGATAAGTGCCGGGTGGGAGATCCATGGAGAGGGATGTATGGACCAGGAGTCGCGGAGGGAACGATCCCTGCAGAAAGTGGAGCTGGGTAGAGAGGGAAAGATGTGCTTAGTGGTGGGGTCCTGTTGAAGGTGTCAGAAGTTGCGAAGGATAATGTGCTGGATCCAGAGGCCGGTGGGGTGGTAGTTGAGGACAAGGGGAACTCTGTCCCTGTTGTGGTGACGGGAGGATGGGGTGAGGGCCGAAGTGCGGGAAATGGAGGAGATGCGAGTGAGGGCATCATTGATGACGGCAGAAGGGAAACCACAAAGAAAGAGGACATTTGAGATGTCCTGGAACAGAAAGCCTCATCCTGGGAGCATCCCGGTTGCCACCCACTTCAACTCTGCTTCACATTCCCATTCAAATATGTCCATACATGGCCTCCTGTACTGCCATGATGAGGCTAAACTCAGGTTGGAGGAGCAACACCTCATATACCGTCTAGGTAGTCTCCAGCCCCTTGGTATGAACATAGAATTCTCCAACTTCCGGTAATTCCCTCCCCCTCCCTTCCCCCATCCCAGTTTTACTCTGCCCCCTCCTCCAGCTGCCTAACACCTCCCTCACGGTTCCGCCTCCTTCTACCACCCATTGTGATTTCCCCTATTCCTTCTTCACCTTTCCTGCCTATCCCCTCCCCCACCCCTTGATCTTTCCCCTTACTGGTTTTTCACCGGGCACCTACCAGCCTTCTCCTTCCCACCCTCCCCCCACCTTCTTTATAGGGCCCCTGCCCCCTCCCTCTTCAGTCCTGACGAAGGGTCTCGGCCCGAAACGTTGACTGTTCATTTCCACGGATGCTGCCCAACCTGAGTTCCTCCAGCGTGTTGTGTGTTGTTCCAACCCTGTATTCCATCTGCCATTTCTTTGTCTATTCTCCTAATCTAAGTCCTTCTGTAGCCTCTCTACTTTCACAAAACTACCTGCCCCTCTACCTATCTTCGTATCATCTGCAAACTTTGCGAAAAAAGCCATCAATTCCATCATCCAAATCACTGACTTACAATATAAAAAGAATTGGTCCGAACCAGACCTCTGTGGAACACTAAAGTCACCAGCCCCCAGCCAGAAAAGGCTCCCTTCATTCCCACTCTTTGCCTCCAGCCAATCAGCCACTGTTTTATCCATGCTGGAGTCTTTCCTGTAATACCATGGGCTTGTATCTTGTTAAGCAGCCTGAGGTGTGGCACCTTGTCAAGTTCTTCTACATCTGCTTTGTTCCAGTTCCCAGCAGAGCAATCCCATCAGTCTCAGTCTTTCCTTGCACTCCTGCCTTATTTTGCCTCATATGCTATAAAGCTGCTCTTTCATTTTCCTGCCACATGCCCCCATTAAGGGGTCATTTACAGTGGACATATCTTTGGGATATGCAAAGAAACATGAACAACCATAATAAACATAATCAAAGAGAGAATGTGCAAACTCCATAGAGACAGTACCAAAGGTCAGGATCATATGTCACTAGAACGGTGAGGAGGCAGCACTATAATACTTTCAGATTTTGTTGAACAACTTCATCAGAACCAAATTTCATAAGCAAACCGAGGACATCACTAACTACGTTTGGTAAAAGATTAACCAATATAACCAGCAGAGCCTGTGTTTGCAAACTTCTGCACTTCTTTTGCTAGGTGTACCAGTGTGTGGTAACTCCCTACCCCCATGTCTAGTTAGCTCTGTAACTCTATCACAAAATGTTGCTGTGTTCATTTCTCCCTCACCTTCATTGCTAATATGCCAGTGTTTGGTAATTCCACCATGAGGTAGGTCATTGTTTGGTAAACTGTCTAATGACTGTTGCTAGGTTTCTTTGACTTCATGAGGTGTGTCTGGGAATTTCCTAAGCCCATTTGTAGGTGTGCCAATGCTTAATATTTTCCTAAATTCTACAAATCATCTGTCCATTGCAGGTAATCCCCAAGCCTCCCTCACTAATGGTGTCTATATTTGCTAACTCCTTCTCCTCCTCAAGTTGTTTTACATTTTGTAACTACCCCTCTCATTCTTTGAATGTGTCAGTATTTGGAAGCTTCTGAAATTTCCCTACCTGACAACATCTTCAATACCATTGTGGTCGCTCTTCTACTCCAAGCTTCATGATCTATATTTGGTTCTCATTAAACACCTATTCAAATTAAAAATCTTCACTTTTCAAGTTCCTCAATAGACTAACCACCCCCACAAAGCCTGTTATCTTCTTCAGTGCTCGAACCAAAATACTTCCTTCCCTTTCAAGCTCTTGATCTTTCCCAGAGTCCTTCATCAATGGCCTTTCCTTCGAACATTATGGCCCTAAACTGTAGAATGCACTTCTTAACCTCTGTATCTCTCCTTCCTCTTTTTGAGGCTGCCTCTAGAACCCATCTTTTCAACAAGCTTTTTGTCTGATTCAATGTTATTTCATTCTGTGACTGTGCCAGATTTGATATTGCTCCATTGAAATATCTTGGTAGATTTTGTAGTGTTAAAACATATATGAAATGAAACTTGTTATTCTCTAAACTTTCCACTCGTTACTTTGGTATTAAAGTTGTTTTGCTCTGACTTTCCAGCTGATTTCTACCCTAACAGACTCACAACCACAGTGAACAGGGGCGAAACTGCTTTCCTTCAAGTGCAGAAGCAGAATTTGTTAAACGAGGATGTCATGTTGAAATGCAATGGTGAGTGACTTGAACCTTCCTGTTTGCTTCATTGTCGGACTTTCCTGCAGGAGTGAGTGCCCTGCTGAAGGTGTTGGAAGGAGCTCAGCTTGATGTCTGCACGAGGGGCGTGCCTGTGTGGAGTTTGGATGGTAATTATGAATGCAGTAATGAGGCATGACATGTCAACATGTAGCATGCGATAGGTGTTGCATTCTTGAGAGTAGGCACTGGTTTATCAATCTCTTTTAGAACAATTAAAAGAGATTGTCTCTTATTACTGGTGATATGTACCACCCAATATAGTAGAAAGAGAGCTACAGGAATCTTAGCAATGTACACAAAATGCTGGAGGAACGCAGCTGGTTGGGCAGTGTCTATAGAGGGGAATAAAGAGTCGGCGTCTTGGGCCGAGACCCTTCATCGGGACTGGAAGGGGGAAGAAGCCTGAATAAGGAGGTGGGGGAAGGGGAAGGAGTACAAGCTGGCAGGTGGCAGGTGATAGGTGAAAGCAGTGAGGGAGAAAGTGGGTGGATGGGTGCGGTGGGTGGAGTGACGTGAAAAGCTGGGAGGTGATCAATGGAAAAGGTAAAGGGCTGAAAGAGGAATTGGAGTCAACCTTAGATTTCTAATTTCAGCCGATTCCTGCATTTCTAAATAATTGTACATTTGCCTTTCTGATTCTGTCTCCTTGTTCCTATTTACATTTTTCTTGATGAAATTCTGGAGCAATGTCTCACAGTGTGTGACATCTTGTTTTCTTAGGTAGCTACGTGAGTACAATCCACACCAATGAAATAAAAAATGGGACTGTTCCCTTGGAGTTTGAAAATGCGAGTTCATCTCACACCTGTGTTTATAGCACAACAGTACTCAGTGGCAATATTCTACAAGGTGCCTTCTTCAGACTTATAGTCCGAGGTAAGTTTCTTCTTGAATTTGGCAAACGGTAGCGTATTTGGTCCAGTAGCCCTATCGAAACTAGACAGACAATCAAGAAACATGAGCTCAAATCTCAACAGGGCAACAGAGGAATTTAAAATAAGTTAATTAAATAAACTCTAGAATTTAAAAACCATAATTGTCATCTATAAAAACTCATCTGGGCTACCAGTTCCTATAAACTTTAGCTTATTCGTGACACCAGACCCAGAGCAAAATGGTTTATTTTTTACCTGCCCTAAAGACAGTTTGGATTGCCATTAAGTTCATGGGAGATTTGGGATGGTCGGTAAACGCTGGCCTCTTGGTGATGCCCAAATGTTATAATTGAATAAATTAGTATATTTCATAAAGATAGGAGTTTTATGTAAATGATGGACGAGACCATGTGAGGTACCTATCCCTAGGCTTGCTATTTCTTTCATAGTACAAGAAAACTGAATTTAACATTTTAAATAAAATCATGTTTAATAAAAGCTAATTGCTTAAACAGTTTTCCTTTGATTAAGTTGGATAAAATCTGATTTTTAATAATTTTAAAGTTGAAAAAACGATTAATATAGTAATGCCAATACAGTATTGCACTCCCTTTAAGGTCTCCTTTAGTTGAATATTGCAGAAGTTCCGTGTAATGCTGATAGCCTCATGGTGGTTGGTGAAATTAACAACAGGACTGTTCACAGGTTTTTCATACTTTCAACGACAGAGGCTGCTAGAGGCTGGAGAAACAGTTGGAGTATGAGCAAAGCTGTGGATCTACCCACGACAATGCACAGGTCTCAACCTGATATGTTGACTGTCCATTTTCCTCCGAAGATGCTGCCTGAACCCCTGATTTCTCCAATAGTTTTTTTTTCCCTGCACTTCCACTCAGTTGCCACTTTATTAGGTACACCAATACACCTGCTCATTAATGCAAATATCTAATCAGCCAATCACGCAGCAGCAATTCTGTACTTAAATGCATGTAGACATGGTCAAGAGATTCGGTTGTTGTTCAGACTAGACATCAGAATGGGGAAGAATGGTGATAGCAGTGACTTTGACCATGGAATGATTGGAACCAGATGAGGTGCTTTAAGTAGCTCCAAAACTGCTGATCTCCTGGGATTTTCATGCACAGTAGACTGTAGAGTTTACAGAGAATGGTGTGAAAGATAATTTAAATGCCCTTTATAATTTATTAAACTGCATACAGTTTCCGTATTTTTTTATTTTATATATTGAGACAGTGTGGTATCAGCCCTTCTGGCCCTTTGGATCCATGCCACCAGGCAATCCCCAATTTAATCCTAGCCTAATCATGAGGCAATTTACAATGACAAATCAACTGGTATGTCTTTGGACTGTAGGAGGACACTGGAGCACAAACTCCTTACAGGCAGTGATGGGAATTGAACCCGGTCACCTGTGCTGTAACCTGTTGTGCTAACCACTACACTACCATGCTGCCCCCATAATTATTTACAACGTAGTTCTTTATATTTGTTAAAAAACTGTTTTCAGCCAATAAAGACTGGGTTGCTCACAGGTCCAGGAATGATTGTGATTAAAAGTTTTTATATTTTTGGGTTCAACTGTATTAACAAAAGTGCTCCATTTATATATTTTTCAAGGAGTTTTTCAAAACAGCCGCAGGAAAAGAAGTCATTGTTGCACATACCTTTTCAAGCCCTGTATAAAGTTTATATAATATAGTAATAAGACTGCGGAGAGTTCGAGTCACAAAGCCACAAGAGCATGGAATCAGGCTCTTTGTTCCATTAAATCCACACCAATCATTAACAGCTCATTTTACTCTAATCCTATCTTAATCTCACTTTTTTTAAAAATCTTTCACACACTTACCTGTAGTTTTCGGTGGTTTTGTTTTCCTGCATCATGAGCCCCAAGCCTTGTCACATCAACCCCAAATGCAAGATAATCCCTCAGATTCAGACTTTGCTTGGTTTCTTCTCAGTCATCCAATCTATGATAGGTCTCATATTTCCATATATCCCAGAGGGCCATTTGCTCCATGGAGTCCATTGGAGCATACCTATCAGTCCCTTTCTCACAGTTATTTCCTAATTACCTGTCCTCTCCCACATGCTGAACAATGTGTTCTCTATAATGCTGGCTAATATTGCAGCAATAGGTAAACAAGTGACAAAATCTGCAAAGTCAACAGGTTAACTGTCAATAGATGCTGCATTAGTAGTCTACATCTGATAGTTTAAAATAATTGTCCATAACAGAATATTTGCATTTTTTCCTTTCATTTATATTTCAGATCATTTGTTTTTAACTTGCTTTTTGGTCCATCTACACTCAGCTATTAAAATAAGTTTATGAAAAGAAAAACAGATTTAACTAATCAAAACATTGTAACTAGCAGCATAGATAAGATCATCAAACTTTAAACCCTGTATGCTTAACCTATATGTCTTCCAAGTCATACAACAAGCCATTTAAGCCAAGGATCAATCTTAATTAATCTTTGTTGCGCACCGTCAGTCATAACTATTTCCTTCCTTGGGTTGACCAAACCTGAGCATGAAATGTGAAGAGGAATGAAACAAATATTTTTGTCTGACTGCATGGAAGTGCACACAGGAAGTTTGGAGATACAAGGGACTGCAGATGGGCAGAATCTGGAGCTGCACACAATCTGCCTGAGGAACTCAGAGGGCCAAACAACATCTGTGGGGCGTGGGGGAAGGAACTGTCAAAGTTTCAGGTCAGAACTCTGCATCAGGATTCACACAGAAAGCTTACTAGTTGGGAACCACAGGTCTAGAATGAATGAGGAGTTCAAAGATTAGTAAAACTTAATATTGGAGGAATTGGTGGAACTGAAAGCTGAAAAATTCCCAGGACATGATGATCTTTATACTAGCCTTTGAGGAGCTGGGTTGAGGTAATACAGACACTAGTTGTCATCTTCCAAAATTATTTTGATTCTAGAATGGTTCCCATAAATTTAAAGGTAACAACAGCAGGGAAGGTGGGAGAAAATACAAACTTATAGACCAATCAGTAGCCATCAGTAGTAGGGAAATGCTGGAATCTATTATGAAGGAAATGGTGAAAGGATTTGTAGAATATAATGATAGGAATGAGGAGAGTTAACAGATTTGTGAAAGGAAAATCAAATCTGACTTGCCTGAATGTAGTAACGAGCAGTACAGCTGAGTTTAAACCAATTTATGTGGGGTTCTTTTGGAATTTTGGGGAAATTTTAGTAATTACACGAGATTATTAAGCAAAGTTGGAGGACAGAGTATTGAGATTAGGATACTGGTGTAGATAAGTGATTAATTTCCCAGACAGAAAACAGAGTAAACATAAATGGGTCATTTGTAAATTAGAAGGTTGTGAATAAGGGGGCACTGTATGGATTTTTACTGGGGTCATATCTGTTCCCATCCTATGTAAGTATTTGTATGAGAGGAATTATGTGTAATACATCTAAAATTGTTAATGATATGAAGCTCAGTGGCAGTGTGGGCTGTGACCTATCACTGGGAGAAATAACTGAAGAAAGTTACATGAACATTAACCCGTTATTGGACACTGATCTAATATTGTACTAACATCTTCATGTTATGTTACAGCCTGTCCTGATAAGAAATGGGGCACATCATGTGATAAAACCTGCCCTGATTGTCTGAATGGCGGGATCTGTCACGAAGGTACTGGGGAATGTATCTGTGGACCAGGCTACACAGGAGAAAATTGTCAGTTTGGTAAGAAAACAGATGATTACTATCGAGCAATACTCTTATTTCACAAATCAGGCATCCATGTGGAACTGAATTACCAACTTTTGTATCACACCATTCTTCGAATGAAATTTATGTACTATATATATATCCGTTAGTCTTATGAGACCATGGATTTGCACCTTGGAAGGTTTCCAGGGCGCAGGCCTGGGCAAGGTTGTATGGAAGACCGGCAGATGCCCATACTGCAAGTCTCCCCTCTCCACGACACCGACGTCGTCCAAGGGAAGGGCACTAGGGCCAATACAGCTTGGCACCGGTGTCGTCACAGAGCAATGTGTGGCTAGGTGCTTTGCTCAAGGACACAACACGCTGCCTCAGCCAAGGCTCGAACTAGCGATCTTCAGATCACTAGATGAACGCCTTAACCACTTGGCCACGCTTTATGGTGATTTAATTAACTTGAAGCTCAGACCCTGACACCCACAGAGTAACAAAAGTAGCAGCATAACAAAAGCTGTGCTTTGGAACCATCTGGGATGGGAGCTCCAATGACCAGGATCGAAAATGCTGCAGACCGCTGTAGGCTCAGCCAGCCCCATCGAGATCATCTTCAAAAGCCAGTACCTCAGGGAGACAGCATCTATTACTGAGAACCCTCACCATCCAGGACATGATTTCTTCTGACTGCTGCCGCCAGGAAGGAGGTAGAGGAGCCTGATGATGCACACCTGCCATTTTAGGAACAGCTGCTTCTCCTTCACCATAAGGTTTCTGATTTCTCCATGAACCCGTGAACATTATTTGCTCTCTTTTCGCACTACTTATTAATTTGTCTATTTAAAATGATAACTTGTAATTTTTTTTATGTATTGCACTGTACTGCAGCCACAAAACAACAAACCTCACGACATATGTCAGTGATAATAAACCTGATTCAGATTCATCTAAAGCAGCATTGTCCAGCAGAATTCATTCACTAACCATGGGTATGGCTATTTCAAGGTTCAAAGTAAAATTTATTATCAGAGTACATGCTGTACATGTCACCCTGACATTCTTTATCCTGCGGGCATACTTCTATAGAACAGTAACTTTAAACAGGATCAATGAACAACAAAATGTGCAAATGCAAATATAAACATGTAGCAATAAATAATGAGAGAATGAAATAATAAGATAAAGAGTCCTTCAAGTGAGATCATTGATTGTGGGACCACCAGAAATAGAATGAGTGTAGGTTATCCTCTTTTGTTAAAGAGTCTGATGGCAAATCTCACATGCTATTTTAGGTAAATTGACTCACCCTTACCTGTGGCTATTTTAACCACAGGTGCTCTGCTGATTTCAGTAGAAACTTCCCTGCACACTGTATGTGTATCATTCAGCAAATATCTATCACCATTCAATAAGCGAAGAATGTAAAGAACTTCAGATGAATAAAAAGAATTGCTGACCGTTTTTGTCATACAATTTTCTCTTATGTAAAGCTGCATTCAAACACCATAAAAATGTATTGGGATCTCATGGCCAGTGATGCCTGTTAGTTGTATGGTATTTATTAATCAGAAATGCTATTTTGCACACTGGGATTTCCAGATCATTACCTGTGACTATCAACTAATATCTTGCTTAACACAGAACTAAAATGTAAAATCATGAAGTTTAAAGTTTACAAGTTTAAAACTTTCATTAACTCTGCAGTTCAAATTATAATAATCACATCAACACAATATTACACAAAACTTGTTTAGTAAGCATGCACTCAGTGGCTGTTTTATTAGATACCTCCTATACCAATAAAGTGCTACTGAGTGTATGTTCATGGTTTTCTGCTGCTGTAGCCCATCCACTTCAAGGCTTGACATGTTTTGTGTTCGGAGATGGTCTTTTGTGCACCAATGTTATATTGTGTGATTATTTGAGTTACTGTCACCTTCCTGTCAGTTAGAACTAGTTTGGCCATTTTCCTCTAACCTCTCTCATTACTAGGCATTCTCACCCACAGAACCGCAACTCACTGGTTGTGTTGTTTTGGTTTTGTTTTTCACACCATTCTCTGTAAACTCTAGATCAGGGGATCCCAACCTGGGCTCCACAGAGCCCTTGCCTAATGGAATTGGACCATGGCATAAAAAAAGGTTAGGAACCCCTGCTCTAGATACTATTGTGCATGAAAATCCCAGGAGATCAGTTTTTTGAGGTGAGCAAATCATTCCACGGTCAAAGTCACTTTGATCATATTTCTTCCCCATTCTGATGTTTGGTCTGAACAACAAGTGAACCTCTTGACCATACCTGCATGCTTTTATGCATTGAGTTGCTGCCACATGATTGGCTGATTAGATATTTGCATTAACGAGCAAGTACCCAATAGTAGTTTAGGTTTAATGAATAAGAGATGGGTCACATAAGCAAAGTTTCAAAGGGCAAGATGGAGGATGGGAGAGAAATCAGAATTAGAATCAGGTTTTTTATCACAGGCACATGTCATGAAATCTGTTATTTTATAGTGGCAGTACAGTGCAATACATAAAATATATTATAAATTAAAATAATAAATATATACTGTTTTAAAAGATTAAACAAGTAGTGCAAAATGAGAGCAAAAATAAAAAGGTAGTGTTCAAGGGTTTATTGTCTGTTCAAACATCTGATTGCTAAGGGGAAGAAGCTGTTCCTAAACTGTTGAATGTATGTCTTCAGGTTCCTGGACCACTCCTCTGATAGTGAGGAGAAGAGGGCATGTCCTGGGTCATAGGGATCGTTGATGATGGATGCTGCCTCAGATCAAATAGGTATTTAGGTTCCGGAAAGGAACAGGGCAAGCCTGGGGTGGGGGGCTATTTGGCTTGATAGGGATGGGGTGGTATGGGTGCAGATGAATATGGATCTGAGTGCCTGTGACAGAAATGTCTCCAGCTTCTTGGAAACTGCTGTTAAAAGGAGAGGGTGGATTGACAGAGAGGAATGTATAAGAACATGGTTGTTAATATGCAAAAGGAGTTATGTTATCCTTGCTATGCAGAATGTATTTGTAAGATGAAGGAGAATGGTAATGACAGATGATGTCTCTAAGTATGATCTAAGGAGAAATAAGCCAATTTGTGGTCAAGAACAGCTAAATGCGCACTTTGCAAATTTGGGTGGAATGAACAGAGGTGACAGTGAGAGATGGAGAAGTGAGAGCTAAGAGAGAAGGCAAGGGGTGGTGCATTACGGTTTGATTGGCTTGACAGCATCAAAGGTGGAGATAACAGAGCAAATTAACATTTGTGGTTGCATTAGGACAAAAAAACTTAGAACATTACACCACAGTACATGCCCTAAGGCCCACAATGTTGTGCCAATCTTTTAAACTCCTCTAACAGCAATCTATCCTGTCCTTTCCACACATAAACCTCTATTTTTCTATTATCCATGTCCCTAAGAGTTTAATGGCCCTAATGTACCTGCCTCTACCACTACCCCAGGAAGCGTGTTCTACTCATCCATCACTTTGTGTAAAAATAAATAAATAAAATAAAAATAAAAACTTACCTCTGACATCTCTCCTATACTTCTCTCCAATCACCTTCAAATTATGTCCCCTCATATTAGCCATTTCTGCCCTGGGAAAAAGTCTTTGGCTCTCCACTTGATCTATGCCTCATCTCTATCAAGCCAAACCTTATCCATCTTCATTCCAAAGAGAAAAACCCTAGCTCACCCAAACTATCTTCCTAAAATGCCATCTAATCCAGAATTTGGAATTGTGATTGATCTTATAAAAGCTCATCTTGTGCGCTGGACTAAAGATGGTCAGATTCTCAGCAGTCCACTGTTTTTGTTTTAGTCTGCGAAGAAGGAAAATTTGGTCGCAATTGCCAAGAGGAGTGTACACCTCAAAAGCGCTGCAGTGGTTACAGGTTCTGTCTGCCCGATCCCTATGGCTGCTCTTGTGCTGCAGGTTGGCACGGGAAGAAATGCAATGAAGGTAGGTGCAGAAAATAATGTTCACTTTACCAAAGTGCCTTGAAGATTGTTATGCAGTGGAAGAAAGAAATATGATACTGAAGTGCTAAATTTCAGGTCAAGAAAACTGGGAGGGTGAAGTCTCAGGATTGTATAAAGCTGTAACAAACAAAATCTTTGCCTGATTGATCCAATGTATGATCCAAAGTTAAGCATGCACTCAAGGCATTGATGACAGCGATAAGCAAACAAAGAACCCTACCTGGCACCTTTCAGATTATTGTGGGGGGCTTCAATCAGGCTTGCTCAAAGAAATCTCTGGCCAATTATCATTCACATACCATCTGCAGCACCAAGGGTCCCCACAGACCTGACCACTACTATACTACGATAAGGAATGCCTACCGTTCCATGTCCAGGCCTCGTTGCAGAAAATTTGATAACTTAGCTGTCCTCCTACCTGCATGCAGGCAGAGGCTAAAGAGCAAGAGCCCCAGAAGTAAGGACAATGAAGAGGTGGTCACAGGAGGCAGAGGAGCAGCTACGGGATTGCTTCAAGTCAGTTGACAGGACCATGTGCACAGACTCGTCAGAGGAGCTGTATGAAGATGCCACAGCTGTCACAGACTTTGTAAACTCAGTCATGGATGAGTGTCTCTCCACAAAATCATTTAGAGTCTTTCCCAAACAGAAAAACTGGATGAACCAAGTGATATAGAACATAGAATAGTACAGCACAGTACAGGCCCTTCAGCCCACAATGTTGTGCTGACCCTTAAACCCTGCCTCCCATATAAACCCCCAACTTAAATTCCTCTATATACCTGTCTGGTAGTTTCTTAAATTTCACTAGTGTATCTACCTCCGTCACTGACTCAGGCAGTGCATTCTATGCACCAACCACTCTCTGAGTGAAAAACCTTCCTCTAATATCCCCCTTGAACTTCCCCCCCACCTTACCTTAAATCCATGTCCTCTTGTATTGAGCAGTGGTGCCCTGGGGAAGAGGTGCTGGCTGTCCACTCTATCTATTCCTCTTAATATCTTGTACACCTCTGTCATGTCTCCTCTCATCCTCCTCCTTCCCAAGGAGTAAAGCCCTAGCTCCCTTAATCTCTGATCATAATGCATACTCTCTAAACCAGGCAGCATTCTGGTAAATCTCCTCTGTATCCTTTCCAATGCTTCCACATCCTTCCTATAGTGAGGCAACCAGAACTGTGTCCACTTGGAGTATGGCCTAACCAGAGGGCGAGATCAATGGCATTCAGGTCTGGCAACTAAATAAAGTACAAGAGATCCAGGTATAACCTCCAGAAAGCCATCTCACATGTGAAGTGGCAATTCCATATGAAACTGGAATCACAGATAATGTTCGACAACTGTGGTAAGGCTTTAATGCTATCACCTCCTACAAAGTAAAACTAAGCAGCATGTAGTCTGAGACATCAAGGTTTTGCTCTTAGATGAGCTCGGTGCCTTGTGTTCAAGATTTAAGATTGTTTAATGTCCTTGTGTTCAAGATTTAAGATTGTTTAATGTCCTTTCCTGCACACGAATAAAGGAGAACTTGGAGTACTGTAACACAGGTCTGTGTCCAAAGCCCCCTGCTTTATTCCCTGTATACCCATGACTGTGTCGACACCCACAGTTCCAATTTGCTAATTAAATTTGCTGACGACACTACACTGATAATCTCAAATAATAATGAGGCAGCCTACAAAGAAGAAATCATCACCCTGACACAGTGATGTCAAGAAAACGACCTCTCCCTCAATGTCGCAAAAACAAAGGAGTTGGTTGTGGTCTACAGGAAGAATGGAGACAGATTAACCCCCATTGACATCAATGCGTCTGGGGTTGAGAGAGTGAACAGCTTTAAGTTCCTTGGCATAAACATCACTGAGGATCTCACATGGTCTGTACATACCGGCTGTCCGGTGAAAAAGGCACAACAGCGCCTCTTTCACCTCAGATGGCTGAAGAAATTTGGTATGGGCCCCCAAATCCTAAGGACTTTCTATGGGGGCACAATTGAGAGCATCCTGACTGGCTGCATCAGTTCCTAGTAAGGGAACTGTACTTCCCTCAATCGCAGGACTCTGCAGAGAGTGGTGTGGACAGCCCAGAGCATCTGTAGATGTGAACTTCCCACTATTCAGGACATTTACAAAGACAGGTGTGTAAAAATGGCCCAAAGGATCATTGGAGACCCGAATCACCCCAACCACAAACTGTTCCAGCTGCTACCATCTGGGAAACGGTACCGCAGCATAAAAGCCAGAACCAACAGGCTCCGGGACAGCTTCTTCCACCAGGACATCTGGCTGCCACAACTGTATTTCTGTTATACTGATTGTCCTGTTATACGTACTATTTATTATAAAGTAGTATGAATTGCACTTTTAGACAGAGATGTAACAAAAATTTTTACTCCTTGTGTATGTGAAGGATGTAAGTAATAAAGTCAATTCAATTCAATTGTTACTCCAGATGAATAACAATAATAATAAAATCTACAATAAATATAAAAGATAGCTGATATACATAAATTGATTGTATGCCCATAAAGTAATGTTAGGCTGCACATAAGGTGGCTTGCTGCAAATAATAAAACAGTGGAAGAGGTGCTGATCAGTCTTACTGCTTGGGGAAAGTCACTGTTTCTGAGTCTGGTGGTCCTGGCGTGGATGCTACTTAGCTTCCTCCTCGATGGAGTAGGTCAAGCGGTCCATGAGCAGGGCGTGTGTTATCCTTCGTGATGTTACTGGCAGTTTTCCAGCACCTTGACGACAGGTAGGCTGATGCCAGAGATGTGCTATAGAGCCTTCCTGTCTGCCGCAGTGCAGTTTCCTTACCAGGTAGTGGTGCTTGTCAGGATGCTCTCTGCTGCGTATCTGTAGAATGATGGGAGTACGGATGTGCTCTTTTTAGCCTCCTCAGAAAGCAGAGGCATTGGTTAGCCTTGTTGACTGTGTAGTTTGTGTTCTGGGACTCTAAGAGGTGTGTGATGTTCACTCTCGGGAGATTGAAACTGCTTACGGTTTCCACTGCTGTGCCACCAATGTAAAGGGGGGAGCATGTAAGTGTTGCGAGTTCTCTTGAAGTCTATAACCTTCCCCTTTGTCTTGCTGACCTTAAGGAAAAGCTTATTTACTTGCCACCAGGCCTCACTTTGGCCAATACAACATGGAAACATCTTTACAGACTCCTACAGCCCCTGGTGACCCTGTAATTTCAGGCTGATGTGAGAACATCCTTCACAAGGGTGAACCCATGGAATGTGCCTGGCTCAGATGGATTGCCTGACTGGGTACCCTGAAGACAGAGGCTGACCAACTGGCTGGAGTGTTCACTGATATCTTTAACCTCTTTGAACACTTAAGAAAGAAACCAGGAGGACTAAAAGAAGGCATGAGGTTGCTCTAGCAGACAGAGTGAAGGAGAATACTGAAGGATTCTGCAGATATGTTAAGAGCAAAAGGATTGAAAGCTCAGAATAGTAATCCATGTGTGGAGCCAAACAGATGGGGGGGGGGGGGGTCTTAAATGAATTTTTTGCATTTCTATTACTCGGCAGACCGATACAGTCTATAGAAGTGAGGTAAGATGACATCAACTTCATGGACTCTATACAGATTACAGAGGAGGAGGTGTTTGCTACCCTGAGGTAAATCAGGGTGGATAAATCCCCAGGACCTGACAAGGTGTTCTCTCGGTACCTACAGGAGGCAAGTGCAGAAATTGCCAGGACCCTAGCAGAGATATTTAAAGTATACTTAGCAACAGGAGAGGTGCCGGAAGATTGGAGGATAGCTAATGCCGTTCCACTGTTTTACAAAAAGCTCTAAGCATATACCAGGAAATTATAAGCTGGTGAGTTTGACATCAGTTATGAGAAAGTTACTGAAGTGCTTTCTTAGGAGCCGGATACATAAGTATTTAGGTAGACATGGACTGACTAAGGATTGTCAGCATAGCTTTGAGCATGTTAGGTCAAATCTAACCAACCATTTTTTTTTTTGAAAAGCCAAGTTTTTCAAGGAAGTTACCAGAAAGAGGATGGAGGCAAGGCAGTGGATGTTGTCTACATGGACTTTAGTAATGCATTTGACAAGGTCCTGAGGAGGCTGGTCAAGAAGATTCAGTTGCTCGGCATTCAGGATGAGGAAATAAATTGGATTAGACATTAGCTCCAACAAGTTGACAAGTGGAAGGCGAGACACGAGAAACTGCTGCTACTGGACTCTGGATCAGAAAACAAACCTCTGGAGGAGCTCAGCGGATCAGGCAATGTCTGTGAAGAGAAATAGGCAGTCACTATGCACTTGGGAGTGTTGTGGATAGTCTGGAGGGTTGTCAAAGGTTACAGCATGACATCGATAGGATGCAGAACTGGGCTGAGAAGTGGCAGATGGACTTCATCCCAGATAAGTGTGAAGTGGTTCATTTTGGTAGGTCAAATTTTAAGACAGAATATAGTATTAATAGTGAGACTCTTGCCAGTGTGGAGGATCAGCGAGATCTTGGGGTCTGTGTCCACAGGACACTCAAAGCTGCTGCACAGGTTGACAGTGTTGTTAAGAAGGCGTATGGTGTGTTGGCATTCATCAACCATGGGATTGAGTTCACGAGCCGTAAGGTAATGTTACAGCTACATAGGACCTTAGTTAGACCCTACTTGGAGTACTGTGTTCAGTTCTGGTCACATCATTACAGGAAGAATGTGGATACTATAGAGAAAGTGCAGAGGAGGTTTACAAGGATGTTGCCTGGCTTGGAGAGCATGTCTTACGAGAATAGGTTGAGTGAACTTGGCCTTTTCTCCTTGGAGCGATGGAGGATGAGAGGTGACCTGATAGAGGTGTATAAGATGATGAGAGGCACTGATCATGTGGCTGTTTCCCAGAGCTGAAATGGCTAACATGAGTGGGGGGGCATAGCTTTAAGGTGCTTGAAGGTAGATGGAAGGGGATGTCAGAGGTAAGTTTTTCACATGGAGAGTGGTGGGTGCGTGGAATGCACTGCCAGCAAAGGTGGTACAAGCTGATATAATAGGGTCTTTTAAGAGATTCATAGATAGGTACATGGAGCTTAAAAAAATAGAGGGCTATGTGCTAGGGAAATTCTAGACATTTTCTGGAGTAGGTTACATAGATGGCACAACATTGTGGGCTGAAGGATCTGTTATGTGCTGTAGATTTCTGTGTTTCTATGATATTTTATGCTGACATCCTTCACCTGGACTACAAGCTAGAGGGAAGATGGCAAGTATAGGTGGTGAGGAGGCAGGGTGATCCAAGAGCTGGCAAGTGGTAGGCAGATCCATGTGAGGAGGAAAGATAGATGAAGGAGAGAAGAGTGGAAAGAGTGACAGAGTCTGGGGTGTAGTAGACGGAGGCAACAAAGGGCTGCGAATAATGAAATCTGATGGGAAAGAAAGTTGGGGAATGAAACCAACTAAGGGAAGTGGGATGGGCAGATGGGCACAGCAGTGGGGAGAGAGGCCCAGTGAAAGGACTGTGGCTCATGGACAGATGGAGTGGGTGAAAGGGGGGATCCAGGTGCTAGTAGGAGGGTGAGTGAAGGAGGAATTTGGTAGATCAGGAGGAGAGAGAAAGGGGACAGAGTGGCTAAAATTGGAGGGGCCGTGATGAGGGCAGGAGGTTAGGCATGCTTCAGCTTGCCTTGTTGTTTAGACATAGTCCATAAGACATAGGAGCAGAATTAGACCAATCAGCCTATTGAGTCTTCTCGACCGTTTGATAATGACTGTTTTATTTTCCCTCTCAACCCTAATTTCCTACCTCCCCCCCCCCATCCTGTAACTTTTGTTGCCCTTGCTAATTAAGAAACTATCAAAGTCCACTTTAAATATACCCAATGACTTGGCCTCCACAGCCACCTGCAGAAATGAATTCCTCAGATTCACCATCCTCTGGCTCAAGAAAGTTCACTTCATCTCCGTTCGACAGAGGCATCCTATGTTCTGAGGCTGTGCCCTCTGATTCTAGGCTCCCCCACTATTGAAAACATCAGTATTTGATGGGCTTCAGTGAGATCCCTCTCTCCCCACTCCCCGGTTTGTGCCAAGTGCAGGTGAAGCATTCACTGGCCGATCAGACTACTTTTTCCCTTTGAACTGTGGGTCTACCTGTTCCGCAGGGCACACGAACAAAGGCCAAGTAAGTTCCGACTCAAAATAGAGCTTTGTCCTTGCATCGAGTGTGGAACTTCTGATCTAATACCTGACTGTGGTACAAATGCTAATATTCTTATTTGCATAGATGCAAAATGAATCGGCAAGGTACATTTGCCCAAATCCTTTGGAAAGGAACCATGTCTGCAGAGGAGAGTGTAGTGAAAGCCAAACTTTCATTCATTAGGAGTTTGATAAGAATAATAGTAACATATCATATCAGGAAAAGAGCAAAATGCTGCCTGGTATTCAAGCCAACTTTTTGCATAAAGTTAGCTATCAAGTGTTGGCACCTTATGTGTGTAACCTCTCCAAAGCTGTCTGGTCAGTCTAGTTTGAAAACCTGTTTATTCAGCCTCAGTGAATGTTAAATGCCAAGAATGTCGATTAGTTTTTCAAATGAGAAACTAAACTGGGGCTACATCTGTTCTCTCAGGTGGATATTAAAGATCCCATCACTGTTTTCAAGAGTCATCACTGGTGCTCTGGCCAATATTCATCCCTCAATCAGTATTCAAGACTGTGTATTGTCATTCTTAGTGCATGACTGTAAAGGAGAACAAAAGGATTGTTACTCTGGATCTGATGCAACACAATGAGCATTAAAATTTATTAAAAAAAACAAAAAAAATACAGGTATAAAAGCAATCCAATAAAACATAATGAACAAGGAATTGTTTCAGTGTGGCCATATATACATAAGGTGTGTGTGTGTGTGTATGTATACACATATATACACACACACACACACACACACACACACACAGTTGATAGTGCGATCTTTCAAGTTGAGATAATGTTCTCCAAAGGGTGCAGGGTGGATATGTGTAAGTGGTGGCTGTGATTGGTGGTTGATAATAATGGACATAAGGAGGAAGGCAGCAAAAAGGAAATTATATAGACCAGTTAGCCCGACCTCAGTGGTTGGGAAGATGTTGGAGTCAATTGTTAAGGATGAGGTTATGGGGTACTTGGTGACACAGGACAAGATAGGACAAAGTCGACATGATTTCCTGAAGGGACAATCTTGCCTGATTAACCTGTTGGAATTCTTTGAGGAGCTTACAAGTAGGATA
Organism: Mobula birostris; assembly: GCF_030028105.1. Lineage (NCBI taxonomy): Eukaryota > Metazoa > Chordata > Chondrichthyes > Myliobatiformes > Myliobatidae > Mobula > Mobula birostris. Next base: position 29,115,459 of record NC_092381.1, read on the forward strand.
GATAAAGGGTATGCAGTAGATGTTGTATATTTGGACTCTCAGAAGGCCTTTGACAAGGTACCACACATAAGGCTGCTTATCAAGTTAAGAGCCCATGGTATTATAGGAAAGTTACTAACATGGTGAGAGTTTTGGCTGATTGGTAGGAGGCAGAGATTGGTAATAAAAGGATCCTTGTCTGGTTGGCTGCTAGTGACTAGTGGTGTTCCGCAGGGGTTGGTGTTGAGACTGCTTTTTATGCTGTATATCAATGATTTAGATGATGGAATAGATGGCTTTGTTGCCAAGTTTTCAGATGATACAAAGATTGGTAGAGGGGCAGGTAGTGTTGCAGAAACAGGTAGGCTGCAGAAGATTGGACAGATTGGGAGAATGGGCAAGAAAGTGGCAAATGAAATATAATGTTGGAAAATGCATGGTCATACACTTTGGTAGTAGAAATAAATGTGCAGACTATTTCCTAAACGGGGAGAAAATCCAAAAATCTTGGAGTCCTTGTGTGGTGCACCCGAAAGGTTAACTTGCAGGTTCAGTCAGTGGTGAGGAAGGCAAATTCCATGTTAGCATTTATTTCAAGAGGTCTTGAATACAAGAGCAAGGATGTGATGCTGAGGCTTTATAATGCACCCATGTTTCTCATTGTGGGTTGTCTAGGACAAGAGGGCACAGCCTCAGGGTAGAGGGGTGTCCACTTAAAACAGATGCAGAGAAATTTCTTTAGCTAGGTGATGGTGAACTTGTGGAATTTGTTACCACGTGCAGCTGTGGAGGCCAAGTTTTTTGGGTGTACTTAAGGCAGATAGTGACAGGTTCCTGATTGGACACAGCATCAAAGGTTACGGGGAGAAGGCCGGGAAATGGGGTTGAGGAAGGGAAAAAATAGATCAGCCATGATTGAATGGCAGAGTGGATTCAATGGCCTAATTCTGCTCTTATGTCTCACAGTCTTATAAGGTTAGCTTATATACGTAGTCTGACTGTATGTATATAAGATGATTCTTGGTCCACAAGTGTCTGTGTATAAGGTGACTCTGACAGGAAATGATGAAGTGACAAAATTTGACTTGGCAAGAGGAACTCTTCCAGATAGTTGCAGGGCATTTGTTTAAATGCGGGTCATTATCACATTGTTGTTTGTGGGAGATAGCTATGGGCATATTAGTCCATGCACTTCCTTATACTGTGGATTCTGGTATTGGGACACATTGGGACCAGCACATTTTGGCCCAATTAGCCAGTTCAAAGGTATAAAAAAGACAAAATACCATTTAACTAAGTAACAATTTGTGTATTTACATGAAATACATGAGAAATTAGAACACTACCAATATCTCTACAGTACTTTAAAACTGTGTATTTGTTTCAAATAGTTAGCGACAGAGGACTTCATCTGCTGTGTTCTTTTGATTGACTTTAAATGAATAAAATCAGTGCAAGCACCTAGTGCAGATAATGGACCACCTTCATACAATGCTTTAGACAACTGCATCCTCCAAATCTTCATTTTCATTGTACATTCAAAATTATTGTCGATACCTTCATAACTCCTAACTTACTGAAATAGTGAATTTGTTTCATTTTCACTCCTGGCTATTTCCACCATCTCCAAGCCTGAATGCTTGAAACAACAGTGAGCAAAACAGTTCTGAGTTGTTTTACTGTTTATTTCTCTCCAAGTAAAATCACTGCTTTTTGAACACAAAGAGACACTATTTAAAATCTGATCACTCTGAGCACAGTGTAGTGTACAACGGCCATGCAAATGCATGTGACTGACACTAGTTAGAAACTACGAACAAGAGAAAATCTGCAGATGTTGGAAATCCAAGCAACGTACACAAAGGGTCTTGGCCGAAACATCAACAGTACTATTTTCCATTGATGCTGCCTGGCCTGCTGAGTTCCTCCAGCATTTTGTGTGTATTGCTAGTTAGAAACTGTTTGACAACATTCTCCTGCCCTATTTAAGGAGCATTGTGCCCCAAATTAACAAAGGGAATCCTGGTAGTTTCTCAATTTAGTTTTTGGTCTTTAAAGTTCAAAGTCAATTTGTTATCAATGTACGTATATGTCACCGTGTACAACCCTGAGATTTGTTTTCTTGCGGGTGTACTCAATAAATCCAATAAGCATAATAGAGTCAACTTTAAGAATTGTCCCAAATAAACAGCCGGCCCTATTAACTGATGGCCCAGTTAACCGGAATCCATTACAATAGTGACCAGCAATTGGCTGTGAAGAGCAACACTCACAACACCCTGGAGGAACTCAGCAGGTTGGGCAACATTCGTGGAAAAGATCAGTCGGCATTTCGGGCCCGAACCCTTCGTCAGGACCGAAGAGGGAAGGGGCAGAGGCCCTATAAAGAAGGTGGGGGGAGGGTAGGTTCCTGGTGAAAAACCAGTAGGGGAAATGATAAAGGGGTGGGGGAGGGAAAGCAGGGAGGTGATAGGCAGGAAAGGTGAAGAAGGAATAGGGGAAAGCATAATAGGTAGTGGAAGGAGGCGGAACCATGAGGGAGATGATAGGCAGTTGGGGGAGGGGGCAGAGTGAAACTGGGATGGGGAAGGGAGGAGGAGGGAATTACCGGAAGTTGGAGAATTCAGTGTTCATACCAAGGGGCTGGAGACTACCCAGATGGTATATGAGGTGTTGTTCTTCCAGCCTGAGCTTAGCCTCATCATGGCAGTAGAGGAGGTCATGTATGGACATATCCGAATGGGAATGTGAAGCAGAGTTGAAGTGGGTGGCTACTGGGAGATCCTGTCTGTTGTGGCGGACGGAGCGGAGACGTTCGACGAAACGGTCCCCCAATCTGCGTCGGGTTTCACCGATGTAGAGGAGGCCGCACCGGGAGCACCGGATGCAATAGATGACCCCAACAGACTCACAAGTGAAGTGTTGCCTCACCTGGAAAGTGGCAAGAGAGGAGGTGTAGGGACAGGTGTAGTACTTGCGCTTACAGGGATAAGTACCGGGTGGGAGATCTGTGGGGAGGGACGTGTGGACCAGGGAGTCGCGGAGGGAAGGATCCCTGCGGAAAGCGGAGAAGGATGGGGAGGGAAAGATGTGCTTGGTGGTGGGGTTCCCAGCACCCGCAGATTATTTTGTGTTACGAACTGGCTGTGAAAAGCTTAGTGATGTCCTGAGGGTTTAATAAGAGCTGCTATTCATATACAAGTCTTCCTGAGAAGATGGAGCGAGGAGGTCTTATCCTGCATATCAAGCACATCAGTGAACTTGAAAGCATTAATCATGCAACAATGATAGGATTTCCCTTAATATACCTAAGCACCAATGTTCACTGGCCACTGGAATGGAAATGTTCAAGATAGTGTTTGTACAGCGGTTCCCTCTGGCACAAACTCAAACAGAACAGAAAAGAAAAACTTCATTTTTGCAATGACAACTGCACTATTTGAGTCTAGACAAAGAGTCTCAACCTGCCCACTGCTTTCCAGCAGCATTTTTGTTTCCTGCACTGTGCAGGAGTCTGGAAGGTGTCCCAGATTTCAATTCAGCTGAGAGACGCACAACACTGCAGATGTTAGAGCAATGAGAAATCTGCTGCAGGAACTCAGTAGATCAAGCAGCATCTGCGCAGGGAAATGATTTGATCAAGTTTCAAATCAAACCCTGCAAACGGATATTGAATTCAGTCCTAATGACGGGTCTCGGCCCGAAACACTGACTGTTAGTTCCCCTCTGGCTGACTTGCTCCATTATTTTAGGTGTTGTTTATTTAATTCAGGTACTCCTTTTTTTTAATTCAGTTGTTTACTGCAAGAAGGAATTAGATTATGAGGACACTCAGTCCTCATTTATTGTCATTTAGAACTGCATGCTTAAAAAATGATACAATGTTCCTCCAGTGATATCACAAAAAAACAGGACAAGCCGAAGACTAACACTGACAAGACCACATAATTATAACATATAGTTACAACAGTGCAAAACAATACCATAATTTGATGAAGAGCAGACCATGGGCACGGTAAAAAAAAGTCTCAAGTCTCGATCGACTCCGATAGTCCCCGATAGCAGGCGGCAAAAAGGGAGAAACTCTCCCTGCCACAATCCTCCAAGCACTGACAACTGCTGATGCCTGGAAGCACCCGACAGCCAACTCTGAGTCCGCCCGAAAACTTCGAGCCTCCGACCAGCCTCCCGAGCACCACCCTCTGTTGAGCACCTTCGACCTCGCCCTGGTCGCTGAAACAGGCAATTAGAATTATTAACTGTACAGGTTTAAAGTCAAAATAAATATATTATTGAGGCACGTGCATGTCACCATGTAGTACCCTGTTATCCATTTTCTTGCAGGTATTTACAGGAAAATTAAAAAATGCAATAGTATTTATGAAAATTATACATAAAGACTGACAAATAACCAATGTGCAGAAGAAAGCGAATTGTGCAAATTAAAAATTTTTTAAATAGTTTCAATATTTCCATTTAATATCAAAAAAATGTATGCAATATACAACCTGAAATTCTTGTTCTTCACAGGCATTCATGAAAACAGGAGAGTGCCCCAAAGAATTAGAGTAACACCGTTAGAACCCCAAAGCCCCCTACTTCTCCCCACCCACACATACAAGCAACAGTAAAGCAACAACCCTCCCCCAACCCCAATTACTTCAGCAAAAAAAGCATCAACACCCTCCACCCACCAAGCAAGCAATAGCAAAGCCCCCAAGAGAGAATATGATCAGCAGTACAACAAAAACTAATTGTTTACCTGACAATTCGCAGTGAGAGGGGAGGCTTAACAAAACAACTCGCTGATTTGTGATGAGAGAGTCAATCGCATCGCTTCCACCCCCCCCCCCCCCACCACCCGAGTTCTCCGACTCGAGAATCGGTAACAAACTCTTCCGCACCAACGTGAGAGAGAGAGAGAAAGAAAGAGAAATAACGGTGAGAACATGAATATGTAGAATGCTGGAAAGTGAGGCTGTCTGTTTCATGAAAGGAAGTTCCCTGGGCAAACATTGGGTATGAAGTGCATTTAGCATTTCATCTGTGATCCCAGCAGCAGAGCAGAGGGTCAGGTGTGATTCCTGGTCATTTCTGGTTTCCCGGGTGCAGTGTGCAGTTATAGAAACAACTAATACACAAAGTGTTGGTGATAGATCACTGCAAAATGATCTGCCAAAGGCACCTGTAGTTTAGACCATAAAATCATAGAGTCATAGAGTGCTGCGGCTCAGGAGCTATCCTTTGGCCCATCTAGTCCATGCTGAATTATTATTCTAAAGCAATCCTATTTATACACTTGTAGCTGCACTAAGTGAATATGACTGTTATCTTTAATGGCAAAGAGGTTGTGATCTAAGATGTTCTTTTTTGGCTTGACCTAATTAAAGTATGTTCTCAGTTTGTAGCCCAAACACCTATGGACCTGAATGTAGGCTGAAATGTCAGTGTCAGAATGGAGCAGAATGTGATCGATTCCGTGGGTGTAAATGCACAGCCGGATGGCGCGGCCTAAACTGTGAGAAATCAGGTATCAGACATTGTGTGCAATACGCGTGTAAAGGTGCTTAGAAAGGCATGTGTGTGTGCGCGCATGCGCATGAGTGCTTGCATGTGCTTTTCTTGGAATGCGCATATGTATGTACTTTCTTTGAAAAAGTGGTTGTTTGTTCCAGAGAGCACTGCATCTTTAAAAAATGATTTTCTTTTCACTTCAATTTGAGATTATCAACAAGCATGCAATATATATATGTGTGTGTGTGCAAGATTTAAATAACCTTGATTCAAAGTTCAAAGTAAATTTATTATCAAAGTACATATATATCATCATATACTACCTTGAGATTGATTTTCTTGCAGGCATTCAAAGTAGAATCAAGAAATACAAAAGAATCAATGAAAAACTACACATAAACAATGACTGACAAACAACCAAAGTGCAAAAGACATTGATTCATCACCCATTAGTGTTCACTATTCCATGATTTACTCAATAGTATTGAAATAAAATTTTGTTAATGGGCGAGAAGTCCTTCTGAAAATTTCCATTCCTGGCCTGGCTTTAGGTTTGGTTAAAATAGCTCTAGACTAACAATTCAGTGGAGTGTGTGCCAAAATCCCAGCTCAACTGCAGTTTGACAAGATTCAAATCTTACAATTTTTAAATCTAGAAAGAGAAGTCAGAGTTATCAGTAAAAGTGACAAAATGCCCAACAGATTTACCTGTGTCCATTAGGTGGAGCCTGTATGGTGTGGTCCCCAGAGTGTCACTGTTCGTTCTTAACTGCCTTTGGGGTGGCATTCTGGAAATACTCAACAGGTCAGGCAGCAGAATTGATGCCAGACCTGAAACGCTAACTGTTTCTCTTTTCTACGGATGCGGCCTGACCTGATGAGTTTTTTTCCTGCATTTCTTGTTTTTATTTCAGGCTTCTGGCATCATCAGTACCTTTCTGAAATTCATTGGCAAGCAGCTAAATTTATTTATATATTTGTTTATTTATTGAGATACAGCACGGAACAGGCCCTTCTGGCCCTTCGAGCTGTGCCACACAACAATCCCCCAATTTAATCCGAGCCTAATCACGGGACAGCTTACAATGACCAATTAACCTGTCCACCGGTATGTCTTTGGACTGTGGTTGGAAACCGGAACGCTTGGAGGAGGGCCACACTGATGTGGGGAAAGCGTTCAAGCTCCTGACAGGCAGTGGCGGGTATTGAACTCAGATTGCCTGTACTGTAAACCATTGTGCTAACCTTTATGCTACTGTATAGTGTCGAGTCTCTCTGTGATTCTGACAGAAGGTCCACCACACCCATCATCTTCTCTGAACACTTCGAACTGAGTGGAAGGTTAAATGGCAGTTTTGCCAGCTAAGCCCATGTTCCCACAACAAGTACAAGGAGAAATGCCAAAAAGTAAATGATCTTGTTCCTGGAGCGGTCAGGATTTTGGAAATGCTCGAAACATTGACAGTGATGACTTCCATATATTAGCTTGTGCACTTGGTAGAATTTTCACTACCTGATAAGTAAACTGTGATCTATTTAGAGATATTTAGTAATATTTGGCTGGTTTTTTGTTTTCCCTTTGAAGATCACATTCCTAAGATACTGGACACATTTACCGAAGTTGAATTGAACCTCAAGTCAAGTCCCATAATGAGATGTTCTGCTTCAGCTATACCATTACCCATCAATGGAGAAATACAGATCCGTAAGCCAACCAATGTAATTCTAAAGGTGAGTTTTCTAAGAAGCAGTTCTCTCGTTTGTAGACGTTGCAAGCCCGAGTTAAAGATTAAAGAGACGTTAGCTTTATTTGTCACATGTACATTGAAACATACAGTAAAATGAGTCATTTACATCAACGATCAGTGCAGTGCGAGAATGCGCTGAGGAAATGTCATCATGCTTCCAGCGCCAACGTAGCATGCTCGCGTTTTACTAAGTCGTACGTCTTTAAAATATGGGAGGTCACCAGAGCACCTAGAGGAAATGAACACACATCACCGATGCTGGCCCTGTAAAGATTTACACCACTGTCCACCCAAGAATAGCTCAGGAGATTGTTGCCACATTTTTTAAACAAATAAAATCAACAACTTATTGATTATTTTTTTCAAAACTAATAAGAATTCTTACAATCACAATATGACAGAGAATTGCACTGAATTTCACAAACCCTTCAGTCCTGTATCTGTGTGTTACTGATAACGCCTCACACGTATCTCTTCTCACCGCACTTCATTGCTCATTATCAACACATCCAGAGGAGTGTGAGCCATGCACTCAGTGGTCAGATATTGAAGGATAAGGGCTACAGGAAGATCTTGAGGAAAGACTGTACTCCATGCAAACAGCAGATACAAGGAAGAGGCCTGTGATCTGTATAGACAACAGCATGACCTTTGGAGGGAAGTCTTTCAGAACTGGATATACTAACTTTTCATAGGTCCAAACAGTAGAAGTAAAAGCAAAGGTAGTCGAAGTCATCACCATCATGATGTGCCATGTCATAAAATACAGGCAATCATGGTCTCATGGCCATGATTGCTCTTGGCAAATTTTTCTGCAGAAGTGGCTTGCCATTGCCTTCTTCTGGGTAGTGTCTTTACAAGATGGCTGACCTCAGCCATTTTCAATGCTCTTCAGAGATTGTCAGTAGAGCATAACCAGGACTTGTGATATGAACCAGTTGCTCATATGAGTTGAAGTAAGATTAAGGTTAATTAATGGTTTTTGAGATTTTTTCAAAATCACCAAAGTTGGGCATTACAGAATGAAAACAAACACTTTGGTCCAATGAGTTCCCTCTGATCATCAACCAAACATTTATACTAATTCTACACGAATCCTTTTCTTTATTCTCCCCACATTCTCATCAACTGCCCCAGATTCTACTATTTATCTGCACGGTGGAGGCAGCTCATAGTGTCCAATTAACCTACTACTCTGCACCTCCTTAGGATGTGGAAGGAAACCAGACTACCCGGAGGAAACTACGAGGTCACAGGAGTGCAAGCAAACTCTCTCTTTTGAACCCAGGTCTCTGGTGCTTTGGTAGCTGTGCCTCTCGGCCACCCAATTCTTTTCAGGAAGACTAATGTGCTTTACTGCTATAGAAATACCTTTAAAGTAGTTTCCCAAGGGTCCTGTATAACTGAAGTCAGAAATAGGCATGAAGAAGCTGGGGTAAAATAAATGCAAGGGAATACTCTGCTGGCTTTATGGTAAGACTCGCTGAAGAAACAACAGTTTGATTTCAGGGGCAAACTGCTTATCGAATTACCTATTATGATAATCACACCTCCCATTTCGTTCATACACCTATCACAATGTTGTGCTGCTACGTCCGAGAAAGGCTACGTATGATTGGATTTGGAATAAGAGTAGGGAATTCTTGTCTGGTCCAGCCAATATCTATTCCTCAATATCCCATTATTGTATGTTGGTGGCAAATCACTTCTGGAAACTCCCAAAGTTCAAAGTAAATTTATTATATATACGTCACCATGTACTACCTTGTGATCCATTTTCCTGCGGGCATTCACTGTAGAACAAAGGAATACTGCAGAATCAACAACAAACTACACATAAGCAAAGACAGACAACCCAATGTGCAAACAAAGACAAACTTTATACACACATATACACATACACACAGCACCTTGTGAAAGTATTCAGCCCCCCACAAAAAAAATATCTTTGCCCTTAAAGAATTTGCAAAACATCACTAGAAGATACTGTAAAGATGCGGAAGAAGGTCTTGTGATCGGATGAGACTAAGGTGAACTTTTTGGCTTCATGACTAAGTGTGGCATAAATCTAATACTTTGCATCAGCCAGGTAACATCATCCTTGCTGTAAGGAATGGTAGAGGTAACATCAGGCTCTGGGGGTGCCTTTCAGCAGCAGGCACTGGAAATCTGGTCAGGATTGATGGGAAGATGAATGCAATTAGGTGCAGGGAAATCCTGGATAAAACCCTACTAGTCTCTGCAAGAAAGCTTAAACTGTGGAAGAAGTTCGTTCTTCGGTAGAACAATGACCCAAAGCACATTGCCAGAGCAGCCATGGAGTGGCATTAAATGAAGAAAATTAATGGCCTTCAATGGCCCAGTCAGAGTCCTGACCTTAACCCGATCAAACATCTTTGGCAAGACCTCCAGATTGCTGTCCACTGCTGCTTCCCCACTAACTTGGCACAACGTGAGTAATTCTAGGAGGAATGGGAAAATCTTAATGTGATGGAACATTAAGATGCAAAGCTAATAGGGACTTTTCCAAAAAGACTACTGGCTGTAATAGCTGTGAGAGATGGCTCAACTAAGTAGTGAGCAAAGGTGGGGGAGTGAGGGGAATGCTTTTGAACTGCTGCAATTTCAGATTTAAAATTTTTAGTTTTTCATGCTTTACAGTTTTCCCTGGTTTTGGGGCTCAACTGTGTGGGGGGAAAAATGAGAATGTGATTCAGAAATAAAAATTCTCAGTTAAATTGATCAAAATCCTTGGTCGTAATACTCATTTATGTGAACAAAGGTTTGGGGGTGGGAGGGGGGGCTGAATACTTTTACAAGGTACTGTAAGTAAATAATGCTGAAAATGAGTTGTAGAGTCCTTGAAAGTGAGCCCATGGGTTGTGGAATCAGTTCAGAGTTGAGGTGAGTGAAGTTACTCACTGTGGTTCAGGAAGCTGATGTTTGTAGGGTAATGACTGTCCCTGAGCCCGGCAGTGTGGGATGCAAGGGTCCTGTGTCACCTTCCCAAAGGCAGTGGTGAGAAGAGAGCATGGCATGCATGGTGTTGGTCCTTTACAATGGATCCTGCTTTTCGGTGGCAGTGCTGCTTGTAGTTGTGCTCAATGGTGTCTCTCCCTTTACCTTTCTTTCCCCTGCCCCCAATTCATCCTTTTGCCTTGTTTTCTCTCGTTTCTTAATTACTGTCCTCTCATTTTCTCTCCTCCTCTGCCCTTTCCCCTCTCCTCCCTTCTCCATCTCTCTCCTTCTCTCCTCTGGCTCATTCCCTCTCTCTCCAAAACACTGGAAAGTAGTTGGTGAATCAAATAAGCAAAGGTGCCTTATTAAACGAAAGAAAGACATACAGTGCGGGATTGTATCCTTACTGTGGCTTACTTGTAAAGTGGCAAACTGATTCCACTCAGTTCTACACTGAAACATAGAGTTCAACCTATATAAATAATAGCACAATCTCTTTGCTCTGCTAAGAACATAAGAACAGACAGAAATACAGAAGCAGGAGAAGGCCATTCAGCCCGCGTGGCCGGTTTTCTGTCCACTAAAATTATGGCTGATATCTTACCTCACTATTGCTTTCCTGCACAACCTCATGTCCTTTATTTCCCTGAAGTTACATGTCTGTTTTAGTTCAGTCTAAAAATCGGTTACTCGCAATAAAAAAAAGTTTGTAGATTCTGCTGGACCTGATGAGTAGTCATTTTAAAACCTTTATTTCCTTAATATTCAAAAATCTATTGATAAACACTGTACTTAATATCCTCAGCAACTGGATATCACTGACTGTTGGGTACAGAATTTCAAAGATTCATTGTACGCTGACTGAATTATTTTTGTTCTATCTTAATTCAGTAGCACGACTCAAGTCACACTCCCCACAACACCGAACCATCTTTGTTTTCTGTCAGAGCCAGACATGACTCCAGGCCAGTATATTACCCCAGTTCTACAGTATGTACTCTAATCTTCTATGAAGAAGGTGTAGGCTGTTTAAATGGTTTTGGCAAGGACTAGATAGGCTGAAGGACCTGTTTCTGTGCTGTACTTCTTGATACCCTTTGACTTTGGGTTTGCCACCCTACTGAAAGCCTTCTGAAAGTCCAAATCAGCACACCCACTGGTTCCCTTTCTGACAACACACATCAAAGTTGCTGGTGAATGCAGCAGGCCAGGCAGCATCTCTAGGAAGAGGTACAGTCAACGTTTCAGGCCGAGACCCTTCGTCAGGACTTTCTGAGTTCTGTTCTATACAATCTCGGGTATCTCTACAAATTTTTTAACATGTAATTTCCCTCTCGTCATTACATCCTAACTCTGCCAAGTCCCTTTTTTCTACGTGCCTTGCTACCTATTCCTGAACAACTGATTCAGGAGTTTACCTATGCTGGCATCAGGCGAAGTGATCTGTATTTCTCAGAATTCTCTCTCCCTCTTTTTTTATATAGTAACATGACATTTGCTGTCTTGTGACCTGTGAGAGCCATTTTAGAATCTATGGAATTTTAAAAGATGACAGCTGGTGCATTCTCTACCTGCGCAGCCATTTTGTTCAAAACCTCACTGACAGTGATGTAGCCTGTTAGAATACTGTCCACAGCATATCTGTAGAAACTTGTGAATGTCTTTGGTGACATACCTAATCTCTCAAACTCCTCATGTAATATGCCGCTGTTATGCCTTCTTTGTAGCTGCACCGATGTTAGGTCCAGATTAATTTCTCAGTTGTTTGGGTAAGATTCCCCTCCAGAAAAAAAATCCCCACCGTTGATTTATTGCATTTTGCCATCCCTGCTTCTTTAAAGAAACTGCAATCTTTAAATAAGACCTCGCCTTCCTGGCCCTGCATCAGACAGCTTGCCTCCGATTGTATCCCAAGCTTTCTCTGGGTCTGCAGTGTGTGATCAATAACTTACCCAAGTTCACCATCATGTGGTATAAACACCATATACTGTGGTAAGGTCCAGAGAGGGAACCTGCCTGACAGTTTTCTCTTTATCCCTAAGAAAAAGTATTTTAGCCTGTTCAAGGCATTTTCCTGCATCAATCCAGGAAACACTGCAATAGGGAATGAACATGCATGTCTTTACTCAATGCTGTGTTTCCTCAAACAAAGTAAATTGATAAAAATCCAAATTTCCCCTTGTTTATTGAATGTTATGAACTGGACAATCTATTCTCATTGCATTAAAAACCTTTCCACTGGTATTTTGTACAAAAGGGATTAATTATTGTTTGGAATTCGGTATACGATAAAGTCAGTACGTTATCCAGTCGTCAAATATCAGAACTGACTTGAAGTGTCATTTGTGTTTTCATCTCAGGCAATGAAATCGATCATGCAAGGGAACCTAACTACTTCAGAATTCAAATTGCCGCAGGTCAGTCTACAGGATGAAGGTGTATGGGAGTGTGGGGTCAACACATCTACTGGCACTGACTCCAGGAAGTTCAAAGTCATCGTAAAAGGTAGGAGTTCCCAAAGGTTTAAACCTTTGGGCCTTGATATTCAGCTTTTTGCTGATGTGCAAGGTGGTGTAACATGTAATTACAGTTTATATAGCAACATTACCATAAACCTGACACTGCAAAACCAGGTCAAACCAACAGCGTCTCTAAGTGCCGCTGGTCTGTAAGCTACAAAAGAACAGAGAATCCTGTGATTTAGTGTTCCAGGTAGATCCAGTTAGGGAAAGGCACAGCACAACAGGGGCTACTGACTACAATGAGGGGGTGACCCGGTACACAGCACTAATATTAGAGAACCAGCAATCAGGGTTTAATTCCCTTCACTGTCTGTAAGGTAATTGTATGTTGAGGCTCCTCCTACATTCCAGGGACATATGGGTTAGTAAGTTCGATGGTTATGGTGTAGTAATTAGGTGTCGCAGCTTTGAAGGTCCGAAAGGACCTGTTACCATGCTCTGTCTCTAAATAAATTAAAAACAACAATCTATGCTAGTATATTAACCCCAGTGTCAAAACTCCAACTCAAATCTTTATCTGCAGCTTTCTAAAGTTTAAATATAACATATCTACTTGTTCTCCCATGTCTGATGTATCAAACATGATTTAATTTTCATATAATCATTTTGGCTCTGCCCAATCCTACTATTAATTTCCAGGTACCCTGCTACCCCCTTACTTAACTAAAGATTTTTGCAATTTCCCTACTGCTAATGTTAGGCTAAGCCATTTGTGGTTCCCCTTTTGCGCCCTGCTTCCTCCCTTAAACAGTGGGGTAAATCAATCATCCAGTTTATGGAACCATACTAGCAAATACAGAATTCTGAAATACAATTGTATCCTTTAAAGTTCAAAAGAAAGGTTCAAAGGTTCATTTTATTGTCAAAGTATCGTGTACAATACAACTCTGATATCCGTCTTCCCCAGATAGCCATGGAGTAGAGAAAAACCACAAAAGTCATTGAAAGAAAAGACATCAACATTAGCTCCATCGCAATCTTTCCACAATCTTTGGATACCCATCATGGGGTTTCATTGCCTTCAGTCCCATCAATTTCTACTATTCTTAAAACTAATACTAATTCCTTTATTTATTATGACACAGTACGAGACCACTCAGTCTGTTAAATCCTTGCCAGCTCTGAATAAAGCAACTCCATCATTCACATCTCCCTCTTTAGTTTCCTATAGTTATGCTACGCTGTTCCCTTTCACATGCCCAACAACTTCCTTTTAACTTTTTATTTTGCCAATTGCTTACACTGAAGAGCAACTTACAGTAGCCAGTTAGGTTTTGGGGACCAGGGTGAAATCCGGGGTATCCAGCAGAGCAATGATTGCAGACAATCGTGAGTAGAAGGTGCAAACTCCACACAGATTACATCTGAAGTCATGATCAAATGTGAGAACTGTTATTCTCCACTCTCTTCATAAGGATTTCTTTACCTTCTAATGTGAAGTCAGAAAGAAAATATTTGTTTAATTTCTCTAAAATGTTATTTCCCTCTTTCTAAGTAACCCACCATGCATTTGGCTAATATTTTTCTACATATCCATCGAATGATTTATAATCTGCTTTAATATTTCTTGATTGACTGTCCTCATATTCTGCTTTCCCCTGTCCTTTATCAATTTCTTTATTCTAATTTGTTAAACTCTGGGAATTTCACAATCCACAAACCTGCTGCCTTTTTTTGACAATGTTACAAGTCATTTCCTTTATCTAATGCTATCTTTAATTTCTGTTGCTCACCCACAGCTGGAACACTTTTGTTTCGTAATCAACAGCAACCAACGTACACTTCCTACTTTCACATGTTGCTTGAATTAGAATTTCAAGATGGTCTACATTTTCTTTAAGTAATGCCACAAAATGCTGAAGGAACTCAGCAGGCCAGGCAGCATCTGTTGAAAAAAATAAACAGTCGACGTATCGGGCCAAGACCCTTTATCAGGACCCGTGAAGTTCGGACACATTCCTCCTGCATTTTATATGTTTGCTTAGGATTTCCAGCATCTGCTGATTTTCTTGTGTTTGTGATACATTTTCTTTAATCTTACTATAATATTCCAATGACTCTTCCTTAAAGAATCTCTTACTATTATTATTAGTTAATTCTTTATCAGTGCGTAACAGTAGATCCAAAGTCACCTACTACCATATTGGTTGCTCATACGAATCTCAAAATCCATCTCCTATAAAAATAGTCACATTTCACTCTTTATTTTCCTCTAGCCCTGCTAGAGTCAGCTATTGGTCTCTTTCTTATTTCATGAACAAGTAACAATTGTTGTTTCAGTTCCTCCTACTCCAGTAAATATCCCAAGTATCTTGGAAAAGAAGAGCAGGCAACTAAAGGTGAATCCAAATATTGAAAACTTCACTGGAGATGGACCAGTGAAATCAGTTAAACTCCTTTACAAGCCAAATGACAGTCGGACACAGTGGTCTACAATAGTAGGTGAGTTACTTTAAAGGAGTCAGTATGAACTGAAAACTGCCGGGGATAAAAGACTGTGTAAATCATTGGTGAATTTAAGTGAAGAAATCGTTAATTTTGGAAATTGAATTGATTAACCATATGCCAGGGCATTAGCAGATAAAATGTTTGACAAGAACACCCTCTAGTGGACTGCTGGCAATTTTGGTAACAAGGAATCAGTGAAGACTACTTGACCCTTTGAGATCGCTTCACTATTCACTGAGATCTTATGTAATCAAAAATTACCTGTTTAAGATTAATGGTTGTCATTACATAGCTGTTATTTGTGAAATACAGTTCCAAATATTTAATACTGTGTGTTTCAGTGTTTCCTAATGTCACTGATGTGAGTTCTGATGAAAGATCTTCAGCCTGAAGTATTAACTCTGGTCCTCATGCACAAGTGCAGCCTGACTTGCTGACTATTTATGGCATTTTCTGTTATTATCTTATGTCACTTATGTAAAGCTTGGCTCCAGTTGTTTTAGACAAAGCACGGAGTCCAAGTGTCTCCAAAATAAATAATGCTTTTCCTATCCTCTTGTTTCCCCTCAAGTATATTTTGCAGCAAGTTCTGCTATTTTATGCTGCTGAATTAAATATTCTAATCACTGTACTGGTAAAAATGAGAAGACTCACAGATCCAGACAAAGATTGACATAGGTGTAGGGAACATGGCCTTGACAAGAGGGAAACACTATGTCTGCAAAATTAAGACAGGGCAGGACAGTTGGAGAGTCTAGTAGGCTATAAAACTCTGCCAGTGTCTGGATTCTTCGCCCTGTCAGTGCAGGTCACCGTGCAGACAATGGCTCTCTCTCTCTCTGGCTATCCATCCCATAGGATGACGATGGTTCCTTTCAGTCAGTTAGTGGGGTTTAGGATACCCCACTCCTCAGAAAGGAACAACGTGTGCATGAATGGATTTTAGGTGAGTAGGGGGTTGCACAGGTCCAGACCCACCCTCTCGACATCCCCTCCCAGATCCAGCGGCATGGTGGGGTCCAAGACAGCTGGGGGAAGTTCTGTGGCAGTGAATGGCCAGACCAAGCTTCGATGCAAGGGATGCCCTTTCCCCGCTTCGTGTCACGTGTTTGCTAGATGGCCGTTGACCCGACAAGAGGGTTCATCCGCCCTTTGACAAGTCTTGGTTTTCGTCCTGCAGGGTGTCTAGCCACCCTCCTCACCAGGCAAGCCTGGTGGGGGAGTCGGTTTAGTCTCCAACCACCCGACCATGTGACAGGTAGTACTAGGTTACATGGTACCAGTAGCACTCAGACGAGTGACCTGGCCTGCAGACAATGGCAAGCCTCTCGTGTACTGCTATTTATCCAGCACATTTCCACCTTTCTCTTTCTATTCCTGAAAGGGAATTGTCTTTAGGGAACCCGATGATATCGTCATTGGAGTTGTGAAAAACCTGCCTATTTGGTATACTTTAATCATAATTAGAAGTATTATTTGTATGCTCTCTGTATGCTGGAAAACTTGGGGATGCTATGGACAGTTCATTGGAAACAAGAAATAACGAATTATGACAACTAAGTTAGCAGATCCCTTCAGTCTTCTTAAATGGCACTGTTGTAGTTTAACTAATACAAAGTGAATTATACCTGGGTTAAAATTGAGAAATACACACAAAATGCTGGGAGAACTCAACAGATCAGGCAGCATCTGTGGAGGGAAATAACAGATGTGACAGACAGACTCGATGAGCCAAATGGCCTAATTCTGCTCCTATGTCCTAGAGTCGTATGCTGCCTGAGTTCCTCCAGAATCTGTATGTGTTGTTCAATATTTTCAGCATCTGCAGTCTCTCATAAGTCTAAGATTGAGAAATATTTTATTTTATTTCAGTTGATACTAATGAACCAATCACTGTAATGAATTTGAAGCCTTCAACGCGTTACCTAGTTCGGGTACAGCTCACCCGCCCAGGAGAAGGAGGAGAGGGCCCCCCAGGTCCTGATGCCATCTTGGAAACGGATTGCCCAGGTAGTTACATATAGAGTCTTATCTGAATGGAGCCTGTTGCTAATACACCTTCAACAAAATTGGATAGTGTCACAAATGTATATAGCTAGGGTACCTAAGCCTTTTGCACAGTACTGCCATAGTTTTGGGTTTGGATTGTACTGCTGCCGCCAAAAAAAAAAAAAAAAATTTCTTGACATGTGAGTGATGATAAACCTGATTCCGATAGGGGTCTCTATTGTGGACTGAGAGTCGGAAAAGGCCAATGAATGGGGAACCATGTTGGGTAAAGGGGAAGAGAGAGGGGAGGGAGCATGAAGCACCAGAGAGACATTCTGTAATGACCAATAAATCAATTGTTTGGAATCAAATGACCTTGCCTGGTATATCAGGGCTGGGTGTGTCTGCACCCGCTCCACCCCCACTTTCCCCTGGCACTCCTTCTCTGCCACCTGTCCCACATGCCTCCCACGGCACTCCACTCGCACCATTCATCAGAACATAAGAAATAGGAGCAAGAGTAGGCCATCCAGCCCATTGGGCCTGCCCCGCCATTCAATAAGATCATTGCTGATCTGTCCGTAAACTCAGCTCCATATACCTGCCTTTTCCCCATAAGCCTAAATTCCCCTACTATGTAAAAATCTATCTAACTGTTTCTTAAGTATATTTAGTGAAGAAGCATCAGCTGCTTCCCTGGACAGGGATTTCCACAGATTCACCACTCTCTGGGAAAAACAGTTTCTCCTCATCTCTGTCCTAAATCTTCTCCCCTGAATTTTGAGGCAATGTCCCCTAGTTCTAGTCTCATCTACCAATGGAAACAACTTTTCTACTTCTATTTTATCTATCCCTTTCAAAATTTTGTATGTTTCTATAAGATCCCCTCTCATTCTTCTGAATTCCGAAGAGTATAGTCCCAGGCGACTCAATCTCTCCTCATAGGTTAACCCCTTCATCTCTGGAATCAACCTGGTGAACCTCCTCTGCAAAGCCAGTATATCCTTCCTCAAGTATGGAGACCAGAACTGCACACAGTACTCCAGGTACCTCACCAGTACCCTGTGTAGTTGCAGCGTGACCTCCCTGCTCTTGAATTCAATCCCTCTAACAATGAAGGGCAACACTCCGTTTGCCTTCTTAATAACCTGTTGTACCTGCAAGCCAACTTTTTGTGATTCATGCACAAGCACTCCCAAGTCCCTCTGCACAACAGCATGCTGCAATTTTTCACCATTTAAATAATAATCTGCTCTTCTATTATTCCTTCCAAAGATCTCGCATTTACCAACATTGTATTCTATCTGCCAGACCTTGGCCCACTCACTTAACCTATCTATATCCCTCTGCAGACTCTCCACATCCTCTGTACAATTTGCTTTTCCACTCAGTTTAGTGTCATCAGCAAATTTTGCAATGCTGCACTCAGTCCCCTCTTCCAAATCATCAATGTAAATGATAAACACTGCAGGCCCAGCACCGACCCCTGCGGCACCCCACTCACCACTGACTGCCAATCGGAGAAACACCCATTTATACCAACTCTCTGCCTTCTATTGGTTAACCAATCCACTATCCATGCCAATACACTTCCTCCGACTCCATGCATCTGTATCTTATTTATAAGTCTCTTGTGCAGCACCTTATCGAACGCCTTCAGGAAATCCAAGTATACAACATCCACCTGTTCCCCTCTATCCACTGCACTCATTATGTCCTCAAAGAACTCCAGTAAGTTTGTCAAACAAGACCTGCCCCTTCTGAATCCATGCTGCATCTGTCTAATGGAATCACTTCTTTCTAAATGTTCTGCTATTTCTCCCTTAATGACAGCTTTAAGCATTTTCCCGACTACAGATGTTAAGCTAACTGGCCTATAGTTGCACGTCTTTTGCCTACATCCTTTTTTAAAAAGTGGTGTGACATTTGCTGTCTTCCAGTCTGCCAGAACCTGCCCAGAGTCTAGAGAATTTTGGTAAATGATTACTAATGCATCTACTATAACTTCCACCAATTCCCTCAGCACCCTGGGATGCATCCCATCAGGACCAGGGACTTGTCTACCTTCAGGCCCTCTAGTTTGCTCATCACTATCTCTTTAGTGACAGTGATTTTATCGAGGTCCTCACCTCCCATTTTGTCCATAACATCATTCTTTGGCATATTGAACCAAGGTGCCTATCTAAGCTAGTCCCATTTGCCTGCATTTGGCATATTTGCATCATCCTTTGCTCCCGGTAGATTTACAAACTCACGCTCCACTCCATGTTGACAAATACAGTCCTGTGCAACAGTCTAAGGCATCCTAGCTATTTATATGTGTCTAAGAATTTTGCACAGTACTCTAATGCTACATAACGTGCATGTTTTCTACAGAGGTAATGCTGTATTTCTAATTTGGTGAAACCATGCCTACTTTTCCTGAGGATGTTCTTGCTTATTGCAAACATCATTTTTCTAATTTTATATTATAAGAACTGAACCAATGGAAAAAGAATTAAACCACAAAACCCCTTGAGTCTGCTCTGACAATCAATAATGATCTTGGGTTCAGAAGCACTTTGCACCCCAATCCATGTTATACTCGACTCCTTTCTAGACTATGACTATCTTAGAGTCATAAACTTAAAGGCATGGAAACAGACCCACCAGCCCCATTCACCCATGCTGACCAAGGTGCCTACCTAAGCTAGTCCCATTTGCCTGCGTTTGGCCCATATCCCTCCAAATCTTTGCTACCAAGTGCCTGTCCAAATATCTTTCAAACATTGTACCCACCTTTACCACTCATTCCAGCAGCTTATTCAACTACCTTCTACACTTTGAGTGGAAAATTACACCTCAGGTCAACTTTAAGTAACTCCCCTGTCACCTTAACCCTGTAGTTTTAGACATCCCTACCATGGAAAATGATTCAAACTGTCCATCTTTTTATTCTCCCTCGTGAGTTTTGTAAACTCCTCTCAGGAAAAAGGATCCAGTGCTTTCCTGACATACATGATGAATAAATTCCTCTTCATCTTTGTTCTGAAGGAATGTCCCTCTATTCTGAGGCTGTGTCCTCTGGTCCTAGACCTGCTCACAATAGGAAACATCCTCGCCATGTCCATTCTATCCAGGCCCTTCAACATTCAATAAGTTTCAATGAGATTCTCTCTCATTCTTCTAAACTCCAGCAAGTTCAGGCCCAGGGCCCTCAAACACTCCTCATATGTTAGCCTTTCATTCCCAGGATTGTCCTCATGACCTTTCTCTGGACCCTCTCCAACGCCAGCATGTCCTTTCTTAGATAAGGGTCCCAACACTGCTCACAACTATTACCTGACCAATGCCTTGAACCTTTGAACCAATGCCTTATAAACTTCAGCATTGAACCCAATATTCTTAGTATGGTCTCATCTTGGCTTGAATATATTTCATGACAGCCTTTATGGAATCCTAAAGGATCATGATCTTATCTCTGACTTAAAGAGTTGACAACTCCCACCCCCTTTGAAACAATGACCCCTAATTCTAGATGTATCCTGATGGGGAAATATTCTCTCCCCAGCTACTCCATCCATTCCCTTCAGAAGCCTTATATTTCAATATCACACTTTCCACTGTGCATATTTCATCCGAATGAACTACTAATTCTTCCTTCAGAACCCACAGTGGTGGCAAAGATTGACCGGGTCTTGACCAAGAAGAGAGATACCATCTCCGTCAGCTGGAATATTTCCAAAGGTCATGGGAATGGAAGTGGATTCATCGTCCGAGTGACTGACCTTGAGAATTCTGTTAAGAGGGAGGTTCGAGTGGAGTCCTTCTCAGTGCGATCCACGGAGATCAGAAATCTGGAGCCTGGACACAGCTATGAGGTGGATGTCATTGTATTCTACTGTGGTAGCCTTGGGCCCCCATCAGAGCCGGTTCTAGTAAAAGTGGATGCAGGTAATTTGGAATTGTTCTTAGATCTTCCTTACAAGTTAACAGAAAATAAAGTGAAGATATTTCTGGCTATTTTTTTCTACCAGAAGGAGAAAGGACTGAAGATGTCATTCATTTGTTGACCATGTTAATGTATTTCTTCTTTTAATGTTGTGTTATTTCATTAATGAAGTTGAGGGTCCTTGGTGTTTGGAGGGCTGCCCTCCAGGCCCAATGAGGCGGTGCTGCCCTGTTACGTCCCTGAAACCAATTAACCTACTCACCCTAAACGTACATCTTTGGACTGTGGGAGGAAACCACAGCACCTGGAGGAAACCCATGCGGTCATGGGAAGAACGTACAAACTCCTTGCAGTGAGCGGTGGGAACTTGACCCCAGGTCATTGGTGCTGTAAGGCACTACACCACCAGAATGCCACTGTGCTGCTAGGGTATATTACCTAGTGTCTGCACCAAGTGCTCCAAAGCAGAATTATCTCAGCTAAATGCAGAGAAAAGATGGCATGGGAGTCGAGTGGAGCCATGGGATCACATGGAGGGGATGGGCACACTCATTACTGATTGCTGCCTAATACTCTCATCCCCCCACCCCCCACAATCCCAACCGCCCTGTATTCTAGCCCACTTTCGCAGCAGCTTCTTCCGACACTACTGCAGCTGTCAGTGGAAAGGTCCTTTAGACTTTCCAAGCAGACTGCGTGACGGAAACTTGGCAGCCGCTAACTCTACATGCACTCCAGACAGGAACTGCACAACTGCCAGGTATCTGTGTGTGCAAAAAGAGTCGTTATTTTATCCAACTTTGCTGACATGTTCAGGAAATCTCAGTGAAACCGAGCATCATGGTACAGGTCTAGTGACCGACCTGAAAGAGACTGAACAATTTCTAGACAAGTCATCTTAACCTGGCCACAGAAGCATAACTGCCATCTGGTCATTACTCGTTGAATTAAATTGTCAATGATTCTTGTATAGTGCAGGCCACTCTAAAGATTAAAGATTAACTTTATTTATGACATGTACATTGAAATGTGTCATTTGCATCAAGTCAAATCAGCGAGGTTTGTAGAAGCACCCAGGGGAAACTGGAGCACCCAGAGGAAACCCATCTGGTCATGGGAAGAGTGTACAAACTCCTTACAGACCTTAAATTCTAACAAGAAACGAAGCGGCAACAATTCAATTTTGCTCTCATTGGTCAGCAAACAGAAAAGCCTCTCATCCTCTCATTAGGAGCAGATTTGAACCCTCTGAACCCGTTTCCAACTTTCCTACTTATGTTGAAAATTTAACTATGATCTATGCTCAGTCTTTCTTAAACAGTCACCTATCTCTGTGTATTAGCCTTAATTCAGCGCTTAGCTGATGAACTTGCCAAGTCAGTTGGAACAAAGACTTAAATTCAGGTCCAGAATACATGATTAGTCAATCTTTGGCAGCCTTGATGATGGGTCTTGGCCGGAAATATTGGCTCTTTACTCCACCTCAGATGTTGTGTGTGTTACTTTTGATCTTAGGAAGTTCTTTGAGATTGAGAATGAGTTGGTTCCATTCCAGTTTTATGGGTTCTGGCACATAAAAGTCTGATGAGACCTATGTGAGGCTCAGGGCTGCGCCGCAGGTGGGTAGAAGTTGTTTGATACGGGCAGGCAGATAGATCTGGAGGCATAGAAGCAAGAGTACAGTTAGGCAGTACGGAAAGAGATACTTTGCACCTACATGTTCATAACGACCAAGATGCCCATCTATAGTCATCCCATTTTTCTACATTTGGACCATATTCCTTTAAGCTTTTCCTGTCCAAATTTAAATGTTAATGTGTCTACCCCAGCCACTTTCTCTGGCAGCTCGTTCCACATACACATCATCATCTGTGTGTAGAAGTTGCCCTGGGGTCATCTTTAAGTCTTTTCCCTTTCTTCCTAAACCTATGTCCTCTAGTTTTTGGTTCCTGCTCCTTAGGGAAAAAGGGCTTTGTGTATTCATCCTATTGAGGTCCTTCATGATTGATTATAAATGATAAACAGCAGCAGGAGATGTTATGTGCTGCATCAGTGCTGATCTGATGCTGAGCAAAAATCCCCTACTCCTGACTTGACATCCTCCCTGTTGCCCATGTCAGACTGGATGCTCCCTCACTGTTGTCCTGATGCTGGCCTGGATGCTCCCTCACTGCTGTCCTGGTGTTGGCCCAGGCACTCCCTCACCACTGTCCTGGTGTTGGCCCAGGTGCTCCCTCACCGCTGTCCTGGTGTTGGCCCAGGTGCTCCCTCACCACTATCCTGGTGTTGGCCCAGGTGCTCCCTCACTGCTGTCCTGGTGTTGGCCCAGGTGCTCCCTCACTGCTGTCCTGGTGTTGGCCCAGGTGCTCCCTCACTGCTGTCCTGGTGTTGGCCCAGGTGCTCCCTCACTGCTGTCCTGGTGTTGGCCCAGGTGCTCCCTCACTGCTGTCCTGATGTTGGCCCAGGTGCTCCCTCACTGCTGTCCTGGTGTTGGCCCAGGTGCTCCCTCACCGCTGTCCTGGTGGTGGTCCAGGTGCTCCCTCACCACTGTCCTGGTGTTGGCCCAGGTGCTCCCTCACTTCTGCCCTGATGTTGGCCCAGGTGCTCCCTCACTGCTGTCCTGATGTTGGTCCAGGTGCTCCCTCACTGCTGTCCTGGTGTTGGCCCAGGTGCTCCCTCACTGCTGTCCTGATGTTGGCCCAGGTGCTCCCTCACTGCTGCCCTGATGTTGGTCCAGGCGCTCCCTCACTGCTGTCCTGATGCTGGCCTGGATGCTCCCTCACCACTGTCCTGATGTTGGCCCAGATGCTCCCTCACTGCTGTCCTCATGTTGGCCCAGGTGCTCCCTCACTGCTGCCCTGATGTTGGTCCAGGCGCACCCTCACTGCTGTCCTGATGCTGGCCTGGATGCTCCCTCACCACTGTCCTGATGTTGGCCCAGATGCTCCCTCACTGCTGTCCTCATGTTGGCCCAGGTGCTCCCTCACTGCCGTTCTGATGTTGACCCAGGCACTCCCTTAACGCTGTCCTGATGTTTGACCAGATGCTCCCTCACTGCTGCCCTGATGTTGGCTTGGATGCTCCCTCACTGCTGCCCTGATGCCAGCCTGAGTGCTCTTGCGGGGCAATCCTGAGCACTCCGGTGGCCCTGCCCTAGGCACTTTCTCAATGCTTTTGTCCAGTTCCTTCCCAGTCGTGATGAATGGTTCAAAATATTCCCCTCCATAGATGCTGCCTAACTTGCAGAGTTTCTCCGGCGTTTTCTATCCTTTGTGTATGATACATTTGACAATTTTCCAATTTCCTCAAGGTACATCAAAAGAATACCTTACATAGAGCTGCAGAGGCTTAAATATCTAACCAATGGAACGCCCCAATCTTGGTTCAGTATGAGAGTACTCCATTCTGTTTTACGTACTCTGGCTGTGCCCGGTTTGACAGTCAGAGGTACATAATTGAAACTGTTGGTTCTGTCTGTGCAGGTCCTCCATCTCCCAGACAGCTCCAGGCCACTCCCTTGTCCCTGACCAGCATAAGCTTGAAGTGGCAGCCACCTCTCAACACTAAGGAAATAAACAAATATACCATTGAGTACCAGCAGATGGAACCGCCCAGTGAGCCCAGATGGATTGATACAGCAGCTAGAAATGAGACCATTCAGGATCTGAGTCCAAGCACACTGTATCAGTTCCGCGTCCGTGCCCAGTCTAAAGTTGCAGGTGAATGGAGTGCTCCCATCACGTGCTGGACATTCAGTGACTGTAAGTGTACAGATTTCTCACCTTTGGCATTCTCACTTTATGAACCCCTTTGTGTTTTATTTTAGGTAATTTTCACATTCTGTTAAGAAAATTAAATTTGTTGCAGTCTGTCTTGAAAGCCAGCAATCACTCCAAAAAAAAAAAGATAGGTGGGTTGGGATTAAGGCCTGAACCCTTGAGTTCTCAAAAATTTTAAGGAGGTCTCTTTACAAAGGAATCAGTATCAAGATTATTAGCACTGATGCATGTCATGGAATTTCTTGTATTGTGGCAGCAGTGCAGAGCAATAGACAAAAGGAAAAATACTATAAGCTACAATAAAAATTAGATAAAAATAAATAAGTAGTGTTAAAAGAGAGGTAGTGCTTTTTGTCCATTCAGAAATCTGATGGCGGAGGGGAAGAAGCTGTTCCTGAAATGTTAAATGTGTGTCTTCATTCTCCTGTATCTCCTCGCTGATGGTAGTAATGAGAAGAGAGCATGTCCTGGATAGTGAGGGTACTTAATGATTGATGCTGCCTTCTCGAGGCAATGCCTTTTGAAAACGTTCTCAATGGTGGGGAAGCTAGTGCCCATAATGGAACGGGGAAGGCCGCGTTTGTGTTTCTTCCAAAGGGGACAAAGCATCCATTCCACCACAATCAACTGCCCACAACCCTCCAGGTCATTCTCTGCCTTGTAACTGGTAGCCAGACCCAGCTGGGTCTCTAGTGGTATGAATATCCACACTGGTATAATAACTCCCTCTGTGCAAGATGCTCTTTGGTACCATTTTGTGCTTGTTGCTGGCAGAAATTGGACAATAAAGTCCAAAGTACAACCAGGGTCTTTAATTCACATAAAACAAGGAGAACGCTCAATACCAAGTCCCCAATTTGTCTGGCTCTCTTCCTGCGCCTGTGTGATTGCTCCCTGAATTGGTTGTGCTGGAGATAAGTTCTGTTCATCAGAGTGCTCACAAGAGCTTTTCACTTCAGAGATAATTCCATGTTTTGCCTTTTTAATAGCCTATGCCTAGGTCACTCTCAAGCTGAGATCATTAACACCAGGGAAATCATAGGTTCATAACATCAACACCACCTACAGATCCCTCTCCATGTTGCATTAACCTGACTAGGAATTATATTGCTATTTCTCACTATCATTGCATCCAAGTCATCCAAAAGCCTTACCATTCCCCTCCCCAAAACCCCTGTTGGTGTGCTTTCTTGGAGCAGACTCAGTGGGTTGAATGGGCTAATTCTGCTTCTATGTCTTATGATCTTCCACCGGAAGGACTGAAGTAGTTTACCTTCCATACTCCCAGACAATCAGAGATGCACAATAAATGCTGGCCTCGTCACTGAGACCCACGTCCCAAGATTACTGGAGCAACATCCCTGGAGTCTAGGGAAGCCTAAAGGAGTCCTTGGGAAATGAAACAAATCATTGTTTTCTTTATTTTGAAATCCAGCAATTCCTCCAGCACCTTATGATGTTAAGGTATCAAACATTACCGACACATCTGCGGTGATCTCCTGGGTGGTACCTCCAAAGCATGCCATCTCCTCTGTGGTTATAAAGTGTAAAGTCTATGGGGCCACAACATCTCCTGAAGTGACAACGATCAATTTGGCGGAGACGCCAACCTCAGAGCACGTCTTGCGTGGGTTGCGGCCCGAAACCCCCTACCTAGTGGAGGTTGTAGCCATGAACAATATGGGTGAAAGCCACCCAAACCCAATGAAAGAGCTTCGCACTGCAGCAACTCCACCAGGTAAGAGATTTAAAGACTCAACTGATTATGGTCTGCATCTAAATTCATATAGACACTTACCTACACAGTATGCAGGGTAATGAATCACTTGCAACAAATAATGCAAGGCAGAAACCATACTAATAGCATTCAAATGGTGCATGTATTAAAGGGCATCAGATTAAACTTTGCTTTCATCTCCAACACTTTGAACTTCTGGAGTGATTCTGGAGTAGTAGAGCTACTGCCTTACATGTTCAGCAACCCAGGTTCTTTCCTCTAGTGCTTTCTGTGCGTAGCTTGCATGTTCTTCCTTTGACTCCATGGGTTTCCTCCAGGTGCTCCTGTTTTGTCCTACATTGATTGGGAGGAGATTTGATAGAGGTTTACAAATTTATAAGCGGTATAGATAGGGTAAATGTAAGCAGGCTTTTTCCACTGAGGTTATGCGGAGCTACTACCAGAGGTCATGGGTTAAAGGTGAAAGGTGAAAAGTTTAAGGGGAACATGAGGGGAAACTTCTTCATTCAGAGAGTTGTGAGAGTGGAGAATGAGCTACCAGCACAGATGGTACATGCAAGCTCAATTTCAAGGTATAAGACAAGTTTGAATAGGTATATGGATGGTAGGGGTATGGAGGCTATGGTCCCGGTACAGGTTGATGGGAGTAGGCAGCTTAAATGGTTCGGCATGGACTAGATGGGCCTAATAGCCTGTTTCTGTGCTGTACTTTTCTATGACTCTATCCCAAGGGTGTGCTGGTTAGTCAAGTGATATTGGCCACTGTAAGTCACCCCTTGGCTATAGGTGAGTGACAGAACCTGATGGGAATTGAAGAAGATGTGAAGAGAAAAGATTACAGGGGAAATTATTTTGTGAGTGAGATTGCTTTGTGAGCCGGCATAAACTTGATGGGCTGTAATGACTTCTGTCTACATCATAAGGAAATGTGGGAAAAGAAACATTAGACAGAAGGTTAAATTTGACATCAGGATGGAAAGAGAAGAATCACATGAAATTGTGTGTAGTTTTTCATTGATTCTATTATATTTGTTTGCTCTACTGTTAATGGCTGTTAGAAAATAAGCCTCAATGTAGAATATTGTAACTCTGATAATAAATTTACTTTGAACTTTGAACTTGGTCAAAGAGATTTTATAAGACACCATAAGACATAGGAGCAGAATTTGGCCCATTTGGCCTATCGAGTCTACTCCACTATTCAATAATGGCTAATCATTTTTTCCCCTCCTCAGTTCCACTTCCCATCCTTCTCCCCCTAACCTTTGATGCCATGTCCAATCAAGAACCTGTCAATCTCTGCCTTAAATGCACCTAACAACCTGGACTCCACAGCTGCCTGTGGTAACAAATTCCACAAACTCACCACCTTCTGGCTAAAGAAACTTCTCCACATCTCTGTTTTAAATGAACGTCCCTCTATCCTGAGGCTATGCCCTCTTGTCCTAGATTCCCTCACCATGGGAAACATCCTTGCCACACCTACTCTGTTTAGGCCTTTCAAAATTCAAAAGGTTTCAATGAGATCCCCCTTCATCCTTCTAAGTTCCCAATGAGTACAAACTCACAGCCATCAAACATTCCTTGTATGATAACCCTTTCATTCTTGGAATCATCCTTGTGAACGTCCTCTGAACCCTCTCCAATGCCAGCACATCTTTTCTCAGATGAGGAGCCCAAAACTGTTCACAATACTCAAGGTGAGACCTCACTAGTGCGTTATAATGCCACAGCCTCATGTATTCTGGGCCTTTTGAAATGAATGCTAACATTGCATTTGCCTTTCTCACCACCAACTCAATCTGCAAATTAACCTTTTGAGTGTTCTGCACAAGGACTTCCAGGTCCCTTGTGGAGGTTTTAAGGAGTGTCTTAAAGGAAAAGAGTGAAGTAAAGGGGCAGAAATGATTGGGAAGTGATTCCAGAATTGCAGAATCTTAAAATTGGTAGAAAGACATAGCCACTAATGGTGGGATGAAGCAATTTGTATTGTACAAGAGGCCAGAATTAAATGAGTACCACATTCCCAGAGAGTGGTAGGGCTGGAGGATGCTATATATAAATATAGGATGTTATAACATCCTCCAGCTCTACCATTCACTGGGAATCTGATATTCCTTTAAAACTTGGGGCTGCAGAGGGATTTTACCTCAAGATCAAGAATTTTAAACTTGAGGTAAGAGTTTTGAAGGATTGACTGTTATCTATTTGCATTTATTGGATGGGGATTCAGTGCAGGTCAGCCAACATATCGATAGTGATTGAATGAACTTTCTTGAGAGTAGAAATTCAGCCTATTGACAAATCCTTAAGACAACATAATTGAAAAATAATATGAAATAAGAAAGAAAGAAGGAAACAAAAGAAAAAGAAAATCAGGCAAAGAATTTAGGGCATTGGAAACGCTGGCTATATCTGCTAGTTGTGGTGACTAAAAGGGTGAATGGAAATTGTGTGTGGGAGGACTTCAGATCATTGGTAGATGTCGGTCAGCTGACTCAACATTGAATGAGAGCAATTTGCACTCAGGCTAACTTCCAGGATCTCATCTAAGTTTAAATCCCATTGTGTTTAATGAATAGCAGTCTGGGCAAGACTAAAATTACAAGATCTGTTCCCATTGCAGAGCCTTCAGAACTGATCTTCATTGAAGGTTCACACTGGTTTTCTAGAGACTGCTTTTATATAGCACAATCAGTCCCAACCCAGATTTTCACAAGTAATGCAATGCCTTAACCCTAGCAGTTGTTTTTTTTTGTATTGGCTTTGGACATTGTTTGAGTGGTTCTCTTAGTTCCAGGTCGCTAAGGATACCTGCGGGCTAAGAAAAAGATCATTCTAAGAAACTGAAAAGATGACTGCTTTCTCACATTGAATGTTTTCCTTTACCCCAGCTACGTCAAGTGTGTTTCGAAGAACGGAACCTTTGGAAAAACCCCATAGAAGTGACCAGCAGCTCTTAATGGCCATTGTGGCCTCAGTATCTGTCACCTGTATGACCATCCTCTTGGCGCTCCTGGGCCTCTTCTGCATACGGAAAACTCTATTTCACCGACGTCGGACCTTCACTTACCAGTCTGGATCAGTAAGTACTTAAGTCAGGCTACAAAACTCATCCAGGGTATTCCAATGGCATCTCCAAACTTGCAACCTCTACTACCAGTATGGATAAGAACATTACATTTCTGGGGACACTATCTGGAATTTCCACACCTCCTGACTTGGAAGTAGATCTCTAGTGCTTCTTCAATGCCTGGTCTAAATCCTGGAACTCCATCTCCATCAGTAATGTGGAAGCACTTCCACCAAAATGTTGACATGGTGACACAGCCTCAGCACTGGGAATCCAGACTGGATCCTGAACTTGACTGCTGCCCATGTGAGGTTTGCACGCTCTGCCCATGACCATTTGTGTTTCGGACTGGTGTTAACATTTCCTCCCACATCCCTGTGCTGATGAGTTCATTGGTTACCATACATTGCCCCTTAGTATAGCTAAGAAGCAACAGTACCAAAACAGCATTAATGTGCACAAGAGTGAGAATAAATTGCAGACCCATAGAGATTAGAAAAGGGAGACTAGGATTAATGAGATTGTTCTGTTTGGAGCTTGCATGGGCACGATGGACTGAATAGGCTGATTTTAAATGCCATAATGAGAAGAGTTGATGCAGTTCAAGAAAGTGGTTAACGCCATCTTCTCACTGGTAAATAAGGATGGGAACCAAATACTAGTTGCCCACAAAATAAATATAATAATATGATTTTCTATCTTTTTAATTTATGTATTATTTTACAAAATCTTGATACGTTGCTGCTTATACTTCTCACCTGCTTTGCAGTTGAGCATTTCAATCAATTACTTATGTGAGGATTGCTAAACATATGATTTCTAACACAAGAGTCTTAACTCTACCAGTTTTGATTGGTCTTTTACTGGTCCAATTCAATGGGTCATAAAGTGACAATTCAACACATTGTAGGCTCATTTCACCTTTACTTTCTCACTCTTATTTTTTCTCTACATGCTCTTTCATGTCACTCAGATGTTTAAAAGGAGCACATCAGGGGGAAAGGATCTGCTTCAAAATGGCAGGTAATCCTTCCCGCTCTTTGACTTCCTTTACATTTCCTTCCTGTCCTGTTAACTTGGTTTCTCTCTTTTTGGAATCAGCTCTGCACTCTGTTTTCCTACATCTTTGTTAACCATCAGTCTTGATTTCATGAGTTAAACAGAGGAAAATTGAACAAGGGTAAATGTTTGCTGAACAGAATATCTGTTGGTCCCTAATCTTTTTTTTTTCCTGTCTGCCTCTATCAGGGGTTCACAAGATCACAAGACAAAGGAGCAGAAGTAGGCCATTCGGCCCATCAAGTCTGCTCCGCAGCTCCCCCATGAGCTAAACTATTCACCCATCTAGTCCCAGCCTGCGGTCCACAAGCCCTTTGCATAATAGGTCCATGGCATAAAAAAGGTTGGGAACCCCTAGTCTATAGGTTCTTGTAACCCCAAATACTGCATTTCAATACACTGCAGGCAGTGCAGAGGAGATTTGCCAGGATGCTCTCTGGATTGAAGGACTTCAAGTATTGGGAGAGATTTGATAGGTTGAGCTTGTTGTCCCTGGAGCAGAGAAGGTTGAGGGGTGGTCCAATAGAGGGTTACAAAATAATAAGAGGCGTAACTAGTGTAGATAAGCAGAATGCTTTTTGCTTGGCAGTGCACAGGCACTGGAGAATGTGTGGCCACACTTGCAGACTGCTCCCAACACATCACTGGGTGTGTTGGTTTTTAACACAGATGATGTATTTCACTCAACACACATAAAAATTACTGGTGAACGCAGCAGGCCAGGCAGCATCTATTGGAAGAGGTACAATCAACGTTTCGAAGGGTCTCGGCCCGAAACGTCGACTGTACCTTTTCCTATAGGTGCTGCCTGGCCTGCTGCGTTCACCAGCAACTTTTATGTGTGTTGCTAAAATTTTATGTGTGTTGCTTGAAATTCCAGCATCTGCAGATTTCCTCGTGTTGATGTATTTCACTGCATGTGATAAATAAATCTGAATTTTCAAAAACAGATGAAAGTAAATAGGAGCCAAAATGGGTCACCAGGAACCTAAAAGCCGCCCAACAATTCAAAATGATTATGACTGATCACTGCTGGCCTCAACTCTTCTGTGCCAGTTTCCTGTAACCCTTAATACTTTCATCTTTCAAATATTTATCTACCTCGATGTTCATTAAATCTGATTTCCAAAGATTCACTACCATCTGAGAGAAGAGTTTTCCACACATCCTCGTTTTAAATAAACAGCCCCTTACCTTGTAGTTCAGTCCCCTTGTTTGCAACCTCCACACTGGTGAAAACATCTCAACGTTAACTCTGTCGAGCCTCTCTGGGATCTTATATATTTGAATAAGTCTACCCTCATTCGTATATAAACTGCAGGAAGTACAGACCTATACCCTCTAGTTTGACTTGAAAGGACAACCCTCTCGTTCTTTTGCTCTCTCCACCCCTCCACCCCTCCACCTCCTTTCTGTGCTATTTTAAACACCTTTGCTTTCTCATTTTTCAAGATGAAGGGACATCTACTTAAATCAGTAACTCTCTTTCTCTCGCAATATACAAATCCTGAGCTGATCAGCAACTCAGGTATTTTCTGTTTTTATTTCAGATTTCCAGCATCTGCAGATTTTTTAAAGCTCTTAATATATTTGATGGAAATGGGATAGTTTTCATTTGAAATTATTTTCATATTTGGAATTGGAGTTGGTTCATTATTGTCACATACACCAAGGAACATTAAAAAGCTTGTCCTGCATACTGTTCATACAGATCAAATCATTACATAGTACACTGAATTAGAACAAGATAAGTATAGGATGTTTAATCATGACAGAATAATACCCATGACAGAATAATACCCAGGACAGAAAATGTAGTTTCTGAACCATGTTTGTCTCTGCCTGGATATGGTGTTATAGCCTGCTTTAGCCAAAGAACCTCATAAAGTCTACACTGAGGTAACCAGTTGTTTTGTATGTTTGTTCTAAGGGTGAAGAGACTGTCCTTCAGTTTAACTCTGGAACTCTGACGCTCACACGTCGACCAAAACCCCAGCCTGAGCCCCTCACCTACCCCATCTTAGAATGGGATGACATTAAATTTGAGGATGTTATTGGAGAAGGAAATTTTGGACAAGTGATCAAAGCCTTAATTAAAAAAGATGGGCTGAAGATGAATGCTGCGATCAAAATGTTAAAAGGTATCTATTTAATGTACAAAATCAGCATGTATTGTTTTGAGTTTCTACTCAGTTGGCTTTTGTTGATGGCGATTCCAATTTTCAGGTCTAACTAGCTGAATTTTAAGATAGCTGTGGAATTCTGAGCAAATATAGCATTCAACTCACTCAGGTCTTCACTATCCACTCTTATTTTAACAGTCCACACTCCTGGAGTGAATTAATCATTTTTAGAGTCAGTGTAATTAATGGTCCTATGAGGAGCATTTAAAAGGGATCTTTAATTACAATGGTAACAGTAGGCATACTTTCAAAAGGTTTTGAGTAAAACTGTGTTAAGGGATTAGCTGCAACAGACCTGGAAAAATGATACTATATCTTTAAATAATTACCAAATAATGACGTGTTTAGTAATTTAAAATTCAGTTCCTCTAAAGTGGTAAATTAGAATTGAATTAAAATATTTGTTTTAATATAATAACCTATTTTAGTTGTATTAATCAAAATGGACCAAGTTAATTCTAAAGTGTATCACAGAATATTTTAAGGCAATTTTTTTGTGTTGGATTCTCTTGAGAAGTGACAGCAGTTTCCATGTGAATGTGCCTCTGCAACGAATAGAATCAGATATCCCGAATTTAACTGACAGGTCCACAATCATAAATTGCTGACTGTGCAATGACATTGGATTCCTAAGTACCAAATTCCTGAAGTTTCTGAGCAGTTTAGTCCATCCTGGTGGCCATGCGCCACTCCCATTGAATTCAATGAAGGAGAGTTTTATTTTCTATTATGGTAGGCTGTTCCAAGAGAGAAAAATAAGTTACAAATCATTTGCAGTTTAATGAATTGATTTAACTGTATTTGATAATCAAAAAACAGAGTATTTAAGTTCTAGAGTTATGAAAATTGGAAACTTTCAGCAGGGCAAGCATCATCTGTTATGAGAAAAACAGAAGTTATCTAGTCAGGGTCATCGACCTTTCATCAGAATCAGATGGTCTGGATGAGAATGCAGGGAGAATATGTTTCAGGGAAAAAGTAGTTTAGGAATGGGATTGGTGGGACTGCTGTCTGAGTTGGCATAGATTTGATGAGACAAATCATTGCCTTCTGCCTCATAAGGAAAATATGGAAATTAATGAAATTACTGAGGTTATCCCAGCTCTTGTTTTTCATTGTGAAATCAGATTCAGGTTTAATATCACTGGCATACATTATGAAATTTATTTTTGCAGCAGCAGTACAATGCAATACATAATAATAGAGAAAAAATGTTAACTACAGTAAATTATGTATGATTTAGTATATAAGTTAAATTAAATAAGTAGTGCAAAAATAGAAATAGATAGTAGTGAGGTTCAATGTCCATTCAAAAGTTGGATGGCAGAGGAGAAGCTGTTCCTGAATTGTTGAGTGTGTGCCTTCATGCTTCTGTACCTCCTTCCTAATGGTAGCAATAAGAACAAGAAGAGCAAGGCATGACCTGGGTGATTGGGGTCCTTAATGTTGGACACCGCCTCTTTGAGGCATCGCTCCTTGGAAATGTCCTGGATACTGCTGAGGCTATTCCCCGTGATGGAGCTAAGCTTCCAACTCTCTGAAGCTTACTTCAATCCTGTGCATTAGCCCCCACCATCCCCCTCCACCACCATACCAGAGAGTGATGCAGCCAATTGGAATGCTCTCCACAGTACATTAGATAAACCTTTTGCAGGCTTCTTGACTGTGTGCTTTTGAATAATGATTGTGGTTTATTTCCTTGGTTGCTGAATGGTGAAAGGTTTATGTGAAGTACCTTGTTCTGTAACTATGCACAAGTATACTTTCTTCATGGTTATTGCTAAAGCACCTGTAAGCAGCTACTATTGGATGTCATTGTAAAATATATGTAACGTTATTCTATTGTAACTTGCACAGAATTTGCCTCTGAGAATGATCACAGGGACTTTGCGGGAGAGTTGGAGGTTCTGTGTAAACTTGGACATCATCCCAACATCATTAATCTACTGGGGGCCTGTGAGAACAGAGGTAGGAATTCAAAAACTGCCAAAGTTGCTTCGTAAAGTAAAAGTAAAGTGAGTACAGGACTCAGCACTATGAAGGGATTCTAGCTAATTATTCCAGCTCTGTAATTTCAAATAAAAACTAAAATTTTTGAAAACAGAAGCAGAAAATGCTGGAAACACACAGAAGACCAGTCAGCATCTATGGGGAGAGGGTTAATGTTTCAGGTCACCATTTTGGTGAAAGCTAAACAACACTTGAAATATTAACTCTCTTCATCTGAGGAGTTTCCCATAGCAGCCTTTATGCTGATTAAATACAGAAAGTGTATCTCACAAGATTCTACAGTTATATACATTCTACAGAATATACATAGAAATATCCAATTCAACAGCTTTTTGGGTTACAGGAGACTTCAACTGTGCAAATCTAACTCTATGTAAATTTCCCCCGTAAATTTTTAAAGAATTTTTCAAGACAGTAAAGATAAGTTCATGTACTTTATTAACAATGTAATACAGTAAATGTTCCATTTATTTATTTTTGGAATTGAGTTTGGGTGAATATTTGATGAAATGAAAGATTTGCTCGCTGGAGTTTAGAAGAATAAAGGTGGAGGGGGGGTGGAGATCTCATTGAAACCTACCAAATATTGAAAGGCCTAAATAGAGTGGAGTGAGTGTAGAGATGATGTTTCCTATAGTGTGGGAGTAAAGGACCAAAGGGCACAGCCTCAGAATAAAGGAACATCTATTTATAACAGAGATGAAGAGGAATTTCTTTAGCCAGAGCATGGTGATTCTGGGGATGGCTGTGGAGACAGGTCATTAGGCATATTTAAAGCAGAGGTTGATGGGATCTTGATTTGTCAGGGTGTTACAAGTTATGGGGAGAAGGCAGGAGAATGGGGTTGAGAGGGATAATAAATTATCCATGACAGAATAGCAGAGTAGATTCGATGGGCTGCATGGTCTAATTCTGCTCCTGTGCCATATGGTCTAAGCTATAGAAATTGTATGTAGACTAATATGTGGGTTACTGAAGAAAACAGATGTTTTTAACTTAGAGACATTGGCAGGAACAGAACCCTTACCTAACGTGGGGACTGCCTGTACTTCCTGAAACCCCATTGGATACTGTGGTAGTGTGTGGGCAGCAAGGAAATTCTCTCTCTTGTGCTTGTTACTCTCATCACCCAAGATAATTATCCTCTTTGATAACTGCTGCATTGGCCACATACC
Source organism: Mobula birostris (assembly GCF_030028105.1). Lineage (NCBI taxonomy): Eukaryota > Metazoa > Chordata > Chondrichthyes > Myliobatiformes > Myliobatidae > Mobula > Mobula birostris. The sequence goes on from NC_092381.1 coordinate 29,151,565, forward strand.
CAATCATTTAGTTCAATTCTATTTGACTTGACAGGGATCCTACTGGAGCTCAGAATGAGTATCAGGTGCTTTAAAATAAAAGGTTTATATTGTTGAAAGAGTAGCTTTGAAATTTATAGAATTTACTCTTTAGGTTGATGAATGAATAGGATGAGGGGTTAATTAAGAGTTAAGAAGAGTTAAGGGGTTAATTTCAAAAGAGATGTGAGGGGCAAGTTTTTTTTTTACACAGAGTGGAAGGTGCCTGGAATGCACTGCCTGGGGTGGTGGTAGAGGCAGAGACATTAGAGACTTTTAAGTAACTTTCAGGTAGGCACGTGAATGTGAGGAAAATGGAAGGATATAGACGTTGTGTAGATAGAAAGGATTAGTTCAGTTGCCCATTTGGTTACTAATTTAATTGGTTCAGCACAGCATTATGGGCCAAAGGGTCTGTTCCTGTGCCATACTGTTCTATGTTCTAAGGCGTGCAGGAGTTACTAGGTCAAAAGTTGGGTATCGGGTTGAAGATCAAGACACAAGATTCAAGATTGTCCATTGTCATTCTGCTGTACACAAGTGTGAAGAACAAAGTGATTGTTACTCCAGATCTGATGCAACGTGAAAAAAACACAATAAGCATCAGAACACAATAAATATAAATACAAAAGCAATTCTATAAAACTCAGTGCACAAGTAACTGAGTATGGCCATACTCTGTTGTCATTTAATGTTAAATTGGATAGATATATGGACAGGAAAGGAATGGAGGGTTGTGGGCTGAGTGCAAGTCGGTGGGACTACGTGAGAGTAAGAGTTCGGTGCGGACTAGAAGGGCCTAGATGGCCTGTTTCCATGCTGTAATTGTTATATGGTTATATACTTATATAGATAAGATCAGCTTACAGTATATACATAAGGAGAGATCAAGGATTTTGCAAAATAAAAACTAAAATAAGGATATCGTAAAGCATCTAGCTATCTATCAAAAGGAGTTATCAGGTTCAAGTATAATCATTTAACTGCATCTCTTGTATGAGCAGGTTACCTGTACATTGCTATTGAATATGCCCCTTATGGAAATCTGTTGGACTTCTTACGAAAGAGCAGAGTTTTGGAGACAGATCCAGTGTTTGCAAGAGAGCACGGAACTGCGTCAACGCTGACCTCTCAGCAGCTGCTCCAGTTTGCATCTGATGTCACGAAAGGAATGCAGTATCTGAGTGAGAAGCAGGTGAGGAAAAGCTTTGAGGGGGGTGCAGAGGAAATCTGAGCTTGGTAGAGTTAGCGTTTTGCACACTATGGGTGTTATTTGCTGCAGACCTGCGTACATCTGAGAATCATGAACTGCACCAAGAATGAGCTTGCATACACACCTGTTGTACATGGGAAATATGAAAATTGGCAAATCATGGAATACTCACTGGATAGGAGATTGTCTGATACATAGCACCATGGTCCAGCCAGTGCTTTCTTTTTGCCTGGTCAGCATTTCAGTTATGAATAAATAAAACACAGTATTTCCGTCCATTCCCTATATCTTTTTTTTGGCTCTTAAATTCAAAAATCAATCAGTCTCAGTTTGATTCTACTCCAAAACCAAGCATCCAAACCTCCAGAGTAAATGTATGAATGAGGGTCATGTGTGGGCCATTTGGCCCCTCAGTCTTGTTCTGCCAATTAATAAAGACATAGTTGATCTGATTGTAACTTCGACTCCATATCCGTGTCCACCTTGGGTAACATTTCATTCCTTTGAGTATCAAGACTCTATCTACAGTACTGTGCAAAAATCTTAGACACATATACTATATGTGGCTAGGGTACCTAAGACTGTCGCACAGTACAGTGTTTGGGCTAAAATCGGAAGGTTGTTGGGAAACGGAAATATGAGTACTTAGCTTTTTATTAGCTCAGCAGTAGTAAGTTTTATTTGGTAACTGGAAAGACTTAGCCTAAGACTTTTACACAGTACTGTATGCAAAGACTTTGGTTCCAGTTGGTTTTTGAGGGAGAGAGCTCCACAGACCAAATTCTAAAGGTTTACAAACATCTAGGTGAAGTAATTTCTCTCCTCTTCCCACTTATAGATGGCTGCCTCCTGCCCGTGCTCCCCAATCCCAAACACGCCAGGTAGAGCAACAATCCCTCATCCAGAGTTGTGCAAGGCAGCCCACATTTCAATCAGCGGGTGAGAGTTAGTCATGCACTCTGGCTCGCATGTTTGAAAAGGGAGTAGAAGACTTTATGAGACAAGTAGAAGCATATCCCCACCCAGTTCCTCCCCAGTAATTGTTTAGAATATATGGAGACATTTGTGTTATGTGGGTGTCTATAAGGAGCCAAATTTAAATTCCTCCACATGCCTCTATTGGAGCCATCCAATTTATATACTTTGCATGACGTTGTATAGCATGTGCTTGCTTTCTATAGGTTTACATACATCTATATGATTAGATACTATGTTCTGGATAAGTGGTCCATGTGCACCAGTATTATGTGCAGAAGCTATTTGGGTGTGCTTGTGAATGCCTGCAGTTAACTACAAAGTCTGGTCTTTGCATATTGAGTTGATGTAGGTTTGAAAATGTGAGCATGTGTTTAAAAGCAAAGTGGATAGAGCATTGCCATTAGCTGATTTATTATCTGTCATGATAGACCACCGGATGAAAAAGACTTTGCTGTGTTGGGCATGTAACCATGGGTTTGTAGTTTGCTGTGTGAAGGGGCATAGAAAATACTGGAAATACTCAGCATATCAGACAGCAACTATAAAGAAAGTTAATACATCAATAACCTTCTGCCACAACCAGATAAAATTAGAGCTTACAAGTTCTATGCAAGTCTAAAGGCACAAAAGATAGGAGATGAAAATGAATAAATATAAACGGCACAGGAGACTGATTGAAGGGGCACTAATATCAAAAGGTGATTGGCTGGTGGAATGGAAGATGAGGACAAAAGTGAACGCGATCACAAAAGAGGAAAAGGATTATGATGGGAAGACCCAAGGGAAGCAGATGACTATGGCTCTGCAGAATGACTCATTCAGCCTGCAAGTTTAATGCTGAGCTTTTGCTTGAATTGGCCATTTTAATCCTTGTTCATTAACTGCTCTTTCAAAGTTCAAAATAAATTTATTATCAAAGTACATTCATGTCACCATATACAATCCTGATATTCATTTTCTTGCAGACATTTACAGTAAATCCAAGAAACAAAATAGATTTAATGAAAGACTGCGCCCAACAAGACAAACAACCCATGTGCAAAAGACAACAAACTGTACAAATACAAAATTTTTAAAAAAATAAAACAATAATAGTAAATAAATAAACAATAAGTATCAAAGAGTCCTTGAAAGTGAGTCCATAGTTTGTGGGAACCATACAGTGATGGAGCAAATGAAGTTATCCCCAGTGGTTCAAGAGCGTGATGGTTGAGGGGTAATAACTGTTCCAGAACCTGGTGGTGTGAGTCCTCAGGCCCTGTATCTTCTTCCTGATGGCTGCATGGTCTGGGTGGTGATGGTTCTTGGACATAGATGCTGCTTCCCTGTGACAGTGCTCCGTGTAGATGTGCTTAATGGTCAGAAGGGCTTTATCGGCAATGGACTGGGCCATGTCCAAAACTTTGTGTAGGATTTTCCATTCCAGGCCGTGATACAGCTGGTCAGTATACTCTCCACCAGAGATCTATTAAAGTTTGTCAAAGTGTTAGATGACATGCCCAATCTTCACAAATGTCGAAGAAAGTAGAAGTGATGCCGTGCTTTATTCATAACGGCACTTGCATGCTGGACCCAGTACAAGTCCTCTGAAGTTATAACACCGAGGAATTTAAAGTTATTGACCTTCTCCACCTCTGATTCCCCAATAAGGACTGGCTCATAGACCTCCAGTTTCCTCCTCCCAAATAATCAGCTCCTGAGTCTTGCTGACGTTGACTGAGAGGTTGTTGTTGTGGCACCACTCAGGCAGATTTTGAGTCAAGCTCCCTATATGCTGATTCATCACCACCTTTGATTTGGCCAGTGACAGTGGTGAAAGCAAACTTGAATGTGGCATGGGAGTTGTGCTTGGTCTCATGGTCATAAGAGCAAAGCGACTAGAGTATAAAGCTAAGCACACAGCCTTGTGAGGCATCTGTGCGGATGGAGATTGTGGAGGAGATGCCATTCTAAACTGACTGGGGTCTGCAAGTGAATAAATCGACGATCCAATTGCACAAGGAGGTATTGAGGCCAAGATATTGAAGCTTATTGATTAGTTTTGAGGGGATGATAGTATTGAATGCTGAGCTATGGTCAATAAACTGCATCCTGATGTATGCCTCTTTGACCATAAGATATAGTATAGGAGCAGAATTAGGCCATTTGGCCCATCAAATCTGTCCTGCCATTTCATCATGGCTGAACTAACTTTCCTCTCAGCCCCAATCACCTGCTTTCTCCCCATATTGCTTCATGCCCTGACCAATCAAGAATCCATAACCTGTGCCTTAAATAGACGTAAAGACAACTGCTTGTGGCAAAGAATTCCACAGGATCACCACTCTCTGGCTAAAGAAACTCCTCCTCATCTCTGCTCTAAAAGGCTGCTCTCCTACTCTGAGATTGTGTCCTCTGGTCTTAGACTCTCCTACCACAGGAAACATCCTTTCCATATCTACTCTATCAAGGCCTTTCACAATTTGATAGGTTTCAATGAGGTCACCCATCATTCTTCTGAATTCTAGTGAATACAGGACCAGAGCCACCAAACGCTCTTCATATGACAAGCCATTCAATCCTGGAAGTATTTTCTTTGCTATCCAGATAATCCAGGATTAAGCGAATAGCCAATGAAATGGCATTTGTTGTGAATCTGTTGTGCTTGTTGGCAAATTGGAGTGGATCTGAGTCACTTCTCAGGGAGGAGATAATATATTTCATCACCAACCTCTCAAAGCACTTTATCAAGGTGGATGTAAGTGCTACTGGAAAATGGTCATTGAGGCAAGTTACCATATTCTTCTTAGGCACCAGTATAATCGAAACCTGCTTGATGCAGGTGGATACTTCAGGCTGCTGAAGAGAGAGGTTAAAGATAACGGTGAACCCTCCAGCCTGTTGATCAGCACAGGTCTTCAGTAGTAAGCCAGGTATCCCATCGGTGCCGGATGTTTTCCGTGGGTTCACTTTGAAAGAGTTTCACTTGGTAAAAGGTAATAGCGTTCAAGCCCTGCCATAGCTGGTGAGCATCCCTCAGTGATTCAAGTTTGGTCCGGAGTTGCCACTTTGCATGTGAGATGGCTTTCCAGTGATTGTACCTGGACCTTTTGTATCTTGGTCACCAGACCTAAACGTGACTGATCTGGCCCTTAGCAGATTCTGCATTTCCTGGTTCATTCAGGCTTCTGGTTGGAGAAGATTGATGATTTTGTGGACACAAACTTGTCTATGACTGCTTTTATAAAGTCCGTGACAACTGTGGTATATTCATTTAAATCCTCTGATGAACCCTTGAACACAGTACAGTCCACTGACTCAAAGCAAACCTGTAGCCACTACTCTGCCTTGCGTAACCACATCTTTGTTTTCCTTACCCCTGGAGCCTTGCACTTTAGCCTCTGCTCGTACACATAGGAGAAGGACAGCCAAGTGATCAGATTTCTCAAAAAGCGGTCTAGGCATGGAATGGTAGGCAATCCTCATTGTAGTATAGTAGTGGCTGAGTGTGTTGGGACCTTGGTGCTGCAGTTTATTTCATTCCTGAGTTTTGACCCACTGTGATTTGAATTTCGAAGCCTGTATGTTGCTTCCGATTTCAAGTTTGATGCATGTCTTTTTTTCCCAGTTCATTCACAGGGATCTTGCAGCCAGAAATGTTCTCGTGGGAGAAAACCTGGTGGCTAAAATCGCAGACTTTGGGCTGTCCCGAGGAGAAGAGGTGTATGTAAAAAAGACCATGGTAAGATGAAGTGAGATGTGCTTATTTTTCTCTCACTATAGTATATGATTCTACTATCTTTAATTAACAACATTCTCAAAGCTGACGCTTCAAAGATCTTCTGAAGGAAGCTGCATTGAGATGATTTGTGCTTGTTCTTGTCAGCCAGGTGATAATGTTAGGAAAGCAAATAAAAGTAGAGAACTCTGTTGCTTTTCTGGTAAACATTGTTCCCTCAACCAGAACACTAACTAGCAATATATTTCTCTGACAATAATTTTGAGTTCTTGCTATTTAAGATGACTGCATAACATTAGTTTCATAATTTCCTATTCCTTTTTATGGTTAAAACAGGTGTAAAACACAAAACATAGAACAGTACAGCACAGGAACAGGCCATCCACAGGTGACCTGTGCCTTTTCCTATTTTCTTCCATTCTCATGAAGAGTGTTGGAGTGGGGAGTTCAACTAGTTCATCAATATTAATTGCATATTGATGTTCATCTGATAAACAAGGTTTTATAGAATTTAATATTAATGTTTCAAAACATTATTAACATCTGTATTACATTGGTCGATATTTTACTAAACTTGAAGCAATGAGATTGTAAAACATAACACCGTATTAGATTATGAGAACACTCAGTCCTCTTTTATTGTCATTTAGAAATGCATACATGCATTAAGAAATGACGCAATGTTTCTCTGGAGTGATACCACAGAAAACAGGACAAACCAAAGACTAACACTGACAGAACCACATAATTATAACATATAGTTACAACAGTGCAAAGCAATACCATAATTTGATGAAGAACAAACCATGGGCATGGTAAAAAAAAAGTCTCAAAAGTCCCTGAGTCAATTGACTCCCGAGTCCCCGATAGCAGGCGGCAAAAGGGAGAAACTCCCTGCCATAAACCTCCAGGCACCGTCAACTTGCCGATACCTTGGAAGCAGCCGACCACAGCCGACACTGAGTCCATCCATCCGAAACCTTCGAGACTCCGACCAGACCCTCCGTTACAGCCTCCGGAGCGCCATCCTCTGCCGAGCACCGTCGACCTATCCCCAGCTGCTGAAACAAGCAAAAGCTGAGGATTCGGGACCTTCTGCTCTGGAGATTCCGGTTACCACACAGTAGCAGCGGCAGTGAAGCAGGCATTTCAGAAGTTTTCCAGATGTTCCTCCGTACTCTCACATCTGTCTCCATCAAATCAGGATTGTGCACGGTCGCCTACTTGACAGATAACAGATATTCATCACCGGAGAGGCCGCGCGCACTGCCGTCACACCACCATCTTCTCACATTAAATGGGATTTTAAAATTGAATTTCTCTCCATTATTGTGCTAAAGATTACAGTGATAAAAGCAAATATATTTTAATCCCAAGTGTTGTTGCATGAATGAAGTCACCGGAGAAAAGTACTGATAGTTTTGAAGTAACCTCTTTATTTGACAAAACAAGATACAGTGGGGATCATATTAAGACACCTTCAGTGGAAAGGTCAGGCTGGCCTAACATGGGGCTTGATATTTTATGTGCCAAACATCAAGGGACGATTTCATATTTACAACACATCCACAATGCTTTCTTTGAAACTACACACAATCTTCACACCTCCCGATTTGCATCGACACCACAGACATCTAGATGAATTTTAATCAGCATTGTCTGGTCTGTGATTCAAGGCTTTTAGGAACCCATTGTTCAGAGCTGCATTTTAAATTAAATCTACAATCTGTAAGTATTTTCAGATAAGAAGATTGGTGACTGAAATCATTTGCTAGATGTGCTAAACCCAAAAATCACTCTAACAGTTCCTCTTCTTGGTCCTCCTGGACAAAAATTAATTTGTAACAAGAAAGACCAACCTTAAGCAGGATCTACCCAAACAGGGCAGCAAAACTGCCCTGCCTCACAATTCCTCCCAATTACTTTATGTGCATCTACATCTACTCTGTCATTCCTAACTGCCACCTACAAAATGCTAAGCAGAGAGTTTGTTCCAGAAATTTGAGCAACAGTCTTTAGATATGCGGCCTCATTTGTATGCCTATTGGCTCTTGCCCGGCAGGCCGATTGCAGCTTATTACATTCCTTGCCTTCACTCCTTCATTCTCTGGCCACTAAAACTCTCTCTTTCCAGGGGCACCAGCATGGTAAGTGCAACAGGCTCATAGGCTCTCTCATCAATACACAAGAAGGAGCTGGGGCAGTGTCCATTTGAATTACTGCGAGGACCTTCTTCCCAGTGGCACCCCCTTCCAAACTGTCCAGTCGATTACTGGACCCAGCCGCCGAAAGGGCCAGGCTCATTTGTATTCACTCCCCATCCAGGCTGGGGGTGATTGCCTTCAGATATCATGTGCAATCTTTCTCAGTCTGCCATTCTATCAAAGTTGTGGAACCTGCTGTCTCTGCTTTCACCTAATTCCTCCCCATCTATTTCCCCTAATATCTGTTCTATTCTGTGCTATTCAACTAATCATAAACCTTCAGCAACCGGCCTTCATTACAGAGTACCATCGCCATCACACTTCAGCAAGCTGTTCACAGGTTTCTGTCATGCTCTTGGTGTCTTCTGCCTTCACTTTTCCTGCAGGTATGTTTTCATCAGCTGCGGTCAGCTCTGGTGAGGCCGGCTGGTGTTTGTCTCTGAGGTTCTCTGTAATTACATGGTTATTGGGGACACTTGATCCCCAGCTCTGACTGGGGTGGGGAGGGGAGCAACAAGAAGGTACAGTTTAACCTGCGTCCAGTGTTTCCACTGGCTGCCTCGCCAAATCTCCACACAGACACAAGTGTCACTTGTTAAAAGTACCATCTGTTGTCCTATCCATCTGGGAGCAAACCATGCCCTTTCAGGCAGCACCCTCACCAGAATTTATTCAGCTGTGGGAGGACTATCTCCCTTCCCTCTGGCTCTCTCTGATCGGCAATGCGCTGCTGTTGTTTTGCTCGGTCCTTTAACATTTTACGTTGGTTACAAAGTTGTTTCACATACTGTGTCATTCTGTCCCTATAATGCACTGCCTGAGTCAGTGGTGGAGGCAGATACACTAGTGAAGTTTAAGAGACTACTAGACAGGTATATGGAGGAATTTAAGGTGGGGGCTGATATGGGAGGCAGGGTTTGAGGGTCGGCACAACATTGGGGCCAAAGGGCCTGTACTGTGCTGTACTACTCTATGTTCTATAAGTCCGGGCTCACTACAACCCAGAATTGCCCCAAAAGGTAATCACATTGTTCATCCCAGTTCCACTACCTGAGCTGAGCAACCCTCTGGCAGTGCTCCTAAAGCTAATTCTTCATCTGTTTCCTTCACCACAGCCCTTCAAGTCCATGGCTTCCTGTCTATGTACCTCCGACACCCGTCTATAAAAACTTCCTCTGCTTCCCCTTTCAGAAGTGCTTCCTTCACACCGATATCTTCCTCCTGCTCTACTTCCATCTGGCACTTGTGTGCCTCCCCCCCCCCCCCCCGTTAGGATGGAGCTTGTGGAATTCATTCCAGCATCCGTATCTATCGTTACTGACTTGTGAACAGCTGTCAGTGCAGCTACGCTGGCTATGTTGTGCCCTCTGTCCGTTGTACATGTTTGCTGCCCCTGACTTGTCCATATTGTTTCTCCCTTTTCAGATTCTATAATGGCCCCTGCTTCCTTTAGTATGTTAGTTCAAGGACAGTACCCTCATTATTTGGATAGACCCAGAAATACACTGGAAGCTGCACCCCATCAATTTCAAGTATCTACGATTCACTTATTTCTGCTTTCACCATTATTCCTCCTACATCCTTAATATAAATAGCCTGTCCAGTTTTTGGGTAGGGTAGGTCAGTTATCGGTACCAATGCCAATGTCAACTAACATATCGCATTACCGGCCCCCTAACAATGCTGTTGTGTACATCCACGGTTCATCAGCGCTGGCAGTGGGGGCCACTGTCACATCTTTTTCTGACCAAGAAGTCGTCTTCACCTGCTCCGTGATCTAATCAGTAGTCAGATTGATCAGACTGGGCACCGATGGGGTTTTTCTTTCCTTGTTTTTGGACACTGCCTCCAACCATGCCCCGATAGGCCACAGCTGTAGCATATCAGCTCCTTTATCCTCCCACGTTTATTCCAGCAATTCCTTGCTACATGCCCCGGCTGCTGGCACACAAAGCAAACCCTCTGTGATATCACAGCAACAGCATCTTCTATAGCCACTTTACTATTTCTCTTGCACATCCTTTGTTCTATCTCACTGGCCCATGAAACTATCACAGAGTAGGTCAAACCCACTGCTATCGCTAAATCCAAAACTTCCTAGTGGGCTGAGCTCAAGCCTTCCTTTGGCATTTTCAGGAAGACTGGGATGTCCCTCCCTGGATTACCTAACCCTCAATACTCCTCATATGCCCGATATTTACATTCTGGATAATCCATAGCTATCTCATCAGCTCTTTGAATCACTGCCATTATCGTTCCCCAGTTGCTCTCCCCCCCCCCCCACCAAGTCACTGGCTCACTTCCCCTTTAAGAGAGAGATATCTTTCTTTATTGCTGGTGTTCCCAGTAGTTGCCTGTGTATCATCATGCACCCCTTGGCCCATCCTGTCCCACATATTCCTCGGGCACTTTGCTTTTATCAACACATTTATATCTTTAGGGTGCATCTGGTGAATTTCAACCATTTCCTCGAGCTTGGGCCAGAATTCCGAATTCCCACATGCAACTTTAAGTGAGGGCAACTCTGACAAATGCTCTATTTCTCCCCGGGGGTGAAGGGCTTATGAACAGTCTTAATTGGCATCAGTGGCTGGCTTGGATCATCAGGATCCCCGACCTGACGTTGCCTGAACTCAGTAGGTGCCATCGTGACAGATATATCTGAGTAAATCCTCTCCCTGAAGTGTCTCCACACTAATTCCCACACTACGCAAAATATAAATGAACCAGTTAAACAGCACATACTTAGAACCGCAGAGTAGGTATTCTGTAATCTGCCACTTTTGTACGCCTGAACTCATGATGCCTGTTGTAATCCCTTGCTTCCAACTGTTGCACCAGGGGCACACACACTTGCAAAATGTATATGCTAAAATGCAGCCCTCGCAATGAGTGTACACGCCCCAATAATCATCCTCTGCAACTGGTGGCTCTGTCTCACCAATTTTTGTCGCAAAGTTTTGTCTCTTACATAAAAGCACATGCATGTGCACGCACTACTTTGATATCTACCATTTCAGCTGTCTGTGTTCATGAAACCTCGCATTCCCATGTACCGCCAACCTGAACAGACAAGTTTGAGTGTTCATTTTAAAAATACTCACCCACTTAAACTGCTAAGATTGCAGGCCACACGATGGGTTGTGACACCAAATTTTGTTGCATGAATAAAGTCTCCAGAGAAAAGTACTGATTAGCTTTGAAGCAGCCTGTTTATTTGACAAAACAAGATACTGTAGGCATCATACTGAGGCACTTTCAGTAGAAAAGTCTGGCTGGCCTAACGTGGGGCTCGATATTTTACGTGCTAGACATCAAAGTACGATTTCATACTTACAATGCATCCACAATACTTTGAAACTATACACAGACGTCACACCTCCCAATTTGCACTGACACCACAGACATCTAAATGTACTTTAATCAGCATTGTCTGGTCTGTGATTCAAGGCTTTTAGAAAACTGTTGTTCAGAGCTGTATTTTAAATTAAATCTACAATCTATATTCCAATTTCAAGTTTGGTTTCTGAAGTTATTTGCTAGATGTGCTAAACCCAAAAATCACTCTAACACCAAGTAAGAAACATATTTTCCTAAAATTGAACGTGCAAAATGGTGGAGCAATATAAGTACTTTTTTCAAATGCAATGTTTTTATGTAATATTTTTCTAATCAGTATTTTGCACTGGACCCGTACTTTCTCTAATGAACCTTATTCAGGACTTAATATTTTCCTTCTGCTAATCGTTTAGGGGCGGCTTCCAGTACGCTGGATGGCAATTGAGTCCTTGAACTACAGTGTCTATACAACAAAAAGCGATGTGTGAGTAATCAACCATTAGAGCATGGAGTTTTGCTCATTTTAATACATCACTCATTAATGTTTCCATGTATCCTTTGTGTTTATGGACGTTTTTCAATGGAGCATAGGAGAATGAGGGTGATTATACTGAGGTATATGAAATCATGAAGGGCATAAATGAGGTCAATACAGACAGTCTTTTTTTGCCCAGCTTTGTGGAATTAAGAATTATAGGATCTCTCTCTCTCTCTCTCTCTCTGGCTATCCATCCCATAGGATGATGATGGTTCCTTTCAGTCAGTTAGTGGGGTTTGAGGATACCCGACTCCTCAGAAAGGAACAGTATGTGCGTGAGTGGATTTTAGGTGAGTAGGGGGTTGCACAGGTCCAGACCCACCCTCTCGACATCCCCTCCCGGATCCAGCGGCATGGTGGGGTCCAAGACGGCTGGGGGAAGTTCTGTTGCAGTGAATGGCCAGACCAAGCTTCAATGCAAGGGATGCCCTTTCCGCGCTTCACGGCACGTGTTTGCTAGATGCTGTTGACCCTACGAGAGGGTTCATCCGCCCTTTGCAGGTCTTGTTTTTCATCCTGCAGGGTGTCTAGCCACCTTCCTCACCAGGCAAGCCCGGTGGGGGAGCCAGTTTAGTCACCGACCACCCGACCGTGCGACAGGTAGTACTGGGTTACATGGTACCAGTAGCACTCAGACGAGTGACCTGGATATAACTTCAAGGGTAAGGGATAGGTTTAATATTGACCAGAGGGACAACATTTTTACCCAGATGGTGTTCAGTATCTGGAATGAGTTGCCAAAAGGATGTGGATGGGGCATGTACACTAACAACACTTAAGAGCATAGACCATAAGATATAGAAGCAGAATTAGGCCATTTAGATGGATAAGGGCCAAATGCAAGTTAGCTTAGAGGGAATCTTGGTAGGCATGGACCTTGTTGGCCAAAGGTCCTATTTCCGCAGTGGGCTGAACTCAGTGATATCCTCTGTGCCCTCAGTGCTATAAGAATGAGAAGGTAAGACAAGAGTCACAAAGATTCTAAATTCATCCTATTTCAAGATTTTCTCTTGTTGTCATTGTCTAATTCAAAGTTGAAAGTGCGTTTATTATCAAAGTGTATATATGTCACCATATGCCATCCTGAGATCCACACTCTTGCAGGCATTCACAAAGAAATACAATAGAATCAATGAAAAACTACACACAACGACTGACAAACAATCAATGTGCAAAAGAAGGCAAACTATGCAAATACAAAAAAAAAGGATAATACTGAGAACATGAGTTGTAGAGTCCTTGAGAAAGAGAGTCCTTAGGTTGTGGAGTTATTTTGGAGCTGGGGTAAATGAACTTATGCGGGTTCAAGAGTCTGATGGTGGAAGGGTAATAACTGTTTCTGAACCTGGTGGTGTGGGACCTAAGGTTCCTGTACCTCCTTCCCGATGCCAACTGCAAGAAGAGAGCGTGGGGGCTTTGATGATGGGTGCTGCTTTCTTGTGACAGTGCTTCCTGCAGATGTGCCTATTTTCCATTAATATATGGAGTGATGAATTCCCCTCACCCAGGGCATCACTTAAATTTAGTTTCACGTTTCAGCAGTATACAGCTCTCGTTACATGCACATGCAGTTCAACTCTTTGAGTGATTATGCAGAAAGTTTGAAGTTAATAACTCATCCCCTTCTACCTTAGGCCACGAATTTATCAATCACCCCTGATGAGTTATTAACTGATGAGCTATTAACCTTAAACTTTCTGTATAATCACTCAAAGAGTTGACCTGTATGTGCCTGTAACGAGAGCTGTATAACTCATGTCCTTCTACCTTAAGCCACGAACTTATCAATCACCCTTGCTGTGGGCACTTTCTGCAGGTCCAAGATCCGTATGCTTCACAACCGCTGGACTAGGTGTGTAAATGTAGGAGGGGACTATGTTGAAAAATAAATGTGCTAGGTTTTCTAAAATTGACTCCTTCTACCTTAGGTCACAAACTTATCAATCACCCCTTGTATGTATAAAGAAGGATTGACACACTTCGGTGATTAAATGCTGACAATGCAGTGTACTTTTCGGTCCTGTGGAGCAGCTTCTGTATTTTCAGGGAAATGCTTGTCAGCTCGCCAATGCTTTCAGTTGGAACGATACAATTAAAATTAACTTTCATCAGGAAGCAGCTTGCCTTCATTCAACCGCAGTGGTGTGAGGTCCAGATACTCAAAAAAAAAAGTTCTGTTGCTTTGTGTTCAGATTTTTTTTAATTGGAGAGAACATGTGAGACAAGTTGTGCAGAGATTTTTAAAAAATAACTACAGGTCGACCTTCACTAATCCAGCACCATTGGGACCTGATTGGGGCCGGATTAGTGAAAATGCTGAATTACAGAAGGATCACAGTGCCAGATTATCGAAGGAACTGGATTACAGGTAGTCGGATTAGTGAAGGTCCACCTGTAGTAGTGTTCAGTTTGGAGATCCCCAACACATTAACTGCTCAAGTAAAGGTTGGAAACCGAGAGACTAGGGAAGGATGAGCCAAGAATAAAGAGAGAGGATGTTCATGCATAAGGTGTGACGGCTGCAGGAGTGAAGGCATTGCTACCACCCTGCCATCACCCTGCTGACTCACGTCATTTGAGGAGTGGTAACCCTGTTCTTCAAATGTCCATGCACATTTTTATCACTTCAGGCTTGTCCCCGCATGGACCATGCACAGTTCTTTACTTGAATTGTCAGATTAGTACTCCATTGTCACTGTCTGTACATTGAATGTTTCACACTCAATGCCATCACTAAATGGTAAACATTCAGATTAGCTCACTGTGTAATGAGTGCCTAGCTTGAACATGGACCTCTCCCCCCGAGGCCCCAATTACCATGTGCAGCTCTAGGTTTGTTACTAATTATGATCACACACTGCTCAAATTATGTTTTCTCTCAATCAATTAGAAAATGATTTACATGTAGATTTTTTTCTATCCTTTAGCTGGTCATTTGGAGTGCTGTTGTGGGAGATTGTCAGCCTTGGTAAGTAACAGCAGCAATGACTTTCTGTAGTCTCCAGGCTATTTAATTTCTGTTCATTTTTGTGTGTTCCTTCAGAATCTCATCTTTTCCAGTGCCTCAGTCTGTGTTCCCTTCTCAATATCATCCCGCTGATTTTTAAATGATTGGTGCAATGGGTTCCCAAATTCCTATTTAAACTGGTTGAATTTACATAGTGAAAAGTGCACTAATGTTCTCAGGATTGCTGATCCAGTAACGCAAGTCCAGGAAAACCTGATCTGGTCTGGTCTCAGAAACCAAATTTGCGCTCAGTTAGTTCTTGGGTGGAAGACTGCCTGGGATTATTGATACGGCAAGTCAACCTGGAGAAGCAACAGTTGTCACCAGCACCCTCCCATGAATCACTTATGAGGTGAAGCAAACTGCAGCAATAAAAATGACCCATTCTCAAAATAATTTTGAAATGAGTTGAAACATAGCAGTTACACTGGAAAAGTCTCTCTCTTCCTCCTTCAAGCTTGATGGTAGCCTGTATGATAGACCTTGATCTTCCACATTAATTTCTTAACGTTACCAAGATCTACCCTGCTTCTATATTTATTTTGCATTAATTGCCTTCTGATTATTGCAGGGGGAACGCCATACTGTGGAATGACATGTGCTGAACTCTATGAGAAATTACCTCAAGGCTTCCGAATGGAGAAACCCCTCAACTGTGATGATGAAGTGTGAGTGATTGCCCACATAGGCTGTCATATGGTCGGCTGGCAGTGAGAGGGAATGAGCGACACGCTCATTACACTGGCACTAGTGTTCTTCTCATCCGATCTTTTAACATCATAATGTTATCCCTTCACTTTACTTTTGTTTTTCACATTAATGAGTATTTCATTCTATGTGCTGAAAATCTTGCAATATCTCTCATTCTGAGCAAAGCTTTAAAGTAATTCATCAGTCTAATGGATTCCTGTGAGAGTTTCCAGATATGTGTGTTTGTATTTGTACTCCTACACTCCTACACTCAGTGGCCACTTTATTTCAGTACAGAAGTGAAATCTGTGGTGGTCTCCTGCTGCTGTAGCCCATCTACATCAAAGTTCGACATGTTGTGCATTCAGAGATGCTCTTCTGCACACCACTGTTGTAACACGTGGTTATTTGAATTAATGTTGCCCTCCTGTCAGCTTGAACCATTCTGGCCATTTCCCTCTGATCTCTCTCATCAATAAGGCATTTTTGCCCACAAAACTGCTACTCACTATTTGTTTTTTGAACCATTCTCTGAACACTATAGAAACTGTTGTGTGTGAAAAATCCCAGGAGGTCAGCAGTTTCTGAGATACTCAAGCCACCCCATCTGGCACCATCAATTCCACAGTCAAAATCACTTAAATCACATTTCTTCCCCATTCTAGTTTGGTCTGAAGGACAACGGAGCCTCTTGATCATGTCTGTTTGCATTTCTGCATTGAGTTGCTGCCACATGATTGGCTGATAAGATATTCACATCAATGAGCAAATGTACTTAATAAAGTGGCCACTGAGTGTCTTTTATATGCAGGGGAAGATCCAGGGAGAGGCTAAATACTGCTTAGCTATTCAATCATAATTATGTAGAATTCATAACAATCAGCTGCGCATAATGGTGTGCATTGTTTCTAGTGGCATTTCCTCATTTTGGGGGAAATTTACATTTTGACAAAACATTTTATTACTACTTGTGAGGTTTAATTCTCCTTTACTTCCAGTAAACTCAAACTCTGTTGAATTAAGCTGCTCCCTCTTTTCTCCAGCACCTTTCGATAGGAAATTCTTTATCAAATCAAAGCGCAATGTTTCTGACTTTACATGATCTACAAAGAGCTGAAAGTTAACTACAGGCAACTCATACGTTATGGTTCGGGACAGAGGCTGCATTCCTAGAAAATGTTCCGTACTGTAATTTTCTGACACATGAAATTGTGTCATCTGTGCATGCTTCAAGAAACGCACATTGCAAAAAAAAAACATGCTTATTTATCTCCACATTTTTCATGAGGGTGAATCTTAACCTATACCTCAAATTTTTGGGTTTTGATTGGTGAATTCTATAACAGAAAATGTCTGTTACCATAATGTAGACATCACTGTAAACAGGAACATTTGTTTTCTTATTGCTGTACTTTTACAGGGGGGAATCAGAAGCATTATTTTTTTTTTAATTTCAGGAGTTATTGGTTAAAGTTTTCATCTCTCTTTATCTAAAATCCCATTAGCTATGAATTCATGAGACAGTGCTGGAGAGATCGGCCCCATGAAAGACCAACCTTTGCTCAGATATCAGTGCAGTTGAACCGAATGCTCGAAGCAAGAAAGGTAATTTGCCCAAAGTGAAACCAAATGGAAAGTAATTGCGAATATTAACTATGTGTCAGAACCTATGAGCCCAAAACAGCTGGTGTTGATACAATAATCCTTGCCCTGAGCCTGAATGACACCTGCTGTGGACTATAAACCAGCTGATGTAGATCCAGAATGTTTGCTAGATCTATTTGTACAAACAGTGTTGTGAAGAAAAGCCTCAACTGAATTAAACACCTCTTTGGGTTTCTCCGAAATAAGACCTGGGAGTTTTATTTAAAACATCATTTCTTTCCCGGGTATTTTTCAGGGGAACATTATTGATGAATCTTTAGAGGATTTTGCAAACATGGCAGCTGCAGAGATTTGCAGCCTCTGTGGTGGTGCAACTTGTTCAGAGGCTGGGGAGGATGTGGGTAACGGTTCTACACAGTAATTTTTTACTTTACGTCGGCGATAGGATTGGGACTGGGCATGGGGGAAATGAGCAGTACAATAGTGAAGAATTAATTTTGGAATTTACATTTGGTTCCTATCCAACTAGTTGAGATACCTTCTAATTCATCAGACTTCTGAATGGACAATGAACCCATGAACACTACCTTGCTATTTCATGAAATATGCCAGTGATATTAAACCTGATTCTGAATTAATAACAGCCTGATGCAAAACAGAATTGACAATTCAGACCCTGCCCTCAGGGATGGTGTGATCCTACTCAAACAGCATATGCTTTGCTCAGATTTAATTCCGAACCAGCTATTTCCCTTATACTTGTGTAATGGATGGTTTGGTTTCCTCAGTGGTAAAATAAGGAAGTTTTTTTTTAAGGCTTATATAAATAGCAAAGTCAGGTCACTCTTAAAAAAAAAAGAGGCTTGACGTGAACTGACCAAGAAATCTTTAATATTAGCTGACTAAACTCATCTTAATAAGGGAGGTGGCAGGAACATGTATCAGGGCATTGAATACAGCAGTTGGGATGTTATGTTGAAGTTGTGTAAGACAATGGTGCTGCTGAATTTAGAGGATTGCATGCAGTTTTGGTCACCAATTTACAGGAAAGATGTCAATAAGATTGAATGAGTGCATAGTGCATTGAAAATCTACTTGAGGATCTGAGCTATAGGGAAAGGTTGAATAGGTTAGGACTTTAGTTCTTGGAGCATAGGAGAATGAGGATATATCTTACAAAATTATGAGGGGTATAGGTAGGGTGAATTCATGCAGGCGTTTCCCCTCAGGTTGGGTGCGACTAGAAATAGCGGTCATATATTTAGGGTTAAAAACAAAATATTTGAGGGGAATCTGAAGGGAAGCATCTTCACTCATTGGGTGGTGTGAGTGTGGAATGAGCTACCAGCAGAAGTGGTTGATGTGGGTTCAGTTGTTACATTTAAGAGAAGTTTGGATAGGTACATCTATGGAAGGTTTTTAAGGGATATGGTCTGGGTGCAGGTAGATGGCACTAGGCATAAGATCGGGTTAGCATGGACCAGATGGTCCGAAGGGCCTGTTTCCATGCTCTATGACTCTATAACATACCATTCGTTTACCTTTTGTGGCTGTCAGGTGAAGACAATTTCACTGGTGGCCAGTGGTGCTTCCCACTGCCAAATAATGCACTGTTATCCACTGTTATTTGGGCTTCAGAACAATCCCCAGCAATTAAGCAGTGTCTTACAAAGGCAAGGGAAGTTAGTTAGTGAAGACAAAAGAAAATGCCTTTAATGATTATTTCAACCTGTTAATCTCTCCCCAGGCTTACGTGAACACAGCTTTGTTTGAAAACTTCACATATGCTGGAATCGATGCCACAGCGGAAGAAGTGTGACACTGGACTTGTAGAAACATCCACAGTACCCAGGATGCTGTAGATCCAGTACTGTTGCCAAGGGATCAAGTTTCGATGACTCTGCTACCTATCCCAAGATGCTGACTGCTTGCACTATGAGCCAAAACAAAACAAAACGCAGAATAACCTATGAAACAAGTTGATTCCTCGGCATTGTAAAGCACGTTTGGGAATTGAGCATAATCCCATGGCAGAGTGGAATACTGCATCTAACCCCGGTGATGGAGTGATGAACTTCCTGTCATCTCGTGTGGTATGACCAGCACGGAGATTCACTTGGAAATCAGCTGCGGAAATATCCTTGACAATGGGATGATTCTCAAGGTCCATACTCCTTGCAACATGGCAATGAGAGCTGACTTAATTGAAACTGGAAATGGGATTTTTCATTTGGAACATGTTCTAGTGGAGCAACACTGTCATCTCATTTGGTTTGTGACTGGACACGTAGATGGACTGGAAACATATACTATTTCTTACATAAGCCCTGTACAAGTATATTGTCTATGTATATTGTCCACATGTATGTTTGTGTGCATACATAATTTCAGTCAACAGCTATTGTAGCGGATGATTCTGGATCAGACTTCTTGGGTACGTGTTTGAAAGTAGATTGTTTGATTCATGAGCAAACTTGACAGCAGACATTTGACTGAGAACGGTGACAGCGGTCAGAGATTGCTTGCCCACGTGACTCCATTCACCAGTGAATGTGCCATGAGTTCCAGGAAGCCCGTTCTGTGGTTCGTTCAAGCCTATTTCAAGATTTTCCATATCCCGGACAGGTTTCGCTGGACTTTGAAACTGACACACTGTAAATATTACTTAAAGGTGACATAACCCCTTGCAAAGTTCAGACACTGCTTTCACACTTTAATCTAAACAGAATTATTTTACCTGATGGTCAATAAATTCATTTATGCAATCGCCAAGAATAACGTGAGTGGGTCAATCATCACCTATCTTATTTATCCCTGATTTGAACCCATTTTATCTCAGATTCATTTCAAGCACTAATTCCCAGGAATGACCAATTGGTGCCACATAATTGCAACATTGTGAATTTATGTGACACCTCTTATTGGGTCACATTGGTCTGTTAGCAAGGCAAAGGGAAATTGGGACAGATAACCTTCTAATCAGGAGAGCGATTGCGATTTTAAAGACAGAGTTTTGCGACAGTTTCTCTGAGTTGAAGAGTGACTAATCAGCAAGAGACAATGCTGATAGCAAGAGCTATCTTTTAGTCAGGTCTGCATTCAAGATTTAAAAGCTGTGCTGCACACCGGTTTTGTCAGAGTTGGACAATCTACGGCAGGGAGTGTATTAGAGAGCTACCTTTAATCAGGACAGTGATTGAGATTTTTTAAAGGCAGAGCTTTGCAGCAAATTACGAAAAAGAACTTTGACCAGCCGACTTTTGGGATTGATTGGCAACAGCAAACGAGAGGAAGGCAATGGCAAGCGCTGGGGCCATTGTCTGAGTGGACAGAGTGAATGAGAGTGGTCATCTTGAGGCTTTAGCTCTTCAAGACTTCAGCAAAGAGAGGCTACAGTGAGGGAAAGAGAGGCTACAGTCAGAGAAAGCAATAGAAAAGCTATAGGTTAAGTTTTTTTCCTTCTCTTCTTTATATCTGCTGAACTAGGACAGTAGAGATACCAGGCTGGATAGTTGAATGATCCTCTTGCAGGACCAGTGTCCCGGATGACTACAAATGCAAGAACTGCACCAGCTGCAGCTCCTAACAAACCACGTTAAGGAGTTGGAGCTGAAACTGGATGAACTCTGGATCATTCAGGAGGCTGAGGGGGTGATAGATATGACATATAAAGGGGTAGTTACACCCGAGGTGCAGGACACAGGATACTGGGTGACAATCAGAAAGGGGAAAGGGGTTAAGGAGCCAGTGCAGAGTACCCCTGTGGCCATCCCCTTCGACAACAGGTATATCACTTTGGATACTGTTAGGTGGGGTGAGCTAACAGAGGAAAGTCATTGTTGTCGGGTCTCTGGCACTGAATCTGGCTCTGTGACTCAGAAAGGAAAGGAGTAGAAGAGGCACACTGTGGTGATAGGGGAATTGTTAGGTGAATGGACAGGAGGTTCTGTGGGTAAGAACGAGATTCCCGGATGGTATGTTGCCTCCTGGGTGCCAGGTCCTGGGATATCTCAGATCAGGTCCTCAGCATTCTTAAGTGGGATGGAGAACAGCCAGAAGTCGTGGTCCAAGTAGGTACCAATGACATGGGTAGGACAAGTGACGAGGTTCTGCATAAAGAGTTCAGGGAGTTGGGTGCTAATTTAAAGGGCAGGACCTCCAGGTTTGTGATCTCAGGATTGCTACCCATGCCACGTGCGAGTGAAGCCAAAACTAGGAAGATTATACAGTTCAATACATGGCTAAGGAGTTAGTGTAGGAGAGAAGGTGTACAATTTTTGGATCATTGGGCTCTCTTCCAGGAAAGGTGGGACCCATACAGAAGGGATGGTTTGCATCTGAACTGGAGGGGAACTAATATCCTAAATTGGGACCGCACGACCCAATTTACATCGGTGGTGTGCAAGTGGAACAGGTCAAAAGCTTTAAGTTCCTCGGGGTCAATATCACAAATGACCTGACTTGGTCCAACCAAGCAGAGTTCACTGCCAAGAAGGCCCACCAGCGCCTTTACTTCCTGAGAAAACTAAAGAAATTTGGCCTGTCCCCTAAAACTCTCACTAATTTTTATAGATGCACTGTAGAAAGCATTCTTCTAGGGTGCATCACAACCTGGTATGGAAGTTGTCCTGTCCAAGACCGGAAGAAGCTGCAGAAGATCATGAACACGGCGCAGTACATCACACAAACCAATCTTCCATCCTTGGACTCACTTTACACCGCACACTGTCAGAGCAGTGCTGCCAGGATAATCAAGGACACGACCCACCCAGCCAACACACTTTTCGTCCCTCTTCCCTCTGGGAGAAGGCTCACGAACTTGAAGACTCGTACGGCCAGATTTAGGAACAGCTTCTTTCCAACTGTGATAAGACCGCTGAACGGATCCTGACCCGGATCTGGGCCGTTCCCTCCAAATATCCGGACCTGCCTCTCGGTTTTTTTGCACTACCTTACTTTCCATTTTTCTATTTTCTATTTATGATTCATAATTTAAATTGTTAATATTTACTAATTTTTACTATTTTTAATATTTAATATTTGTAATCCAGGGAGCGGGAAGCGCAGAATCAAATATCGCTGTGATGATTGTATGTTCTAGTATCAATTGTTTGGCGACAATAATGTATAAAGTATAGTAATGCTGCACAGTGGGGTTTAAACTGGGGTTGCAGGGGGGTGGGAACCAGAGTGGTAGAACAGTTAGTGGTGAACTTGTGGAGGCAGATGTTGGTAAGACCTCAGACATAATTAGGAATCAAAAGGTTGAGCACAGTTTCGACTAGTGTCCTGAGCCGTGTATACTTCGGTGCAAGAAGTATCATAGGAAAAGTGGATGATAGGGCTGAAGATGAGGTAGCTGGTTTACAAACAAAGGCAATATGTAGTGAAGAGAGGATGCTGATAGGGTAAAATTGCAGTCAACAGGATGAGTTGCAACACAAAAGGTGGGCAAAATCAAAAAGGATGAATACAGGACTGAAGGTGTTATATTTGAATCCACGCAGTATACAGAATAACGTAAGTGAACTTGTAGCACAGTTGCCAATTGGCAGGTATGATGTTGTAGGCATTACTGAATCATGCCTGAAAAGTTATAGCTGGAAGCTTAATTTCCGAGAACACACATTGTATTGAAAGGGCAGACTGGAAGCAAAGAGAGTGGTATTGCTCTGTTGGTAAAAAAAAAATGAAATCAAGTCACTAGAAGGAGGTGACATTGGGTAAGAAGGTGTTGAATCATTGTGGATAGAGTTAAGGAACTACATGAGTAAAAAGACCCTGATGGGAGTTGTATACAGGCTCCTAAACAGTAGTAAGGATATGGTCAACAAATTATAACAGGAGATAGAAAATGCATGCCAAAAGGGCAATATTACAATAGTCATGAGAGATTTCAATATGCAGGTGGATTGGGAAAATCAGGTCCTGGATTACAGGAGGGTGAATTTCTAGAGTGCCTATGATATGACTTCTTAAAGCATGGTTGAGGCCACTAGGGGATCAGATATTCAAGATTGGGTGTTGTGCAATAAACCAGAATTTATTAGAGAGCTCAAGGTAAAAGAACCCTGAGGAGAAAGTGATCATGATCTGACTGAATCCACCATGAAATTTGAGAAGGAAAAACTGAAGTCAGATGTATCAGTATTACAGAGAAGTAAAGGGAATTACAGAGGCATGAGAGAGGAGCTGGCTAGAATCGTTTGGAAAAGAACACTGGCAGAGATGATGGCCGGAAGCAATTTGGAAGGCACAGGATATATACATCCCAAGAGGAAGAAGTATTCTAAAGGCAAGATGACATAACCATGTCTAACAAGAGAAGTCAAAGCCAGCATAAAGACCAAAGGGAGGGCATGTAGTAGAGTGACAATTAGTGGAAGTTAGACGATTAGGAGGATTTTAAAAACCAGCAGAAGGCAACTAAAAAAGTCATTAAGAAGTTAAAGATGGGATATGAAAGTCACATAGCCAATAATATTGAAGAGGATACCAAGAGTTTTTTCAAATACAGAAAGTGTTAAAGGGAGGTGAGAGTGGATATTGGACCGCTGGAAAATGATGCTGGAGAGTTAATAATAAGGACAAAGAAATGGCAGATGTACTGAATAAATATTTTGCATCAGTCTTCACTGTGGAAGACACTAGCAGTATGATGGGAGTTCCAGGTGTCAGAGGTCATGAAGTGTGTGAAGTTGACATCAATAGAGAGAGAGAGTTCTTTGGAAACTGAAAGGTCTGAAGGTAGATAAGTCACCTGGACCAGATAGTGTACCCCCCAGGGTTCTGAAAGAGGAGGCTGAAGAGATTATGGAGGTATTAGTAATGATTATTCATGATGAGGCCACACTTTGGTTGCAAGAACAGCACCTTGTAATCTGTTTGGGGAGCATCCAACCTGATGGCATGAACATCGATTTCTCAAATTTCCAGTAATGACCCCCACCAACCCCACCCCCATTTGCCATTTCCCATCCCCTTCCCCCCCCTCACCTTATCTGCTTGCCCACCCATCTCCTCCCCCCTTTTTCTTTCTTCCATGGCCTTCTGTTTCTTTCACCAATCAACTTCCCAGCTCTTTACTTCATCCCGCCCCCCACTTCCAGGTTTCACCTATCACCTGATGTTTCTGTCTACCCCCTCCCCCCACCTTTTAAATCTACTCCTCAGCTTTATTTCTCCAGTCCTGCCGAAGGGTTTCGGCCCGAAATGTCGACTGTACTTTTTTCTACAGATGCTACCTGACCTGTGTTCCTCCAGCATGCTGTGTATGTTACTCAGATTTCCAGCATTTGCAGATTTTCTCTTGTTTCTGATTAGATTTTGAAATGGTTCTGGAAGACTGGAAAATTGCAAATGTCACTCCACTCTTCAAGAAGGGAGAGAGGCAGAAGAAAGGGAACTATAAGCCGGTTAGTCTGACAGTGATTGGGAAGATGTTGGAGTCAATTATATAAGGATGAGGTCTCATGATAAAATACTGAGACCTGGAGGCATTTGATAAAATAGGCTATAGTCAGCGTGGTTTCCTCAAGGGAAAGTCTTGCCTGACAAATCTGGTGGAGTTCTTTGAAGATATAGCAAGCAGGATAGACAAAGGAGAATCGGTTGATGTGTACTTGGATGCAGAAGGCCTTTGACAAGGTGCCACTCATGAGGCTGCTTAACAAGCTAGGAGCCCATGGTGTTACAGGAAAGATTGTAGTATGGATAAAGCAGTGGCTGATTGGCAGGAGGCAAAGAGTGGGAATAAAGGGAGCCTTTTCTGATTGGCTGCCAATGATAATAGTATTCCACAGGGGTCGGTGTTGGGATCGATTCTTTTTACATTATATGTCAATGATTTGGAGGATGACTTTGTTGCAAAGTTTGCAGACTATGTGAAGATAGGTGGACGGGCAGATAGTTTTGAGGAAGTAGAGAGGCTACAGAAGGACCTACACAGATTAGGAGAATTGACAAAGAAGTGGCAGATGGAATACTGTTTCAGGAAGTGTTATGGTTGTGCATTTTGGGAAATGAAATGAAAGGGTTAACTATGTTCTAAATGCAGAGAAAGTACAAAAAACTGAGCTACAATGGGATTTGGGAGTCCTTGTGCAGGATTCCTTAAAGGTTAATTTGCAGGTTGAGTTGATGGTGAGGAAGGCAAATGCAATGTTAGCATTCATTTCAAGAGGACTACAATATAAAAGCAAGGATGTAATGTTGAGACTTTATAAAGCATTGGTGAGATCTCACTTGGAATATTGTGAGCAAGTTTGGGCCCCTTATCTTAGAAAGTGTGTGTTGAAATTGAATGGGGTGGTTTGAGTATCTCAGAAACTGCTGTTCTCCAGGGATTTTCATGCACAACAGTCTCTAGAGTTTACAGAGAATGGTGTGAAAAACAATTTTAAAGAATCCAGTGAGTGGAAGTTCAGCTTCAGTTATGTAGGGCAGTAATATAACCTCACCCAGAGTGGTGGTACAGTGTTGGTCCCCTTATTTAAGGAAGAATGTTGAAGCACTGAAATCAGTTAAAATAAGGCTTACTAAAATGAATATCTGGATTGATTGTTTGCCTTATGAGGAGAGGTTAGACAAGCAAATATGGATGATAGAAAAATGGAGGGCTATGTGCGAGGGAAGGGTTAGATTGATCTTAGAGTAGTTTAAAAGGTCGGCACAACATCGTGGGCCGAAAGGCCTGTATTGTGCTGTAATGTTCGATGTTCAAACTTACATCCTCTGGAGCTTAGGAGAGTAGAAGAAGTCTTAATTGAAACATAAGGTCTACAGCCTCAATATATAGAAGAAATTTCCTCTTGTGAGACATTTTCTCAATTTAGGCAGCCATTTCATTCTCTCAGAATGTTGTGAGACTTTGAAGCTCTGTTCTTCAAAGGGTAGTGGAAGCAAAGACTGAATGTTGTTGAGGCCAAGATTCAAGGTTTTTAGATAAGCAAAGGCTGGTAGGGGTGACGAGTACCATGGATAAATGAGAATGTAGAGTTGAGATTAGAGTTCAATTAGCCACAAACTTATTTAATGGTAGAATAGGCTCGAAGGGCTGAGTGGCCTATTCCTGATCCTAACTTGGATGTTTGTATGTTCATCTGCAGATAATATAAATGTTCAGATTGATAGCAAATAATATTAATGTCACTAAAGTGGCAGGTAACTCCAGCAGGAGATTCTAACTAATTGTACCACTGTCACCCAGTCCCCCATGATCCTGGGAGAGGCTTTTACCAGTGATTTAAAAACCCAGCTAAACCTGCCACATGAATGTAATGACTGCAAGAGAGAATCAGATTTTGGTCATCCTGTGGCAAGTGCCTCTGTTAATGATACACCAAAGTCATTCTATCATCTTCTAGGCACAAGTCAGAAAAGTGAGGAATTAATTGGCACTAATAAGTGCATCTTCAGCTCCAGGAAGCTTCTTACGATCGAGGACAATGCAGCCTACTTGATAGTAGCCCACCCACCACACTAAATGTTCATTCTCTCCAGCACTAACAAACAGTGTGCAGCATCTAAAAAATGCAAGCAATCACTAACATAGACTACTCCCACTTCCCAAGCCCTCAAGCTCCACCACCAAAAAGCTCAAGGGCAGCAGACACATGGGAACATCACCAT
This sequence comes from Mobula birostris, assembly GCF_030028105.1. NCBI lineage: Eukaryota > Metazoa > Chordata > Chondrichthyes > Myliobatiformes > Myliobatidae > Mobula > Mobula birostris. The sequence continues at coordinate 29,178,505 of NC_092381.1, forward strand.
CTACTCTCCAAGTTGAACACCATCCTGACTTGGAATTTGACCTTCATTGTCACCTGGTGTAAGTCTGGATCTCTAAGTCTGTTGAAGGCACTCCCAATTGTACAATGGGAGTACAATAGAAGGTCTACAGTACTTCGAGTTTAGTACCACCTTCTTAAGGGTATTTAGAATGGACAGTCAGTGCCGGCTTCACCAGTAATTAATGCATCTCACAATGTAAACAAATCTCTCCTAATGGACTGTGTTCCTTCATCCCTGGTACAGATGTGATCTCTCAGTATATTATATTAAAAGAGGTGGGGGCATGGCACTGTTGATCAGAGGTAGTGTCACGGCTGCAGAAAAGGAGGAAGTCATGGAGGGGTTGTCTACGGAGTCTCTGTGGGTGGAGGTCAGGAACAGGAAAGGGTCAATAACTCTACTGGGTTCATTTTGTAGACCACCCAATAGTAACAGGGACATCGAGGAGCAGATAGGGAGACGGATTCTGGAAAGGAATAGCAGGGTTGTTGTGGTGGGAGATTTTCATTTCCCAAATATTGATTGGCATCTCCCTAGAGAGAGGGGTTTAGATGGGGTGGTGTTTGTTAGGTGTGTTCTGGAAGGTTTCTTTACACAATATGTAGATAAGCCTACAAGAGGAGAGTCTGTACTTGATCTGGTATTGGGAAATGAACCTGGTCAGGTGTCGGATCACTTAGTGGGAGAGCATTTTGGAGATAGTGATCACAATTCTATCTCCTTTATCATAGCATTGGAGAGGGATAGGAACAGACAAGTTACAGAAACATTTAATTGGAGTAAGGGGAACTATGAGACTATCAGGCAGAAACTTGGAAGCATGAATTGGAAATAGATGTTCACAGGAAAACACACGGAAGAAATGTGGCAAATGTTCAGGGGATATTTGTGTGGGGTTCTGAATAGGTACGTTCCAATGAGACATGGAAAGGATGGTAGGGTACAAGATCCATGGTGCACAAAGGCTGTTGTAAATCTAGTCAAAAAGAAAAGAAGAGCTTATGAAAGGTTCAAAGAACTAGGTAATGATATGAATCTAGAAGATTATAAGGAGCTTAAGAATGAAGTTAGGAGAGCCCGAAGGGGCCATGAGAAGGCCTTGGCGGACAGGATTAAGGAAAACCCAAGGCATTCTACAAGTATGTGAAGAGCAAGAGGATAAGAGGTGAGAGAATAGGACCAATCAAGTGTGACAATGGAAAAGTGTATATGGAACCGAGGAAATTGCGAAGGAACTTACTGAATACTTCAGTATTCATTACAGAATAGGATCTTGGCGATTGCAGGGATGACTTGCAGTGGACTGAAAAGCTTGAGAATGTAGATATTAAGAAAGAGGATGTGCTGGAGCTTTTGGAAAGCATCAAGTTGGATAAGTCACCGGGACCAGACAGGATGTACCCCAGGCTACTGTGGGAAGTGAGGGAGGAGATTGCTAAGCCTCTGGCAGTGATCTTTGCATCCTCAATGAGGACGGGAGAGGTTCCAGAGGATTGGAGGGTTGTGAATGTTGGTACCTTATTCAAGAAAGTGAGTAGGGATAGCCCAGGAAATTATAGGCTAGTCAGTGGTTGGTAAGTTGATGGAGAAGATCCTGAGAGGCAGGATTTATGAACATTTAGAGAGGCATAATATGATTAGGAGTTGTCAGCATGGCTTTGTCAAAGGCAGGTCATGCCCTACCAACCTGATTGAGTTTTTTGAAGATGTGACTAAGCACATTAATGAGGTAGAGCCGTAGATGAAGTGAATATGGATTTTAGCAAGGCATTTGATAAGGTACCCCATGCCAGGCTTATTGAGAAAGTAAGGAGGCATGGGATCCAAGGGACATTGCCTTGTGGATCCAGAACTGGCTTGCCCACAGAAGGCAAAGAGTGGCTGTGGACGGATCATATTCTGCATGGAGGCCGGTGACCAGTTGTGTGCCTCAGGGATCTGTTCTGGAACCCCTACCCTTTGTGATTTTTATAAATGACCTGGATGAGGAAGTGGAGAGATGAGTTAGTAAATTTGCTGGTGACACAAAGGTTGGGGGTGTTGTGGATAGTATGGAGAGCTGTCAGAGGTTACAGCGGGACATTGATAGGATGCAAAACTGGGCTGAGAAGTGGCAGATGGGGTTCAATCCAGAGAAAAGTGAGGTGGTTCATTTTGCTAGGTCAAATATGATGGCAGAATATAGTATTAATGGTAAGAATCTTGGCAGTGTGGAGGATCAGAGGGATCTTGGGGTCCAAGCCCATAGGACACTCATAGCTGCTACGCAGGTTGACTCTGTGGTTAAGAAGGCGTACGGTGCATTGGCCTTCATCAATCATGGGATTGAGCTTAAGAGCTGAGAGGTAATGTTGCAGCTATATAGGACCCTGGTCAGACCCCACTTGGAGTACTGTGCTCAATTCTGGTCACCTCACTACAGGAAGGACGTGGAAACCATGGAAAAGGTGCAGAGGAGATTTATAAGGATGTTGTCTGGATTGGGGAGCATGCCTTATGAGAATCAGTTGAGTGAACTCAGCCTTTTCTCCTTGGAGCGATGGAGGATGAGAGGTGACTTGACAGAGGTGTACAAGATAATGAGAGGCATTGATCATGTGGATAGTCAGAGGCTTTTCCCCAGGGCTGAAATGGCTAGCACGAGAGAGCATAGTTTTAAGGTGCTTAGAAGTAGGTACAGGGGCGATGTCAGGGGTAAGTTTTTTACGCAGAGAGTGGTGAGTGCGTGGAATGGGCTGCCAGTGACGGTGGTGGAGGCGGGAATGATAGGGTCTTTTAAGAGACTCCTGGATGGCTACATGGAGCTTAGAAAAATAGAGGGCTATAGGTAAACAACAGGAATTCTGCAGATGCCGGAAATTCAAGCAACACACATAAAAGTTGCTGGTGAACGCAGCAGGTCAGGCAGCATCTCTAGGAAGAGGTGCAGTCGACGTTTCAGGCCGAGACCCTTCGTCAGGACTAACTGAAGGAAGAGTGAGTAAGGGATTTGAAAGTTGGAGGGGGAGGGGGAGATCCAAAATGATAGGAGAAGACAGGAGGGGGAGGGATGGAGCCAAGAGCTGGACAGGTGATAGGCAAAAGGGATACGAGAGGATCATGGGACAGGAGGTCCGGGAAGAAGGACAAGGTGGGGAGGGGGGGGACCCAGAGGATGGGCAAGGGGTATATTCAGAGGGACAGAGGGAGAAAAAGGAGAGTGAGAGAAAGAATGTGTGTATAAAAATAAGTAACAGATGGGGTACGAGGGGGAGGTGGGGCATTAAAGATGAAGCCACACTCAGGTTGGAGGAACAACACCTTATATCCCGTCTGGGTAGCCTCCAACCTGATGGCATGAACATCGACTTCTCTAACTTCCACTAATGCCCCACCACCCCCCCCCGTACCCCATCTGTTACTTATTTTTATACACACATTCTTTCTCTCACTCTCCTTTTTCTCCCTCTGTCCCTCTGAATATACCCCTTGCCCATCCTCTGGGTCCCCCCCCCCCATCTTTCTTCCCGGACCTCCTGTCCCATGATCCTCTCGTATCCCTTTTGCCTATCACCTGTCCAGCTCTTGGCTCCATCCCTCCCCCTCCTGTCTTCTCCTATCATTTTGGATCTCCCCCTCTCCCTCCAACTTTCAAATCCCTTACTCACTCTTCCTTCAGTTAGTCCTGACGAAGGGTCTCGGCCTGAAACGTCAACTGCACCTCTTCCTAGAGATGCTGCCTGGCCTGCTGCGTTCACCAGCAACTTTGATGTGTGGGGCTATAGGTAAGCCTAGTAATTTCTAAGGTAGGGACATGTTCGTCACAGCTTTGTGGGCCGAAGGGCCTATATTGTGCTGTAAGTTTTCTATGTTTCTATATGCTGATCATCGCTTGGCATTTTCTCTCTCTCATCTTGGCTGCTAATTTGTTCTAGTTTCCTATCCATGTAAAGGCAACTAATATTGTTACCATAAAGTTATTTCTACTTCCAGTTAACAAAAAGGGAGGTGCAATTTAACCATGTATAATCTCATCAAGAAGTAATCTATGGATTGTAATTAGAAATAACTGATGCACAATGTTAAAGGACAGAATAAGAAGTAAGAACTGGAGAGAATTGTAATGGGTGATTAAGTTCCTCCCCTCTCCTTCAAGATGAATTGTCAACACCAAGTTGCAGTTCAAATTACGAGATTCATGGTCTGCTTCCTAATGGCTTCCTTCCTCCAGTTGTTGAGCTGTGGGGCCTTTTCCACTAACACTTTATCTTAGCCTAGTTGCTGATAAGCATCAACTCCATACTTACTTTTTAAAGGGACAGACACTTCAGAATTCCAAGTAACACCAAGAATACTTGAGAGAATTACGCCCAATTTGCCTTTCCATAAAATAGTACAGCATTTTTCTCTTCACAGATTATACTTTATACTTTATTGTCGCCAAACAATTGATACTAGAACGTACAATCATCACAGCGATATTTGATTCTGCGCATCCCACTCCCTGGATTACAAATTGATAGTAAATATTAAAAATTTAAATTATAAATCATAGATAGAAAATAGAAAAATGGAAAGTAAGGTAGTGCAAAAAAACCGAGAGGCAGGTCCGGATATTTGGAGGGTACGGCCCAGATCCGGGTCAGGATCCGTTCAGCAGTCTTATCACAGTTGGAAAGAAGCTGTTCCCAAATCTGGCCATATGAGTCTTCAAGCTCCTGAGCCTTCTCCCGGAAGGAAAAGGGATAAAAAGTGTGTTGGCTGGGTGGGTCGTGTCCTTGATTATCCTGGCAGCACTGCTCCAACAGCGTGCTGTGTAAAGTGAGTCCAAGGATGGAAGATTAGTTTGTGTGATGTTCTGCACTGTGTTCGCGATCTCCTGCAGCTTCTTCCGGTCTTGGACAGGACAACTTCCATACCAGGTTGTGATGCACCCTAGAAGAATGCTTTCTACAGTGCATCTATAAAAATTAGTGAGAGTTTTAGGGGACAGGCCAAATTTCTTTAGTTTCCTCAGGAAGTAAAGGCGCTGGTGGGCCTTCTTGTCAGTGGACTCTGCTTGGTTGGACCAAGTCAGGTCATTTGTGATATTGACCCCGAGGAACTTAAAGCTTTTGACCTGTTCCACTTGCGCACCACCGATGTAAATTGGGTCGTGCGGTTCGCTACTCCTTCTGAAGTCAACAACCAATTCCTTCATCTTGCTGACGTTGAGGAATAGGTTATTGTCTTTGCACCACGCCACTAGGTTCTTAATTTCCTCTCCGTACTCAAACTCATCATTACCCGAGATACAGCCTACAATTGTGATGTCATCAGCAAACTTATATATTGAGTTCTATGGAAATTTGGCTGCACAATCATGGGTGTACAGTGATTATACAGGTATGTTTCCCAGAGGACAGTGTTTATTGGCAAGACCAGCCAATTATAGAGAGGAAATTTCTTTACTCAAATATTGGTTGATATCTAGAACAGTCCTGGTGAAGGTTTTCATCCTAAAATGTCGACTCTTTACGCTTTTCCATAGGTGCTGCCTGGCCTGTTGATTTCCTCCACCATTTTGTGTGTGTTGCCTTGGATTTCCAGCATCTGCAGACCTTCTCGTGTTTATGATATCTAGAACTCACTGCTAGAGGGGGTGGTGAACTCAGAAACCATTAGTAGGACAGGCTCAGGGCTCAATCCATCAGGGAGGCTAGCCTCCCTCCATGGACTCTGCCAAAGCTTCTCGCTGTCTCGGTAAAGCAACCATTGTAATCAAAAACTGCACACACAGCATTCTCTTTCCTCTTCCCCCCTCCCTACCTCCCCCACCCCCCACACTGGGCAGAAGATGCAAAAGTCTGAAAGTACATACCATCCTGCTCAAGGACAGATTGTAACCCAATATTATAAGACCACGGAGCAGCCCCATAGTATGATAAGATGGATTCTTGACCTCACAATCTACCTCACTATGACCACTCATCCCATTGTCGACCTGTATTTCACTTTCTCTGTAATTATAACACTTTATTCTGCATCCCTTTTGTTTCACCTTGAACATGTCAATGCACCAAAGGATTGGCACTGGAAAGGATGAGCAATTTCAAGTTCATGGGTATCAACATCCCCAAAAATCTATGCAGAGCCCAACAGAATGATACAATTACAAAGAAGGCATGTCTTCAGCTATATTTCGTTAGGAGTTTGAAGATTTTGTATGTTACCAAAGACACTCGGCAATTTCTACAGATGTACTGTAGAGAGTGTTCTAACTGTTTCTGTCACTGCCTGGTATGGAGGGGCCACTTCACAGGACTGGAAAAAGCCACAGAGGGTTGCAAACTCAGCCAGCTCCATCATGGGCACCAGGTTTCCCTGCATCAAAGACATCGTCAAAGGGCAATGCCTCAAAAAGGCAGCATCCATCATTAAGGAGCCCCATCATCAAGGATATGACATCTTCTGATTGCTACAATGAGAGAGGAGGTTCAGGAACGTGAGGAGACACACTCAAGGTTTTAGGAACAGATTCTTCCCCCTCTGCTATCAGATTTCTGAATTGACAATAAACCAACCCATGAACACTGCTTCAACATTTTTTTTAGCGTTTTGCACTGCTTATTTAGGGGCTCGGCGAAGCGGTCTTCTGGCGGGTGGAGCATAGATGCTCAGCAAAACGGTCTCGTCTTATGCTCCGTCCACCAGAAAAAGCAGGATCTCCCATTGGCTACCCATTTTAATACCATTCCAACATGTCAGTCCATGGCCTCCTCCACTGTCACAATGAGGCCACACTCAGGTTGGAGGACCAACATCTTGTATTCCATCTGGGTAGCCTCCAAACTGATGGCATGAACATCGATTTCTCAAACTTCTGGTAATGCCCCCCACCCTTCACCATTTCCCATTCCCATTCCCCTCTCTCATCTTATCTCCTTATCTGCCTAACGCCTCCCTCTGGTGCTCCTCCTCCTTTTCTTTCTTCCATGGCCTTCTGTCCTCTCCTATCAGATTCCCCCTTCTCCAGTCCTGTATCTCTTTCACCAATCAACTTCCCAGCCCTTAACTTCACCCCTCCCCCTCCCCTTCCCTGTTTCACCTATCACCTTGTGGTTCTTCCTCCCCTCCCTGCACTTTCTTACTCTGACTCCTCATCTTTTTTTCCAGTCTTGATGAAGAGTCTTGGCCCAAAATATTGACTGTACTCTTTTCTATAGCTGCTGCCTGACCTGCTGAGTTCCTCCAAGTTTCCCTTCGTTTATTTGGGCTGCTTAATTGGGGCTGAAGATTGTTGCCAAACACTTTCGAATTAGTGTCTGACCGTGAGACACTACGCCATGCTTAGTGTGAACAGTTTTTAAACAGTGTCAGTTTTCTGTGCTTGTGTTCAAACAAAAAAGAAGTAAGCAGTAAGGCAATTCTGAACTGTTTTGCTTGCTGCAGAGACGGCCGGGAGTGAAAATGAAATGACTTCACTACTTCAACAAGTTAGGACTATGAAGAATTTGAAGGTATTCTTCCTCTCTCTTCCTCAATGCCTTCAGAAGATAGTACTGAAGTTCTCGGTCTGCAAGTTGTGGATTAGACTGTAGATTCTGGTTGCTTCTTTTTCTGTAGCTATTTTGTGTGACATTGAACCGAGGAAGCCTGCAGATACTGTAATGAATACTGAGCTGAACTGAATATCTACTCTTTTGATTTTGTGTTTTTGCTCATTCTTTCATGTTGCCATTTGCATGATTGGATTTTTTGGTGTGTGGGTGGGGGTTGATATTTTTCTTTGAACTGGTTCCATGGTTTTCTTTGTTTTGTGGCTGTCTCTGGAGATGAATCTCAGGGCTGTATACTGCATACATACCTTGAATCTTTGAATCTTCTTGAATGTTACAATGAAAATGAAGATTTGGAGGATGCAGTCATCAATTGTATTGTACGAAAACAGTCTGTTTTCTACACTAGGTGTCTGCACTGATTTTATTCATTTACAGTCAATCAATAGAACACAGCAGTGTGTACTGGGTTAATTCCTACGTCGATAACAATTAGGAAATAATACACAGTTTTATAGTAATGTAGTAGTAATGATAGTGTTCTAACTTGTTCTCTATTTCATTTAAATACATAATTTGTTACTCAGTTAAATGGTAGTTTGTCTTTTTTATACCCTTTTAGCTACTTCCATGAAACTTCAGCTAACTGGGGAAGCCGCTTAATTGGGCCTAACTGTACGGGTCCTGAGGTGTCCCAATTAACCGGAATCCATTGTATAGATTTGTATTGTAATTCATTATCTTTTAATGCATTGCACTGTACTGCTGCCACTAAATAACAAATTTCTCGACCAATGCTGGTGATATTAAACCTGATTACCTGATTCTGCTTCTAATGAATCGTTCTGTATGAGCGATGTGGAAGACAAGTTCTTCATTGTAGCCTGGTACATACAGTATGTCACTAATAAGCCAATTTACAAATCTTAAATTGGCAAAGCATTGAAGGATATAGACATAACAGGATGAGCGTAGATGGCCAAAAATTCAACATGGACGTTGTGGGTCAAAGGCCCATTTCTGTGCTGTCCAACTCTATGACTCTACAGCAAGTTAATATCAGGTCTAAGTCCGCATTGACCATCAGCAACCCATTTTATCTAACCATATATTACCCACATTTTTTATTCTTCCCATACTCTTACTGATGCTTTGTAGATTCTATCTTTCACACACACACACACACTGTGGACAATTTTGCTTTAGCTAAATAGTCTATCAATGCCATGAACTTGAATGTGAAAGAAAATCCACATAGTCAGATTAAGATTTATTTATTATATGGACATCAAAACATACAGTGAAATATGTCGTTTGCATTAACAATCTACATTTACCGGGGGCAACCTGCAAATGTCACCACATGTTCTGGTACCAATATAGCATTCCCATCAGGCTTGGCGGAACAACACAGAACACGTCAAAACGGAAAATACAGAACCAAGAGGCAACACAACAACAGACCCCATTCCTCTCTCCCAAGCACAAATACTAGTCCTCTAACCCCACAATAGGCTATCTTCAGCCTCCAGCCACGAGTGGGCTCACGGGTTTCCTAGCAGGCTCACAGAGATTCATAGACTCGGGGCTCCTGGCATCGAGCCTCGACGTCTGGATTTCCGATCGACATTCAGGCTTCCATCTTCCATCAGGACCTGCTGATGACCACAGATGAAGAACATGGTTGAGAACTCTGGACTCGTCAATGACAGGGCCCTGAGCATCAGGCCCCGAACTCCTGTCTTGCCAACTTACGTACCTGGGGTGGGGAGTGGGGATGCACCAGCTCTCGTGCCTCCTGCTTGTGTGGAACTCTGATCTCACCAACAATTAACTGAGCTGAGAATTCCCGCATCCGCGTCGCTGGCCTTCAAATGTGGATTGGCGGCTTAGACTCCACCCTACCTCTAATTCCCTAACATCCCTGTCCTTAAACCCTAACTAGACCCCTAACGCCCCTCTCTGTCCCCAAAACCTTCCCTATGAACCCATTGAACCTAACAAGACAACTAAGTCTGAGCTGCAACCTCAACAGAGACTGTAGCTCAACGTCATCTTGACCAAAAGCCAAGAGGTCACAGGGAGAGAATGCAAACTCCACACAACACAGCACGTGAAATGAGGGCTAAACCTTGGTTTCTGCTGCTGTACTGAGCAGTTCTGCTAGCTCTGTTACTGTGTTATCCTTAAGCAGTTGTTTTTAAATACAGCTGGTCTCTCGCATTAACAGACTACTAGATAACAGCACCATCTGCTGCCTCTTTATACAGAAGGTCACGGGCTCACATTACCAATCTGCAATCTTAAGCTACACAAAAATGTTTAAATTGACCTTCTTCCTGCTTGCACTATTATGAAGAATTTCAAAGTACAGAAAGAAATTTAGCTGTTGCACTCTCCTCAAACGTTTTCATTCATCCTCAACTACCGAAACATGTCTCATTCCTGGAACTAGCACATACAGCGTACCAGAGTATGTTATGATCTGACTCTGATTGCTAGACCAGTAAGCTAGCCTAACTGGTCTAGCAGTCAGAGTTAGAACATAGAACACTGAACAAGACAGCACAGAACAGGCCCTCCTGCCCACAATGTTGTGCTGACTTTTTAACCTACTCAAAGATCAGTCTAACCTTCCCATTTTTCTTTCATTCATGTACCTATCAAAGAGTTTCTTAAATGTCCCAAATGTACAGTGTCTGCCTCTACCATCACCTCTGGCAGTTCCACACACCTACCTCTGACATCTAAATGTTCTGAATTATTTAATCAGCAACTCGAATTTGAATGTCAGTGTGGAGCTGCGGAATATTAACTCGTAATTAATCCAATCTGAAATTAATGATATTCTCATTAACAGTATCCCCATGAAATCTTTCTGGTTCATTTATGTGAAATCTAGACACATACTAGTCTGGGTAGTATGTGGCCCCAGACCCACCAATGTTACTGCCTTCTCAGTTCAGAAGCAATTAGGGGTAATAAACACGAGTATTTCTGGCAATATCTACATCCTGGGAACTAATAAGTACATTTACTCACAGTTCAGCGTCAACAGTGGGATGAATAAAGGTTTACCTCTTGCTGCGGACACAGTTCCGGTGGGATTAACCCCCATACCATTATGTCAATATCACTATATCCTGATCTTTTTACCATATGGGTATGGAGCCATTTTTGAACCTTCCATTTACGATTTTCTATACACCCTTCCCCCACTCCACCGTCTCCTGCCAAGCAGAGAGAAGCTGAGTCTGCAGTTACCTTGAATGGTCCCCTCCTGTCCTTGCTTACTGTGTATATCCATAACAGGAAGTGGTCTGATTTTAATATTTCATAATAAAGCTTGATGACAAGCTTTTGGGACCGTCCTAGGAGAGAGGGAGAAAGCAACAGTGGGATGGGTTCCATTACCAGATGGAGCCAAGCAATGTCTTATCCTGCTCCGATGTTATATCAGGCTTCACAATGCCCACCGTTACCACCATCCTCCTCTCCCCCACTCCACACCTAGCTCCCAGTCAACACCACACTGTGATCCTTTCCCAAGTGGGGGACACAAGATTCGTAAAACTGATGTTATTTTAAATCATATGTTCTTTTATAGCAACTCAAAGTTCAAAGTAAATTTGTTATCAATGAACGCACTCTATATGTCACCAAACATTCCCCTTAGATTAATTTTCTGGCAGGCAATCACAAAGAAGTACCATTGAATGAATGAAAACTACCCACAACAAAGACTGAAAAATCTTGCAAATACAAAAAGAAACAATCAATAATAGTAATAAATAAATGATACTGAGAACATGAGTTGTAGAGTCTTTGTAGAGTCCATAAACTGTGTTCAATGATGAGTTTAGTGTTGTGAAGGGTGAAGATGTCCATGCTGGTTCATGAGCTGAATGGTGGAAGTGTTAATAACTGTTCCTGAACCTGATGGTTTGGGATCTCCTTCCTGATGGTGGCAGCGAGAAGAGAGCATGTCCTGGATGGTGGGGACCCTTGATGATGGATGCTGCTTTCTTATGGTGGTGCTCTTTGTAGATGTGCTCAATTGTGAGGAAGGCTTTTCCTGTAATGGACTGGGCTGTATCCACCATTTTTTGCAGGCATTTCCATTCTTGGGCATTGATATTTTCATGCCAGACTGTGATGCAACCAGTCAGGATACTCTCCACTAGGCATCTTTTGAAGTTTGTCAGAGTTGAATTTCATTTACATGCTTTGATAATAAATTACTTTGAACTTTGATTCTTAAACAAAGATTATATTCACAAACGTCAAGGCAATTGTTCAAACTGCTATGATGTCCTAAATGGTGATCAGACTAATGGGGTTTCTTTGCAAAAGATGTACCCAGTCTCCAAATCAGTCATGTTTATAAACTGATTTTTTAACCTTCATAGAGCATGTGTGACTGATTATACATAGGGGCTTGTTATTGCTTTGCAATCCACGTTAACAAATGCTAACTTGTTTGGTTCTGTCTGGCTGTGGCTGTTTACCTAATCCCTTTGTTCTGAGACTGTTGATTTGGGATCAGGATGCTTTCACCAACAGTTGTTTTGAGGTAATTTGCTCTCCCTCCAGTTCTGTGAGTTTTGAGGTTTCTGATTGGGTTAACGTAGGATTGATGGACTGTCAGAGGTGGCAGGAGGTGCTTGGGTAGTCTTGGATCGACTGTGCTCTTCTGCCATTCACACCTATATATCTGCATGTCGTTGATTAAACTAACCTAAGGCTCTTCCTAGATGCTTTCCCTCCATTTTGAGCAGTTGAAGGCAATCATTCCGAAGAGCTGGTAGATTGTTATGGTTTTTCATCAAGGCTTTGAGAACGTCCTTCAAGTTTTTTCCCTGTCTTCTTATAGTTTCCTACGGTGACCGAAGTCAGAGTGGAGTGGTTTCTGGGTGGGAGATCTGACATCAGGTAGGTGTACCATGCAACCTGCCCAGCAGAGACAGATGAGATAGTCACAGTATAGTGGTTAATGCAATGCTATTACAGCTCAGGACGCTGGAGTCTGGAATCCATTTCCAGCACTGTTTGTACGTTCTCCCCGTGACTGCGAAGGTTTCCTCCGGAGGCTCCAGTTTCCTCCCACAGTCCAAAGACATATCAGTTAGTAGGTTAATTAGTCATTGTAAATTGTCCTGTGATTAGGCTAGGGTGAAATAGACGGGTTGCTGAGTAATGTGGTTCATTGGGCTGGAAGGGCCTGTTCCACGCAGTATATCTAAATAAATAAAATAATCATAGGTTATTCCTTGTAGTTTACCAGTCCACTTCTTTTTTGAAGTTTCCTGCTATTTTGCTGCCAGTGTTAATCCTCTCCCTCATTATGATCAAGTTTACAAACCCTGAATTTTCTGCTCTTTTGATCCAGTCTCGTCATATCATCAATTTATGGGTAACAATTATCACAGGCAAAGCTGCCTGCTATCTTGCAGGGAAGGTGATCTTCACTGGCCCAACAGCTACAGACTCCCTCAGTCGGCAAAATGGCAAGGACAAGAAAATCTTAGAAGCTTTAATTGAAGATTAATAGGATTTCAATTATTTTCTTTGATAACGCCAAGCATGTGTGGCATATGGCATCAAGGTTCTAAAGCTATGTTTAAAAATATCGACCTTTACTATTTACATCTAGGATGTTGCCGGGTCTTCAGGAGTTGAGTTACAGGGAAAGATTGAACAGGTTAGGACTTTATTCCTTGGAGCGTAGAAGAATGAGGGGAGATTTGATAGAGGTTTACAAAATTATGAAGAGTATAGACAGAGTAAATGTGAATAGGCTCTTTCCACTTAGATTAGGAGAGATAAATACGAGAGGACATGGCTTTAGGGTGAAAGGGGAAAGGTTTAGGGGGAACTTCTTCACTCAGAGAGTGGTGGGAGTGTGAACGAGCTGCCATTTGACGTGGTAAATGCAGGCTCACTCTTAAGTTTTAAGAATAAATTGGAGAGATACATGGATGGGAGAGGCCTGGAGGGTTATAGATTGGATGCAGCTCAATGGGACTAGCGGAGTAATGTTTTGGCACAGACTAGAAGGGCCGAATGGCCTGTTTTCAGTGCTGTAGTGTTCTATGGTTCTAACTACAGACTCACTTCAGTGAAGGGATGAGGATGTAAGTTATAGCGGGCAAGCAAACCATACAGCTAATCTTACAAATACTGGGATCACCAACCACAATGATCAAAGAATTGTTTTTTTACAAGTACATATAAACATAGATGCACTGATATTGGACAAGGAGTAAAGTGCCCTTTATTCTTGGCACTTTAGAACTATCACTTTATATTTTATATTTTCTTATGTCAGTGCATGAGAATACTTGGTCCATTGAGTCAATGCTATCCCTCAAAGCAATCCCATCAATCTCATTTCCCAGTTATCTATTTTTTCACACATATACATGAACATTCTCCAATTCTGCCGGTGGTAATAAACCTGTTTTTGATTCTGATTCTGATTCTTCAGTCGCTTACCCATAGGGTAATTTACAGAAAATAATTAACTTATAAAATAGTACATGTTGAATCAAGTTTATTGTCACATGCACATGTACAACGAAGTACTGGTACAATGAAACAGTCGGAGCAGCATCACAGGCGCTTTGATTCAAAGCGGTCAAGAAAAAAGCACTAGTGCAAAAAATAAAACACAGTCAGGGTTTTATTGTGACAGAGGAAGAGGGTCTCCATAGTGTTCCACTTCTGAGTTAGGAATAGGGTTCAATTAGGTTCAAGAACCTAATGGTTGCTAAAAGTAAATGTAAATGAACCCGTTGAACTTGGTGGTGTGGGGCTTACTTCAGAATTCTCTAACCGATGGTAACGGTGAGAAAAGGACATTGCCACCCCCATGGTAGGGATAAATGCTGCCTTCCTAAGCCAATGCCTCCTGTAAATCAAAGTTGCTGGTGAACGCAGCAGGCCAGGCAGCATCTCTAGGAAGAGGTACAGTCGATGTTTCGGGCCGAGACCCTTCGTCCTGACGTAAACGTCGACTGTACCTCTTCCTAGAGATGCTGCCTGGCCTGCTGCGTTCACCAGCAACTTTGATGTGTGTTGCTTGAATTTCCGGCATCTGCAGAATTCCTCGTGTTTGCCTCCTGTAAATGTTGACAACGGTTGACAATGCTGACTGTGCCCGTGATGGATTGGCTGCTGTCCACTACTCTCTGCAGCCTCGTGCATTCCTATGCAAAACCCAGGTCACTGTGTATTGAGACAGCTCCACGATCTGCTGAGCCATTACCCTCCGAGCCACTGAGTCACCCTTTCAGATAAGCCTTTGCAGTAATGCCTGGCAGAGGACTGGTTTCAGAGTTGGTCATGGCTGGGTGATCACCACAAGTTCTGCCCAATGAATCTCTGCAGTGGTCTTAATGAGGGTGTGGACCCACTCTGCCCTGCCTCAGGCTTCATTAATTTCCTGTGGATGTGTCTATTCTTACTTCAGGCTTGCAAACGCCTTCTGTTCTAAGTCAGTCTCACGCCAACAGTGGAGAGTGAGAAATGTTTGGTGCGTTGTGAAAATAATGGTTCGCTGTGCAGTAAGGTTCCTGTTTGTGGCATGTGTACACTTAAACACGGTCACCTTTCTCTTTGTGTCAGGTGTAGAGAATTGGACATTTCTCCAGGAAGGTAAGCTGACTGGCAACTTTTTAATTGTTTGAAGGCACAGAGATATCTGCAAGAAATTTGCACCCTAATAGTAAGACACTAAAAATATCTGCCAAAAAGGTTCTGTGCAAACCACAGCAGAGAACTAAATTTGTTACTTGTCTTGGTAATTCAGTTCAGTTCTGCTGTATATCATTTCAAAGTTTAATTGTTGCATAAAGCATTTGAAAAACATAATTTATAGTGAAAATATATGAAAAAATATATTCAATGATACACTAACCTTCAGTCTGACATCTAAAATATAACAATGAAGTTTAAAAAGATAAATATTATCAGGAGAAGATTAAAGTTTAATACTTTAATTATTCTTGATAAAAAAAAGAATATGGAGCTTCAACATATGGTGGCAAATTAAACACTTTTCATCTTTCAACTGAGACACTAAACCAGGATCTCACTCAACTGGTCATATTAGATCCTGAGAGAACATTTCAAATAAAACGTGAGCTTCTACTGATACGTTGCCAATATTTAACCTTCAGACAAGATCACTTCAAAAATAAAGGACTACCAAGTCTTTAACACACATTCCAAACTGTGGGTTTTGTGGTAAATAAATTGATTAGGGTGTTTTCTGCACTGAATATATTCAAAATTATTTAATTGACAGTAAAGTGATTTTGGATATTCTGAGGTCAGGAAATGTACAACAGAAACACAGCTCTTCTTTTTAACTCTAGTAACATCTTAACTAGCAAAGGTTTGTTCTGAATTATTTCAAACTTTACAGACCAATAATCATTACATTTTAAGTAAATTTATTCAAATAATTCAGAATTTGCTTCAATCGCAATGTATGCAGTGCCTCTTTTAGTTCACAAAATGTTGTTTCGGGAAGACAGCAGTAAACCATGCAGATAACTTAGATCCAGAACTATTACTGAAATGTACTTTTAAAGGATTTAATAGAAATTATGAAAATTATTTACTATAATCTACCAATTTTGAGAATAGGAAATTCATTATAATGAGTCTTGTTCTTTAGGACATTAATTCTCTTATTCTGGTTTCTCACCGCATTTCATTAAAGAGAAAAGCAAACATAGGCCTTACATTTTCAGAACTTTTTTTTCCCATTGGGCCTGAGTGTTGAGTTTATGTGTCAATCCTGGATGAATGCCAAACTTTCACCAAAATTTTGGCAACAAAGAAGGGGTTGTTGCATAGTAAATTCTTCACTCTAAATTGCCTTTGGTGTGCAGCTGAGCCATTGGGAATGCAGGGAGAATAGGTCTAAGGGAAAATTAATGGAAGAATAAAATGTTCTGTCAAACAGCGTCAACTCAATGGTTTGAAATGGTGTCCTTGAATGCCGTAAGGAGATCTGAAAATCCTTGCAGAAATTTAGTGAAAAAAAACGGACAGAATATAATAATAGCGCTAACAACAGGAATTCTGCAGATGCTGGAAATTCAAGCAACACACATCAAAGTTGCTGGTGAACGCAGCAGGCCAGGCAGCATCTGTAGGAAGAGGTGCAGTCGATGTTTCAGGCCGAGACCCTTTGTCAGGACTAATTGAAGGAAGAGTGAGTAAGAGTGAGTAAGAGTAATCCCTTACGAAGGGTCTCGGCCTGAAACATCGACTGCACCTCTTCCTACAGATGCTGCCTGGCCTGCTGCGTTCACCAGCAACTTTGATGTGTGTTGATATAATAATAACAGTTGATTTGATCCCATTACGTTCCTCAAAAGCAAATTAAGCTATCTACTTTCCCAGAGAAGTGAATCCCAATTAGGTTCCCCTTTCTTATAACTGACTGTTCCTATGTATTTTGATACTGGCTTAAAATTGTTATTTTCAGATGTGTGATAAAAGGAATGAGTAACCCGTTTTATTGGTTACCCACAGGTATTTCATCACTGTTGTCACAAGATGAAGATCTGAAGTGTTTTACGCGAATGTTAGATGATCTGACATGTTTCTGGGATAACAGCGAAGAAACAAATTTCACTTACAAGTTCTTCTACAGCACTGAGTATATCATCATAATACTACAAAGTCTCACACTGTGTTATTACCCTATAATTACTAAGTAAACTATTATTGATTAGTTTAAGTCCTCAGCTGATCAGTCTTGTCATTAAATGTGCCAGCTCTATCCGGCATCAGGCACACTAAAAGCAAGTAGCACAACACTTTATGGGTGGCACAGTAGCGCAGTGGTTTACGGTACACGAGACATGAGTTCAGTTCCTGTTGCTGCCTGTAAGGAGTTTGTAGGTCCTCCAGGGGTGCCGGTTTCCTCCCACAGTCCAAAGACATACCGGTTGGTAGGTTAATTTGTCATTGTAAATTGTCCTGTGATTCAGCTCAGATTAAACCGGGGGATTGCTGGGTGGCAGGGTTCAAAGGGCTGTATTGTGATATCTGTGTTTTACCTCAATAAATAAACACAGTTGACATTGTGACTTGTTCTTTAGTCACAATGTCTGCATTCTTGGTAGCTGGCATCCTGTTGGGTATTATTGATCGGCTTTGCTGATTGTGTATCCCTCAGATTGTGATTGCTCCAAAGAAAATAGCCAGTATTAATCATCCTTAGTACAGAAGTGAACAATTACAGACTGCTGCAGCAACCTATCTTGAGGGTGGAAACATGATACAAGTGTAACCTCTGTTGGAATTAGGTATTTCAGCCAAGTCTCTGGATGCAAGGGTTTTAGGGGATTAAGTCTCAATGTGTGATTATATCAGAGAAGAAAACTTATCCATTTCACAGGATGGTGGTTATTTATTCAACCCGACAATATTATTATTTTCATATGCTGTATGTTCCAGCACAACTTACAACAATGAGACAAAAAATCACAGCAACAAATAAGAAACTGGAGGAACTCAGCCAGTCAAGGCAGCGTCTGTGGAAAACGTTCAATCAACATTCCAAGTCCTTCTCCCTCCACAGGTGCTGCCTGACTCACTGAGCTCCTCTAACTTCTTGTTTGTTGCTCCAGATTTCAGCACCTGCAATCCCTTGAATGTCACAGGCATTCATCAGATTGCAATCATAATAATCTATTCGTCACTCGGCAGGGGCCAATAAAAAGAAGTGAGGTGTAAGCAAGCGGAGTGGCCATTGTGTGGGTGGACAATGCTAGAGTGGTCAGGCTTAGATGAGAACAGGCTTGGGGAAGCACAGGCAGAGGTTCTAAGTAAGTTCCCCCGCCCCAGTTAGTTCATAGCTAGTGCACTGAGAATGGGTCCAGGGATTGTGATATGTTCCTTGTGTGAGATGTGGGAACTTTGGGAGACATCCTTGTCTTCCATGCAGCTTCTTAGGACCCATGTTAAGGAACTGGAACTGCAGCTGGATGACCTTTGGCTTATACAGGAAATTAAGGAGGGAGGTAGAGACCCCTAAGTTGTGGAGGCAGGTACATACGAGACTGTCAGGAGAGGGAAAGAGAACAGGCAGCCAGTGCAGAGTACGTCTGTGGCCATTCCCCTCAGTAATAAGTATACCACTTTGGATACTGATGGGGGTGGGGAGGAGTGGGGAGAACAACCTACCAGTGGGAAACTGCAACAACCTGATCTCTGGTACTGAGTCTGCCTCTGAGGCCCAGAAGGGAAGGACGCAGAAGAGGAGTGCAGAAGTGATTCGCGATTCCATAAGTAGAGGAACAGACAGCAGGTTCTGTGGATGTGAACGAGAAATCCAGATTTTGTGATGCCTCCCATGTGCCACAGTCAAGGATGTCTCAGATCTGGTCCACAGCATTCTAAAGGGGGAGGGTGAACAGCCAGAAGTCATGGTACATATTGGTACCAACGACATGCATTGAGAAAGGGAGGAGTTCCTGAAGAAAGAATATAGGGAGTTGGGTACAATGGAACTTATTGCCACAGATGGCTGTGCAGGCCAAGTCATTGGGTATATTTAAAGCAGAGATTTTTGATTAGTAATGGTGTCAAAGCTTTTGGGGAGAAGGCAGCAGAATGGGGTTGAGAGGGATAAAATCAGCTATGATGGAATGGCAGAGCAGACTTGATAGGTCAAATGGTCTAATTCTGCAATGTCTTATAGCCTTATCTACTATTCCTTTTAGACTTAATTCACTTGATGCAGAGCAGTATTTTGTTCTGCAACAATTTTTGAATACGATATGGAACCAGGGTATTGGAAAATCCAGCTCATGAAAAACTTGAAAAAACACAGATGATGGAAATCTGAGATAAAAACTAGAAAATGCTGGGAACATTTAGCAGGTCAGACAGCATCCACAGAAAGAGAAGCAGAGTCAATGTCTCAGGTCTGAGATTTTTGTCAGATGTACCAACAAAGGGGCCAGACCTGAAACAGAAAATCCAGGCAATTGACTACAAGATATGCAAGTGTAGGCATCCACACTGAATGTTGCAACAGGTAATTTTGGTTTGGTGTGAATTTTTAAAATGGTTGATTCCATCAAGGCCATTTCATGAAATTAGGGAAGGTATAAAACAGAATGTTGATATACTATCGTCTTTTTCGGTACTATTTCTCAACCACAATAACTTCCACAACGTTGATCCTCAGTGGGTTAGTTTGCTTGCAGCAGTGTGCCCAAGCATGCAAACATTTTGTCTGTGATGTTTCTGTTCTCGGTTTCATCAAGCAGATGGAAAACCATCAGAGGAGGGATACAGTGGGTCGCTTCCCCGAACTAGTGGCAAGATTTTAATTCTGCTATAAATTCCCCTTCCAAGTGTCACTCTGATTTTCCATTTTACAGGGAAAGAATACAGAAGCAATGTTACACAACATCATACAGAGTGCCTGGGAATTCAACAAGACATGTTTGTGCTATTCCAGTAGAGGATATTGTGCTTTTTCAGCCACTTTTCACTGAAGTAATTGAATCATCTTCCAATGAGTCAGAAATCAGTCAATATGTATCAATTGAGTCAGTAGGTAAGTGACAATTTTTCTCATTCTTATCTTTCACTCACAAGCAGAATTTGTGTCTGAAATGACATTAGTGAATTTCCTCTGCAACACAACTCATGTTTAAAAATATTACATTCATGTTATATTTCACTGTTTTGTGGTCCCTTTACAGAGCCTCACACAATGAGCTAACTTCCTTAATTACTGTCCGTTATGTTGCTGGTGTTTAGGGCAGCAAAGAAGGTGGTGTTTATCATGTCAGTAGCTTCCTCTTGCTTTTCCCTACTGCGAGTCATGCAAGTTCCGGGTGGAGACGCTGGAATACCATCGCACTCAGATGTAGAAGGATTCTTCATTGCTGTTTCCTTAACAATTTTACTTTACCATTCAGGGTTGTTAGCTCTGAGCTGAACCCCAAAACCTGGAGGACCGGTGGACCACTCTTTATCTGGCCTCTACCCTTTGACCGGTTTGGCATGGATGACTCTACCAAGAGCCAAAGCACAAGACCCTGAATCCAGCCAACATAGCTCTCCAGGTCATTGTGGCACGTAATCCTCCAAACCACGACAAGGTTGTGGTCCTCTTAGAGGGCAATCAGCCAGATGCGATCCTATTCACCCTTAGAAAACATTAATCTAATGTCATCTTCTCAGGAGTACTTGTGAACTTTAATCACTTCCAATTGCTTAAAAATTGTCTTTCTTCTCTTCACTCAGTTCTCCTAGACCCACCTTCCAATGTCTCAGTCCATTTGAATGGCAATCCACGTGAACTCCGTATTGACTGGGTTCCACCAAAAAATCCTGACATAAATGAATTTCTGATCTATGAAATTAGTTACTGGAAGGATAAGTCCAGCCCTGCTTCTGCAAAGGTGAGGTAGATTCTACAAGGAGAGAACCGATTAATTACAATGTGCTTAAGTCCAAAATTTTTGAAGCATGAACATAGTGAGTGTAACAAAGGCAACAATAATGTTCGTAATCATTGCCAAACAACAATACCTCTGGCTAGCTGAGCACTCCATGTACAATGCAGTCTCCTAGGATGCAACCTCCTGACTTGTCCAGCACCTCTTATGGATGAAGGCAAGGCAGTGGCTACATTGACTTTTGCAATGCCTTTGACAAGCTCCTATATGAGAGGTTGGTCAAGAAGGTTCAGTCACTCAACATTCAAGATGAGGTAATAAACTGGATTAGACATTAGCTTTGCAGGAGAAACCAGAGAGTGATAGTAAATAGTGGAAACTTATCAATCGTGGTGTTCCTCAGGGATCAGTGCTGGGTCCATTATCAACAATCCGGATGATAATGTAGTAAGCTGGATCAGCAAGAGTGGGGTGTAGTGGGCAGCGAGGAAGTCTATCAAAGCTTGCAGTGGGATCTGAACCAGCTGAAAAAGTGGGCTGAAAATGACTGATGGAATATAATGCAGACAAGTTTGAGGTGTGGCAC
This sequence comes from Mobula birostris, assembly GCF_030028105.1. Taxonomy (NCBI): domain Eukaryota; kingdom Metazoa; phylum Chordata; class Chondrichthyes; order Myliobatiformes; family Myliobatidae; genus Mobula; species Mobula birostris. The sequence goes on from NC_092381.1 coordinate 29,200,071, forward strand.
TTTGGGAGACCAAACCAGGGTAGGATTTACATGGTGAGTATTAGGGCACTGAGGAGGGCAGTAGGTCAGAGGGATCTGGGAATACAGACTTAATTCACTCAAGTGCAGGAGAATGAGGGGAGTTTTGATGGAGGTATACAAAATTATGAGAGATATAGATAGGGTAAATGCAAGCAGGCTTTTTCCACTGAGGTTGGGTGAGACTAGCACTAAGGGTCATGGTTTAAGGGTGAAAGGTTAAATGTTTAAGGGGCCCATGAAGGGGAATTATTTCCACTCAGAGGGTGAATGGATGGGAGGGGTATGGAGGGGGGTGGTCTGGGTGCAGGTCGAGGGGACTAGACAGATTAATAGTTTGGCATGGACTAGATGGGCCAAAAGGTCTGTTTCTGTGCTGTGGTATTCCATGACTCTAAGAAAAGGATGAGATACCACAAAATAAGACCAAAGTAAGCCCATCACGGATGGACTAAATATTGGGACCATAAATCCTTTAAAAGCGGGTTGTCAAACTGATTACAATTTGGTTTTCTTTCGAAGATAATTTCTCAACTAATTTTTATACTACTGTAATTATTCTGGCCTTTCTGTTTTCTTCGTTACCTTTGCTCCTTGCTAAATTGCTTTGGAGTGTGAATTAATCTTCATCTCACGGTTACACCTAGCCTCATTTGTTGTGTGTTTCTGTGTAGGCCATCATATATGCGTGTCTGTATTATGCATGTTCATCTGTGTGTGGGTGGGTGGGTGTGGGGTTAATGGTGTAATCATGTAATAATTTATTAGGGGCATTCAAGAGTTCAGTTTCAATCTTGTAGCATGTAATTGGCATCAGCTAAAGCCTAGAATGAAGGTTATGTGCAATATAATACCTTTAAAATACATAGATTCCAATCTGCATCATCTCACCACATGTAATTTTGGAGAATTCATAATTACTCATCAATATTTAATGATTTCAACTGATTCCCTGTAAACTTTGCAACATCCCACAAACATGGTACTCAGACAGAACCTGATTCTTCTTCCACTCCTCCTACCCTCTAAAACCTTTGCCCTGAGAGGGAGCACTTGACTTATGTGAGCTGGGTTCAAGGACATGTTATAACCCCTCCCCCAACAGTGCTAGAATAATAATTGATAAATCCCTTCTTTCAGAGTGTGACTGTCAGTTTCAAAGAGTATCATGATCTTCGGGACCTAAAGGCTGGAATTAGGTACATGGTTCGCCTGCGCACCAAACCCGATGGCATTTCATTTGATGGCTTCTGGAGTGCCTGGTCAGAAACAGTATCAGCTGTAACGCCCTATTCTTCAGGTGATTTTAAACCAAACCACTTTCACTTCCTCACTAAGCATCTACATTATTTATAAGGAATACTGATATTAATAAACTTAATTATAATTGTGTTTTTCTTTTTGCCTTCAAGATAAAATGGATATTATATAAAACTAACTTGTAGAAGAATTACAAATTTTTTTTTAGTTACTTCAAGCCATTTGTCTGTCTGGTGATGGGGAGTTTCTCTTTTCATTGCTTACCAGATGAAATAAGTCTACGCTGTTCAAGCCCTGACCTCCAGTTCATAACCTGCCAATGGAAAGTGAACAAAACTGAAGAGGGCACTCGTTACAGTCTCTACTATCAGACAAGGTAACTCTGCCGTTTAAACATGAAACACTAGCGATCTAGAGCTCCCAATGGGGGATGGAAACGAAGGTTGTGGAATGAGGATGGACTGATGGGTGAAAGACGGGGTGAACTAGAACCCAACATGACAATGGGCATACCAAATTCAATATACAGTATGTCGAGGTAGTTATGATTTTTTCTCATATTTAACAGCGGAATAAAATATGTGGTAGATATATTGTATTGATCAAGAATGGACAAAGTCAAAGTAAAATTTATTATCACCAAGTATGTGTATGTTGTCACATACTACCTTGAAATTCATTTTATTGCAAGCATTTACAGAAAATAAAGAAATACAATAAAATTTATGAAAAACTATACATAAACAAAGAATACAAGCAATCAGTTTGCATAAAAAACTGTGTAAATAAAAATAAAATAATACTGAGAATATCAGTTTCGGAGTTCTTGAAAGTGAGTCTGTAGGTTGTGGGATCAGTTCGGAGTTGTGGTGAGTGAAGCTATCCATGCCAGTTCAGAGCCTGATTTTTTGTATAGTTCCCGAGCCTGGTGGAGTGGAACCTAAGGCTCCTGTACCTCCTGCCTGATGGCTGTAGTGAGAAGAGAGCATGGCCTGGATGGTAGGGAGCTTGATAATGGATGCAGGATTTTTGTGAAAGTGCTCCATGTAAATGTGCTCAAAGATGGGGTGGGCTTTGCGTGTGATGGACTGGACAGTACCATCACTTTCTATAAACTTTTCCATGCACAAATATTCCATTATTCAAGAAGGGGACCGGGATAATCCTGAAAACTATAGATTGGTGAGACTGACATCAATGGTAGGGAAGTTACTGGAGAGAATTCTTAGGGATAGGATTTCTGAGCATTGGGAAAACCATGGCCTCATCAGAGAGAACTAGCATGGCTTTGTGTGGGGCAAGTTGTGTCTTGCAAACTTGATTGAAGTTTTTGATAAGGTGTCAAGGGTGATGATGGAGGTAGAGATGTGGATATAGTTTACATGGAGTTTACATGGATGTTAGTTTTGACACGGTCCCTCATGACAGCCTCATCCAGAGGATTAACATGCAGAGGGTTCATGATGACTTTAGGTTCAGAACTGGCTTGCCAATAGAGGAATGAGGGTCGAGGTCAATGGGACCTGTGATTAGTGGTGCTCTTCCGAGATCTGTACCAGGATCACTGCTGTGTGTGTGGTGTATAAAAATGACCTAGATGAAGATGTAGATGGGTAGGTCAATAAGTTTGCAGATGATAATAAAATTGGTGGTGTTTTGGATAGCGGAGAAGCCTGGCAAAGAATACAATGAAATATACATCAGTTACAGATGGGGTGGATCAGGGAAAAATAGCAGATGGAGTTTAACTCAGCCAATTTTGAAGTGTTGCACCTTGGTAGGTCAAATGCAAAGAGACATATACTATTAAGGGTAAGATCCTTAACCGTGTTGATGAGCAGAGGGATCTCGTGATCCAAGTTCATAGCTCCCTGAAAGTGGCTGCACAGGTTGATAGGGTGGTTAAGAAGGATATGGCATGTCTTGCCTTTATTAGTTGAGGCACTGAATTCAAAAGGCAGGAAGTTATAGTTGCAGCTTTATAAAACTCCAGTTAGGCAGCCTCTGGAGTACTGAATGCAGTTCAGGTCATCCCATTATGGAAAAGATGCCGATACTTTGGAGAGGGTGCAGAAGAGGTTTACCAGGATATTTCCTGGATTAGAGGGCCTGTGCTATAATGAGAGGTTGGACAAACTTTGTTCGTTTTCTCTGGAGCAGTGCAGGCTGCAGGAAAATCTGATAGAGGTTTACAAGATTATGAGAGGCATAGATAGAGTGGACAGAGAGTATCGTTTTCCCAGGTTGAAATGTCTAATACCAGTGGGCATGCCCATAAGGTGAGAAGGAATAATTTCAAAAGAGATGTGAGGGGCAATTTTTTATACACACAGAGCGGTGGGTGCCTAGAATGCACTGCCCCAGGTGGGGGCAGAAACAATAGAGACTTTAAGAGACATTTAGACAGGCACATGAATGGAAGGATATGTACATAATATAGGCAGAACAGATTAGTTTAGTTAGCCATTTGATTAATAATTTCATTTATTCAGCACAATACTGTGCACCAAAGGGCCTGTTCCTGTGCTGTACTGATCCATGTTCTATGGTCTAAATGTCATCATTCTAAGCCAATCGTCCAGAGCTAGATAAAGGTATCGAGCTGGCTCAACGTGTCACAACACAACCCAATCCTGGTGCACAATTCCAAGTCTTGTATTGAGTAACTGGGTGCTAGAAGGATGCCGAAACATGTTTTATCTTGCTCTTGGCTGCCATCTAATAAGATCATTACTCATTTGAACTTGAGTTCAGCGCAACTTTCCTCCTGCTCCCCATAAATGACATCTCTGCTGACTGTGTTCCCCTGAATGTCTTAAAGAAGAAATTTAGATAACCAACTCTATTTATGTTTCATAATGCATGTGGCCCAAATTATCATATTCTCATTATCTCTCTCTCTCACACACACACTCTCTCATTCTCACACTCACTCTCTCTCTCACACTCAAACTCACACTCACATATTAAATGGAACCATTGAACCATTATCCCACATAGTTCTATGTACACCCAATAGGATGGAAACATCCTTTCACCTTTTACCTTATCAAGCCAACCTTTTCAAAAAAATGCACTTGTGTGTCATTACTTAGTGATATTGCATTCTTTTACAGAAAGAAATTTTCTAGTTAGCTTTCTCATACATTTCAAAAGAGCTTGAGAAATTAGAACATCCAGTTAAAATCTTCATCATCTGAACTGGTGACCACAAGTACTGTATACAGGCACATGTAAAGTTGTGTTTTCGGTCACTAACATGGAAAATGTGACAAATGTTCAAGTGATCAAAAACAGAACGCTACATCTTCTCTTCAAACTTAAGAGTACCCCTTTTGATCAGTAGTAAGTGCTACTATGGGCTGAGAATGCATTTTATGCTCAGGTACTTATGGAAAGGACAGATAGGCCTTTGTACGATTATCATGAAATGTCAGAATGCTGAGGAAAGATGAGAAGAATATCAGGAGTATTTTATAGAAGTGGGAATGCAGATTCTGTGTTTTACCACCTAGATAATGGGTTTTATTTCCAGTTACCGATACACACGGCTCATTGTTAGTGATTGGCCTTTCAGTTGCTCAATTGATGACTTGGAAAGATAAAGAGTTTGCAATGTCTCCAATGCTTTGTTTGTACAAATTCCCAAATTAAATAAGTGAATGAGGTGGAGCAGAAGAAGTAACTGGATACCAATTTTCTTACTTGTGTTTTGCCAACATTTCTTGAGCAAAATATTTATTTTTCTGCCAGACCGGAGGTGTGGAAAATATGCAGCAATCAAAGAAACACTACCAGAGGGGATGGCATCACCTACCAGTGCACCATTGCAACATCGGAAGCCAATAAGACAGTCGTTATCATTAATGCATCCTACCCACATCACATACAGACATTTTACAAGAAGCCCTTCAAGACTGAAAATATTGGTAAGTGAGGGAGGATTAGTTACCATAGATACATAGTAGGATATGCACCACACCTGTCTACACCACAAGTAAGTAACGTAGTCCTGAAATGACTCTGCTCTTGTAAACTTTCTCCCATTTCCAGCAAACAGACACGTAGTTGAAAAGGAGTTAAGTGTGCTTCAGGTTCATATACAATGCCTTTTAAGTGAAATGAAAATTTAACTCTGCTGACATCCTTCATGATCTTAGGATGTTCCACACACTTCACAGTGCAGAGTAAAACCTGTAGTAGACAGAGGCAAACGTGAAAGCAGAAAGTAACTTGGTGGGTGGGGGTGGGGGGGCTAAAGGCAGAAGGTCTGGATCTGGCAAAAGAATTTGGTAGCATGTACATTATGCCTCATTCCTCAGAAGATGATTTGCATATGGCTCCATTGATAGCCCAAGCAGTAAAAGGAGTTGAAGCAGGTTTACTGGCACCAGGCAAGATGCTGACAGGTATCTGCGGGGCACAGTAGTAGAGTAACACTATTACAGTGCCAGCTGTAAGATCGGAGTACCGTCTGGGTAGTCTCCAGCCCCTTGGTATGAACATTGAATTCTCCAACTTCCAGTAATTCCCTCCCCGTCCCTTCCCCCATCCCAGTCTCACTCTGCCCCTCCCCCAGCTGCCTATCACCTCCCTCATGGTTCCGCCTCCTTCCACTACCCATTGTGCTTTCCCCTATTCCTGCCTATCCCCTCCCTGCTTCCCCTCCCCCACCCCTTTATCTTTCCCCTTACTGGTTTTTCACCTGGCACCTGCCAGCCTTCTCCTTCCCACCCTCCACCCACCTTCTTTATAGGGCCAACAACAGGAATTCTGCAGATGCTGGAAATTCAAGCAACACACATCAAAGTTGCTGGTGAATGCAGCAGGCCAGGCAGCATCTCTAGGAAGAGGTACAGTCGACGTTTCAGGCCGAGACCCTTTGTCAGGACTAACTGAAGGAAGAGTTAGTAAGAGATTTGAAAGTGGGAGGGGGAGGGGGAGATCCAAAATGATAGGAGAAGACAGGAGGGGGAGGGATGGAGCCAAGAGCTGGACAGGTGATTGGCAAAAGGGATATGAGAGGATCATGGGACAGGAGGTCCGGGGAGAAAGACAAGGGGGGGAAACCCAGAGGATGGGCAAGGGGTATAGTCAGAGGGACAAAAATAAATAACGGATGGGGTACGAGGGGGAGGTGGGGCATTAGATGTTCCTCCAACAACACCTTATATTCCGTCTGGGTACCCTCCAACCTGATGGCATGAACATCGACTTCTCTAACATCCGCTAATGCCCCACCTCCCCCTCGTACCTCATCCGTTATTTATTTATATACACACATTCTTTCTCTCTCTCTCCTTTTTCTCCCTCTGTCCCTCTGACTATACCCCTTGCCCATCCTCTGGGTTCCCCCCCCCTTGTCTTTCTCCCTGGACCTCCTGTCCCATGATCCTCTCATATCCCCTTTGCCAATCACCTGTCCAGCTCTTGGCTCCATCCCTCCCCCTCCTGTCTTCTCCTATCATTTTGGATCTCCCCCTCCCCCTCCCACTTTCAAATCTCTTACTAACTCTTCCTTCAGTTAGTCCTGACGAAGGGTCTCGGCCTGAAACGTTGACTGTACCTCTTCCTAGAGATGCTGCCTGGCCTGCTGCGTTCACCAGCAACTTTGATGTGTGTTTCTTTATAGGGCCTCTGCAGTCCTTACGAAGGGTTCCAGCCCGAAACGTTGACTGTTCTTTTCCACGGGTGCTGCCTGACCTGCTGAGTTCCTCCAGCGTATTGTGAGTGTTGGGTTAGGGATAGTGAGTTGTGGGCATGCTATGCTGACATTGTGACACTTGTGGATTGCTCCGTACAATCCTGGCTGATTTGATTTGACACAAACAACACCTTTCACTGTTTGTTTCAATGTGCATGTGACCAATAAAGCTAATCAGACACTTGCAGTCATACAGCGCTTTATAAACTCCAAAGACAGGGAGATGGTATTCTCAACAAAAGATTCTGCCTATATTTATGATGCCAAGCAGTCACTACAGCATTGTGCTGGTCCAAATTCCATTTGCTGGCCACAGTATTGCTTTATATGTCTTTCCAACTATACAACACCTGGCACTACTAACACAGTCCACCACCACCTTGGTTCCATTTGAAGCTACTTGGTTTCATTAACTCCTTTATTGCAGGGCCACTCTTCATCAAACTTCCATACTAATCTCTGTTCCAGCTTTATCCTCCAAAAAGCAGTTGCCCTTGGGACTACCACTATTTCTTGCATTTCTGTGTAGTTCCCTCTTTATTGCCTCCAGACTATTAACAGTACCTCAACCCCTAATCAATTCACTTAATTCTCTTTTGCATTTGATGGATCTCGAAAATTTTCAATCTCTGGGTTCTTTTAGGAGTTCAGGAATGAGTGAGAAACTTTGATTTTCATAATCATTTATTTTAAAGTTTAAACAAAGGATCATAGCATTTGAAACTAAGTGAGGAGCTGAGAAGCAAAGCAGAGATTAAAGAGATTCCATAGATTCAATATAAAGAAGATGGCACCTTTGAAAAATCTATCACCTATATATTTGAGATAACAGAAAATCCCTTAGATAACAGAATCCAATCAAAAGGTGATATAATTAAAACAATTATAACTCATGTATAATGTGCTAACATTTAGCCAATTAAAAAATGAAATTGGTAGTCCTTCCAGGTGAGGCGACACTTCACCTGTGAGTCGGCTGGGCTGATATACTGCGTCCGGTGCTCCCGATGTGGCCTTCTATATATTGGCAAGACCCGATGCAGACAGGGAGATCGTTTCACTGAACACCTACGCTCTGTCCACCAGAGAAAGCAGGATCTTCCAGTGGCCACACATTTTAATTCCACATCCCATTCCCATTCTGATATGTCTATCCACGGCCTCCTCTACTGTAAAGATGAAGCCACATTCAGGTTGGAGGAACAACACCTTATATTCCGTGTGGGTAGCCTCCAACCTGATGGCATGAACATTGACTTCTCAAACTTCCACTAATGCCCCACCTCCCCTTCGTACCCCATCCATTATTTATTTATATACACACATTCTTTTTCTCTTTCTCCTTTTTCTCCCTTGTCCATCCTCTGGTTTCCCCCCCTTCCTCTTTCTTTCTCCCTAGGCCTCCTGTCCCATGATCCTCTCATATCCCCTTTGCCAATCACCTGTCCAGCTCTTGGCTCCATCCCTCCCCCTCCTGTCTTCTCCTATCATTTTGTATCTCCCCCTCCCCCTCCCACTTTCAAATCTCTTACTATCTCTTCTTTCAGTTAGTCCTGACGAAGGGTCTCGTCGACTGTACCTCTTCCTAGAGATGCTGCCTGGCCTGCTGTGTTCACCAGCAACTTTGATGTGTGTTGTAACTGCTGTACCAGCTTCAGCCAGTAAGTGGGGATGAACACTACATACTGTGAAAAATACTTGAGTTTCTTAATGATACAAATTATGGTTTCTTTTTACTGATACGATTAAAACTATGATTTTAGTCTTGCATTAATTCAATTAATATCTTATAAAAAGTATAAAAAAGGACAACTGATTCCAACAAGTTTCACAATTCTGTACTCCCCAGTGCTTCCTATTGATTTTGCATGCCTAAGTTAAGTATTTCTTTCCCCTAAAGTCTTTGTAATTCCATTTCAATAAGACAGTGTCTTCAACCTGCACTCATCTAATTTGTTTATCACACTTACAACATCTATACCTCTCTATGAAATCTAAAGGTTATAGATTAATGATGTGCAAACACAAAACCAGTTGGCCCTCTTCAGGTGGTTTGGGTGTTGTTTTAAAAGATATAATGAGGAGATCGCTCAGCTCACATCCCCACCTCCAGTTGCACACTTTGCACAAGTTGCCTTAACTCTGAACCGGCGACACATTTGATTGCTGCTCTCCTGTGTACCTTCTGAGACCCGGACTACCCAAGATAGGCATTCAAGGCTCTGAAAAAAATAAAACCAACACTGTTTCTGCAAAGGAGACACAAGGGACGACATAAGCAACAAACAATCTACTGGAGGAACTCAAGTTCAAGTTCAAATTCAGGGTTATCGTCATCTGACTGTACCTGTACATAACCAAACAAAACAATGTTCCTCTGGACCATGGTGCAACTGCAAAACGTATATCACACTCAGAACCTAAAACAAAATATTACCACAAATAAATTAATAAGCATAATTTAAAATGCATGTAGTTCACAGCTTAGGTAAACAGTAAACAGCTCAGGAAGGAAAGTCAAAGTAAAATTTATTATCAAATAATGTATATGCTACTGTATACTACCAAGCCTTGCAGGCATTAGGAAAATAAAGAAATACAATAGAATTTATGAAAAACTATACATAAACAAAGATTATCAACCAATATGTGAAAGAAGACAAACTGTGCAATTACAAAAAAATCATGAGTACTAGTTAATAAATAATAAAACTAATAACGAGTCCTTTGAAATGAGCCTGTAGGTTGTAGAAACAGTTCAGAATTGTGGTAAGTGAAGAAAAAGAAAATATGATTATCTTTATTTGTCACATGTACATCAAATTTTCCAGTGCAATGTGTTGTTTGCATCAAATCAAACCAGCAAGAACTGTGCTAGATAGCTCAGAAGTGTTGCCATGCTTCCAACGCAAACATAGCATGCCCACAAGTCAGCAACCCTAACCCAAAGGTCACCCTTGATTCTGAGTGACTGTCCAAGATTGTGGAATCTAGAAATGGCTTCTTAAGAAAAGCTTCCTTCACTGTTAATATAATGAAACTGATCCATATATTTTACTTTGTCCCAGTCCGTCCTGATCCCCCAAGAATTATGAAGACTGATATCAGCACAACAGGTGGGAAACTGCGTCTCTTTTGGGAGCCACCGATCAAAAAGTTCCAGAATCAAATGGTTTATCAGATCAGGTACTCTGAGGAAAATGGGACAGGATGGAAGGTGAGTGGATTATTGTTAGGGTCAAACTTCACTTCCATCACCATTCTTTAATGGGCTATTAACAGTCTCAATGTGACATCAATCGATTTAACAATAGTGAAGAGGTAAGTGACACTTCAAGTGGACTATGACTAGGCATCCAAAGCATCCTAATTGTATTACTTTGTACCCTTCTTATTATGAAAATCAGGGTGTTTGGAGGTTCCAAGCTCAAACTGAAGTCTGAACACAGCCATCCAGTTCTGGAAGACCTCAATTTGAAAGTTTGTTTTGAGGACCTCAGAATTGATTATCTTGTTGTCAACCTGATATTAATATAGCAGACACCACAAAATCATAGGTGCTTCTTCAATGATGACAAAAGCAATCTACAGACATTCCAAACCTGCCACATTTGTGACCCAGCCCTCAAGGAAGGGTGTCTTAGTGATGTACACCATGCACCATTACTCCCAGTGTCTAGAATTTGCAGTATGTTCTCCTGATTTAATAGTGATTCCATGAACTTGTTCTGCAAAAAAAAATACAGTTCATCTCCACACACAAAATGCTGGAGGAACTCAGCAGGCCAGGCAGCATCTACAGGAAAGAGTACAGTCGATGTTTTGGCCTGAAACATTGACTGTACTCTTTTCCACAGATGCTGCCTGGCCTGCTGAGTTCCTCCAGCATTTTGCGTTTGTGGCTCGGATTTCCAGCATCTGCAGGTTTTCTCTTGTTTGTCAGTTCATGTCCATATATTTACCTTCAAATCAGAAATGTCCACTCTTTTAGACACTAGTCATCTATTGGGAAACAGATGGAAAATACTTTGGTGTCAGTAAGAAGAAATGAATAAATCATACTTTTATTAATAATATGGACATGTTCACAAAATATATGCATGTGAACTTTATAAATACAAGAGACGATGATGAAGGGTCTTGGCCCGAAATGTCAACAGTTTAATCGTCTCCATAGAGGCTGCCTGACCTGCTGAGTTCCTCTGCATGTGAACTTTCACATTTTTCTGCATTTGTTGGAATAATGCCAAGACAGAAACCAGGGTATTCAAATGTTACCAGCTTGGGGTACTGACTTGTGAAAGTTTTTGGTTAAGTAAACTTTTATATAAAGTGCATAATTTGTATGAATTCATTTTCAAATAAAGTTGAAAAATGTGGCTAAATTGATGCACGTGGCCAGTATACTGATGTGACAATTTCTACCGGAAAACATTGTGCTAAGACTGGGTGACAGCTGCAACACCCTAACTGAAGGGTATATAGACGAACAGCAGCACTGGAACTTTTTGTGAACGAAAAATGATTAGCATGATGTGAGATGGCACACATTGCTAAAGTAATGTCAAGTCAAATACTTTGAAAAGAAAAATATAACCAAAAATATTAATTAAGCTAAACACGCTTGAAAAACATAGAATGAGGGTTATTATCACTGACGTATATCGTGAAATTTGTTGTTTTGCAGCAGTATTACAGTGCAAGACATAAAATTACTATAAATTACAAAATAAATAAACAGTGCACATTATGGATAAATGATGGAATGTTTTGGTTCATGGACCACTCAGAAATTTGAAGGCAGAGGGGAAGAAGCTGTTCCTAAAACATTGAGCTTGGGTCTCAAGGTTGCCCCGATGGTAGTAATGGGAAAAGTGCATGTACCAGATGCTGAGGGTCCTTCGTGATGGATGCTGCTGTCTTGAGCCACCGCCTCTTGAAGATCTCATGATGGTAGCGAAGGTTATTCCTGCGCCAGCACTGGAGAAAGTAATCAAAGGCAGAAAGAGCAAAAAAGGTGTGATAGAAACAAGACCAGGAGAGAGTGAAGATCTCAAGTGGCGATGGTGCTGACTGAAAAGAAGTCATAGTGGTATAAGACTTCCAGAGGAAAAGTGGATGGAGACAAATTAAATCTGAGATTGCATTTAGAGGAGAATGTTAAAGAAAACCGGAATGTTGGAAATATAAAATTCTGGACTGAAATGGCTGATTATCTGAAATTGTTGAAGGCTGCTTGTTCCAAACACAAAGACAAGTAATTTTTCCTTAAGCTTATGGTTGAGTTTTGTTGGAAAAGTCTAGGAGGCCTCAGACAGGGAGGACAGAATGGCAGCAGGGTGTAAAATTAAGGTGACAGGCGATGGATTGAACAAAGATGTTCTTACGCGAAGTAGGTTGAGAAGGAGATTGTGTATTATTTTATATTATTTAGTAGATTACTCTCAGGCTGATGATCAATATATATATAGACAAAGTAAAGATTGGCTTGGACCATACATAAGGGTGTCCTAATATTTCTTTCCAGACCCTACATATCCAAAAGCCGTTGCATAGTGAGGTGTTAGACCTTCCCCATGGTAAAACCTACTACATGCAACTCAGAGCCAAACCCAATGGACTCATTTACAGAGGATACTGGAGCAGTTGGTCAGACACTTTCACTGCAACCATCCCAGGCTCTATCGGTAAGTGTGGCATACAATGTGTTCATTATAGTATCATGGACATTGTTGGGCTGTGTCGTCCTGGACCTGAGCCACTGCCCAGTAGACTTGGATTCTCCACGTGAGAGGCATTATGTAAGAAAATGATGCATCATATTTCAGGCTGTTGTCAAAGTGTACATGTATTACTCAGACAAAATACAGAGAGTAGTAAAGTTGCATAATGAACTCATTCAGCCAAGTTTCTTGAAGACCCTGGTGCATAGACTTCGCTTTTGAAGGGTTTGACCTCTGCCTGTCCTCTGAGTAATTTCCCTGATTTATCCTTCTTTGGTTCTTTAAGAAAGGCTCTAAAAAAATCCCTGGAAATTATAGGCTGGTGAGCCTGACATAATTTGTGGGTAAATATTGAAAGGTATTATAAGGGGCAGAACATATAAATTGTTGCGGATAAATGTCAGGAGCAGCAGACAGAATAGATCAGGCCGACTCAAAGCGTTGTTTCAGACTGAAGGATTTTATTTACATGATATCATGGAGAGCCCAAGCACCTAAAAGGGGGATCTTGGAACTCTGCTTAACAATGGATTACACTCTTATTTATACCCCGTATGTGACAAGAAGCACTTAAATCTGAAGAAAAAGGAGAGAACTTCAACTACAACTCATTAGAATAGCAAAGTTGCACTATATGTCCTTAAGCGGTTATACGTTTTCTTAAGTGTTAGTTCTCAGGACAGTATCTCAGGCTTTCCCAAGCGCAGACATGTGATGATTCTTACAACAAGGAAGCACAGACATAGTTATTTTCCCATCCGGTCTACAAAGCACATTTCAGTCACACAGTGTACATTAGTCGCAAATAAGTGATTACAGACTTTGAATTCACATACTAGAAAAAGGTCATTAACCCCTTAATGTTCATCACAATGTCTTACTATTTTTCTCCACATAAGTATTTGGATAGACATAGCCTGATTTGATGAAGCGAAGGCAGTGGACTTTAGTAAGGCCTTTGACAAAGTTCCACATGGGAAGCTGGTCCAGAAGGTTAAGTTGCTTGGCATTCAGAAAGTAGTTAATTGGATTCAACATTGGCTTAGCAGGAGAAGTCAGAGGGTGGTATTACACGATTGCCTCTCCGATTGGAAGTTTGCTGCAGGGATTGGTGCAGTGTCCATTGTTGTTATCATCTATATGACAGATAATAATGTGGTAAACTGGATCAACAAATTTCTGGATGAGGGTGAGGAAGGCTATCAAAGCTTGCAAAATAATCTGGACCTTCTGGGGAAAAGGACTGAAAAATGACAGAAGGAATTTAATGCAGATGAGTGTGAGGTGTTGCGCAGTGGGAGGACAAACCGGGTTAAGATTTATATAGTGAATGACAAAGCACTGAGATTTGTGATAGAACAAAGGGACAGGAACATAAATCTGTAATTCCTTTAAAATGCCATCACATGCAGATAGAGACATGAAAAGAGAGCTTTTGGCACATTGCCTTTAATAAATCAGGATGATGAGGGTAGGAGTTGGGATGTTATGTTGAAGACAACACATACAAAATGTCAGAGGCACTCAGCAGGTCATGCAGCATCTATGAAAAAGAGTAAACAGTGAAAGTTTCGGGCCGAGACTCTTGGTCAGGACTGGTAAAAAGATGAGGTCAGATTAAGAAGTTGGGGTAAGAGACGACGAAGTGCAAGGTGGTAGGTGATAGGTGAAACTGGGAGAGAGGAAGGGGTGAAGTAAAGAGCAGGGAAGTTGATTGGTTAAAGAGATAAAGGGCAGGAGAACATAGAACATAGAAATCTACAGCACATTACAGGCCCTTTGGCCCACAATGTTGTGCCGATCATTTAACCTAATCTAGAAACTGCCTAGAATTTCCCTAGCGCAGCGGTCTCCAACCACCGGGCCGCGGACCGGTACTGGGCCGCAAAGCATGCGCTACCAGGCCGCGAGAAAATGATATGATTTGGCGATATGAGTCAGCTGCACCTTTCCTCATTCCCTGTCACGCCCACTGTTGAGCTTGAACGCACGCGACGTCGTTACGCATGCGTTATCTTTGTCAGTGCGGGAGGGAGATCAACTCCTCGAGCTTGCAAATGATGGCGGGTTGAAAAGTATGTTTGACATAACATCTCTGCCGGTATTTTGGATCAAAGTCAAGGCTAAATATCCTGAGATAGCCACAAAAGCACTGAAAACGTTGCTTCCATTTCCAACATATCTCTGCAATGAATGCAACGAAAACTAAATTGCGGAATAGACTGGACATAAGGAACCCCCTTCGAGTATCGCTGTCTCCCAACACCCCTCGATAGGACCATGTTGTCGCAGGGAAACAAGCCCTGGGCTCCCACTGATTCAGCGATATTGGTGTGTTGCAATGATTTGATATGTTCATACGGGGAAAATATGTGCGGTGTGTTTAATATCCAAATGTTACTTGAAATGTTATGATGCTATTGACTTATATAAACATATAACAATTACAGCATGGAAACAGGCCATCTCGGCCCTTCTAGTCCGTGCTGAAAGCTACTCTCACCTAGTCCCACCGACCTGCACTCAGCCCATAACCCTCCATTCCTTTCCTGCCCATATGTCTATCCAATTTTTGTTTAAATGATTATATCGAACCTGCCTCTACCACTTCTACTGGAAGTTCGTTCAACACTTCCTTCAAGCTCCCCTGATAATTGACTTATCACTATATTCATGCGAGGAAAATATGCGTTGTGTGTTTAATATTAAATTCGTTAGATAAACCCTTTCAGAAATGAAATTGAGTGTATTAGCCACTCATTACCGATATTCCGGCCGTGATTAACACCACCCCCACCCCCTGAACAGAATCGCCAAAACCGATTTGTAGGGAAAAATCGGCACGTACGCGCATGCGCACTGGTACCCGCACAAGGCTTCATGGTCATTGTAGTCTTTCTCGGTGTAAACCCAACGTATCTGACTGCTACTCTTGTTCGTTGGCAACCCTACCACCCCCCTCCCCACCGCCCCGGGTCGGCCGGTCCGCAGTACGAAAAAGGTTGGGGACCCCTGCCCTAGCGCATAGTCCTCTATTTTTCTAAGCTCCATGTACCTATCTAAGAGGCTCTTAAAAGACCCTATTGTATCTGCTTCCACCTCCGCCACCAGCAGCACATTCCACGTACCCACCACTCTGTGTGAAATTCTTACCCCTGACATCCCCTCGGTACCTATTTCTAAGCACCTTAAAACTATGACCCCTTGTGTTAGCCATTTCAGCCCGGGGAAAAAGCCTCTGGCTATCCACATGATGATTGCCCCTCATCATCTTATACACCTCTATCAGGTCACCCCTCATCCTCTGTTGCTCCAAGGAGGAAAAGGCCAAGTTCACTCAACCTACTTTCATAAGGTCTGCCCTCAAATCCAGGCAGCATCCTTGTAATGGGCCTAATTAGGCCAATCAAAGGGTAGAAGATCATGGAAGAAAGAGAATGAGGAGGAGCACTAGAGGGAGGTAATGGGCAAGTAAGAAGATAGGAGAGAGAGGGAAACGGGAATGGGGAATGGCAAAGGAGAGGTTGGCAATTATTGGAAGTTTGAGAAATCGATGTTCATGCCATCAGGTTGGAGGCTATCAGACAGAACATAAGGTGTTGCTCCTCCAACCTGAGTGTGGCCTCATCGTGACAGCAGAGGAGGCCACGGACTGACATATCAGAATAGGAATGGGAAGTGGAATTGAAACGGGTGGCTACTGGGAGATCCTGCTTTTTCTGTCCGACAGAGCATAGGTACTTGGTGAAGCCATCCTCCAATCTACATCAGGTCTTACTGATATACAAGAGGCCACACCGAGAGCACTGGACACAGTATATCACCTGGAAGGTCTGTTTGGAGCCCTGAATGGTAGTGAGGGAGGAGATGTAGGGGCAGGTGTAGCACTTGTTCTGCTTGCCAGGATAAGTACCGAGAGGGAGATCAGTGGGGAGGGACAAATGGACAAGGGAGTTATGCAGGAAGCGATCCCTGTGGAAAACGGAAGGTGGGGGAGGAGGGAAAGGTGTGCTTGGTGGTGGGATCCCGTTGGAGACAGAAAAGTTGTAGAGTATCTCCCTCCTGGTACTTAACCTTGCACAACACATAATTTTACACACACACTCCAAGATGTGAATTCTTAAGAATGTTTTAATGTTCTGATCAAAGAGGGGAATATCTTAACATGCGTCATGCAGATATGTTTGTTCAGAACAGTGCCTCAGACATATGACTGTCAAAGGTTTTTGAACTTACTTTAAGTGGCTCTGAAAGGAACTTACCAACACAATTGAAAAAAAATTAATAAATAAATATATGTGACTAAAGCATATAAATTACCAAAATAATATTTAAAAACATAGTTACAAGACAATAAATCATAGATTTACTTGCCTTATTTTCCACAGGGATCTGTAAGCTTCTATTTAAGCACCCTTGTTCATACAGCTGAGGACGTTTGCAATGTTCACTGGCCTTTCTTGGCAGCACGTTAATCTCTACCACTGGGTTCAATGTTGGAACGAGAGGTCACGTGAATTTGTGTTGTGTGCGATGTCAGCATTTGGCCAAGCATGCAGGAAAGTTCAGGGTGAGCTGAGGCCAAAACAGCCGATAGCCAAAGATTTTAACATGACGGTATATCACTCGAACATCATGGACGATCCCACCCTCCCTGCTCGTGGATTGTTTGTCCCACTCCCATCAGGGAAGAGGCTATGTAGCCGGGATCACCAGACATAAAAACAATTACTTTCCCCAAGCAGTAAGGCTGATCAAAACCTCCACCCACAAATCCGCTGCTCCGCACCCCAACCACCACTACTTTATCATTTCCTGTCAGTCACCTTATGCCCAGTGTCAATCTACATATATGAGGTATTCTATGTATTTATACAGTATTTACTGTGTTTTTATTATTATTACTATTGCATTCCTTATTGTGTTTTTTTTGTGCTGCATCAGATGCGAGGTAACAATTATTTTGACCTCATTATATGACATTAAGTAATCTTGAATCCTGTATTGTGAATATTGAAACTGTGCATTGTGGGTGTTACCAAATGCAAACAGGTTGATAGATTACATCAATTAATCTCCAAGGAACCAGCAACACAAACCATTGATGACCACACATCACTCTTGGCAGCACATTTATTAATTAATTGCAACACAGCTATCAACCAATTACATCAAGCTGCTGAAAGGAATCACAGTATCACTCAGACCAACGTATATGGGCAACTGTCCTGAGACAATGAATCCTAGTTCCTCTGTAACCAGACAAATGAACCTTGTCTGGCAATAATGAGTTCATTTTTCAAACTTCTAAATTCCACTGAAGCAATAAAGTAGTATTGGAAGGCCAGGATAATTGGACTAGTCAATGCACTGATGTATTCAAACTGGATTTTCACATCACGTATTCTCTTTATTTTAGTGCACCATTTACACTAGACATCACAGAGCGCAGACCTTAGAACAGTACAGGCCATTCAGCCCACCATGTTGTGCCGAGATCACACTTTAACCTGCTCCGAGATCTAGTCCTTTCTTCCCACATAGCCCTCTATTTTTCTTTCATTTCTTTGTGGAATGGACTGCCAGCAACAGTGGTGGAGGCAGATACGACAGGGTCCTTTAAGAGACTCCTGGACAGGTACATGGAGCTCAGAAAAAGAAGGGGCTATGTGTAACCCTAGACAATTTCTAAGGTAAGGACATGTCAGCACAGCTTTGTGGGCCAAAGGGCATGGATTGTGCTGTAGGTTTTCTATGTTTCTATTCGTTGCTGTCAAAAAGCTGTCCTGCTATATCAACATCCTCCTGCCAATGATGAGATTGCAGCGCCAGCTAAACATGGCATTCAGTCAGATATGAGCACGCCGTTTTATGAAGTAACTACTGTATTTAATTTTTTTTAAATACTCTGCAAGAAGCAGAATTAAAAGTGCAGTTAAAAATGACATGCAGACTACCTAATGTTGTTGAAAATAACCATATTAAAAGGTTATTTGCACACCGACCATATCTAACTCAGAAAATTTCTGAAAGAGCTAGAGTGGATAACTTCACTCACCTCAACACTGACTCACTTTCAAGGACCCTACAACTCATGTCCTCAGTATTATTTTATTTATTATTTGTTTCTTTTTTGCATTTCGATGGTTTGTCTTTGTTTTTGCACATAGGTTGTTTGTCAGTCTTTCTTTGTGCGTAGTTTTTCATTGGTTCTATTGTACTTCTTAGTTCTGTGAATACTTGCAAAAAATGAATCTCAAGAGTAGTATATGGTGGCATATACATATTTTGATAATAAACTTACTTTGAACTTTGAGCTCTCAAAGAATATTACATTTTTAATAGACATAAGCTAATCAGAGTGTCTGTGCAGGCCTTGGCTAACATTAGACCAATCAAAGTTGCAGTTGACAGATAGGGGTAGCTCTTGAGTGAAAAAAAAACAAGTGAGTCAAGCAGCATCTGGGGAAGGAAAGGAATTGTTGACATTTCAAAATGCTAGCGTTTGAAGAGGCTGTCCAGTCTGGGGATAAGACAACAGTTCTCTCACATACAAAGCATGAAGATTATGTCCCATTACTTTGCCGGTCAAAGGAAGGCCGACATTAAATTTAACCTAGAAGCTAGCCCAATGGTCAGTAGGTGACCAAATGAACCAGCTGATATGGTCAAATCATCAGTTCTGGAGATGTGAAAGATTCTACAACAATGCAGATGGCAACCCTTCCAGGGCAAAGACAACATTCAACCCTCAGCTGAGTACACTCAAAAAGAAATTAAGATACCTGCCATGCTTCGCACATAAAAGTTGCTGGTGAACGCAGCAGGCCAGGCAGCATCTCTAGGAAGAGGTGCAGTCGACGTTTCAGGCCGAGACCCTTCGTCAGGACTAGATGAAGGGTCTCGGCCTGAAACGTCGACTGCACCTCTTCCTAGAGATGCTGCCTGGCCTGCTGCACTCACCAGCAACTTTTATGTGTGTTGCTTGAATTTCCAGCATCTGCAGAATTCCTGTTGTTTGTTACCTGCCATGCTTCTTTTGTTTCTGATGTTGTGTGCCCAGCAAAGTTTCAACATGTGTTGCATTAGAATGTTCATTTAACTTTCTGTTGTACCAAGCTCTGTTTTGCACCACGTGCCGTATGAATACAAATATGTTTGGTGTAATATAACTCCCTTTCTCTGACAGGTCCAACAGTTGTCTCTCTTGTTGTTGGTGTGGCACTTCTGCTGACGATAGCACTTTTCGTGTCTCGTTTCATCTTTCCAAATACTTACAGGTACCTGCAACAACACTTTTGAACGAATGTCACTCAGCTTCTCTGCAACATGGTGACAACTATCTGTGTCTGTACTTACAAAGGATAATGGAACATGTGCAACTGTAGCTTGTGACTGTATCGATACAATTGGTGCCACACAGGTTGATCAATCATATCAATCAATCTTTATGCCAAGCAATTAGTAACACAGTCGTAGGTGCTAATGTTCTGCTCTTGGCTATGCACACTGAGTTATGTTAACCATTGTAGTTATTTTAATAAAATTACACTGGAGAAAAAAAACTGGATTAAAATGCAGTAAAAATGAAATGAGAAACGAAGGAATCAACCCAACCCAGGATTTTTGCAAACTACTGCACTGTAAATTAACCTACATCATGACCACATCTAACTGAGAGAATTCCTTGTAAGCTTTAAAAAGCTTTACTGCTTTGAGTATTGCAGGAATAAAAATATTGGCATGGGTCTGAGTCAGGGATTCCCAAATTTTTTTATGCCATGGACCCCTACCATTAACTGAAAGGACCCTGGACCTCAGGTTGGGAACTCTTGCATTAAGTGATCTTAGAACTGGACCAGAAACAAGGAAGTATCATAAAAAACAGAAAGCAGCCATTCTGGTCCTTAGAGTTTAAAAAATTTGTCTTTATATTCAAGATCTCCGTGGTCTTGTCCATCCTTTGTTCCATAACCTCTTCCACCTTTATGGTTAGGAGGACTATGCTTCCTTCCAGTGCCAGCCTCTTGTGAAAGCCCACTTCCTTTGGCCTAACAACTTGCAGTCATGCCCAAAAGTTACACTCTAATACCCTCTGCCTCCACATATTTTCCCCTCAGAAGAGGACATCCTCTAAAGTAACACACATTAAATGCTGGAGGAGCTCAGCAGGCCAGGCAGCACCGACAGAAAGGGTCAAAACGCTTCATGAAAGCCAGCTTATCCTTAAGAATACCTCAAGATGTGGTGCACAAGTCCAATTACTCTTCTAAGAAGTGCTCTTTAACATTTTTTTTGTTTTATTTTATTTATGGGACGTGGGCATCACTGACAAGGATGGCTTTTATTGCTCATACACCTTTGAAGAGCTGGTGGTGAACTATCTTCTTGAACCAGTGTAAGTCCTGTGGTGAAAATGCTCCCACGATACTGTTGGGTAGGGAATCCTAGGATTCCAAACCATTACCTGAAGAAATAAAGCAATGGTAATATAATTCTGTTTAAAGGGAATGCATAAATGGGTATCTTTTTTTAAGATGTATTTATTTCAAGTATTTAGAAGATCATCTTTACTGAGAGAATGTTGATGTAACTTTAACTAAAACCACTAACAATTTCTCATGACAATAATCTTTCCTTGTCAGTAATATGAAGAAAAAACTGTGGCCACAGATTCCAAACCTAGAGAGGCTGCTGGAGGGATATCTCATCGATTTCCAGAAACATTCTCAAGTAAGATGGTTATTCAATAATACAAACAATGCTGCTATTAAGACACATAAAATCATTAGTTTAGAAGGAAATTTGTTGATAAGTTTTGGTATTATTTGACCTTATGTGTTCAATGCAGGGACAAAGAGGAATGGAGGAGACTTGAATGCTTTCTCACTATTAAAATAAAATGTGACTTTGGGATATAAAGTGAGTTATGGGGCAATTATATAGAATAGTAGTGTAGCAGCTAGCGTAATGCTTCACAACATCGGTGATCTGGTTCAATTCCCGCTGTTGTCATGGTCCCGACCGTTAATTCCCCATTTTCTCCTAATTCCCTTTGATGGCGACACACCTGGTTCTCATCAAGACCTGCAGCATAAAAACCCCGGCGTTGCATCCACTCATGGCCAGATTGTTGTTTAGCCAGTGTGGTAATTAACGTTCCTGGCCATTTAGGATTGTGTATTCTAAGTTCTACTTCAGTACTGAGGTTCACCTGTGTAACTCCATCTCTCTGTGTCAAGAAAAGTATTGTCCACTGCTTGCCTTTCTATGCTCCATGTCAAGATAAGTTCTGCCTGCCTCCTGCCTTCCTGTTCACCCTTCTGTTTGCTGTTCTGCTCCAGCTCTCACACCCTAACTCAATCGCCGTGCCAGGGTCCTGCATTTAGCTTCTCCCTGTTCCTTGCAACAGCTGCTGGCTGTAAGGAGTTTGTATGTTCTCCCTGTGGGCACTTGGGTTTCCTCCAGGTGCTCCAGTTTCCTCCCATATTCCCAAGACGTACGGGTTAGTAGGTAACTTGGTCACTTGGGTGTAATTGGGCAGCATAGGGTCAGTTAGCTGGAAGGGCCTGTTACTGTGGTGTATCTCTAAATAAAAAATAGGTTACATTGCCAAAGGGGTGGAGAATACATGTGGTCCAACTGACAGACACACTAGAATAGCGAATGAAATAGCACAGGTTCTGAATATAATTGTTTCAACATTCATAAGAAAGAAAACATGGAAGACTGGAAGATTATCAACATAACCAACCTGCTCAAGTTCAAGTTTATTGCCATGGGCATATAGGCCCAGGATATAAATGCCATGAAAATGGTCTTTTTGCAACATCAGCATAGTACATGTCAAACATAAACCGAAATAAACTTATATTAACATAACTTATACAAAATAAGCAAAATAAACATAATATTAGTGCAAGAAACCTCCAAGACCTTGTCGTAGGGTTTGGAGGCTTATATGCTTCAATGATCTGGACAGCTATGTTGGCTGGAGTCAGGGCCTTCTGCTTGGACTCTTGGTAGGGTCACCTATGCCAAACAGGTTAGAGGGTAGGGGCCGGACTAAGAGTGGTCCCCTGATCCTCCAGGTCTGGGGGCTCAGCTCAGGGCTAACAACCCTGACTGGGCAAAAAAAGCTGTAATGGAAACAACAATAAGGAATCCTCTATCTGTGTGTGACAGTATAACAGAGATGGAGGACCTTCGTTGCTTTCCTAAACGCCAGCGGCATAACAAGCAGAGATTAGTGCAAGAGAGGAGAAAGAAATAATGTTATAACTATAGACAGTTTACCATCAACCATGGGCAAATTTCTATAATATGGGGAAAATTTAAAGATTAAAGAGATTCGATTTATCTGTCATGTGTACAGTACATTGAAACATACAGTAAATTGTGTTGTTTGTGTCATTGACCAACACGGTCCAGGAATACAGGGAGCGGTCCACAGGTGTCACCTTGCTTCTGGCACCAACATAGCATGCCCACAACTTACTAACCCTAACTTATATGTACAGTACTTGGAATGTGGGAGGAAACCACAGCACACAAATCCATACACAGCAGCGCATCCCTGCACCAAAATAAACAGAAATCAGTCAGTGAACGTTTGTAAAAGACAAGTGATCTCCAACAAATGTTGAATGTTTCCTTAATCAGTCAATGGATGATCACACATACTGAAGGCAATAATGAATTTTGTTTTTGATGTTCGCCTTTACAATGAGTGGTTAATTTGACAGGCACCCTCCTGTAGTTTACGCAGGACTTCTGTCCACTCCCAATGCTTGACCTCAAGACTTTCAGTACCATCTCAAGTGCTCCATCTCCATCCATTTTGAGCAATTGTGGGCCAAAGATTCCCAGATTTTCCAGGGAAATTTGATCACATCATTGAATATTTTCCTTAGTCTGCCTGACAATCCCAGAACAAAGTGTCAATTTCAGGAGAATGGTGTCAAATACATGAATAATATGTCATGTGCCATGTAACTGACTGAGTGTGAGAAGAGCATCAATGATTCTGAAATTTGAAGACACAGTATTGTTGATATCCATCCTGTACCATGACGTTCCGAGAGATTTGGCAGGAGGTGGGCGTCAGTGACTTGGCCGGCTCCCCCACTGTACTCTGTACTTAGTCTGGTGAGGAGGGTGTGAGGACACCCAGCAGGACTAAAAAACAAGACCTGACAAAGGGCGGATGTGCTCGTTGTGAGCCAACGGCCATCTTCCGTGGAAGAGATTAAAGCCTCACCACGTATCTATGAATCGTATGCTATGCACTTAGTTAGAAGCGATATGATGAACTTGGGCGCTGCACCGTGTGCCTTCACCTGCCCAAGGCCTCCGCCTAGGGAAGGGCCGAGATCGAAGAAGTGGCCGCGGCTGGAAGCCGACACGGCCTAGGGCTGGAGTTCGGCGGGGGCGGCGGCGGGCAGTGCCAAGGCGGCCAGCGAGAACAAACTGGAGGAGAGGCTGCACTCGGTGCTGTCGCAAGATCGAAGAAGATGGAGGTGCATAGCCGCCAACCCCGGATTTGGGACAGCACCCACTGACTTGACTGACTGACCATGACGTATTTGGTGTAGTTACAGCAGATCTCAGGATCTGTGGGAGGGCAGGGATCCAATGACCATGAGTTTGTTGCCAGATCTGAGGTCTTGATCTTCATGTTCAAGCTCAAGTTTAATTGTCATTCACCCATACATGATAACCCATCAATACAACCAAACAAAACAGCGTTACTCCGAGGCCAAGATGCAGACCACAATACCAACATTCATCCACAGCACAGGGTGCATGTAGCACGTATAAGATAGCAATAAAATAGCGTCACTCAAAAAAAAAGTTCAGATTCCTCAGAATACATTAAACCAAAATGGAAGTAATTCATCCTCAATCCTAAGGAATAACCTATGACAAAGAAAGTGATAGATATCATGGAGGAAATAGCAAATACAATGGTAAAGAAAACACCTTTATTTCTGTAAATGGGTTTATAGAAGATGTGTTTAAAAGGATGAATACCGGGATTCCTGACAAGTAATCCTCTTTTCACAGAAGGTATTGCATCTCTGGAATTCTCTGCTCCAGTGAGTTTTGGAGCCAGCACACAAGAAGCATATAATGTGGATACAATTTTTTTGAAAGACTGGGAAATTAAGGCCTATGTAGATCATAACAACATACATCTTGGCAACAGGCCCTTCAGCCCACCATTTTCACATTGACCATATTTATCCCAACTTCCAGTGCTCGGGTCATCACCTTCAAAGCCTACGGTAGAGGTGGCAAGCCTATGGCATACATGCTCAAGCTGGCAAGTGGCATGCAGTTCTGCCCCTCGATTCTTTAAACCTACCCATAATGATTATCTGTACTGCCAAATGAAGCAGTGAATGATATTCTACAACCAGGGAGCAGTGAGATATTTTCACATGAATTGTGTCACATAGGCTTGGTGCCAGTGAGGCAGTTGCAAGGACACCTGACATCAGATGATACACTTTGAAATCCTCACAGACTTGTTGTACACATCAGTATTTGGACAATAAACAATTACAATAGCACTACTATTTAGAAGTGATGCTTTTTTTTCCTACTGTCTTTTTAAAAGATTAGCATTAATAATTTTAATAGACTTTCTAAAATGTTTGATTCATTCAATCTGTCTTAATTATACTTTTATTAAAACTATGAGTACACATCAATAAGCAACAGGACTCAGCCTTCTCCCTTTAAAAAGTCCATAATTATTGTTACTAATTCAGTAACCAATGATAATCTCTGCTCAAAATTGTTATGGCTTGCGAGAGAAGTTTTTAGAAAATTATCATCAATTTGGGCACACACTCTCAAAACGGTTTGCGCCCCTGGCTAAGGGGATTCATGTGATCCACGTACCTCTCCAAACGTCTTTTAAAGCCTAAACAAAATCGCTACCTTATCCAAATTCATAAATTCTGCTGTACTTTGTTCACCAATATGTGCAAAATGTCACAAGATGCTGAAGAGTGATGTGTTCAGACTGACTGTTCAAACCAAATTGCATTTCTGCAAATGTAAGCAAGTACTGTATAAATCCGACAGAGTTTTCTGAAGATGTATCCAAGCAGAATGATGAAGGCAGGGCAGTAAATGTTTTCCATGTGGATTTTGATAAGGCTTTTAACAAGGCTGCTCAGGAAGGGTGAGACACAGAACATCCAAAATATGCTGGTGAACTGGATAAGAGACAGAAAGTAAGGGTCAGGAGTATTTTCTGAATGGAAATCTGTAACTAGTGTCATTCTACAGGGATCAGTGCTGGGACTTTCTTTTTAACATACACTCAGAGGCCACTCTATTAGGTATACCTGTACTGTACACCTATTCATTAATGCAAATATCTAATCAGTCAATTATAGGGCAGCAGTGCATTAAGTAAAAGCATGCAGACATGGTCAAGAGGTTCAGTTGACATTCAAACCAAACATCAGAATGGGGAAGAAATGTGACTGAAGTGTCATTGACAGTGCAATGATTGCTGGGTCCTGACAGGGTGGTTTGAGTATCTCAGAAACTGCCGATTTCCTGGGATTTTCATGAACAACAGTCCCTAGAATTTACAGAGAATGGTGCAAAAAGAAAATAAGCATCCAGTGAGCGGCAGTACTGTGGGAGAAAACACTTCCTTAACAAGAGAGGTCAGAGGAGAATGGTCAGACTGGTTCAAGCTGACAGGAAGGCCACAGTAACTCAAATAACCATGTGCTACAACAGTGGTGTGCAGAGGAGCATCTCTAAATGTTAAACTTTTAAGTGGATGGCTACAGCAGCAGATTATTAGTACGTTTATTGACAACACAAAAATGGTTGGAATTGTAGATAATCGATAAGGTTGTATAGAGATATAGTTGGAGATTGATTAGCTGGAGAGTTGGGCAGAGCAATGGTTGATGGAATTTAATTCAGACAAGGGCAGGATAATGTTTTTTAATTAACCCAATGAGCAAATATTCCACAAATATTTATTTTGGCAAGATCCACTAATCAGAGCAACAAATGTGTGGAAAATGTAAAAGCAAATAAGAATGATGAAAAACTGTGATCTTTTTCTGTTACCAGCCTTTGCAGCCCACCTATGACAAACCTGTTGACAATGAGCCCCTCCCTTCAATTCTGGAAATCATTTCTGAAGGAATTGGAAATGATGGCAAGAAGTGTGTAGAAAAGCAAGAGGCTATTTGTCAGAAGCATCCCTCCAATGAATCCTCCACCAGCAAGCTGCAGGAAGAAGAAACAAGTGATGAAACCAAGGGATCCAACAACGGGATGCAGAACTATATTTTTTTGGATCTGCAAGACTCATCATCTCTTCCTCAGGAAGATACAAATTTTCGCAAGAAGGACAAAAGTAATTTGGTGCATGACTCCCAGTCACAAAGGTGGCTTCCTGCCCCTGACACAAAGGCTCACAAAGGACATATCCAAAGTGACATCAGTGGGAATAAACAGCTCACCTCATTGCAGCCAGTTAATGTTGGCGGCCTGAAACAACATCACCCAACGCCATTGGTCAGTTATGACGAGGTGCTCCACCTCTTTGCTCACTTGCATTTCCCAGTGCCATTTGATTATCGATCAATGAGTGCAACAGACATTTCAAATCATACGTATCTGCTTCTTTCTGATTTGGAGCCAAATATTTTCTCCCAACAGTGCTCTCTACTCAAAGAATAAACTTATGCAGACAGCTATACAGTAGCACCAAGGCAGTGTAACAGACGTATCAGTGGCTAAAACCTGCATTGCCTAATAGGTTACTTCTACTAAATGCTGTGGTCTGTTTCTTCTTTTATAAGCTTATTTCTGCTTATCAGTTCTGCAGAAAGATTTAATTAAGGTCTTCTTTCATTGTTGATTAAAGAATTATTCTCTCAGTTTGCCATTGGGTAAAACAGGCTTTGATTATCCTGAAAAAGGACAGACCAGATACAAGTAGTCCTTCCCTCTGTGCACACACAGAAAACAGAACTTCTGATGTAACATGTAGTAATAGTGCAAAATTGTCTTAAATTCCCATCATTTTCCCATGCAAATGAATGTCAGGGTTGTATATGGTGACATACTTGCACTTTAATAATAAATGTACTTTGACTTTGAATTAAACACCTCTATCAGATCATCAGGAAATATTGCATCAATTTGTTTGATTTTCATTTAATTAGTTGGAAACCTGGACAAAAACAAGTTGAAGACTTTTTTAAATAAACACAGGGTTAGTAAGCCTGCATCCCATGAGAACAGAATTACTGTACCATTTGTTTTTACCATTTTTAATTTAAATTCATCTCCATGGAGAGGCAAAGATTAATGAAGGCCGCAGACAAAGTGAGACAGGAAGAAAGAAATAACAAGAGAAATTAAACAAATATTTTTGTTCAATTCAGGTTTAATTAATTTGTTTAATTCAAGGGCCTATTTCTATGCCGCACAACTCTAAACCTGCAAGAATCTATTTTCTATTTGTCATCATGGAAGAAGAACACAGAAAACCTTTTGGAAATACAGTGCCCAAAAAGATATTGGATACATTGATTACCATCTTGCTTAATTTCTAACACCAGAAGACACAGCCTCAGAATAGAGGAGCATCCTTTTAGAACAGAGATGAGGAGAAATTTCTTCAGCCAGAGAGTAGTGAATTTGTGGAATTCATTGCCACAGGTGGCTGTGGAGGCCAAGTCTTTATGTATATTTAAGGCAGAGAGATTCTTGATTAGTCAGGGCATGAATAGATTATGGGGAGAAGGCACGGGGCTGAAAGGGAAAATGGAATCAGCTGTGATAAAATGGCAGATTCAATTGGCCAAATAGCCTAAATCTGCTCCTATATCTTATGGTCTTATGCTTATATACTTTATACTTTATTGTCGCCAAACAATTGATACTAGAATGTACAATCACCACAGCAATATTTGATTCTGCACTTCATAGATTCCCATAGATTCCCATTGTTCTCACAGAAGGTAACAAACTTAACCCAATTTTTAAAAAGGGAGAGTAAGTAGGAAAAGCCAGACCAATGAGGTTGTCGTCAGCAGTTGGAAAAATACCTAGAATCTACTTTAAGAAAGTGTTCAGCCCCCTCATCAAGTCCATCTAGTTCAATATAAAGTCAAAGTCAAATTTACTATTATATGCATTAGTGCATGAAAAACTTAGTTGCATCACACGCATTTAGCTCAAATAAGCAGCATTCACAAGAAGAATGAAACATAAATTATACACAATTTTTACAAGAAACAACACAATTAGAACAAAAAATACAAATCTCATTGTAGTGCAAACTGGTCATAATGTTGCTATACTGGGGTAGTGATTAGAGTCATGCAGGTAAGTTCAAAAACTGAGTAGTTAAAGGGAACTAACTGTTCTTGAACCTTCAGGAATATAATTCATTAATCTCAAATACACAAAATAAAATAAATAGATTGGAATAAGCTTTTAGGATCCTTTGGGTCTGATCCACCATTTAGTAAAACCATATTAGGTTCACCAGTTTCAAAACTCACCAATATTGTCCGATTGTCACAAAAGAGACACAGGAGACCACAGATGCTGGAATTTGGAGCAACAAACAATCTGCTGAAGGAATGCATTCCAAACAATCTTCTCCATCTTGACGCACTCCACACATCGACAATTCCTTTCCTCCCACAGTTCTTCGAGCAGTTTGTTTGTTGCTTAACATAAAATATTTCATTTTTTGTATGCTACACACAAAGTCTATCTTTTTGGTTCCCGTGATGTCTATCCTTGTCAATGCAGATTCATCAACTCTTTATCCTAATTGTGGGTCGAACAAGGGATGTAAAGAAACGTGAAAATTCAAGAACACTTCTTCCTCGTTTATACAACTTTTTTTTTAAACACTGCTCGGGGAGAAGGGTCTGCACTGCGCAGGCGCGTGCTGTAGCGTGCCAAGGTTTAAAAGCAGACCTCCATATACAGCGGCCATCGTTGTAGCGGCCATCGTCGGAGTGGACCGAGTCAGAGTGGGACGGCTTTGGCTCAACAGGCTTCAGCGAGAACAGGCAGAGGTCAGGGTAGGTTCCGGTAAGTTTTTTTTTGTTCAGATAGTTTAGAGTAGAGAGAATGCCAGGCAGGATGTTGGAATGCTCCTCTTGCAGGATGTGCGAAGTCAGGGAGCCCTCCGGTGTCCCTGACAACGACACTTGCAAGAAGTGCATCCAGCTGCAGCTCCTAACAAACCATGTTAGGGAACTGGAGCAGGAGCTGGATGACCTCTGGATCATTCGGGAGAATGAGGAGATTATAGATAGTAACTACAGGGAGGTAGTTACGCCAAAGGAGCAGAGCACAGGAAATTGGGTCACTGTCAGGTGAGGGAAGAGGAAAGGGCAGGCAGAGCAGGGTTCCCCTGTGGCCATTCCCCTCAACAACAAGTATACCGCATTGGATACTGTTGGGGGGGATGACTTAGCTGGGACAAGCTGCAGTAGCTAGAGGTACAGATAGGAGGTCTGTGGTCGTGACAGAGAATCCAGGATGGTTTGTTGCCTCCCGGGTACCAGGGTCAAGGATGTCTCTGATCGATTGCATGACATTCTGAAGTGGGAGGGTGATCAGCCAGATGTCGTGGTGCACATCGGTACCAATGACATAGCAAGGAAGAGTGAGAAGGTCTTGGAGAGTGAGTATAGAGAGCTTGGTAGGAAGTTGAAAAGCAGGACCTCGAGGGTGGTAATCTCAGGATTGCTACCTGTGCCACGTGCCAGTGAGGGTAAGAATAGGATGCGCTGGAGGATGAACAACTGGCTGAGGAACTGGTGTAGGGGGCAGGGTTTCAGATTTCTGGATCATTGGGACCTCTTCTGGGGCAGGTGGGACCTGTACAAGAGAGACGGGTTACACTTGAACTACAGGGGGACCAATATCCTTTCAGGGAGGCTTGTTAGTGCTATTGGGGAGGCTTTAAACTAGATTTGCAGGGGGATGGGATCCAGAGTGCCAGAGCTGACTGTGTGGCTGGGGTGAAAATAAATGATGTTAAAAGTTCAAGCAAATCCGCTAATAGAAAGGTTGTGAGTGGTGGTAAAAATCTTCTGAGGTGAAAATATTTCAATGCTAGGAGTATTGCGGGGAAGGCGGATGAGTTGAGGGCGTGGATTGACACGTGGAATTATGATGTTGTAGCAATTAGTGAAACTTGGCTACAGGAGGGGCAGGACTGGCAGCTTAATATTCCAGGGTTCCAATGTTTCAGATGTGATCGAGGCAGAGGAATGAAAGGTGGGGGAGTAGGATTGCTTGTTAGGGAAAATATTACAGCAGTGCTCAGGCAGGACAGATTAGAGGGCTTGTCTACTGAGTCCTTATGGGTGGAGCTGAGAAACAGGAAAGGTATAGTCACATTAGTGGGATTGTATTACAGACCACCAAATAGTCAACGAGACTTGGAAGAGCAAATCTGCAGAGAGATAGCAGGCAACTGCAGGAAACATAAAGTTGTGGTGGTAGGGGATTTTAATTTTCCATATATTGATTGGGACTCCCATACTGTTAGGGGTCTAGATGGTTTAGAGTTTGTAAAATGTGTTCAGGAAAGTTTTCTAAATCAATATATAGAGGGACCAACTAGAGGGGATGCAATATTGGATCTCCTGTTAGGAAACGAGTTAGGACAAGTGACAGAAGTCTGTGTAGGGGAGCACTTTGGTTCCAGTGATCATAACACCACTAATTTCAATTTGATCATGGACAAGGATAGATCTGGTCCTAGGGTTGAGGTTCTGAACTGGAAGAAGGCCAAATCTGAAGAAATGAGAAAAGATCTAAAAAGTGTGGATTGGGACAGGTTGTTCTCTGGTAAAGGTGTGATCGGTAGGTGGGAAGCCTTCAAAGGAGAAATTTTGAGAGTGCAGAGTTTGTATGTTCCTGTCAGGATTAAAGGCAAAGTGAATACGAATAAGGAACCTTGGTTCTCAAGGGATATTTCAACTCTGATAAAGAAGAAGAGGGAGTTGTATGAAATGTATAGGAAACAGAGAGTAAATCAGGTGCTTGAGGAGTATAAGAAGTGCAAGAAAATACCTAAGAAAGTAATCAGGAGGGCTAAAAGAAGACAAGAGGTTGCCTTGGCAGTCAAAGTGAAGGATAATCCAAAGAGCTTTTACAGGTATATTAAGAGCAAAAGGATTGTAAGGGATAAAATTGGTCCTCTTGAAGATCAGAGTGGTCGGCTATGTGTGGAGCCAAAGGAAATGGGGGAGATCTTAAATAGGTTTTTTGCTTCTGTATTTACTAAGGAAACTGGCATAAAGTCTATGGAATTAAGAGAATCAAGTAGTGAGATCATGGAAACTGTACAGATTGAAAGGGAGGAGGTGCTTGCTGTCTTGAGGAAAACTAAAGTGGATAAATCCCCGGGACCTGACAGGGTGTTCCCTCGGACCTTGAAGGAGACTAGTGTTGAAATTGTGGGGGCCCTGGCAGAAATATTTAAAATGTCACTGTCTACGGGTGAGGTGCCGGAGGATTGGAGAGTGGCTCATGTTGTTCCGTTGTTTAAAAAAGGATCGAAAAGTAATCCGGGAAATTATAGGCCAGTAAGTTTAACGTCGGTAGTAGGTAAGTTATTGGAGGGAGTACTAAGAGACAGAATCTACAAGCATTTGGATAGACAGGGACTTATTAGGGAGAGTCAACATGGCTTTGTGCGTGGTAGGTCATGTTTGACCAATCTATTGGAGTTTTTCGAGGAGGTTACCAGGAAAGTGGATGAAGGGAAGGCAGTGGATATTGTCTACATGGACTTCAGTAAAGCCTTTGACAAGGTCCCACATGGGAGGTTAGTTAGGAAAATTCAGTCGCTAGGTATACATGGAGAGGTGGTAAATTGGATTAGACATTGGCTCAATGGAAGAAGCCAAAGAGTGGTAGTAGAGAATTGCTTCTCCGAGTGGAGGCCTGTGACTAGTGGTGTGCCACAGGGATCAGTGCTGGGTCCATTGTTATTTGTCATCTATATCAATGATCTGAATGATAATGTGGTAAATTGGATCAGCAAATTTGCTGATGATACAAAGATTGGAGGTGTGGTAGACAGTGAGAAAGGTTTTCAGAGCCTGCAGAGGGACTTGGACCAGCTGGAAAAATGGGCTGAAAAATGGCAGATGGAGTTTAATACAGACAAGTGTGAGGTATTGCACGTTGGTAGGACAAACCAAGGTAGAACATACAGGGTTAATGGTAAGGCACTGAGGAGTGCAGTGGAACAGAGGGATCTGGGAATACAGATACAAAATTCCCTAAAAGTGGCGTCACAGGTAGATAGGGTCATAAAGAGAGCTTTTGGTACATTGGCCTTTATTAATCAAAGTATTGAGTATAAGAGCTGGAATGTTATGATGAGGTTGTATAAGGCATTGGTGAGGCCGAATCTGGAGTATTGTGTTCAGTTTTGGTCACCAAATTACAGGAAGGATATAAATAAGGTTGAAAGAGTGCAGAGAACGTTTACAAGGATGTTGCCAGGACTTGAGAAACTCAGTTACAGAGAAAGGTTGAATAGGTTAGGACTTTATTCCCTGGAGCGTAGAAGAATGAGGGGAGATTTGATAGAGGTATATAAAATTATGATGGGTATAGATAGAGTGAATGCAAGCAGGCTTTTTCCACTGAGGCAAGGGGAGAAAGAAACCAGAGGACATGGGTTAAGGGTGAGGGGAGAAAAGTTTAAAGGGAACATTCTTCACACAGAGAGTGGTGGGAGTATGGAATGAGCTGCCAGATGAGGTGGTAAATGTGGGTTCTTTTTTAACATTTAAGAATAAATTGGACAGATACATGGATGGTAGGTGTATGGAGGGATATGGTCCGTGTGCAGGTCAGTGGGACTAGGCAGAAAATAGTTTGGCACAGCCAAGAAGGACCAAAAGGCCTGTTTCTGTGCTGTAGTTTCTATGGTTCTATGGTTCTAACTCTTCCACTACATAACGCATGTTGCATACATCACACGACTATGTTGCATATTTACATATTTACATAAAGTGTATTTAATTTAAATAAACATAAAGGAATGCTAACCATTAGCTGCCTATTGAAAGCTAAAGATCGTGCACCTGCAAAAAAAATACTGCACAGAACACAAACATGAGGAAATCTGCAGATGCTGGAAATTCAAGCAAAACACACAAAAAATGCTGGTGAACGCAGCAGGCCAGGCAGCATACTTCTTCCTATAGATGCTGCCTGGCCTGCTGCGTTCACCAGCATTTTTTGTGTGTGTTGCTGCATAGAACACTTCAGATTCTTGAATTATTGGATAAAGATGTACATTGTTTACAGAAACCTCTGAAGGAAAATGTGAAAAGCTAGTGCATTTACTGAGGCACATTATCCATCCGATATCTGTTACAATTCTATGTCTGATCAAATCTTGGCTGTTTTGAGTTAACTAGAGCTCAGTTAGCTTGGTTCTAATGGAGGATGTGTGAAACATCTGCTGAAGGTGTTCCTTTTGAATTTAAAGGGTGTAAAGGTATAAATGAAGATGTTACCCAGCAGAGCATTCTGCAGAATTAATGAAGTAGATTATGCACTCGTGTCCATATAAATTGAAGGCATATGGCATGTTATTCTTTTTAGTTAAGGCACTGAGTTCAAGAGTCAGGAAGTTATGTTGCAGCTTTATAAAACTCTGGTTAGGCCGAATCTGAATGGTTGCTTCCAATTGTGGTGGCCCCCATGTAGGAAGGATGTGGAGGTTTTGCAGAGGGTGCAGAAGAGGATTACCAGAATGCTGCCTGTGCTTTTCGAGACTGGACAAACTTGGATTGTTTTCTCTGGAGCTGCAGAGGCCGAAGGGAGATTTGGTAGAAGTTTATAAAATTATGAGAGGCATAGACAGACAGCCGGGATTGAAATGTCTAAAACCAGAGGGCACATATTTAAGGTGAGAGGGTGAAAGTTCAAAGGAAATGTATGGGGGCAGTTTTTTTTAACTCAGAGATTGGTGGGCACCAGGAATGCACTGCCAGGTGTGGTGACAAGTCAGAGACAATTGAGGTGTTTATGAGGCCCTTAGAAATCAAAGTCAAAGTAAACCTATTATCGAAGTGGGTACATGTCACCACGCACTACCTTGAGATTCATTTTCCTGCAGCATTTACAGAAAAATAAAGAAATACAATAAAATTTATGAGGAGCTATGTATAAACAAAGACTAACAACCAAAATGCAAAAAAAGACCAATTTTACAATTAAACAAGTAAATATATAATACAGCGAACATTATTTATAGAGTCCTTGAAAGTGAGATTGTAGGTTGTGGACTCAGTTCAGAGATGGGGTCCATGCCATTTCAGGAGGACCAATGGTTGTACAATAGTAATTGTTCCTGAAGCTCGTGGTTTGGGACCTGAGGTTCCTGTACCTCCTGCCCAATGGTAGTAGTTATGAATAAACAAAAAATGGAGGACCACGGACCAAATGCAGGCAGAAGGCATCTTTGATGTCACCTAAGCATCACTTGAAGAAGGCATTATTTTTCCCTTCCCAGGATATAGGCTAGAGTAACAAATAGTTTGACCACATGTAGGAAAAGACAAGACATGTCAGCGATGAACTTTTCTCCAGGTGGGTATCCACGAACAGAATGGGCCATGGCCATCATTCACTGTGAATTTTTAACTAGCAAATGAAAAAAAAATACGCAGAATGTGAATGTTACTCATTTTTAAGATTTACAGTAAGGTGAGACAGCAATAATTTCAGCAGATTGAAACATTAGGTAAGTCTTTCATCTCTTAATTACAGGCCTTCTCCTCCATGCCTGCTGCAAATTTACCAAATGTTGAGCCAGTTGAAATGATTCTGTGATGTCATAGTGAGACTGAGACAATGTCATGTTTTGCCTCTGATGCTTTCCTTTCAGTTGTTTAATTAATATTCCCTTAGAAAAGTTATCTAAATGTTATAATTTATTGCTGAATGAATTAGGTGCGAAACTAAGGTGGTTGTGTTTTCGTTACGTAGAGCTTTGGTGAGATCTGGGGAAGACATCTTGCAGAATTGAACTCTGAACTCTGGAATGCTCCGAGCTGTAAGAGTGTTGCACTAACCGCTACACTACCTTGGTGCCCAGTTTGACCACAAGCGCATCATGTGAGGTAACACAGGGGTGATCTGGGTCAATCCCAATCCAGGCCATTCTTCATAGTTCTCTCCACAGACTGTTCTGAAGGATATGTAAAAAAAGGAAACAAGATGGACGTTGAAGTAGCATTAGAAAATATTAAGTGCAAACTGAAACCCACACATATTCCATCGGCACGTGAACAGGGTTATAGTCGGAAACATGGGGATGAACAGAAACTAAAAGGGAAATCTACTGGGCAGGTGACCATGGGACACAGAAGCAGAATTAGGCCAAACGACCTATTGAGTCTCCTCCGCCATTCCATCCTGGCTGATTTATTTTTCCTTTCAACCCTATACTCCTTCCTTCTTCCCGTAACATTTGATGCCCTTACTAATCAAGAACCTATCAATCTCCTTTAAATATACTCAATAACTTGATCTCCTCACGAGGCCAACCAAAGCTGTTTTTGTCTTTTTTATGCTTGCAAGACGATGCTGGACTTTAAGAACCGGGTACTGCAGGTCTACCCCAGCAGCCAGCTGCTCATTGGCAGAAGAGCTGGACTGGGTGCAGACTGTGTTGCTGCCTGCTACGGGAAGCCATCGAATCCGCGAGAGGTGCTGTGCAAAGGCACCGGGCAGTGTAACAGTGGGTGATTGTCTTAGTCGTTTCTCTTGCGATCACAGTACCCCGTGTTGGATATTGATAATGTAAGATTCCGCAGGCCCATTTCCCTTATTTGTTGACACAACATATGGCGGGAGAGCTTTGTGACCTCAGTTGAGGCAAGGAATAGGCCTCGAGCTGCCGGATTACCTGCTGCTGCGGTCCATGAGAGGAGATGCCAGAGGTAGTGTAGTGCAGCATCCATGCTTGGCTGGGAGTTAGCCTCTCCTGTCGTGCCGACCTCCCGCGTTCAATCAGCAGAATGACAAGCTGGATTGCGTGCATGCATTTGTCTGCGGACTGCCAGGAACTGCACCATCCATTTGTGGGACTCGGACTTCTTTTTCTGCTTGAATGTATGTTTGCTTGCTATCTTGAATGTTGCTGTGTGTGCTTTGTGCTGTGTATGTTATACAACTTGCCCCAGAGGAATGCTGTTTCATTTGACTGTATTCATTTAGGTTGAACAATAATTAAACTGGAACTTGAACTTCTAAAGGGACATCCTTGTGTTCTGAGCAGTGTCCTCTGGTCCTAGATTCTCCAATATCGGAAACGTACTCTCCACATCCACTTTGTCTAGGCATTTAAAGTTCAAAGTTCAAAAAGTAAATTTATTATCAAAGTACTATATGCCGCCATATAGAACTCTGAGATTCATTTTCTTGCAGGCAATAAATCTATAACAGAATAATAACCATAATAGAATCAATGAAAGACCTCACCAACTTGGGCATTCAACCTGTATACAAAAGACAACAAACTGCAAATACAAAATGAAAGAAATAATAATAATAATGATAATAATAATAACTAACGAGAACATGAGATGAAGAATCCTTGAAAGTCTTTCAATGTGTTTGATGAGATACTCCTTTTTTCTTCTAAACTCCAGCAGGTACAGACACAGAACAATCCTCATGTATTAACTCTGTAGACGCTGCCTGACCTGCTGAGTTCCTCCAGCATCTTGTGGGTGTTGCTCTGGATTTCCAGCATCTGCAGAATGGCTTGTGTTTATGATTTGCTACTGCACTGTGAAATCTCTTTGAGGAATGTCTACCCTGAAGAAGTTTAAATCTTCTCCTCGACAGGAGTTCAGTGAGATCCTCTCTCACTGCTTTCCCTGTGATCCCTGCTGCCCTCCGGCAGTGGACCATTTATTCAGCTAGACTCACTCATCTATCACCTTCCAGCTAGTCCTCCTTCCTTCCCCCACCTTTTTATTCGGGCTTCTTCCCACTTCCTTTCCAGTCCTGAAGAACGGTCCTGGCCTGAAACATTGACTGTTTATTAATTTCCATAGATGCTGCCTGACATGCTGAGTTCTTCCATTATTTTCTGTGTCTTGCTCTGGATTTCTTTTTGTGTTTATAATGCCTCCATTATCTTTTCAGCTATCTTTTTCAGAACCCTGGGGTGTAGTCAATCTGATCCAGCTGAGTTATCTACCTTCAGACCTTGCAGCTTCCCAAGCAATTTCCCCTTAGTAATATCTACTACACTCATTTCTGTTACCTGACACTCTTAATTTTTTGGCATACTGCTGGCATCTTCCTCATTCCAGAAACTCCAGCCATTGCTGCTCTGCAGTCATCCCTGCTGGTGTCAACTTTGCCCAGCTCCTCTCTCATGCCTCAGTAATTTCCCTTACGCTTTTCCTATACTTATGTCCAATTTTAGCTTCTCCCTCTCAAACTGCAGAGTGAATTCTAGTATATTACAATCACTGTCTCCTGAGGGTTCCTTTACCTTAAGCTCCCTAATCAAATCTGGTAAATTACACAACACCCAATCCAGAATTACCTTTCCCCTAATGGGCTCAACCACAAGCTGCTCTAAAAAATCCATCTCATAGGCATTCTACAAATTCCTTCTCTTGGGATCCAGCACCAACCTGATTTTCCCAAACTGCCTGCATATTGAAATCCCCAATGACCATCATAATGTTACCTGTTTCGTGAGCATGATGTAATGGTCTCATGCTATTGGAATAACGTAACGGTCTTGTGATAATGGGGTGATATGATGTCACGTGATGGCATGGTATAAAAGAAAAGCCCACCACTGTGACACAGTTCTCATTTTTATTTTTGGTGCAATATTGTTGTTGCCGGTCGGATGTTTTGGAGATGCCACCGGTTTTTTTTGCTGCACGTTTATTTTCCCCTTACAGTCCAGTATCGGAGAATGAAGACATTAACAGTGTTATCCGAACCCAAAGAATTGGGTAAAGTTAACGTCGTTCGGCGTCTTGGGAATGATTGACCTTTCTGAATTTTCATTCGGGAATTGTGACATGCACATTTGAGTTAAACCCCTGCAAGTTCGAGAAGGTTTGTGCAGTGACCACCCTCCAGCCAAAAGGTCAGTTCATTTAGGACACTTTATTTCTTCGTGATTTCTTCAGACAAGGCATCTCTCAGCTGTGATCGGCAGATTCGTCATTACTTTGAAGGAATCGTTGTTTCAGGGAAGTCTTTCCTTAATGACTGTATAAATCATATGGACATTAAACTATCACCTTAAGACTGAGCTTAAGTAAGATCTGTTAAGAATTGTCTTTAAGTTCGACTGTTTGATAACTATAGACGCATAACACCATTAACTTCCATTTAAGTTGGTCGTTCATTTATTTTTTGATGTTTCTAAGTAGAGGTTAATAAATTTCATTGTTTATTTATAAAAACCTGACTCAGTTTCATATCCATTGATGCTGGTGCATAACAATAACATACGCCTTTTGTATCTCCCATTGTAGTTTGTATCCTACGTCCTGACTACTGTTCAGGTATATAACTCCCATCTAGATCTTTTTACCCTTGCCGTTTTTTTAACTCTACCCACAAGGATTCTACCTGTTCCAATCCTGTGTTACTTCAAAGTTCAAAGTACATTTATTATCGAAGCATGTATACTACATACAACCTTGAAGTTTGTCTTCTTACAGGCAGTCATAAAAACCCAGAGGACTGTCAAATGGCTAATTTTGTACCTTTATGTAAGAAGGGAACAAGGGAAAATCCTGGAAACTATGGACCGGTTAGTCTCACATCAGTTGTAGGGAAATTACTGGAGAAAATTCTTAGGGATAGGGTATATGAGCATTTGGAAACCCATGGCCTAATTAAGGAGAGTCAGCATGGCTCTGTGCAGGACAAGTCATTTCTTACCAACTTGATTTGAGTACTTGACAAAGTGATGAGAGAGATTGATGAGGATGTAGTGGATGTTGTCTACAAGGATTTCAGTAGGGCTTTTGATAAAGTCCCTCACAGGAGGCTAATCCAGAAGATTAGGATGCATGTGGTCCACGGCGAATTGGCTGTTTTGGGCTCAGAACTGATTGTGGTCGAAGGTGCTTATTCAAATCAGAGGTCTGTAATTAGGCGATGTTCTGCAAGGATCTGTGCTGGAACCTCTGCTGTTTGTGAGTTATATAAATGACCTGGATGAAAATTTAGATGGGTGGGTTAGTAAGTTTATGAAGATACCAAGATTGGTGGAGTTGTGGATAGTGTAGACAACTGACAAAGAATACAGCACTATATAGATCATTTGCAAATATGGGCTGAGAAATGGCAGATGAAGTCTAACCCAGATAAATGTGAGATGTTGCACCCTGGTAGAGAAAATGCAAGGAGACAGTACACTGTTAAGGCCAAGACAGTGTTTTCTCTGGAGCAGCCAGGGCCGAGGGGAGACCTGATAGAGGTTTATAAGATTATAAGAAGCACAGATAAAGTGGACAGAGTGTATCTTATTCCCAGGGTGGAAATGTCTAATACCAGAGGGCATGCTTTGGTGAGAGGGGCAGATTCAAAGGGGATGTGAGGGCTAAGTTTATTACTCAGAGAGTCATCAACACCCGGAATGCACTGCCTGGTGTGGTGGTGCAGACAAATACATCAGTAGCTTTTAACAGACATTTAGAAGGGCACATGAATAAGAGGAAGATGGAGGGATATGGACATTGTGTAGGTAGGAAGAATTAGTTTTTGGGTTTTTTTTTGATTTACTTTTTAGCAGGTTCAGTATAACATTGCAGGCTGAAGGGCCTATTCCTGTGCTGTAGTGTTCAATGTTCTAAAAACAGTAGAACCCATTTTTCAAAAAGGCCTTCAAACAACCAATGTGTGAAAATGAGAACAAATCATGCAAACGGTAAAAAGTAAACGAACAACAGTCAGAACTAAAGTTCACAAAAGTGAGTCCAGAGCCACGAAGCCAGTTTATTGCTGCAGCAGGATGAGGAGCCCGTTAGCTGCAGGCCTGTTACGGGAAAGCAGGTTCATGGGTTTGATAAGTGAAACAGAAGACACTGATTACGAATAAGCACGTTAGCCACTTATTTACCAACAAACAGTAAAACATTTGACCAAACTTCTAAGTCAGACAAGAACACATCTAAGCCACCCTAGGTTATGAAAACTGTGACACTGATTATTCAGTAACACCTCTAACTTCCTTAGGTCTCCTCAAGTTACACAACTACAAAACGAAACATTCAATAAACAGATACTTAGCTAAGTGTGTGTGGGCCCTACTACATTTACAGCACACTTTCCCAGTGGCTCTTCAGCACTGGTCACGCCCTCAGTGTGAAGAGGAGTCCTGGAGAGAAAGGAAAAGCCTGTGAGTCTCTCGCACGTGCTACTTATACCACTGAGGCGCCCAGAACCGGACACCGGTGCCGTGGCGCACAAGGCAGCCAATGGGAAAGAGGTGCTGCATCCCCCGAATGGGCCAATCAATGACCGGCATGGCGGAAGCAGCTTTTGAACAGGAAGTAAACTAACCCTTCATATTACAAGGCCACAGCCTCGGTTCAGTGCAGCCATGAGTAAACCTCGCGGAGGAGTGATCTGAAAACCGGCCTGTCCCTCACCTCTGGCCCCGACATCCTGATCTTTTCAATCTGGCCCTGCACTTAAATTGGCCAAACATCTGCTTGTTCCTCGCTCTCTGGCCTGGGCCTTCTCACTTCAGTCCAACTTCAAGGTTCAAATTCAAAGTTAATTCATTATCAAAGTACGTATATGTCACCATTTACAAACCTGAGATTCATTTTCTTGCATGTATACGCAATAAATCCATAATTGAATAATAACCATAATAGAATCAATGAAAGACCACACCAACTGGGTGTTCAACCAGTATGCAAGAGACAACAAACTGCGCAAATACAAAAAGAAAAAAATAATAATAAATAAATAAGGAATAAATATCAAGAGCATGAGATGAACAGTCCGGAAAAGTGAGTCCATAGGTTGTGGGAACAGTTCAGTGAAGTTATTCCCTTTGATTCAAGAGCCCAATGTTTGAGGGATAATAACTGTTCCTGAACCTAGTGGTGTGAGTTTGAGGCTTCTGTCGCTTCCTCCTGATGGCAACAGCGAGAAGAAAGCACATCCTGGTTTGTGGAGGACCCTGATGATGGATGATGCTTACCTGTAACAATGCTTCGTGTGGATGTGCTCAATGGTGGGAAGGGCTTTACCCAATATAGACTGGGCTGTAACTGCTTCTTTTTGTGGATTTTCTGTTCAAGGGCATTGGTGTTTCTATACTAGGTTGTGATATAGCCAGTCAATAAATTCTCCACCATACATCTACAGAAGTT
The DNA here is from genome assembly GCF_030028105.1 of Mobula birostris. Taxonomy (NCBI): domain Eukaryota; kingdom Metazoa; phylum Chordata; class Chondrichthyes; order Myliobatiformes; family Myliobatidae; genus Mobula; species Mobula birostris. The sequence continues at coordinate 29,242,220 of NC_092381.1, forward strand.
TGTGAAGGTTTCAGATGTCATGCTGAGCCTTCATAAACACCTAAGGAGGTAGAGACACTGCTGTGCTTTCTTCATAATTGCGGGGTCCGGGACAGGTCCTCTTACTCCGAGCAATTTAAAGTTGCTGACCCTCTCCTCCTCTGATCCTCCGACGAGGACTGGCTCATGGGCCACCTCCAGGTCAATAATCAGCTCCTTAGCCTTGCTGCCATTGAGGGAGAGGTTGTTGTTGTGGCACCACTCAGCCTGATTTTCAATCTCCCTTCTGTACGCTGATCCATTGTAGACTAACGTAATTGGGAGAAATATTGTTGTTCATCCATCATCGTCGAGAAAGACCTCAACACCAATGCGGAGGATGATGGTGCCGAGACTAGTGCTTGATTTGGATTTAAGTGAGGAAGAGTTGCACAGCGTCAGCCTCACTCTCTCTTCCCAATTCCCATCTGGAACCAGTGGAAAGACAAGAGTTGAGACGGCTGGAGATGGGACTAGGTGCAGTGGATGACCAGGACATCTTCTGTGTCTTGTCCTGCTCTACACGTTCCATGACGCTTGCAGAGACCGCCTTCTTGACCGTTGAAGCTTCCATTGGTCTCGTCCGCCCAATCCACTGGAGTCTGTCTTCACATGCTGGGATAGGCAACTCTCTATCTCACCGAGGCTTTCAGACCCGTCGGCTACCCTCACGTGGTTTAGCTGGCTTGTCGAAGCCATTGCTTGGGGTGTGGCCGCTGTTACGTGCAAACAGCTACGGGGAGCCACAGGTGAGAGCTGAGTGCCAGGTGGGGACCAAAGGTGGACAAACCGCCTGAAAAGGACGCGACATGTTCCTCCACCAGAGGTGCTACCCCTCCCTGACACCCCATACACCCCAGGAGAAATGTACATAATTCACAACCACCGATATTGAGTTAGTGTTTCCTTTCAATAGGCTAGTCTGACATGATAACCTAGTTACAGAAGGATTTTTAGCACGCTTTTGTGTTTAGGTTTTGCAGTTCAATAAAATTGTTACGGGTTTCGTTAAACATAAAACGCCTCACTTTGTTTTATTTGTGAAAACCTACATTGCTGACCCCGGTATTCTAAGACAATTCCGGAGTTATTGAGCATGTTGGCCGACACAGTCGCTTTGAAACTGCTGGAGTTTTGGGAGCAAAATGACGTTGCTTGGTTCATGCAAGCTGAGGCCCAGTTTGCTCTGCGAGAAATCTCCGATAACTCCAAATTTTACTAACTGGAGGCGTCACTCAGCAAATCCATGGCTGTGAGAGTGGTGAGTGGCCGCCTGAACACAATAAATACCGATCGCTGAAAACTCACTTTTTACACCCTTTTGGTCTGAGCGCACCAAACAATTGCTCTCCTTACCTGGTCTCGACAATGGTAAGGCTTCGGAGCTAATTGACCACATGCTGTCTCTCCAGGGAAATCACCATCCTTGTTTTATTTTTAAAGAACTTCATGCAGAAAATGCCTGATAAAGTTCGCATAGGCCTCACTAATGCACCTGTGAAGGACTATAGCGAGCTTGCTAAAATGGCTGATAGTCTACCCTCAGCTTGGCAGTGGTGCATCATTCTTCCTCCTTTCTCTACCTCAATTAACCCGTTCAGCAAGACCCTCAACTTAAGGATGCCTGTGGCTGCGAAACAGACAACACCGGGCCTGTGCTTTTACCCCTCTCACTTTGGTAGGAACGCTAGGAAGTGTCGACTGCCTTGCAGCTTCAACAGTGCCAGCACATCGGAACATCAGAGGTCTGTGAACACTGTGGGTTCCAGCCGCCAGGGTCATCTGCTGTTCATTACGGACACCCTTTCAGGGCAACGCTTCGAGTGTGACACGGGTGCTCAAGTGAGTGTGCTGCCAGCACTGCCGATCGATGAGAAGGCACAGAGCAACGAAACCTCGCTGAGGTCGCCGGTGGAAGCAGGATCCAGACCTTCGGGTCACAATGGGTGACACTCTGCTTCAGTGGGCGATGTTACACGTGGGACTTCGTCCTGGCTAAAGTGGCTAGACCTCCGCTCAATACAGATTTCCTGTGTGCCCAAGGACTGTTAGTCAATCTTAAGAACTGCCGGCTTGTGGATGTCAAACATTTTGTGTTGTTACTCTGCTCCCCCCGTAAGTTCCCCACAATGACTCTGTCAAGTACACGCACCACTGCACGTGAGTTTACATAACTGCTGGGCGAATTCCCAGACATCACCAAGTTCACATTCTCCATAACAGTCACAAAACATGGAGTCAAGCACCACAAACTGGCCGTGCCCGCACATGTAGACTGGAGTCAGAAAAGCTGGCAACCGCGAAAGCCAAATACACCAACATGGGAAGACTTGGAACTGTACACCGGTCGAATAGCCCCTGGACTTCACCCCTCCATATGGTCCCTATGTCCGATGGTGGTTGCCGCCCATGTGGCGATTACTGAAACATTAACAGGGCCACCACCCCTGATCGTTACACACATCCAAGACTTTGCAGCATGTTTAGCCAGAAAGTTAATTTTTTTCCAAAGGGAGAGTAGCAACAGTACTGAGTTTCCTCCATTTGTAGACAATTTCTCTCACTGTGGACTGATGAACACTCAGGACTTCAGAAACGTTTTGGTAGCCTTTTCCAGCTTCATGCATTTCAACAATTCTTCTTCTAAGATCCTCTGAAAATTGTTTTGATCTAGGGATAGTGCATATAAAGAGATCTTTCTTGAGAAGCGCAGGCTCTGTCAGTAACCTGACTTTGTGTGTCTTTTTTATAGGGGAGGGCACCTCTACAACCCATACCTCCAATCTCATCTCATTGACTCCAAATAGCTTTTGTAGAAGGCATTAACCCAGACGTTCACTTACTTTTTTGAACCTAGACTATGATTGTTTAAATGGTGTATTGGTGTATTGACGAGAAGTAGGTCAATTGTTTGTGTGTTATTCGTTTTGGCAGATTGTATTTGTCTATTATTGTGAATTAGATGAAGATTTGACATTTTATGAATAATCAACGCAGAAAACCAGGTAATTGCAAAGGGTTCACAAACTTTTTCTTGCAACCGTATAGGGTGCTTAAAGGCAATACCCCTAATCAAGTGCGTGACTGGTCAGCGGACATGACCTGGGCATTTGATGATACCAAATGAACTCTTTCTAACATGACCCTGCTGGTGCACCCCTGCCCCCAATGCACCTATAGCCATGGCAACTGATGCCTCAGACTATGCTGTGGGAGCCGTGCATGAACAGCTGATCGGAGACGTGTGATAGCTGCTCGCCTTCTTCAGTCAGCAGCTCCGTCACCCTAAAAGCAAGCACAGCACATTTGACCGTGAGCTTCTCGGTCTCTCTCTGGCTGCCTGCCATTTACGTTGTCTTCTAGAGGGTCGCCATTTCACAGCATTTGTTGACCACAAACTCCTCGCGCACGCAATGGCCGAAACATCAGACCTTTGCCCTGCAAGGCAGCAACGCCACCTGGCCTGCATATCGGAGTTCACAATGGACATATGACATATCAAGGGGAAAAATAATGCTGTAGCTGATGGCCTCTCACGGCCAGCCATAGAGGCCGTATACATAGAGATTGACTGTGCCGGCATGGCAGCCAACTAGGTTACTAACTCAGAAAATCTAGGCTTACTGAACAGCAGTCACAGCCCTGCTGTTTTTCTGATATTTCTCTCCGTTGCGATGTCTCAACCAGTCGTCCTCACCCCATCATGCCCACAAACAGAAGACAGAGTGTTTTCGACTCTATACATGGTCTCTCGCATCTGGGCCGGAAGACTTCACAGACACCAATTGCACTAAAGTTTGTCTGGCATGACCTCAGAAAGGATGTGCGTGATTGGACTCTAGCTTGTGTGGAGTGCCAGCGGACAAAAATTAACCGTATGTTCAGGCACCATTGGCACCTTTCGAGGTCCCTGAGCGATGGTTTGACCATGTCAATGTGGTCATTGTTGGTCCTTTCCACCCCCCCCCTGCAGTTTCACACACCTCCTTACCATGGTGGATCCAACCAGCAGGTGGACAAAGATCGTCTCTCCAGCATCGGCGACGGCCACAAACATGGCTCGAGTGTTCATCAGCACCTGGGATGTTCAGTTTGGCGTGCTATCTGATATTTCCTCTGGCAGCAGTCCCCAATTGATATCAAACCTCTGGGCTGCGGTGGCCCAGGACCTTGACATCACGGTGTATCACTTGCAGTCCAATAGCCTATGCTCCTTACAGTCTGCTCTGAGGGCTTCCCTGACCTATGAGCGTTGGCATTATCATCTCCCGTGGGTCCTGCTGGTGCTCAGAACTGCTACAAAAGAGGGCGTGCAGTCGTCTGTGGCTGAGTTGGTATACGGGCAGCCGTTACGAGTGCCAGGTGATTTCATTCCTGACTCCACGACCCCTTCAGAACGAGTATACAAACAGCAGAGACTTTTTTCTCCAAATTTCACTTCAAACACAAGCTTGTAAATGGTGAGTACATATCAAGGCAGTGGCTCTTATATTCCCCTCCCACCGGCTGTGTGTTTTGTTTTGCATGCCGCATCTTCAGTGATGGTAACTGTCAGCCCATCTTCGAAACTGGCTTTAGCGACTGGAAACATGCCGCTGAGCACATAGGAGAGCATGAAAATAGCAAACACCGCAAGAAAACGATACTGACCTACGTTACACTAGTGTCTGACAGCGGAAGAATAGATACAGAACTGCAAAACAGTTCGAGTCAGCGTGTGTCTACAAATAAGTGATCTTTACTCTGCAAGTCACGCAGCACAGCAATAGGTTAATACGTGCTAGATATCACTTTTCAAAAAGATTGTTGGAGTATTGTCAAGTTTCCTAGTTTGCCATAGTGCCATCTCTCTTGGCCTTTTTGTCTCTCATTTCCATTTTACTTTCTCAGAACACACGGTTGAGAAAAATACCAAGATAAAAATGCTTTGGCATTGTTTGAGAAACAAGGCCTATGGTATGTGCAGCAATAGCTAAATAAAGATTTAAGATTGGGTACATCATACTTCGTCTCCCTCATAACTTTACTAAGCCAACTAAGCCTAGGTTAATTTTTGAGTGCTTTAGATGCTATCCTTCAAACTAAAAATCTGCATTACTTTCTGTCCTCCCTCTTAAGGCCTGTAAGTTTATAGCCTACATATTGTACTAAACCAATGCCTTGGTCCACAGCTTTGATATTTTGACTGGTACGACCTTTGCTCTTGTTCTTGCCTTTTTTTGCTTGGTACAGCAGCATTTTACAGTGTCGGCAGGGGCCCATCAGGGCCTCCAGCCCAGGGGCCCTGGCCCCACTAAATCCAGCCCTGCCCATAGCCCTCTTTACTGATTTTTCAAACACTTTCCTTTTGAATCCAGTTCATTTTTTCCAAAGATGCTCCTGGTCTACTGAATATTTCTATTTTTTTTAAATTAACTGCCATTTCTTAACCTGTGATGCTTTCCAGCTCTATCTTTATAACCCAAAATTTTCACTTTAAACAAAGAAACTGAAAATTCAAGGGATCAGTCTACTCTGCTGTTTAACATAAAAGTTTAACTGTTCCTTTACCACAGATATTGCCTGAGTATATCCAGCATTTTAGTTTTTTTTTAACCCTATTCATTCCATTCATCCGCTCTTTTTGCATTCCTGACATTTACTCTCTCTACAATTATTATTTACCTTCGCAAGGCAGCTAGCATTAAAGTTTACGGTCTTATTTTGCCTTGACCAAATATGGCATCCGCCGCTTCAATTTGGCAGCACTCCCGTAGAACGCATGCGAACGTGGTTCAGTTGTCATCAAATCAGGAGGCACGCTTGCCCTCTTCCAATGGGGTGCCTGTTTTCATTTAACTGGCCCAATGGAGGAGAGCCGTTCGGGCGCCGGTTAGCGACTGGAATTTAAATCCATTGGCGAGGTACCGGTGGCCATTTCATACGCCGGAGACTCGGGACGCGTCTGACTGAGCTGGTGACATAACGGACAAGGTCCCTGTCCACATCAAGTTGAAGGCTGTGGTGAGGCGTGGGGTGGGGGTCGGGTCAGGCATCTCGAAGCTGAAGGGCGAGTTGGAATGGCCCCATTTAACGGTGGATGCAGTCCAGTGTTGGGGGTTTGTCTGCAAGCCGCCTCTGGCATCCAGTGCGGTGGTGGGAGTATTAGCAGGCCAGGCAGGTCGATAAACAAATAGCGGAGATATTCATCCAATATTATTACCCTTCTGACAGTTTTGGGGGTGAATACAGAAATGGTTTTGACTTTTGCATAACTATTCTGCTTTGACGGGTATAAATATAATTGCATTATTTTTGACATGTGCTGAGATATAGTGAAAAGTTATGTTTTACATCCAAGCATCTGTAAGTAGAGTGATGCAAAAAAAAAGCCATGCAGAGCGTAGTATAGCAGTTATACAGAAAGTGCTGGTGGACAAAAAAGTGCGAGGGCCATGGCAGGGTCGACTGAACGGACCTGTCTGAGGCCCTTGTAAATGTGGGATAAATCCTATGCTTGATCCTAGTGGTGTGTTTCCTTTCTGACTTCTGCCCAATAGGAGATGGCCTGTTTCCGTGCTGTAATTGTTATATGGTTTAGGGGGAACTTCTTCACTCAGAGAGTGGTGGGAGTGTGGAACGAGCTGCCGTCTGACGTGGTAAATGCAGGCTCATTCTTAAGTTTTAAGAATAAATTGGATAGATACATGGATGGGAGAGGTCTGGAGGGTTATGGCCTGGGTGCAGGTCAATGGGACTGGCGGAATAAAGTTTTGGCACAGACTAGAAGGGTCGAATGGCCTGCTTTCTGTGCTGTAGTGTTCTATGGTACTATGAAAGGGATAAGGGGAATGCCAGCTAAAATGCCTTTCTACATGAATCCCATTTGCCTGCATATGTCCCATATCCCTTTAAACCTTACCGATCCATGTATCTGCCGCTACACCTCCAAACTATATACCCACCATTTCAATGATTTTAAGTTCTCCGGCCCCCATCATATTCTTACTATGGATGTCTGGTCCCTATATGCTTTCATTCCCCCACCAGGAAGGTCTCAAAGCTCTCAGTTTCTTTCTGGACACCAGACCCAACCAGTTCCCTTCCACCATCACTCCTCTGTCTAGTCAGCTTGTCCTCATTAGTAATAATTTCTCCTTTGGCTCCTCCCACTTCCTTCAAACAAGGTGCAGTTATGGACATTCACATGGGTCCCAGCTATGTTTACCTTTTTGTCGGCTATGTGGAACAGTCTATATTCCAAGCCTACAGCAGTGTCTGTCCCCAACTTTTCCTATGCTACATCGATGACTCATTGGTGCTGCTTCCAACTTTGCCTCCAATTTCCACCCTGCCTTCAAACTTACCTGGTCAGTTTCAGATGCTTCCCTCCCCTTTCTCGATCTCTGGACACAGCTTATCTACTGATATCGATTATAAACCCAGTAACTCACTCAGCTACCTGGACTATACCTCCTCTCACCCTGTTACTTGTAAACATGCCACCCACTTCTCTCAGCTCCTCTGTCTCTGCTGCATCTGCTCTCAGGATAAGGCTTTTCACTCCAGAATGAAGGAGATATCCTCCTCCTCCAAAGAAAGGGGCTTCACTTCCTCCACCATCAATGCTGTCCTCAACTGCATCTCTTCAATTTCATGCATGTGTGCTCTCACCCCATCCTCCTGCCACTACCAGGAAGAGGGTTCCTCTTGTCCTCACCTACCACCCCACCAGCCTCTGCATCCAGCACATAATTCTCCAGAACTATCACCATCTCCAACAGGATCCCACCATCAAGCACGTCGCCCCCTCCCCCAAATTTCTGTTTCTGCAGGGATCACTCCCTACATGATTCCCTTGTCCGTTTGTCCCTCCCACTGATCTCCCTCCTGGCACTTACCCTTGCAAATGGGAGCAAGTGCTATACCTGCCCCTATACCTCCTTCCCTCCAGGTGAGGCGACACTTCACCTGTGGATCTGTTGGGCTTGTATACTGTGTGCAGTGCTCCCAGTATGGCCTCCTCTATATCCGTGAGAACCAACATAGATTGGGAGACTACTTCGCCGCACACCTACACTCTGTCGACTAGAAAAAGCTGGATCTCCCAGTAGCCACCCATTTTAATTCCACTTCCCATTCCCATTCTGCTATGTTTATCCATGACTTCCATCTGGTTAGCCTCCAACCTGATGGCATGAACATTGATTTGTCAAATTTCCAGTAATGCCACCACTGCTTTCACCATTCCCCATCCCCTTTTCTCTTTCTCACCTGATCTTCTTGCCTTCCCATCACCTTCCTCTGGTGCTCCTTCCCCCTTTTCTTTCTTCCATGGCCTTCTTTCCTCTCCTATCGGACTCTACCCTTCTCCAGCCCTGTATCTTTCACCAATCAACTTCCCAGCTCTTTATTTCACCCCTCCCAGTTTCACCTATTACCTTGTTTCTCCCTCTCCTCTTCCACCTTAACTCTACTCCTTATCTTTTTTTTTCTCCAGTCCGGCTGGAGAGTTAGCCCGAAACGTTGACTGTACTCTTTCCATAGATGCTGCCTGGCCTGCTGAGTTCCTCCAGCTATATACCCACCATTCTCTGAGCTTTCCCCATGAAATCTTTCCCCACTCAATTAAACATGTCCTCCAGTTCAAGTTCATCTGAGTTGAGGGAGGAGGATGTGCTATCTACCCAGCTTAAGCCCTCTTATTTAATCAATCTCAAAATCAGCCTTCTCTCCAGAGAGAACAATCTGAACCTGTCACGTCCTCCAGCCCAGGTAACTTTTCTATCCTTTGCGGTTGAACATCATCCTGTATTATGATGTCCAGAGCTGCCCCAGTGTTTGTATAACCACAGCATGATGTCCCACCCAGCTGAAGGCCTCCACAGATAAAGGCAAGCATACCATTTGCCGTCTTCGCTCCTGTTTGTCTGCATTGCCGCTTTCAGGAACTATACATTTGTACCCTAAGGTGTTGCTGTTCAATAACCCTTCCAGGGCCTTGCTATTATCTGTGTATACCCTGGCCTGGTTTAACTTCCCAAAATCAATTAATTCGCACTAATGTTGCGGGTTTCAACCTGAAATGTTGACATTTCTTTCCACAAATGCTGCTGTCCAGTGTTCCTCCTGCAGATTGTTCATTGGCCATCCTCTGATCTGGTACCTCACTCACGCTGAAGATGTAAAATTTTGTCAGGACTCTGTCTTCCTCCTTGCTGCTTGCAGCAATGCACCTCGACAGGCTCCGGGGATTCAACCACTTGTGCACTTCAAGACCACTCACACCTCTTTCGTAATGGTGATGTGCTCTACTACATCACTGTTCTGTTGCTGAACTCTCCAGGTTTCATGTACTTCTCCCCAATTAAAAATTTGGTAGATTCTGTTACTGCAATCTGCAGTATACAAGAAGAGATTGCATTGTTATTGATTAAATTTCATTAAGCCCACAATCATATCATTGAAGTCAAAGTAAATGAGCCTGACATTTATAATTTCCAGCTGCAGTCAGATACAAGAAATGTTAGGTTTGTAAACATTTTGGACAAGGTTTTTTTTTAAAAAAAATAATAAATTTACTAAGCCTTGACAACAGGAATTCTGCAGATGCTGGAAATTCAAGCAACACACACAAAAGTTGCTGGTGAACGCAGCAGGCCAGGCAGCATCTCTAGGAAGAGGTGCAGTCGACGTTTCAGGCCGAGACCCTTCGTCAGGACTAACTGAAGGAAGAGTGAGTAAGGGATTTGAAAGTTGGAGGGGGAGATCCAAAATGATAGGAGAAGACAGGAGGGGGAGGGATGGAGCCAAGAGCTGGACAGGTGATTGACAAAAGGGATACGAGAGGATCATGGGACAGGAGGTCCGGGAAGAAAGACGGGGGGGGGAACCCAGAGGATGGGCAAGGGGTAAAGGAGAGTGAGAGAAAGAATGTGTGTATAAAAATAAGTAACAGATGGGGTACGAGGGGGAGGTGGGGCATTAGCAGAAGTTAGAGAAATCGATGTTCATGCCATCAGGTTGGAGGCTACCCAGACGGAATATAAGGTGTTGTTCCTCCAACCTGAGTGTGACTTCATCTTTACAGTAGAGGAGGCCGTGGATAGACATGTCAGAATGGGAATGGGATGTGGAATTAAAATGTGTGGCCACTGGGAGATCCTGCTTTCTCTGGCGGACAGAGCGTAGGTGTTCAGCAAAGCGGTTTCCCAGTCTGCGTCGGGTCTCGCCAATATATTCCGCAGGGATCGCTCCCTACGCGACTCCCTTGTCCATTCGTCCCCCCCATCCCTCCCCACTGATCTCTCTCCTGGCACTTATCCGTGTAAGCGGAACAAGTGCTACACATGCCCTTACACTTCCTCCCTTACCACCATTCAGGGCCCCAAACAGTCCTTCCAGGTGAGGCAACACTTCACCTGTGAGTCGGCTGGGCTGATATACTGCGTCCGGTGTTCCCGATGTGGCCTTTTATATATTGGCGAGATCCGACGCAGACTGGGAGACCGCTTTGCTGAACATCTGCACTCTGTCCACCAGAGAAAGCAGGATCTCCCAGTGGCCACACATTTTAATTCCACATCCCATTCCCATTCTGACATGTCTATCCACGGCCTCCTCTACTGTAAAGATGAAGCCACACTCAGGTTGGAGGAACAACACCTTATATTCCGTCTGGGTAGCCTCCAACCTGATGGCATGAACATCGACTTCTCTAACTTCTGCTAATGCCCCACCTCTCCCTCGTACCCCATCTGTTACTTATTTTTATACACACATTCTTTCTCTCACTCTCCTTTTTCTTCCTCTGTCCCTCTGAATATACCCCTTGCCCACCATCTGGGTTCCCTCCCCACCTCCTTGTCTTTCTTCCCGGACCTCCTGTCCCATGATCCTCTCGTATCCCCTTTTGCCTATCACCTGTCCAGCTCTTGGCTCCATCCCTCCCCCTCCTGTCTTCTCCTATCATTTTGGATCTCCCCCTCCCCCTCCAACTTTCAAATCTCTTACTCACTCTTCCTTCAGTTAGTCCTGACGAAGGGTCTCAGCCTGAAACGTCGATTGCACCTCTTCCTACAGATGCTGCCTGGCCTGCTGCGTTCACCAGCAACATTTATGTGTTTTACTAAGCCTTGACTTCAGTTTCTCTCCTTGCTAGCATCTTCTAAATGTGTTCACTAAACTGACTTTAAGATAAAGAGTGGACATGAAATGCAAGTTGTATGAATAAACTGCTTAGTTAGTGAATTATCTCCTGGTGTCTGTTAACAAATATTTCCCTTGCAGGTGTGAGCAGAATGGCTCAGTTTGTTTTTGAGAGTGACATTAATAATATTCTGAAATTGGATGCTCCCATAACAAATGGGCCCCTGGCCAGGTGGCAGCGCAAGGCTAAAGAAAGCAATGGTGCGACTGGCTCTTTGTCTACTTCAGCCAACGTTAGTGGCTTATCCCCAATGAAAGCTACAAACCGGTCACTGAACACATCTAAACTGACACCCAGTAAGACACCAGGTATTCAGTTCACATTGTCTCTTGTTTTAGGTGATTCTTGTAGGGTAATGTTTGTAATTTTGGAGAGGTTTTCTTCATTTTCTATACTAATGCTTTGAAATGTTGGTGATAAGGGTAGCCCTGTGTTCTTTTGGTGTTGATGTGTAAGTCATGGGCATTATTTCCATTTGTTCTTTCTCCATACTTGGCCCGCCCACCTCCTGACTGTATTTCTCTCAATTAAATGTACAACATTGATAATGGGAACATCTGAACACTTTTTTTCTAAGTTGTTTTACTAACATGCACCCAAAGTTTGAAGCTATGCCCAATGTTTGTTCACTTTAAACTTGCTAATTAATTTAATGTGCAGAAGCCACACTAGGCCAGTCACTATGGTGTTGGATTTTATTTTATTTAGTGATCATGCAGACTAAGCCCTTCCAGGCCTGAGAACTCTTAATTAACCTAATCATGGGACAATGTATAATGACCCCTTAACCTACCTGGTATGCCTTTTGGCTGTGGGAGGAAACCGGATTACTTGGGGTGGGTACCCATGCATTCCACAGGGAGGATGTACAGAGACTACTTACAGACGGTGCTGAAATTGAATTCTGACACCCTGAGCCTCCAGCAAACTGCTTGCTACTGTAGAGCTTTAATCTAATCTAAAATTGGATGCTGCTTGTTTTTTTTTTTTACTTTAAACATCAAACTAATTCAAAAGGAAGACTTGGGAGTCTGAAATAAGAGTCTAACTTCATATTTACTTTAGTGGGGTGCACAAGTATCACGTGTGATGTATGTTGATAACCTTAATGAATTAAACTACAAAGAATTCTTTATCAAATAGAATATTTCCAATATTATTCAAATATTACTGAAATATTAAATGCACAACACCATGAAACTTGGTGTACCACTATAACAATCCTAATATGTGCTCCTTCTAGATTAGAGTTGGCATTACTTTCATATGCATTTGGCAAAATTCCTCCTCTTGGAAGAACAAAACTTTTTGGGCACATGACACAGAGAAGGAATGTTAATTATTTTTGTTTTGCCTTCAGGCAGGACAAAAACCCCTAGATCTTCTAAATGTTCCCGAGTGCAGGGGACACCATCAAAAGCAGGTGCTGATCGTTATATTCCAACCCGCAATGCAGTACAAATGGATGTAGCACATTTCTTGATTAACAAAGAGAATGAACAAGAAAATGAATCTCCAACCAAGAAGGTAAGTATCAAAAATTCACTGATGAATAAATGTGCTTATTTGTATAGTATGTATAAGTGTCAAATCTGTTCTTGGATTCAGTGGGTCATTGTAGATTTTACCCCTGATTATACAATGGTGTCCTTGTTTAGAATTTGGAAACTAATGCCTTGTTTTTGCATGGGGTGAAGAGTTACAGGCATTTTCATCTTAGAGTCTTTATTTCCTCTAAGTAAATTGACATCCCAAAACATGGGGAAATGCACATTTTCGTTTGAAGTGAGTATCTGGTAAATTGTGTGTATTTAAGTATCTTAGTGGTATATTTTATAAAAGGCGTATTCAAATGTATAAGAGCTGTAAGTGATGAATAGAATGTTAGCACTTTGCTAACTAACTGTTGGGGGAAAATGTGAATGTTTTTGGCAAAAGCATTTAACAAAATTGGGTGCCTGAAAGAGCTAGATGAGTGAATGCAAGTCAACAAACATAAAATGCTAGAGGAACTCAGCAGGCCTAGGCAGCATCTATGGAAAAGCGTACAGTTGACCTTTCAGTCCAAGACCCTTCATCAGGACTGGAGAAGAAAAAACTCAGGGTGAGAAGTTGGGCAGAGGGGAGGAAGAAACATGTTGGGTGATGTGTGAAACTGGGGTAGGTGTGGTGGGGGAGGTTGGGACAGAAGAGAAAGGAGAGGACCTTCTGAGGAGGTGATGGGCAGATAAGAGATGAGGGGAATAGTGAAAGTGGGGTTGCTTCTCCAGCCTGACATAGATTGGAAGACAGCTTTGCTGAGCACCTACACTCCATCTGCCAAAAAAAGTGGGTTCTCCCAGTGGCCATCCATTTTAATTCCAATTCCTGTTCCCGTTCCGAAATGTCAACCCATGGCCTCCTCCACTGTTGCAATGAGGATACACTCGGGTTAGAGGAGCAATATCTTCTATTCTGTCTGGAGCAATATCTTCTATTCTGTCTGGGTAGACTCCCAATTCCTCATTTCCCTCTCACCTTATCTCCTTATCTGTCATCACCTCCCTCTGGTGCTCATCCCCTTTTCTTTCTTCCTTGGTGGTCTGTCTCCTCTTATCAGATTTACCCCTTCTCCAGCCCTTTTCTATGGGGGGGGGGTTCTCATTTGTGACAAGTCAACAAAAATGCTTTGTGCTAAATTGAATGTTTGCTCTCATCATAAGTTGCAATATTTCTCTTCAGGAACAGCAGAAATCCTGGTCCTTAAACTTGAATGGTTATGATGTTGAGCAGGCTAAAATTCTACGACTGAGTGGGAAACCTCTTTGTGCACCTGAAGGTATTTCAACTTGCGCTCTTTAAAGCAAGGTTAATTGAATGTTGATTTTTCTATTTTGGTAGCTAATTCTTGCTTCTGCTCTGGTTTTGTCAGTTGGAATCCCATCCTGAAGGTAGCCTGTGGAATCATGCTCTCTCATTTCTTTCCTAGGTTACCAGAACAACCTGAAAGTTCTGTACAGTCAGTCAACAACACCAAGTTCCACAAAGAAGCCCACCCGATACATCCCCTCTATGCCAGAAAGAATTCTGGATGCTCCGGAGATCAGAAATGATTATTGTAAGTTGTGACACTTGTACTTTTAGCTTAAAACTTTGGAAATGGCTGATATAATGATTACACCTACAGCTGAGATCAACAAATGTAATCATTTGGTCACTTCTAAGTAGCTTACTCCATCTGTTTTCTTTTGGTCCCATACTTCAGATCTAAATTTGATTGACTGGAGTTCCTTGAACTACTTGGCTGTGGGACTTGCAAATAATGTGTATCTCTGGCATGCTGAGTCTGGTGATATCCTGCCTCTTGTACAGCTTGAGGGTCAGGAAGACTACATCGCCTCTGTGTCCTGGATAAAGGAAGGCAATTATTTAGCAGTTGGGACTAGAAATGGTGAAGTACAGGTAAGAGCAGAGTGCGGGGCTTCTGATTTCAACTTTGTAGACAGCTGGTACTTCCTGGTCATCTACAAAGTATGAGCAGCAAGTTTAATCATAATCAAATGGCCATGATATTCTATCCTATATGCTCGGACTCAATTCCCTACAGCGAACAGCTTGAGGCCTTGGGGAAAAATCCTTAATTCACTGGAAGGATAAGTGAGCCACTGTCCAGTGTTGTGGCCCAAGTTGCATTTGGTCAAACCACTTCATTGGCATGCAGTCTCCTACAAAATACGCAATGTAAGGAACATAGGAAAAGTTCGAGGGATGGCCTCAATGCTGCCTTGGGTGAGGAGTGTGGTTCTTTTTTTTTTAAAAAAAACAACAACAAACCCACAGGCTTCTTATGATTCCTGATTCATCATAGATGAGAAAAGGCTCACCAGGGAAGGTATAGAGCATCTTGAGTACACACTGGCCTCATCATTTGCCTTCTATCTACAAAACCAGAGTGGCTTTTAGTCATCCTTGCTCCCTGGAATTGACCTCCGTAAAATACCCATTTTTTGATTTGTAAAGGTAGACATTAATAGATCATGATTTACTTTGTTTCATCAAACAAAAGAAAATAACTGGCTGTATTTGTGGAAACTAATTTATTGTTTGTTCATTAATAAGAGAATTGCTCTATGGCCAGCGAAGGAATTACAAAATGTTTTGCTCTCCTAAGACTCTGGCCTTTTATAGAATATGTATCTTGCTTGGACATGTTTGGACTTTAACTGTAAATATTTGTTTTGAGGTTTGGGATGTGGAACGCCAGAAACGTCTGAGGAATATGGTGAGTCACACTGTACGAGTTGGGTCACTCAATTGGAACAGTTACATCTTGTCCAGGTAATAAATTATGCTCATTAAGATGCTGTTTGAATGTTCTTCCTCAAGCATAGTGAAATAAGCATTCATCAAACTTTTCTGGAAATGCTAAGGCGAAAGAAAGGCATAACCTCTCTATTTTCCCTTAAATTTAGTGGCTCCAGAATAGGTGAAATCCACCATCATGATGTCCGCATCGCACAACACCATGTAGCTACCTTGACAGGACATACACAAGAAGTCTGCGGCTTGAAGTGGTCACCCGATGGCAGGTATCTTGCTAGTGGTGGCAATGACAACATTCTGAATATCTGGCCAAGCATTACTGGGAATGATGCAGCATGCCAACCATTACATACGTTCACACAGCATCAGGGTGCTGTTAAGGTAAGTAACTATTTTCAGATAAGGGCCCTGTCTAAATTTGCAATTTGCTTTGCAGAATTGAATAGTGACATAATTTGGTGTAACACAAATTTAGCAACAGGATTATTGGCCAGTATCTGAATTGCTAGCATTGATAACAGAACTGAAATTTTGAATCTGAATATACAGAAAGCAGACATTCCACCCTGCAAAAACTCATTTCAGGGAGGTAGCACCCCCACCCCACCGCAACACCATATTCTTCTCCTCCCCCCCACCCGACCTCCAAGGGTGTATGTAATAATTTGTTTACTAATTTTGTCTAATCTGTAAACCAAGTTGGGTATATGCAGCAAATGTGACATTAAAATATGTACTTATATTATCATGTTTATTCTATTACAACTTTAAGCAAGTCTACAGGGAGTTTGGCCTCATCACGTAGGACATCAATAGAGTAGCTCCTTAGCAGCTAGCCAGCTAGTTTAAATAACGTTAGCTATGCTGTAATGACACCTGTTAAACTCACCTCAACATGTCTTTTACATTTTAACCCACCATGGGCAATAGAAAAGTCACTGTTGCAAACGAGCAACACTGTCATTATTTTTGAGGTCGACTGTAAAGCCCGCCCACAGAGAAAACTGATAGGTATACTTAGCAGGGGTCCCCAACATTTTTTGCACCACAGACCAGTTTAATATTGAGAATATTCTTGTGGACCGGGGTGGTGGGGGGGGTGTTAATCACGACCGAAATATAGGTGATAAGTCAATAGCATCATAACATTTTAAGTAGCATTTGGATATTGAACACACAGCGCATATTTTCTCCGTATAAACATATAAAATCACTGCAACACATCAATATCGCTGAATCAGTGCAACAAGACGGTGCCATCAAGGGGTGATGGGAGACAGCGATACTCGAAGGGGGCTCCTTATGTCCAGTCTATTCCGCAATTTAGTTTTCATTGTATTCATTGCAAAAAAACTCTGCTTCGCAGCGATATGATGTTGGAAATGGAAACAACGTTTTCAGTGCTTTCGTGGCTGTCTCAGGATATTTAACCTTGACTTTGATCCAGAATGCCGGCAGAGATGTTATGTCAAACATACTTTTCGGCCCACCATCATTTGCAAGCTCGAGGAGTCGATCTTTTTCCCACGCTGACACGGACGATGCGCGCGTAATGACCTCGCGTGCGTTCAAGTTCAACAGTGCGTGACAGGGAATGAGGAAAGGTGCAAATGAATCATCATTTCATATCACCATATCATATTGTTTCCTCACAGCCCGGTGGTTGGGGGCCCCTCTTAGCACAAAGAGAGACCAATCAGGATGCTCGCTCTCCCTCTCAAAAAAATCTATTTCCGGGATATTGTACATAATTTCTGGACGTCAGGGAGCCACTATCGATATGCGGGAGACTCCCGGATCTTCCGGGAGAGGTGGGATGTCTGAGAAAGCTGTCTGCTGATCAGTGTTCTACCTAGATTGTAGTAGTGGTTAGAGTTCAACCCTGCGTTTCAAAAGGTTAACAGTATTTCTGCTCCCTGATCCCTCTTGTTGCAGTTTCTTTTCAATTCTTTGTCTAGCTTTAACAATAGTCCATAATTATAAGAGAACCTAACTCAAAATGTCACTTCTACAACTAGGCCTTCATTTTTCAAGTTCATCCTGCAGCTTGGATAGGTCAGTGAGCCAAGTGGCTTAATTCTGCTTTTATGCAATGTGGTTTTAATTTTGACACCGGACAAGTGAATGTCATATTTCCAGGGTGACTTTTTTTTTTTGCTATTTATTTCTTATTGCTTTGCTGTATCCTTTCAAACATTGAATATTCCTTTTAATGGCAGTTTTTTTTTTTTGCTGCTTTTTCTAACTTAATCCTGAGCTAGAAAAGTAATTGAGAGCAAATTCCATATCTCAGTATTTAAAAAAAAAACAGGTGTCTTGCATTGCTCCCTTTATTTTATATTAAAGTTGATTGCAAATATTGGCTTGGTTTGAATTTTGGTACAAAAAATCTAAACTCTGCACTTTGCTAGGCTTTTTTTAACCTACCAATAGAACCATAAATTGGCTGCCCCAGTCTGAGGAGCTTCACATACTTGCTGGAGTCTCAACAAACCAAATGAAAAGTGAGATTTGCTGGATGAACAGTGCTTCAAATAAAAGAATTTCTTATAGATGATTTTTAAAAAGAACACTGCATGTGAAAATGTCAGCCCACCATGTCTGCTGACCATAAACTAAGGTCAGATTCCTCTATTCTTGGGGGTCCAAACTTACTGCTGTGGACCAAACCATTTAGCAAGGAGTCTGTGGAACATTTATTGCGGTCTTATCTGCTCTGTCACTTCCCTCTGCAGCATGTACTGCACTTATCACATTCTATATATTTGGTTTTTAAGCTTGCCTGGTAAATCTCCCTAGACTTCCACCCTCACCTATGCCCTCTTGTCTTTCGATACCTATAACAATTGGAAGGATGGAGGGAAAAGACCATCTAACCTTTTATTTCTTGGGTTGCAGCTCCCAGCCTCACTCCAGAGAATATGATCCAATTTTGTCCAAGCTCTCTTTGTCTAATACATTCCAATCTAGTCTGTGGTAGCTTTTCAGTGAGGTTGGGTGGCTTTTTCTGCTCTTGAATAGTGCAGTTAAAGCAACATCTTTTTTTCCAGAGCTGCTGCCTTTGTGAGATTTTCCACTTGTGCAGCCTAATTGTGTACAATTTGTCATTCTTTTTCTGCAGGCAGTTGCCTGGTGCCCTTGGCAAGCAAATATTCTTGCAAGTGGTGGTGGCACCAGTGACCGATTTATCCGCCTTTGGAATGTTAATTCTGGGTCGTGTTTGAATGCTGTGGACACTCGTTCTCAGGTTGGTTCTATAAGATTCATACTAGTGAATGTTAATAGCAATGAAACAAGCCTGTGTTACTGGTTATCAAACAAGAAAGCTGGATCTTGTTCCATTCTGGGAGGATACGGTGTAGGATTGCCGTTGATTTGGCTCATGACTCTCAATTTGCAATCTATGTTACTGAGTTTGTTTCTCACAGTTCCTAAAATAATTTGTGCTGTTTGCCCATTATCTGGGCAAGCAGGAATTGTGCAAGGTGTTGGGGTTAATTCTTCTGCAGGTTGAAGAATAAATTGGAGATTTGTTGTGAAATTAGAGTTAAGAATACTTCTCTGGGATGTAATGTGAAGATCTTTCAAGCTGTGCTAAAATTTCAAGGTTCTGCTGAATAAGAGTGAATAGTGGTGTACCTGTCAAAGTTTGCAGGTGACAATGCATGGATTAAATTAACTGGCAAAAAAGTGTAATTTTAAGTGAGGTCATCCCATAGTTTTTATAAATTTAAAATAATTTCTGATAACCATGCAGTGAATGTTGAAGGACATTTCCAGCCTAAGTGACTTGAGATATATTAGTTAATCTAACACAATCTGAGTCATGTTGCACACTTGATATTTCTGTCATTTCTCTTTTGCAAGTTTTGGATTTAAATTTCTGTTATGTATTTTCCACCTTACCAGGTCTGTTCAATAGTCTGGTCAACAGAATACAAAGAAATGGTGTCAGGACATGGATTTTCACAGAATCAGTTGGTAATCTGGAAATATCCAAACTTGACCAAAGTTGCTGAGCTGAAAGGTATGTACTTAAAATATGTGAAGTAAAGTTGTGTAAGATATTTTAAACATATCTGATCAAATTTGCTTTTGGAAGGCATTTTTCTTGTGTCCTATTAGAACAATTTAAATTTATATTGTCAAAAACATTCATTTAAAAACTGAGGGAAGCTCTGCTCACAACTGGGTTTGGTTGTGGAATGCACTGCTGAGGGGCAGATTGTGGCAGAATTCACATCATGGCAGAAGTGAATTAGATAGGTTTCTGAAAGCAAAGAATTGTGTGAAGTGAGGCAAGCTCAATTGCTGTTGCTGAGAACTGATAGAAACTAATCTGAACAGCTTTGTGTAACTACTCTAGGGTTATTGAAACTGTAATAGTCTTGTGGAAATGTTATATAATGAAAGCAGCAGGTGTTTACAATACATCAACTTTAAATTTTAGTTCTCTTATCACTATAGATTAAACATGTTGTAATGCTATAAAACCTGAGGTAAGAGACACAAAGTATTTCTTGCCTTTCTAAACTACTCCTGAAGTATGGCTCAAATAATTAAGCACCTAATTATTGCTTGGGTAAGACTCATCCTGTAACAAGATGTGTGATGGTCTGAGCACAATTGAAATAGGATTTTTTTTTCGGTACGGGTCTTGTGTATAATGATACTGCTCCTGTTTGTACTTGAATTAAGATATTACAAAATAGTTATGTTGAATAAAAGATATCCTGTTTCTAACATAGGACATCAGGCTCGTGTGCTGAATCTGACTTTAAGTCCAGATGGAACTACAGTGTGCTCTGTGGCTGCAGATGAGACTATCCGCATCTGGAAGTGTTTTGCTGTAGACCCAGCAAAGAAGAAGAAAATGGCAGTGGCCAGTCAGTCTAGTGTGCTTCACCATGGAATTCGCTAGAACACTATGATGAAGGCATGTGCCACAAATGGGACATGAGGCTTCACTTTTAATGTAACATTGAATAAATGCACAACTAATTTTTGCAATGGGGGGAAGCTAGTGTTTTATCCCTTTTGTGCTCCAATTTGGAAATTTTTGAATGATACTGACTTTTTAATTTCCACAAGTATTGTTATTTCTTGTACATATGTTTTTAAATTGCTGTTTTATTTGTGCTGTTAGACATTTAATCTTTTAAGTAAATTGTATATTGTGTTTAATATTTCAATAAAATTGAATGGTGTATTCAAGGTGCTTGCAGTGTAGGTGTGTATAGTGACATTTTACTGGTTAGAGTAATGCTCGGATTGCACTTGTTACCAGAGCAGAATGATCATTTGCAATATTCACGAGCTAGTCTAGACCTATATTATTTAAACGAGTATTTAGTATTGGGGCAAAGCTCAATCACTTGAACAAATACGCATCTATTTGCTATTTGTTCTCGGTACAAATGGGTGCAATATGCATTACTTTATAATTGCTGATTGTCTATATCTTTGATTTCCACTCCACACCTTTTATTCTAAGAAATAGTAAGGTTAATTGGAAGCTGAAGTGCAATAGAGGATACAAAGTCTGATTGTTAATGTTGACAATCAACCATTACATTTTAAAATATACTATGGTCTCGGAAATCTGTATTGAATAAAGTTTTAATCTATTAAAACTGAATACTTCAATTAAGCAAATTATTCTCTCTTCCTTTTTGTGAGCATTGGCAGGAGATAATTGAGAATTTTAGTATCACAACTGCAGTGCTTGCCTCTAACTCTTAAACCTGATTTGATCCTTTCATTATAAACTGAGTACAACATTGCAACATGTCACTTTCACTTAAGTATAGATGAAGGGCAGGAAGAAGGGACATTATGTATTTTGTAAGTTGCTTGTTAAAGTTCAAAAGTAAAATAGTGACTGTAATATGTCATGAATTCATTGCTTGATCTTCAACTAAAGGAATTTTGCCTAATAATTATCTCCAAATTTAGGCTCAATAAATAGTTCGTTGCACTAATTTCAACAAGTCTATTACCATATCAGCACATGGGCTGAAATCCTACAATGTTGGGAGGCATACAGAATAATAAACTGACATTTTAGTTTAATACCAAGTGGTCAATATACACAGCCTGCAGCCTTGTGTGTCCTTGCTATCACAGTATCACCTGTGATACCAGAACAGTATCTTAAGTAATGATTAGGTGCTTAATTATTTGAGTCATATTTCAGAAGTAATTTAGAAAGGCAAGATATACTTTGTAATAGGGTTGGTTTTAAACTAAGTGAGCCAACCTTTGGGAGTGTATGAAGATCAATATTGCTTTCAATCCATTGTTGGGGTGTGGTAGTAGTTGGCTATTTGATTACACAATAAGTGGGTTCCCTTTTAAAGACAAATGAGACATTGCACCTGAGTAAGAAATAAGATGGAAGAAAAATGATAATTCAAATGTTGAAGGGTTAATTGAAATGGGGGCTGGTGAGGACTTGATTACAAAGTAAATACTGCATTCATTCCTTGTGCAAGGAACTCATTTACCATCAACCAACTATTCCATTTCCTACTCACTTGTCCATTTTGTCCATCCTTATTGTCCAAGAGACCCAGATGTTGCTCCTAGTAAATTGCTGAACGCCCAATATTTTGTCCTAGAAGTTTAATTATTTAAAAAAAAAATCCCCATCAAGGTTGCTTTCAACACTCCCTTTTACTACCTGATCAGTAATCTTTTTGTTATGTCTTTGGGAAAGTCCATATTTATGCTATAATGTTTTAAATATTAACATTGTCATTAGTGAAATGTGTTGTTTATGTCAAGTCAAATCAAATCATTGCAGATTGTGCTGAGTAGCCCACAAGAGTTGCTATTGCTTCTGCCACTATAAAATAACATGCCCATGGCTTACTGTACATCTTTGGAATGTGGGAGGAAACCAGAGCACCCAGAGGAAAACTACTTACAGATAATTGAATCCCAGTATTATATCTGGTGCTGTAAAGAGTTGCACTAACAGCAGTGCCACTGGGATCTAATAAAGTAAACATTATTTTAGTGGAAAATGCTTTGAAGACTATTTGAAGTAATAATTACAATTGGTCATGTTGATGACATTCTATAAAAGGTCATTGCCCTACCTACTCTTAATGCTGGACCTTCCCCCACCCCACCCCCAAACCTGAGTGCTTCCAGTATGTTTGGTTTAATTTTAACTTCCTTGTATTCACTTTTCAATAACTAATCCGAGGCCTTTAGTTCCTACAAAGTGAGGTCTAACACTATGAATGGCTGTGATGCTGTACTCCAGGATGAGCTCCTGCCTTCTATGCATGCTTTGAATGGGAAAATAAAACTACACCTGTTTGAATCTCTGCAGCATATGGTGACCCTGTGATCTCTGAATCAGAGGATAACCTCAACATCTTTCAACAGGGTGAACCTTTGCAAGGTGCCGGGCCCTGATAGTGTAACTGGTGAGGTTCTGAAAACCTGTGCCAACCAACTGGCAGGAGTGTTCAAAGATACCTTCAACCTCGCACTACTGCGGTTGGCAGTTCCCACCTACTTCAAAAGGGCAACAATCATACCAGTGTCCAAGAAGAGCAGGCTGTGCTGCCTCAGTAATATCACCCAGTGGCACTTATGTCTACTGTGATGAAGTGCTTTGAGAGGTTGGTCATAGCAAGAATCAACTGCCTGAGTAAGGACCTGAACCCATTTGCCTATTGCCACAGTATGTCTACAGCGGATGCAACCTCTCTGGCTCTCCACTTGGCCCTGGACCACCTGGACAATAGCGTTACCTACATCAGGCTGACAACAGCCTAGCATTCAACACAATCATACCCTTAGTTCTAAACAACAAACTCCAAAACCTAGGCCTCTGTACCTCCTTCTGCAGCTGGATCCAGGCCTTCCTCACTGGTAGACCACAGTCTGCGGACCGGAAATAACATCTCACTGACAATCAACACTGGTGCACCTCAAGGATGTGTGCTCACTGCTCTACTCTCTCTACACCCATGATTGCGTGGATAGGCACAGCTCAAGCACTACCTATTAACTTGCCGACAACACTACTATTGTTGGCACAACCTTGCACTCAGCGTCAGTAAGACCAAGGAATTGATTCTGGACGTCAAGGAGGGGAAGTCGAGGGAACACACACACCAGACCTCATCGAGGGATCAGAAGTGGAACAGGTAAGCAATTTCAAGTTCCTGAGAATCTATCCTGGGCCCAAAATATTGATGCAATTACAAAGAAGGCACGACAGCAGCTATATTTTATGAGGATTTAAAGGAGAATTGGTATGTCACCAAAAATACTTGCAAATTTCTATAGATATGCTATGGAGAGCATTATAACTGGTTTCATCACCACCTGCCACTGGACAGGATCGGAAAAAGCTGTGGAAACTTGTAAACTGTCAGCTTCATCATGGGCACCAGCGTCCCCAGCATCCTGGACACCTTCAAAAGGCGATGCCTCAAAAAGGCAGCATCAATCCTTAAGGACCCCAATCAACCAGGGCACGCCCTCTTCTCATGCCAGCATCGAGGAGGAGCCTGAACTCAACATTTCAGGAATAGCTACTTTCCCCCACCCACTATCAGATTTCTGAAAGGACAATGAACATTTCTTATGTATTTTCCCCTCTCGTTTTGCAATTTTAATTTAATTTTTTTATATATGTATACTTCATATTGTAATTCATAGTTATTCTTATGTATTACAATGTACTGCTGCTGCAAAAAATAAATTTCATAAATCAAGTGATATTAAACCTGATTCTGATTCTGTACACATCTGAAATAGAGGTTCTGTTAATGCACATAAATAGTAGTTTTTTTACAGCTGGCTAAATAATCTGATCATAGTAACCACATCACAGGTACCACAGAGCAACAGGCATGCATAATTTTAGCTGTAAGATTACACTCAAAGTTTGGTCTTAGACCTTTAAATGTACAGGATCATGAATAGTTTAGATAAGGTAAGTAAAATGTTCCAGTCAGTGAATCGTTCAAGAATGATAAGATATCGATTTTAGAATGAGTAAAAACACAGCAGGAAGTAGTCATGATCTAAAATATACTGTAAGTTATTATTTTGTGATTGTTGATTTGAAGACTTTCAAATAATAAATATGATTTGTCAAGTGAAGATTCTGGATCAATGTGGGAAAGACTGATCAAGCAGCACGTGGAAAGAGGAACATTCACATTTCAGACTGATTATCGTACATCAAAGCCAGGAAAAGTTAAAGGACAAACATTTTTTAAATGGGAGAGGTGAAGAGAATAGAGGGAGTGTCTGAGGTGGGGTGGAGACAGGCAGAAACTGAATAGCAAGTGGTGCATGAGTTGGGAGACAAGATGTGGAGGCATTGATAGTAGCCTATGTGTCTATGAGAAATAAAGGCTGAAGAATAACATACTCCCCTTGCTCAATCTATTCACCAGGTCAAGCAGCAAATGTGGACAGAAGAAATTCAGAGGTAATGGTATTAACTATGAAAAATGAATTTTGAAAAAAAATGGGAGCATCTGGAACCCAATAGGAAGATGTCAATGAATGCTGTCAAAAGAAAACAGAATTGCAGACCTATAAAGAAAGGGGGGGGGGGGTGGGAGGGGGAAACTGAGGGTAGTTTTCCCAATAAGGCAGCGCAAACACAATGAGCTTAATATTCACTAATTGTTATAATCGTATTAGCAGATACATGCTTACAAGGATCTACAACAGTGTTCACAATTAGGCCCAGCTTGTAGAGCTCCAGGATCCCATGTTCCATCCCGACCTTCAGGGCTGTCTGTGTGGAGTTTGCAGTGTGCCAATGTAGTTAACTGCCCTTTGTAAATTGGAGGCAGAATCTGAGGTTCATTGATGGGAATGTACAATAAATAGAATAAAATGGAATCAGTGTAGGGGGTCATATAACCTGGTGTTTGATCATGACTGAAGGGGCTGTTTCTGTGCTGTGGGATCCTGAGCGTATGATTCTCTCTCTTAGTCTGAGGTTTGTTGGTCCAGGTCATACTGCAGAGTGTCGAGCACAACAATCCAGCCAGCATTCGTTCCATACAGATGGAGTGCTGTATTGCTCCCTGAGTCAGTATCTATGAAAAGGAATAGATCATTGATGTTTCAGCACTAGACCCTTCATCAGGACTGGAAAGGAATGGGTAAAAAGCCAAAATAAGAAGGTTGGGGGAGGGGAAGGCATACAGGCTGGAAGGTGATATAGTGAGGGGGAAGATGGCTTCATAAGTGTGAAGATCTCACTGTTTGTTGGAGTTTGCTTTACAGAACCTAACCATAGTGTTTCCTACCTGACAACAGTTGCTGAACTTCAAAGTTTTTGACTATGAAGCTTTTCTCTGAACACGCTCCATGTAGATATGCTCAATGGTGGGGAGGGCTTTACCTGTGATGGACTGGGCCATATCCAGTAACTTCTGCAGGATTTTCCATTCAAAGGCATTGGTGATTCAATAACAGACTGTGATGCAGCCAGTCAATATGCTCTCCAACACATATCTAATAGAAATTTGTCAAAGTCTGATAGCCTATCTCTTCAATTATTTCACTTTTTCTATGCCTTCTGATTCTTCTTTTTGTCTTGATTGAGTTTTGGAGATTGTTGGAGCCTGTGGCGTGCAGTTTGGAATTCGACTGAGTGATTTGGCACTCTGACTCAATGCCTACCCAAACAGTATGACTCTTTGGTAGGAGGTAGAAGTGAACAGTATGGAGTAAGGAAACTATAAATTTGAGGGCAGTGGTTGGGAGTTCTCCAGACTAGATGAGGTCAGTGATAGTTTCAGAGACAGATCTTTGATGGTATGGAGTGGGGTCCTCCTTGAGGGGTAGCTATAAGGAGGTGTCTGAGAATTGTTGCTTGGCTAGGAGTCTAAGGTCAGGATTCATGATCTGAAAATAAAGGACGTGTATTGAATTCAATCGACTTTATTTCTTACATCCTTCACATACATGAGGAGTAAAAACCTTTGTGTTACGTCTCTATTTAAATGCAAAATGTGCAATCATAGTAATTCATAATAATTTATAATAAATAGAACAGTCAACGTAATATAGAGTACCCTCAAACCAGCCTGAATTCATCAGTGTGATGGCCTGGTGGAAGAAGCTGTCCTGGAGCCTGTTGGTCCTGGCTTTTATGCTGCGGTACCGTTTCCCGGATGGTAGCAGCTGGAACAGTTTGTGGTTGGGATGGCTCGGGTCCCCAATGATCCTTCAGGCCCTTTTTATACACCTGTCTTTGTAAATGTCCTGAATCACGGGAAGTTCACAACTACAGATGTGCAGAGTCCTGCGATTAGATTTTAGATTATGAGAACATTCAGTCCTCTTTTTATTGTCATTTAGAAATGCATACATGCACTAAGAAATGACATAATGTTTCTCCGGAGTGATATCACAGAAAACAGGACAAACCAAAGACTAACACTGACAGAACCACATAATTATAATATATAGTTACAGCAGTGCAAAGCAATTACCAATAATTTGATGAAGAACAAAGCATGGGCACGGTAAATAAGATCTCAAAAGTCCCCGAGTCGATCGACTCCCAAGTCCCCGATAGCAGGCGGCAAAAGGGAGAAACTCCCTGTGATTAGGGAGGTACAGTTCCCATACTAGACAGTGATGCAGCCAGAATGGAAATGAGAAGAGATTTCTTCACTTGTGCAGTAGCAATTCCTTGGAATTGGACTGTTTATTATCTAAAGATGGAAGCTTGTCGTACTGAAAGACGCAAGGAAATTAGAGTGGACTGTGTGGTGTCAAAACAAAGTGGAGGTAATTGATGGAGAAAAAGTAACGGGCGAAAGGCTGCCATGGTTAACATGGAACAATGTTAACTGGGAGACACGAGGAGAAGTGAAATGTCCTAAGTTTTGATTTTGGAACCTCTCTCAATATAGACTTTTCATAGATGCACGACATTGTATTGATTACCATCAAAGTGAGGCATATCTTTAGAATGTTTTTCTCATGACCTTTGGATAAGTTACAGTTGGATAAGATAAATTGGGTAACTTATTATCTGGGTTGAGCATAAACTATTTGATCACAGTGAATTGCTCTTAGAATGTAGAGAGTGGTATATTCTTGAGGAAGTTGATGAGGATCTGCGGAGAGTAGTTTGCATAGACAGAGAGTGGGAATGAGATTACTGAAGCAAAATGGCTTCCTTCCAAATCCTAGGGAAACTTGATGCATGACGTTTTCTGAAGGAGAATATTTCGAACGGGAAACAAGAACCAATCACAGCATAAAGAATATCTTTGGTCTCATCCTGTTATTTGCCACTTCATAACTGAACACCTTTTGTTGTTACGTCTACCGAGTTACGGTATGATTGGAATAACATTTGATTTGTTTGTTTCCATTTATTACCTTCACTGTGGCTTTTTTTTATTGCCTGTCTGCTATTTCTTGTCTCGGAGTAATATAATGGATACATACTAGGGACATGTAGTTAAAATTACAATTTCCTATTTTAATTGCTGTTTTATATGCCTTCATAATCAATGCTGACACTTTGCCCATCTCTTTCAGCAACTGTACCTCTTGAGTCTATGGATTTCCCTTCATCTAGAATGTAGGACAGTAGTGAGTACAGCACACGATAGGTATTTCAGTCCACAACTTATTCGACCAGTACGTAAAAGCCTAACTAAACTCGTTCCTCTTCCTACGCATATCCTTCCTTACCCTGCATATTCACGTTCCCATCTAACAACTTCTTAAAACGCTTCTCCGATATTTGCCGCCTCTGACTCTCCCCAATGCCGGTGCATTCCAGATATCCACCACCATTTAAAAATAACTTGCTCCCTACATCTCCACAGCTTACACCCTCTCACCTTCAATTCATATGCCTTCTAATATTAAACATTTCGACCTTGGGGGAAAAAAAAAGATACCAGCTCCTACTCTGTCGATGCCTCTGAAAATCGTATACACTTCACCCTCCACTACAGAGCAAGTCTGTCCAACATCTTCTCATAGCACACACTGCCCTGATGAAAGGTCTCGGCCTGAAACGTCGACTCTTTTATTTTATCTATAGATGCTGCCCAACCTGCTGAGTTCCTCCAGCATTTTGTGTGTAACCAGGCAGCATCGGGATAAACCTCTTACACCCTCTCCTGAGCTTCCATATCCTTCCCACAATGGGGCGACCAGAATTGAATGCACATTTGTATCGCCGCCCTATTGTTTCTGTAGGAGGTTATGTTTATTATAAAGTTAGTGACTGTGACCTTGAATTATCCCATTTGGATATTCATCGCTTACCGACACCTAGATACTTTTCTATACAATGAACCTTTGCCGCACGATGAAAGACCAAGCGGCACCGGGGTCCGCGCGGAAGTGCCGCAAAGTTCACGGAAATGTGGGTTTGAACGCGCAATCGCCTATCCCGGAAAGTGGTAAAGGTTAAACCCCGTTCCGAACTCTACTCAGCACTAAGGTTTGCCTTTGACGAGAAAGGGAGCTCTCCGCCTCTTTGCTAATCTATTTCTCGAGTCAAATTCAGTCACAAGTTGCCAATTACGCCGTTGTTTTGAGGTGGTCTTTCAGACAACATTTTCTCCACCTTCCGCGTTAACAAATGACTGCTCAGATTGCCATCACTCCCCACCACTGATCTCATCTCTCTATCCAACCGGCGCTGATCTGCCTTGAGTTTAGGGGCTGTCGCTCCATCAGCTGATCCGCGGGTTGGGCGAGGAGAAGTTAACTTTGTGACTGTCTTTTTTGTACGAACTCCAACAACTCTCAGAGTCTCGGGTGAGTAATGGTTGAAAGGGGGGAAAGTACTCCTCCCTCCCTTCTCTTCCTTTCCCCCCGAGTCTCAGCCTTCGTGCGGGGCGAGAATGGGGAGTGAATTACTACTCGGTTCCACTCAGTCGGGTGGACCACATAGCATGATGGGCGCGGGTTCACAACTTCTAAACTTGTGCGTGTGTGTAACTCATGCTAAATAGGACTGCGAAACTCGGAATAAACCTGTCTCATAGTTTAGCCCCGTGAAAATAACTTGAAAATTTACTTAGTTGCGTTTTCTGTGAACAGGCTTTTTTTTTTGCCTCTACTTCTGTAAACAAGGTTCGACCGGACGCATGAGTTAGATGTCAGAAATTTTTTCCATAATGGCTGAAGGAGCTTTCGAGTTTTTTTCACCAAAAAATGCATTTCCGGCTTTACTGCTTGAAAAATCTAATTTTGAAGTCATTCATTTCAAAGTGCCCCCTTGGATGTCACAGCACCAAGCTTCAGGGCTATTACTAAACTTTAATGGGGCGTTAATCTTTTCTCATTTGGGATGGGGAGGGGAGTTGCATCCTTTATAGTCTGGCTTTTACAAAAGATGCACGCAAATGTTGTTAATATTGCTCGAATTAAAAACCTGTCGAGTTAGGATTTGAATCGATGTTCTTGGTGGCCAATTGGTCTTGGAACAGCATAACTTAGGGTTGGGTCCTTTGACCCACTGTCTCTACCTACCACGGTGTCACATCATTCTACTCTGTTCTGTTTGCACACTATCTATAATCCCTCCAATCTTGCCTGTTCACGTGCCATCCTGAATGCCTCTGAAACACTGCCATTGTATTTGTTTACATATTTCCTATTGGCAGCATATTTTGGCACCTATCACTCTTTTTCTCCAAAATAAATCTTTCTATGTAAATCTCCTTCAGATTTTCCCCCTTACCTTGAAGCTATGCTTACTAATACTTCACATTGCCATTTGCCACCCCTAGAAAAGGACTCTGCCCATCTACCCTATCATTGCCTCTCATTGGATGTACTGACTGATTCTCCTCTGTGATTGTATACTGGAGTATGTGAAGAACATGTGACTTGCTGATCTTTTTAATTAATTTGTCATTTAAGAACTTTTAACAGAATCTTCATTTTAGGTCACAATTGGGTTAGCACTAATTATCTGAACTGTAAGTTAACTAGCAACTTTGAGCAGTGTGGCTTAGAACTGTAGAATTTCAGTCAGGAAATATAGGCCATTTTTCCCATGGACATGGCACCTTAGAAAGGTGGAAATTCCTGGCTGGTGCTGCATCCCTATAGATCCAGAAAGTTGAAGTCATAGAATGTTTGTGTACAAATGTCCCTGCCTTTATTGTAATTGCAGCTGCAGTGAATGGAGAATGAGGCTTCAGTGTGAGGAACCTGATTAGTCCTGGTTTGGTTATTTTATCTGAGTAGTTGGCGGAGGTAAAGTTGGTTTGTGTGTATGCTATTTTTTTGGGGGGGGGGAGAGTTTGGGGGCAGGGAGGGAATGCTGTTGAAATGCTCTGAACTTCAAAGTTCTGGATCATGAGTTGGAAAATGATAATAATTCTTCAACTAGGATTGATGCAACAGACCAATTTGGATCTTCTGTACAATGTTTTCCTGAAGAATTAGATTAATAACATAGTGTGAAGTACCAGTTGTTCAGGTGTGAAATTGTAGCACAAGAAGGCTTGTTAACTTGCAATAGGGAGATAAACCATAAAAAGGACATTGTGCACTCTCTCCAGCCTGCCTCTTGTGTTTCCTTGCATTTGGGATACATACATTCAAAGTTTGAGATTTGTCATTAAACGTAATTCGGGGTTTTCTGCGACAGAGTATGATCTGCTGTTAACTTTGTGATATCAATGTTAACACGTTTAACCGTGTTATTAATCTAAGGAGCTGTCTGTAAGGAGTTTATATGTTTTCCCTGTGACTGTGTGGGTTTCCTCTGGGTGCTCTGGTTTCCACCCACTGACCAGAGATGTACCAGTTGATAGGTTAATTGGTCATTGTAAAAATTGTCCCATAATCAGGCTAGGCGTCATGACTCAAAGGGTCTAATCCATGATGTATCTCAGTAAATACTGAATTATTAATGCAAGGGCAACGTTGTTGGTTGAATTAGTACCTTGCAGTATGATGGATATTCATTGTAGAGCCAGTGTCCAGCTGCGTAATGCTGACTCAGCTGCTGATTGTCCATCACCTCTTTGGTGCTGTCTGGAAGCCTTGTCGGGTATGCTTTAAAGCAAGAAGTTGTAAAGCCAGTCTGGTGATTGGCAGTTAAAAGTAAACTGGATGGATCAAGCTTAATTTCATTTTTATATTTTTAAATGATTTCCTCCTTTTTTTGGCTAGTACATCTCCGAGATATGGGGTTTGCAAGATTTCTTTAAAGAGTTCAGGCTTAATGCTTGACCCGAGGTGAATGATGTTTTCTTTTTGTCAATTGCCTGAATGCCCTTCTCTTTGACTACTATCTACTTATTCCTGATTAGTCTATTTGTGTTCTCTGTTCATTCCTCCTCTTTCATTCAAAGTTTAATAGTTGCTTAACAGGTTCACGTGTGGAAGAATTATGACTCCAAGGCTATGAGCAATATTTGGCATGAATGTAAAACATTACTGCTCAATGCCTGTAAAGACCTGAAGATGTTAAATACTTGTAAGGAATTTAATGTTGGATGGCACTTTTTCTTTCTGTTGTACTGATGAAGAATTTTAAACTTCCAACCACAGATGTGATCTTTCTATGTAAATACCACATTACCACATACTGCATTACCACATACAGAAATCCTGATTTCCTCCAATTTCTTAGATGTTGTAACACAATATTTTTTAAATTGATTTTCTTGTGAGCAGGCACCTTTGTATTGTACAAAGAGTGCTACACTGTTGGAGATATCATCGTTCAGAATGAGAATATAAAGGACTTGTATTATGAGATGATAAAGGATTTGTATGATAAACACAGGAGAGTCTGCAGATACTAGATTCCCTGATAAAGGGTCTTGCCTGAAACGACTCTTCATTCCTTTCCATAGATGCTGCCTGACCTGTTGGGTTCCTCCAGCATTTTGTGTGTGTTACTTTGTACTTGTATGAAGTGCTTTTGCATGCAATAGTTAAGTAGCAAACATCACTGCCAGTTCTGTGTACATTCTCAGAAAAGACCTTTGGGATAAATAATAAGGCCTTTTTTAATCATATTGCAATTAGATTGAAGCACATTACAAATCGAGTTTGGGTTAATGAAAGATACTGATGGCTTAAAAAGCAGATTAAAAAGGCCAGCAAAATTATGAAAGGCTTTTGGTTGACTTGAAGGAAGTAACTTTTTATTTTATGAGGCATTAGAAATGGGATTCATAAGGGGTGTAAAAGGAGATCTTGTGGCTGTAGGAAAAGATGAATAATTTGCCATGAGTTTGCTCGACCACAGTTATATAAATGTGATGGAAGAGCTGGTTGGGTAATAGTGAAGTAACTGGAAAAAGAACTGAAATGTGTGAAAATACCACATGATTTAAATGTTAGGATATTAAGGAAGAAATAGCAGAAGCTCTGACTGTAATATTTTGGCTGTTGAAATTGCACCAGTTGAGCAGCTGTTTGACTCTTAACTTCTCTGTTCGTGGAATCTGTAAACTACCTAACATGGTGGCAAATAAAATAAGAACTTAAATTAAAAAAAAAACCGTGATCAACTTGTTGTAAACAGCAATTACTATTAGCTTTTGTGGTAATAATATATTGATAATGCATTGGATATTACCAGTTTAGATTTTTTTAAATTCTCATGAGGCTTGTTGATAAAATTATAAAGAGCTTGTAGAATAAAGGACTAGCTTTCAATGTAAATATGATGATGGTTGCTTTGGTTCAAAGGCTTGTCAAAATTGGTTATTTTCAGGGACACAGTTAATCCAGTGTCCTGCACTTGGCATAAATTCCAAATTTTCAGATGGTGTTATTATTAAATTAAGTGAGCAATTTTGATTACTCACAGATATCAAATGATGTTTATAAAATGCACCAATTTGTCTGCAGTAAAGTTAAAGAAGTATTTTTGTGTAGTTCTTTAAAGAGATTAAGGAAAGTTATGAAAAGTTAAATTATTTTATAACTCTAAAAAGAAGATGCCATGCACTTGATTTCTTTCAGAATAATGAATGGCTGTAAGATTCTTTAATTCTTCCAAGGAGATTTTAGTTGGATTGTTGCCATTTTAAATTCACTTCTTGCACATTCCAGTTTTAAATGAGCAGGATAAATATAATTTATTTCAAAGTGTGCGTGATAAAATTTAAACTGTATAAATGTATTCATCCCCATATTTCTGCTGCTGTAAAATTGAAGATTAACCAAATAATCCAACAGATTTTAACAGGAAGGATGTATTGTGAAACTCATTTCACCACAGCTATTAATGACAGGGGAGTGGGGCTTGATTAGAGAGTTTGAAAAGTTCAATCCTAATCTTTCCCCATAGCAATTCCGATTGGCACTTGTACTTTGCCCCTAGATAGCACAGGAAGTTCCGCTTCTGAGCTGCAACCTTCAGAAGATGCTGTATGGTTCAGTGTCTTATTTTATTGTACCTACAAGGGTCACGTTCTGGACCTGTCCAATTCTTTCAGCCTGAAGTAGGGTGGTGGGGTTCAGTGGCATATTCTTGAGGTGGAAGAAACCACGATAGAGTTTTATCCTATCTTCGCTTAACATTGATGACTTCCTCAACACGTGATTCTGCAGATGCTGGAAATCGGCCTGGAGCACTGACACTTTACTCCTTTCTATAAATGCTGCCTGCTGACCTCCTTCAGCATTTTGTGTGTGTTACTATTTCTTATTTTTCAGCTGTGGGAATCTTGGTTACTGATTTATTCCCTTCCTATTTATTTTCCACTTTTTTTTAACCAGAGGCTACTAGCCACCCTTGAGGTAAAGTTCATATTTAATTGAGCTGTCCACATTGTCCACCTTATGGATGACTAATGGAAGAGGCCGAAAAGCCAGCCCTTCCCTCTTATTTTACAGCTATCAACAGTTTAGTCATCGCCGGTGAAATTGATTGTCTAGATGTTAGTAGAGGGTAGTTCTTTAAAGGTCTGGCATTGTCACTTGCCAGTTATGCCCAGTTAATGCAGCAGCATGAGAACCCTTGGTTTCTAGGCAGGTGCCAGCTATGTGTATGGTGGGTTTTGAGTAAGAAGTGTTTTGAGGGTGGGAGCAAGTACTGATGAATCTTTACCTGGCTGTCATTTGCCAGGCGAATCTAAAGTTACCTTAATCTCACCTATTTTGCTGTTCTCTTCCCAGCACACTTGTGACTTTTGTTTAGACAAGTATGGCTTTTTAGGTAGTTTTCCAATTTTAAAATCTGCGATTCTGTGGGGGGGGGGGGTTAAAACTCTTAATGATTAATTTAACTGGTTAAATCAATCATTAAAAGTATTTTTAAAAAACCCACAGAAGTAAGTGACGGGCAGTTGTGTGACCTGCCTGTTTTGTTCCAGTTACCTAAAGCACTTTATCAAGGTGTATTAGAATTAGTCAGCGCAAAGGGAGTGGGAGGACCATTATTAATTTGGGAGTGATGTAAAGGGAGGCAGAATAGATTAGATACCACTCCTTTTAAGTCTTGTAAAATCTCATTCCTTTGAATGAGTCACTTCTCAGTGACATTTTTTTTTAATTTTATGATTCATGTTGGATGATTTCTTTATCAGTTGAATAGATTGGCACAACTGGACAAGTATTTGATAACTTGTTCCATTTATCAACAATTTAAAATTTAAAAAAAATCTAAATCAACCTGTGGTAACATATGTGAGAACTGTATCAAAAACTTGCTATGTGAGAGTTTTGTGGAAAATTTGCCGTCTACTTGAATACAGAGTGTGTTGTTTTTTTTTAGAAGCATGAAATTTCTATTTGCCAAGTTAATGGAAAGGGATGAGGGAGGGGCGCTAAGTACAAATGCCGTGTTCTTTCATGTGCTCTCTGAGAAAATAGACATTTCTCAATTCAGATAAGAACTTGTTAAACCATCTAGAGGTGGCTGATAGTTGAGTTTGAGTGGGTTTGAGAGACGTTGCAGATAAGTTTATATCCACAAGTTGTCCTGGTGATGAATGGAGATACGCAGGCCATGATAACAAGCATCTAGTTCTTTTGAAGTTACTGAGGGTAATAGAAAGGACCAAACAATGAGAGATGCATTGCTGTGAGTGTGATGCATTTGGAACATATTGGGTTTAGAATGAGGGGATATGGTTACTTAGCATTGTCTTTGATCTAGTCGGCCAGTTGGAAGTCCACGTCGAAGCGCGAAGGTTGATCGAAGCCCGATGGCTGGAACCCCAAGTCTGTGACTCTCTGCGAGTCCATTGGGGAAGTCAAAGGGTCCAATGTCTGCGGTTCCACAAGCCTGCTGGTGTTAGAGGACTGCATTAGTGTGGGTGGGAAACAGGGAGGAGAGGGGCTTGTTTTGCTACTGCTTTGTTGCTTGGTATGTTCTATTGTGGGAATGCTATGTTGGTGCCAGAATGTGCGGCGACACTTGCGGGCTGCCCCCTGCCCACCCTCGGGTGTGTTGGTTGTTCTCACAAGTTACATATTTCACTGTATGTTTCTATAGTCATGTGATAAGTAGATGTGAATCTGGCTCATAATGTACACATGTGATTTGGCTCATTGTTCTTTGGCATATGGCATAGTATGCCAGTGGCAACCCAAACATCTTGGATGCTGTTTGACCTGTGTATAGGAAGTGAAAGGCTGAAAACCCTTGCCCCATTGGGGAGGATGTATGCTACCCTGCTGCATCTGCAATGGCACAGCTAACACCAAAGCAATTGCTTTTGTACTAATGCTAAACTTGGTGTTGTACAGACTGTCATTGGATGGTTTCAGTTTTGGAACAATACGTTTTGAGACAACGTGGTGCAGAAACTCTTACATTTAATGTTATTGGGCTAGTTCACAATTCTACAGTGTAGAACCGGAGTAACAATGTTAAATTGAAGTGCTTCACGTTATCGCTGCAGTTGTAGGGCAACCTGACATTGTGTCCGTTTTGTACTTCTATTGTAGTGGTGGCAAGACACCGCAGTCCAGTGTGTATGTAAATGTTTGAAGCACTTTCACTGATCTGTACAGACTTTGGCATTGTTTCATCACAGATCACAAGGTTGTGATGTGCATCGTGAGACTTTCAATTAAATGTAGAGCAGGATTGTGGAAAATTTTAAAAGCAGGATACTGTTTAAGTTGCTTTCACATTAAGTTATATTTGAGTTAGCTTTGCTGATTAACATTGCGATTTAAATGAAGGTTGGGTTCTGACTCTCACACTCAAAGTGGATGGGTTTTACCCTTCACTTTCATCACCTTCAATCGTACAATTTTATTTCAAAAATATACTTTATTCAGAATGAAAAGTATACCAAGGAAGAAATGGGGCAAAAAATAATCTATGTTCGTGGTAGTTACTGTTGTGTGTTTAATATTT
Source organism: Mobula birostris (assembly GCF_030028105.1). Taxonomy (NCBI): domain Eukaryota; kingdom Metazoa; phylum Chordata; class Chondrichthyes; order Myliobatiformes; family Myliobatidae; genus Mobula; species Mobula birostris. The sequence continues at coordinate 29,279,056 of NC_092381.1, forward strand.
CAATAATATTTGAGTAATCTTCTAAATTTGAGTAAGCATTCTTTGTGTAAATAATTCATTACAGGATTATGTAAAAATAAGTGAATTGCATTCACTTTGAGGGCCACCACATGATACGTGCACACCTTGTTTAAAGTAAAAACCAAAGTTAGATGCTCGTTCCTGGCTCCATCTTTTCCTTGCAATTAGGTTTATATTTTGGCCTTACAAAACGTAACAGTTACAATCAGAAGTGTAGACATTTTAAAAAGCCAAATAAGCTTAGCATGATGCCACTCCTGTGACCCCTGGGGTAATACATTGTTTGAGGCTCCCCCCCCCCACCCCATCACCCCCGCACTACCTCTGCCTCTCCATGTGCTGTATGAGAAGGTGCCTGTAATGTGGTCCTTCTCCACAGAAACTTAGCATTGGCTGCACCAAGCTTCAGGCTCTGTATGTACTCCTGTGACTTTGGAGCACCTCTCCCACCATCTCCATTCCTAATTAATTTCACTATTTTCTGCCCAAACCACAGGCAACCATTTTTCAAAGTTGCTAATAATATCTGGTCTGTGCCCAACAGTAACACTTTTGCTCTGTGTTCATCGTACATGATCTGATTCTTCCCTGTCTGTGTGGCTAATATATCTCTGCACTAGATTTTCCAACTGAGCTCCAGCCCTGACTCCCATTTCTTGTCATTATTTCTTGTGTGGAAATCAGTGTATTTCCTCTCCTGTCCTCACCTATTACCTGTAAATAGCACTAAATCCCAAATTGTTAATATGTCAATATTGTCCCTAACTTTGAGATCATAATATCCAATCTAAAAAGTGCTCAAATCCAGCTGCTTCTCTCTCTGAGATTAATTTTGGTTAATCTGGTAACTGGTACCGGGAATAACCCCTCAACAAGAACACCTGATTGGAGATCCATCCACAATTTGCATGCCACATCTCCCCCCCCCCACCCCCACCCCCCCCCCCCACCCCCTCCCCCCCCCCCACAGAATCTAGTGAAATCGAATTAAGAAAAGTACTGGGTGATGCCACAGCTGTCTCCATGCTGAACACCATGAGCCATTGCCCCAGAGGGCAAACTGGTGTTCGTGCCGACCTTTGTCCCACTGGCTGGAAAGCAAGGGAAGGCCTTGTTGTTCAGAGGAAGTGTGAAAGTGATGAAAGCAATGGTTCAGCTGCAACAGTTGGTGCAAGTAATAGATCTGAGAATGCCTCTGATATGTTAATCAGGCATAGTGTGGTTTTGTTTAAAACTAGATGAGAGATAAAGGAGCTTAAGGAAAGTAGCAAGCACTCGTCTTTTGTGAGTATAAAGAAACAAAATCTACTGTGTGCATTAAGGTTATTGCAGGAAGTTTAAGTGGGAGACAAAAAGCTGCTTGTCAAACTAGACATAAAGACCAAATCCCAGCTAGATGAATGGAAGGCTGAAAAGAAAAGAGACAAGAGATACAAACAGAAAATTCGAATAGTCACATGTTGTGGACGAGGAAACCAAGAGGAGAGTTCAGATCATAAACGGAGCAATAAAACGATTAATAATAGAATACTCCAGTGAGCTAAATGCATCTTTCCAAGGTCAAGATGCACAAACTAAAAGAAGAGGAAAGGTGTCCAGAGCTGTCAGAACAAATCCCTGCAGCCTCAGGGCCATCTCCTACAAACACCATGGAGGAGGCCCGAGAACTTGTGATTGTTTTCACAGCAACAAGTCTCATCTGCCAAACAGAGGGATCATCACCCATGTAATGAAAGGCATTATTCCAAAAAAGTAAGAAATCCTATGCAGCAATTAAGTTTTTAGGCCTGAAATGGAAAATTTAAAATTTACTAATGTGGATGTCTGTATATAGTAGTTTTGTTGATAATATGCTCTGTAAGTAGTTGAGATGCATTCTACATTGAGTTGGAGCTTGTAGCTAAGCAGGGAGGAGTATTGTCCTTTGGTGCTCCTCCCCCTTCCTTTCCTTCCTTGGTCTTATACTCCCTCCTATCAGGTTCCCCCCTTTCCAGTCCTTCATCTCTTTCACCAATCAGCTTCCTTTTCTTTGCCCCTCCCCCATCCGAGTTACACCTATCACCTACCACCTTGTACTTCCTCCACCCCTCCCCCCCACCTTCTTGCTCTAACTTCTCAACTTTTTTTTCCAGTTTTTATGAGGAACCTCGGCCTGAAACATCAACTGTAAACTCAAAGTCAAACCTGGACTCCCGTGTCTTCTTTTGAACTAGTTGAATGGTTTGATGTTGCAAAATACAACAGACCCCCTTTGACTTCTGTCCTAGCTGCAACTTCTGTTGATGTTCTATGGTTAACCTTGATTATCTCTGTGGCCTGGCAATCAATTATAAATGGTGAGCAGTGAACACTCTTGAGCTGAGAGGAATGCAGCCCACTTCAAAAAGTGCAGTTGGTTTTTTGGCTTGAAGCATTTGGTGCTGTGGATGAAAGTGCAGTTTTACCAGTAGTGGCCATGCGAAGCAAATGAAAGCAGCATTGTCATGGCAAATATAGTCAACTTAATCAGAAACAAGATTAATTGCTGTTTGCTATAGCAAGATGACTAACCACAGAACTGCATTTACAGTGGATTGGTACATACCAGATTTTGGCCTAATTCACTGCCCCAATTGGCCAAAGGTTCGTGGCAGTTGTTATAAAGGTATAAAAGTTTTATTTATTTATTTATATATATATAAGATAAACTACTGTTTAACTGAGTAACAAATTATGCATTTAAATGAAATGCAGAACAAATTAGAACACTACCAATACAGTACAATAAAACTACTGTATCTCCCAGTGGCCACACATTTTAATTCCACGTCCCATTCCCATTCTGATATGTCTATCCACGGCCTCTCCTACTGTAAAGATGAAGCCACACTCAGGTTGGAGGAACAACACCTTATATTCCGTCTGGGTAGCCTCCAACCTGATGGCATGAACATTGACTTCTCAAACTTCTGCTAATGCCCCACCTTCCCCTGGTACCCCATCTGTTATTTATTTATATACACATATTCTTCTTCTCTCTCTCCTTTTTCTCCCTCTGTCCCTCTCACTATACCCCTTGCCCATCCTCTGGGTTCCCCCCCCTTTCTTTCTCCCTGGGCCTCCTGTCCCATGATCCTCTCATATCCCCTTTGCCAATCAACAGTCCAGCTCTTGGCTCTATCCCTCCCCCTCCCACTTCAAATCTCTTACAAGCTCTTCTTTCAGTTAATCCTGACGAAGGGTCTTGGCCCGAAACATCGACTGTACCTCTTCCTAGAGATGCTGCCTGGCCTGCTGCGTTCACCAGCAACTTTTATGTGTGTTGCTACAATAAAACTATATTAGTTTCTAATAATTTTGACTCAGTTCTCATCTGTGGCTTCAAGTAGCTACTTGCATGCAACAGTGACCACGAGCTGGTACACCACTTTGACACACGGGCTAAATTGAGTGAGGGTAGCTTGCAGACCTCATACCCTGGTGAGAAAGGGACATGCCTGTCGTAGCGTGAAGTTAGCTGCGGTGGACTGGGTGTGTAAATCCAGCGATTTACACACCCAGGTGGTTATGGAAGATGGTTTTGCAATGCTTCATGGAGAACAAAGGGCATGACAAGGCCCAAAAGAAATCATGGTCATCTACAGTGACCAAGAAAGTCCTTGGTCTTTGGTTTTTGATGCAAACAACACATTTTACTGTATGTTTTGATGTACGTATGAGAAGGCATTGGACTAGCGACCTGAAGGTCGTGAGTTCGAGCCCCAGCCGAGGCAACGTGTTGTGTCCTTGAGCAAGGCACTTAATCACACATTGCTCTGCGACGACACTGGTGCCAAGCTGTATGGGTCCTAATGCCCTTCCCTTGGACAACATCGGTGGCGTGGAGAGGGGAGACTTGCAGCATGGGCAACTGCCTGTCTTCCATACAACCTTGCCCAGGCCTGCGCCCTGGAGAGTGAAGACTTTCCAGGCACAGATCCATGGTCTCGCAAGACTAACGGATATCTTTAACATATGACAAATAAAGCCAATCTTAATCTCCAATATCAGATCTGTGCTTTTTAAATTTTGGGTCTGGCTGAAATATGTTTAAATGGAGTTATCATCTACTGTGCAGAGTTTTGATAAGTCTCATTTCCTGGAAGGTTCACATTGCCTCAACTCTGTTCTCTCATACTCTCGCCAACCCTCAAAGCTTGCTTCATGATTTCTCATTGTAAAATTATTCCTATTTCTTGTTAGCCTCTTTTAGGTTTTCTTAAAGTCCTTGCTCCGGGCTTCGTGTCTGTGGACTCACTTTTGTTCTAAGTGCTATTTGCTTGCTTTTATTGTTTGCATGATTTGCTTTTTTCCCCTCTCTCTGCACATTGAGTGTTTGACAATCTTTATGGTGTCTTTTGGGTTTCTGTGATTTGTGGCTGCCTGTAAAGAAACAAACCTCAAAGTTGTATAATGGATGCATATTTTGATAATAAATGTACTTTGAAGCTATTACACATTTTGTACTTGTAATGTAGCTGTAACATCCATTCCAACTGTGGTGTAAACAACCACGATCATGCTGGATTGGGTAATTTGCTGCTTTGATCATTTCTTGTGCTGATTGAACTTAATGAGATTTCTGTCGAATCAGAGCTTTTCATCATATCGCAAAGGGTGTGGATGTTTGGCCCATCATGTCAGTGATGTTTGCTTGAAAGTGTTGTCTAGATATTTTGTGCTGCAACACTATAATTTTTGCCAGCACCCCATTCAGTTTTCATTATGTAAGCCACTAGATCTGTTCGCATCACACTTTCCGACAGGTGATGATGGTTTTCGTATACATTCTTAAAGTTTCCTAAGTTTTATGAGGAAACTGCAACTGGGGCCAACCCATGCACATTGGTTTTGCTACCAGGTTTATTTGCTTCAGCTCATAACAATGAAGACTAGGCCTGGCTCTATTCTGTTCTGTCAGAATGCTGCTTATTCTGTTACATGGACAATGCCCTAATTGTTGTCATAGCCCAGCTGCCCGAGTTATTAAAAATACAGGACATGGGCTGAGGTAATAACTAACTATAGAAATGGATACCTTTTGGCATAGCTTTTCAGCAGGTTTTTTAAAAAAAAGCTTTCTGATCTCACTGGTGCCTCTCATGGAGTATGTCTCCTGATTAGTGTCCAATGGCAACGATTGGCCTTGACAAACTCATGAGCAAGTTGACTATTAATCCTGCTGGGAGGTGGGAGACTGTCTCTGGCTGATGATCTCCAAACTGAAATCATTAAAACATTGTCCGTCTAAGCCATCCTCCTTCTGGTGCCCCTCCTTCCCTTTCTCCTGTGATCCAAACTCTTCTCCTGTCAGATTCCTTCAGCCATCTATCAACTCTAAGTTTCTTACTTCATCCACCCTTCCCTACCCACCCACCTGCCCCCTCACCTGACTTCACCCATTACCTTCACACTTGTACTCTTCCTCCTCTTCCCCCCTCCCCCCCTTTCTTATTCCGGTTTCTTACCCCTTCCTGTCTGAATGGTCTGAGTTTGAAATGTTGACGTTTATTCCCCTTCATAGATGCTCTCTAAATTGTTGAGTTTCTCCTGCATTTTGTGTCTGTACGCTTGTGCGTGGAGGGAGGGAGGGGGGGACAAATATTGTACTGCAAGGAGTTTTTTAGATTAGATTATGAGAACACTCAGTCACAATGCTGCTCCGGAGTGATATCACAGAAAACAGGACAGACCAAAGACCAACACTGACAGAACCACATAATTATTACATATAGTTACAGCAGCGCAATGCAATACCATAATTTGATGAAGAACAGACCATGGGCACAGTAAAAAAAAAAGTCTCAAAGTCCCGAGTCGATCGAGTCCCGACTCCCCGATAGCAGGCGGCAAAAGGGAGAGACTCCTGCCATAAACCTCCAGGAACCGTCAACTTGCTGATGCCTTGGAAGCAGTCGACCACAGCCGACACTGAGTCCATCCATCCGAAAACTTCGAGTTACCGACCAGCCTCTCCGATACAGCCTCCTGAGCGCCTTTGACCTCTCCCCGGCCGCTGAAACATGCAAAGCTGAGGATTTCAGGGCCTTCAGCTCCGGAGATTCTGGTTACCACACAGTAGCAGCAGCAGCAAAGCGGGCATTTCAGAAGTTTTCCAGATGTTCCTCTGTGCTCTCACGTCTGTCTCCATCAAATCAGAATTGTGCGCGGTCCCCTACTTGACAGATAACAGATATTCATCACCGGAGAGGCCGTGCACGCTGCAGTCGTGCCACCATCTTCTCCCCCCTCCAGGGAGCAATTTGGACTCATTTGGCCTACGGATTTCACAATGACCATTAAGATGCATTTATCGTAATCTCATTTTTGTTGCCCCACGCCCCACTCGCCTGCACACTGGAAGCAATTTTTAGTGGTCAATTAACCAACCAACTCAAGCATGTGGAAGGAAAGGCGAGTGCCTGGAGCAAACCCGCCTAGTCACAGGGAGGAGATGCAGACTCCAGACAGGACCAGCAGACGTTAGGACTGAACTCGGGTTGTTGCTGCTTCCTTGAGGCAGCAGTTCTGTGAACTGTCTATTTGTTGCCTCTGATTAATCTTTCACTTGGGGAAAATTCGATGTCATTGGTGAAGCTGAAATGTATTGTCCACTTTTGTGATGGGTCCAGCTCAGTGGGCCACCGGTCAGTGTGGGGAAATTCCTCTGGACGAGGAGATGCAAAATTTTGGTCCGACGTTGGAAAAAGCAGCAACATATTTCTGAAAGAGGTTTGACTCTGGAGGCAGCATTGCCCTCGTTTTGCTGAATTAGAGGTGCTGCTGGAACAGCTTTGGATATCTGCAGCGGTTGGAAACCCCTTGAAGTTGTGGTGGAGGCAGTGGATGTATGAGATGATGTTTGTCAGTCTGGTTGGCACAGAGATTAACATAGGGCATCCACCCTAGACCAGGCCAATGGAGGAAATTCACATTCCTGCGTTGTGCCCCGAGATGTTGTGGGACTGGTTTATGCTCTGGTTTGGGAATTTGCTAGAATGTTTTATCTCCTCTTGCTGAATGTAGTTGCTTCAGCTTCTTGTTTCACATGCTGGCTCCTGTTATCATTGAGAATATGTTGTTGTTCGTCCATCGTTGGCGTCGATGAGGACCTCGACACCATTATGATGGTGTCGAGACTAGCGCGTGATTTGGATTTAAGTGAGGGAGAGTTGCACAGTATCAGCCTCACTCTCCCGTCCCAATTCCCAACAGGATCCAGTGGCAAGACAGAGTCTGGACGGCTGGAGATGGGACTAGACGCAGTGGATGACCAGGACGTCTTCTGTGTCTTGTCCTGCTCTACACGTTCCATGACGCTTGCACAGACCGCCTTCTTGACTGTTGGACCATCCATTGGTCTCGTCCGCTCAATCCGCCGGAGTCTGTCTTCACATGCTGGGATAGACAACTCCCTATCTCACCGAGGGTTTGAGACCCGTCGGCTACCCTCACCTGGTTTAGCCGGCTTGTCAAAGCCGTTGCCCGGGGTGTGGCCGCTGTCGCATGCAAACAGCTATGGGGAGCCACAGGTGAGAGCTGAGTGCCAGGTGGGGACCAAAGGTGGACTAACCGCCCTGAAAAGGACGCGACATGTTCCCCCACCAGAGGTGCTACCCCTCCCTGACACCCCATACACCCCATTGAGAATAAGGGAGTTGTTGAAGACTGCACCCTCTCCATTTGCTGTCTGATTGTCCACCACTATTCATTGCTAGATATTGCGGAAACACACAAAAAACTGGAAGAACATTGGATCAGGCAGCATCTGTGATGGAAAATGGTCACATGATGTTCAGGTTGAGACCCTTTATCACAGATGATGGCTGACCTGCTGAGTTCCTTCAGCTTTTTGTGTGTTACTCTAGACTCCAACATCAGTGGTTTTCATTTGATATTGCAGGCCTGGAGAGCTTTGATCTCCATTGCCTGTGAGATATTCAATTCTCTCTCTTGCATGCTGACTTGTTCTGCAGCTTCAGAAGACTGGCACCTCATTTTTAAAGCATGCCTGCTGCTGCTCAGTGCAATCTTCTGTGTCCCTCACTGAACCGAAGTTAATCACCTGGCTTTTTGCTATGGTGGACGAAGGGACACGCCGGGCTGTGAGGAAAGACTGTTGGGTTGTATACTTGTGTTACTGCTGATGGTTCACAGTAGTTCATGGATGTGATGTGCACTTTTCAACCGTCAATCAATGTCAATCACATTTCACCTGAGTTTAGTGCCACTTGATGTAAATATCAATGTCATAGTGATTCTAGACATAGCATGGAAGTGGGACCCTTGGCTCACCAACCATCAGCTGCCTATTTATACTAATCTTAAATTCCACTCCCCTCCCTCACCATTTCTTTAACTCCTCCCAACTTAGGCTACTCACCTGCACGCACTTGGAGACCAATTAACCTGCCCTACTGCTGGTCTTTGGGATATGCAGAGAAGATGTGCAAACTGCGCATAGACCAAGGCCAGGATTCGAACCCGGGGATCTGGCACTGGGAAGCGGCAGCGTTACTGGTTGTGCCACCCTTACCAGTGCGTAATGAATATCGGGGATGAGTGGTTGTGAGGGAGTTCCCCGAGGGTCAGGGTATCTGTTCACTGAGAGGAGATGTCAAGTAAACTGATGATTTGTCTGGATTTGGTCCTGGTGTGAAGGCAGTGGTGTGGGCTGCAGTGGAATCAAGAATCTGCATTGTAGAGAAAAGCATGGGAGGAATAAATTCTGCATTGTTCGGAAGATTTAAAGGAAACAGCAAACTTGTATTTTTATGTCAAATATGTGGAAAAATAAATTACTTATAGTTGAAAGCTTTGGTAGCTTGAAGGCCGAAGGCACTTGCCAAAAGCTGTCCTCTAAAAGCAGGAAGAAGTCAGCAAGTCAGGCAAATCTATGGTAGGATAAACAGTTGGCATTTCAGAGCTGGGACCCTTCATTGGGGCGTGTATGGTTTCAACATTTTGGTGGAAGGTCCTGTAACAGTTCTGGCATTTTCCAGCTGTGCTTTGGGACTTGCAATTCTCTTGTCAGTAAATTTCCAGAATTTCAAATTTTACAGTTAAAAATCTAACTTTGTATCTGTACCCTCAAAAGTGTTAGCAATGCAAATAGCTTGCACAGCACTCTGCTATTGGCAGAAAAAGCATTTAGAGAGGGAGAAGCATCTGCCTCGCTCCATGGAGTGGGATTAATGATTGGAAGAACTGCTGGACTTTTGAACTTTCCCAGATGCTTTAGTGATGGGTATAGCGTGTGGTGAGGGAGCCTAACCTTGATTCAAACCCATGTTTGTACTCCGACAAGATTGGTACTTTGGTGGTGTCTGGAAATGGGGCTGGGAACTTAACTATACTCTTTTATGAGGGACAAAATAATGTCATTTCTTCATTTTTGGGAGATGGTAAGATTAATCCTGAATCCAGTGCCTGGAATTGATGGAATGAGGCTGATGTGGCCTGACCACTCTCTGAGGGCGTGTGGCCTTTATTACTGAGGTGACATCTGCAGGAGATTTTCACGTAGAACATTGTGAACAAGTTCAGAGGAAGGCTGCCCCCTTTTGCCCAGCTGGCATGCTGGCTGTGGATTGGAGTGCGGGCAAACACTGTGTGCCTTCTATCGCATTCCACACTCCAACCAGCTTTCTAATTTAAAGTGAAATTGAGCAGGCTGCATTCGCGGATTCAGTAAGCACTTGGGCTCACTCGTTGACGGGCAGTGGTTTAGCACAGTGGAAGTGAATTAACACTGGTTCTACCCAGGTGCTCTTTTATTTTTCTGACTAACAGACCCCAATCAGTTAAGTTAGACAATCTCCCCTCCTCCACTCTCACCCTGAACACCGGCGTGCCTCAAGACTGTGTGCTGAGCCCCTCTTCTGTACTTCCTTTTCACCTATGACTGCTTTCCTGTACATGGTTCTAACTCCATAATCAAGTTCGCAGACAGCACCACGGTGGTTGGCCTGATCAGAGGGGATGACAAGGCGGCCTACAGCACCTGGCCACGTGGTGTGCCGACAAGAACCTGGCCCTGAACACCCAGAAGACCAAGGAAATCATAGTGGACCTGAGGCATGCTGGGAGCCACACTCACGTCCCCATCTACATCAACGGAGCTGTAGTGGAGCGTGTATCAAGCTTCAAATTCCTTGGTGTCCACATTTCCGAGGATCTCACCTGGTCCCTGAACTCCTCCATCCTGATCAAAAAACCACAACAGCGCCTTTATTTCCTGTGGAGCATCAAGAAAGCTCACCTCAGTCCCAGGACATTGATGGGCTTTCACTGCTGTGCCATTGAGAGCATACTCACCAACTGCATCTCAGTGCGGTATGGCAATTGTCCCGTATCAGACCGCAAAGCAGTCCAGTGGGTGGTGAAATCTGCCCAATGGATTATTGGCACCCAATTGCCCGCTATTTAGAACATCTACCATAAATGGGCAGGGTGAAAAGCATTATCAACAATGCATCTCACCCTAACCATGGAATTTTACTCTCCTCCCATCCGGTAGGCGCTACAGGAGCCTCTGCTCCCGCACCAGCAGGCACAAGAAAAACTTTTTCCCTGAGGCTGTGACCCTGCTGAACCTCACGTCACAGCGCTAAGCAGTATTGCACCTATATAGTACTGTCTCAGTACTTTAATATTTGTGTGCTGTAGCACTTTTTATTCACAGTTATTTTATAGATAACAATCTTCTTTGCATTTCTGGTCAGATGCTAACTGCATTTCATTGGCTTTGTATTTGTACTCGGCACAATGACAATAAAGTTGAATCTAATCTAATCTTGTTTTTGTGGGAGATGCATTGCTAGGTTACATAGATTTTACAGGGTTACTTGGCCTGAATATTGGGCACATGATAAAACGGTGCTCGGCCTTCAGAAGCTGGGTTGATCTTTATGGTGAACAATTTAATTGTATTTTATATATTTATTTTTAGAGATACAGCACAGTAACAGGCCCTTCTGGCCCTTGAGTCCACGCCGCTCAATTACGCTCATGCAACTAATTAACCTATTAGCCCATACGTCTTTGGAATGTGGAAGGAAGCTGGAACACCTGGAAAAAATCCAAGCAGTTAAAGGAAGAATGTACAAGCTCCTTGCAGACAATGACGGGGAGTTGAACCAGGGTTGCTGGCTACGCTACCAAGCCACCCATTTTATTAAGGGGCTGTTAATGTTTTGGTGTGCTAACTTGTGTAAATGCATGATAAACATACAGCCTTGTTGGTGTTCAATAACCCAATTGTGTATGTTCTAGCAGGTGTTAACAGTTTTTCCAGGATCAGGACATCACTGGGAAGGTCAACACTCTTTTCCCATTTCTAATTGTCATTGAACAACTGGAATGCCAGGCGATTTCAGAGGGCATTTTAAGAGTGAACCACATTGGTTGTATGAGGGCCAATTGCTTTCTTAAAGAGCATGAGCAAGCCAGGTTTTTTTTTGACAGTCTCATGCTTTTTGTGGCATTTGCTGCTAATGACTAGTCCTTTAAATTCCACTGTTGCGTGGTTGGGATCTGAACTTTGGACTACGAATTATTAGTCTGTGAGCCTCCTGAAAATTAGTCCAGTAACTTAACTGCTGTACCTGTGAACAAAAGGGGAAGTCAGAGGAAGGCCAAGCATTACTGAAGCCAGTGTAAACAATGGGTGTCTGTCTCTGTTTCTCTGTACACACTGATTGCTCAGGTTCTTGTTAAGGGATGCGTGCAGGTGCACATAATTGCACATTGGCAGTGAGGCGAAAGATCAATAAGCCGTTAAATTTGTAAGAATGAGTTCATTGAGTGAGTCTAGAAATCTTCAATCTAATGCCTGTGCAAGATTAAATCTAAATGTGTAGCAAATGTGGAATTCTGTCAAATAGCAACGGGGTGTAAAGGTTCGATAAAACTGGAAGGAGATTGACGTCAAGGTGGACATGAGCATCGATATGCCAGTTTATTGCTCAGTTTTAAGCAAGGGCATGTTCAATTCCTTTCTCCCAATATCATTTATGAAAAGTACTGTGAACCTGGAAGTATTCAAACAAAGTCATAGAAGAGAACAGCACAGAAACAGGCTCTTTGGCCCTTCTAGTCCCTGCCAAGCCATTTAAACTACCTCCTCCCATAGACCTGCACTAGGACCATAGCCTTCCCTACCCCTACCATCCATGTAGTTATCCAAACTTTTCTTAAAAAAGATGTTGAAATTGAGCTTGCATGCACCATTTGCGCTGGCAGTTCGTTCCACACACTCATGACTATCTGAATGAAGAAGCTTTCCTGCATATTCCCCTAAGCTTTTCACCTTTCACCCTTGACCTATGACCTCTGGTTGTAGTCCTACCCTACCTTAGCAGAGAAAGCTTGCTTGCCTTTACCCTATCTGTGCTCGTACTGAAGGCTTCAGGCTAGATGAAATATAATATACTGTATCTCAAAGGCCAGTAAATGGAACTACTGGTAGTTTAGCTGACTATACTTATTGACCAGTAGAGATGGGCGACCCAGGGAGAGCTGCTGCCTTGTAGCTCCAGCAAACCAAGTTCGTTCCTGACCTCCAGTGCTGTCTTTGTAGAGGTGACACATCCTCTGTGACCAGGAACATTTCCTCCCACATCCCAAAGATGTGGGAATTGCTGGATTATGTGGCCAGTGTAATTTGTCCCTTGTGAGTAGGTGAGTGGTCGAAACATGGAGAGTTAATGGGAATGTGGAGAGAATTTTTTTTTAAAAGGACTTCGGACCAAAGGGCCTCTTCCTTTATGACTCTGTGATAGGTAAAGGTTACTCAGAACATTGAACCTAGTTTGTAAAAAGGTGTTTGGCATGGATCCTTGGAGGTCACACATGGATTATCATTAGTAAAGTATGTAGAAATATTCAAGGTTACCGCTTTTCATTACTACCATTGGGGAAGAGATGCAGGAGCCTGAATGCCCACACTCAATCACTCAAACAACGGCTTCTCTTCTGCCATTAAATTTCTGAACAGTTCATGAACAATACCTCATTATTCCTTTTTTGTGTTCATGGGTTCAATGTCCATTTAGGAATCGGATGGCAGAGTGAAGGAGCTGTTCCTGAATCGCTGAGTGTGTGTCTTCAGGCTTCTGTACCTGCTTCCTGATGGTAACAGTGAGAAAAGGGCATGTCCTGGATGCTGGGGGGTCCTTAATAATGGATGCTGCCTTTCTGAGACACCGCCCCTTGAAGATGTCCTGGGTACTTTGTAGGCTAGTACTCAAGATGGAGCTAACTAGATTTACGACCCTCTGCAGCTTCTTTCGGTTTCTTGCTGCAACTCTTGGCCTTTCTGAAGTGCTTCAAGCAATTAAATGGTGAAAGATATAAATGAGGATGGAAATAATTCTAGCAAAGACGTGTTAGAGCGTATGTGCTACACAAGGTTTCATAATTTATAAAGTGGATGACACTCTGTGGTAATTGCATGATCACAGCAAATAAAACAACATGAAATGTGTGGTGGAAACAACAGTGAGGATTGTTAAGAAGTGGTATTAAAAAACAAATATTACAGCAGGGCACTCAAATTTACCAATGAAAGTTGGATTGGGAAATGTGAGGGCATCAGCAACTGTGATGTGGACTTAGCTGATGTCTCACAGGATGTGATGGCCCAGGAAATTTGGGCTGTCTAATTTTATCGCAATGGACTATGGGAGGAAGTGCCATGGCTTACACAGAGGGATGGTAAGCCATGGCTAATGAATGGCAAAGTATATAAAGAAGCTTGTGGTAGGGGTGATTTCCCCCCATCCCCACATTTCAAACAATAATTTCTTAAAGAGATTGACTTTATTTGTCATATGTACATCGAATTCTGCAATCAAATGAGTCATTTTGCATCAGATCAAATCAGTGAGGATTGTGCAAGTGTTGCCATGCTTCTGGCACCGACATGAATGCCCAGCACTCACTAATCTTAACTATACAACTTTTTTTAAATTTGGGAGGAAACCAGAGGACTTGGAGGAAATCCATGGGAAGAACAAACTCCTTACAGGCAGGAATTGAACCCAGTTGGGTGAAAGCTAGTGCTGTAAAGTGTTATGCAACCCCCCTCCCCTTACAATGCCACCCCATGCACAAATAGTATGAAATAAAGGGGTGGGGTGTGCAAGCAATACCAGGACTTTGAAGAAGAAGAAGAAAGGGAGGTTGGATTTGGAGTACTATTTGTAGGGTTAAATATTTGAGATCATGTTGATTCCAATCTTGGGGAAAGTAAATTAGTATTAGAAAGTGATCACATCTTGAATCTGCTTTGAATTTTGTATTTGGAGTTCATGCTAAAGTTGGACGTGAGGTGGTTCTGTTTATATAAAAGCAGACAATAAACCCTCAAAAGTACATTCAGCCAGAGACTCATTCCACCGAGATGCAGCACAGAGCGTCATAGGAAGTCATTCCTGCCTGTGGCCATCAAACTTTACAATCCTCCCTTGGAGGGTCAGACACCCTGAGCCAATAGGCTGGTCCTGGACTTATTTCCTGGCATAATTTACATATTACTATTTAATTATTTATGGTGCAACTGTAACGAAAATTAATTTTCCCCCGGACTATGACTAAAAGATTTGGCAAGATGAGTGTATTTTGTTTAAACAGATGAATGAAAGAGTAGGTAAGAACACATGATCAATACTCCTCGGAAGTGAAATTTGGCTAGGTACTACTTTACCTTCCAATGAGCTCTCAAGTTATGAATGCCAGTGTTAAAACGGAGAGCTGGGCTGCCTAACCTCATCATCAGAAATGTTTGAAGCTCTGGAAAAGCCGTTGCATTGCACTTGGTAGTAGCCTGCTGTTGGTGTTGAGTTGGCATTGACCTCTGCTAAGATACATTCCTGGATGCATCTGAGTTGGTTAAAGTAAATCTTATAATTAAAAGCCATCTATGGCATACACTTAAGAAATCAGTGAGTGCAAAGCTGTTTCCACCTCTTCCCTTCTCTGGCGCTCACTAACTACTGTTGTTCAACACAATAGAAGAGCATACTTGACATTCTTGGCTTGACATTTTAAGTTTCTCTTGCACAAGCAGGCTACTCGAGCAGAGCAGAATAATTTCAGCTGATTCCTAATCATTGGTTAACTAGTACAATACATTCCATGGAATCGCCTGTAGGAATGTCATTCAACCATGATCACACGTTTGAGCTCTGGGCTTGGAAAAGGATCTGTATAATTTTTGGGATACACCAGGGAGGAATAGGTTAACCAATTTAATCAGTGCCAGCAGTCTGTTGAGCAAACTACTAACTGTGGACTTAACACCCAAGGCTGCCTGGAGAAGGTAATGTTTTATCTGTTGTCTAACCTCTACAAATATTGAGCATGACAATGGTTGATAATATAGGTGGTTACACTGAACTTGTACTCGCTCGATCCATTTGCTTCAGCCCTGTGAAGGTTCTTTGTGCTTTTTTGTTCTGCAGAATAACGGGCTGAATTTTCGATATGTAGCAACAAATTTTTTTCAAACTCGGGATTTTTAAGCACTCATCTTTTGAGCCTTGTGGACCAGCACCCTGTCAGTCAAGGCACCCATGTTGTATACCATATGACTATTAAGGCCTGGGAGCAGAATTAGGCCATTTGGCCCATTGGGACTGCTCCACCATTTGATCCTAGCTGATTGATTTTCCATCTTAACCCCATTTTCCTGCCTTCTCCCCGTAATCTTTGACGCCCTTGCCAAACAAGAATCTACCCACCTCTGCTTTAAATCTACCTGTCTATGGAGGAAAATGGTCAGCCACCATTTTAGAAATATAGAAAACCTACAGCACAATACAGGCCCTTCGGCCCACAGAGTTGTGCTGAACATGTCCCTACCTTAGAAATTACTAGGCTTACCCATAGCCCTCTATTTTACTAAGCTCCATGTACCTATCCAAAAGTCTCTCAAAAGACCCTATTGTATCCGCCTTCACCACCGTTGCCAGCAGCCCATTCAGCGCACTCGCCACTCTGAGTAGAAAAACTTACCCCAACATCTCCTCTGTACCTACTCCCCAGCACCTTAAACCTGTGTCCTCTTGTGGCAACCATTTCAGCCCTGGGAAAAGCCTCTGACTATCCACACAATCACGGTTTTGGGCTGAGACCTGTCATCTGAATTTAAGGATGGGTCTGTCGACTGTCAACTTACCTGATTTAAATGTCTTTACATTTAAGTTTCGAGATGCAGCATGGAAACAGGCCCTTCTAGTCCATGCTGCTCAATTGTACCCATGTGACCAACGAACCTACTAACCCATATGTCTTCGGAATATGGGAGAAGAAGTCAGAGCACCCCGAGGAAACCCACGCTGTCTCGGAATTGAATCCCCAGATGCTGGTGCTATAATACTGCTATTATTTCCTGTGCTGTTTCTATTTTCAATCAATCTCCTGACTATTTTGTTCTCCTCCTTAACCCCAAGATTATATATCAATGGGTCAGTCTGACATTGCACCTATTTTCTATCACTTTAAATGTTCATTAATTCTTGCATCCCCATTCATTCTAGCGAGGAATGACGCCTCGGTGCCTTCCCTGATTCCCCATACAAAACAGTACATTATCTCAGTACCTATTCATATACAGGCCACCTCCAGGTTATAAAGCCTTAACTCGTACAGGCTCTATCCATTTGCTTCAGCCTTATGAAGGCTCCTTGTGCCTTTTTGTTCCTTGTAAATCTCCACTGCACCCACTCCAAGATTCCCACATTCTACCTACAATGAGTTGACCATAACTGAACACAGTACTCTAATCTAAGTTTTATAGGGCTGCTGCTTATTCAGAGATGTCTGATTATTGACATTGGCAATGGAATTTTCTCCATTTGCCACCCTCTTTTTATTCCTCAGCTGAAGATTCAGCACTCTCTGCGTTGAGCCGTGCTGGAAGAAAAACGAATGCAGGTTTTCTTTGGGAGGGTCACTTCAGCCTCCATCACTGAGAGCTTGGAAGCACTACTGTTTGTTAAACTCTGAAGGAGGTAACACAAGATTGTGCCTGTAGCAGATAGTGAGTGAACCAACATGCCCTTGCCGGTCTCTGTGGTGGATGAATCCGGCCATGAAAGTATTGACAGAGAACCAAGCAACATCCCATACACTATCAACCTTCAGGGACACCCTTCAGAGACTTGTGCTAATATTATTTTTGTGACTATGTGCTATTGTAATGCTGTGTCTGACTGTAGGTACTGTGTTTTGCGCCTTGGCCTCAGAGGAATGCTGTTTCGTTTGACTATATACATGTGTATGGTTCAATGACACTTGAACTTGAGGTAGCCCTGCATCAATCCACTATTCCATAAGGATGTCATAACGTAGCTGAAGGCTTGATTTGGGACTCTTTCTAAAAGAATGATTCTGGCAAAATTTCTGCAAATCTGAATGGAAGAGATTATGGGGCGATTACCCTCAGCTTTAAAGCCAAAGTTTAATTCTGTCGCATGAGCTCTTGTGGACCAAATGGCGTGGAATTTGTTCATTATTGTCACATGTACTGAGATCCATTAAGAAGCTCATTCCTGCATAAGGTTCATACAGATCAAAACGTTACACAGTGCTTGAGGAGGAATATTGTAAACAAGAACAGTGTGCAGAATGAAGTGCAACAGCTACAGAGAAAGTGCAGGTTAATGAGGTGCAAGAAACAGAAAGATTGTCAAGAGTTTGCCTGTCACACTGGGCAACCATTCAATAATCTTACAGCAGTGGGGTGGAAGCTGTCCTTGAGCCTGATGGTACATGCTTTCAGGTGCTTGTATATTCTGCCCTATGGAAGAGGGGAGAAGAGAGAATGTCTGGGGTTGGGTCTTTGATTATGCTGGCTGTTTTACTGAGGAGTGGGCACGTGGCCAAGTAGTTAAGGCATTCGACTAGCAACTTGAAGGTAGTGAGTTCGAGGCAGCGTGTTGTGTCCTTGAGCAAGGCACTTAACCACACATTGCTCTGCGACGACACTGGTGCCAAGCTATATCGGCCCTAGTGCGCTTCCCTTGGACAACATCGGTGTCGTGGAGAGGGGAGACTTGCAGCATGGGCAACTGCTGGTCTTCCATACAACCTTGCCCAGGCCTGTGCCCTGGAGAGTGAAGACTTTCCAGGTGCAGATCCATGGTCTTGCAAGACTAACGGATGCCTATATATTTACTGAGGCAGCAAGGAGGATAGGCAGAGTCCAAGGAGGAGAGGCTGGTTCCTGTGATGTGCTAAGCTGTGTCTGCAGTTCTAGTAGTCACCTGCAGAGTAATTGTCATACTAAACTGTGGTGTATTTAATATTACAGTAATATTTGAGTAATCTTGTAAAGATATTTAAGTGTTTATATCATTCATTATAGTTGCATGTAAAATACATGAATTGCATACATCATGATGCTACCACGTGATGTGTGCATGCTTTGCTTTAAGTACAAGATCTTTTGTTTTCCTTTGGAATTAAATTAATGTTTTGAAGTTTCAAAACACAACACAAACTATGCATTGATAAAAGTTGGTAAGAGTCAAAGGGGGCAGGCCAAGTTTTGTCAGCCTCCTGAAGAATTAGAGGCTTGGTGAGCTTTCTTGCCTGGTGTTTCGGGATTCATTCACTAGTCTGGTACCAGTGGGATTGTAGCTGCATTTCAGCCAGGTGGTACGTGCTTTCGGCCTTTTGTACCATTTGCATGATGGGAGAAGGGAGAAGAGGGAATGTCCAGTGCAAACGGGGTCTCTGATTATGCTGGGAGCTTTACTCAGACAGTGAGAAGTGTAGACAGGGTCCAGGGAGAGGAGGCTGGTTCCTGCAATGGACTGCACTGCATTCATAACGTGTGGTCATGAGCAGGGCAGTTGCCAAACCAAGCAGTATGCATCCAGACAAACATTGGTGAGGGTCACAGGGGACACGCCGAATTTCTTCAGCCTCCTGAGGAAGTTGAGGCACCGGTGAGAGTTCTTGGCTGCAGTGCCAATATGGTTAGACCAGGTTAGGCTTTTGATTTCACTCCTAAAACCTTGAAGCTCTCAACCCTCTCAATCTCTGATGTAAACAGAAACATTTACACCACCCCCTTCCTGAAGCCAATGACCAGCTCTGATTTTGCTTACAATGAGGGAAAGGTTGTTGTCATATTCATAATCATAGTCATACTTTATAGATCCCGGGGGAAATCGGTTTTCTTTACAGTTGCACCATAAATAATAAATAGTAATAGAACCATAAATAGTTAAATAGTAATATGTAAATTATGCCAGTAAATTATGAAATGTTCAGGACCAGCCTATTGGCTCAGGGTGCCTGACCCTCCAAGGGAGGAGTTGTAAAGTTTGATGGCCACAGGCAGGAATGACTTCCTATGACGCTCTGTGCTGCATCTCGGTGGAATGAGTCTCTGGCTGAATGTACTCCTGTGCCCACCCAGTACATTATGTAGTGGATGGGAGACATTGACCAAGATGGCATGCAACTTGGACAGCATCCTCTTTTCAGACACCACCGTCAGAGAGTCCAGTTCCATCCCCACAACATCACTGGCCTTACGAATGAGTTTGTTGATTCTGTTGGTGTCTGCCACCCTCAGCCTGCTGCCCCAGCACACAACAGCAAACGTGATAGCACTGGCCACCACAGACTCATAGAACATCCTCAGCATCGTCTGGCAGATGTTAAAGGACCTCAGTCTCCTCAGGAAATAGAGACAGCTCTGACCTTTCTTGTAGACAGCCTCAGTGTTCTTTGACCAGTCCAGTTTATTGTCAATTTGTATCCCCAGGTATTTGTAATCCTCCACCATGTCCACACTGACCCCCTGGATGGAAACAGGGGTCACCGGTACCTTAGCTCTCCTCAGGTCTACCACCAGCTCCTTAGTCTCCTTCACATTAAGCTGCAGATAATTCTGCTCAGACCATGTGACAAAGTTTCCTACCATAGCCCTGTACTCAACCTCATCTCCCTTGCTGATGCATCCAACTATGGCAGAGTCATCAGAAAACTTCTGAAGATGACAAGGCTATGCGCAGTAGTTGAAGTCCAAGGTGTAAATGGTGAAGAGAAAGGGAGTCATGACATTATGTCAGGTCTCCATCTCTCTGACTCTTTTCTGAACTCTGGTTCATTGTTATTTTAGAAAGAGCCCACTACAGTCGTATCATCTGCATACTTGTGCATGGTGTTGGGTCAGAATCTAGCCATGCACTTATGAGTGTATAGGGATTAGAGTAGGGGACTGAGGACGAAGTCTTGTGGGGAACCACTGCTGAGAGTCATTGTTTAACATTTTTCATTTTCTTAACCTGAAGGCTTATTGAATTCAAAGTTCTACGTCTCTTTGTCATCAGTATTAAAGATCAAGTTTTTTGCTCTGATTGAACTTCATTCAAATGCCCAACCCTGTTCAAAGAAGGCTGCTTAGTAACTTTTTGAATCTCTCCTCAGTAGATTGGGATGGGTGTTGTGTTGCAGGTGCCTACAGGAAACCAGGTTTGCAGGTCAACTTGTACATTAACCTGCTCTGGCTTGCAATGCCAAAGTAAGATGCTATTAATTGGTCCTTCTAGGGATGTTCCAATGATATTTATGGAAAGCACCCATCAAGATGTCGAAGAGTCTCTTCCATTGCCTCCTGAAAGCCTTCTGCGGTTCATGAAAGACTTGTTCTTAACTTTTGCATGGAAATATCAGCAGTGAAATGTTGGTCAACTTCTAAGCCTGGTACCATCTTGATTTGAAGTTGTACCTGATGCGTGCTATTCCTCATACTGCTCAAGATGGCAATTAGGAATGCAAATACTGGCTGACCCCTCCTTCCTATAATGACTATATGATTTGCAAAGCCTTGTGTCACCCAACTGGATATGTTTAAGTAACTTGGCATTGATCAGGGTTCCAGCCTCTCAGCTTAAACAAAATTTTCCCATTGAAGTTTCGTATCCATTTATGGACAGAACCTTCTGAACAAACCGATTTAGTTTGGATGGATTATTTTTAAACACTCTGGAATTTGGTAGTTCAAGTATATTACAATTCGAATAATAATCCCCTTCCTCCTTCTAACCAATGGCTTTGCTATTGCTCCTAAAGCCATCGTTGCATTTGCCATACTGCTACCTATGGCAGTAATTCAATACAGGGCTGAAGGGCCTGTACTGTGCTGTTCTATGCTCTATGTAGAAGGCAGAGATTGAAAAGTGAGAGGGGAGAGATTTAAAAGGGTCCCGAGTGGCAACTTCTTCATGCAATCGGTGGTCAGTATGGAACCACTGCAAAAGGAGTAGCAGAGGCAGGTACAATAATGACATTCAGACCATAACACTTCGGAGCAGAATTAGACCATTTGGCCCATTGAGTCTGCTCCACCAATGTGGCTGATTTATTTTCTTTCTCAACCTAGTTTTTCTGCCTTTTCCCCATAACCTTTGACACCCTTGCTAATCAAGAATGCATCCAGCCAATAACATGGTCTCCACAGCCATCTATGGCAATGAATTCCACAGATTCACCAGCCTCTGGCTGAAGAAATTCTTCCTCATCTCTGTTCTAAAGGGGCATCCTATTTAGAGGCTGTGCCCTCTGCTCCTAGACTCTTCCACTATTAGAAATGTCCTCTTTGTTTCCAATCTATCCAGATCTTTCAATTTAAAAGAAATTTGGACAGGCGCATGGATAGGAAGAGGGGAAGAATATAGGCCAAACACAGGGAAATTAGTCTAGCTCAGATGAGAATCTCAGCTATGGAAAAACTGCACGTTAATGTGAGTCAATATGCATTGTCAGTGTGATTTTTGAGTTATGCCCGCTGTGTCACTGTAGACCACTCCTAAACCATTTACATTGGACTTGCTTCTTGATTTCGCTAGGGTCTGCTTTAGAGTCTCCTGTTTCATTGCATATTATCTGTTTCTTCACAAAGCCCAGTTGATCTTCTAAATAAAGAGCATGAATGTTGGAATAAATTTTAGGATGATTGCATTTTCGAAATTGAAGCAGTTTTCTAAACCTGGATATGAGATGGATTGAACTTCATGTGGACTGTGGATAGGGATGAGATGTGAACTGTTTCTCTGGAATGCAAACCATAATGGAGAATATTTAAACTGAAGAGATTCTGTCTTTAAATGTGACAGTTGAAACCAAGGCCCAGTCTACAGTTTGGGCTGGACAATGGATATCATGGAACTCTTTAGAAAAAGTGGCAGTTACTTCATGTCTAGTCGATATATATTCCCTTCTCTGATATTTGATCTTTAACATGTTACTGTTTGTGGAATCTTTCTGTGTAGTAATTGGTTGCTGCATTTCCAACAATATATACAATACTGTACTTCAAAGCAAAAGGACTTATTGTCTGCAAAATATTCTCCATGAGATAAATTTGCAGCTCTATAGAACCCTGGTTACCATATTTGGAATATTGTGTTCAGTTCTGGTTGCCTCATTATAGGAAGGATGTAGAAGCTTTAGAGAGGTTGTAGAGGAGGTTGTGTGGGCACATGGCCAAGTGGTTAAGGCATTGGACTGGCAACCTGAAAGTCGTGAGTTCGAGCCCCAGCCGAGGCAACATGTGTTGTGTCCTTGAGCAAGGCACTTAATCACACATTGCTCTGCGACGACACTGGTGCCAATCTGTATGGGTCCTAATGCCCTTCCCTTGGACAACATTGGTGTCGTGGAGAGGGGAGACTTGCAGCATGGGCAACTGCTGGTCTTCCATACAACCTTGCCCAGGCCTGCGCCCTGGAGAGTGAAGACTTTCCAGGTGCAGATCCATGGTCTCGCAAGACTAACAGATGCCTTTAGAGGAGGTTTACCTGGATTAGGGAGGATGTCTTATGAAGATGGGTTGAGTGAGCTAAGCTTTTCTTTTTCTCAAAGGAGGATGAGAGGTGACTTGATAGATGTGTACAAGATGAGAAATGACATAGATCGAATGGATAGCCAGAGACTTTTCCCCATTGTGGAAATAGCTGATAGATGGGGGCATAATTTTATGTTGATTGGAGGAAAGTATGGGAGGAATGTCGAGGTAAGTTCTTTACACAGATTGGTAAGCACAGGGAATGCTTTGCCAGGATTGATGGTAGAGGCAGATACATGAGGGCCATTTAAGAAACTCTTAGGCTGACTGGCAGGAGGCAAAGAGTTGGGGGGGGCATGGTGGGGGAAGGGGGCCTTTTCTGGTTAGCTGCTAATGACTAGTGGTGGTCCTCTGTAAGGAATAATATATTAGGGCAGGGACTCTTAATTTTTTTTAAGCTATGGACCCCTTTGGCAGTCCCATGAAGCCTATAGACCCCTTCTTAGAATAATATATTTAAATATTTAAAACATGATCATGAAAGAAAGCAATTATATTGAAATACAGTTATCACAATATTAAAAGAAAAAAAATTGATTTACGTTAGTAGCTCAGGCACCAGGGCTGATTTGGAATTTGTCTATCGTTGCGCATGGAGTCGCGTGGTATTACAGAAGTTTTTGCGGCCTTGCTGAGAGTTAAGGATTCACATATGAACTGTACCGTTTTGCAAAACTTTAACAAATAATAAGAATAACTTACCTCCTGTGCATTGATCAAGTAGTTGTAGATAGGGAACAATGGAGACCAATGTAGGTGTCCGAGTCACAAATGTGCAAACACGCAACTCCACTATTTGGTGGCTGAATGACTTCTAGGTGCAGGGCTGCCTGAGATTTGGCCAGTTACGTTGCACGAGTGTCTGCAGACACGAAGATTATGATCATTCAATTTAGTGGCTGCTCTAGTAACTATCATAATTTCGAAGTAGTGATGAGCATGCTACAAATGATATATTTTGAGATAATGGGACACGGAAGTATCGGTGATTTCTATTGGTGACAAGGTCACAGGTACTGTTAATACTACGGTGGTTTGCTGCCTACGTTCATAATTGAAGGAAATGCTAAATTTCAGGGAGAGGTTAGTGAAATAAAGTAGTAAAGTTTTTCCCATCCAAGTTCATGGACACCCTGGAATCCACGGTCGGTGGACCCCACGTTAAGAACCCCTGTATTAGGCCAAATACATTAGGAACATTTAAGAAACTCTTAGGCACATGCAGGATAAAACAAAATGGAGAGCGGCTATTTAGGAGGGAAGGGCTATACTGATCTTGGAGTAGGTTAAAAGGTCAGCACAACAGTGTGGGCTAAAGGGCCTGTACTGTGCTGTAACGTTCTGCTTTTTTTTCTATCTGAAAGGAAACTTAGCATTGTAAAAGTATGGCTATCTGTTCAAGTCCATGAATTGGGCTGTAAATGTTCTGAGATTGAGATTTCAATGGAAGGAATGGTATTTCGCTCCAGAGTGTATAACACTCACTTCTTGTGTGATGAATATCTTAATTAAATTTTCACAAGGTACATTCTGCACACTAATTGTCAATATGTCTGCTTGTGATGATCCTGGGGTTCTTCTGCAAAGCTCCTGGTTTTGTAGCCAATTAATAAATAGCTTTCATTAGGAAGCTGCAGTCAAAAGCACTGTTCTTATTTGACTGACATTCTGATGTCAGCCTGCATACGGTTACGTTGGCTACAGTGACTTGAGTTCAGTCCTAACCTCCATGCTGGCTGTGTGGAGTTTGTTCATTCACCTCAAACTGTTTGTTCTTCCAGTATGGTGGTTTCATCCTGCATGCTAAAGACGTGGGTTGGTAGGTTATTATCATCATTAGGTTCTCCCTAGTGTGTGGGTGAGTGGTAGAATATGAGGGGAGAATAAAGATGCTAACTGTCGGCTCAGTGGGCTGAAGGGGCTTTTCTGTGTCACATGCCTCTATGATTAGGGTGAAAGGTGAACCTTTTGAGGGGGACCTACTTCACTCAAGTAGTGTGAGTGTGGAACAAACTGCCAGTGGAAGTGGTAGATATGGGTTCAGTTGTGATGGTTAAGAGAAGTTTGGATAGGTACTTGGATGTGAGAGGTGTAAAGGGCTATGGTCCAGGTGCAGGTAAATGGGAACAACAGAAACCAGGATGGCATGGACTAGATGGGCAGAAGGGCCTGTTACTGTGCTGTAGTAGTTTGACTGCTAAGACACTATCTTTTGCATGGAATCTTGTTGGGAAGCTTCTTTCAATTTCCTTGCCTTTTATCTCTTTGGCAACACGGGTGGAACAAGTTCCACTTGTTGGTGGGGTATTGCTAGATAAAACTTGTTATAATGACCAAGCCTACTGTTCACATGGAAAGTCTGACCCAGTCGCCATAGGTGTGGTGTATTTTAAAATGTTCTTATTGATAAATTGATATTTGCAATCATCTTGGCTTGTAGGCTACTTGCTTTAAAGGTAGTGTTTTTTTTAAGTTGACTTTCTTCCTCCCCATACTGCTACAGTTGTAGAAATGTGTTTTATGTATGAATAATTGGCTTCAGGCTGTTTTTTTTTGCCTGTACTGTACAAGAGTCTTGCAGTTCCGATCAGTGACTCAGAAGTGACTAGCGCATGTGCAAGGGGGGCTCATGCCATTTACAGATTTAATATAATCCAGTATTTGGATTCCAGTTCACTTCATAGAAGGGAACGTTCTGAAACTATTAAGGTTCTACTCTTTGAGTGTCATCCCACTCCCCATACCCCTCACTCAAAGCCAACCAATAGCATAAACGACAGGGAGAAAGAGAGCACAATGTCACTTTTGGGGATTTATGGCTTGTAAAGATTGGTATTGAGATTAGGAATTTATCGGTCATGGAATGACCTTCAGCACAGTACACAGGAGCTCCAGCACAGAGCTATTTCAGTTGTAAAATACTTGAATTACACCTATTGTTACTCATGTGTGATTGTCATCTGAGATATTATCATAATCAATATTACAATTAAAAGCTTTCCAAATACTTAGTGGAGATGTTTAACTCAAGGGTATAAATATTACACTTGTTTAAAGCCTTGCAGCGATATTCAAAGTTCAAAGTAAATGTATTAACAAAGTACACTTATGTCACCTTATAGAACCCTGAGATTAATTTTCTTGCAGGCATACACAATAAATCCATAGTAGAATCAATGAAAGGCTACACCAACTTGGGCATTCAACCAGCATGCAAAAGACAGCAAACTGCAAATACAAAAAGAAAGAAATAATAAATAAGCAATAAATATCAAGAAAATGAAATGAACAGTCCTTGAAAGTGAGTCCATAGGTTGTGGAAACATTTCAATGATGGGGCACGTGAAGTTGAGTCTAGTTATCTCCTTTGGTTCAAGAGCTTGATGATTGAGGGGTAATAACTGTTCCTCAACCTGGTGGTGTGTGTTCAAAGGCTTCTGTACCACTTTCCTGATGGCAGCAGTGAGAAGACAGCGTGATCTGGACGGTGGGAATCCCTGATGATGGATGCTGCTTTCCTGTGACAATGCTAGTAACAATCTGCTCCTGTTGCTAGTAACAATTCTATGGCTGTTGTGTCCACCAGAACTACCCTGTTGTATCCGTCCTCTTCAAGCTCCAGAGATAAAATAGGTTGTGCAAAAGGCCATCTGTTAATTGATCATTCGTGGTTCTCTCCTGTCTTGGAACAAGCTCTTGATAAATGACCTATTGTTGAAACGTTTTTCGTATCGGTCAAACTTGTTTGTTTGGATCAGTAGTCATTGTTTTGTATAATAGCTGTGTGTGTGATGGGTGATGGGACTGCTCGTCTGATCTCGCTCTTCATTTGTATGGATGGCTAGAGGAGGTTAGAGCAATATATGCAGGGCCATGCAAATAATCGTTGGGCCTGAAACTCGAGAGGTAAAAGGCTGGGAAGAGGAGCATTGCAGAGGTTGACTGGTAACTAATGGATGGAATGAGAGTACTGTTAACAAAAGTGTGCTCAACAACAAGGGAGAGGAGATTATCACGAGGTGAAAAGGGAACATTTTGGCTGCTAACTAGATAGTCTTTGCCTTATGGAAATGGTGGATATGGGGCATTATCAGAACACAGTGGTTAAGAAGATGATCAGCTGGGTGGGTGGGGGGGAGGTGAAGAGAAGTTTCTCATTTCAGGAACATCCCGTGACTAGAGGTCGGCAGGCTTAACTGTCCTGCCACATTCACCGGTGGCTGAATAACTAAGCCAGCTGTACATCATCTGTCCTTAAACCTGCATCTTCTGTCATCACCAGTTGCTGGATACCTTGGATGTGATGAAATATTATTTTAAGTTGTCTTCTGACTTGTACTCATAACCATTGAATCTAAACTGGCCCTCGGAGCAATTCTATCAATCCTAGCTCCACTCACTCCCCCATTTCTCTGTAACTATTCTCTCTCAGTACCCATTCTCTCTTGTCACCAAACAATATTGACGTAATTTGCAATAACCAATAAACATGAAGAAGAAAGCCCTTAACTCCAAGTGGAGTCATGACGGTGTTTTTTTTAGCAGGCTTTCTTATTTTTACGAGGCCAAGTTGCTAGCTCAACGCTCAACCCAGCACAGATGGAAAGTGTGCAAGGGAGCCGGCTGGATTCGAACTCGGGAGCCAGCGCTCTGAAATCCAGCGCTGATGCCACTACGCCACCAGCCGGCTTATCAATAAACATACTAATCTGTATATCTTTGGGATGTGAGGGGAAACTGGAAGATCTGGGAGAAGGCCATGGATTCATAGTGAGAATTCATAAACTCAACATGTGGGTTTAAGAGTGAATCTTGTTTATTTAGGACCATTATAGGACATTTATCAAGAAGGACAATGAGGAACTAGGGTGAGAACACATGGGGGAAATAAACAGTTAGAGATGAAGGAAGAGGGTAACCAAGGCGAGGTTGCTGTCTGGAGTGTGAGTTTAAAAAAATGTAGGCATGTGGACACAGGTAATACATGCAGAAAAGAGAAAGATTAGGACAGCTACCTTGGTTATGAACTGAAGGTGAGAATGAGCATTGAATCCAAAGTTAAGGGTCCTATCATCAGAAGGTTGAATGATTTAAGTTCATTTGAAACTTCTGCTTGGAAAGTTTGACTTTGAAATCTTTGTGAATTAACTCTGGTGAGCTGATCCTTTGAAAGAATTATTTAAAAGGCTGAGATCGAAAGAATCCACTTGATCCTCCATTAGTATAAAAAAAACTACTTAGTTTACTGCTAAACAAGAGATTCTGCAAATCCAGAGCAACACATATGAAATGCTGGAGGAACTCCACAGGTCAGGTAGCATCTATGGAAGATGAACAGTCAATGTTTCAGCCAAGACCCTTCATCAGGACTTGGAAGGAAAGGGGAAGACGCCAGAAAAAAAAAAAACAAGGTGGAGGGAGGGGAAGCAGGTCAAGCTGGAAGGTGATGGTGAAGCTAGGTGGGTGAGGGAGGATGTGGGGTGAAGGAAAAAGTTAGGAGGTGATTGGAAAAGGTAAAGGGCTGGAGAAGAAAGAATCTGATAGAGACGGGAGTGGACCATTGGTGGGGGAGGAGAGGCACTAAGAGGAGGTGATAGTCAGATGAAGAGAAGGCGGCGGCTTGAGTGGGGAATTGAAGGTGGGAGAGGGAATAATTACCAGTAGCTGGAGAAATCGATATTCATACCATCAGGATGGAGGCTACTCATAGAATTTGAGGTGTTGCTCCACTAACCTGAGAGTGGCCTCATCATGGCCGTAGAGGAGGTCATGGACCAACATGTCGGAATGGTAATCGAGATTGGAATTAAAATGGTTGGCCATTGGGAAATCCTGCCTTTTGTGGATGGAACACAAGTGCTGCTACTACCTGTTGTTCAGTCCATGGTCTTGTAGGTTAGAATCCTTCAATTATTAATCAAGGTACTTATATAAATATTTAATCGAGAAGTTGTTTTGAAACTAATGTAGTAAAATAGACAGCTTTAATGTAAGCAACAGACACACAAAATGTTGGAGGAACTCAGCAGGCCAGGCAACATCTATGGAAGAGTATAGTCAACGTTTCGGGTCAAGACCCTTGTCTCGTCATGAAACGTTGACTATACTCTTTTCTCTAGATGCTGCGTTCCTCCAGCATTTTGTGTGTGTTGCTTGGATTTCCAGCATCTGCAGATTTTTTTGTGTTTGTGATTAGGCTTTAATGTAATTTCCCTTTCTCAATCAGAAAGAACTTGAGATGCAATATTATACCAGTTTCATTGCTCTGGAATTGGTCCTAGTCAGACTACTATGTTTCCAAAGGTTTTGGCATAGGTGAAGGTAATGAACCCTGGCTTCATTCTGGGCCTCCTTCTCTGGGGAAGGACAGTATCAAGCAGGAAGCTTAGTTGTGTATTTTGTATGCTTGTTTGGATGCAACTTTCAGATTCAGCAGAGGAATGTTGGGGTGGGGGGATGGGAACAGCTGGAAGTAGTTCAGGGTTACCTCTGCCAGCAATGGAGTTGCATCTATTTATAGTGCTGCTGTTGCATGCAACAGGGCGGTAATGTGAAAAGGGCAGTTAGCCAGCTGTGTCAGAGGCTGATGACTGCCTGCGTGCTGATCAGATGAGTGAGAGGTCTCCGCAGAGACGATTCACAAGTTTAACCTATCTGACTTGAGCGAGTAGGGGTGGCCTGGCCCTGTTGGCGTGGCAGGGGTTAATTGCAATTCGTTGACTGGGAGGGGAGGGAATTCAAAAGGATGAATTGTTTGTTTATGCGAAAAGTGGATTTGTCCAGAGCAATGTGGGGCGGGACCTCCACTGTGAGCTGGGGCTGTTTGTTTAAGAAATTTGCCACTGAATGGATGATTCATACAGGGGTGGGGCCTTGGCACTGTGCTGTACCAGGCTCTCTAATTTTTTTTCCCTTTTTATCCCCTCCCCCTCCAACACTTGCAGCTTCTTGGCAGGTGGCTACGGGCACCACAGGGTCAGTTAGTGCATCAAAGCACCAGAGGACTTCTGAAATCAGGTGAGCACTCTCCTCCCTCTGACTTTCAGGAACTAATTGACGGCGAAGCTGTGGTGGGGAATAGGGAAACTCTGCCGGCTTCAGTGTACAGGCGAGAAAGTCTGTTGCTCGGGAGAGAGGATAAAAAAACAAGAACAGCCTGCAATGGAGCAGCGTCGCAGTGGAGGGAGCAGTTTAAGTTTTCCCAAGTAGGTGATTATCGCTACAATGATCCTGCAGTCCATTGTAACATTCCAGAGTCGGGATTGTTTGCTTCCCCATTTTCAAAAGATTATGTTTGGCAATATTTGTGGTGAAGGCTCGGTTGGCTGAGATTTTAACGGCAAAGTTGTTCGGAGTCGTAAACTTGTGGCTTCGGTGAGAAGCCTAGTGGACTATTTCATTATGTGGATACTGTTATCTTCAACTTCAGTTATATATCAGATTCTTTTGTTCCCTTATAGAGATGGTTGATAGCTGTCTTGACCTTATCGAACACTTTTTGACTTCGGGAAGTTCCACATTTTTTTCCCCAGGCCATTGGGTACTTTGACTAGCAAATGTTGTAGCAAGCTGGCCAAGCAGCAGTGTAATGATCAGCAGTTAATGTGCTTCAGTTGAAGCTGATTGTTGATTAGGATGTGTGGGGAAGACCATAAGATATGGGAGAAGAATTAGGCCGTTTGGCCCATTGATTCTGCTCTTCCATTCGATCATGGCTGAATTATTATCCCTCTCAACCCTATTTTCCTGTCTTCTCATTGTAACCTTTGTCACCCTTACTAATCCGAAGCCCAGCAACCTCCGCTTTAAATATACCCAAAGACTTGGCCTCCACAGCCATTTGAGACAATGAATTCCATAGATCCACCACCCTCAGGCTATAGAAATTCCTCCTCATCTCTGTTCTACAGGGATGTCCTTGTATTCTGAGGCTCTGCACTTTGCTCCTAGACTCTCCCTCGGGGAAGGGGGAAAAGTCTTGCTCTTGTGAAGTGTTTTCCTGGAGTCTACTCATCCCAGCTGACAGGGCAGAAAGATCTTTTTGAAAGTCAGCAACCTTCCAGCAGTTCACCTACTTCTCTTTGGTGTCACACATCAAAGTTGCTGGTGAATGCAGCAGGCCAGGCAGCATCTCTAGGAAGAGGTGCAGTTGACGTTTCAGGCCGAGACCCTTCGTCAGGACTTCTCTTTGGTGTCAGCCTGGTTGCA
The DNA here is from genome assembly GCF_030028105.1 of Mobula birostris. Taxonomy (NCBI): domain Eukaryota; kingdom Metazoa; phylum Chordata; class Chondrichthyes; order Myliobatiformes; family Myliobatidae; genus Mobula; species Mobula birostris. The sequence goes on from NC_092381.1 coordinate 29,310,170, forward strand.
ACCTCTGGCCATGGGGGATCGAACCTACCTTGTTGAATGTACAATCACCATCCTCCCTTTCATCCATTGGTAGTTCAATGAATGGCTACACATGGAACTTTGTATAGTAAGGTGATGTAACAGTCTATTTAGGGAAATATTGTGCTCTACTTAACTCTACCCATGTATACAAACAGAAAGCGGGTTGCTTAAAGAATACCTAGGTTAGGTAGTTGTAGTTGGGAGAGTACACCTGCCTGTGCTCGGGTTCATTCTGGTAGAGTGAGTGTAAGGTGTGACTGATCACACCAAACCTGTTTATCTACATTTTGGACATACCTTGCACGTTGAGGTGTGTCAGACTGGCCTCTAGTGACAGAGTGACAGGTTGACAGTTGAGTCAGCCTAACCTAGGCCCAAGTTGCTAGATGATGCCGGAGAGGTTTGTGTTCATCTCGTACACTGTGTTTCTATAACCGGTGTGTTGTCAGAACTGTTCCACGTAAACTCCGTTCTATGTCACAGGCTGTTTATGGTTTGATTGGTGACCAAGCAGGTGTGCGTGGTTACGTCTGACAGATATGGCTGCGAGAGGGCTGGGCTGCCTTTGTAATTCTACCGTGTGGCCTACTTTAAATCATTGTCTGACTCCTTGTTGACTTAAAGTAGGCATGCATAGAAAAACTGCCTGCAATTTGACTCTTCAGGCTTCAGGGGATATTGATGCAAGAAAAGGTCTTATAACTGCTGTGTTCAGGATCTGCTGGAACAATTTGTGGGGTTTCTCTCTTGGAAAAACTAGTACTAGGGTAATGGTTTCTCCACAATTGTACTTGATGTACCTGTTTGATCTGCCACTTCAGACAGGTGTGACCACTATTTCCCATTCTCACTCGGGGTGGTGGAAAGTGAAGGTACATGGTTTGATTTGTTCTGAATAAACAGTTTGTAGTTGCTTTACTTCACCTTCAAACTATTTCTGTAATGAGCTACCTGTGGTAGGCTGCTTCCTGGTGAAAACGTTTTAACCACAAATGCCTCCCTGGGAATCACTGCTGGAAATGTTTGTGCTCTGTTGTCACTACCATTTCTTTTGTATCGTGCTTTGAAATGTCACATGGCTTCCTGATTCCAGTAAGATTTGAAAGATAAGTGGATCCAATGTGCCCTGGATGCTCCCCAAAGGAGGGAGTAGCGATTGTTCTATTGATCTTATGTTACGTCAGTGGTATGTTATGAGGCCCGTTCAGTTGCACTTGATCTCAGCGTGGTCTAACACTGGCTGGTTTATCTTGGAGCAGGTGTAGTACAGCAACAGCAGGGAACGATGGACAATTTTCATTCTCCCCCCCCCCCCCACCCAGATAAATCGGGATAAGGGGAATGCAGTAGGCTAAGGGAATCAGACTCTCCATTGGTTAGATCAGTATAGTTGGAAGAATCTTTGTGGTTATGTATGACATGAGATTGGAAAAAGATATCAGGAATGCTTTGAGTGTCTTCTGGATTCCATTTGTTCCAGCATGAAATGCGGTACATTTCTCTTGTAGTTTAGAAAAGCCAACATTAACTGCTTGGCAGGAGTCGAGCTGCCTTGCATCCAAAGGCATGTGCATGAGGTGCTAAGGTTTTCTTAAAACCATCTCTTTGTGGCTGAAGAACTTTAAGCTTTGGACAGAAAGGAAGCAGAAGTTACTTGAGTCCTTCTAATAACTAGGCTTAAAAATTTTCTGACTGTAAGGTTCGCCTGCAGACTTTAAAGTCATTTGGATAAGTACATGGATAGATAGGAGTTTAGAAGGAAGTGGGCAAGTGGGACTAGCTTGGTGGGACCATGGTTAGCATGGATGAGTTGGGCTGAAGGGCTGGTCCATGCTGTTTTACACTGACATGTGTATTTGCTTGCTAATTTGTGGAAAATATCTCCCAAGCAGATGAGAGCAGGATGTGATGGTTGTGGATTGACTAAATCACCAGCACGGAGCTTTGGAATTTAAATTTGCTTAATAACTCAGGCATTGCTGATGAAAATTTGGTTTTGCAACAAGCTTTCAAAATTCAAAGTATATTATCAAAGTACATGTATATCACCATACATTACTTTTTGAGTTTCATTTTCTTACAGGCATTCATAGTAGAACAGAAAAAAAATTGTAGCATCAATGAAAAGCTACACACAAGCTAACAATCAATGTGCGGAATAAGATAAACTGAGCAAATACAAAAAAGTACACCAAAAAACACCAAGAACATGATTTGTGGAGTCTTTGAACTGATTCCACAATCTAAGACTCATTTTCAGAGTTGAGGTGAGTGAAGTTACCCACGCCAGTTCAGGAGCCTGATGGTTGAAGGGTAATAACTGTTCCTGAACCTGGTGGTGTGGGACCCAAGGCTCCTGTACCTCCTTCCTGATAGCAGAAGGTAGCATGGCCTAAATGGTAAGGGGTCCTTGATGGAATCCTTCAAGGCTGGAAATCTGCCGCCTAAACCTGGTTTGGTTTGTGTATGTCTCTGGACTCACTGCGGTTGACTCTTAAATATCCGGTGAAATGGCCAGTGTCACTCTGTTCAGGCTACTGTGGTTGGACTGTAAGTGCTACTGGCGTGATAGATTTCCAGTAATTAATGAGTATGAGAAAGGGTAGAGGGAATGAACAAATGGGGAGGTGGGAGTGCAGGGCTGTAAGGGTATATGTAACATCATCACAGCTGCACAGTGGAAGACAGGAGAAGATCTGAAATTATACAGGAAGGCTGTGAAATGCATAACTGAAAAAAGGTTAGTGTAGTGTTATGGTAGTTCAATTCTGCCGCTGTCTGTCAGGAGTTTCTACATTCTCCCTGTGTCCACTTGGGCTTCATTCAGGTGCTTTGGTCTTGTCCTCATCCCATAATCGAAAGACTAGCAGGTTAATTGGTCACGTGGGTGTAATTGGACAACACGAGCTCATTGGGCTGGAAGGGCCTGTTACTGTGCTTTATCTCTAAATAAATAAAATAAAAACTTAAGCACTATTTGGAATATTGAAGAAGGTAGACAGGAATGGTATAGAGGCTTCATTTAATATGAGGTGAATATTCATTCAGTGTTGCAGATTGTAGTTTCTTAAAATTAAGTGAGTTCCTATCACTTTCAAGTACTGGAATTATTTTTTGGAGTAAACATGTCTTCTTGTAAGATCATTTATTGTACCTGTGCCGTTTTGGTGGTAGTCGCCTCTGTACCAATTGCAGCTGCATAGCCTGAGTGAGGACACCTTTCCAACATCCTTCTGCTACTGTTGCTGCCACTGGAGCTTGGCACTTACTGCAGTTATATCACTTCGGAAGGATGTCACATTGAGGCTTTATAAACCACTGGTGAGGCCTCACTTGGAGTATTGAGAGCAGCTTTGAGCCCTTTATCTTGGAAAGGATGTGCTGAAACTGGAGAGAGTTCAAAAGAGGTTCATGAAAATGATTCCAGGATTGAAAGGCTTGTCATATGAAGAGCGTTTGATGGCTTCAGGCATGTATTCACTAGATTTCAGAAAAATGAGGGGTGACCTATCGATTGGTGAAAGGCTTTAATAGAGTGGATGTGGAGAGAATGTTTCCTGTGGTGGGAGAGTCTAAGACCAGCCTTAGAATAGAGGGCGTCCATTTAGAATGGAGATGAGGAGAAATTTCTTTAGCCAGAGAGTGGTGAATCTGTGGAATTCTTTGCCACAGGCAGCTGTGGAGGTCCTGTCTTTATGTATATTTAAGGCAGAGGTTGATAGATTCTTGATTGGTCAGGGCACAAAGGAATACGGGGAGAAGGCAGGAAATTAGGGCTGAGACGAAAATTGGATCAGCCATGATGAAATGGTGCCATAGACTCAATGGACCAAATGGCCTAATTCTGCTCCTATATCTAATAGGCTTATGGAAGTTTGCTGTTAAGGGCAAGTCCAATCTTCTTGTTTTGCCTAGCTTTGAATCAGGGAATTTTCTTTCAAAATGTATTCATTTTAATCAATTTTCAATAACTATTTCTTGACATAAAATCATTTTGTCATTACCCTGGTGGACAACAATTAGTTTCATGGAGAGGGATTGAATTCATTGCCATCTTTTGTCCTAGTTTTTATCTATAAATTGAGAGTACCTTTGAAGGCTGATAAGTAATTAAAACTATCTGTAGTTGCAACCAATTTTGTGGGGAATTCCACTTCACAGCATTCTTCTTAACTAACACAAGAATGGAAATTTCTTCTGTATGCAGTACACACCAGAAGCTTCAGCAAGGTTCGTTTATTATCAAAGAATGTATGAATTATACAACCTTGAGACTTGCTCACAGGTAGCCACAAAGCAAGAAACCCAAAAGATCCCAGTTAAGGAAAAAAAACAATAAAAATAGAAGACTAACACTCAATGCACAAAAGGGGGGGGGGGGGAACCACAAGCCATGCAAACTATTGAACTGAGCTGCGGCATTCTGAACCAAAAGGGAATCATTTATCCCTTTTGTACTAGCTAGTTAATTCTATATCGAATGTTGAGCATAGACCAGGCCTACATGTATGAAACTGACTAATTTTATTTCCTTTTCATTCTGCAGTACAGAAAGCACCAGTAAAATGTAACTTTGAATCAACTGGCCTTAATTTTTATTTATTATGGAGTTGAATATTTTCATTCCATCCACTTCCCTGATGAGTGATGAACTCTTTCGGCCTTTTGATCTTCCCACATTAAAGGTGCTTAAAAATGTTCTATAAAAAAATAAAACCGATAATCAAATGCTTTACTATTTAATTTAAAATTCCTGTTTGGTTTTTAATTTAATGTGCAAGAACCATGCAAATGATGAGTTGACAATTTAATTCTGTGTGATGCATGGGAAATGTACATATTTACTGGTCGTTTCTTAACTGAGGGAACACACATCAAAGTTGCTGGTGAATGCAGCAGGCCAGGCAGCATCTCTAGGAAGAGGTACAGTCAACGTTTCGGGCCAAGACCCTTTGTCAGGACTAACTGAGAGAAGAGCTAGTAAGAGATTAGACTGAGGGGTTCATTTTTGAAGTTAAATTCTAGTACTTTTTTTTTCTTCTGATACTAGTAGAATTTAAGAGTTTTGGCAAGTGTGGTGGAAGGTATAGCAGTGTCTCTACTTTCTTAGAATCTTGTGTAGGTTCGGCACATCATCTAAAACTTTGTCAAACTTCTGTAGACACGCAGTAGAGAGTGTACTGACTGGTTGCCTCATGAGCTGGTATGAGAATGCCAATGCACTTGAATGGAAAAACCTACAAAATGTATTGGGGGTACAGCTCAGTCTGTCATAGGTAAAGCCCAGCCCACCATTGAGCACATTTACAAGGAGTGCTGTTGCAGGAAAGCGTCATCCATCAGCAAGAACCTCCATCGTCTAAGGTCATGCTCGCTTCTCGCTGCTGACATCGGGAAGGGGGTACAGCAGCCTCGAGTACCACTTCACCAGATTCAAGAACATTTAGTACCCATAAGCTCTTGTACCAGAGGGGATAACTTCACTCTCTCCAACACTGAGAAAACTCTCTCTTATGGACTCTACAACTCCTGTTCTCAATATTTGTTTATTTATTGTTATTACTCTTTGTATTTGCACTGTTTTTTTTTACACATTAGCTGCTCGTCCATCTTTGTCGTGTGGTTTTCCATTCATTCTATTGTTTCTTTTTATGTTCTGTGAATGCCTGTAAGAGAATGAAACTCGGGATAATAAATGGTGACATATGTACTTTGTTAATACATTTTTTTTGAACTTTGAAGTAAAGGTAGCAATTAGTTGCAATCTGGACTTGTATTTGTCCTGACAAAGGGTCTCGGCCTGAAACGTCGACTGCACCTCTTCCTAGAGATGCTGCCTGGCCTGCTGCGTTAACCAGCAACTTTTATGTGTGTTATTTGTTCCCTTCACATTGTTTGAATTTTATTAGTCAGCAGACTGGATAAAGTAAACCCCTCTGTCTTCTCTTACACCAACCCGCTACTTTCCTGCTTCATATTTAAAGTAAACGTTTAAAATGCCTGATTTCTGTACTTTTCCACTGTTTTATACTCTGATTCATTTCTTCATAGGATAATTGAGAATTATAGGTTGAATAAGTTTTATTACTTGAGTGAGAAGGGCCCTCTTGACTGGTCTTCATTGTTATTGGCTGGTACTTCGAGTTTTCAACAAACTCTCCCTGGAAATTTTGTTTGTGATTTGGTGGTAAAAAATATATAAAATAGAATCCTTAGCTCTATATGTTTATTTTTGCTTTTCCGTGGCCCAAAGGAAGCGCTTTTTTTTTGCCCATGTTTGGAATCTGATGTCCATCCACCCCGACCTTGGGTTCTCTGTGTTTGCATTTGGAGAGACTAATGACAAAACAGAAGAAGCAGGTTCATTTCGAAATAACTGAAAAGGACCCTGTCTCTTCAGAAGACAGGCACAGGAAGATTCTACAATACAGCCCAGTCCCATCACAGGCAAAGCCCTCCCCACCAATGAGCACATTTACAAGAAGTGCTGCCACAAGAAAGCAGCATCCATCATCATGGACCCCCACCATCCAGGCTGTAAATCCCTTCTTGCTACTACCATCAGTCAGGAGTTATTAATCAGAGCACCACCAGGTTCAGTAAAGTTATCATTCTACCATCATCAGGCTCCTGAACTAGCATACTTAACTCAACTATCAACTGATTCCACAACCTAAGACTCAGTACTATTTGCTTATTTTTATTTGCAAAATTTGTCTTTGCTCATGGGTTGTTTGCCAGTCTTTGTTGATGTATCATCTTTCATAAATACACTTGTATTTCTTTAATTTCCTGTAAAGGCTGCAAGAAAATGAATTTAAATGGAGTATGTGGTAACATATGTATACTTTGATAATTTACTTTCACTTTGAAAATGAAATGATCTTTTGAGTCAGCTGATATGGCTGAGAGGATGTGAAATTTAAAAAAATTGCCTGTTGCTGTCAATTAATACATTAGTAGTCATTCCTGCCTGGACAAATATGACATGGGAAACTTGAATTTGTAATCGTGTCATTACTAGGTTTCAACAGCATATCCTAGCAATGGTTTACCAGTATTCTACAACTTCCTTTTCCAAGGTAAACCTTTCCCACACAAAGCTGTCTCCTTGGGTCCATGGTGTACACTGCCCCACTCTAGTAATTCTTATTTGGATCGTCTGGCGAGTAAGAATGTGAAGATTCATCTGCATTCAAGAGTTTGCTTTTAGTAAGAACTAGGAAGGTTTGTGAGTTGATGGTGAACTGTGAAAACTGGTCTGGTTCGACTGACGTGCCACATTATTGAAGAGTTGCTAACAACTTAACCCTTTTAAACTTTCAAGAGCCCTTCCTCTTGACTCACCAAATACTTCCTGTTTCCTCTCCTGATGCACAGGAATGGGTGGTTCTGTAAGATTTATCTCCCTGCTATCCTTTGATAAACTGATAATTGTTTCATACTCACTTAACATCTCTCTTGCATAACATTCGACATTGCAGAGAGAACTCCAAAGGAAGAAAACTTATAAACATGAGTCAAAATTGAGAGGAAATTCTGAGTGAACTAATGAAATTGTTTAGAATGTGGAACTGCTGGTTTCAGCAAAAACGTACAGATGTGTGTAAGGGGAACTGGGAAGGAATCGAATGTGCCAGAAGTGTTAGATGAATTAAGGTAGGATGCTGCTTGTGTGGAACTGGATTAAATGGGTAAACAAACACAAGATTTTGACAATGCTTGAAATCCAGAGTAACACATGGAACTCAGCAGGTCAGGCAGCATCTGTGAAAAGAGCTAATGAGTTGACAGTTCAGGCCAAGGGCCGAGACACAAAACATCGACTCTTTTTCCTCTCCATAGAGCAACCTGACCTGCTGAGTTCCTCCAGCATTTTGAGTGTTTTACATTGGATTAAATGGGTATTTTTCAACTGTACTTTTTTTTAATGGTGCACATCCTTGTGTTGCATCTTTTTTTCTTAAAAAAAGACTAAACCCAGTCACTTTAACCATAGTGGTGAGAACTTATTTAAAAACCCCAAGGACAAAATTAACATGTGTTTGCACATATATGAATTGATCATAGAAAGCCAACATGGATTTGTTAAAGGGAAATCATGTTTGACTACCTTTTTTTTTCCCTCTCAGGGAATAGAGAGCCATAGAGGGGAGATGCATATGGATTTACATTTGATAAAGTGCAGCATAATAAGCCTGTCGTCAGAAATTAAGCCCATGTAATGAAAGGTATGGTGGCAGCATAGATAGAAAACTGACTGGAAGCTCACTAGAATAATACAATTTCCAAATTTGTGGATGGCACAAATTTTGAAGCACCACGAACTGAGAGCACAGGTGCTATGTTAAAAAAGTATATAGATGTAAATATTAGGTAGAAAAGAATATCTAAGACATTAGTCAACTAAACAGCTCAATTAAGAATGAAATTCTGGTGGTAAGAGATTTGGGTTATATGTGTACAGGTAAACGAAAATTGAAGGATGTGTTGAGAAAGTATGCAAGTTCCTGGCTTGATAAATAATGGTGAAGAACAAAGTCAAAATAAACCTTTATGAAATATAGATTGGTCATGAATGGATTGTGTCCATTTCTGGGGAGAGGTTTTGGATAAGCTGCAGAAAAGATTTGCCAAAGTGATTCTGAACCTGAGTGACTTTAATCATGTGAATATATTGGAGAATTTGGGGCTTCTGTGCTTGGGATAGAGGGGATTGTGAAGGGACCTGATTGCTTCTTTATCTATATATTGTTGTGTAATGATAGTAAAGCTTCTATTATTCTGTAATTCTGGCCAGTTGAGTCATTGACTTCTCTTGAAGCAATCCCATCTATTCTGGCATTCCTCCCAGGTCCTCCTGCTCCCCCCTACACCAGGGGTATTTTTTCAGGAGCCAAATTAATCTGCCCACTTGCACAGCTTTGTGATGTGCTAGGAAACCAGGTAATCAAAGTGCAAAGTACATTTTTATCAAAGTATGTATTCCATGTACAACCTTGCAATTAATCTTCTTGCAGGCAGCCTCAAAGCAAAGAAACAACAGAATCCACAAAAACCGCCGCACAATAAAGACCATCAAACACTCAATGTGAGAAAAAGAACAAAATTGTGCAAAATATAAATAAAAAAAGGTAAACAAATAACACACAGAACATTAACCGAGAGTCCCCGAAAGTGAATCCACAGTTAGTCAGGTCACTGCTCAGGCAAATGTTGATGGCTGCAGGCCACAGCTGCAAAGTCAGTTCATTGCTGAGGCAAATAAAGCCTGAAGGAGGAGTGATCTGAGCACCGGTTTGTCCTTTGTCTTTTGCCTTGACGCCTTAATCTTTTAATCTGCCTCTGTGCTTAAATCAGCTAAACATCAGTTTGTTTTCCCCTCTCAGGCCTGGTCCCTGCCACTTCAGTCTGGCCTAAAGTCTGTTCCAGCAGTGGCCGCTGCGGCTGTACTTGCATTATCGTACCTGCAATCATGAAACCTGTATGGTCACAGGGAAGACATTCAGACTCTCCACAAGAGTTCAGATCCCAGTACACCAGAGCTATGAATGAGTAGCACTGCTGTGTCAGTGCTGCCAAAAGGGTGATTAGCCAAACATTCTTTAATTGATGGTGGTCAATACTCAACCAACACCAATGCGTGATACAATAATGCATCGAAAGCAATATTACTAAGTCTGCACAGCTCCTTTAGGTGCACACTTTCATATTTCATTGCTGACTTTTAAAGTAACAAACACATATGAACCTTCAACTTTCAACAAAAATTAAACCGGCAGTTCACTATTTGCTTATATGAAACTATGCAATGAACTAATTATTTAGACTTGCATATATTAGACATAGAAACATAGAAAACCAACAGTACAATACAGGCCCCTCGGCCCCACAGAGTTGTGCTGAACATGTCCCTACCTTAGAAATTACCAGGCTTATCCATAGCCCTCTATTTTACTAAGCTCCATGTACCTATCCAGAAGTCTTGTAAAAGACCCTGTCTTATCAGCCTCCACCACCGTTACCAGCAGCCCATTCCACACACTCACCACTCTCTGAGTAAAAGAACTTAACCCTGACATCTCCTCTGTTCCTACTCCCCAGCACCTTAAACCTGTGTCCTCTTGTGGCAACCATTTCAGCCCTGGGAAAAAGCCTCTGACCATCCACACGATCAATGCCTCTCGTTGTCTTATACGCCTCCAGCAGGTCACCTCTCATCCTCCGTCGCTCCAAGGAGAGAAGGCCGACTTCACTCAACCTATTCTCATAAGGCATGCTCCCCAATCTAGGCAACATCCTTGTAAATCTCCTCTGCACCCTTCCTATGGCTTCCACATCTTTCCTGTAGTGAGGCGACCAGAACTGAGCACAGTACTCCAAGTGGGGTCTGACCAGGGTCCTGTATAGCTGCAACATTACCTCTCGGCTCCTAAATTCGATTCCATGATTGATGAAGGCCAATGCACCGTACGCTGCCTTAACCACAGAGTCAAGCTGCGCAGCTGCTTTGAGTGTCCTATGGACTCGGACCCCAAGATCCCTCTGATCCTCCACATTGCCAGAGTCTTACCATTATTACTATATTCTGCCATCATATTTGACCTACCAAAATGAACCACTTCACACCTATCTGGGTTGAACTCCATCTGCCACTTCTTAGCCTAGTTTTGCATCCTATCAATGTCCCAGTGTAAACTCTGACAGCCCTCCACACTATCCACAACACCTCCAATCTTTGTGTTATCAGCAAACTTACTAACCCCACACCTCCACTTCCACATCCAGGTCATTTATAAACACCACGAAGAGTAAGGGTCCCAGAACAGATTCCTGAGGCACTCCCCTGGTGACCGATCTCCATGCAGAATATGACCCGTCTACAACCACTCTTTGCCTTCTGTGGGCAAGCCAGTTCTGGATCCACAAAGCAATGTCCTCTTGGATCCCATGCCTCCTTATTTTCTCAAAAAGCCTTGGCATGGGGTACCTTATCAAATGCCTTGCTGAAATCCATATACACTACATCTACTGCTCTTCCTTCATCAATGTGTGTAGTTACATCCTCAAAAAAATTCAATCAGGCTCATAAAGCATGACCTGCCCTTGACAAATCCATTCTGACTACTCCTAATCATATTATATCTCTCCAAATGTTCATAAATCCTGCCTCTTAGGATCTTCTCCAACAACTTACCAACCACTGAGGTAAGCCTCACTGGTCTATAATTTACTGGGCTATCTCTACTCCCTTTCTTGAATAAAGGAACAACATCCGCAACCCTCCAATCCTCTGGAACCTAAATATTCTGATATTCTAAAAGTAACCACATTTATTTTTGATCTCTTCCACGGTACACCATACTAGTGTAATTTTAATGTCACTATGTTATCGGTTTCAGGTACAAATACTTCCAAAGATCATTTTCACAAATAAATTGCGTACCTAATCCTTCTCCACATACTGTTGTTGCAGTAATTGAGCCTAACCATAGATGCAGTGCTTCATATTTTCTAGCCTATTGTAATGCAGGCTATTAACATACTGTTAGTTATAGAATGTATTGGTTGGGAATGCTGTTCGCTTTAATTGTTTGCATGATTTGCAGTGTTTTTTCTTTCTCTTGTGCATTGAGTGGTCTTTTTTCTTTAATTGGGTTTTTCTGGGTTTCTTGCTCTGTGGCTACCAGTGAGCAAGCAAATCTCAAGGTCTATAATTTATACATTCCTTGATAACAAAGGTATGTGAAATGTGTTAAATTTATAATTAAATGCTGATTTCAATTGTATTTTCTACGTTAATTTCCCCAATCTTTGTTTTTGCTTACACATTGCCTTGATTTCAGAATCAGTTTTATTATCTCTGTATGATATGAAATTAGTTGTTTCGTGGGAGCAATATAGTTGAGGCATAAAAAATTACTCTAAGTTCCAAAACTAGAGCAAAGGAGGAAGAACCAGATACTGTTCATGGGCTGTTCAGAAAGCTGATGACAGAAAGAAACTGAATTATTGAGTATGGGTCTTCAGACTGCTGTCCTTCCTCCTCGATGGTAGTAATGAGAAGAAGGCCTGTACCAGATGGTAATGGTCCTTAATGATGGATGCTGCATTCTTGAGGCACCTATTGAAGATGTCCTCAGTGGTGGTGAGGGTTGTTCACATGATGAATTGGCTGAGTTTACAACCCTCTGCAGCCTCTTCTGGTCTCCTGATAGGAGCCCCCTTACTGGAGGGTGATGCAACCATTCAGAATGCTGTCCACCATAGATTTGCAGAAATTGACAAGAGTCTTGAACATACTAAATCTTCTGAAATTAATGAAGCAGAGCCGCTGGCATACCGCCTTTGTGATTGCATCAATGCGCTGGTCCCAAGATAGCTTCTCGGATTTTGAAGCTGCTCACCCTTTCTAACCCTGACCATCCATAAAGGATTGATGTGTTCTCCCAACTTTCTCTTCCTTATGTCCGCAATCAATTCTATTGTCTTGCTGATGTTGAGTGGGTCATTGTTGTTGTGACATCACCCAACCAGTTGATCTATCTTATTCCTATACCCCAACAAGTGGTGTTATCAGCTCATTTACAGATTGCATTTGAGCTGTACCTAGAGACACAGTTGTGAGTACAGGGAGAGTAGACCTGTGAGCTAAGCACATATCTTTGAGGTATGCCTATGTTTATTGTTAGGCAGGAGGAGATGTTCCTGATTTGCACTGACCTGTGGTCTCCTTATTAAAGAAGTTGAGGATCCAGGTGCAGAGAGGAGATAAAGGAACAGTTTTGAAGCTTGATTGTAAATACTGAACTTATTCTTTCTTGTGCTGGAAGTTACAAAGTTGATTACTTCTGACAATCTGACCCTGGATTGTCTCCAATGCTCAGTTGGTTGTAATTGCTTGGTGCCCACTGAATGTATTGTGTTGAGCTGACATTAACAAGTCCAAGCTTTGTGTAATAGCACTAATTGGAACTTTGGAACTCTTTTAAATTGTCTTCACTGCATAATTGCTCAAGGCATCCAGCATAGTCAGAATTTGAGTGATTCTCAGTTCACCTTTTGCATTGTAGATACATTGCATTGACTGAACATCAATAAGTACACGTTTGCAGAAACATAAGATCATTTCGGGCAAATTGCACGTGCTTTTGTGAGACTGTGATTGCATGAGTCTTGGGAAAGTGCTTTTGCTTATGGAGTTACTGAAATGGCTGAATCAAATTTGGATTGCATTGGAGGCCTTGAGCAGGGATGCCTGTGCTTGTATCCAGGATGCAGCAGAGGATATCGACAGATACAACAGAACCGAGTGTTAGAGAAAATTTGGGGACGGATGGGATGACGGGATCTGCTTTCTAACTTTCAACATGGACAGTATAAGAAAGTATACTAATTGAGCATCTTTCAATGATGCTTCACTGAACTGGTTGACTTGTGTATCTGAATTGTGTCTCTTCAAGTTGTTTGGTAATATGAAAAGGAATATTCCTATTGATCACCGTGCAAATGATGTCCTAATATTGGACAACTCAAATGAAGTGTGAAGGACAACCCACTTTTCCTGACTTGTTTAATGCCTTTCTATGCAGTAATGACTTCCAATTTTGAAGGTCCTTCTTTGAGGCCAACATAAGTAGCTCTTGCTACCAGGTCATGAACAGTGCAAACCGAAGGCTTTCAAAAAAAAAACATGCTTTATATTCCTGAAAAATGCATTCTTGGTTGAGATATTCAATGTGTTTCAACTCCCGTGCCTGTTTTTTCTCTCTTTTTAAACTATATTCTCATCCCAAGTCATATTTTTGTCGTGGATTAGTTGTGTACTTTTCCTTGACTACTCTTCTGGAGTGTAACTTCATCTGATAGACACTGTGAGCTATGGACAACTGGATATCTCTTAAGATCCCTTAAGTCCACCTGACCAATAAGTAGCTTGTTGGGACAGGTCTTGTATACCCCAAAGCATGGATGTTGACACAATCTCTTCATTGCCTAGTGCTATGACATTTTTCTCAAGCACAGTCTCTCATTCTATGCAATCAATGCAATGAAGGCTAATATATACCATGATGTGTAAACAGCTCCATCTATTTTCACTGGCAACCCAACAGTTTAATTCCCCCATTACAGAGTCACTCATGTATCCTTTTCCTCTCTCAATAGAAAAGTATTTGAGGTATTAATGGCTGAGGCCTCTCTTTGGCAAGAATGACAAATATGTCTGTCGTGTCCACTATTCAGTTGTATCTCACTAGGCTGCCACCTTGCTACTCCCTCCACAGCATCTTTGCTGGATTAGCATCTGGAACTCGGATTGCTGTTTATCTAAGCAAGTAACAGTGACAGAAGTACCAACAATCTGCTGGAGGAATGTTGCTGCAGAATTTCAACCCAAAATGTTGACCATTCCTTTTCCTCCCACACATTGCTACTCAACCCACTGAGTTCCTCCAGCAGATTTGTTTACTCCATGTTCTAACATCTGTGGTCTCTATGTTTATGATGATGGTTTCTCATCATAATCGACATGTAATCATGGCAGAGGATGGTGCAGCATGTATATCAAAACTACACAAAATTGAAGGCTATCGATGGGGTGAATGCAAGCAGGCTTTCTTCCACCGGGGTTCGGTGAGACTAATTTAGAGATCATGGATTAATGGTAAAGAGTTTAAGGGGAACATGAGGGAGAACCTTTTCATTCTGAGGGTGGAGAGAGTTTGGAACAAGCACAGGTGGTGGATGTGGGTTTGATTTCAACATTTAAGAGAAATTTGGATGGGCAAGATATGGAGTGCTACAGTCTTGGTGATCTGTGGCAGTTTTCAAAGGTTCAGTAATATTTGTATAATTCAGTCTATATTATTAGAGGGAAGTATTGTCAGGAGGGTGGGGGGGGGTTCATCACCCGAGGATGCAGGATGAAGGTGATTGAATTAAGAACCAAGAGTGAATAGGAGAGAGAACTTTTAAATGATTTTGATTCAGAATGTATTGCAGGATTGTGATTGCGTATGGAGATAGATGAGGCAGATGTAATCGTGGTGTTCAAAAGGGTTATGGAAGTAGGGATGAAAATTTTCTTGTATAGATTCAATGGGTTGAATGGGCTGCTTCAATTCTGTAACCTTGTAACTCTGTGGCATTTTTCATGTGGCTTTGACAATGTTGCAAAGCACCTTTCAGCCAATTTACTTTTGAAGTGTTGTCATTGTAATAATAACCTGGGCACAAGAATTTTCCATGCAAGTAAACTGCTAGATAAAATGTTGTTGATTGTGATAAATATTCACTAGAGCAGATAGGAAGATTCCCTTGCTCCTCTTCAAAATATTGCTATGGTGTCTTTTACTCAGAAGAGTTCGTGTGGCCCTAGCCTTAATTTTGTCATTGGAAAGAGAGACTGCCTGGCAGCGAGTTTGGCATTCGCTCAGTACGACACCGGAATGAGGCCCTCCGTCGGTCAGGGCCAACCATGGATGCTGCGTCCCAGCTGTCTGTGTGATACGCAAGCCAGTATGTAAGCCAGGGCTGGACAATTTGGAGAAAAACCTGTTAATCATGTAGTAGGCTCCCGCAGCTGATGAATTGAAAAGAACGGCAGAGATCAATGCAGTTTGGCACCAGCGACATTGCAGAAATTACCAGCCAACGTTATACTCGATGTAGGACTGCCTTAGGGACTCCAGCTCTGGATTTTCCCTAGGGGTTTACTCCTGAAGCCTTCCCCATGGATAGGTTTAGCTGCAAGGAAGTGGAGGCTGGAGATCAGTTTTCCTTTTAAATGTGCTGCCAACCATGGCTGACAAGCCCCCAACTGCCTGAAGTGACTGGTTTTAAGACACCAGTAATCTGCCTTTGCCCCTTCTTCTGTCTGTAGAAAGGGTGGGCTTAGTAACTAAGCCACACGTGAGGGCCAGGAACTGGACTTGGTTGTCGGAGGCAATTTGAGACGCACACTATTGGGAGCATTTCCTAGGTGGTGGCAGCTTATCCCCACTGCCACCCCCTGGCTATAACAACCTTAAGGAACCACTGCACTAAAATGACAGCCTGGAATTTTGCATTGAAGTCCCTGGGATCTGGCAGTGTTCTGATGTGAGGGCAAGACGGCTGCTAAAAGAGCCCCAGCTGACACTCGGTATAACGCATTCAATGTAGACACTTGTAGAATGCAGCATTCTTCAGCCGATAAAATGTTGTTTTGCTGCCTTTTGCTTCACTGCCTTTCTCCCCCATATACTCGAGGGATTCAGCTCCACGGATGTCCTGAAACTATTCCTTCTTTGGCAGAATATTCAGAACTAAATGCTCTTCTTTTCTCCACTCGGTCGTGCTATACCAGAGCTGTGTTTGTGAGAGTGACTGTCCCCTCCTTCCCCTAAGAGTACACTACGTTAAACGTAAGATTTTGAAGTGCAATTTGAATTTGGTATAGTTTTGTTTTTCTGACCCGGAGCCTTACTCTGGCGTCTTCCCCCTTCCTTTCCAGTCGTGAAGAAGGTTTTCGGCCTGAAATGCCTACTCTTTATTTCCATAGATGCTGCCTGACCTGCTGACTTCCTCCAGCATTTTGTGTGTGCTGTTCTGAACCTTATTGTCACTTTGTATTCGGTGTCTGTTTGAATTTGTCATTAACTTGGCTCTTGAAAAATGCAACCTACTTTTTAAACTTTGTGAAATATCTGTAACGATAAACTACTTTCACTGCACATCACAGGTAATGAAGCTTTGTTTAGTTTGCATCCATTAAACTCAGGAATGACTCATATTAATCATCCTTTTGTATAGTCTGCAGTTTAGATCTCATTGGATTAATGTCATTTATTGGTTCCATTGTTGAATGGATGGTATGATAACACTGGTTACAATGTTGGCATTTAAAGGTAGTTCTCCTTAAAGGAAGATGGGGATTGAGAAATAAAAGCAGGAATAGGCGACCAGGCCTCTTCAGCCTATTTTGTCATAGCTAATCCTGCATCTCATTCACTTTCCCAGTAGATTCAGATTTATTTAGCACACGTGCTGTACGTTGGAACATACAGGAAAATGCATCTTTTTGCGTGAGCAGCCAAAATTTGTTGGAGTCTGCGCACAAGCGTCACCACATTTTGGCACCCACAATGCCTGGCAGAACAACCACAACAAAACAGCAAAGAACAACAGGAAACAACAGGAATTCTGCAGATGCTGGAAATTCAAGCAACACACATCAAAGTTGCTGGTGAACGCAGCAGGCCAGGCAGCATCTCTAGGAAGAGGTACAGTCGACGTTTCAGGCCGAGACCCTTTGTCAGGACTAACTGAAGGAAGAGTTAGTAAGGGATTTGAAAGTGGGAGGGAGAGGGGGAGGTCCAAAATGATAGGAGAAGACAGGAGGGGGAGGGATGGAGCCAAGAGCTGGACAGGTGATTGGCAAAGGGGATATGAGAGGGTCATGGGACAGGAGGTCTGGGGAGAAAGACGGGGGGGTGGAGGAACCAGAGGATGGGCAAGGGGTATGGTCAGAGGGACAGAGGGAGAAAAAGGAGAGAGAGAGAAAGAATGTGTGTATATAAATAAATACACGATCATCGACTTTTCTAACTTCCGCTAATGCCCCACCTCCCCCTCGTACCCCATCCATTATTTATTTATATACACACATTCTTTCTCTCTCTGTCCCCTTTTTCTCCCTCTGTCCCTCTGACTATACCCCTTGTCCAATCTCTGGTCTCCCCCTCCCCCCCCCCCCCCCCCCAGTCTTTCTCCCCGGACCTCCTGTCCCATGATCCTCTCATATCCCCTTTGCCAATCACCTGTCCAGCTCTTGGCTCCATCCCTCCCACTCCTGTCTTCTCCTATCATTGTGGATCTCCCCTCCCCCTCCCACTTTCAAATCTCTTACTAGCTCTTCCTTCAGTTAGTCCTGACGAAGGGTCTCGGCCTGAAACGTCGACTGTACCTCTTCCTAGAAAAACAGCAAAGCTTTCCTCCCTCCAAACCCGTACACATGAACAGTTCATAGAACTCCATCATGGTTTACAATTAAGATTGTTTATATTTCACTGCTCTATTACAAGATTTTAGTTTAATGATTTGATTTTTGACTATTAAACACGTAGATTTGTATGTAGACTGGTTGTGGAGCTATTGTTAATGAAACAACTGGTTGCAATTTGCATGTGAAGTCGACAACGTTCACAGGCCGCACTTAATTCATCCTAACGAATGTAATTTATTTTTCGAACTGTTCTTCCCAACTCCATAATTCTTCTGCAGTCGCATCTATTTTCACATACACTAGGGTCGAGGGCATGCACAAGGCCAGGGCTGGATTTGGAGGTCTGCAAGGTGATTTATATCCAATGCAAAGTGACTTAATTGCTCCAGTTCAAGGATAATTACAGATGGGCCATAAATTCTTCTGTGTGTATCTGTATTACATATGTTAAAAAATGCACACTGCTAACAGTCTATATTGAGGACTTGGGTGTATGAAGTTATTTCTAATATCAATCTTAGTCACCTTTATTTTAAACCTGGGCATAAGTCTTCCCTGTAGCTCTACTGCCTGACTGGGGATTAATCCTGTATTCTGTTGATTTTAATGAATCCATGTGGCCAGAAAAATTGAGATTCCGGAATAGTGAATAGGGTAGTATGCCATGCAATATTATTTGATCACCCAGTAATCAGGAGAGTTGCTCTTAGGCATGAGGTTTTTTCAGGTGCAAGAGACTTCGTAGATTCCCGTCACAGACCAAGGACATCAGTAATAATAATTGGGCTGGGCACTTGGTCTGAGTTGAATAGAAAAGTGAGATGGATGGGAACATGTGTACGAGAAATCACTTGTGTATCTTTGCAGATGGACAATATGCAATGATAGTAGCAAAGCCAAAGCCTCTACCACCAAAAGACTGCAGATGTATGGGAGCCTGCAGTGACGTGTTTCCTGACAAGCTGCACAGCATCATGAGTAGGGAAATACCATTATTGGGTTTGAGGCCAAGGACTTCCTCCCCAGGAGCATTGTGGGAGTATCATTATCAGGAGGAATGCAACAGATCAAGAAGACTGAGCACTACCATTTTCTCCAGGACAATTGTGTGTGTGAGAGAGAATCAGCTGATGCTGGTCTTGTCGGTGTTGATTACATGAAGGATGGATGATGATCCGAAATGTACTTTTATTCAATTGGTCCTATTTATTTTCCAGATTTCTATGCAAACCACTGCCCCACTCAGGAGATAACTATCGAAATTGGGTTCCTCTTGGTGCTTGAACCTGTGGACGCAACCTTGTACAGTATCTAAACAAGTTAGTAGTTATTTATTACTTGTGGGGTTGGAATTCCTCAGACTGCTTCACAAACTGCCACCTTTCATTTTAACGCTGGAAAATAAGGCTTTAGCTTAAGGAGTTGACTGACTTTTAAAGTGGCTGTGGATCATATTAAACTTTTATTCTACTTTTAAAGGCAATAAATGGCCTCCTGTGTTAATTTGTTTGTTTCCAAAGTATTTTTCATTCTTCTGAAGGGGAAGGCAATCCAATCAAACCAGAGAAATCTGAGAGTGAGTGATTTTGTGTTCAGATCCTTTCTTTTCTTTTTCTGCTAACTTTGTTTATCCCTGAGTCTCCATTTCCTCCATCAGCACTTTCCTTTTCCCTCTCATTTCACTCTTATCCTCAATGTTCATTCTTGGCTTTGCAAATTGATTCTTTTGTCAAACGTTTGAAGTAAATTTCATGATGGAAGCTGATAATTGACCTAAAATAAATGTGTTGGATGTTGGCATTAACTTAACATAAAATCTTAGATAATTTTGTTTACAAGATTGATTTAATTTTGTATTTTATACAACTGGATTGTACTGAGCACCAAGTACTGAGGAGCTCTATACTACTATAACCTTTCTTATCCCTAAATCCATTTGTAAAAGTCTTCTTTGTATCCTATTCTACTTTTTAGTTACATTGCCCAGCTCTGGGATTGTGGAGCAACCCCTTAACAATGGTACCCTCAAATTTCCAGCCATCTTTAATCTTCTTTCACTTTGGTACCTTTTGGAAGTTCTGATCTGCCTTGTCACCCACTTTGTTTTGTATTTTTGGTGTCCTTATTTATGCTTAGGAACAATAAAAAGGGAAATAGCAGAAACATTCAGCAGGCCAGACAGTATCTATGGAAAAAGAAATGAGCAATTCATTTCAAATATACATACTCCATGAGAACCATTCTCATGATCGATCCTTGTCGTGAAATGTTAGCTCTGTTTCTATTGTAACGGAAGCTATGTTCCCTCCTGAGTATTTTTTTTTTAGCATTTTTTGTTTTAATACGCTCTAAATGCTGGAGGAACTCAGCAGGCCAAGCAACATCTATGGAAAAGAATAAACAGTTGATGTTTCGGCCTTCATCAGGACTCTGAAGGGTCTCTGCCTGAAGTGTAGACTGTTTATTCTACTCCGTAGATGCTGCCTGACCTGCTGAGTTCCTCCAGCATTTTGCGTGTTTCTTTGGATTTCCAGTATCTGCAGATTTTCTCGTGTTTGTGATTTTTCTGTTTTAATTTCAGATTCAAATCTGATTTCCTTTCAGTGAGCCCACTGTCCGGGTCTCTTTCTCCACAGCATCCTCTTGGACCTGCTGAATAATTGTACCATGTTGTCTTGTTAAACTTTGGGAAAAATCAAATGACTTCATTCCTCTGTTTTCATCTCCTGGCTACTGCCCAAGTCTTAACCAGAAGCTCAGCTGGCTTCCAATTCCCTGTCTATAGGTGTTTCTGTCATTGTAAATTGTTCTGTGATGAGGCTAGGGTTGAATAAGTGGGCTCCTGGGTGATGGGGTTTGTTGGGCAGGAAGGGCCTGTTCTGAACTGTATTTCTAAATAAATAAAATATGCCTCTGTCCAGCCTCGAGCCTGTCATTGCTGAAGCTTTGTTAGGTTTATGACATCTTGTACTCTCTATTCCAACACTCTCTGCCACTTTCCTCATAAACAGATCTTCTAAATACTGTTCCTCTTATTCAACCAAATTTTTTTCCCAGATTTATCATTGTTTTGCTTGCTGAACTAAATTATCCATTCCCCAATTGTGTTTAAAGAAAAAAAGCAGATTGATGAAATTTATTTCTCTTCAACTTTTTGCTTTGTCTTTTATTATCAGTTGTCTCCTTTTCAAAACTCAGTTCATGAAATTCCTTCTCATTTTAAAAAAATCAAACTCACAGTAAGTGTGTTAACATTGATTCAAATGCTGCTTGTGGCTTGGCTTAAATTTTATTGTGATTTGTTTATTGTAATGGCCATATAAAATGTTGACTTTTAATCCCTTCTGTATTGTATCCTTTAGACTTTGGAAGTACCACTTTGAAAGGCAACAATGTTGGCAGAGGTGGGGTCACGGTTTGCCCAGGTTTACGAGGTGCTCTTAAAAGGAGGTGAGTCATTGAGACTGTTTAAACAATGTTCGATAATCTTTGGGACAACTCTTGAAGAGCAAGAGCTAATCGAGAAAAGAGCCCGGATTCCCTTCATTTATTTGGGACACTATGCCGCTTAATTGGTGCAGGAGGCTTGCTGAGCAGTTTCTAACTGGCATCAGTCCCGTGAACTTGCATAGCTGTTAGACACTGCACCATGCTAAGTGTGGACAGTTTTTATACTGGAGAAGTTGTTGCATTGGGACAGTTCCACTCTCTTGACCTTGGAGGTTCAGATCTAGTCGTATGAGTAGTCATCCCGACCTGGAGGTCTATCTTGGTTGCAGTGGATAACCACGATTACTTCTGTGCCTTGTCATGTGCTTCACTCTCCACAAAGCATTGCAGAACCACCTTCTTGGCTGTTGGATCTCCTCGTTGATTTCATGCGCCCAGTATGGTGGAGCTGACGTTGCGTGTTAGGACAGGCATGTCCCTATCTCACCGGGGTATGAGGTCTGTCAGCTATCTTCACCTGGTTTGGTCTGCCTGTCGAAGCAGTGACCCAGAGTGTGGCCACTGTTACATGCAAACAGCTACTTGGAGCCACAGGTGAAAGATGAGGTCCAGAAGGGACCAAAGGTGAGTGAGCTACCCCAGAATGGATGAAAAAGCCCCCTCACCAGAGGTGTACCCCTCCCTAGATCACCCATACACGGCAGTAAACACTAAAAATTAGGAACTAATACATAGTTTTATAGTACTGTAATAGCATTGGTAGCGTTCTAATTTTTTCTGTAATTCATTTAAATATACAATCTGTTACTCAATTCAATAGCAGTTTATCTCTTATACCATCTTAACAATTTCCATGAAACTTGGGCTAATTGGGGCGGCCGCTTAATTGGGCCAAAATGTACTGTTTCCAATGTGTGCCAATTACCAGAATCAATTATATTTAACTTTTGGTGATACTACTGATATCTAATCCTTGGACTTGAAGCACACAATCAACCATGATCTTATTAAATGGTCTCAGGGCTAAATATCCTTCTCCTGCATTAATTTGCTTCCTTGAACCTGTGCAATGTGCATTCGTTAGCAATGTGAATGATGACAGCCCAAAATGGCGTCAATAACTGATGAAGGGTCTCGGTCTGAAACGTCGACTGCACCTCTTCCTACAGATGCTGCTTGGCCTGCTGCGTTCACCAGCAACTTTGATGTGTGTTGCTTGAATTCCCAGCATCTGCAGAATTCCTGTTGTTTGTCAATAACTGGTGTCTCTTTGCATGTACCTCTGGGAAACATAAAATATCCCTGTTTAGGACTACTACAGCTGAAATCAAGTCACAGCCATGGGTACTTCAATAAGCAACATTGATTTAAGACAATTAAAACAAAATCTATCAATCCTTAAAATTAATGGACTCTGGTTGACAGGCTCAGGTCATGAGTGCAGTTCCTTTTAAAGAAAACAGGGGTGGGGAAAACGCGCTGGTCTATTGAAATGCATAGGCCTTGGACCACCCACACACAACTGTCCTGCTGGTGAATGAAAATAAAACTGAAGAACTCAGTGCAACATTGCTGCACCAGATGGGACATCAGGGACTGCTGTGTACCTTGCTTCATGGAAACATGGCTCACTTCTGCCATTTTGGATGCAGCATTGCAGCCCGGTGGCTTCACTGTTCTTTGTCAAGACAGGTTGGTTGAGTCTTTTAAAGCTGGTATAGGGAGATTTTGGGAAAACAACTGATAGTGATGAGAATGACATGGGACTGAGTAGCCTTGAGATTTGCAATGTGAAAACTTAACAATAGGCAAGCAATATGGCTTACATCAGAAGTGAATGACAAATTAATTAAAATGGAATTGGACACTGACACGGTTGTTTCAGTCATTCCACAAAATGAATTTGAATGGCATTTCAAAGATACTGAACTGAAGCCAGCAGATATCCAACTAAGAACATAAAAGATAAGCTGCTTGGCCTGCTGCGTTCACCGGCAACTTTGATGTGTGTTGCTTGAATTTCCAGCATCTGCAGAATTCCTGTTGTGAACATAAAAGATAACTTGTGTGGGAATGACATTTGTAACAGTGAAATACAACAAGCCACTTTGGGTTTTTATGTTGTTAAAAACGGGGGGCCAGCATTGTGGGGGTGTGATTGGCTGAGACAACTACAACTTGATTGGAGATCCATCCACCATTTGCATTCCACATTCCCTGTCAGAGTCAACTGAAAGTGAATTAAGAAGGGTACAGAATGATGCCACAGCTGTCTCCATGCTGTACAACATGAACTGTTGCCCAACAGAGGGCAAACTGGTGTTGATGCCAACCTTTGTGCCTCTGGTTGGAAGGCATATCAGACCAAGGAAAGGATCATGCTGCTCAGAGGAAGTGTGAAAGTGATGAAAGCAGTGGTCTAATTACAGTTTTCATAGGCAATGTATCTGAGAAAGCTACTGATATGTTAATCAGGAAGTCGCTTGTGAAATGTGGCTTGGTTTTAAGCTGGAAGAGAGTTCAAGGAGCTTCAGGAAATTTGCAAGCATTTGGCTTTTGTGAGTGTAAAGAACCAGAATCTACTCTGTATACATTAAGGTTATTACATGAACCTCAAATCTGATTACAAGCTCCAAAACCTGGACCTCTGTACCTCTCCCTGTAACTGGATCCTTGACTTCCTTTCTGTGAGACCACAGTGTGTGTGGATCAGAAATAACATCTCCTCCTCGCTGACCATCAACCTTGGTGCTCTTCAAGGATGTGTGCTTAGCCCACTGCTCTACTCTCTCTATATCCACGTTCGTGTGGCTAGGCACAGCTCAAATGTTACCTATAAATTTGCTGATGACACGACCATTGTTGGCAGAATTTCACATGATGATGAGGCATACAGGAGTGAGATCCACCAGCTAGTTGAGTGGTGTTGTAACAACCTTGCAGTCAACATCAGTAAGACCATGGAATTGATTGTAGACTTCAGGAAGGGAACGTCAAGGGAACACATACCAAAGGGATCAGCAGTGAAAAGCATGAGCAGGTTCAAGTTCCTGGGTGTCAACATTTCTGAAGATCTATCCTAGCCCCAACATGTTAATGCAGTTACAAAGAAGGCATGACAGTGTCTTATTTCATTTGGAGTTTGAGGAGAATTGGTATGCCACCAAAGACTCTTGCAAATTTCTATAGATATATCATGGAGAGCATTCTAACTGGTTGCATCGCCATCTGGCACAGGATTGGAAAATGCTGCAGAAAATTGTAAACTCAGCCAGCTCCATCATGAGAAACTAGCCTCCCCAGCATTGAGACAATCTTGAAGAGGCAATGCCTCAAAAAGGTGGTATCCGTCATTAAGGACCCCATTACCTTGGACGTTCCATCTTTGCTACCATATTGGAGGTGGTACAAGAGCCTGAAGGCACACATTCGATGTTTCAAGAAAAGCTGCTTCCCCTCCACTATCAGGTTTCTGAATGGACGAGGAGCCCATGTACACTACCTCACTATTTGTTTATTTAAATGCACAATTGGATAATGTGCTGCTGCAAAACATATTTCATGACATATGCCAGTGATATTAAATCTGATCCTGATCCACTGTACATATCCATGCTACTGTTGATAAACATATTCCCTTAGCCCTGAAGAACCTGGTACTGTGTTCGGTGGGCACCTCGGTCGGTATGGCTGAACTAGGCCATAGAGCCTGCTCCCGTACTGTATTACTGCATGATATCCATGTCATCCTTGAATGTGTTTAGTAATTGAATGTAAAGCCACTTTGAAGTCAAGTTAATAAAATTTCAAAGACTTGCAGCACTATGTTTTTTTAAAAAAAATTAATCTCAGTTATTAATGGATAATCTCAATTACTTATGTTGAGACTATAACTCTAATTCTTGCCTCTTGCTGAAAAAATGTTTACTCCATCAATCTTCCTTTGAACTTTAAAAGAAATTTATCTGCTAGAGCTCCAGCTCCCATTCTTTTTAATCAGTGTCGCACACACATTTTCTGTGGGAGGGCTGAATTTCCAATCCAGGCTAACCCTGATGGCTTCAGTCTGCCTTATTTTAACAATATATAACTGTTATTTGAAGATGCCCCTGTTAAGCTCGCTACACAAATCACTGACTACACACTGATCTACTTGTTTCCATTCCTCTTCTTCCATCACTGCTCCACTGGTCAGTTCTCCTCTCCATTTTGCCAAGCCTGTGCCCATTTGTGTTGAAGTGTTATAGTGACTTGTGCCTCCAGTATCAGTCCGCAGTTTCATTCAGTGGCGGTCTATGCCTGGATCTGGACGCTGGGTCCAGGCGATTGCACTAGATCTGATGTAGTACCAGAGTATCACTCCACTGGGTTCTTGTTGCCAGGTCTAGTGTGGGGCAGCAGAGGGAAGATTGACTGGGGAATGTTGAGGTAGTAAGTTGCTTCCCCGATGTATCTATTGGATACCATATATTTTGGCTGAACACACCACCAGCCGCAGCTTTGGGAGCATCTTGAAGACTCCCAAGAACCAGTGGCAGGAATAGGCAGCCAGTGCCCTGAGGAGTAAGATGTTTCACTGTCAGAAGGGCAGACAGACCAGTCTTGTGCAGCAGATATGCGGCCTATGGGCTATGTTTTGTGCATCACTGTTCTACTGTTGGACTTCTTGACGGAAAGACCCCAGTTGGTCAGAGTTGGCAACAACATCTCAAGCTCCATGCTGGGCACTGGTGCCCCCAGAGCTGAGTGCTCAGCCTGCTACTGATTCACGACTGCACTGCCAGATTCAGCTCAAACCACATCATCAAATTCACTGATTATAAGGCTTTTTATTCCACATCAATGGTTTTGCCATGGAAAGAGTGAAAAGTGTGTGAATGCAATGGATGATCTAACCTGGACCTACAACACAACCTCACTAGTCAAGAAGGCACAGTGATGTCTACATGTTCTGAGGAGACTGAGGCCGTGCAAGGCTCATCGCCCCCATTCTAACAGTGTTCTACAGGGGCACCATCGAGAGTGTCCTGTTTGACTGCATTGCTGTGTGGTATGGAAGCTGCAAAGCATCGGGCAGCAAGACCCTACAGAGGATAGTAAAATCCTCCAAAAGGATCACTGGGGTACCTCTCCTCCCTATTTTTGACATTTACCAGGAGCATTGCAGACAAAGGGCCCAAAGCATTGTTGATTCCACAATCTCTTAGACCCACTACCATCAGGAAGGAGGTACAGGAGGTAAGCTCACCAGGACTAGGACTGCCAGACTGGGTTTCAGCTTCTTCCTTCAGGCTGTGAGACTAATGAGTACACTGCCACCATCGGGGCCTCGTCACTTGGGACAGCATGCTGTTTACTGTTTACCTGTACTGCGTACCACGTGCATTTTTAATTGTATTAACTTTATGGTAATATTTTGTTTTATGTACTGTGTGTGAACTGTGGTCCAGAGGAACATTGTTTGATTTTATTTTTATATAGGCACACACATACATACAGTCCGATGTCAATAAACTTGAACTTGAAGTGCTAATGCATGGGCTACTTAATTGCTTGAGGACAACCCCCTTTTTCTAAGCTAACCTGGTGACTATGTGGCACTGACTTCAAGCTCAGCTTGCCTTTCCCTGGGTAAGGAAACCAAATCTGAACATGACAATTGAAATGTAATCTCAAAAGAACTTCGTAGACTCCTAGCAACATTCCTTTTGCACCAATGTTCTGCCATAAACACAGTACCCATTTGTGTTCCTATTAAAGGTTCAAAGTTTCAAAGGCTCATTTTACTATCAAAGTATGTATGCAGAATGCAACTGCATGATTTGTCTTTTCCAGCTAGCCATGAAATATAGAAAAACGAGAAATGGTTGAAAGAAAAGACATCAACCCTCCCCCTGCCCCACTGCATGAAAAGAAAAAGAAAGAAAAACTTGCAAATCCCAAACCCCCAACCCTGCTCGCACAAAAGCTAACAGATCACTCACCTGGAAAACGGCAGCTAGAACATAGATCTCCAAGCCTCCAACGTCCTCCCTCACACAAAAATCTAATATATCGTCTGCACGGAGAAACAGCAACAAGAACGTCAAAGCCTCAACCTGCTCCCTCACATAAGGAAACTAATAAATCACCCACGTGCAGAAACAGCTGCATCTCTTCAACAATGGTCCACCTGCTGGCAAATGACTGCTGGTTTCTTACCAGTTTTTAAGTCACTATCTCATTCTTTCTATCTTTCCATCCTATTCTTTCCACAACTGCTTAAAATAGAACCTTCACACATTGTGCTTCATCTGCTGTTTTTTGCTCATTTTCTCAACGTGCCTGAGTCCTCTACAGGCTGTGCTTGTCATTTGCTTTCCCACGGAGATTAGGATTACCAGAATATCTGCATTTGTTGCATTTTGCTTCCTCATTTTGTTTAGTCAAGTAAGTTGGGTTTTCCACTAGTGACAGACTACTATTAACTTGGAAAAATGCCATTTATTGATCTTCAATGTTGTCTAGACTTCACCTCATTGCTATGTTGTCTGCACGCCTTTCAGCCCTTTAAAGAGCAGTGGTATTTTATCAAGGGTCTCTTGTACTGTACTTTCACTTATTTAGCCCCCCTACTCTATTATTATTATTATTATTATTATTATTCATTGAAGGGAAAAACCTTGATAATAAAGCAGACGGGAGGGGAATAAATAAAGATCTGCCCTGTTCGATGTTCTAATACCTCAACATCTCAAACACTGGCCAACAGTCAATTAAGCCCAAGGCATTTAGGTTTTATTCTCCATAACATCTCAGGTATTTTGGAGAGGAAATAGTAATTATCTTAACGTCAACAGTCTTTAGGATGTCATTACATTTATTAAGTCTTCCATGGTGAAGATGTAAGCAGAAGTGCCCCAATATTCCATTTTAATCTGTCCAAATATCTTTTCTTTTCGTGATCATCTTGTTGGTACTCCCTTCTCTGCATTGTTACTGTAGCAGTTACAGCCCTCCTATATTTGTTGTTTACTAACTCCCACAGTCTACCTTCTGCTACTTCATCTTTTCATTAACATTTCCCACTTACCGTAAATCTTCCAATTCTCTGGCTTGCTATTTTCACTCCTTTTATAACCATTTTCTGTTCATCTGATTATATACTTAATCTAATGTTATCCTTAATCACCACCCTCATCCAGGTCAAGTCGAGACACACTTTATTGTCATTTCGACCATAACTGCTGGTACAGTACACAGTAAAAACGAGACAACATTTTTCAGGACCATGGTGCTACATGAACAATACAAAAACTACACTGAACTATGTAAAAACAACACAAAACTACACTAGACTACAGCCCTACCCAGGTCTGCATAAAGTGCACAGAATAGTGCAGGCATTACAATAAATAATAAACAAGACGTTATGCACAGTAGAGGGCAGTAGGTTGGTATCAGTCCAGGCTCTGGGTATTGAGGAGACTGATGGCTTGGGGGAAGAAACTGTTACATAGTCTGGTCGTGAGAGCCCGAATACTTCGGTGCCTTTTGCCAGATGGCAGGAGGGAGAAGAGTTTGTATGAGGGGTGCGTGGGGTCCTTCATAATGTTGTTTGCTTTACGGATGCAGCGTATGGTGTAAATGTCTATAATGGTGGGAAGAGAGACCCCGATGATCTTCTCAGCTGACCTCACTATCCGCTGCAGGGTCTTGCGATCCGAGATGGTGCAATTTCCGAACCAGGCAGTGATGCAGCTGCTCAGGATGCTCTCAATACAACCTCTGTAGAATGTGGTGAGAATGGGGGGGTGGGAGATGGACTTTTCTCAGCCTTCGCAGAAAGTAGAGACGCTGCTGGCCTTTTTTTGCTATGGAGCTGGTGTTGAGGGACCAAGTGAGATTCTCCTCCAGGTGAACACCAAGAAATTATGTGCTCTTAACGATCTCTATGGAGGAGTCGTCAATGTTCAGTGGAGAGTGGTCACTCCATGTCCTCCTGAAGTCAACAACCATCTCTTTTGTTCTGTTCACATTCAGAGACAGGTTGTTGGCTTTGCACCAGTCCGTTAGTCACTGCACCTCCTCTCTGTATGCTGACTCATCGTTCTTGCCGATGAGACCCACCATGGTTGTGTCATCGGCAAACTTGATGATGTGGTTCGAGCTCTGTGTTGCAGCACAGTCGTGGGTCAGCAGAGTGAACAGCAGTGGACTGAGCACACAGGCCTGGGGGGCCCCCGTGCTCAGTGTGATGGTGTTGGAGATGCTGCTTCCATTATGGACTAACTGAGGTCTCCCGTCAGGAAGTCTAGGATCCAGTTGCAGAGGGAGGTGTTCAGGCCCAGTAGGCTCAGCTTTCCAATCAGTTTCTGAGGAATGATTGTGTCAAATGCTGAACTGAAGTCTATGAACAGCATTCGAACGTACGTGTCTCTTTTTGTCCAGGTGGGTTAGGGCCAGGTGGAGGGTGATGGCAATGGCATCGTCTGTTGAACGGTCGGGACGGTACGTGATCTGCAGGGGGGCCAGTAAGGGAGGCAGCAGGGTCTTGATGTGCCTCATGACGGGCCTCTCGAAACACTTCATGATGTTGGATGTGAGTGCAACGGGACAGTAGTCGTTGAGGGAGGACACTGAAGACTTCATCAGCACGGGGACAATGGTGGTAGCCTTGAAGCACGTAGGAACGACAGCGCTGCTTGGAGATGTTGAAGATGTCAGTGAGAATGCACATCCTCTAAGCACTCTGCCAGAAATATTGTCTGGTCCAGCAGCCTTCTGTGGGTTGACTCTGCACAGGGTTCTCCTCACATCGGCCATGGTAAGACATAGCACCTGGTCATTTGGAGGAGGGATGGTCTTTCTTGCCGCCACGTCATTTTCCGGATCAAAACAAGTGTAGAAGTTGTTCAACACATCTGGGAGGGAGGCATCACCCGCACAGGCAGGTGCTGTTGTCTTGTAGTTGGTGATGTCCTGAATGCCCTTCCACGTGCGCCGTGTATCGTCGCTGTCCTGGAAGTGGCTGTGGATTTGCTGGGCGTGTGCACGCTTTGCCTCTGTGATGGCCCCGGACAGTTTGGCACTCGCTGTTGTTAGGGCTGCCTTGTCGCCTGCTCTGAAGGCGGAATCACGGGTCCTCAGCACGGGTCCTCATCCATGGCTTCTGGTTAGTGCGTGTAGTGATGGTCTTGGCCACAGTGATGTCATCGATGCACTTGCTGAAGTAGCTAGTCACTGATGCCGTGCACTCCTCTGAGTTGGTAGAGTCGCCATCGGTTGCAGCCTCCCTGAACATGTGCCAGTCAGTGTGCTCAAAGCAGTCTTGAAGAGCAGAGATGGCTCCTGCTGGCCAGGTTTTCACCTGCTTCTGAGCTGGTCTGGAGCGCCTGACGAGTGGTCTGTATGCTGGGATTATGCTAATCCCAGAGATGTGGTCTGAGTAACAGAGGTGGGGGCGGGGCTCCACCCAGTACGCGTCAGGAATGTTTGTGTAAACAAGATCCAACGTGCTCTCCCCTCTTGTTGCAAAGTCCAGATACTGATGGAATCTGGGGAGCACTGACTTAAGTTTCGCGTGGTTAAAATCTCCGGCGACAATAAACAGTCCATTAGGGTGTGCATTCTGCAGTTCGCTAATAGCCCCATACAGTTCACAGAGCACCTCCTTAGTATTAACGCTGGGGGGAATGTACACACCGACTATAAGGACAGTGGTAAATTCCCGTGGCAAATAAAATGGTCTGCATCTAACAGTCACAAACTCCACTAGCGATGAGCAGTATCTGGAAACCAGCACAGAGTTCTTGCACCATTCCGTATTGATGTAAACACAGAAGCCACCACCGCGAGTCTTACTGGAAAGAGCTGCATCTCTCTCCGATTACATTAAAAAAATCTCTATTTATAAAACCAGCAAATAGAAGTCCTGCTGAGTCCTGTGTGATCTGAATAAAAGCAGGTTTTGCAATCCATTTCTCTTGTGGTGTATATTACAATTGACATTTAATAAGACTCACACACCTCATATAGTATGAGGGGATATGACAACTATGAAGTCATCAGTTCTATTACTGAGCAATTGATAAAATGCACTCCAGAGATTTTTTGAGCAGAAAATTTGTAGCTTTGGCAAAGTTCCTAATGTATTAGAGTAATAGTCATGAGGGTGGCCAGGTTTTAAGGTTCCCCTCTTACCCCTTTGTCTCACCTGCCTATCATCTCACTCTGATGCCTCTTTTCATTCCCTTTCTCATATGGCCCACTCTCTATCAGATTACTCCTTCAACCCGTTACATTTTCCACCTATCGCCTCCCAGCTTCTTACTTCCAGCCCCCCCATCTCCTATCCACCTACCTCCCCCCTCACTTGCCAGCTTGTAGTATTTCCTCTCTCCCCCCCCCCCACCCCCCCCACTTTATCCTGGCTCTTTCTACCTTCCTTTCCAGTCCATAAAACATAGGACCAGAAATGGGCCATCCAGCCCATCTTACAGTCCTGATGAAAGGTCTCAGTGTAAAATATCGGCTCTTTATTCCTTTTCATAGATGCTGCTAGCTGAGTTCTTCCAGCATGTTGTGTGTGTTGTTCTGGATTTCCAGCATCTGCAGAATCTTGTGCTCAGATTTGGCTATTGGTGTTTCGCATTGGACAGAAGTGTTTCTGTAGTGAGATCGGGAAAAATGGTTTCTGAATTATGAGGTCAAGTTTGACTCTGATTACCTCTTCAGATAATAAAATCACTGCTTGCATATGAAATATGTCTAAATTACCAGGAAACATAGTGACTGTCCCAGTGTGAATGCTCGCCTTGATAATGATGAGAAAGTTGGCAACTGAAGTAGATAATGCTGAAAATACTCAGCCAGTCTGGCAGCATCTGTGTAGAAGGAAACTGCTGATGTTTCATTTCAATACCCTTTCATCAGAAAGTTGACTCAGTGTTAGTTTTCATAGTTACTGCCAAACCAAAGCATTTCCAACATTTTTGACAATTTAAAAAAAATATTTCTAGCATCAAGCATTCTAGTTGATGCTTCCTGAAAGGAAACTCAGAACCTCCTTTTTTATGCTGTTTCTGCTGGAACTGGTTGTCAAAATTTGGTTGTAGAAAGTTAATGAGTTCTATGATTACTCAGCATCTTTTTTTTCTCTCCTCACTCTTTCTCTGCAGACCCAAGGATTGAAGAGTATCCCTTCATGGTGTCTCCAGTCCCTATGACCGCTGTCCTGTTGTTCTATGTATATTTTGTACTGTCTTTGGGGCCCAAGCTCATGGCTGGCAGGATGCCCTTCGATCTCAAGAAGGTTATGGTTTGCTATAACTTTGCACTGGTGTTTTTCTCGATATTCATAGTCTATGAGGTAAGACTACTTATGTTCTCTTTTAGCTTTGGAGAGTTCTGCTTATCAGGTTTATATTATCAAAGATCTCAGCAAAGTTATTGACCTGCATTTGTGCAGAGCAGTGGTTCGCCACCTGGGGTTCACGGACCCCTTTCTTAATGATATTGGTCCATGGCATTAAAAAGGTTGGGAGCCCTGAAGTAGGGATTCCACATTCTCCTTGTGACTTGTGTCTCTTTCATATCCCAAAAACGGTTGTGCTAGTTAATTTACGATTGTAGATTGCTCCTAGTGTAGATATCTGATGAGTGAGCAAGAGGAGGAAATTTGCAAGAAGTTGTAGGGAAGTAAGTATTGCTGTTTAACTCAATGGCTTGTTATGTTGTCAGAGAATGAGAAATATTGGCATTCTATTGATTTCGAAGAAACAGAATAATTTGGACAAATCACCATTTTTAAGCTTTCCAGTAAAATTTTGTGAGAATGACTCATGCAATTAGTCTTAACTTAGGTAGGCTTCTATACTGGTGAGTTTTGTGAATACAAACCCATTGCAAGGAGTGGAATATGCAAGGTAGTTTTGATCAGGTGTTGGTGTGCATACCTCTCGTCACATACATTCATTAAGTACGTGATTGTTGTCATTTTTCGGAAAGCAATTCTGGTTGCATACACCTCAGTGTGAGGATTTTTAGCCGCTCCAAGTTATTGGGTTTAAAAAAAGGTTTCATATTCAAACAACAGGAATTCTGCAGATGCTAGAAATTGCAAAAGTTTCATATTGGCTGAGCATTAAATATTGATGTTGTCAGACTGCAATTAATCTTCTAATTTACATTGGGAAGTCAGAATGTTTTGTCTCCTCCTGCCCCAGTAAATGCATTACCAACTGGAAGGCAGACATTGGAAGGTTGAAAGTGCAGGTACCCTTGTTTATTATTGTAGTATGTATTGAAGTACAGTGAAAAACTGTTTTCCATGACATCCAGAAAGATCATGCTGTCACGTCAGTACATTGAGGTAGTACAGTGGAAAACAATTGCAGAATGAAGCATTAAGTTCTAGCAAAAGAACAGCGATGGCAGAAAATATGCAAGGCCATAATAATGTAGATTGAGATCAAGAGGCCGTTCTTGTAGTAGGGGATTTTTGAGGGATGCTAGACTGTTAGAGCAGTACAGGTACTGGAATATTGGGCATTTGTCTGAACTTTATTCCATTTAGGTAAATGAAAAAGGCTGAGAGTCAAAAACTGTGTGATTGTCACTTGTGATTTGTAAAAGTTTTTAATAAAATGAATAAAGGGAAAATGTAATTATATTTTGAATGACAGTTATTATAATCTCACAGACTGCTTCAAGACTTTCTGTGTGTCAAGGGAATTAATTGGTTCTTGCATCTTCTCAGATATTCATGCCATATGACTTTGAAATTAAAATATCCCTGAGCTCTTTACCTGTGGAAAGAGCAGCAGTTCAGTTATGAAGTGTGACATGTTTGTTTTTCTCTGGTTGACTGTTCTGGTGTTTCCATTTGGATTAACCCAGTTGTCAACTACAATGCGTCTGTTTTGTTTTGAGGTTTGGAATGTTAATTCTGTTAGTTTAAAAACAATGTATATTCTATCCACAGTTCTTGATGTCTGGCTGGGCAACTGGGTATACATTCCGATGTGATCTAATAGATTACTCCAATAGCCCGAAAGCTCTTCGGGTAAGTGCAGCACCTTTGTCATTTTCTAATGTTCAAGCTTCTATAATGGTGATTGTTCTCCTGTCTGAAAGAACTACACTCAGTGGCCACTTTGTTTGATACCTCCTGTACCAAATAAAGTAGTCCCTGAGTGTATGTTCATGGTCTTCTGCTATAGCACATCCACTTCAAGGTGTGTGCATTCAGAGGTGCTCTTTTGTGCACTGCTGTTGTAACGTGTGGTTATTTGAGTTATGGTTGCCGCTTTGTCAACTTGAACCAATCTGGCCATTTTCCTCTGGCCTTTCTCATTAACAAGGTGTTTTCATTGACAGAACTGCCACTCACTGGAATTATTATTTTTTTTTGTTTTCCACACCATTCTCTGTAACCTCGACTCGTGCATGAAAATCCCAGGAAATCTACAGTTTTTGAGATACTCAAACCACCCCACCAACAACCATTCCATAGTCAAAGTCATTTAGATAATATTTCATCCAGATTCTGGTGTTTGGTCTGAACAACAACTAAAACTCTTGACCATGCCTACATGATTGGCTGATTAGGTAGTTGCATTGATGAGCAGGTGTACATTTGTACACATTACATTTGTACCTAATAATGTGTCTACAGAGTGTATCGTGTTGCCTTGGTTCCATTGGTCCCACTCTGTTTCATGATGTGTTTTAATGTTTGTTCTTTCCAAGGCTGATTATATACTTCACTATCTAGTAATGGGCTGGGTTGGTATCTAGAAATAGTTGTTACTGTTTGTTTAGTTAATTAATTTGCTTTACCACTTTCGAGAACACTTGTATTGCACTAATATGTAGGTCATTCTAACTTTTCTAACTTGGAGATTCCACTATGACAACATTCTGCAGTATTCTTGGCCCCTTCACCCTGGTGTGACCAGCAAGTAATCAGATTTGTCATTTGCTCATAGTGGTATTATAGTACAAGACTGCTCAGTTGCTTGGTCGTCATTAGAACCACTACACTCGCAGTCATTGGCTGACAATACCCCTCAAAAGTCTAGTGAAAGACAAGGGTAAGAAAGCATGCGGAAATGTCTGCATGCTCCTTTTCCTGGGTCCAAACCATCCTGAGTTCGAAATGCATTGTGATTCCTTCATTGTCACTAGTCTACATCCTGGAACTCCCTTCCAGACAGAACTGGAATAACATGTTGCAATAATCAAGAGGACAGATTATCACCACCGTCAAGTTAAACCAAAGAATAGTTGACTTGGTGGTGAGCTGTATTGAAGAAAAGGCTTTACAGATTAAAACACGAGGAATTCTGCAGATGTTGGAAATTCAAGCAACAGACGTCAAAGTTGCTGGTGAGCGCAGCAGGCCAGGCAGCATCTCTAGGAAGAGGTACAGTTGACGTTTCGGGCCGAGACCCTTCTTTCAGGACGAAGGGTCTCGTGCCGAAACGTCGACTGTACCTCTTCCTAGAGATGCTGCCTGGCCTGCTGCGTTCACCAGCAACTTTGATGTGTGTTGCTTTACAGATTTGTTGTTCCAAGAGAGTTTCTTCGCCCTAGATGCTTTTCATGTATCTAACATAGAAACATAGAAAACTTGTAGCACAATACAGACCCTTTGACCCACAAAACTGTGCCGACCATGTCCTTACCTTAGAAATTACCTGTGGTTATCCATAGCCCTCTATTTTTTTGAGCTTCATGTACCTGTCCAGGAGTCTCTTAAAAGACCCTATCGTATCTGCCTCCACCACCATTGCCGGCAGCCCATTCCACGCACACACCACTCTCTGCGTTTTAAAAAAAAACAACTTACCCCTGACATCTCCTCTATACCTACTCCAAGCACCCTAAAACTGTGCCCTCTTGTGCTAGCCATTTCAGCCCTGACTATCCACATTATCAATGCCTCTCATCATCTTATACACCTCTATCAGGTCACCTCTCATCCTCCGTCACTCCAAGGGAAAAAGGCTGAGTTACATGAACATCTACATGAACTGGAGCTAGTGGCTGGGATACCAACTATTTCCCCCCTTGCTCCACAATTGAGCATTAATGTCTTCTATGTAGTTCGCATTCTAAATGAGGTCATGAAACCATTAACGCATGACAGGTGGGCGTTTGATTCATTACGTCCATCCTGGCTTTTTGTAGTCTGTCTAGTCAGTCTCATTCTTTGTCTCCCTTTCTGTAATGTTGCAATTTTTCCTTTTATACATTTTCCATTCCCTTTTCCCTTTTTTAAAAAAACTCGATTCACTCTTCACATACAAAATCCCAGCTTGTCGCTATCTGCACATTTTTTCTGAAAAAACTTTTTTCTTAGCACCTTCCCCGTATTGTGTCTTTTGCTTTAAGTTTGCCGCCCCATTACCTCAGTCCTCTACTAAAGAAAGCAGCTTCTATTTACACAATCTAATCTTATCTTGATCCTTTACACCTCCCATCAAATCTTCAACTGGCAGGGTCTACTTACTAATTAATATGATCCCATACAAAGTATATTTTATCTTATCCAATGTCCTTACGAAGCAGAGATGACCTTATCTGATACTTCTAGAAAATTTCCATAAGATTAATATGTTTCTTTATATGTACGTGCCAGGCTGCTGCACATAGCTAATGAG
Source organism: Mobula birostris (assembly GCF_030028105.1). Lineage (NCBI taxonomy): Eukaryota > Metazoa > Chordata > Chondrichthyes > Myliobatiformes > Myliobatidae > Mobula > Mobula birostris. Next base: position 29,347,274 of record NC_092381.1, read on the forward strand.
AAGCCACAGTTGGAAAGCAATGGTATTATTATTTTTTATTATTTAATAGCCCTTAACTCTGAGTGGAGTCATCGGGACACCGTCATGTCAGCGTTTTTTCAGCAGGCTTTCTCATTTTTACAAGGCCGAGTTGCTAGCTCAACGCTCAACCCAACACGGATGGAAAGCGTGCAAGGGAGACGGCTGGATTGGAACTCGGGAGCCAGCGCTGATGTCACTACACCACCAGCCGGCTAGGTGTAATGACAGGAATCAAACCTTCCTGTCTATTGATTGGATGTGGGAACTATTGCTCAGTTGATCTAAGGGCTGATCCTTGCATTAGTGATTTAACAGCGAAGGAGGGCTCATAGGCTAGTTTGTTGCTAAATTGCTGTGCCTGAATTCTGGGCGAACTCTAGTTCATTCACCTAATGAAGGTTGAACGTCACAATGCAGGTGACTGATTTTTCTGATTCCAGTCACACATACTAAGCATACTGATAGCAGCTTTATCACTGGAATGCTGGTAAGAAGGTCACTGATCTCTAAGCAGTAAGGCAGAGTCAGACCAATTTCTCTCTCCTATGGGTCCCACAAACGTCATACCTTGAAATAATGGTATTGCTCTAACAATATTTGAAAGCACAATCAATTGAAACCTATTCTTGTAAGATAGTGTAAATTGAACCATTATTAAATGTTGAGGGGAAGCAGTGCCCTTCTGTGACATGCACCTTGCTTATAAACTAGTGTTGTTCAAACAGTGGTCAATTCAAGTGAATTCTAGCGGCTCCAAATGTTTCCTTGGCTGGACTGTGATTTGGCAGGTCTTGAGGTCATTCAAACTACAGAAATGCAATCTCTTCCCTGTTCTACTCACTGTACCTAGAGCATGAAGCTAAATAATTGGATGTTCTGACCTACCTGCTGTTAACAGCCTGTATTCAAAAAATAATACAGCTTGTCTTAATTTCTAATTTCTGAATGACTCTGACACTTACAGAGTCATAGGATCAGATAGCATGGAAACAGCCAGCCCCTCTGTGCCAAACAGAATGGCCATCTAAGCTCATCTCATTTGCCCATATCCCTCTAACCCTTTCCTATCCGTGTGCCTGAGTGCCTTTTTAAATGCTGTACCTGTCTCAATCACTTTCTCTGGCAGCTCATTCCATTATCCCGTCCGCCATCTGGATGACAAACGCAAGAGATTCTGCAGATGCTGGAAATCCAGAGCAGCAACGCACAAAAGGCCAAGATCCTTCTCAGTTTGTAACGTTGTCTGTTTTTTTTTTATTTCCATTGATGCTGCCTGACCCTCCAGCATTTTGTGTGTGTTGCTCCGGATAAATAAAAATGCCCATTAGGTTCCTTTTAAATCTCTCCTCTCACCCTAAACCTATGTCACCTAGTTCTTGATTGCCCAACCGTGGGAAAAGACTGTGAGCATCCACTTAAATGGGCGAGGCTGTCTGATAGGATGCAAGTCTGAAAATAACTACTGGATGTGCTAGCTGACAGCTGAATCTGGCCTTTATACTCTGTTTTCTTTTTACATTGTTACTTTGGGTGACTTTGTCCCACTGCCCACCTCCTTGTCCTCCTCTCTTTAACAATACTTTCTTGTGTGGTGGATGTGGAAAAGATATATGTTGCCAGGTTTCTTGCCATTTTATTCTTACCAGCTGAAAAAATGCTGGTGATAAAATGCTATCAGCTGGCGTGATGAGGTGACAATAAGAGGAAGAAACCGGAGCTCCATGAGGCAGTGCCCTTTAGGGGAATGGAGATGAAGAAGATCAGTAGCTTTAAATTCCTTAGTATTAACATCAGCAGACTGTCCCGGGACCTGCACATGAGTGCCTTCACAAAGAAGGCACAACAGTGTCTCTACTTTCTTAAAAGTTTGTGTGGATTTGACATGTCACAATAACTTTGACAGATTTCTAAAGATGTCCTGTGGAGATTACCTTAACTGCTTGCATCACAGCCTTGTATGGAAATACCAATGTCCAAGAATGGAAAAGACCATAGACAGTGGCGGATACGGCCTCATCCATCTCGGACACAATTTGAGCGCATTTAAGTGGCGTGCTGCCACAAGAAAGCAGCATCCGTTATCAAAAACCCTTACTATTCAGGCAATGCCCTCTTTGCTCTACTGCCATTGGGCAGCACGTACAGAAGCCTTGGGTCCCACACCACCAGGTCAGGGAACAGTTATTGCCCAACAACCATCAGGCTCCAGAGCCAGTGTGGATACCTTTAATCACCACTACTCTGAACTGATTCTGTGACCTACAGGCGCACTATCAAGGACACTTTGTTTTCCTATATACCTTACTTGCTTCTCAGTCTTTGTGTTTAGTTTTTATGAAATTCTATTATGTTCAATTATTTCCTATAAATGCCTGCAAGAAATGCATCAATTAGTATATAGTATCATACAGTATGTGCTTTGACAATAAATTTACTTAGAACTTGTACAATTTTTTATTTTGCTTCTGTGACTTCTCAATACTGAGTGCTATTTTTGATGTGAGTTTCTGGTAACTGCTTGTGTAATCACTTAGCCATAAATTTTGTTTGTTATGACTCATTTGCCATCTTTTAATTTGAATCCTTATCTTGTCTTTCCTGTCCATCTGTCTGAGCTTCCAGCATCCAGGGACTTGCTCTTTGCTCCAATGTAGGCTACCGCAGTAAATGCTTTCTTTTCGTTTTGTGCATGATCTCCACTATCTCTTGAGCTTTCTGCGGTCGTTTGTTTATAATTTTCCCGCCTTTTGTCAGGGAGTTGAAATTTCTTCCCTCTTCTTTGTACGGACGCTGTGCTCTGTTGTCATTGGAGACGTGCCCTGCTTCCTTCCCGTGCTGACTGTTGAGGCTGGGATAAGATGGTTGCCATGAGTGGCTGTCCACCCTCATCTGACCACGGAAGTTCGCTGCTCTTTGGCTCCAGCTTTACTTCAAAGCATTGTCTTAGTTAACTATATTTGCATCCTCTGTTCCCTGCCAAGCCCAGTTAATTTGTTTCACTCCACATTTCATTGTTGGCTTTTCACCAAACATGTTCAACGTCTAATTAATTTAGTCCTATCTTTTGTTCAGTTGATAGCTGAGGTTTGATGCAGCAATTGATTCCCTTTTCTTCTCCCTCTCACTGATTTTGCAATTAGTAGCTTCTAATTTTAAGGCCCTTTCTTCTCGATTGTATTTGTACCCCTAAATTTATTGTATTTGTACCTCCATATTCATAAAATTGTCAGCCTATGAAGAAAAACAGCCTAACTACAACCAAAACATTATATGAACCTTTTGTATCTTCAATTATTTATTTTCCGTGTCTCCCTTGGGCCTTCCTTTAGCTAATTCTAATTCCCAAGCCATATGGAGGTACTTAACTCCCTTATCCTGCCTCTCCTGTTTGCTCTTGGGCACATTAGTGATGGAGAAATCAACACTACTTTGCTAATTCACTAATTTGCGCGATTCCCCCTAACCCCCGGCTTGTTGTGTGTTGATGGGTAAGGTCTTGCTGGTTGAGAGCTACTTGCACAGGGTGTTGGTCAGTTCTCCGATTTTAATATTAAGATACAGTGTTTACATAATAGGCTTCTATTCCGGGTGTGTCTGCTGAAGGAGCTGAACCGACTCTCAGCAGTTGCTCCTGCACATGACTTGTTTAAGACTCTGGGGACCACTGCAGAATAGAACAATGAGGCTGCCCTGCTTGTGATGCCGGGAAAAGCCCTAAGGATGCTGAAATGTGTAGAATATCTAGGCCTAAAAGAAAGATTGTAGAGAGTTGCCTTTAAATAGCAGGTGTACATTGAATGGAATGAAGAAAAAGAAGCTAGAAAAGCATTTTGGATATCTAGATGGTAAATAAGGCCAGAGACCATAGGCTGAATGACAAAATTGAAAACAATACCAGGGACTGATCAATGCCTGGTGTGAAATGTGCTTTGCTGTTGAGACTGGGACCACATTTATTTAGGAACCGTGGAGTGCCATTGTTTGATGCTGAGTTCGGGTTAGCCCTCTGTGTGGGGGCTAGGGGTAGACGGGAGTGGGGGGAGAGTTGTACTGGGGTCAAGGTGACTTCACCCCTGAGATGCTTCGTATCGCTCAGTTATTACTTTTAGTTACATTTGTTTGGCACTTACAGCTTCTTGTCCAAAGGCATACCGGTTGGTAGGTTAATCAGTCGTTGTAAATTGTCCCGTGATTAATTTGGGGGTTGCTGCGTGGCATGGCCGGAAGGCCCTATCCTGCACAGTATCTCAATAAATGAAAAGTTTCTGTATGAATTTTTTTCATTATCAGATGAACGACAGGAAGTTGTGGTACGTAAAGGAGTGGCAGTGCAAATTGAAATCATAGAGGGGGCTTAATTCAACTGAGATTAATTGTCCGAGCTCACTCAAGCCACTATTTGTACCTTCAATCCAGATGATTATATTTACCCATTCACTAATTTGTCATCATCTTGTTTATTGGTGTTTTTTTTTTTGCTGGATGCACATATCTGCAAATCTGAATATCAGAGAATAAATATCTCCCTTTCTGTGATGGCATGTGGACAGAAGCAGCATGTTTTGATGCCTTAGATCAGGGATTCCCAATCCTTTTTTTAATGCCTTCGACCAATGGACCCCTTTAAGCAAGGGGTCTGTGGACCTCAGGTTGGGAGCCCCTGCTTTAGATGAAATATGAATTTTGTAATTATGTCATTAGGTGCACCAAGATTCTCAGGTCTGGTTCTCATTTGTCATTGAATAATGCTATATTGTAACCCCTGGAGAAAGTCTTTCTAACTGTTCTGTCCTTAATACATTTATTGTGTGTGTGTATTGTACTTTTACATGCTATTGACATTCTTAACAATTTTTAAAAATTTTCCAGATCTCCAGCTGGGCTGTTGGTTCAGATGGTCATGCTGGTCCTATTTTGTTGAGTGGACAGCAGATCCACCTACAGCAGTCCCGATGTTCGTACTTTAAGCAGATTATCTTCTTTGGTCACCGCTATGGACCCGCAGTCAGCCAATGATCGGTCCCTTGGGCCATAATGTCCTGACACGGGACACACCGTGTGTGTTGTGTTTCTCGGATGTTATCTGGGCGGGAAGACTTCGGCTGTTAGCTCAGATGTGAAAAGTTTTATTCTTCATATATTTATGGAGTCTAGTTTATTAGTAACCTTTTCCTTCCTGTATTATAAAATGCCTTTATAAAAGCATGTTCCAAAGGTTCCCTCGAGCTTCTTAATTACATATTTATATCCCTATCCAGGAGGTTAAGTCCACACATTCAAATGTATTTTAATTTTATTGAGATACAGCGTGGAATAGGCCTTTCGAGCTGTGCTGCCCATTTACCCCCGATTTTATCCTCGCCCAATCATGGGGCAATTTACAATGATGAACCTACACAAGGTTAGGTCTTTGGACTGTGTGGTGGTTGGGGGGGACTGGAACTGGAGCACCCAGAGGAAACATACATGGAGCAAACATATAAACTCCTTTCAGGCAGCGACGGGAATTGAACCCAAGTCACTGGTACTGTAAACCATTGTGCTAACCACTACGTTACTATACAGCCCATGTAAGCGTTTAGTATTATAGCTTGAGTGCTTGGACAGTGGCAAAATTGTGATCTACTCATCCAAGGTGGCCTGAAGTCTGTGTAAGCACTAAGGCAACAGTGCCACCTACAGAAATGAAACCTGGAAATGTTCTACACATGGTGCCAGAGAGAGGTAATTCAGATTTCAAAATGAAACTTTTCATTAGAACTAGATTCCCTTCTAAGGAATTGGGGTTTGTGTTGAGAGTTTGGAAGGGAAGAGAATAAAAAGGGAGAATGTCTGGAATTGGGCAAGTTTGTATCTTAATCACCACTGCCATTTTAGACAGCATGAGACAAAGGAGCAGAAGTTGGCCATTCGGCCCATCGAGTCTGCTCCGCCATTCTATCATGAGCTGATCCATTCTCCCATTTAGTCCCACTCCCCCACCTTCGCACCATAACCTTTGATGCCCTGGCTACTCAGATACCTATCAATCTCTGCCTTAAATACACCCAATGACTTGGCCTCCACTGCCGCCCGTGGCAACAAATTCCACGGATTCACCACCCTTTGGCTGAAAAAATTTCTTCGCATCTCTGTTCTGAATGGGTGTCCTTCAATCCTTGAGTCATGCCTTCTCGTACTAGACTCCCCCATCATGGGAAACAACTTTGCCACATCCACTCTGTCCATGCCTTTCAACATTCGAAATGTTTCTATGCGGTCCCCCTCATTCTTCTAAACTCCAAGGAGTACAGTCCAAGAGCGGACAAACGTTCCTCATGTTAACCCTCTCATTCCCGGAATCATTCTAGTGAATCTTCTCTGTACCCTCTCCAAAGTCAGCACATCCTTTCTTAAATAAGGAGACCAAAACTGCACACAGTACTCCAAGTGAGGTCTTACCAGTGCCTTATAGAGCCTCAACATCACATCCCTGCTCCTATACTCTATTCGTCTAGAAATGAATTCGCCTTCTTCACCACCAACTCAACCTGGAGGTTAACCTTAAGGATATCCTGCACGAGGACTCCCAAGTCCGGTTGCATCTCAGAACTTTGAATTCTCTCCCTATTTAAATAATAGTCTGCCCATTTATTTCTTCTGCCAAAGTGCATAACCATACACTTTCCATCATTGTATTTCATTTGCTACTTCTTTGCCCATTCTTCCAATCTATCCAAGTCTCTCTGCAGACTCTCCGTTTCCTCAGCACCACCTATCATTGTATCATCAGCAAATTTAGCCACAAAGCCATCTATTCCATAATCCAAATCGTTGATGTACATTGTAAAAAGAAGCGGCCCCAACACGGACCCCTGTGGAACACCACTGGTAACTGGCAGCCAACCAGAATAGGATCCCTTTATTCCCACTCTCTGTTTCCTGCCAATCAGCCAACACTCTATCCATGTATGTAACTTTCCCGAAATTCCGTGGGCTCTTATTTTGTTTAGCAGCCTTATGTGCGGCACTTTGTCAAAGGCTTTCTGAAAATAAGGCATCTGGTATGGAAGCTGCTGCTTCACATTGGTGATGTTGTAGTTTGTGTTTGAGCAGAGGGCCCCTACGTCAAAAGTGGTGATGGCTTGCATCTGTGAAATCTGCCTGTCATGTTCCTGGGCTGCAGGAACAGAGTCATCTTTGCCAAATCTTTCACATTTCCACACCTTGTACTATTCTGTTGACATTTGAACTTCCTATTTCAGTTCCATTTTCTTAAATTTAAAGCTAAAATTAAATTTAATCTCATTCAGTAATCTGGGGTAAAAAGCTTGCTTTCTTGTATTTATAATCTTAATGGCCATTTGTAGTGCATTTGTAACCTATTGTAACTCAAAGATAAAATTAGCAGTAATCAGAAGTAGTCTTGTAATGACTTGGTGTGTGCAAATTTTCTGAAGGATAGCACAGTACTGCCAATATTGAGATTAAGATTGTGCTTATAAATACTCCAGGATATTTCAAACCTAACCATCAATTACCATTATTCACTTTCAGTAATTAGCTTCCCAAAGGCAACAGTAATTTTTATTGATTTGGATGATTCCTCACTGGTAATCAATCTAATTGTGTTGTGGTTCCGTTAGCAACAATCCCACCTCATCAAAACATGCAGGTTCAAGATCCACTCTGAGACTTGAGTTCCAAATCTAGGCTGATGCACCAGTAAAGAATTGTGAGGGATCTTGTACTTTAAAACAGTGAGTAGAATATTCGTTCGTGTCATAATCAGTATTTCCCTCTGTCAGCAGCTTGGTGCTCTTTTGTAGAGGTTTGTTGTGACCAAACTGGCTTTTTCTATGCTACAACAATGATTGTTCTTCGGAATCCTTCAATGGTTGTAAAGTGCTTTGTGACATTGAAGTGTGAAAACTGCTTTATGCGTACAAATCTGTCTTTTGAAGAATGTAGAATTTTATTTGCACAGATATTTTGTTTTTCGAACATAGTTCTGCACATTGGCCTTGGCTGGAGATTAGACAGTTTTACTGAGTGGTTCACATTCAACTGTGCCCTTCAGATTCAGAATCAGAATCAGGTTTAATTGCACCAGCATATGTTGTAAAATTTGTTAACTTAGCAGCGGCAGTACAATGTAATACATGATAATATAGGAAAAAACTGAATTGCAATCAATCTATCAAATAAGTGGGTGCACGCGTATATACAATGTCTATAAAAAGTATTCACCCTTCTCCTCCCTCCCCCCCCCCGCCAGAAGTTTTCATGCTTTATTGTTTTACAGCATTCAATCACAGTGGATTTAATTTGGCTCTTTTGATACTGATTAACAGAGGAAAAAAAAACTTGTGTTGAAGTGAAAACAGATCTCTACAAAGTGATCTAAATTAATTACAAATATAAAACACAAAGTAGTTGATTACATAAGTATTCACCCTAAGTCAGTATTTAGTAGATGCACTTTTGGCAGCAATTGTAGCCTTGAGTCTGTGTGGGTAGGTCTCTATCAGCTTTGCACATCTGGACACTGCAATATTTCCCCATTATTCTTTATAAAATTGCTCAAGCTCTGTCGGATTGCATGGGGATCGTGAGTGAACAGCCCTTTTCAAGTCCAGCCACAAATTGGATTGAGGTCTGGACTCTGACTTCGCCACTCCAGGACATTAATTTTGGTTTTTAAGCCATTTCCTGTGTATCTTTGGCTTTATGCTTGGGGTCATAGTTTTGCTGGCAAACAAGCTCAAGTTGTAGTTCTCTTGCAGACTACATCAGGTTATCCTCCAGGATTTCCCTGTATTTTGCGGCATTCATTTTATCCTCTGCCTTCACGAGCCTTCCAGGGCTTGCTGCAGTGAAGCATTTCCCACAGCATGATGCAGCCACCACCATGCTTCAAGGAAGGAATAGTGTGCTTTTGATGATGTGTGGTGTTTGGTTTATGCCAAAAATAGCATTTAGTCTGATAACAAAAAAGCTCAATTGTGATTTCATCAGATCATAGAACCTTCCAGCTGACTTCAGAGTCTCCCACATGCCTTCTGGCAAACTCTAGCCGAGATTTCATGTGCTTTTCTCCCCCAGGTGGCTTTCTCTTTGCCACCCTCCCATAAAGCTGTGATAGTGAAGCACCCAGGCAACAGTATATGTGCAGACTCTCCCATCTCAGCCACTGAAGCTTGTAACTCCTCCAGACCTCTTGCTGGCCTCACTCACTAGTCTCCTTGCATGGTGACTCAGTTTTTGAGACTGCCTGCTCTAGGAAAATTTACAGTTGTGTCATATTCTTTCTATTTCTTGCTGATTGACGTAACTTACGATTCGCCTACCCCCCCTACAAATCGCCTACCGACGCAACTGATCGATGGGTGACACAATAGCCGCTGCTCTACATACTGTTCTTATACATCTGGAGAAGAAGGATGCTTATGTGAGAAACTGTTCAGCATTCAACACCATGATTCCATCCAGGCTTGACAGGAAGCTCAGAGACCGAGACCTTGGCCTTGACCTTGCCTTGTGCATCTGGATCTTGGACTTCCTGTCAGATCGCCGGCAGGTGGTAAGAGTGGGCTCCCTTGCCCACACCTCTTTGACTCTCAACACAGGAGCCCCTCAGGGCTGTGTACTAATTCACCTCCTTTACTCCCTATATAGCCATGACTGTGTTGCCACCCACAGCTCTAATCTGATAATTAAATTTGCCAACGACACTACATTGATTGACCTAATCTCAAACAATAATGAGATGGCCTACAGGGAAGAAGTAATCTCTGTGACACAATGATATCAAGAAAACAACCTCTCCCTCAATGTCACAAAAACAAAAGAGCTGGTTGTGGACTACAGGAGGAATGGAGATTCCTATTGACATCAATGGATCTGGGGTTGAGAGGGTGAACAGCTTTAAATTCCTCGGCATCCACATCACCGAGGACCTCACGTGGTCTGTACATACCGGCTGGGTGGTGAGAAAAGCACAACAGTGCCTCTTTCACCTCAGATGGTTGAGGAAGTTTGGTATGGGCCACAGGGGCACAATTGAGAGCATCCTGACTGGCTGCATCACTGCCTGGTATGGGAACTGTACATACCTTAATCGCAGGATTTTGCAGAGAGTGGTGCGGACAGCCCAGCGCATCTGTAGTTGTGAACTTCCCATGATTCAGGACATTTACAAAGACAGGTGTGAAAAAAGGGCCCGTAGGATCGTTGGGGACCTGAATCACCCCAACCACAATCTACTCCAGCTGCTACCATCTGGGAAATGGTACCACAGCATAAAAGCCAGGACCAACAGGCTCCAGGACAGCTTCTTCCACCAGACTGATTAACTGACGCTGATTTGAGTGTATTTTTATGTTACATTGTTTGTTCTATTTATTATAAATTATTATAAATTACTATGATTGCACATTTAGATGAAGATGAAACGTAAACATTTTTACTACTCATGTATGTGAAGGATGTAAGAAATGAAGCAATTCAATTCAATTCAATTCTGTACTCCAAGAGAGTGACTTGGAAACTTTCTTGTATCCATCTCCTGACTTGAGCTTTTCAATAACCTTTTTGTGAAGTTGCTTGGATTTTTCATTTGTCGTCTTGGTATATGTATATGTATTTCTAAATGGACATTGAGCCCATGATTGAGTGTGAGTGAGAGACAGATAGAGGCAGGCAGAGGGGCAGAGAGAGTGAGAAAGATCATATATTCTGTCACTCTGTGTGTGTGTGTGTGTGTGTGTGTGTGTGTGTGTGTGTGTCTCTCTCTCTCTCTCCTCACCCCCCTCTCTGTGTCTGTCTGTCTGTCTCTCTCTCTCTCCTCTCTCTCTCCTCTCTCTCTCCTCTCTCTCTCCTCTCTCTCTCCTCTCTCTCTCCTCTCTCTCTCCCCTCTCTCTCCTCTCTCTCTCTCCCCTCTCTCTCCTCTCTCTCTCCCCTCTCTCTCCCCTCTCTCTCTCCTCTCCCCTCTGTCTGTCTGTCTCTCTCTCTCACTCATACTCAGTCGTGGGTTCAATGTCCATTTAGAAATCAGATGGCAGAAGGGAAGAAGCTGTTCCTGAATCGCTGAGAGTGTGCTTTCAGGCTTCTGTACCTCCTACCTGATGGTAACAATAAGAAGAGGACATGTCCTGAATGATGGGGATCCTTAATGAGGTATTGCTCCTTGAAGGTGTCTTGGATACTATAGGGGCTGGTACCCATGATGGAGCTGACTAATGCTCTAAGTCTGATATCTTTTTTTTAATCCCACAGATGGTGCGTGTAGCATGGCTGTTCTTATTTTCCAAATTCATTGAACTGTTTGACACAGTGAGTATGACAATTTTTTTTGGCCTTCTGTGATTGATAGAACTAAGGATCAATTTGTTTCAAATTCAATAAATTGTAATCTACCTTTAAGTCTCTGCACAGTTTCTGTGTGTTCTTTATTTTCTTTTTAAACCAAAAGATTACCAGCTACCAGTTTCCTCTACTGAGTGGACACTGTATCAGGTTACAATGGGAATTTTTGCTTTACCGGGTGTCCTTGCAGTGTAGACTGGGTTGGGATATTGGCACATAACTGGAGTCTCCTTCAGATTTAATTAGCTCCACCAATTAAATAAAACTCCTCCTCTTCATTTCATCATACTTTCTTCTTCCTCCCTCAATCCAAGCCACTGCCCTCTTCACCATCCCTACGCAAAGCCAGGTATATGATTGTCAAATAACTGATTTATTTCTTTATTGTCCACTCTTTTTCAGGAATTGGGTGCATTGGCAAGCCCAGCATGTATTATTGTGTAAATGTCAACCTAGGGAATTTAAGCTTGTAATGTTAATAACATATTCAGAAAATTTGGATCATTTGAGTGCAATTACAGGTCAACAGTGATGAAGGAACAGTGCTATAGTTCCATATCAAGATGGTACAGGGCTTGCAGGGAAGTGTGCAAGTTCCTCTTTCTGGAGTAGGCATGGCAACTAACAGCACTACACCTTGTAGCTGGCAGACACTGATGGGGAAATGGGTACTTGGAGGTTCATCAGACAGGCTGCATTTTCAGGCTCTTCATATAATGTGGTTATGGGTCAGGAAACATCAATGTTTTGTGATCATGAATGCTTTGAGCTTAACACCAATTTGCATGTGAGATTACTTTGATTTCATTTTTCATGATCTAGGTACATTGGCAAGTCCAACGTATTATTGTGGTACAAACTTTATCAAAGCAACTTGGATTCTGAGAGGAGATTCTGTACAGCTGTGCAAGATCATGACTGATTAAGATGACTGGCCAGCAGGAGGCAAAGAGTAGGAATAAAGGGGGTCTTTTCTGTTTGGCTGCAGGTGACTAGTGGTGTTGTTCAGGGGTCAGTGTTGGGACCGGTTCTTTTCAGTTATACTGCACGTCAGTGGTTTGGACGACGGAAGTGAGGGCTTTGTGGCCAGTTTGCGGATGACATGAAGGTAGGTCGAGGGGCAGATTGTGCTGAGGAAGCAGGGAGTTTGCAGAAGGACTTGGATTAGGGAAATGGGCAAAGAAGTGGCAGATAGAATATGGTGAAGTGTATGTTTGCACTGTGGTAGAAAGAATAAAGGTGTAGCCTTTTTTCTAAACATGGAGAAATTCAAAAATCAGAGGTGCAGAGGGACTTGGGAACCCACATGCAGGATTCCCTAAAGGTTAACCTGCAGGTTGAGTGAGTGCTGAGGAAGGCAAATGCAATGTTAACATTCATTTCAAGAAGACTATAATATAAAAGCAAGAATGTAATGCTGAAGCTTAGTAAGACTTTGGACAGACCGCACTTGGAGTATTGAGAGTAGTTTCCCCTTATTTAATAAAAGATGTGCTGGCATTGAGGGGATCCAGAGGAGGTTCACGAGTATGATTCCAGGAATGAAAAGGTTAACCTATGAGGAGCATTTGCTGGCTCTGTGTTAGTATTTGCTGGAGATTAAAAGAATGAGGGATGTGGATCTCATTGAAACCTCTCGAATATTGAATGGCCTGGATAGTGTGGATGTGGAGATGATGTTTTCTATGGTGGGGGATTCTTGGACTAGAGGGGACAAACTCAGAAAGGAGGGATATCCATTTAGAACAGAGATGAGGGAGATCTTTAGCTAAATGGTAGTGAATCTGTAGAATTCATTGCCGCAGGTGGCTGTGGAGGCCAAGAAAGAAGGTAAATTTCACAATGGGGCAAAAAACATTCTTTTTACAATAGTGATTTTATAATACTTAGTAGTTTGCTTGTTACCTGCCCTTACCACCACTGATTTGGAGGAAGGGTGACCTACAATGGCACTGATAGTCCCATTGGATCTCTGAATGCTTCATTAATGTAACTGCATTCATATGTTGATATGATTTGCACAGTAATGAGATTACCTTTGATTCATTGTTTGCTTCATGCCCAGTACACTGGTTGATATGAACCTGTTCAAACATCTTAGGTATTCTTTGTCCTGCGGAAGAAGAACAGTCAGATTACCTTTCTTCACATATTCCACCATTCAGTAATGCCATGGACCTGGTGGTGGGGTGTCAAGTTTGGACCAGGTACACAGAATGAGCTTTGATTATTTGACGCTTTATTTTATTGAGCTAAATGAATAGCAACATTTGGTACATGTACAGTACTTCGTTATAATGCCTGCTGTGTTTCTTGCAGGTGGTATGGGATCCTTCCATGCCATGGTGAACTCCATCGTCCATGTCATCATGTACTTCTATTATGGTCTGTCTGCAGCTGGCCCAGCGTTTCAGAAATATCTCTGGTGGAAAAAGTATATGACAGCAATCCAACTGGTCAGTACTGCAATCTTGGCATCTAGATGTTATGTGAATGGGTGTGTCTAGTACCCCTCTTTAATGTAGATCATTATGTAACGCTCAGTTACATTGGCTCGTATATGTTTAGGGGAAATCCCACCCAGCACCTGCCTCAACGCTTCCCACGGAGTCAGTTGCCGTCCGAATCAATCCCAAACATCAATCATCAGCCAGCACACCCAGTACATTTTACCAAGTACACTTTATAGATATTATTAATTCTATGACATTAATATAAATTCGATACAGAAAAGGACGTAATAAAAAAAAAAGGCGCCAAGACTTATCGAAGTTCTTTGCGCGCAACCGTTGGAGCTCAATCGATTCCTGTCGACTCACAGCTCGGGACCGCCCGGAGTGATCGACCAGAGCCTTTCCGCACATCCGCCGTCCTCCCTGTCTCTCCTCCGAGTCCCCTCCAAAAACCCCGTCCACCGTCCTTCCCGTCTCTCCTCCGACTCCCCACCAAAACCCCGTCCCCAGTCATATGATACAGCATGGTATCCGAAAACAAAACGATACATGACCACCCATTGGCTAATAGCACCCTGCTGTCTGTATTAACCTAATCAAGTGTCTAGCTAGAGACTTTCTCAGCATTTAACATAACAAAGAAGCATTCCCCAGTATAACATAACAAAGAAGCCATTTTAAATTTAACATACAAGAAGAAGAAAGACCCCATACAATGACTTGATAAGAGGAAGTGAGATGCTTGACTTCACTTTTTTTTTCAGGAATAGGTGGTGGGAAACATGTAGCACGGAGGCTGTTTGAACTGTTAGTTGAGCCGGTTCTCATTAAGGATGAGCAGTATGGAAAGGCTAAATGAAAATTTCTTTAAAAATTGTCCAGGTTAAGAAAATCTGCTGATGAGAAAGATGCATTTTATGCAACATGTCATGATTCACAAATTACTCTGTTGCCTAAGATCTAATTTAAAGTATAGACAGGTAATGATGATTGTGGTTCCAGAAAGCGAAGCAATATTTGGTCACACAAGGTCACACAACCAGCAGTGAAATAGTTTCCAACTCGTCAGTTGTTGATGTTGGATAGAATCATAGACTTTTATCACAAGCCGGTTGGCTTGTTGTTACAACATACCAATTATTCCCCAAAGACCTTGTTTTTTCATCCCTTACAGATATTTACCCAGTTTTGTACTGAATGTTATTCAATAGTCTTCCAACACTTTCTATCTGATGATTTTTCTTAGAAATCCTTTATTTAGCACACATAGATCAGGATATATCTAGTTATCATTTGCCGTTGTAACTAGTTTTTTCTCTTATTCTCATTTTTGGAGAGTTATTATTTAAGGGATAATTATTGACATGGAGAATCTCCCTACTACGTTGGCTTTTACATTCAGGGGTGATACATAGTTCAAAATTTTCCGAGCGATTTTTCCCTCTGTTGAGGCAGGGATAGGTTGGTAGAGTGAAGGACCCATGGTTGACAAGAGAAGTGGAGCATCTAATCAAGTGGAAGAAGGAAACTTATTTAAGGTTTAGGAAGACCATAAGATATAGGAGCAGAAGCATGGCTGATCCAATTCTTCCAGTCATCCCCACTCCCCTGCCTTCTCCCCATACCCTTTGATGCCCTGGCTAATTAAGAACCTATCTATCTCTACCTTAAATGCACCCGATGACTTGGACTTCAGAGCCACTTGTGGCAACAAATTCCACAGATTTACCACCCTCTGACTAAAGTAATTTCTTTGCATCTCTGTTCTAAATGGATGTCCTTCAATCCTGAAGTCATGCCCTGTTGTCCTAGACTCCCCTGTCACAGGAAATAACTGTTCAGGCCTTTTAACATTTGGAATGTTTCTATTAGATGCCCCTCCCCTCATTCTCCTGAACTCCAGGGAATACAGCCCAAGAGTTGCCAGATGTTCCTCATACGGTAACCCTTTCATTCCTGGAATCATTCTCGTGAATCTTCTCTGAACCCTCTTCAATGTCAGTATATCCTTTCTAAACTAAGGAGCCCAAAACTGCACACACTACTCCAAGTGTGGTCTCATAAGTGCCTTATAGAGCCTCAACATCACATCCCTGCTGTTATATTCTATACCTCTAGAAATGAATGCCAACATTGTATTCACCTTCTTCACCACTGACTCAACCTGGAGGTTAACATTAAGGGTATCCTGCACGAGGACTCCCAAGTCCCGTTGCATCTCAGAACTTTGAATTCTCTCCCCATTTAAATAATAGTCTGCCCGTTTATTTCTTCTGCCAAAGTGCATAACCATACACTTTCCAACATTGTATTTCATTTGCTACTTCTTTGCCCATTCCCCTAAACTATCTAAGTTTCTCTACAGGCTCTCTGTTTCCTCAATACTACCTGTTTCTCCACCTATCTTTGTATTATCGGCAAATTTAGCCGAAGTCCATTAATCGCGTAGTGCACATCGTTGACATACATCATAAAAAGCAGCATCCCAACACCAACCCCTTTGGAACTCCACTGGTAACCTGCAGCCAGCCAGAATAGGATCCCTTTATTCCCACTCTGTTTTCTGCCGACCAGCCAAAGTTCCACCCAGGCTAGTAACTTCTCTGTAATTCCATGGGCTCTTATCTTGCTGAGCAGCCTCGTGTGTGGCACCTTGTCAAAGACCTTCTGAAAATCCAAGTGCATCACATCTATTGCATCTCCTTTGTCTACCCTGTTTGTAACTTCCTCAAAAAACTGCAGTAGGTTAGTCAGGCAAGATTTTTCTTTCTGGAAACCATGCTGGCTTTGGCCTATCCTGTCAGGTGCGTCCAGGTTCTCCGTAATCTCATCCCTAACAATCGATTCCAACAACTTCTGAATCACTGATGTCAGGCTAACAGGTCTATAGTTTCCTTTCTACTGTCTCCCACCCTTCTTAAATAGCGGAGTAACATTTGCAATTTTCCAGTCATCCGGTACAATGCCAGAATCTATCTGTTTTTGAAAGATCATTGTTAATGCCGCCACCATCTCTCCAGCTGCTTCCTTCAGAATCAGAGAGAACATTCCATCAAGTCCAGGAGATTTATCCACCCTCAGACCATTAAGCTTCCTGAGCATGGATCAGAAGGATCAGACAGGGCTTTAATAAGGAACATAAGGAACTTGGGAGAGCTCGAAGATGACATGAAAAGTCCTTGGTGTGTAGGATTAAGGAAATCCGCAAGGTGTTCTCCATGTACAGTATGTGAAAAACAGGAGGATGACTAGACCAGAGAGTAGGACTGATCAGGGGAACAAAGGGGAAATGTGCCTGGAGTTAGAAAAAGTCCTTAAGGAATACTTTGTTAGAGGGGATGTTTACAAAATGAGAGATCAGCCAATAACACACTCATTTGGTGGAACATCTCAAGGTTAAAAAAGAGAATGTGCTGGAAGTTTTGAAAAATATTAGGATAGATAAGTCCTGCGATATACCCCAGGTAGCTATCGGAAGCAAAAAAAGAGACTACTGAGCTTTTGGTGGTGGGCTTTGTGCCCTCACTAGCTACAGGAGTAGTATCAGAAGATTGAAGGTAAGCAGCTAGAAGTCTTGGTACGTATTGGTACCAACAACAGAGGTAGAAAACGGGAGGAGGTCCTGAAAGAAGAATACTAGGAGTTAGGATAGAAGCTGAGAAGCAGGACCTCAAGGGTAGTAATGTCGGGATTGCTGCCTCTGCCACGCAACAGTGAGGATAGGAATAGAATGAGATGGCAGATCAATACATGGCTGAATAATTGAAGCAGGGGGCAGGGATTCAGCTTTGTGGATAATTGGGACCTCTTCTGGCACAGGTGGGACCTGAACAAGAGGGACAGGTTGCACTTGAATCCAAGGGGAAGCAACCTTCTTGCAGGCAGGTTTATTTGAGCTGTTGGGGGTGGTTTGAACTAATATGGCAGGGGAATGGGAACCAGTATGGTAGAGCTGAGGATGAGCCTGCAGGTTTACATGTAGATGATGAATGTAACATGAATGTAAGGAAGGATAAGCCGATAATTGTGTACAAATGCAGACAATAAAGAGTTAAATTGTAGCACAGAGGCAAACTTCAATAAGGCTAAGAATACGGGATTGAAGTTGCTGTATTTAAATGCGTGTAGCATGTGGAATGAGCTGGATGAACACATGGCGCAATTAGAGATAGGTTGTGACGTTGTGGCATCACTGAGTCGTGGCTGAAAGAAAGTCATAGTTGGGTGCTTAACATCAAAGGATATACTTTGTATCAAAAGGACAGGCAGGAAGGCATAGGTGGTGGTGTGGCTCTGTCGCTAAGAGGTGGAATTACATCGTTAGAAAGAGGTGACCTAGGATCAGAGAATGTTGAAGCTTTGTGGGTAGAGTTAAGAAACTGCAAGGGTTAAAAACAAAAATGGGAATCATATATATAGGCCTCCATATAGTAGTCAAGATGTAGGGCTGAGCTTGCAGAGGGAGCTGGAAAAGGCGTGGAATGAGGATAATGACATTGCCCAGGTGGATTGGAGGAGGACACCGGCAGGGATGACGGCAGAGCAGAAATGACCGAAGTTTCTGGGAATAGGGAAATTTTGCCTGACAAATCCGTTAGAGTTCTTCGAGGAAGTAACAAGCAGGGTGGACAAAGGAGAGGCAGTGAATGTCATTTACTTGGATCTTCAGAAGGCATTTGACAAGGTGCCATACATGAGGTTGCTTAACAAGATAAAATCCTGTGGCTTTACAGGAAAGATACTGGCGTGTATAGAGGAATGGCTGACAGGCAGGAGGCAGCGAGTGGAATAAAAGGGGCCTTTTCTGGTTGGCTGCCAGTGAGTAGTGGTGTTCCTCAGGGGTCAGTATTGGGACAGCTACTTTTCCCATTGTTTGTCAGTGATTTAGATAATGGAATTGATGGCTTTGTGGCAAAATTTGTGGATGATACAGAGATGGGTAGAGGAGTAGGTAGTGCTGAGGAAGCAATATGATTGCAGCAGGACCTGGACAAATTGGAAGAATAGGAAATAAAGTGGCAGATGGAATACAGTGTTGGGAAATACAAACGGTATATGATAATGCATTTTGATAAAAGAAACAATAGTGTGGACTATTATCTACATGGGAAGAAGGTTCAAATATTAGAGATGCAGAGGGAGTTGGGAGTCTTTGTGTAAGACTCCCTAGAAGGTTAATTTACAGGTTAAGTCTGTGGTAAAGGAGGCAAATGCAATATTAGCATTTATTTTAAGGGGAGTAGAATATCAAAGCAAGTAGATAATGTTGAGGCTTTATAAAGATGTTTGTGAAGCTGCACTTGGAGAATTGTGAACAATTTTGGGTCCCATATCTGAGAAAGGATGTGTTGTCATTGGAGAGAGTCTATGGGAGGTTCACGAGGATGATTCTAGGAGTGAAAGTGGTAGCATATGAGGAGCATTTGATGCTTTGGGCCTATACTCACTGGAATTTAGATGAATGTGGGGGAATCGTATTGAAACCCACCAAATGTTAAAAGGACTAGACAGTGTGGTTGTGGAGTGATTTCTCCTATGGTGGGGATATCCAGAACTAGAAGGCACAGCCTCAAAGTTGAGAGGTGACCTTTTAGAACAGAAGGAAGGAGGAATTTTTTTTAGCCAGAGTGTAGTGAATCTGTGGAATGCTCTGCCACAGACTGCGGTGGAGGCCAAGTTTGTGAGCATATTTGAAGCGGAAGTTGATTGTTTCCTGATTGGTCAGGGCACCAAAGGACATGGCAAGAAGACAGGTGTATGCGGTTGAGTGGAATCCAGGGTCAGCCATGATGAAATAGCGGAGCAGACTTGATGGGCTGAATGGCTTAATTCTGCTCCTATGTCTTGTGGTCTTATTGGAGAGAAGCAAATGTTATTTCTTTATTCAAGAAAGGTAATAGGGATGATCCTGGGAATTGTAGACAAGTGAGCCTTATATCAGTGGCAGGGAAACTATTGGAAAGGATTCTTAGAGACAGGATCTACTAGCATTTGGAGATGCATAGTCTGATTAGGGATAGTCAACATGGATTTGTGATGTCCAATTTGTGCCTGATAAGGCTGATTGTATTCCCTGAGGCAGTGCAAAGCAAATTGAAGATAATGGTGGATGTGGTGTATATGGATTTTAATAAGGTGTTCGACAAGGTTTCCTATGGTAGACTCATTCAGAAAGTCAGGAGGAGTTGGATTCTGTGAAACTTGGTTGTGTGGATTCAGAACTGGCTTTCCAAAAGAAGGCAGAGGGTGGTTGTAGATGGAGTGTTTTCTGCCTGGAGTTTGGTGATTAGTGGTGTTCTACAAGGATCTGTTCTTGGACCCCTGCTCTTTGTGACTAAGATGAGGAAGTGAAAGGATAAGTTAGTGAGTTTTCAGGTGACACAGAAGTTGGTGGAGCTGTGGACAGTGTAGCAGGTTGTTGTAGGTTACAATGGGATATTGATAGAATGCAGAGCTGGCTAAGAAGTGGCAGATAGATTTCAATCTGAAGAAGTGTGAAGTGTCAATCTTGAAAGCAGAGTATGAACCGAAGGATCTTGGGGTCCATGTCCATCGATCCCTCAAAGTTACCACAGAAGCTGATAGGGTGGTTAAGAAAGTGTATGACGTGTTGACTTTTATTGGTTGAGGCTGTGTTCAAGAGCCATGAGGTAGTGTTGCAGCACTATTAAACTCTGATTAAACTTCAGTTCTGGTTGCCTCATTATAGGTAGGATGTGGATCTTTTGAGAGGGTGTAGAGATTTACCAGCATGCTGACTGGATTGGAGGACATGATTTATGAGGAAAGGTTGAATGAGCTTGGGGTTTTCTCTTTGGAAAGAAGGGGGATGAGAGGAGACCTGATTGGAATGTATAAGATGATAAGAGACATAGAGCCTTTCTTCAGTGCCTGTTTCAAAGGGTGGTGATGGCTAAAATGCGAGAGCATAATTTTAAGCTATTGGAGGAAAGTATAGGGGATGTTGAAGTAGGTTTTTAATAACACAGTGGTAAGTGCATGGAGCTCACTGCCGGGTTGGTGGTAGAGGCAGATACATAAGGGACATTTAAACGACTCTTAGATAGGCACATGATGAAAGAAAAATGTAGTGCTGTATGGGAAGGAAGGATTAGATTAATCTTAGAGTAGGTTAAAAGATCAGCACAACATTGTGGGCTGTAGGGCCTGTAGTGTGCCGTACTTGTTTGATCAAACATTGAAACAACTTTCAGTAGTGAAAACAATATTGAGCCTAATATCTGTATTAATCTCTGCTGAGGGGGATAAAGACAGCAATAAATTTGTCCTTCTGAGTTCAACTGGTTCCTGTTGGTATACTATCCTGTGACTATTGTAGCACGTGTTTAACGTTTTACCTTTTCCTTTTCCATATCTTTCAGGTCCAATTCATTGTTGTCTCACTGCATGTCACCCAGTACTACTTCATGGATCATTGTGATTACCAGTTCCCCATTATCATCCATCTTGTGTGGATGTATGGAACATTTTTCTTCATCCTTTTTTCCAATTTCTGGTACCAGGCCTACACCAAAGGCAAGAGGTTGCCCAAGAACACGGAGCACAAACGCAAAGCAGCTGTGAAGAATGGCAAGCCAGCAGCAGAAAACGGTGGGCACTTGCTGGAAAATGGGGAGGTGATGAATGGGAAAGTGAAGACAAAGTAATAACGAATAACTTTTTTAATAAATGCCGATTATTGTATTTTTGTGTTTTGGAAAGTTTTCAGGAGGGTGGGCGCAGCAAGTATCCGGTTTTGAACTTGACTTGAGAATTTCATGCAGCCGATTAATCACTTTGGCACCCTGTTGGCATTTAACCTGGGGAAAGAAGTCTGACCTAATGTTTTAAGGATCCTGTGTAATTAACAAATGGCTTGTGGTTAATCAAGTCTGGAATTTGTTTGGAATCATTGCACTGGTTTAATTGACATTGGAAGTGCAAGGATAATGCAGACTGTATGACATGGGAGAGGAATATCTACGCCTCTGACTAAAAGGCCAGATCAGTGCTGGTCTGTGTTTGAGGCTAGTCTTGGATGTGCTCTGTTTAGAGAAGGTTGAATGTGGAATTTTTCAGCCTTTTATCCCACTCTACCAGTGTTGGATGTAATAATTCCTCCAGATCTGCAAAGAACTAAATGTGTAATGGTGTTGCCTTTTAACCCTTCCTCTGAAAACCTGCAATTAAACCCATAATGCTGTTGATACTACCCACCATCATGCTGTGCAGTTGAAAGTTATGTCAGAGTGCTCTGAAATGGCCCACTTGGTTGGGTCTGTCTTTATTAATTTATAATGCCTAGTTTTAAAAAAAAGCATCAGTCTCCATCAATATATGTAACATACTAAATATAATTAGTTATTTTACAAATTTTTATTTGCTTTAATCTACCACTGTTACTGTATATTTTGGGAAGGAAGGAAATCACAATATTTAAAAGAAATGGCTGCCTAGTGGGACAGTGTTAATGTTTACCATACAGCAGGGATCAGATTTTATTAATGTTTTGGGGCAGGGAGGACAGTCAGTTAAGATCCTTCCCTGACTTGCTAGATATCCTGTAGATGGTGAAGCCCATGAGTAGCTCCTTTCCTTTTGATCTGTTATTACTGGGGACTGAACAATATGCCAAATGAGAGAGGGTTCTCAAAACTCTGTAGTGTGTCGTAGTTGAATGCTGGCGAGGTCTACTGAGATGGATACTGTGACTACAACTAGCTACGTACTTGCGTAGCAGACACCAATCTTTTTTGGAAAAAAGACTTCACTGTTAACAGGTGCTGATCAATTAGTATTGCTCACATATTCCTCATTACTTTGTTCAGAATTACCTTAATCTTCTGTTTACTATCCCAACCCAAGGCTGCAGATAAAGGAGTTGGGTTGATGCTTTGTACACATCTTCCCCCCCCTTGTGGTAGGTGCCAGCTGTCTGTGGTGATGAGCGTTATGTGAAGCTGTCCTTGGCGATAAATTGCTGATGGCACACCTCAGTTATAGAGCTCTATTAGAGTTTTAAGTACAATGCCTAAAGCAGTACAGCTACATCTTTAGTTCTTTGCAAATCATTTTCAGACAGTTAAAACAGATCCCCGTGAGAAAAAAAAACAGTGAAGGAAAATCTCTGGGATTATGATATCACAGGAGCAAGTTCCAATAGGAATTCTCTGACACTGAAATAAACTCAATTTCAAAACTCAACGTGTGTGTTTTTATATTTAGTAGAATAGGGATCGTCTGCTGGCTTGCTTTATTACAGCTCACATTTCAAGTGCAGAGGCTTATCCTTTGAATTATCTGTTATTCCTCTTTATTAGTGATTTTTTAAAATCTGTTGCCACTGTGGAATTTTGCTTCACATAATCTCATTTGTGTTAATTCCTGTACCTGAGAGGTATCGGAGAATACATGTTTCTTATCCAATTTTATGTTAGAATAATTGAATCCCCATTGATATAAGGTTGCCATCATATGTGAAGAGATGCCAGCTGTACATGGAGAAATGCTGAATGTTTTTATTTAAGTTTCCAAGATTTAAAAAAAATTAATGCATTTTGTTTCAAAATCACTCCCACCCCTTAGAGGCACCAGGACTTCACTGACTGGAGTAAATTTTGAATATACTCAATTGGATAAAACTGTGTGAGGCACAATGGGTCATCACAAGTGATGTTAAATTCACCATAATCTCTGACCCCCCAGTGTTTTGCTCCACATCTTACCATGCCAAATTTCCATTTCCAGTGCACTAGTGTAAAGGAGAATGAAATAATTGTTACTGTGGATTTGATGCAGCACAAGTAAGGTAACTTGTAAACCAGGGGTAGGCAACCTTAAGCACAAATGATTTTCTAGCATGCGTTATTCATTCGAGGCAAAACATAACTAGATGTATTTAAATGGATAATTCCCATATTTCACGTTTTTTATGGCATTTATCTGGCCCACTGTCGGCTCATGAATACGCGATCCGGCCCACAGAGGCAAAAGGTTGCCGACCCCATATGTCCATAAAGTGATGCTGGGTACAAGAATGCCTGTATGTAAGGTGACTGACAGGAAATGATAAAGTAGTGGTGGTTGGGAGTGTGGAGTGGGTGGTGTGTTATTCAGCCCTACTGCTTTTGAGTGTGGTTGTCCTGGCGTGGACACTTCCAGCCTCCTCCCTGATGGAGTGTGACAAACAGTCTATGGAATCAGAAGCAAAGAATCTACTGCATCCCTCCAGCAGTTTGTCAAGGTGAGGCCTTACCCAGTACATTTGGGAAAAATCCTTCAGGAAATATGGCTACCCCTCCACGAGAGTTAAAGTAACCCTCATTCACATTACTGCACACTCATCACCCCTCACTGTCAGTACAGAGAGGAGTTCCCTTGGTTCTCAACTTTCAGCCTGCCAGACAATGTGTTCAGTACATTATCCTTTTGCCAGTTCTGTCAGCTGCAACAGAATCCTGTCACCAGTCACATCTTCCCATCCCCATTCACTTCTGCTTTCTATCTGTGATGCTCTAGTTTGCTGCTCTCTACCCACCTCCTACCACTTCCCAACTGGTTCTACCTGTGCACTGTTACCATGTTAGGAATGTGGAACAGCAGCTGGATGACCTTTGACTCGTAAGGGAGAATGAGGCAGTCATAGATGAGAGCTACAGGGAGGTAGTCATACCTAGGCTGCCAGAAGCAGGTTGTTGGGTGACAGAGGGGGGAAAGCGAAGGTGAGTAGACAGGTAGTGCAGAACAACCCTGTGGCCATTCCCCTGAATAATAAGTTTACCGTCCTGGATATGATTGGCGGGGACGACCAGCCAGGTGTGAGCTGCAGTGGCAGGGCCTCTGGCACTGAGTCTGACCCTGTGGTGCAGAAGGGTGGGATGGAGAAGAGGAGAGCTGTCATCATTGCAGACTCTATAGTCAGGGGAGCAGACAGGAGATTTTGTGGACGTGAGAAGGACACCCGCATGGTTTGTTGCTTCCCGGGTGCCAGGGTCCAGGATGTCTCTGACCGGGTGCACAACATCCTGGTACGAGAGGGAAAACAACCAGAAATCATGATACATGTTGGTACCAACGACATAGGCAGGAAGAGGGATGAGGTCCTGAAGTGTGAGTTTCAGGAACTAGGTAGAAGGCTGAAGAACAGGACCTCAAGGGTGACGTTCTCAGGATTGCTGCCAGTGCTACGTGATAGTGATGGTAAGAAATGGAGGAGATGGCAGATGGCTGAGGAGTTGGTGCAGGGAGCAGGGTTTTAGATTTTTGGATCATTGGGATCTCTTCTGGGGAAGGTGGGACCTGTACAGATTAGATGAGTTGCACCTGAACTCGAGGGGGAGCAATATCCTTGCAGGTAGGTTTGCTAGCTTGGTTCCAGAGGGTTTAAACTAATTTACAAGGGGGATGGGATCCAGACAGATAGAGCAGTGAAAGGAGTGCATGGAGTAAAGCCAGATCTAACATATAGAGAGGCTTTGAGGAAAGAGAAGCAGAATAAACGGTGCAAAGGTAGGAAGGTAGAAGGGCTAAAGTGCGTGTACTTCAGTGCAAGAAGCATCAGGAACAAAGGTGATGAACTGAGAGCTTGGATACATACATGGAATTATGATGTAGTGGCCATTACAGAGACTTGACTGGCACCAGGGCAGGAATGGATTCTCAATATTCCTGGATTTCAGTGCTTTAAAAGGGATGGGGGGGGTGGAAGGGGTGGCATTATTGGTCAGGGATACTATTGCAGCTACAGAAAGGGTGGGTAATGTAGCGGGATCCTCTTTTGAGTCAGTATGGGTGGAAGTCAGGAACAGGAAGGGAGCAGTTACTCTATTGGGAGTATTCTATAGGCCCCCTGGTGGCAGCAGAGATACTGAGGAGCAGATTGGGAGGCAGATTTTGGAAGGGTGAAAAATAACAGGGTTGTTATCATCAGTAACTTTAACTTCCCTAATATTGATTGGCACCTGATTAGCTCCAAGGGTTTAGACGGGGCAGAGTTTGTTAAGTGTGTTCAGGACGGATTCTTGTCACAGTATGTTGACAGGCTGACTCAGGGGAATGCCATACTAAATCTAGTATTAGGTAATGAACCGGGTCAGGTCATAGATCTCTCAGTGGATGAGCATCTGGGGGACAGTGACCGCTGCTCCCTGGCCTTCAGCATTATCATGGAAAGGGATAGAATCAGAGAGGACAGGAAAACTTTTAATTGGGGAAAGGCAAATTATGAGGCTATAAGGCTGGAACTTAAGGGTGTGAATTGGGATGATGTTTTTGCAGGGAACTGTACTATGGACATGTGGTGAATGTTTAGGGATCTCTTGCAGGATGTTGGGGATAAATTTGTCCCAGTGAGGAAGATAAAGAATGGTAGGGTGACAAGTGAGGTGGAAAATCTAGTCAGGTGGAAGAAGGCAGCATACGCACGAGGTTTAGGAAGCAGGGATCAGATGGGTCTATTGAGGAAATATAGGGTAGCAAGAAAGGAGCTTAAGAAGGGGCTGAGAAGAGCAAGAAGGGGGCATGAGAAGGCCTTGGTGAGTAGGGTAAAGGAAAACCCCAAGGCATTCTTTGATTATGTGAAGAACAAAAAGATGACAGGAGTGAAGGTAAGACCGATTAGAAATAAGGTGGGAAGATGTGCCTGGAGGCTGTGGAAGTGAGCGAGGTCCTCAATGAATACTTCTCTTCGGTATTCACCAATGAGAGGGAACTTGACGGTGAGGACAATATGAATGAAGTTGTTGTTCTGGAGCATGTTGATATTAAGGGAGAGGAGGTGTTGGAGTTGTTAAAATACATTAGGACGGATAAGTCCCTGGGACCTGACGGAACATTCCCCAGGCTGCTCCACGAGGCGAGGGAAGAGATTGCTGAGCCTCTGGCTAGGATCTTTATGTCCTTGTCTACGAAAATGGTATCAGAGGATTGGACGGAGGCGAATGTTGTCCCCTTGTTCAAAAAAGGTAGTAGGGATAGTCCAGGTAATTATAGACCAGTGAGCCTTACGTCTGTGGTGGGAAAGCTGTTGGAAAAGATTCTTAGAGATAGGATCTTTGGGCATTTAAGGAATCATGGTCTGATCAGGGACAGTCAGCATAGCTTTGTGAAGGGCAGATCGTGTCTAACAAGCCTGATAGAGTTCTTTGAGGAGGTGACCAGGCATGTAGATGAGTGTAGTGCAGTGGATGTGATCTATATGGATTTTAGTAAGGCATTTGGCAAGATTCCATATGGTAGGCTTATTCAGGAAGTCAGAAGGCATGGGATCCAGGGAAGTTTGGCCAGGTGGATTCAGAATTGGCTTGCCTGCAGAAGGCAGAGGGTTGTGGTGGAGGGAGTACATTCGGATTGGAGGGTTGTGACTAGTGGTGTCCCACAAGGATCAGTTCTGGGACCTCTACTTTTTGTGATTTTTATTAACAACCTGGATGTGGGGGTAGAAGGGTGGGTTGGCAAGTTTGCAGACGACACAAAGGTTGGTGGTGTTGTAGATAGTGTAGAGGATTGTCAAAGATTGCAGAGATACATTGATAGGTTGCAGAAGTGGGCTGAGAAGTGGCAGATGGAGTTCAACCCGGAGAAGTGTGAGGTACACTTTGGAAGGACAGACTCCAAGACAGAGTACAAAGTAAATGGCAGGATACTTGGTAGTGTGGAGGAGCAGAGGGATCTGGGGGTACGTGTTCACCGATCCCTGAAAGTTGCCTCACAAGTAGACAGGGTAGTTAAGAAAGCTTATGGGGAGTTAGCTTTCCTAAGTCGAGGGATAGAGTTTAAGAGTCACGAGGTAATGATGCAGCTCTATAAAAGCAACACACATCAAAGTTGCTGGTGAACGCAGCAGGCCAGGCAGCATCTGTAGGAAGAGGTGCAGTCGACGTTTCAGGCCGAGACCCTTCTTTAGGACTAACCTGACGTTAGTCCTGAAGAAGGGTCTCGGCCTGAAACGTCGACTGCACCTCTTCCTACAGATGCTGCCTGGCCTGCTGCGTTCACCAGCAACTTTGATGTGTGTTGCTTGAATTTCCAGCATCTGCAGAATTCCTGTTGTCAGCTCTATAAAACTCTGGTTAGGCCACACTTGGGAGTACTGTATCCAGTTCTAGTCGCCTCACTATAGGAAGGATGTGGAAGTATTGGAAAGGGTACAGAGAAGATTTACCATGAAGCTGCCTGGTTTAGAGAGTATGGATTATGATCAGAGATTAAGGGAGCTACGGCTTTACTCTTTGCAGAGGAGGAGGATGAGAGGAGACATGATAGAGGTATACAAGATATTAAGAGGAATAGATGGAGTGGATAGCCAGCGCCTCTTCCTCAGGGCACCATTGCTCAATACAAGGGGACATGGCTTTAAGGGGTGGGAATTTCAAGGGGGATATTAGAGGAAGGTTTTTTACTCAGAGGCTGGTGCGTGGAATGCACTGCCTGAGTCAGTGGTGGAGGCAGATACACTAGTAAAATTTAAGAGACTACTAAACAGGTATATGGAGGAATTTAAGGTGGGGGGGGTTATATGGGAGGCAGGGTTTGAGGGTCGGCACAGCAATGTGGGCCGAAGGGCCTGTGCTATGTTCTGTTGCCTATACCTACACCTCCTACCCCCCCCCCCCATTTCCACTTATCACCTTCCTTGTATTCCAGTGTCTCTCTACCTTCCCCTTCCCTCACTTTTCACCTGGTTCCACCTGCTTTTTGTTCACCAGACATCTCTGAGCCATTGATTCCAAACCTCCTGCAACTGGCTCCCTCTTTTCCCTCCTGCATTGGCTGTCCTTGTGCAGGGTCTCAACCTGACACTATCCCTTTGCTTCTAGTTGCTGCTTGACTTAAGTTCTTCTAGCAGTTTTTTTAAGTGATGACAGGACTGCATGCTCACTAAACATAGTACTAGGTAATCAAAATTCTGCACTCCTGTCACCTGCCATTGTCTGTTCCATCTCCATTATTGACACTGTTCATTCCTTAGTACTCACATTAGGCCCTGCCTAATAATGTAAAAACAGCCTAGCTTATGGGATATAGGAAGCACTGCAGAGCCTAAATCGCCACGGTTGTTGTTGGAGATGGACTACAAGCCTCGGCACCATTGCATTGTTAAAGGCAATCTCTCTTCTCAAAAATGCCGGCTCATGTATTCAATTCTTCAGGCAGTAAAATATTCCAAGGCTGTAATAATTTTAGCTACCTGTCCTGCTGCCCTGCGATAAAGGCTGGCCAAAGTCTTTTCTTCTCTACAATAAATGTATTAGGCTTTTTATTGCTATCTTTATTTCTCCTAATTGCAGCTCTCAGTTCTTCAGAGTGAATTCTATACACTATTTAATTGCTAGCTACGCTTTCCTGCTATATTAAGAAAATCCAATTGTTTGTTTAAACTGATGTTGAGACTTTAGTATTGTGTAGAAGAGAACTACCATGCTCTTTTTTTTGAAAAATAGCACTGTGGGATCTTGAACTTTTATACTTGCATGAAAGAGTATGCAGGACTTGGATTATTGTCTCAGCTGAGAGAGCATATTTGTTGGTACAGCACTGAGAGCAAGTGACTCATCACATGCCTCCCCAAAGCCCTTGCACTATCAACAATGTGTGATGTAATACTCTCCACTTTACTGGATGCATGTAGCTTCAGCAACATTCAAGAAGCTAACTACTATTTAAATCAAAGCAATTTGCTTAATTTGCACTACGGATGCATTGAGTGGCATTAAACGCCTTAGACAGAACCTCTTTAATCCTTGAACTTTACAATTGAGATTTGTCATTGTGTTTAGAAAAAACACATAAGTGACATGTGTCATTTGCATCAAACCAGTGAGGATTTGTGCTGGAGCCACCTATAAGTGTTCCCATGCTGCTGGTGCCAACTTAGCATGCCCACAATTTACTAATCCTAACTGTACTACTTTGAAACATGGGAAGAAACCCATGTGGTCATGGGGAGAACGTAAAAATTCCATACAGAGAGCAGGAGGAATCGAACCTTCATCGGTAATCACGGGTGCTGGAAAGTAACTGTGCTAAGTACTATGTTACTGTGCTGCTTTATTGAAGACAGAACACTGTTACTTCTAAGTAGTTTCCAGAAACTTACCCACCCACAAAGTTGCATGTCATCATGATTTGGAAATAATAATTACTTCAACAGTGCTGTCAAAATCTCAGAATTCCCTACTGAAAACAGAAATGAGAAAATCTGCAGATGCTGGAAATAGAAATCTACAGAACTAGAAATATAAGTTTTGTTTTCAATAATAGTCATATGTCTCAGATGCTTCTCGAACCTCTTGCAGAACTAAAGTGTCTTTCACTTATGATTTTCGCAGTTTTCTTATGATTAAAACAGTCCATGAAGTTACACAAAGATGTTGTAGCAGAAGATAGTAAACCATGGAATGCATATAGTTAAAACAGTCTAGGCACTTAAATAGGCAGATACACCCAATGCGGACAAATGGGATTAATAAAAGTGTGTAAAATTGAGATTGCGCAAAGATCTTACACTGATTAGCGGATAATTTTTATAAAAATTACAAACTGCAGATAGTGGAAATCTGAAATAAAAGTAGAAAATATTTCTGTAGGAAGAGAAACAGTTAATAGTTCAAATTTGGGATTCTGTCAGAATTAAAACTAATTAGGTTGAGAAAGAATTTTATAAATTACTGGTATAGATTTTTAAGTCATTTGTCTTTGGGTAAGTGGGCACCAAAGCACAGGGAACTGTAAAAATAAAAGTTCTTTATTCAAAAACCAATGGTTACACACTTTATACAAACCATCCAGTAATGTTGGATGCATACAGTTTAAAAAGAGAATTATAAATAAGGTATATTTTTATAAGGCAGAGGGAAACAACAACTTAATGGGTATTAAATGGATTTTTAAGACAGTTTGAAAATGTGAAAATATATCACATGATGAAAAACATTAATGTATAAAACATACTTAAGTAAACCTGGTCAAATACATGTAATAGATAATTGTTGCAAAGAATATTCTTCAATTACAGTAAATCTACCTGCAGGGTATCATTTGGAATCCACAGATTTAGCGTGGACGCTCTGAATAAAAAGGAAAGTTGTACACTGAAGGTTTATTGTAAGAATCTTTCCAAAGATTCAGTAGCACTTTATATATGCGTTGTATTTAATATCAAATTTCCACCTCAAGTGGAGTGTACTATAAGTTTATAAATATACAAACATTTAAATTCAAAGGAATGTTCAAACTATCACCAAGTTAACATTCATTTCAGGTTGTTCCTTACACTAAATATGGCAATTTATGACAATATCTATGCCACAGGACTCATCGCTGATATGGATGCATTGACGCAGACTTGATGTTTGTTTTTATGGTACTTGGCATTTTACCTGGAAAAAAAGAGAAAAAAAACTGAAGGGAAACACTTCAATACTTCTAATTTAGCACGTTGAAGGTACAGGATGTGAAATCCACCACCTCTGATAATTATCCAGTATTCTTCGTAATTAATGTTATTATTTTATTTTGCTACAAAACATTAACTATGATCTCTAACAATGATAAACGCAGGGCTGAATTGAAGTCTGCGTAATAATTCAGTACTAAATTAAATTCTGCAAGAAAAGGGGAAGTTAATTAAATGGAAATACAGTACTCGAACTAATAAAGGATAAAATATACTTATTTGCCAAATAACCACAGTCTTTGCCTTTTTAAGAACACACTTACCACATTTAAACAGGCTTACTCTATATACTTAACTGCTTTCCTTGATTATTATATTCCATAAGTTTATCACATTTGTCAAAGTAAGTTCCAACATCTTCCATTTTAACTCTGTTGCAGGAAGGGCAGGACTAGCAGCTCAGTGTTCTGAGATTCTGTTGTTTTAGATGTGACAGAGTGGGAGGGATTCAAGGGTGGCATTACTAATCAGGGTGTCATGGTAGTGCTCAGTTAGGACAGACTGGAGAACTCATCTAGTGAGGTGTTATGGATGGAACTGAGAAGCAAGAAAGGTATGAACACATTAATAGGGCTATATTACAGATTACCAATCAGTCTAAGAGATTCAGAGGAACAAATTTGTAGAGAGATTGCAGACTGTTGCGAGAAACATGATTGTTACAGTAGGTGATCTTAACTTTCCACATACTGAGACTCCCATACTGTAAAAGTTTGTGTGATATTCGATCTGCTGTTAGGGAATGAGACACGGCAGGTGACAGAAGTTTGTGTAGGGGAACACTTTGCACCTAGTGATCATACTGCCATTAGTTTCAAAGTAAATATGCAAAAAGATAGGCCTGGTCCGCGGGTTGAGATTCTGAATTGGTGAAAAGCCAATTCTGATGGTATCAGAAATGATCTGGCAAGTGTGGATTGGGACAGGCAGTTTTCAGGCAAAGGTATACGTAGTAAGTGGGAAATTTAGAGAGTACAAAACTTGTATGTGCCTGTCAGAATAAAAGGTAAAGATAACAGGTGTAAGGAACCTTAGTTCTCATGAGATTTTGAGGTCCTGGTTAAGAAAAAAAAAAGGTACAAAACAGGTATAGGCAGGTAGGAACAAATGTAGCGCTTATGGAGTACAGGAAATGCAAGAGACACCTCAGAGCAAAAGGACTGCAGGGGAGAAAATTGGTCATTGGAAGATCAGCATGGTAAACCAAGTGTGGAGCCAATAGAGACAGGAAGATCTTAAATGAATTTTTTCGCAATCCCTATTCACTCAGGAGACAGGCACAGAGTCTATAAAAGTGAGGCAAAGCAGCATCAACTTCCTGGACACTGTACGGATTACAGAGGAAGAGGTGCTTGCTGTTCTGAAGCAAATTAGGGTGGATAAATTACCCTTGGACCCTACAGGAGGCAAGTACAGAAATTGCTGGGGTCCTATGAGATATTTAAATTACCCTTAGCGAGAGGTGAAGCACCAGAGGATTGGAGGCTAGACAATGTTGTTCCACTATTTAAGAAAGGCATTAAAGATAAAACAGGAAATTTAGGTCAGTGGTGGGAAAGTTATTGGAAGATATTCTAAATGACTGTATATTTAAGTTTTTGGATAGACATGGAGTGACTAACGATAGTCAGCATGGTTTCATGCATGGTAGGTCTTGTCTAAACAATCTTACAGAGTTTTTTGAGGAAGTTAGCAGAAAGTAGATGAAGGCAAGGCAGTGGATGTTGTTTACATGGACTTTGCCGAGGCATTTGACAAGATCCCACGTGGGAGGTTGGTCAAGAGGTTCAGTAGCTTGGCATTCAAGATTAGTTAGTAAATTGGATTAGACCTTGGCTTTGTGGGAGAAGCCAGAGAGTGGTAGTAGATGTTTGCGTCTCTGACTGGAGGCCTGTGATTAGTGCTGTGCTACAGGGATCGGGGCTGGGTCCATTAGTGTTGATCATCTAGATCAACGATCTGGATGATAATGTGTTTAACTGGGTCAGCAAATTTGCCGATGACACTAAGATTAGGGTGTAGTGGACAATGAGAAGGGCTATCATGGCTTGCAATGGGACCTGGACCAGGTGGAAAAATGGCCTGAAAAATGGCAAATGGAATTTAATGCGGACAACTGTGAGGTGTTGCACTCTGCGGGATCAACCAGAGTGGGTCTTACACAGTGAATGATAGGGCACTGAGGAGTGCGGCAGAACAAAGGGATCTGGGAATACAGGTCCATAATTCATTGAAAGTGGCGTCACAGATAGTTAGGGTCATAAAGAAAGCTTTTGGCACATAAGTCTTAATAAATCAAAGTACTGAGTGCAGGAGATGGAATATTTTGTTGAAGTTGTGTAAGACACTGATGAGATATAATTTGGAGTAGTGTGCGCAGTTTTGGTCACTTACCTACAGAAAAGATGTAAATAAGGGTACAGAGAAAATTTAAATGGATGTTGTCAGGTCTGGAGGACCTGAGTTATAAGGAAAGATAGAATAGGTTAGGACTTTATTCCTTGGAATGTAGAAGACTGAGAGATTTGATAGAGGAATACAAAATTATGAGAGCTATAGATAGGGTAGATGCAAGCAGGCTTCTTTCAACTGAGGTTGGGTGGGACTACAACCAAAGGTCATGGATTAATGGTGAAAGGTGAAATGTTTAAGGGAATATGAGGGGAAGCTTCTTCACTCATTAGCAGAGGACCAATCGATTCGAAAAGAGAGCTTCGCACATGTCAGTGAGAAGAGTTTAAGAAAGCAGCGTTTTGTGAGATTTGGCGCATTCATTACAGGAGCAAATAAAAGTAAAGCAGGGTCAAAGCAGAGCAGCCATTGTGTGAGGGGACCAGTTTAGGAGTGAGAACTTGAGGCTTTAGCGAGGAGGCACAGGTAAGTAGCAAGTAAGGCTTTTGTTGTTGTTGAATAGAAAGTCACTAAATTACAGCTAATTAAATAAAGGAATGATGCAGGATCAGGTGATGTGCTGTAGCTACATGATATGGGAGCTGGTGGACCCCATTGTGGTTCCTGGTGACCACATCTGCAGAAAGTTTTGGCTGCTCAAGGAACTCAGGCTCAAAGTTGATGACCTGGAATCTGAGCTTCAAACACTGTGGCACATTAGGGAGGGGGAGAGTTAACTGGATTCTTTGTTTCAGGAGGTAGTCACACCCAATAGATTAGCTGCCTCAAATTCAGTCTGTATTTAGGGAGAGGACGCGACTGTGAGCAAGGTGGGTAGTGGGATCCAAGAGACAGCGCTCGAGGAGCCTCAGCCCTTGAGCTTGTCCAATAGGTCTAAGATTTTTGCTCCTTGTGTGGATGGCAGTGGGAGCTGCAGGAAGGATGAGCAACCTAACTGTGGCAGTGAAGTCCAGGGAGCCATTCAGCAGGGGGTGGAAAGAAGAGAATCGTAGATGTAATTGGGGATAGTATAGTCAGGGGAATGGACAGAGTTCTCTGTCACAAGGATAGAATGTCCCGAAGGCTGTGTTGCCTGCCGGGTGCCTGCGTTCAGGACATCTTATCTGACCTGCAGAGGAATTTGCAGCGGCAGGGGAAAGATCCAGTTGTCATGATCCATGTGGGTACCAACGACATAAGAAGAATGAGGAACGAGGTTCTGCTGAAGGAATTTGAGCAGCTAGGGACAAAACTAAAAAGCAGAATGAAAAAGGTAGTAATCTCTGGATTACTACCTAAGCCACATGCAAATTGGCATAGGGTCAAGAAGATTAGAGAGTTAAATGTGTGGCGTAAGGATTGGTGTGGGAGAAATGGGTTTGAATTCATGGGTAATTGGCACCAGTATTGGGGAAGGAGGGAGCTGTACCAATGGGACGGGCTCCACCTGAACCGTGATGGGACCTGGATCCTAGCAAACCGCATAACTAGTGCTGTGGATAGGGCTTTAAACTAAATAGTAGCGGGGTGGGTTCAACAGATTGAAGAAGTATGGATAAAGTAAAAAAGAGAAGCGTGGATAAAGGTAAAGATAAAAAAAGAGAAAAGTAGGAATGGAATGAAGAAAAGTCACGTGCAAAGGAGTAAAAGATTACAAGATTTTAAAAGCACAATGAGTGTAAGGGCACTTTATTTGAACGCCCACAGTATTCGAAACAAGGTCAGTGAACTTGTGGCATAATTCAGTACAAAGCGGTACGATTTAGTGGCCATTACAGAGATGTGGTTGCAGGGTGGAGGATTGAGAGTTAAATATCCAAATATATCAGGTAATATGTAAGGATATACAGGAAGGTACGGGAAGTGGGGTAGTGCTCTTAATTAAAGATGAGATCAGGGCAATAGTGAGAGACGATATAAAATCTAAGGAGCAGAATGTTGAATCCATCAGGGTAGAGATTAGGAAAAGTAAAGGGAAAAAAATCGCTGGTGGGAGTTATCTATCGACCACTGAAAAATAACATTACAGTAGCACAGGCAATAAACAGAGGAATACCTGAAGTATGTAAGAATGGAACTGCAGTTATCATGGGGGACTTTAACATGCATATAGATTAGGTGAATCAAGTTGGTTGAGGCAGTCTTGAGGAGGACTTTATAGAACACATCCATGATGGCTTTCTTGAACAGCATGTTACTGAATCTACAAAGGAACTTGCCATCTTAGATCTGGTCCTGTGCAATGAGACAGGTAAGATTAGTGATCTTGTAGCTAAGGATCCTCTTGGAAAGAGTGATCACAGTATGACTGAATTTCTCATACAAACGGAGGGTGCAATAGTTCAACCTAAAACAAGTGTACTATGCCTAAACATGGAGACTCCAATGGGAGGAGGGAGGATTTGGCTAGTGTAGACTGGGAACACAGGCTATATGGTGGGACAGTTGAGGGACAGTGGAAGACTTTCAAAGAGATTTTTCACAGTGCTCAACAAAAATATGTTCCAGTTAAAAGCAAGGACAGTAAGGGTGGGGAGAGCCAGCCTTGGATAACTAAGGAAATAAAGGCGGCATCAAACTAAAAGCTTGTGCATACAAGGTTGCCAGGAGTAGTGGGAAACTAGAAGATTGGGAAAACTTTAAAAGCAACGAAGTACCACTAAGCGATCAATAAAGAAAGGAAAGCTAGATTATAAAAATAAACGTGCATAAAATATAAAAACAGATAGTAAAAGTTTTTATAATTATATAAAGTGGAAAAGGGTGGCTAAAGTGAACGTATGTCCCTTGCAGAACGAGAAAGGGGAATTGACATTGGGTAATGAGGAAATGGCCGAGGCTTTGAATGACCATTTTGTGTTGGTCTTTACGGTGGAGGACACATCTAACATGCCAAAGAGATATCATGCATGTGATGGGAGGTGAGGATCTCGATACGAAAGCTATCACTAAAGGCGTAGTGCTGAGTAAACTGTGGGCCTGAAGATAGATAAGTCCCCTGGTCCTGATGGAATGCATCCCAGGATACGGAAAGAAATGGCAGTTTTGGTGATGATTTACCAAAATTCTCCGGACTCTGGGCAGGTCCCGGCGGATTGGAAGACAGCGAGTGTCACGCCACTGTTCAAAAAAGGGTATCAAGAAGGCAAGTGGGTTGTTGGCCTTGATTGCTAGAGGGGTTGAATTGAAGACCAGGGAGGTTATGCTGCAACTGTACAGGGTACTGGTAAGGCTGCACCTGGAGTACTGCATGCATTTCTGGTCTCCTTACTTGAAGAAGGATATGCTGGGTTTGGAGGTGGTGCAGAGGAGGTTCACCAGGTTGATTCCAGAGATGAGGGGGTTAGACTATGAGGAGAGATCAAGTTGCCTGAGACTGTACTTGCTGGAATTCAGAAGAATGACAGGAGATCTTATAGAAACATATAAAATTATGAAAGGGATAGATAAAATAGAGGCAGGATAGTTGTTTCCACTGGTAGGTGAGATGAGAACTAGGGGACATAGCCTCAAGATTAGGATGGAGATGAGGAGGAACTGGTTTTCTCAGAGAGTGGTGAATCTGTGGAATTCTCTGCCCAATGAAGCAGTGGAGGCTATCTCAGTAAATATATTTAAGACAAGGTTGGATAGATTTTTGCATAGTAGGGGAATTAAGGGTTATGGGGAAAAGGCAGGTGGGTGGAGATGAGTCCATGGCCAGGTCAGTCATGATCTTACTGAATGGTAGAGCAGGCTCGAAGGGCCAGATGGCCTACTCCTGCTCCTATTTTTTATGTTCTTATGCACTCAGAGGGTCAAGAGAGTGTGGAATGAGCTGGCTGTACAAGTGGTGCATGCAAGATCGATTTGAACGTTTAAGAGAAGTTTGGATAGGTACATGGATGGTAGGGGTATGGAGGGTTATGGTGCTGGTGTAGGTCTATGAGAGTAGGCAGTTTAAATGGTTTGGCATGGACTAGATGGGACGAAGGGCCTGTTTCTGTGCTGACTCTATGACCATTGTCTTCACATTTAAACCTCTAACCCGTTTTGGAATTGCTGGGCAGAAGAAACAATCGGAATCAGGTTTATTATCACCAGCATGTGATGTGAAATTTGTTAACTTAGCAGCAGCAGTTCAATGCAATACATAATATAGATGAAAATAATAATAATAAATAAGTAAATCAATTACAGTATACGTATATTGAATAGATTTTAAATGGTGCAAAAAACAGTAATACTGAATATTAAAAAAAGTGAGGTAGTGTCCAAGAGTTCAATGTGCATTTAGGAATCGGATGGCAGAGGGGAAGAAGCTGTTCCTGAATTGCTGAGAGTGTCCCTTTAGGCTTCTACACCTTCCACCTGATGGTAACAGTGAGAAAAGGGCTTCCCTGGGTGCTGGAGGTCCTTAATAATGGATGCTGCCTTTCTGAGACTCCGCTTCCTGAAGATGTCCTTGGTACTTTGTAGGCTAGTACCCAAGATGGAGCTGCCTAGATTTACAACCCTCTGCAGCTTTTTTCCGTCCTGTGCAGTAGCCCCCCCACCCCCCAATACCAGACAGTGATGCAGCTTGTCAGAATGCTCAGCATGGTACATCTATAGAAGTTTCTGAGTGTATTTGTTGACATGCCAAATCTCTTTAAACTCTTAATGAAGTATAGCTGCTGTCTTGCCTTCTTTATAACTGGGACCAACACTACTTGAATAGTTATTACTTATTTTTGCTAAAATGTCATGGGTATTCACTCATTGGCCACTTTATTAGGTACACTTGTACATATTCTTGTTAATGCAAATATCTAATCACCAATCACGTGGCAGCATCTCAATACACACAGACATGATCAAGAGCTTCAGATTTTGTTCGACCTAAACATCCGAATAGGGAAAAAATGTGATCTAAGTGACTTTGACAGTGAAATTCCCCCAGATAGGGTTGTCTGAGTATCTCAGAAACTGCTAATCTTCTCAGATTTACACATATTACTCTAGAGATTAATGCAAAAATGAAAAAAAAATTCACTAAGCAGTGGTCCTGTGGATGAAAATGCCTTGTTAACGAGAGGTCAGAGCAGAATGGCCTGACTAGTTCAAGCTGACAGGAAGGCAACAGTAACTTAAATAATCATGCAACAGTGGTGAGCAGAAGAGCTAATAAGGTGGCCACTAAGTCTATATCACTGTAAGAACGTGCAGAGTAAAAAATGCTGAAATTAAAACAAAGCTCAAATACCATAATCACTTATTTGGTTACAAAATACTTCCAGACAATCAGGGATAATTAACTACAGTACATAGATTTTGATACGATCCAATTGAAGTTTTCAAACTGATGAATGAAAATGCTGATTTGTATTGTAAAGGGTCATATGACAGAAATAACCATGTTTTTTTGAATATATACAGTAGCTTTCCAGCAACAGAATAGCAGGGAAAACTGATCTAATGTTTGCACTTCTTACCTGGCTGACCTTGCTGTGAAGGAACTTGTCCAGGCAATCCCTGTTGGCTTGGCCCACCTTGAACTGATACCTGTGACAGACTTGGCCCTCCCTGCAGGCCACTACCTGGTACAGACTGACCTGAGGACACTGTTCCACCTTGGGACTGTGGTCTGATTGGTTTGGATAATCCTTTTCCAAATCCAATTGCTGCGACTAGAGCATTTGTATCAGCTGGATTAAAGGTTTGCTTGTTCTGTCGCAGAGCTAAAAGGAAAGAAACATTGCAAGTCCTGATTACTCTAACATTCCTCTACAACATTATAATTGACCAGATCTTGCTAGCCTGGACCTGATCCTCCTGGAAATACTTCCATGTCCCAGAGTCCAGCAGCGAGGTCTGAAGGGCAACAGGACTTCCAGTGATGCAGTGAGAAGGCTCCATCCATGACACTCAGGGAAAATTAAAGTCAAGTACATCACTAAATTCCAGACTTCAGCAATTTACTGTGCATGCTTTTAAAATTGGATACTGCAAACATGCAGAGCATTTCTTTAACTGTATCTATAAAACCTAACTACACAGAAAAAAAAGTGCTTTTGTAATAAAAAAAACTGATAAATTCATTTCCTCATATCCAAGGCATTTCTTTAGCAGTATATATAAAATTTGATTCTTTAAAGTTATTATAAAATATAAAAAATTTATTCTAGAAACCTCACCCTATCAGTAAAACAACTGATTAAAAAGTTTTAAAAGCATGCACAGTAAATTGAAGTTTGGAATTTAGTGATATACAGTCAACCTTCACTAACCCGACTACCTGAAATCCGGTTCCTTCGATAATCTGGCACTGATTTCAAATTTTCTGCGCAACTGTAATTTCAAATTTCCCGGGCAATGGTACCAATCTGCTGCGCATTGTTTTGGTTGCGCTAGATCTGTTCACGTGTTCATGTGCTCTTGTAAGCACAGACAGGCAATTCCTGCTTGTTTTCCTGCATTTATGAATATCACTGGCTCTTTTTTAGCCCCAATTATAGCCCCAGTGAGTAAAGGAAATGCACCTCGTGCTGTGAAGCAAAAACACCGCACATTATCCATTAAAGATAGGGTTGAACTCTTGAAAAAACTGGACAGTGGTGTATCGGTGAAAAGCTTGTGCGAGGGTTACAACATTGGCTCTTCGACAGTGTACAGTATAAAGAAGCAGAAAGAAAAACTGCTACTTTTTTTGCTGGTAGTGGCTCAAAGAAACATGTGCATAAGAAAAACAATGAAAGATGGAAGAAGTTAGGAACTAAATAAAGTGCTGATAACATGGTTTAATCTTCGTGTAAGTGAAGGTGTTGAACTATTTTCAATTCTTCATGGACTAGATTATGAGTGTGACTATAGTGTAGGCTGGCTTTATCGGTT
Organism: Mobula birostris; assembly: GCF_030028105.1. Taxonomy (NCBI): domain Eukaryota; kingdom Metazoa; phylum Chordata; class Chondrichthyes; order Myliobatiformes; family Myliobatidae; genus Mobula; species Mobula birostris. The sequence goes on from NC_092381.1 coordinate 29,387,792, forward strand.
CAAGCAGCGTCACGACTTACAGTTTCGTGCAGTGTGTGGTGAAAAACGTTCAGCAGACAAAGAAGCAACAGCAGAGTTTGTTGATGAGTTCGCCAAGTTAGTCTCCGATGAAAAATTAAGCCCTGAGCAGGTGTATAATGCTGATGAGACTGCTTTGTATTGGAGATGTACACCAAGAACACTAACAACAGCAGATGCAGAATCGCCAACAGGGTATAAGGCATCAAGAGATCGTGCGACTTTGCTAGCAGAGAGACTTTCTATTGACAGGCTAATTAAGTTGACAGGTGAATTGCTGAAAGAATTAGAACACAATGTTTTATAACTGAACAACAAATAATGGGTGTTTATATGCTGCAGGATAAGCTAATCAGAGACAGACCAAAATTTATGAAACAGCTTAACTTGGAAGATATGTTCAAAAGAATTGTGAGAAAAAGTGCAACAGGGGAGCTAACACTTAAAAATCCAATGCCATCAACTTCTGCTCAGCCAGATGTGCTGTCACCAACATCAACAGTTGTTGAAGAAACTGTTGTGCCAGTTTTAGCACCGGTTCCTGATGCTTCACTCATTTTTCAAGATGAAGACGTTGATGATCCTGACAACCCCACACTTGCAGACATGCAACTTTGCCTGAAGGTATATTAAACATCTCATTTTAGAAGTGGAAGTGCTCAACTTTTCTCTATAATTCCTGTACATTTACCTGTACCTTTTATTTTATCTGTGCCTGTGCAGTATATTACTTTATTAAAATTTCACGTGCTACTCATTTAATATTTCTGTTTCATTATTATCTAAGTTGTACAGATTTACATGATATTTTAAAAGTATTATGAGGTGGTTAGCTATTGCTTAGTGTGATCCTTCTGTAATTCGGCACTTTCCCTAATCTGGCACTCCTCAGGTCCCAGTGGTGCCGGATTAGTGAAGGTCGACCTATACTTGACTTTAATTTTCCCTGAGTGTCATGGATGGAGCCTTCTCGCTGCATCACTGGAAGTGCTTTTGTACAAAGCTAACTGCTGCAATTTCAGTAATTAAGAAACAGATTTTTTGCTCCTTTTCCTTATCTATGATTTGATGAAGGCAGGGCTCGTATTAGAGAAAAACTAATCAATTGCTGGCATTTAGCCCATAGGGCCATAGGTCACATACTGAGGGAATGAATTTAGGAAATTACCATACAATACATAGTTCAGGGTCTCTTCTTTTCAGTAACTAACAATAGACATGCTGGCAGATGCAACAGATTGACACATTTTCAACTATTTCACTGGCTATCTCTATTACCAATGGTGTGCAGATATAAAACATTAAAGCTTCGGCATCAAGTTGGAATTAAGGTTCAAAATTTCCAGCCGAATAATGTGATTCCTCTGCTATGTTCTCAATTATGTTTTTCTGAAATTACAAAGCATTTTTCAAATCATAAAAATGCTGTGAAACAATTATAAATTATTTTGTTTGCTGCATACCTCCACTCTCACTCTCACGCTCCTCCCGGGTGTTGTTGAGTTTGTCAAGTAGGTTGCTGCACATTTTGTTCATAGACTGGACATATTTCTGTACGATAGCAACAAATGAGCAAATTTATTTTGAAACATTACATGTTCAGTAAATAAATACGTTAATTTCATTATTATCTTGAAATGTTTCACTTAAGTTTGTGCCCTTTGTTTGCAAAAAGATACTTGCAATAAGTGGTATAGGCTGGACACCTGATTAAATGTGTGGAAATTAATGAAAATTCTGCAATGAAAGGGTGATTAAAAAAAAGAGGTTAGAGTTTCATGTAAATAAATAGAAGTGGTTGTGGGCCATTCAGCCACTTGTGCCTGCATCACCATTTAATAAGATCATATTCTACTTCAGTTTATATTTTTCTCCTGCACTGACCCAATATTACCTGTCTTATTAACAAAAGTTCTATTGATCTCTGTCAAACCTTCATTGCTTTCTTGGGTAGAGATTTCCGAACGCTAACCACCCTCTGCCTGAAGAAATTTCTTCTCATCCTCAGTCCCGAATGGTCCATCTGGATATTGCAGCTAAGGGAAGACTTACCTACATCTGTGCTGTCAAGCGTTTTCAATGTGATCACCTTTTTCTTCTACTAGCTAGAGAATTTAGAATCAGTCTGGTCTGCCTAAACCAGAGAGGGTTCACTGGATAATTCACCCTACCACCAATTTTAGGAATAAATTTGGGGAATCTTAGTTGTACTTACTCTATCAGTTTACACAAGGAACCAGGCCTCTATAAAATAATACAGATGTGGTCTCACTAGGGAAACATTTAATTGCAATAAAATACAGTGCCTTTAAAAATTGTTCAGCCCCCAACCCTTTGTTTACGTACATGTATTACAACCAGGGCTTTTGATCAAATTAACTGAGAATTTTCACTTGTGAATCACATGCTCCTTTTTTCACAGTGGAGCCCAGAAGAAACCCCCAGAAAATTGTAAAGTATGAAAAACTGAAATTTCAGCACTTCAAAAATATTTACCAGTCCTGTTCAACACTTAGTTGAACCACCTCTTGCAGCTATTATGGCCAGAAGTCTTTTTGTTTAAGCTTCTATTAGCTTTGCACGACATGATGGATTTGCCCATTCCTCCTTGCAAAATTGCTCACGCTTTGCCAGGTTAGTTGGGGAGCAGCAGAGGACAGCAATCTTGAGGTCTTGCCAAACATGTCAGGACTCTAACTGGGCCACCCAAGGGCATAAATTTTCTTCATTTGAAGCCACTCCATGGTTGCTTTAGCAGTGTGTTTTGGGTTGTTGTCCTTCTGAAAGACCAACTTCCACCCCAGTTTAAGCTTTCTGGCAGAGGCTAGCAGGTTTTAATCCACGATCTTTATGTAGTTGGCAGCATTGATCTTCCCATCAACCCTGAACAGATTTCCAATCCCTGCTGCTGAAAAGCATCCCCATAGCTTGATGCTACTTGTACCATACTTAACAGTAGGGATGGTGCTACCTGGCTGCTGCGCAGTATTAGATTTATGCCATTTGTACTGCTAGTGTAGAGGCCAGAAAGCTTCACTTCAGTCTCATCCAACCACAAGACCTTCTTCCACATCTTTACAGTATCTTCTAAGTGACTCTTTGCAAAGTTTTTACAGGCAAGGGTATGCTTTTTTTTAAAAAAGTGATATGTGTGGTAATTGATGTCCTTGAGTGGCCCAGTCAGAGTCCTGATCTTAATGCAATTGAATACCTCTGGCACGACCTCAAGATTGCTGTCCACTGCTGCTCCCCAACTAACCTGGTACAGCTTGACCAATTTTGCAAGGAGGAATAGGCAATTCTTACTTCATCACGTTGTACAAAGGGTATAGAGACTTCTCGATAGAAACTGTAACCTGTAATAGCTGTGCGAGGTGGTTCACCAAGTACTGAGCAAAAGGGGATGAATACTTTTGAAGCTAAGCCGGCCGGTGGTGTAGTGGCATCCGCACTGGACTTTGAGGCGAGTGGTACCAGGTTCAAATCCAAATGGCTCCTTACACACTTTCTATCTGTGCTGGGTTGAGTGTCGAGCTAGCAATTGGCCTCATAAAAAACAGGCGAATGCTGAAGAAATGGCAAGGTTGGGGCCTGATGCACCATGAGGTGCGGAGAGGAACAACAACTTTTGAAGTGCTGACATTTCAATTTTTGAATTTTTAGCTTTTCATGCTTTACAGTTTTCCCTGTTTTTTGGGGTCCATTGTGAAAAAAGGAGCACATGACACACAAATAAAAATTCTCAGTTAAATTGATCCCTGGTTGCAATACTCATTTATGTCAACAAAGGGTTGGGGCTGAATACTTTTACAAGGCACTGTATCTTTACTTTTGTGACAATACAACTAAAGTGAACGAGGGAGTACTAGCTTAGTTACACAGAAAGTGCTCATCATCATCATCAGTTGCCATGCCCAGTTTGAGCTTTGACTGCCATGGCCCACACACTCCTGTTTCAGGTCAAGTGGATCAATTCATTTCCAGTTCTCTGGCTGCTGCCTCCATCATCATTTGTCTTTGCCTTCCTCTTGCTTTCTTCCGTTCCATCTTTCCCATAATTACCGTGCATTCTAACTCCTCTTTCCTAATCACATGTCCAAGGAAGTTGCGTCGCCTTTTCATGATCTCATACATTATTTCTCTTTTTGTGCTTGCTCTGTTCATGATATCCTCGTTAAGATATTCATTTCGTCCATGATATTCTTTGCATCCTCCTCAAAAACCACATCTTTGCTGCTTCAATTCATTTCCTCATGTTATTAGATATTGTCCAACATTCTGAGCCATATAACATAACTGGATAAATGTAACGTTTCAGTGCTCTAAGGCGAGTTGTCATGCTTAGTTTAGTGTTGGTCAGTATATTTTTCATTCTCCTAAAGGTGTCTTTTGCCATCTCTATTCTTCTTTTGGGCAGCAGAAAGTGCTACTGGAGGAATTAATGGGACTGAAAGCCAACATGCCCGCAGGAACTGAGGACTTGCCTTCTACAGTTTTAAATGTGGTGCTGTCTTCCAAAATTCTAAGTATTCAGGTAGTCTTTACAGATTTGAAGATAGTAAGTGTAATCCGACTATTCATTTGGTTTCCAAATGACTTGCTGAACCTGCTTATTTCTTTCAGTGATACATGTTCAAGGAAACTCAGGTTGTTGCAAACACTAACAGCTTTAAAACTCCCATTTGAAAAAAATCCACTGTTCCATCTTGTTTTACCAAAATGTGAGAGCGTACACTTTCCTGCAATGCATCCCATCTGCCATGTCATTGCTTACTCAGTTTTGGCCAGCAGCAAACTTGGATATATTACACTTGGCCTTTCACCTAACTGCTTGAGAACAAAAGGGATCCAGCACTGATGCCCTGTGGCATCTACTAGTCACACCCTCCTAACCCAAAAATGACCTGTTTATTTCTCCTTTGTTTTCTGTCTGTTAATTGATCCTCAATCCATGCTACTATATTACCTCAAATCTTATGTACTCCAATTATGTTTAATAACTTTAGAACATAGAACATAGAAACATAGAAAACCTACAGCACAATGCAGGCCCTTAGCCCACAAAGTTGTGCCGAACATGTCCCTACCTTAGAAATTACTAGGCTTACCCACAGCCTTCTATTTTTCTAAGCTCCATGTACCTATCCAGGGGTCTCTTAAAAGACCCTGTCGTATCCGCCTCCACCACAATTGCCGGCAGCTCATTCCACGCACTCACCACTCTCTGCGTAAAAAACTTACCCCTGACATCTTCTCTGTACCTACTCCCCAGCACCTGAAACCTGTGTCCTCTTGTGGCAACCATTTCAGCCCTGGGAAAAAGCCTCTGACTATCCACACAATCACACTTTATGTGAGAACTTGTCAAAGGTCTGAAAATCCAATTAAATTATACCCAATGGTTTGCTAGTTCTGTTAGTTACAACTCAATAATCTGCCATATCCTGCTGTTCGCTGACAACCTTACTCACTATTTACCACTTTACCAGTTTTTGTGTTGAATACAAACATACCAATGTGCCCAGCTCCATTTTTGTCTGAATCATTTATATATATCAGGCCCCAGCAACAATCCCTGCAGAATACCACTGGGCACAAACCCCCAGTGAGAAAAAAAACCCTCTCCTCAGTCAGCAATCGTCTCTGATCTGGGCCGACATTTACGTGTCAGGCGGCACCTAATTAATTAGCATGTTTATTTCGGCTTTTTTCTTAAAGATGCGCTGGGTGCGTTCTGGCTACCGCTGTACCGCTGCATTCTTCGTGGCCCGGAGGTCAGGGACCACTGAATTATAAGTCACTTATAGGTCAATAGCATCATAACATTAAAAGTAATGTTTGGACATTAAACACACAGTGCATATTTTCCCCGTATGAACATATAAAATCACTGCAACACACCAATATCGCTGAATCAGTGGGAGCCCTGGGCTTATTTTCCTGCAACAAGACGGTCCCATCGAGGGGTGATGGGAGACAGCGAGACTCGAAGGGGGTTCCTTATGTCCAGTCTATTCTGCATTTTAGTTTTCGTTGCATTCATTGCAGAAAACTCTGCATCACCAGATTGATTCCTGGGATGGCAGGACTTTCATATGATGAAAGACTGGATCGACTAGGCTTATACTCGCTGGAATTTAGAAGATTGAGGGGGGATCTTATTGAAACGTATAAAATCCTAAAGGGATTGGACAGGCTAGATGCAGGAAGATTGTTCCTGATGTTGGGGAAGTCCAGAACGAGGGGTCACAGTTTAAGGATAAAGGGGAAGCCTTTTAGGACCAAGATGAGGAAAAACTTCTTCACACAGAGAGTGGTGAATCTGTGGAATTCTCTGCCACAGGAAACAGTTGAGGCCAGTTCATTGGCTATATTTAAGAAGGGAGTTAGATATGGCCTTTGTGGCTAAAGGGATCGGGGGTATGGAGAGAAGGCAGGTACAGGGTTCTGAGTTGGATGATCCTACTGAATGGTGGTGCAGGCTCGAAGGGTCGAATGGCCTACTCCTGCACCTATTTTCTATGTTTCTATGATGTTGGAAATGGAAGCGACGTTTTCAGTGCTTTCGTGGCTATCTCAGGATATTCAGCCTTGACTATGATCCAGAATGCCGGCAGAGATGTTATGTCAAACATACTTTTCAGCCCACTGTCATTTGCAAGCTCAAGGAGTTGATCTTTTTCCCATGCTGACATGGAAGATTCACCGGAAACATTCACAAATGGGTCACGGACCCATTCCTTGGCACGTCTTGGGTCACTGATGACCTCACGTGCGTTAAAGTTCAACAGTGGGCGTGACAGGGAACGAGGAAAGGTGCAGCTGACTCATATCGTTTCATATCACCAAATCATATCGTTCCCTTGCGGCCCGGTAGCACATGCTTTGCGGCCCGGTGGTTGGGGACCACTGACCTATGTCACCCTAAAAAATTCAATCAAGATTGCAACATAGGAACTCCCTTGCATAAAGCCATGCTGACTATCACTATTGAGTCCATGCTTTTCCTATGCGAGTACATCCTACCCCTCAGAATTAATTCTCCAGTAATTACCCTACTACTGGTGTAAGGCCACAGGTTTAGTTTGCTCAATAATCCCCACTGAACTTCTTAAACAAAGGAGCAACCAAAACATTTGAAGCTGCTATTTCCTAATTTCACATATATACCTCTCATCTCATTCAGTAAGGAGCTCACATTAACTTTTATTTTTGGTGCAAAAAGCAGGCAGCTATTTTTAAATAATGACAGTTTAACAGTTGTGTGTTGAGGCACCTGACCATCCTTGTGCATGAATCAGAGTTAAAAAGCATATCTATAGAAGCACTTTCAGTGTGTTTTGTTCATTATTTGCACTTCCTATTTTCTCATTCCTTATTAATTTCTTGATCCTTCCTTGCTGAATTCTGAGATTTTCCACAATCCTCAGACTCTCTCTAGTACACATTATAAGCCTTTTCATTTGATATATTATCTTAACTCTTCTTCTTTTCTATGGCTGGATCATTTTTTTCTGTTGGGATTTTGTGGCCTTTTTTGGCATCTTCGAGAATCATATCATGGTCCTAGTATCTTGCTCTTTCCCTGTCATTCTGTAAATTCCTCCTGTACAATAAAATATGAGTTTTCTAGTGAAAGTCACTACTGAATTGACTTTCCCTATCAGCCCCTGATAAGGCTATCGTTCAGTTCAAGGAATAATGTTAAAAAGGTCCGTGATAAAAAGGGACAGACTCAGCAATGAAATAACTTTCAGATATTAAATTCACCTGCTGTGTTGCTTGGACATTTTATCAACTCCTCCACTTGTCAATTTTACACACAATGATACCTGCAACCTACTAATCTGAAAAATACACATTTATTTCTTCTTGGTTTTCTATCCATTAAATAATCTTCAATCCATAAAGTAATTCAAATCTTCTGTTTCTCAATCTCAATTACATCATATTATCTGCAAATGGACCTTAGGTATTCACATAGCAGTGTTTCATTGAACATATAAGACCATATGTCAAGAGAATTCGGCCATTTGTCTGCTCCACCATTCTTATCATGGCAGATTTATTAACCCTCTCAACCCATTCTCATGCCTTCTCCCTGTATCTGTTGACGACCTTACTAATGAAGCACCTATCAACCTCCACTTTAAATGTACTCAATGACGTGGCCACCAGAGATGCGTGTGGCAGTGACTTCCTCAGATTCACCATCCTCCAGCTAAAGAAATTCCTCTTCATGTCTGTCTAAACGGATGTCCTTCTATTCTGAGGCTATACTCTCTGGTTCTAGTTTCCCCCCGCTACAGGAAACATCCTCCCCACGTCCACTCTATCTAGGCCTTTCAATATTTAATAGGTTTCAATGAGATCCACTCTAATTCTTATAAGCTCCAGCGAGTATAGGCCCAGAGCCATCAAACACTCCTCATATGCTAACCCTTTCATTCTGGGGATCATTCTCTTGAGTGATAGCACATCCTTTCTTTGACATCTGGCATGCATACCATTTCAACCACCTGAAGTAGTCTGCTAGTCACTTTTACCTTCATTTGTTTTCATCATAAGCAAGCTATATTTCTAAATGTTAATGATGCAATACCTGAGCTACATCAGGTGCCAGACGCGCCGCCTCTGCACTTAGTTGTTTTTCCTGTTCTTCAACTTCTGGATCTGGTTTAGTCCGGAGATGATCTGGAACCACCTCATGACTGAAAACTGGAACTCGACCCTCTGTTAGTTTCTATGAAAGGCCAGAAAATCAGCAGGCAAGGTCATAATTTTTGAAACATTTCTGACACTCTAGAGCAAAAGATGTAGTTCTATTTAGTTTTGAAAGAAAATCAATACTTTTCCCAAAACTACACCAAACCTGTGTAATCACCAGGTCTGGACAAAATTATTCCCATTGTTGCTAAGGGAAGGACAGAAATTGGAGAGGTACTGGCCAAAATCTCCTAAGTCTCCTGAGAACTGCAACTGATATACTTGTTCAAAATAAATTTAAGGATAAACTTAAGGACTACAGGATGGTCTAAATTTAATGGCTGGAGATTTGTTAGAAATAATAGTCTGAGGCAACATGATCAGAACCTGGAAAATAAATATCAACACAGATTTATTAAAGGCTTTAACTGAATAAAACTTGTTTCATCCCTTCTCAGGTTACCTTCCTGAATCTTTTCTCTGTTACATTGATTATTGTATTGGTACTGCTTCTTGAACTCATACAGAACTCAAAACCTTTGCTGCCAAATTTCACCCTGCACACACCTTCACACGGTCCATTTTCTGTTCCCTTTCAGGATTCTGTCTCTAAGGCAGGGGGCAGCTTAGTAACAAAGTATCAGTTCTGATGACTTCTTATTCCTGACCTCGACTTGGCACTTTAATGTAGCATCGAATCTTTGACTGTGCCTCATGCATTTCTTACATCTCTGCTCTTATTCCTTTTTCCCCAGAACATGGAAAGGATGGAGTAAAAGACATTTAATAAATACCACATAGTAGGTTTGTCCACAAAACTGAAGGCAACGGAATAATAAATTGTACCAATACAAGGCTCTATTGGTATAAGTGTCCTTGAAGACAATAAACAAGAGCGGCTGTTGGTCTTTCAAACTGCAGCTAATTGTACAATGGTGTTCCCTGGAGGTTGAACTAAGGCCACTCTGTTACTTGTTAAATATTAATGACTAGGGATTGGAAAATACTGGACAACACAATTTCAAAATCTGCAAAATGACGTACACACTAGAAGTGTTAGACACTGACCAGTCCGTTAGAATGATGAAGCACATTGCAGATGAAATTGCAGAGAATTGTGAGATTATACATTTGGTTTAAGAATAAGGAGGTATTATAATTTAAAAGTGGCATTCCAAAATGTGTGTAGGCTTTTGCTGTAGCAACCGCTTTTCACTTCTGACTAAAAGTTTTGCCATCAGAAGATACAATCAAGGAGGAATCAGGAACAAGGGTAATTGTTCAGAAAACAAAAAATGTTGGGAAATTCTCAGCATACTACAAATTCTCACATACTACATGGATACATGATTAGAGTTAAGTTCAAGATCCCTATTAAGTATTTTGAACATCTTCTGCTTCACTTCAGATTTCCAGTATTTTTCAAGCTTTGCTTGAGAAATGGTTGCTTTTGTTCTTTTAGTACTTCTCAAGCACAGGATCATGTGCCAAATCATTCTGCATTGAGAGGAAAAGAGGTGAATTTGAAGTAGCTGTTCTAGATACAATTTACTTTCTATGATGTATTTTGTTTGCCTCTATAAATCATTTAATTGTAACTAAATAATTAATTTAGCTATTTGGAGTTGGTTCAGCACTTGATATTTTTTACCTTTCAAAAAACTGAGAATATTATGAGGACCTTATATAATTTATAGAAAGCACTTCACTGTACATAGAATTAATTACCACAGCAGAGTTATATGAATTTGGAAGATTAAAAGGTAAAGATGTAAATTTCAATGAAGTCAATGTGGAAGCAATCAACAGGTAAAGAATATAATCTAAATAATCCTATGCTTCCTGCATACAAAGTGAACTACTGATTCACAGCACATTTTCCATGCCAGATTCTTTCCAACCAGCTGTTCCTCCCCCATTAAATTCACCAAAGTTTGAAGAAACATTTTGTAAAATTATATCTTCCTGGGAGACCCATCAGGATTAAACTGTCTGCTGAAATACTCAACAAGTTAAACAGTATTGATGAAGAAAGTGCTACATATTCTGGTCAATGTTATGCCGAAAGATCTGAAATATTAGTTGCATTTTTTCTGGACAGATGTTGCATGACATGCCATGTTTTCTCTGGCATTTTCTGCTTTTATTTGTAATTTCCAGTATCTGCTGTATTTTGCTTTTGTGCACATCTATCTTTTCTTGAATGAAATGTCACTGTTATAAAGATAAATGATGTTCCTTTCACTCTTGTTATTAAGGCATCAATCCGTTCAATTTAACAAAGTTATTATGTTGCTTCATTTTCAGACAGCTGTCTATGATACTGCCTTTTTGAAAAACAGAGTCTATGCCCCCCTTTAAGTGAACTGCTCAGAATTGAAGTACTCAGGCAGTTAACTGAGAATATAGACCATAAAACCTAAAAACATAGGAACAGAATTAGGCCATTCCATCATGGCTGATTTATGAACCCCCTCTCAACCCCATTCTCCTGCCTTCTTCCTGTAACCTTTGACGCCCTTACAATAACCTATTAACCTCTGCTTTAAATATACCCAGTGACCTGACCTCCACAGCTGTCAGTGCATATGATTTCCAGATTCACCACAGTCTGGCTAAAAACCCTCCTCCTCTCTGTTCTAAAGGGATGCCCTTGTAATTCTGAGGCTGTGCCCTCTGGACCTAGACTCCCCCACTACAGCTAACATCCTCTCCACATTCGCTCTATCTAGGCTTTTCAATATTAGATAGGTTTCAATGAGATCTACCCTCATTCTTCTAAACTTCAGTGAGTACAGGCCCAGAGCTGCCTAACACTCCTCATACATGAACAATTTCATTCACGGGATGATCCTTGTGAACCTCATCAGGACCCCTTCCATTACAGTGGGAGGGCTATCACAGAAGGAGAATTGGGTGTGAAGAATTCCCAGCTTTTGTGAAACAATGGAGTAGATGTAATTGGATTCATGACATACCATCAATTCATCATCACGATCAGGAGAAAGCAGCAACGGAATGATGACCTGATTTCTTAGAATCGGTGTTTTATCATTCCTTAGGAGCTTGTTCAAGGTGTTTAGCTGCCCGGATACCAGAGCAAAGTTATCCAAGACTGAGGGCCTGTACAACAGTTGAAAGTCAGGTGTTAGGTTAGGCAAAACAGCTGCAGGAAACTTTAACAGCAGATTGAAAATGGAACAGAACTTCAAGAGTACACAGCCAGTCTATTTTTGTCCTTCGCCTTAATCAGAACTAGAAATAGCATTTTTTATGGGCATAAGCTTGTTAGGTAGTAAGCCCTGATCAGAAGATATATAGTTAGTAAAGGAACAACTGGTGGAAGCAAGAATCAGCCATCGTATTGTTTTCAAACATACTGACACTTGCAAGCAGTAATTGGTTTTGAGATCAGAAGGTGCAAGCAGTACCACTCTCTATGAGGAACAGAAACTGCATTGTCACAGTGGGGAGCTAAAATAGTTCAGAAATTGGTCACTGTAATATACAAGATTGATCAGTGCTCAGAGTTTTCTTCTGGAAGCCGGTTCTTGCTAACATCAATGGTTCTAATATTAATGATATACCTTCTGACAATGGTTCACTAGTCTGCAACAAAACTCCGTCAAGGAACATTCCCCTCCCCCTCCCACCTATTCCTTCTCAATACTGTGATGAACGTATCGTAACCTCTTTGCAAAAAGTGAAAGGAGAAAAAAGGACATACATAAAAGGCCAAAATCTAAGATATGTAGATTTCTGTCAAGTATGCTTAAAAAAGAAATTGGCGGGGGGGGCGTCACGTGATGACCTGGGATTGAGACGTGTAAATCCAGCTCTCCCGCAATAAATCAGTAAAGTACCGTTTAAACAAAACAAAGTTAATAAATATTTTCTGAAAACTATTTATAAACTTTGTAAGACTACTTTACGATATGCCTCCTAAACCGCAACAAAAGAAGTCTGCTGTTGCAAAGCAGCCGCGAGAGGGGAAGGAAAAAGGGCCTACTGCAACGATGGAGCCTCGGACTCAGGTTGGATCTCCTTCGGTAGAACAGGGAGCAATGGCGGTGGCAACGGGTTCTTCGAAGAAGACACCTGAAATGCGCATGCGCAAAGAAGAGTGCATGCGCAAATCGACACAACGCAAACTACAAGAACCGACAGCCACTGCAATTGAAAATGACTCAGAGTCAGAATTGGATTCTGCAGAGAACACAGATGAAGAAGAAGAGGAAGAATTGGAAGCAATTGGAAGTAAAGGAGATGATAGAGACATAAGAGAGGCTATATTGCAATTAACGGTTGAACTAAGAAAAGTAAGAGAAGAGCTTAGAGATACGAAGATGTGCTATAATAAAGTTATGGAAAGACAGGACAAAATGGATAAGAAGCTTCAAAAGATGGAAAGAGCAATGGGGCATATGAATGATAGAGTGGAAGGAACAGAAAATGATCTGCTTGTCTGGAACTCGGAAAGAAATCGACTCTTGGAGAAAGTGGACATGTTGGAAAATTTCAGTAGACGTAATAATATTAAAATTGTTGGTCTTAAAGAAGGTACAGAGGGAGAAAAACCAATAGAATTTTTTCAAAAATGGATCCCGGATGTTTTGCAAATGGAAGAGGAGGTTCGACCAATTGAAATTGAGCGGGCACATAGAGCTCTAAGACCAAAACCAAAAGATGACCAATATCCATGATCGATTTTAATAAAATTCTTAAGATTTCAAGACAAGGAAAGGATTCTACAGGCAGCTGCTTAAGCTGCCAAGGATAGAAAAGGGCCATTGATAATTAAAGGTAACAAAGTTTTTTTCTACCCTGATATAAGTTATGAACTTTTGAAGAGAAGGAAGAAATTTAACCCAGTGAAAAAAACCCTATGGGATCATGGTTATCAATTTACACTGCGTTATCCTGCAACCTTGAAGATTTTTTTGCCTGGTGGAGAAAAAAGATTTTTTGATGACTACCAGAAAGCAGAGCAGTTTGTGCGAGATTCTCTGAATATTCACCAGATACAAGAACAAATCCAGGGGAGCGAGATAGATTGAAGATGAAGATTGGGTTAAAGAATGGACTTGTTGGATTTTTGAAGCTGGATGAATGTATAAATATATCATTAATTATACGAGGGGGGTAAGAAAGGTTAAAACTGGAGGAATATTAGTTGGGAATAGTAACATTAATTTTGCCTATATATATATAATTTTTTTTTGTTGCGGGGGAGCTGGAAGAAGCACTGATCGGTTGCTACGCTAATCATGTGTGCAAGCGTGGCTTTTGCCACGACCCGTAAAATGGAGGGGGGTAGTGTTGTGTATCTTTTCATTCACAACATTAGTGGGGGGGTATTTTGTTTTTTCTTTTTTTGTATTCTTTCTATCTTTTCTTTTCTTTTTGCCTGGAAGGTTGGGAGGGAAACACATAGCAACATGGTGAAGTTTAAAGAGATTCCCCAAGGAACTATGAGAGTTGAGAAGATAAGTAATGTTTTAGATTGGAGTAACTTTGTTAAGAATAATGACTAATTTATTGAATTTTTTGAGTTTTAATGTTAATGGGCTTAATGGACCAGTGAAAAGAAAAAGAATCTTAACACATATTAAAAAAATGAAGATAGATTTAGCTTTTTTACAGGAAACGCACCTAACAGAAACAGAACATCAGAAACTAAAGAGAGATTGGGTGGGTAGTGTTGTTGCGGCTTCATTTAATTCAAAAGCGAGGGGAGTAGCAATTTTGATCAAAAAAACGTTACCAATTAGAATACAAAATGTAATAACTGATTCTGCGGGGAGATACGTGATTATACATTGTCAACTTTTTTCTGAATTATGGACTTTTATGAATATTTATGCACCAAACGAAAATGATGCAAAATTCATACAAGAAGCTTTTCTGAATTTGGCGGATGCACATGAAAAAATATTAATTGGAGGAAACTTTAATTTTTGCTTAGACCCAGTCTTAGATAGATCAACCAAGGCTGTTATAAAATCAAAGGTAGTAAATTTAACTTTATCATTGATGAAGGATTTAAATTTGATTGATATATGGAGAAGAATCAATCCTAAAGAAAGAGACTATTCGTTCTATTCCCATAGACATAAAACTTACTCAAGGATAGATTTGTTTCTATTATCAATGCATATTCAACACAGAGTGAAAAATATGGAATATAAAGCAAGAATATTATCAGATCATTCCCCTTTATTAATGACAATAATAATGGCTGATAAGGAAGAAGTGGCTTATAGATGGAGATTTAATTCAACATTATTAAAACGTCAAGATTTCTGTGATTTTATGAAAAAGCAGATTCAATTTTTTTTGGATACAAATTTTCATTCAGTGGATGATAAATTTATATTATGGGATGCGATGAAAGCATATCTTAGGGGCCAGATAATGAGTTATATGTCTAAAATTAAGAAAGAATATATGGCAGAACTAGATCAATTGGAAAAAGAAATTACAAAAATAGAAAAAGAATCTCAAAGATATATGTCAGAAGAAAAACGAAGACAACTTGTCAATAAGAAGTTACAATATAATATGCTTCAGACATATAGAACAGAAAAAGCAATTATAAGAACTAAACAAAGGTATTATGAGTTAGGTGAGAGAGCACATAAAATTCTTGCCTGGCAGTTGAAAACAGAACAAGCTTCCAAAACAATAAATGCAATTAGAACAAGGGCAAATAAAATATCTTATAAACCTCTTGAAATAAACGAAACTTTTAAAAATTTCTATTCTGAATTATATCAATCAGAATCCCAAAATGATGTTAATGAGATAGAAAGGTTTTTATCACAAATTTCTCTTCCAAAATTGAATTTGGAAGAACAGAAGGGATTAGATATGCCTTTTACATTAAAAGAAGTTGAAGAAGCTTTAGGATCACTCCAAAGTAATAAATCTCCAGGAGAAGATGGTTTTCCACCTGAATTTTATAAAAAATTTAAAGATTTATTATTTCCTCTTTTTATGGAACTAATACGTCAAGCAGAAAAAATACATAAACTTCCAGAATCTTTTTCAACATAATATCAAAAAAAGAGAGACCCTATGAAACCAACATCATATAGGCCTATTTCTTTATTGAATACGGATTATAAAATAATAGCAAAAATTTTATCGAATAGATTATCTAAATATTTACCAAAATTAATACATATGGATCAAACAGGATTTATTAAAAATAGACAATTGGCAGATTATGTAACCCGGCTACTCAGTATAATTCATTTGGCACAAAAAAGGGATAAGAAGAGTATAGTAGTAGCTTTGGATGCAGAAAAAGCATTTGATAGATTAGAATGGGATTTTTTATTTAAAGTATTAGAAAAATATGGGTTAGGAACATCTTTTATAAATTGGATTAAAACTTTAAATTCTAATCCTAAAGCTAAAGTAGTGACAAATTCTCAAATTTCAACACCATTCCAGTTAAAAAGGTCAACTAGACAAGGTTGTCCATTATCACCTGCTTTATTTGTACTGGCGATAGAGCCATTAGCAGAACTAATCAGAATTGATCCAGATATTATGGGTTAATGAGGAGGAATATAAAATTAATCTTTTTGCCGATGATGTTTTGATCTATTTAACAAACCCACAACATTCGTTACATAAATTATCTTCTAAATTGGATGAATATGGGAAGGTATCAGGTTACAAAATAAATTGGGATAAAAGTGAAATTTTACCTCTTACTAAAGGAGACTATAGTCAATGTTGATTAGTAACCCAATTTAGATGGCCGGTAAATGGTATAAAGTATTTAGGTATAAGACTTGATAATGATGTAAAGAATTTATATAAATTTAATTATTTACCACTGTTGAAAAAAATTCAAGAAGATTTTGACAAATGGATGATACTACCAATAACATTAGTAGGTAGAGTCAATGTTGTAAAAATGAATATATTTCCTAGATTACAGTATTTGTTTCAAACATTACCAATACAATTGCCACAGAAATTTTTTCAAGAGTTAAATAAATGTGTGAGAAAATTTCTTTGGAAAGGTAAAATGTCAAGAATATCATTGGAAACATTGACATGTAAATTTGGGTTAGGAGGGTTACAACTTCCAAACTTTAAAAACTATTATAAAGCAAATCAACTTAGATTTATTGCATCTTTCTTCGATGATCAAAAACCAGTATGGATTAAAATAGAACTAGATAAGATAGGAGAAAATAGACCTGAAGATATTATATATAAATGGGAATCTAAATGGATACGGGAAAAGAAAGAATCTCCTATATTAACACATTTGATTGATTTATGGAATAAGATAAATGTTGATAATGAAACACAGCAATCTCTATTAGCAAGGACACCTTTGTTTCAAAACAGACTTATTCCTTTTACAATGGACAATCAACTTTTATATAATTGGTACCAAAAAGGGATTAAATTTATATGAGATTGTTTTGAACGAGGTATATTGATGTCATTTGAACAATTAAAGGATAAATATAAAATATCTAATAATACTTTCTTTTGTTACTTTTAATTAAGGGCTTACTTAAAAGGTAAGCTGGGTCAAACAATGTTTTTGCCAAAACCTAATGAAATTGAAATTTTAATTCAAAAAGGGAAAATTAAAAAAATTATTTCTTGTATGTATAATTTGATTCAAGAACAGACAATTAAACAAGGAACCCATAAGTCAAAGCAAAAATGGGAAACAGATTTGAATATTAATATTGATGAAACAAATTGGTCAAGACTCTGTCTTGACAGTATGACAAATACAATAAATGTTCGACTTAGATTAGTACAATATGATTTTTTACACCAATTATATATTACACCACAAAATATAAATAGATTAAATTCAAATCTATCTGATAAATGCTTTCGGTGTAATCAAGAAATTGGTACTTTTTTACATTCTACTTGGTCTGGTTTTAAAATTCAACCCTTTTGGATAAATTTAAGAGTCTTATTGGAACAAATTACTGGAACTCAACTTCCACATAACCCTGTATTATTTCTATTAGGTCTTATTGAAGGGATAAAACCAAAACTTAAATTGAATAAATATCAGAAAGAATTTATAAAAATTGCATTGGCAGTAGCTAAGAAGACTATAGCAGTTACTTGGAAATCTGATTCGTATTTAAGTGTGGATCGTTGGAATAATGAAATGGCTAGTTCTATTCCACTCGAAAAAATTACTTATAATTTAAGAGATAAATATGTAACATTTTTGAATATTTGGCGCCCTTATTTACAAAAGATAGGATGGCATATTTCAGTGCTCCGATAAAGACCTTGGTCCCTTGGGGAAAGTAACGAATAATTATACCAAATTTATTTTGAATCCCATGGAGCATGTGGAAACCTTCCAACACCCAGGCGGTTCTTTTCTTTTTTCTCTCTTTCTTTCTTTTTAGTTAGGACTATACATATGGGGGGGGGGGAGGGTAGATTTTATCTTTTCATGTATTCTTTTTGAAAACTCAATAAAAAAAAAGAAATTGGCCTCACATCTTCGAACTCAAACCCTCTCTGAATGAAATATTCAACAAATCAAGCAGCACCCCTGGAAGGACAAACAGAAACTGACATGTTTAGTTTGTTTCAGTCTCTGAAGATGCTGACAATCCTGCTGAGAATTTCTGGCATTTTATGTTTCTATCTTAGATATTCAACACTTGCAGAAGTCAGCTGAATGTATTCAAGAAACGCGATAAAGATTCTGAGTGTTTAAAAAAAGGGAAAATTTAAAGTAAATGAAAAGGAAGCTCTTGTTGCCAGACTTCATTCATACCCCAAGTAGACAAACTTTACAGGACACTAATCAACTTCATGCAACTGGTAAGCTTCTTCTTTAGCTATAGCCTGCAGTTAACATGTAAAGCAAAAAAAAATTGTGCTGATCGATCTAATTTTTAGACAAATTTGATAAAGCTCTTTCTAATATGCTTTAACAAAGCAGGAATATTGTAGGTGAAGCTTGGGCTAGATGCTGCAAAATCCAAACAGCTCTGTCCTAATAAAATTTGCAGTATGGTAGTGCAGTGGTTAGCACGATGCTTTATAATACAGGCACAATGTAAGGAGTTTGTATGTTCTCCCCATAACTGTGTGGGTTTCCTCTGGGTGTTCCGGTTTCTTCCCAGTCCAAATCCATACCATTAATCCATAGATTAAATCAGGAAATTGCTAGGTGGTGTAGCTCGAAGGGTCAGAAGGGCCTATTCTGCACTGTACCTCAATAATAGATAACTTTAACCTGGACACTAATTCCGATTTTCAACTGTATTTCTCACACCAACCAACATGGAAATTATTCATACTGGGTTGCCGATATCTAATTTGTAACAAGGCATTAAAGGAATTAGACAGAGCAGAAAGTGGGCTTCACAACTGGGCTTCATACCAGTTCATCCGATCAAATTCATTCTCCAGTTTCAGGATGAAAGCTGCCAAAGAGTTCTTCAGATCAGCCACGCGACTGATAATTGCATCCACTGATGCCTCCAGCTGTTTTTCTTCTTGCGGCTGTGGAAAGTAAACATTAAACTTTGAATAAAATATTCCTTTTTTGCAGAAATTTAATTCCAGAGTGAAATGAAAGCGATTTCCCTTGGTGTTACGGTAACATTTTATAAAGAGTGATATCAGGAAGTCCTGATAATCCAGATCGAGTTCAGATGTACAACTGCACCCTCGACTGCCAAATGCTTACTGATACAGCATCATGGCAATGCCATCAAAGAATTTTCCATGCTGGTCAGGCACTGTAAGGACGGCGTTCTGTACTCTCATTTTGACTGGTATCTCTAAGCATGTCTGTTGCAACTTGTGATACTGTCTACTATCAAGTGTAGCTCTTTAGTTCAAAAAGCTAAATAGATGTAACTTCTGCAATGATTCCTGGCAGGGCTCTTCAACAGATTATCACGTAGACTTACTTTGTTGTCTCTCTTATCATATGAAAACAGTTGGGTGTAACCTTATACTCTCTGATGCTACTACTAATAAAGATGAAGGTGCAAAAAAAGATCCACTATAAAGGTTCTAAGTATGAAGGATTTCAGCAACAAGGCTGGCTGGAGAAACTGGGGTGGTTCTCAATGCAAAAAAGTTCAAAGAAATTTATTTGATGAAGGTACTCTAGATCATGACTGGTTTAGATAGCATTGGTAAAGGAAAGCTATTAAGGTCTAGGAAGTACAAATATGGAATATGGGGAGCATTCACTGTTGGTGGAGGTTATGCGAACTGAATCAATTGAGGAAATCTGCTTTGAACTGAATCAAGTGAATGCTCCTGCTGGGAACTGAGGAAAAGGACAATTGGCAAACACTCTCTCTCTTCAATACAGTGGGCAGCCAGCATCCAGACCATTGGAAATGGAAGAGGAAGTAGGCCTCTCCACGATTCATCACAATTATAATATCCAGAAATCTATTAAAAAACTTAGTGACTGAGCCTCCCCAGCCCTCAGCAGTGGAGAGTGACGAAGAATGCCAATAATTTACCACACAAGTAAAGAAATTTGCTTTCAGTTCCAGATGGCTTACCCCTTATTCTGAGACTCTACCCTCTGGTTCTAGACCTCGGCCAGATTAACCATGCTCCACCTGCCAAATTCTGTAAGAATTTTATTTAATTACCTCTTATTCCCCTATACTTAAATTTTTCCTCACATGGCAAATTCACCTCCTTAGCTGAGTGAATCTTTGCCAAACAGTCCCTCTATAGTAATAATATACATTGTTTGATAAGGAATCTGGAACTGTACACAATGCTCCAGGCAACACACATCAAAGTTGCTGGTGAACGCAGCAGGCCAGGCAGCATCTCTAGGAAGAGGTACAGTTGATGTTTCGGGCTGAGACCCTTCGTCAGGACCGAAACATCGACTGTACCTCTTCCTAGAGATGCTGCCTGGCCTGCTGCATTCACCAGCAACTTTGATGTGTGTTGCTTGAATTTCCAGCATCTGCAGAATTCCTCGTGTGTACAATGCTCCAGGTGCAGGTTCCATATTATATAATCACCTCCAGGGTCCTTTATAGTTACAATGAGATATACTTTATTCCTTCACTCACATCTTCTTGTTAAAAAATGTCACAATACCATTTGCCTCCCTCATCACTTACTATATTAATATCTAGGCTTTCTTTTGTACAGGTAGACTTGTGAACATTAACATTAGCTAGTCTCTCACCCATTGATAATAATCTGTTATATTCACCAAAATGGATTTTTCATTTTAGTCCACACACTCATCTTTTCTCAATCTCCTTGAAGCGTTTTTACATAATTTTTCCTGTCCACAATTCCAGCTAATTTAATGTAATCAGCAAACTTGGAAACATGACACTTGTTCCCTCCAGCCAAACAGTTGACATAGGTTATGAACAGCAATGGTCCTCCTTGTTCATTATGTTCCAGTCGTTATGGTTTGCTGACCTAAGAAAGATCCTGGAGAGTGGAGGAAGGCTGGAAGAACAAAGGTGGAGTGGGGGGGGGGGGGAGGAAGGACCCAAGAGCCAAGTAAAGGGGGAGCAGCTGAGAGGGAGAAAGGACTGATAGAGTCTCAGGAATGACTGTTGGAGGCTAGAGTGCAGAGGAAAACGTCTGGATGAGATTGTAAAGTTGCACAGCCGGTGTTGAGGAAGAGGATGTGAATAGGAAAATTTGTCATCCACGTTCTCAACATTGACTGTATGCAACTATACAATCTCAATAGAATGAGATTCTGTATGTTGAAGCACATGTGAGATCAAAAATGTGTACATCAGAGTCTCATCTGTAATCACTTTGGACCGAGGCTTTCTGTGTTTAACATGTTAGGTGATGTGAAAGTGCCCATGTTAGAAGGATCTGAGCAATGGCATTTCCAAAACCGACTGAGAGAGAATAGAATGAGCTATTTTGGCTGATGGAGGGAAAGAATGGACACTGAATATTCTAATAGAAGCCACAATTTAATGGGTTAAAAGATCACATTTGGAGCCAGAGCATTTCTATGAATTTTCTGTGTTCGCTGACACTCAAGATTTGGAAAATCAACAAAATGCTTGTTTAAAAACCTGAAACATATTGTTAATTTTTGCTCTGAAAACTCCAATACATCTAAAACAGGTACAAAAAAAAGACAAACTGATTAACAAATTATGTATTTAAATGAAAAAAAACATAACAAATTAGAACACTACCAACCCTACTCAAGTACTATAAAACTATTTATTAGTTCCTAATAGTTATCAATAAAGGAATTAATCCAGTGTATGCTGCTATTTCACTACTCTTCACAAAATCCTGAAACATCAGGGTAGCAAAGATGCATATATTCTGATGCTTTTTATAGATTATAGCTAGGCATTTAACATCATCATCCCCTCTAAACTAATCAGTAAACTCCAAGGCCAGGGCCTCAATACAATAGACAATAGGTGCAGGAGTGGGCCATTCGGCCCTTCGAGCCAGCACCGCCATTCACTGTGATACCCCTTGAGCAATAGGATCTTGGATTTCCCCAGTCAGTTTGGATTGGCAAAAACATCTCCTCTACAATCTCCATCAGCACAGCACCACCACAGAAATGTGTGCTTAGCCTCCTGCTCTACTCGCTTTACACCTATGTCTGTGTGGTTAAATACAGCTCCAACACCATATTCAAGTTTACTGATGACACCACTGTTGTGGGTTGTATCAAAGCTGGTGATGAATCAGCAGACCGGAAGGAGATTGAAAATTTAGCTGAGTGGTATAATAACAACAACTTCTCACTCAATGTCAATATGACCAAGGAACAGATAGTAGACTTCAGTAGAGGGAAACCAGAAGTCCATGAGTCAGTAATCATTGGAAACTCAGAGGGTCAGTAACCTTAAATTCCTGGGTGTCATTAACTCAGAGGGCATGTCCTGAACCCAAAATATAAATATAGTTGCTAAGAAAGCACAACAGTGCCTCTACTTCCGCAGGAGTTTGTGGAGATTTGGCATGTCGTCAAAAACCTTGGCAAACTTCTATAGATGTGTGGTGGAAGGTGTGCTGACTGGCCGTGTTATGGCCTGGTATAGGAACACCAATGCCTTTCAAGTGGAAAATCCTACAAAAGGTAATATATTTGGCAGAGTACATCATGGGTAAAGCCGTCCCATCCATCGAGCACATCTACATGAAACGTTGCTGTAGAAAAGCAGCATCCATCATCAAAGATCCTCACCACCCGGGCCATGCTTTTTTCTTGCTGCTGCCATCAGGTAGAAGGTACAAGAGCCCCAGCACTCACACCAACAGGTTGAAGAACAGTTACTACCCCTCAACCGTCAGGCTCTTGAACAAAAGGGGATAACTACACTCATTTGAGGTCTCTTTTATCTTGTTATTCCATGCTCGTTATTTATTGCTATTTATTAACTGCAGTTTGTTCACAGTTCCTGATGTTTACAATTTAGCGATCCTGTTTACAGTTACCGTTCTATAGATTTGTTAAGTATATCTACAGAAAAAAAGAATCTCAGGGTTGTATGCGGTGATATGTATGTACTTTGATAACTAAATTGTACTTTGAACTTTGATGTTTAGCCTTGGTATATCTTATCCCTCTGATAGATCCTCCAGCTCTGTAACCCTTCCCCCCACCACCACCACCACCAAGATACCGGATCTCATCCAATTCCTCTACTCCATCACTTCACTAACTTCAATAAGTCCACGAGCTACAATCGCTGCTGTGATTCCCATCCTTCACCTTTAAGGCTCTCTCACCTCCTTCAGGATGCCAATGTGAACCAAGACCTAATATCAGTCGTGTGAGTTGACGAGAGCTGTTTAGATGTCAGCATCTCAGAGGGGCATTCTTGTGTAGAAACGACTATATGAATAATGAAAACACAAGGAAATCTGCAGGTGCTGGATGAAGAATGAAAGTTGGTGTGTTGCTGCCAGACTTTCCTCAGAAACGGATACGAGAATGTTTCCCTGCAGCCTTCGCTATTTCCAGGAACCCCGCGGATCCGGGAGCGGCTCAAGGCTGAAACCCACACTGGATCCCCGGTCCCCGCCGCCTCACCTGCATCGCCTCCGCCACCAGCTCAGCGCCCTCGAAACGGAAACCGGCGCCCGCTCCGTCCTCCGCCTCCAAAAACCCGGACCTGCTTCCGTTTCCAGGTTCGGAGTTCAGAGGTCAGGAAACAGCGGCAGGTTGGGATGATCTGTCGGGATCCCGTCTGGTGAGGGTAGGCAGCGGCGGGCGGGCGGGCGAAGGTCCCGGCATGAGAACGGGCAGTCAACATGTCCGGCGCAGAGAGAGACTCGGAGGTAAGCTGGTACCAGGGGGCTGGGATGGGCCGGGGCAGCCACTGTCAGTCGTATGTAAACACAGACGGTCCGGAGTGAGGACACAGCACGTGTAGGGGCTGTGAGGGCAGAAACTGTACAGGGGTGCGGGGACATGGGGCACACAAGAGGGGCGTGGTGGCAGGATGTGCCCAGGGTGTGGGGCACAGTGTAAATAACGCTAGGGAAATGGTGGACCGGGCACGGTGCAGGGTGTACATATGATATGCAACATATACGAGGTGTGGGGTACGGTTTACATTCAGTTAAGGTAATGGTGGTCAGTATAGGGAGTGGGGAAAGTGTAGGCAGGATGTAAGGTGCACAAGGCGTGGGTGTATAAACAAACACAGGGTGAGGGAAGTGGTGCTCAGTATGCACGGAGGGCAGGATGCACATTGGGAGAAAGGTGACAGTACCTTGTTAACGGGGCATGGTGGGAGTGGGCTGTTTGTCATGGCTTCTGTGTTCCTTGGACATAAGGGCTTGGTGGGTGTGTACCCCAGTCTAGACTGGGTGGGTCTATAGGGGCAGTGGAATGCTTCTCATTTTCCTTGGCTTTTATACCTCTGCATTCTTTGAGTTTGTTCTGTAGTCTACCTGATTGAAGGCCCTTTTGAAATTTAGAGGAATGACATGTACTGTGTTTCCA
Organism: Mobula birostris; assembly: GCF_030028105.1. Taxonomy (NCBI): domain Eukaryota; kingdom Metazoa; phylum Chordata; class Chondrichthyes; order Myliobatiformes; family Myliobatidae; genus Mobula; species Mobula birostris. The sequence continues at coordinate 29,412,498 of NC_092381.1, forward strand.
TTATCTACTTTTAAAAAATTCTGCTTTTGGTAAGCAAGATTTTCCTTATGAAGTCAATGCTGGCTACTTTTTTCCTGGTTAGCCACTCTTTTCTTCAGTCAGCATGAGACAGAAATAGCAATACTAATCTCGCATTGTTGTAGTTATTTCTCTATTCTCTTCTTCTGAGGAGAATGCACAACCTTTTCTTACATATATATTAGAGGAAGCCAGTTAGTTATCATTAGACAGTGAAGTATCACAATAACTGTCGAACATGCAGATATTGAGAGGGCAATGTTATGTTAATGCAACAGATTCTGAGGTAGAAAGTTTGAAGTTAGAGTGCACAGTTATGTGGAAAGAAGAGGTGCTGTCTCAGCTCCTGGACCTAGTTTTGATCAGAATCAGGTTTATTATCACTGGTACGTGTTGTGAAATTTGTAAACTTAGCAGCAACAGTACAATGCATTGTACGATAACACAGAAAGAAAAAAACAGTTAAATCAATTACAATAAGTTTATGTATGTCAAATAGATTAAAAGTAGTGCGAAACAGAAATAATATGTTTTTTTAAAAAAAAGTGAGGTAGTGTTCATGGGTTCAATGTCCACTTAGGAATCGGATGGCAGAGGGGAAAGAGCTGTTTCTGAATTGCTGAGTGTGTGCTTTCAGGCTTCTGTACCTCATTCCTGATGGTAACAATGATAAGGGGGCATGTCCTGGCTGATGGGGGTCCTTAATGGATGTTACCTTTCTGAGGCACCGCCCCTTGAAGATGTCTTGGATACCACGGAGGCTAGTACTCAAGATGGAGCTGACTAATTTTACATGGTTCTGTAGCTTCTTTCGGTCCTGTGTAGTAAACCCCCTCCCCCCCAACACCAGACAGTGATGCAGCCTGTCAGAATGCACTCCACGGTACGTCTCTAGAAGTTTTTGAGTGTTTTAGATGACAAACCAAATCTCTTCAAGCTCCTGATAAGGTATAGCCACTGTATTGCCTTCTTTAGATGACTTCTGGTGTCTGTCTGGAATTTTGCAAGTTCTCCCTGTGAGTGTGTGGGATTTCCCACACTCCATGTTCCTCCGTCACAAAGATGCGCAATTTGATTGGTTAGTTGCAGTAAATTGCCCCTTGAGTAACAGAATCTGTGGGAAATCGATAAGAATGTGGGGAGGGTGAAATGGAAGTAGTGTGGTTGATTGAAGGTCAGCACAGAAGCAGTGTGCCAAAGGGCCTGTTTTGCTGCTGTATCAGTGTGAGAAACCATCAATAACTAACCTCCACAGAGTGGGAATGGCGCCCTTCCTATTTACTCTGTATACCCCTGACTTTAGATACAACACTGAGTCATGTGATCTGCAGAAATTCTCTGATGACTCAGCAATAGTTGGGTGTATGAAGGGAGGATGAATACAGTACCCAGGGGGAGGACTTGGTCAAATGGTGCAAGCTGAATCACTTGCAGCTCAACATCAGTAAGACAAAGGAAATGGTGATGGATTCTAGGAGGAAGCCTGCACTACTCCCTGTTACTGTTGATGATGAGGATGAGGATGTGGATGTGGTGAGGACCTACAAGTACCTGGGGGTGCACCTGAATGACAGACTTCAGTGGAGTACCAACACAAAGGCTGTGTACAAGAAGGGTCAGAGTTGCCTCTACTTCCTGAGGAGCCTAAGGTCCTTTGGCGTACGCAGGCCTCTCCTTCACATGTTCTACCACTCTGTTGTCACTAGTACAATCTTCTATGCGGTGGTGTGCTGGGGTAATGGCATCAACATGGGTGATGCCAGTAGGCTCAATAAACTGATTAGAAAGGCTGGCTCTGTTATTGCTCAAACTGGACAAACTGGAGACTGTGGTAGAACAAAGGACCCTACGAAAAATCCTGCAATTCTGGATAATGTTTCTCACCATCTGCATGCTACCTTGGCTGAACAGAGGAGCACTTTTACTTTTCTTTATTAATCTTTTTATTGATTTAAAAGGAATATAAATACAAACAAGTGGAGAATTATCTCAAATATATATATATATCAATAACAATACAAAGAGATTGAAATAGACATTATCAAAATCATACATAATGTTAAGCTAGTATGTCATATATATTAAAAAAGAAAACAGCAATTCTCCTCTTATCAGGTCATGAAGAGCACTTTTAGTAATAGACTAAAATGACTGTGCTGCTTTAAAGAGCGCAATATGAAGTCCTTCTTACCCGCGGCTATTAGGCTCTATAATGAGTCAACCTATAGCCAGGGAAATGATGACACCCCCCCCCCCCCCCCCGTTAGACTGTTTGAGGTAACTTAGTTTTATTCTTTATACTTCTCTTCTAATATTTATAACTGTGCATTTGTAATGCTACTGTGACACTGTAATTTCCTTCGGGATCAGTAAAGTATCTATCTATCTAGATGGTGCATAGAGTTAACTGAATATTCAGTTGTGCTGTCTGAGAAATATATTTGATGTGTTTAAGCTACATGTTTGGATGTTTCTAAAATACAAACTAAGCTACCATGGTCTTGAAAGAATTTTATTTAACCAGGTTTTTTTTTGGTCTTCAGTCAGCATTAGATGGAATTGGCAACTCTAATCTTTCACATTTATTGAATTGCTCTCATTTTAGGATTTATTGGAGTGTTTATCACCTTCAACAGAAGGTTGAGACACAAGTGTTTTGACTATGTCTTAGTAACAAAGATATTTAAAAAAATTTTCTAGCCAAAATTATCAATTGAATCTTAAAATAGTCTTTTGTGTTAATCAGAGGAAATAAAATGCAGAAGTGCATACATTTTAAAACAGGCCCTGCAACTTTGCAATCTTTCAATAATGAAACTAGAGAAAAGTTTCTCAGTTTTCTGAGTAAATTAACTTTGCTGTATAAGTGACTGTTTGCTGTGGAATATAGGCTCTGCCTCACCTCAAACTTGTTGGCTGAACAGCATTATCACAAGTTATCCTGAAAAATAATTCAAATATTTACATTTATTTGAGGGTCAAGAAATTATTTAGTCTTAAAGTATATATTCTATAAGACGTAGAAACAGAATTATTTAATTTGGCCCACTGAGTCTGTTCCGCCATTCCATCATGGCTGATTTATCAAATCCCATTTTCTCTGCAATCTTCGACATTCTTACTAATCTAGAATTTACCTTTGCTTTAACTATACCCAATGATACGGCCTCCACAGCTGTCTGTGGCAATGAAGTCCACATATTCACCACCCTCTGGCTAAAAATTACTACAGCTCGGGGTGTTGGAATTCAGTCACAGCATCCTCTGTAAGGAGTCTCTATGTCCTCCCTGTGGATTGTGTGTTTATTTTCTGGTCCTTTGGTTTCCCCTCACAGCCCAAATACGCTCCAGGTAGGTTAATCTCCTCTAGACCCTCTCCAATGCCGGCACATCCTTTCTTAATAAGGGACCCAAAACTTCTCGCAGTACTCCAGGTGAGGCCTTATAAAGCCTCAATAAATGCTTTTATATTAGTTAGTGCTAAGAGGAACTGATAACGAGGAGAAAGTACCTTCCTTGTTGCTGAGTCTTGCAACACACCAGAAAGAAATTTACTAGAAATAAGAGCTAGACTTTCTAGGACTGCAGTTAGGAAATACCTCTGCAGGTAAAGAATATTAGAAATTTGGAAGTTTCTTCTGCAAGTAGCACTTGATTCTCGTCCCGTTGTTAATTTTAGCACCTTTTATGTGCAGTGAAGTGGTGAGAAGTTGGGTGAAAGGAATGGGTGACAAATAAATCATGGCCTCATTAAGTGGTAGGAAAAGCAGTGTTTTAAGAAAAAAAGTTTGCTTCTGGTCCAGTGTTTTCATGGGACTTCCTGTGGTCCAAGGGATTTTCCTGTATTCTGTGATATTTACCTCAGTTTTATTTTTACAGGTGGAGGAAGCAGGACAAGTTTTCTTGCTTATGAAGAAGGAATACCGGATTTCCCGGAATGTGCGGTTAGCTTGGTTTCTCAGCAAGCTCAATCAAAATATTCAACCAATGTCTCACTCAGAGCTTGTGAGTAAATGGATGGGGGAAGATGGGATTTGCTTAAAAAGAATGTGAAGCAGGACATTATTTCTTTAGTGCCCAGCCCAGATGGGCATATTTATTCAATTGTATCTTGGACTGAAACAAGGATATCTTTAATCTGTATGGCTCAGCATCATGCAACCAATAAGCAGAGGCAATTGAAACTAAATTTCCTGTAATATCAATTTCAGTATGGCTGTTTAGTAGAAAAAATACTCTAAAAATGTGGAACTTGTTATACTTCCTCATGCCTTATGAAAAAGGTTTCATTAACCTTTTTATTATCTCTGTCTCAGAAATGTAAGACATGTCTGATTTCATTAGTGTGAGGTGATGTGTGTTGGAAAGACAGCCAGCATCGTACTTATACTACGAATGGTAGGGTACTAGGGAGTGTAATGAAACAGAAGGACCAAGCATTATAAGTGCATAGTTTATTGGAAGCAGCGTTGTGGCTAGACTGGGTGGTGAAAATGCTGTTCAGCACGTTGGCCTTCATCATTCAGGATATTGAGGAAAGGAGCTGCAAAGTTATTCTGCAGTTGTACAAGTTATTCATAAGGCTGTGCTTGGAGTACTGTGGTCACCCTGTTACAGGAAAGGCGTAGTTAAACTGGAAAGAGTGCAGAAAGGATGTTACCATCCGTGAATTATAGCAAGATGTCTTTATTCCTTGGAACACAGAAGAAGGGAGGGGGGCGGTAGCTTCCTTATAGAAATTTTTGAAAATATGAGTGGCATTGTGAAGGGGAGTCTAAAACTAAGTTTTCACCTAAGAAAATGTCACAACAGGAATTTCCGTTTTGTATATTTTGTTAAGTTGTTATAATAAAAGAAATCTTCAAAGGTTGTTTTATGCCAGTTTGCATGTTGATTAAAGAATTTCTCGCAAGTTGCAATGCTGTACTTAATGTATTAGATATATACCAGTTTTACACCAGGGTTGTTGTTTCGTTTGTCTAGGAAAGAGTAGGAATGCAATGAGGTGGAAGATAAATGCGTGGCTGAGGGATTGGAGCAGGGGGCAGGGATTCAAGTTTCTGGATCATTGGGACCTCTTTTGGCACAGATGTGACCTGTACAAAAAGGACGGGTTACTCTTGAATCCTAGAGGGACCAATATCCTGGTGGGGAGATTTGCGAAGGCGACTGAGGTGACTTTAAACTAGAATGGTTGGAGGGTGGGAATCAAATTTAAGAGACTAGGAGAGAGGAGGTTAGTTCACAAATAGAGAAAGCCAGTAGACAGTGTGTGAGGATAGGCAGGGGACAGAGATCGGGAGCACTCAGACCAAAGACGTAGGGAAGAAGGATGAAAAAGATAACAAAGTTGTTTGCTGCATTAAGGATAAACAGAGAGTAAGAGGTGGAGAGTTTCTTAAATGCATCTATTTTAATGCTAGGAGCATTGTAAGAAAGGTGGATGAGCTTAGAGCATGGATTGATACCTGGAAATATGATGTTGTAGCTATTAGTGAAACATGGTTGCAAGAGGGGTGTGATTGGCAACTAAATATTGCAGGATATCGTTGCTTCAGCTGTGATAGAATCGGAGGGGCAAGAGGGGGAGGTGTTGCATTGCTTGTCAGAGAAAATATAACAGCGGTACTCTGGCAGGATAGATTAGTGGACTTATCTAGGGAGGCTATTTAGGTGGAATTGAGGAATGGGAAAGGTGTAGTGACGCTTATAAGGGTGTATTATGGACCACCTAATGGGGACTGAGAATTGGAGGAGCAAATTTGTACGGAGATAGCAGATATTTGTAGTAAGCACAAGGTTGTGATACATAAAGTACCAACTAGAGAAGGGGCAGTGTTGGATCTCCTTTTAGGCAATGAGACAGTGCAGGTGACGGAGGTTTGTGTTGGGGAGCACTTCGGGTCCAGTGATCACAATACCATTAGTTTCAATATAATTATGGAGAAGGATAGGACTGAACCCAGGGTTGAGATTTTTGATTGGAGAAAGGCTAACTTTGAGGAGATGCAAAAGGATTTAGAAGGAGTGGATTGGGACAATTTGTTTTATGGGAAGGATGTAATACAGAACTAGAGGTCATTTAAAGGTGAAATTTTGAGGGTACAGGGTCTTTATATTCCTGTTAGGTTGAAAGGAAAGGTTGAAAGTTTGAGAGAGCCATGGTTTTCAAGGGATATTGGGAACTTGGTTTGGAAAAAGAGTGAGATCTACAATAAATGTAGGCAGGTTGGAGTTAATGAGGTGCTCGAGGAATATAAAGAATCTTAAGAAATAAATTAGAAAAGCTAAACGAAGATACGAGGCTGCTTTGGCAAGTAAGGTGAAAATAAATCCAAAGGGTTTCTACAGTTATATTAATAGCAAAAGGATAGTGAGGGACAAAATTGGTCCCTTAGAGAATCAGAGTGGATGGCTATGTGCGGAGCCAAAAGAGATGGGGAGATTTTGGACAATTTCTTTTTTTTCGGTATTCACTAAGGAGAAGGATATTGAATTGTGTAAGATAAAGGAAACAAGTAGGGTAGTTATGGAAACTATGATGATTAAAGAAGAGGAAGTACTGGCGCTTTTAAGGAAGATAAAAGTGGATAAGTCTCCAGGTCCGGACAAGATATTCCCTAGGACCTTGAGGGAAGTTAGTGTGGAAATAGCAGGGGCTCTGACAGAAATATTTCAAATGTCATTAGAAACGGGGATGGTGCTGGAGGATTGGCGTGTTGCACATGTGGTTCCATTGTTTAAAAAGGGTTCTAAGAGTAAACCTAGCAATTATCGGCCTGTGAGTTTGGCGTCAGTGGTGGGTAAATTGATGGAAAGTATTCTTAGGGATGGTATATATAATTATCTGGATAGACAGGTCTGGATTAGGAACAGCCAACATGGATTTGTGCATGGAAGGTCATGTTTGACAAATCTTATTGAATTTTTTGAAGAGGTTACTAGGAAAGTTGACGAGGGTAAAGTGGTGGATGTTGTCTATATGGACTTCAGTAAGGCCTTTGACAAGGTTCCACACGAAAGGTTAGTTAGGAAGGTTCAATCATTAGGTATTAATATCGAAGTACTAAAATGGATTCAGCAGTGGCTGGATGGGAGATGCCAGAGAGTAGTGGTGGATAACTGTTTGTCAGATTGGAGGATGGTGTCTAGCGGTGTGCTTCAGGGATCTGTACTGGGTCCAATGTTGTTTGTCATATATATTAATGATCTGGAGGATGGGGTGGTAAATTGGATGAGTAAGTGTGCAGATGATACTAAGAAGGGTGGAATTGTGGATAATGAAGTAGGTTTTCAAAGCTTGCAGAGAGATGTAGGCCAGTTAGAAGAGTGGGCTGAAAGATGGCAGATGGAGTTTAATGCTGAAAAATGTGAGGTGCTTCATTTTGGTAGGACTAATCAAAATAGGACATACATGGTAAATGGTAGGGCATTGAAGAATGCTGTAGAACAGAGGGATCTAGGAATAATGGTGCATAGTTCCCTGAAGGTGGAATCTCATGTGGATCGGGTGGTGAAGAAAGCTTTTGGTATGCTGGCCTTTATTAATCAGAGCATTGAGTATAGGAGTTGGGATGTAATGTTGAAATTGTACAAGGCATTGGTAAGGCCAAATTTGGAGTATTGTATACAGTTCTGGTCACTGAATTATAGGAAAGATGTCAATAAAATTGAGAGAGTACAGAGAAGATTTACTAAAATGTTGCCTGGGTTTCATCTCCTAAGTTACAGAGAAAGGTTGAACAAGTTAGGTCTTTATTCTTTGGAGTGTAGAAGGTTGAGGGGGTACTTGATAGAGGTATTTAAAATTATGAGGGGATAGATAGAGTTGACGTGGACAGGCTTTTTCCATTGAGAGTGGGGGAGATTCAAACAAGAGGACATGAGTTGAGAGTTAAAGGGCAAAAGTTTAGGGGTAACATGAGGGGGAACTTCTTTACTCAGAGAGTGTAGCTGCGTGGAACGAGCTTCCAGCAGAAATGATTGAGGCAGGTTCGATGTTGTCATTTAAAGTTAAATTGGACAGCTATATGGACAGGAAAGGAATGGAGGGTTATAGGCTGAGTGCAGGTCGGTGGAACTAGGTAGGAGTTTGGCACAGACTAGAAGGGCCGAGATGGCCTGTTTCCGTGCTGTAATTGTTATATGGTTAGATGGAAAGGAGAATTGCAGCTCTTTGAAATGAAATGTTTTCTAACAATACCATGTGACATTGAAAATTTGTCTTTTTCTTTATAGCTCAACTCCAAGAATGAACTAGATATTTTAAGTGTCCTACCAAAGGGATGGCAGCAGGGTGAACCTGTTTCTGCTCATACTTATCAGTTAGTACCTTCAACCCATATCACCTTTCTTGCTCAGCGATACCGTTTTGTTGTTGTATTGGATCTTAGTCCATCCACAGGGATTGTGGTAAGTAATTGTCATTGGAAAGAGAGTTAAAGTGAACATTAGATAACTGTGCATCTGAATTTAATTGACAACTCTGGTTGACAGCTTTTATTAATGACACAATAGACATAGCTTTTTCCTGTTAGTTCATACAAAAGTTAAAGTTTGGTTTTATTTGTCACATGTACATCAGAACTACAATGAAATGCATTATTTAGCATCAAGTCAAATCAGCAAAGATTGTGCCGGGCAGCCCACAAGAGCTGCCATGCTTCCAGTCACGGCATTGTATGCCCACAGCTCACTGATTCTAACTCTGTCTTTGAAATGCAAGAAGAAACCCAGGCGATCGTACAGAGAACATACAAACTCCTTACAGATAGTGGAGGGAATTGAACCTCATTCTTACAGCTGGCTGCTGCAAAGTGTTGGGCTAACCACTATGTTACCGTGCTGCCTCCATAAAGTTCACATTATAATTGAGAATCAGAGTAATTTAAAGGGGTTTTAGAATTAATTGGTTTAATATTTTATACAAAGGCTTTGCTGCATTCGGTTAGAGTCCTTGTGCCTGTTGTCTTGGGTCTTTTTGATTTTTAAGATATTACTGCCTGGTACATGTCAAGTTTTGTGCAGAATCTAGTGATCTCAGTTTGTGATTGAGTGATCTTGCACAGGTGTTCCACCCAGTGAACAATATATTCTGTCAAGGTCACCTGTTGCATCCGGCACTTCTGGTGCCACCTCCTCTCCATTGGTGAGACCAAATGCAGTTTTGGGGACTTCTTTGTTGAGCACTTTTGCTCCGTCCGTCGCAAAAGGCGGGATTTCCCAGAGGCCATCCATTTCAATTCAACTTCTCATTCCCATTCTCACATGTCTGTTCTTGCCCTCCTGTACTGTCGTGATGACGCCGAACTCAGGTTGGAGGAACATTCCCTCATCCTCTGTCTGGATAGCCTCCAAGCAGATGAAATGAACATAGATTTCTATTACTTATGATGATTTCTCTCCCTCCTTTTTTTTTCCATTCCCAATTCAAGTTACCCTCTCACCTTTCTCTTCTTTTCATCTGCACATCAACTTCTGGTTCTGCTTCCCTTTTTTCCATGGTCCTATTAGATTCAATCTTTCTCAGCCCTATTTATCCCCTCTCAACTTATTTCAAACCTCCCTACTCCCCCACCTTCCACCTTGCCTGGTCTCACCTATTGCCTGTCAGCTTGTATTCCTTCCCCTCTCCTCTCCTTATTCTGGCTTCTGCACCCCTCCCTTTCCAGTCCGAAAGAAGATTCTTGGCCCAGAATGTTGACTGTTTATTCCCTTCCATATATGCCACCTCAGTTCGTCCAGCATTTTGTGTTTATTGCTCAATATATTCTTTTTTATTTTGGTCTTTCACTGATACAAAAGTAGATTGTTAAATGTGTTCAGCTTATTTGTGTCGTCTTCTGATAAATCCAAAACCACTCCTTGCTGCTATAATCAAAACCAATTTCTTTGGCCTAACTTTTGATTACTTGATTTCACAGTATGTGGTACTGTGATGAGTTTGGTTTGCTTGCACTCCATTGAGATGTTTTAATACACTAAACATACCTTTTTTTTAAAGGCATATTTTTAGCGATAGCTGAGATATTTTGCAGCTCCTTCCTTGCTTGACCACAAACTGAAGTGGCTTCATACACTTGCACAATTATATGAATTTTGCCATTATCCCGGCTTTCTATTGATAGTGTTTTAATGCTATGTGGTAATTTTTGCATAAAATAGAAATAAAAATGACCAAAGTGTTTCTCAAATCTATTTTGTAGCTCCCTTCCTCCTTTAAATGCAGGCTGCCCCAGCATATACTCTGATTGTGTTGATTTGTTAACACAAATTACGCTTTTCACTGTGTTTCAATGCGACTAATGTAAATCTAAATGTGCAATAAAACTGATATCAATATAAAAGATAGGGAAAATCTGCTAGCCAGGTGTTTAAAACTAATGTAAATGCTGCTTTTAAAATTTAATGGCCATTTTGGAAATTTATATTGAACTATAATTGTGAGTAGTTTTATCTTATCTGTTTGCTTGTATGTCAAGCAACTAATGTAATGTTATGCTGAGTGAAAGGATTGTGGATAGCCGAATACCACAGGAATGCTCATGTCTTGTAGCGTTTTGAAATTTATGGCTGCCTATTTATGTGATAATAAATTAAAATGCCAGAAATCTTTGTACCCTCTTTAGCCACAGGAAAAGTCCCAGTTAGTCTATTTAAGAAGTGCAATTGAAACAAATCAGGAACAGTTGCTGAGGCTTGCGTCAGTGTTGGGAAATTACTGGAGAAAGTTTAAAAGATAAAATTTTCTCACATTCAGAAAAACAGCCTGATTAGGGGCAGTCAGTATGAATTTGTGTTTGGAAGTTAATGTCATATAGCCTTGATAGAGTTTTTTTGAAGAAGTCTTTTTCATTCTCTTTCAGGATGTTCCAAAGCATTTTCTAGCCAATAATGTGCTTTTGATGTATTGTACAATTTTTGGTGTCCCAGAAGTAACAAAGGAGATGTGAAAGATACCTTATAAATGCAAGAGTTTTTTTATTCTCAATCATGCCTGCTATTCTAGTATGCAAATATGTACATTTTTGAAGCTTATTGTGTTTTTCCCCTCTTCCAACAGATACTTATTCCTCAATTTAAGTGAATGTTCTCATTTGTTTCACAGGATGACTCCACTGGTGAGCTGATTTTTGATGAAGTATTTCATGCACTCTCGAGGTGTTTAGTGGAATTATTGCGACCATTTAAGGTCCCAGGTACAGACATATTGTTTCAGCCTGAGATCTTCATTACGATCCTTGCTTATTCTTCCATCATAGGACTTCAAACTCACCAGGTGGGCACTTGTTTTTTTAATTTCTAAGACCCTTTTTTACCTTGCCTGAGGGTGCCTATTATATATAAATTCCTAACGTTGTGTTAGTGAATTCAAGCTACAGTCATCTTCATCACCATCATCATCATCATGTTCCATGTCGTATGATATAGGTGATCATGGTCTTTGACCATGATTGTTCTTGACAAATTTTTCTACAGAAGTGGTTTGCCAATGCCTTCTTCTGGACAGTTTCTTTCCAAGCCAGCCATTAGCAGTACACTTCAGAGATTGTCCGGTGGTCGCATAATCAGGACTTGTGATATGTACCATCTACCACCTGCTCACACGGCTTCATGTGACCCTGATCGGGAGCCAGTCAGGACCTACACCTTGCCCAAGAGTGACCTGCAAGCTAGCGGAGGGAAGGAGTGCCTTACACCTCCTTTGGTGGAGAAGTATCTCCATCCCGTCACCCTATAACTATAATATTAAAGTGATAAGGTAGATTTTTTTAAACACATGCTCAAAAACAAATTGCAGCATCTGAAAAAGGTATGATGAAACTAATGTTTGTGCAGAACAAAAGTGAAGATAGAGCACATGCTTAAAATCTGATAGAAAAAACATAGGAACATAGAAAACCTATAGCACAATTCAGGCCCTTTGGCCCACAAAGTTGTGCCAAACATGTCCCTACCTTAGAAATTACTAGGGTTTCCCATAGATCTATTTTTCTAAGCTCCATATACCTATCCAAAAGTCTCTTAAAAGACCTTATCGTATCCGCCTCCACCACCATTGCTGGCAGCCCATTCCACGCACTCACCACTCTCTGCATAAAAAAACTTATCCTTGACATCTCCTCTGTACCTACTCCCAAGCACCTGAAACCTGTGCCCTCTTGTGGCAGACATTTCAGTCCTGTAAAAAAAGCCTCTGACTATCCACAGGATCAATGCCTCTCATCATATTATACACCTCTATCAGGTCACCTCTCATCCTCCATCGCTCCAAGGAGAAAAGGCTGAGTTCACTCAAACTGTTCTGATAAGGCATGCTCCCCAATCCAGGCAACATCCTTGTAAATCTCCTCTGCACCCTTTCTATGGTTTCCACATCCTTCCTGTAGTGAGGCGACCAGAACTGAGCACAGTACTCCAAGTGGGGTCTGACCAGGGTCCTATATAGCTGCAACATTACCTCTTGGCTTCTAAATTCAATTCCACGATTGATGAAGGCCATTACACCGTATGCCTTCTTAACCACAGAGTCAACCTGCACAGCTGCTTTGAGTGTCCTATGGACTTGGACCCCAAGATCCCCCTGATCCTCCATGTTGCCAAGAGTCTTACCATTAATACTGTATTCTGCCATCATATCCATCAAAATGAACCACTTCACACTTATCTGAGTTGAACTCCATCTGCCACTTCTCAGCCCAGTTTTGCATCTTATCAATGTCCCGCTGCAACCTCTGACAGCCCTCTACACTATCCACAACACCCCCAACCTTTGTGTCATCAGCAAACTTACTAACCCATCCCTCCACTTCCTCATCCAGATCATTTATGAAAATCACAAAGAGTATGGGGCCCAGAACAGATCCCTGAGGCACATCACTGGTCACTGACCTCCATGCAATATATGACCCGTCTACAACCACTCTTTGCCTTCTGTGGGCAAGCAAGTTCTGGATCCACAAAGCAATTTCCCCTGGATCCCATGCCTCCTTACTTTCTCAATAAGCCTTGCATGGGGTACCTTATCAAATGCCTTGCTGAAATCCATATACACTACATCTACTACTCTTCCTTCATCAATGTGTTTAGTCACATTCGCAAAAAATTCAATCAGGCTCGTAAGACACGACCTGACCTTGACAAGCCATGATGACTATTCCTAATCATATTATACCTCTCCAAATGTTCATAAATGCTGCCTCTCAGGATCATCTTCGTCAACTTACCAACCACTGAAGCAAGACTCACTGGTCTATAATTTCCTGGGCTATCTCTACTCTCTTTTCTTGAATAAGGGAACAATACCCGCAACCCTCCAATCCCCCGGAACCTCTCCTGTCCCCATTGGTGATGCAAAGATCATCGCCAGAGGCTCAGCAATCTCCTCCCTCGCCTTCCACAGTAGCCTGGGGTACATTTCATCTGGTACCGCCGACTTATCCAACTTGATGCTTTCCAAAAGCTCCAGCACATTCTCTTTCTTAATATCTAAATGCTCAGGCTTTTCAGTCCGCTGCAAGTCATCACTACAATCACCAAGATCCTTTTCCATAGTGAATACTGAAGTAAAGTATTCATTAAGTACCTCTGCTGTTTCCTCCAGTTCCATACACACTTTCTCACTGTCACACTTGATAGGTCCTATTCTTTTACGTCTTATCCTCTTGCTCTTCACATACTTGTAGAATGCCTTGGGGTTTTCCTTAATCCTGCCCGCCAAGGCCTTCTCATGGCCCCTTCTGGCTCTCCTAATTTCTTTCTTAAGTTCCTTCCTGCTAGCCTTATGATCTTCTAGATCTCTAACATTACCTAGCTCTCTGAACCTTTCGTAAGCTTTCCCTCTTGACTAGATTTACTACAGTCCTTGTACACCACGGTACCTGTCCCTTACCATAACTTCCCTGTCTCACTGGAACTTACCTATGCAGAACTCCACACAAATATCCCTGAACATTTGCCACATTTCTTCTGTACCTTTCCCTGAGAACATCTGTTCCCAATTTAAGCTTCCAAGTTCCTGCCTGATAGCCTCATAATTCCCCTTACTCCAATTAAACGCTTTTCTGACTTGTCTGTTCCTTTCTCTCTCCAGTGCTATGGTAAAGGAGATAAAATTATGATCAGTATCTCCAAACTGCTCTCCCACTGAGTGAGCTGACACCTGACCAGGTTCATTTCCCAATAACATATCAAGTACAGTCATCTCCTCTTGTAGGCTTATCTACAAGGATGTTTTTGAGGATGTAACTAGTAGAGTGGATAGGGGAGAACCAGTGGATGTGGTATATTTGGATTTTCAAAAGGCTTTTGACAAGGTCCCACACAGGAGATTAGTGTGCAAACCTAAAGCACATGGTATTGGGGGTAAGGTATTGATGTGGATAGAGAATTGGTTGGCAGACAGGAAGCAAAGAGTGGGAATAAACGGGACCTTTTCAGAATGGCAGGCAGTGACTAGTGGGGTACCACAAGGCTCAGTGCTGGGACCCGAGTTGTTTACAATATATATTAGTGACTTGGATGAGGGAATTAAATGCAGCATCTCCAAGTTTGTGGATGACACGAAGCTGGGTGGCAGTGTTAACTGTGAGGAGGAGGCTAAGAGGATGCAGGGTGACTTGGATAGGTTAGGTGAGTGGGTAAATTCATGGCAGATGCAATTTAATGTGGATAAATGTGAAGTTATCCACTTTGGTGGCAAAAACAGGAAAACAGATTATTATCTGAATGGTGGCTGATTAGGCAAAGGGGAGGTGCAACGAGACCTGGGTGTCATTATATACCAGTCATTGAAAGTGGGCATGCAGGTACAGCAGGCGGTGAAAAAGGCGAATGGTATGCTGGCATTTATAACAAGAAGATTCGAGTACAGGAGCAGGGAGGTACTACTGCAGTTGTACAAGGCCTTGGTGAGACCACACCTGGAGTATTGTGTGCAGTTTTGGTCCCCTAATCTGAGGAAAGACATCCTTGCCATAGAGGGAGTACAAAGAAGGTTCACCAGATTGATTCCTGGGATGGCAGGACTTTCATATGATGAAAGACTGGGTGAACTAGGCTTATACTCGTTGGAATTTAGAAGATTGAGGGGGGAATCTGATTGAAACGTATAAAATCTTAAAGGGATTGTACAGGCTAGATGCAGGAAGATTGTTCCCGATGTTGGGGAAGTCCAGAACGAGGGGTCACAGTTTGAGGATAAAGGGGAAGCCTTTTAGGACCGAGATTAGGAAAAACTTCTTCACACAGAGAGTGGTGAATCTGTGGAATTCTCTGCCACAGGAAACAGTTGAGGCCAGTTCATTGGCTATATTTAAGAGGGAGTTAGATATGGCTTTTGTGGCTAAAGGGATCAGGGGGTATGGAGGGAAGGCTGGTACAGGGTTCTGAGTTGGATGATCAGCCATGATCATACTGAATGGCGGTGCAGCCTCGAAGGGTCGAATGGCCTACTCCTGCACCTATTTTCTATGTTTCTACATTTTGTGTCAAGAAACTTTCCTGAACACACCTAACAAACTCCACCCCATCTAAACCCCTTGCTCTAGGGAGATGCCAATCTATATTTGGGAAATTAAAATCTCCCACCACGACAACTCTGTTGTTATTATTACACCTTTCCAGGATCTGTATCCCTATCTGCTCCTCGATATCCCTGTTATTGGGCGGCCGATAAAAAACACCTAGTAGAGTTATAGAAACAGAAAATAATTTGAATATTCAGCAGGTCAGGGCCGATGCAGGGAGAGCAAGATAGTTAATATTTCTTAAGAAGTATAATTCACATGAAGCGTAATTTTCTTTCCCGCTCAACAAATGCTGACTGAACCACTGAATATTTCCATCATTATCTATTTTAATGTTAATGGGTATTTGCTGCATTCATGTTGTATCCATGTAGGTCAGGGGGCCCCAACCTTTTTTGCACTGTGGACCAGTTTAATATTGACAGTATTCTTGTGGGACCAGCCAACTGGGTCGGGGGGTTGTTCAAGTTCAACAGTGCGTGACTGGAAATGAGGAAAGGTGCAGCTGACTTATATCGTTTCATATCGCCAAATCATGACGTTTCCTCGCGGCCCGGTAGCACATGCTTTGCGGCCCGGTGGTTGGGGACCACTGATGTAGGTAATAGTTGAGAAGATTAAATTGATAGTGAAATCAGTATAAAAGCATTTTCTAAAAGATTAACATAGATCCAGGGCAGAACAATTCATTTTTTTTCTTGCACCAAATCAGAATCAGGTTTACTAACACTGACATATGTTATGATTTTATTTTGTTTTCTGGCAGCAGTTCAGCTCAAGTCATTAAAAATATTGTAAATTGCAATAATAAACGAGGTTGCAATAATAGACGAATAATGAGGTAGTTTTCATGGACTTTTCGGAAATCCGATGGCAGAGAAGAAGAAGCTATTCTTAAAACATTGAGTGTGAGTCTTCAGGCTCCTGTGCCTCCTCCCTGTAGGTAGCAATGAGAAAAGGGCACATCCTGGATGATGAGGGATTCTGCCTTCTTCAGGCATAGGCAAGATTCCTTGATGGTGGGGAGGCTTATATTTGTGAGGGAGCTGGTTGAGTCTACAACCCTGTACAGCCTCTTGTGATCCTGTGCATTGGAGCCTCCAAACCAGGGGATGATGCACACAATCAGAATGTGGTCCACAGTTCATTTGTTGGAACTTGCCGGAGCATTTGTTGATGTTTCTTAGGCAGAAACACGTATATGAATGACTGATGCGTATGTTTTAACTACTTTCATATGCTGACTAATCTTTATCTCCTCTCATAAGAATGAAAGGAGCAGAGGCAGGAACAGACCATGCACCTGCTGCACCTACTCTGCTTTTCAAAAAATCATGGCTAATCTTTTCCCCTAGCACCACTTTCCTGCACTAACCGCATATCCCGTGGTTCCTGTGTGACTAACTAAACTGAGCCACATGGAAGCTCTAAATGAGATATAAAAGGCTTTACTCAAAACAGTAGAATATTGAGAGAATTCTAGACAGAATCTGGAGAGAATCTAGTTATTTTTAAACAATGTTTTATATTTTTTGAACACAAAGGCATCAATAAATGGTTACTACAGCTATAATCACCTATTTAACTTTAACATTTTATATATAGACCAATAACTTTGTGGAATTGCATATTTACAATGCTAGCAGATCCCACCTAGCGAAACCCATATATAACCATATAACAATTACAGCACGGAATCAGGCCATCTCGACCCTTCTAGTCTATGCTGAACTCTTACTCTAACCTGATCCCACCAACCTGCACTCAGTCCATAACCCTCCATTCCTTTCCTGTCCATATAGCTATCCAATTTAACTATAAATGACAACATTGAACCTGCCTCAACCACTTCTGCTGGAAGCTCGTTCCACACAGCTACCACTCTCTGAGTAAAGAAGTTCCCCCTCATGTTACCCCTAAACTTTTGCCCTTTAACTCTCAACTCATGTCCTCTTGTTTGAATCTCCTCCACTATCAATGGAAAACACCTATCCACGTCAACGCTATCTATCCCCCTCATAATTTTAAATACCTCTATCAAGGCCCCCCTCAACCTTCTACGTTCCAAAGAATAAAGACCCAACTTGTTCAACCTTTCCCTGTAACTTAGGAGATGAAACCCAGGTAACATTCTAGTAAATCTTCTCTGTACCCTCTCAATTTTGTTGACATCTTTCCTATAATTCAGTGACCAGAACTGTATACAATACTCCCAATTTGGCCTTACCAATGCCTTGTACAATTTCAACATTACGTCCCAACTCCTATACTCAATGCTCTGATTTATAAAGGCCAGCATACCAATAGCTTTCTTCACCACCCTATCCACATGAGATTCCACCTTCAGGGAACTATGCACCATTATTCCTAGATCCCTCTGTTCTACTGCGTTCTTCAGTGCCCTACCATTTACCATGTATGTCCTATTTTGATTAGTCCTACCAAAATGTAGCACCTTACATTTATCAGCATTAATCTCCATCTGCCATCTTTCAGCCCAATCTTCTAACTGGCCTAAGTCTCTCTGCAAGCTTTGAAAACCTACTTCATTATCCACAATTCTACCTATCTTAGTATCATCTGCATACTCACTCATCCAATTTAGCTCCCCATCATCCAGATCATGAATATGACAAACAACATTGGACCCGGTACAGATCCCTAAGACACACCACTAGACACCGGCCTCCAATCTGACAAACAGTTATCCACCACTACTGTCTGGCGTCTCCCATCCAGCCACTGCTGAATCCATTTTACAATACCTAACGATTGAACCTTCCTAACTAATCTTCTGTGTGGAACCTTGTCAAAGGCCTTACTGAAGTCCATATAGACAACATCAACCGCTTTACCCTCGTCAACTTTCCTAGTAACCTCTTCAAAAAATTCAATAAGATTTGTCAAGCATGACCTTCCACGCACAAATCCATGTTGACTGTTCCTAATCTGACCTTGTCTATCCAGATAATTATATATACCATCTCTAAGAATACTTTCCATCAATTTACCCACCACTGACATCAAACTCACAGGCCGATAATTGCTAGGTTTACTCTTAGAACCGTTTTTAAACAATGGAACAACATGAGCAATACGCCAATCCTCTGGCACCATCCCCGTTTCTAATGACATTTGAAATATTTCTGTCAGAACCCCTGCTATTTCCACACTAACTTCCCTCAAGGTCCTAGGGAATATCCTGTAGAAACTGTACAAACTCTTTGGATTTATTTTCACCTTACTTGCCAAAGCAACCTCATCTTTGAGCATTTCTAATTTCTTTCTTAAGATTCTTTTACATTCTTTATATTCTTTGAGCACCTCATTTACTCCAAGCTGCCTATATTTATTGTAGATCTCTCTCTTTTTCCGAACCAAGTTTCCTATATCCCTTGAAAACCATGGATCTCTCAAACTTTTAACCTTTCCTTTCAACCTAACAGGAACATAAAGATTCTCTACCCTCAAAATTTCACCTTTAAATGACCTCTATTTCTCTATTACATCCTTCCCATAAAACAAATTGTCCCAATCCACTCCTTCTAAATCCTTCACATCTCTTCAAAGTTAGCTTTTCTCCAATCAAAAATCTCAACCCTGGGTCCAGTCCTATCCTTCTCCATAACTATATTGAAACTAATGGCATTGTGATCACTGGACCCGAAGTGCTCCCCAACACATACCTCCGTCACCTGACCTATCTCATTCCCTAACAGGAGATCCAACACTGGCCCTTCTCTAGTTGGTACCTCTGTATTGCTGCAAAAAACTATCTTGCACACATTTGACAAACTCCAAACCATCCAGCCCTTTTACAGAATGGGCTTCCCAGTCTATGTGTGGAAAATTAAAATCTCCCACAATCACAACCTTGTGCTTACTACAAATATCTGCTATCTCCTTACAAATTTGCTCCTCCAATTCTCAGTCCCTATTAGGTGGTCTACAACACACCCTTATAAGCATCAATACACCTTTTCCATTCCTCAATTCCACCCAAATAGCCTCCCTAGACGAGTCCTCTTATCTATCCTGCCAAAGCACCGCTGTAATATTTTCTCTGACAAGCAATGCAACCCCTCCCTCCCTTGCCCCTCTGATTCTATCACACCTGAAACAATGAAATCCAGGAATATTTAGTTGCCAGTTGCACCCTTCCTGCAACCATGTTTCACTAATAGCTACAACATCATATTTCCAGGTATCAATCCATGCGCTAAGCCCGGGGTCCCCAACATCTTTTGCACCGCGGACCGGTTTAATGTTGGCAATATTCTTGCGGACCGGCCGACCGGGGGGGGGTGGGGGTGGTGTTTAAGTAGGGTTAAACTCATTTCAACATGTCTTTTACAGTTAGGGTTGCCAACTTTCTCTCTCCCAAATAAGGGACAAAAGTAGCAGTCAAATCCCGGGACCCCTTACCCCAGGAAAGACTACCATGACCACGAAGCCTTGCGCGGGCACCTGTGTGCGCATGTGATGTGCGCATGCGTGTATGTGCCAATTTTTTTCCCCACAAATCAGTTTTACCTTCATCTTCCCCACAATACTGTACATACATTATTTCTACTTTATATAGGCTGTGTATTTATCATATCATTCCTGCTTTTACTATATGTTAGTGTTAGTTTAGGTTTTATGTGTTTTTTGGTATGATATGGTAGGTTATTTTTTGGGTCTGGGAACGCTTTAAAATTTTTTCCCATATAAATTAATGGTAATTGCTTCTTCGCTTTACGCCATTTCGGCACGAAAGCTTTCATAAGAACGCTGTACCTTAGCGGGGGAAATACAGGACAAGGGCGGTCCCTTATGGGACAAACTAATTTAGCCCAATATACGGGATGTCCCGGCAAATACGGGACAGTTGGCAACCCTATGTTCAAGTTCAACGGTGCGTGGCAGGGAATGAGGAAAGGTGCAGCTGACTCCTTGCAGTCTGGTAGCACATGCTTTGCGGCCCACTACCAGTCCGCGGCCCAGTGATTGGGGACTGCTGCTCTAAGTTCATCCACCTTTCTTACAATGCTCCTAGCATTAAAATAGATGCATTTAAGAAACTCTCCACCTCTTACTCTCTGTTTATCCCTACAGGTGCAAACAACTTTGTTACCTTTTTCTTCCTTCTCCGCTACATCCTCGGTCTGAGTGCTCCCGTTCTCTGTCCCCTGCCTATCCTCCCACACACACTGTCTACTAGGTTTCTCTATTTGTGACCTGATCTCCTCTCTCCTAGTCTCTTCAATTTGATTCCCACCCCTGGTTTCTGGTTTAAAGTCTCCCCAGTAGCCTTCGCAAATCTCCCCGCCAGGATATTGGTCCCCCTAGGATTCAACTGCAACCCGTCCTTTTTGTAGGTCACACCTGCGCCAAGAGAGGTCCCAATGATCCAGAAACTTGAATCCCTCCCCCCGCTCCAATCCCTCAGCCACGCATTTATCTTCCACCTCATTGCATTCCTACTCTCACTGTCGCGTGGCACAGGCAGTAATCCTGAGATTACTACCTTTGCGGTCCTTGTTCTCAACTCCCTTCCTAACTCCCTATATTCTCCTTTCAGGACCTCTTCCCTTTTCCTACCTATGTCATTGGTACCTATATGTGCCATGACCTCTGGCTCCTCACCCTTACACTTCAGGATATCTTGGACGTGATCAGAAACATTCCAGACCCTGGCACCAGGGAGGCAAACTACCATCCAGGTCTCCTGACCGCGTCCACAGAATCGCCTATCTGACCCCCTAACTATCGAGTCCCCTATTACTACTGCCGTCCTCTTCCTTTCCCTACCCTTTTGAGCTATAGGGCTGGACTCTGTGCCAGAGGCATGGCCACTGTTACTTCCCCCAGGTAAGCTGTCCCCCCCCAACAGTACTCAAACAGGAGTACTTATTGTCAAAGGGCACAGCCACTGGAGTACTCTCTAGTACCTGACTCCTCCCCTTCCCCCTCCTAACTGTGACCCACTTAACTGCCTCCCGTGGCCCCGGTGGACCACCTGCCTGTAACTCCTCTCTATGAACTCCTCACTCTCCCTGACCAGACGAAGGTCGTCGAGCTGCAGCTCCAGTTCCCTAACACAGTCCCTTAGGAGCTGCAGCTTGGTGCACCTGGCGCAGATGTGGCCGTCCGGGAGGCTAGGAGACTTCAGGACTTCCCACATCCGACACTGAGAACAGCAAGCTGCCCTCACGCTCATACTTCCCCCTTTCCTCAAGTAACATGGAAAATTGAAAACCAAACCTACTTTGCCTGGCCTGTTTCCGCGTAAGCCCGTTGAGCCAAGGCCCTTAAGCCTTCACTCTACTCCTGGCTCACTCCGCTGCCCGCAAAACGACACTACCCGCTGTATACAGCTGTGTTCCTTTTAAATCTTTCATGCTTCACTGCCTGACATCACATGCCTGCGCAGTCCTGCCTCTCTTAACTCCGATGAGAAAAAGAAAAAATCAAAATGGCTTCGCCACACTCCCACTCCGATCTCAGACGTCCTTCTCCAAACCCCTTTGAATATTCAATGCTAGTAGCTGGTCTGACTTCTCTGAGCATAAACTCTCAGATATTCAAAATATATCTCTCTTGTACAGTGTTGAGGGATGGCTTCCTGAGTATACAACTATCCAGAAAATTAGCTGACAAAACAGACCTGTCGAAAACTGCATTTGGTGGTGGGGATATCAAGATTCAATATTGTTTAATGTCATTTCCAGTACACAAGTGTAAAGGACAACCAAATAATTGTTACTCTGGATCCAATGCAGCACAAAAAATAAACACAAAGGTAAGGAACACAATAATAATAAAACACAGTAAATACAAATGCAGTGGATTCTGCTTAATTGGGCCATCCATTAATCAGGACAGTCACTTTTTTGGGATAACTCTTAAAGAATAAGAACTAATTACGAAAATTCCTGGGATTCCCTTCATTTATTTGGGACACAATGCTGCTTTTAACTGGAGCTGAAGACTTGCCGAACAGGTTCTAACTGATATTAATTGCGTGCATTTGTGTGGCCATTAGACACTACACCGTGCTTAGAGCGAACAGTTTTTAAATGGCATCAGTTGTACGTGTTTGTGTTCAAAAAGCACTGATGCTTGTCATTGATAGCTGGCGATAAATAAGCAATAAGGCAATTCAGAACCGTTTTGCTCACTGTGGTTTCAAGCATTCAGTCCTGGAGATGCCAGAACAGCCGGGTGTGAAAATGAAACTATTTCACTTCTTTAACAAGTTAGGAACCACAAAGAATTTGAAGGTATCGAGAATAATCTTGAATGTTACAATGAAAATGAAGGTATTATGAAGTCAGTCCATTATCTGCACTTGGTGTCTGTGCTGATTTTGTTCATTTACAGTCAATCTGAAGAACACGGCAGCGTACACTAGATGAAAAATTCTCCATCAATAACTATTAGGAACTTTTTTCCCAAAGACTGGTTCTCATTTTAATTGATATCTGCAATCTATAATTTCATATCTCCAAAATAATCACTGACAGTTCCCTTCACCATCTGGCAGAAGCTACATACTACCAGGCTCAAGGATAGCTTAATTTCCACTGTTATAAGACTCTTGAATGCACTTCTTGTACAAGATGGATTCTTATTCTAGCATCTGCAGACTTCCTTGTGTCTGTAACCTCATAATTTACCTTGTTATGATCTTGCACTTTATAGTTTACCTGCACTGCATTTCTCTGTAGCTTTTACACTTTATTCTGCATTGTTATTACTTTACCTTTTCCCTTAAATCACTGTAGTGATTTGATCTGTATGAGCAGTTTGCAAGGCAAACTTTTCTCTGTATTGTAAATGTGACAATAATAAACAACCGATCCCAATTATAAACCAAAAAGACCTAAAATTTTCTGACTGTGTATTAATCTCCATGGGGCTCTCAGGTGAACAATTCCAAAGATTGATCACTTCCCAGCAAAAGAAATTTCTTCTGGACTTTTTGCTAGATGGCCAACTATCTTTTTTTTTGCTTGACCCCTGTTCTGAATACTTTAGCTAAGAGACAAATCTTCCCCATACCTACCCTGTTCCAGGCCCTTAAGGATTTTGTATGCTTTAGTGAGATTACTTCTCATTCTTCTGTCAAGGATGTATAAGTGGCAGATGGAGTTCAACCCAGATAAGTGTGAAGTGGTTCATTTTGGTAGGTCAAATTTGAAGACAGAATATAGTAAGACCAGTGTGGAGGATCAGAGAGATCTTGGGGTCTATGTCCATAGGACACTCAAAGCTACTGTGCATGTTGACAGAGTTGGTAAGAAGGTGTATGGCATGTTGGCATTCATCGACCGTGAGAATGAGTTCAAGAGCCATGAGGTAATGTTACAGCTGTATAAGATCATGGTCAGACCCCACTTGGATTACTGTGTTCAGTTGTGGTCACCTCACTACAGGAAGGACGTGGACACTACAGGAAGAGTGCAGAGGTGATTTACAAGTATGTTGCCTGGATTGGAGAGTGTCCCTTATGAGAATAGGTTGAGTGAACTTGGCCTTTTCTCCTTGGAGCAATGGAGGATAAGAGGTGACCTGACAGAGGTGTATATGATGATAAGAGGCATTGATCGTGTGGATAGCCAGAGGCTTTTTCCCAGGACTAAAGTGACTAAAACGAGGGGGTACAGTTTTAAGGTGTTTGGAAGTAGGTACAGAGGGGATGTCAGGGATAAGTTTTTCATACAGAGGGTGATGGGTTTGTGGAATGCACTACCGGCGACAGTGGTAGAGGCGGATACAATAGGGTCTTTTAAGAGACTCTTAGATAGGTACATGGAACTTAGAAAAATAGAGAGCTATGTGTTAGGGTAATTCTAAGCATTTTCTGGAATAGGTTACATGGTCGGCACAACATTATGGGCCAAAGGGCCTGTAGTGCGCTGTAGATTTCTGTGTTTTATAAATGCAGTATGTTTATGCTCTTCTCTTATGACAAACGAACAATTAGTCAGTCCAGTTCAGTAAAAATGCTGAATCCAATAATAGTAAACAAAATACCTGAGGTAGTGATACCACTTTGCTTTAATGTAGATGAGGCTGTTTTTCAATGCACAACGATACAACACTTGCATTTGGAGCAGTTAAGATCCAGTGTAGGTGGTCACGATGAAAGTTCTGATTGCCAACACTTATTTTGTTGGAACCAGTCTAGTTAAAGCAACAAATTGAATTATTACAAATAACAAAGAATGCAAATCCTAGATTTCTACTGTGGAGTATGGTTCCTACCTACACTATTTAGATGCATTTAAAACAATATTAAAGATGTACTTAAACTACTATAAACGCGAGAGATCTTGCAGATTCTGCCAAACTTGAGCAACACACGCCAGAGGAACTCAGTAAGTCAGGCAGCATCTATGGAGAAGAATAAACAATCGACATTTTGGGCTGGGACCCTTCGTCAGGACTGGAAGAGGGCAGAAGCCAGAATAAGAAGATGGGGGAAAGGAGTACAAGCTGGCATGAAACTATTGTCTCACTAAAGTGGGAGAGCTTGATACGGATTCAACAAGTCAGATCAAATCACCATTTCAGATCATATAATTTCTCAAATGAAAATACCCAGTGCTGAGAGGTCTTTGTGGAGCGAAACAGTTCTGCTTACCTGAACCAGGAAAAGTGAGAAATAAAACTAGTGGTATGTTGCAGCAAAAGGATGGTGAAACAACCTAACGAGATAGATGTGATAAAGCAGAGGTCAGAAGAGATTGTTTCATTCAAGTGGTGGTGATGATGATATGCATTTGGAAAAATTATAAACAATAGTGAATAACAAAAGAGGCACGTCTGGTGAAGGTGATGAAATCTTAAGTTACCAGAAAAGGAAAAATGAAAAAAAAATGAACACCGGAAGTATGAAATACAAGACTAAGATGGTTTTTAATTTGAAATTATTCAATTCATTGTTGAATCCAGAAGAGTGTAATATGCCTTATTGGAAGGTAACAAACAGTTCTCCCAGCTTATGTTAGATAATTTAATAATTTCAGATCATTGTCTACCTCAGTATACCCTTGTATCAAACACTTCTAGTATTCAGTTTGTTTCACTTCTGAAAATTTCAAATTTAATTTGCCATCTATTTGTAGTCCTTCCAGAGATGTTGAATAATAAGTCCCATATCATCCTCCTAGCTAGCACAGCTGTCACATGTGTCCCACAGACTTTCCCTTTGTTTTCTCTGCCGCTTTCCCCTTACTTTGCCACTTAAAACTTGTTTTAGTTCTAAGTTTTCCCAGTTTCATACAAGGTTATCAACCTGAAATGTTAACTCTCCACCTTCTAAATACTTCCAACATTTTCTGCATTTTTTTCAGTTTTTCAACTTCTGGAGTGTTCCATTTATGGATTGGTTCTCACATTTAATTTGCATAAGACACACATTATATTAAGCAGCTTGGCCAAGCTAATTGATTATCCATTGTTACATGAGTCTATCCCAGCTCTGCTGATGGTACCTGTATGTAGCAAATATTCTTACCACTGAATATTATCATTGTTTATCATAGGTCCTGGTTCAAGGCTGTCTGTTGGATCAAGCCAATTTAGAAGCTTTTCGTCAGAATATATATCAGCAATTACGTGCATTTGAAAACAATGTAGCTGAAGTTCTCCAACAACATTACAAGCCCAGGGCACAGGTCAGTATCTCAGGGAAAGAAAGAGTAATTGCATAATGTGGTCCCATGCATTTCATGCTGATTAGCAATCTTTGAGAGGCTAGACTAAAATGAAAATTGTATGTCAGTGTAGCAAAGGGACTAGTATACTTGCCCTATCATTGAAATGTTCCCACAAACAGTGGACTCGCTTTCGAGGACCCTTCATATCTTGTTCTTGATATTTGTTGTTTATTTATTTATATTGTTATTTCATCTTTTTGCATTTGCTGTTTGTTGTGTTCTGCACTCTGGTTGAATACCCTAGTTGGGCGGTCTTTCATTGATTCTGTTATAGTTATTATTTTATCGATTTGTTGAGTTATGTCCACAAGAAAATGATTCGTGGGGTTGTATATGGTGACATATATGTACTTTGCTAATAATATTTACTTTGAACTTTGAGTGCTTACTGTTGACCTTTGTAATCTGTGTGTTACTTTTGAATGAGGTATACAAAATGAAGTAGTATACTGAGGTTATTTCCTCAAATCTAAGATGGAAGGGAAACATTGTAAATTAAGAAGTAATATTTCCTGATTAGGTAATGCATGAAAATTCATTCTATTCCAAGTTATCTCTCCGTTCCCATTATCCAAACCTCATAACATGTGAATGAAGATGTCTCGTGAAATATTACACCATATGCTATAACCAGAAAGTGAAAGCATTGAGTGTATTGGTCATTGTGTAGCAAGATGGCACAGTGGTGCAGCAGTTTGTGCTGCGGCTGCGCAGCTGCAGCAGTTTGGATTTGATCCTGACTTTGAATGCTGTCTCTTGAATTTTCCCTGTCTTGTAACTTTGTGGTAGTTCCAGTGTTCTGGTTACAGGGAAATAAGTGTGAATGTGCAATGTAGGGACTATTCTGAGAGTAACTGGTGATTCAGTGGCCTGAATGCCTTCCTATACTACAAGCAAGAGAAAATCTGCAGATGCTGGCAATCCAAGCAACACACAGAAAATGCCAGAGGAACTTAGTAGCTCAGGTAGCAATGATGGAAAGGAGTAAACAATCGACGTTTCGGGCTGAGACCCATCGTGATGAAAGGTCTTGGCCTGAAATGTCGACTGTTTACTCTTTTCCATAGAAGGTGCCTAGCCTGCTGAGTTCCTCTTGCATCATGTGTGTGTTTTCATCCTATACTGTGCTGCTTCATTCTTAGACCAGCAAGTTAAGAAAAACTTCCAATTTAAAAAAAAACATTTTTAGTTATTTAACTGCTTTAAGATCTTAGCATTGTTAGCAAAGCTAGCTTTTATATCCCATCACTAATTTCCATTGAGAAGGTAGTTGTGAACTGCGTTTCTGAACAACTCCAATCCTGGTAAACTACTCTACAGCAGTGTTGAATAGGGAGTTCCAGGATTTTGACCTAGCATTTTTTTTGAAGAGTGAGTCACATAGTTCCAAGTGGGGATAGTTTGTAACTTGGAGAAAGACTTGCATTTGTAGTGTTTCTTTGTGCCAATTGCCCTCTTTTCCATTGGCAGGGAACACAGGTTGTGTATACTGTCAGGCAAGTAACCTCATTGCATTTTGTAGATGATGTGCACTAAAGCCATTTTGCAACAGTGACAAAGGGACTGAATATTTTGGGTGGCAGATGAGGTCAAGCAGGCAGTGTTATCCAGGATGAGGTGCAGCTACTTGAGTGGTGTTGAAGCTCTGCTTCTCCAGCCAATGGGCGAACACTCTATCCTGCTCCTGTGGTGCCTTGTATGTGGTGGATAAGCTTTGGGATATCATGTGCTCCAGATGACTGTACTTGTGTTTGTGGCCATGGCATTTACATGGTTGGTTCAGTTGAATATCTAATCTATAGTGATTCTTCATGAGGGAGATTTGGTGAAGGCAATATTGTGAATGTAGGTTGTTAGACTCTTGCATGTTGGAGGTGGTCATTGACATGTACTTATAGCTAGAATGTTAAATATCATTTACAGTCATTCCTGAATTATGTCAGATCTTGCATGTGGTGGTGTACATGTCTACTGCTCTTATGGTTTACAAGTTCCTCATAGATGTCCCAATCCCATATTTTACTTTGAACTTGGATCTGTTCAGTCCATTCTATTTAACATGAGTGTTGTGCTACATAAAATGATGGAGGTGTGAAGATGAGACTTAGTTTCCATAAGGATTATCCAGTGGTTGCTTTAACCAAAAAGGTCATGAACAGATGCACCTACAACAGATAGATTGGAGATATTAGAGATCCCTCATGTTGAATCAATTACTGCTGTTCAAGATTTAGTCTGACAACTTTGTTCAAGGCTTGACCAGCTGGGTTATTGATGGCACTGTTAAGCCCATTCTTGGTTATGGGTATTGCATTTACGCATTCAGAGAGCATTCTTTGCTCTTCCAAGTATCATTCAACGTCGAGGAGCAGTGATTCATCAGCTAAGACAATGGTTCCTTTCTCATTTTTAACATAATTTTCAGATACTTCCTGAGCTCTGGAGTCAAGGTTGCACCCTCCAGTCATTTTTGGTTTTGTTGAAAATGTTCAACACACTGTTATTGAATACAGCTTTGAAAGAGGCCCTTCAACACATCAAATCCACAGCGACTATCAAGTATCCATTTTAAACTAATAGTACGTTAATCCCATTGTATAATTCAACCCTGCCAGATTCTACCACTCATGTACGCACCAAAGGCAATTTTCTCTGGCCAATTAACTGGCCAACCCGCACATCTTTTGGAGCTGGGAATAAACTGTAGCACTCAGGAATCATCCGTGCAACTTTCACACAGTCAGGGTTGAACCCAGGTCTTTGGAACTGTGAGGCAGCCGCGCTGCTAGATTTGTTACTGCTGTCTGACTGTGCAAGGTATGATTCCATGAAGGTCAGTTACTTGCCAGTTCTTCCAATCTGAATCACCAGTACCCCAGATGCTCTCAGTTGGATATTGCAAGGTTTATTAGGATGAGAGCATTTTTTTGTTGCATCTCACTTCAGTACCTTGATCTATCCTAGATATTTTTTATAGTTTTTCTGTTTGAATGTATTGATGATAGTTGTCCAACAGTCAGGAGTCAACCGCAGTGATGTGTAGGTCAGGCTTGATAGAGATAATGGATCTTCTAAAGGACATTAGTGAACCAGATTGATTTTAGAAACATAGAAAACCTACAGCACAATACAGGCCCTTTGGCCCACAGAGTTGTGCCGAACATGTCCTGCCCTTAGAAATTACTGGGCTTACCCATAGCCCTCTATTTTACTAAGCTTCATGTACCTTTCTAAAAGTCTCTTAAAAGACCCTATCGTATCCGCCTCCACCACTGTTGCTGGCAGCCCATTCCACGCACTCACCACTCTCTGAGTAAAAAAACTTACCCCTCACATCTCCTCTGAACCTACTCCCCAGCACCTTAAACCTGTGTCCTCTTGTGGCAACCATTTCAGCTCTGGGAAAAAGCCTCTGACTATCCACACGATCAATGCCTCTCATCATCTTACACACCTTTATCAAGTCACCTCTCATCCTCTGCTGCTCCAAGGAGAAAAGGCTGAGTTCATTCAACCTATTCTCATAAGGCATGCTCCCCAAACCAGGCAACATCCTTGTAAATCTCCTCTGCACCCTTTCAATGACTTCCACATCCTTCCTGTGGTGAGGCGACCAGAACTGAGCACAGTACTCCAAGTGGGGTCTAACCAGGCTCCTATATAGCTGCAACATAACCTCTCGGCTCCTCAATTCAGTTCCACTATTGATGAAGGGCAATACACCGTACACCTTCTTAACCAGTTAACCTGCGCATCTGCTTTGAAGGTCCTGTAGACTTGGACCCCAAGATCCCTCTGATCCTCCACACTGCCAAGAGTCTTACCATTAATGCTATATTCCGCCATCATATTTGACCTACCAAAATGAACTACTTCACACTTATCTGGGTTCCACTTCTCAGCCCAGTTTTGCATCCTATCAATGTCTTTTTGTTAACACCTTACTTTGTAGTCATTGGATTGCTTTTTTTTTGTATATTTCATAATAGTAAGTGAATATATGTTTCACCATGGTGGCGATTTGCTTTGAAGTAGTATTTCTGGATTTTTAGTCCAGGCTTCCAGATTACTCTGGTTGTTTAACTACATTGAACTCAATCTCAGATCTGTGAAGGATGTACTTCAGAGCAGGCACTTTTGCCACAGGGAAGATAGTGCATAGAATTGCCCTACAAGATTACAAATAAGTTTTGATTGCAGAGGTCTTTAATCCTTCTTTCGCTTATATTTAACTAATTTTCTTTTTTTAAAAATAAATTTACCAATTTTGTCTTGTAATTGCAGTCTGATCGGACGACTTTATCCCAAGGTGATACTGCTGATGTTCTTTATGATCATTCTTCACGGAAGATAGCTTTTTCCATGGTAACATCTGATATGGGGCTTGTCAACATGATCCGCAATGGCATTCTTGCTCTTCAGTTACTGCCATCCAACTCTAGTGCGGGTTAGTATTTTGGCAGTAATGTGTCTTATTAGCTGGTGTTTAAATCCTGAAACAATCTATTGCTGCCTCTAAATCCTGTTGTTTGTCCCAGATCTCAACCATTTGATATATTTCAGCTACATACCAGAGTGGTTGAATGGTACACAATCTTGAATTTCCATTGTTACAGGCCTATTTGGAGGGTGGGACAATCTCTGGATGTTTGTATATACTCAATGGCCACTTTATTAGGTACAACTGTATACCTGTTCATTAGTGTAAATATCTGTTCAGCCAATCATGTGGCAGCAACTCAATGCATAAAGCATGCAGACTTGGTCAAGAGGTTCACTTGTTATGCAGACCAGACAGAATAGGTGAGAAATGTGATTTAAGTGACTTTGACTGTGGAATGACTAGTTTGAGTATCTTGGAAACTGCTGATCTCTTGGGATTTTCACGCACAACAGTCCCTGGAATTTACAGGGAGTGGTGCATAAAACAAAAACCATCCAGTGAGTAGCATTCTGTGTGTCAGCGAAAATACCTCATTTATGAGAAAGGTCGGAGGAGAATGGCTAGAATGTTTCAAGCTAACTGGAAGGTGGCAGCAACTCAAATAACTACATGTTACAACAGTGGTGTGCAGAGGAGCATCTCTGAATGCACAGCACTTCAAACCTTGAAGTGGATGTGCTACAGCAGCAGAAGGCCATGGATATACACTCTGTAGCCACTTTATTAGATACGGGAGGTGTCTAATAGTGGCCACAGAATGCATTGTAGTGACATACCAGAATGGTTGAATGGTACAGCCTTGGATTTCCATTGATATAGCCATATTGGACGGGTGGAGCAATCTCTGTATGTTTACATAACTATGGCTGAAGAATGCCAGGAATGAAGATAGGTTGACAATGAAGAAATGGTTCACGGGTGAGAGGAAACCTGAAGAACAGAACAACAGCAAAAATAAATGCTGGTAGAATCTCTTAAATTTAATGTATCCTCAAATCCTCAATGGGGAAGAGGACATTTCATATTTGTGATAGAGAAATTCAGCGGTCTTTGCTCTTGTTGAATGGCTATTGCTAATTTTCCATTAGGTGAACAATGAATTGATATTTGAACAGGAAACAGCCTCCTAGATTAATTCTAGCTGAATTAAAATGTGATGGCTTCCCTATGTTTTTGTTTTGTTCTTGTTATTGTGAAATTTTTAGACCATTACAGTTAACCATTCATCTAGTAATGAAATTTGCCTGAATCATGAACTTAAATGAAAAGCAAAATAATAGTTTAAAATAATATTATATCATAGTTTTTTGCAGTTGATCTGTGTGACATCAGTGCATTGTTCTTCTAGTGTTCCCACTGATTGGACTTGCTTCTTTTGCAGGTATAATAATCATTACTGATGGTGTAACAAGTGTACCCGATATTGGAGTATGTGAAACACTGTTAAACCAGCTACGCTGTGGCATGATTGCCTGTTCCTTTATACAGGTGACCCTTTTTTATTCAAACTGATGTTTTTGACCTCAGTATGGTTGGCTGCTTATGTGTGGTATAAACATTGCTTTCCTCTTTGTAGGTTGGAGGTGTGTACTCCTATGACTGCAGCTTTGGTTATGTACCAAACTTGGAACTAATGAAGTTCATTGCCATGGCGACATTTGGCTCTTATATGTCTACATGCCCAGAAATTACTGAAAGTAGCCTGAACATGAATGCATATCACAAAGCGTTCCTGTTGTACAGCTTCTTGAGACCCGGAGAGTCCATGAACCCAGAGTATTACTGTGGCAAGTATATCGGCAGAGGTTTTTTAGGGTATTTGCTAATTCTGTTAGGAATTTGTCATTTTGTTCTGATTTGTTTTTTTATCTCTTTAAACCTAGTGTCTCAGCACAAACTGTTCAATGAACACCTAGTGTCTGCCAGTAGTAATCCTGCCCTGGCCATGAGACGAAAGAAACATGCTGAGAATGAGGTGCACGCAGACCTTACCAGTGTAGTGTCTGTAAGATTGCGGGAGGGCTACACTGTGAAGGAACTTAATATCACGAAAGGTAAATAAACACTGTTAAAGGTCAAACCATCATAGAAGGCATTGGCTTGACAAGATACAGTAGAGGAACAGGATGGGATAGATTGATTTGTGTGACTTTGTGTGTTGGGAGTGCAGGAAGAATTTGTGGTGGTATGATCATAGATGTGTGCTGCCATTGTCAAGGCAAAACTCATTGAGTTGGACTTCACATTTGAGATCTGCTGAGTTTGTCTTCAACTCAATGAGTTGATGAAGGCGTTTCTGATCAAGAAGTTATGACTTTGTGATTCAGCTATAGAAAGATATGGTTTTCATCTAGCACATCATAAAATATCAGTGTGTTGAAAAGATTGAAACCTTGCTTTTTTCCCCGCAAATAATCTGAATTTTAATTTTTTTGTCCATTTTCTCTTCTTAATCCAACGATCTTGAGTAAGATTTTGTTATGTTAGGGAATCAATTCAATTCATTTTAATTCATGCCCTTGTTCTGTGAAGCCAAGACATCAGGAGATATGTTGGATTGTGATGGCATACTCTCTGCCTGCCTGGCAACAACCTCAATGCCATCAATGACAAGGTAGCCCACTTAATTGATCCCTGGTTCAAAAATCTAAGTATTTCTTCCCTTCATTGCCATTGTACTGTCAAAGCAGTATATATGAATTACAAAATGCATTTACTTACCAAAGCTACTCCAACTGAACATTTGATGCCTCTGGGCCTATACTCACTGGAGTTTAGAAGAATGAAAGGGGATCACATTGAAACCTATTGAAGGGCCAAGATATAATGGGTGTGGAGAGTATGTTTGCAATACTGGGGGAGTTGAGGATCAGAGGGCTAGAATACGAGGATGTCACTTTACAACAGAGACAAAGAGGAATATTGTGTGTTATGTGTACTACAGTGCTTTATACCATGGTCCAGAGAAATGCTGTTTCATTCGACAGTATATAGTTGCAGGAAAAAGTCTGTGAACCCTTTGCAATTACCAGCTTTTCTCCATTAATTACTCATGGTCTGATCTTCATTTAAGTGACAATAATAGACAAACACAGTCTGCTTAAACTGACTGAGTGAGGCCTTCATCAGTCAGGTCTTGACCTAGCTGTCAAGATACTCAAGCCTGGGCAGTACGATATGGGGAGTAAGCTGTTGCTCATATAGCAAGCTCTACCGCTCCAATCATCTGATGAGCCCAAAGGAATGGTGGAGACCAATGCAGTTTGGTACCAGCAGTGTCGGAGGAATTGCCAGTCAGCGCTGTACTTAACGTAGAATTGCCTTAGGGGCTCCAGGTCTGGATTCTTCCTTCTGGGTTTACTCCCAAAGCTTTCCCCATGAGTGGGTATAGCCACAAGGCAGTGAGATCACAGGTTTTGTTTTCTCCTAGATGAGCTGCCAACCATAGCAGACGAGCCCCATCTGCCCGAAGCAATTGGTTTTAAGGTGTCAGTAAAATGCCTTTGCCCCTTGTCCTGTCAGTAGAAACAGTTCTGCCGGGCTTAGTAGCTAAGCCACACATGAAGTCCAGGAGCTGGACTTGATTGTCAGAGGCTATTTGAGACACATGCCATTGGGAGCATTTAATAAGTAGTGGGAGGTTGTCCCCATTACCACCCCCAGATAACCTTAAGGAACCTGCCTAAACTAATAACACACAAACAATTGTACTTTTCATGTCTTTATTGAACACATTGTTTAATCATTTGCAGTCCGGGCTGGAAAACGTATGTGAACTCTTGTATTTAATAACTGGTAGAACTTCCTTTAGCAGCAATAACCTCCACCAAACGTTTCTTGTAGCTGCTGATTAGACTTGCACAATAGCAAGGAGGAATTTTAGACCATTGCTTCATATAGAACTGTTTCAGTTCATCAATATTTATGGGATACTTTGCATGAACAGCCTTCTTTCAGGTCAAGCCACAGCAATTCAATTTGGTTAAGGTCTGGATTCTGACTTGGCCATTCCAAAACTTTCTTCTTTTTAAACCAATCTGTTGACTTACTCTTGTGTTTTGGATCATTGTCTTGTTGCATCATCCAAATTCTATTAAGCTTCAAGTGATGGACTGCTACCTGGATATTCTCCTGTCAAATATCTTGATGCAATTTTAATTCATGGCTCCCTCAACGATTGCAAGCCGTCCAGGCCCTGAGGCAGCTAAACAGTCCCAAACCATGATGCTCCTTCCACCGTGCTTCACAATTAGGATGATGTTCTGGTGTTGTTTTGCAGTGCCTTTTTTGCTTCAAACATAGCGGTGTACATTTCTGCCAAAAAGTTCAACCTTTGTCTCATCTGTCCACAGAATATTGGCCCAGAAGCATTGTGGGACATCCAGGTGGTCTTTTACAAACTTGAGATGAGCAGCAATGTTTTTCTTTTTGGAGAGCAGTGGTTTCCTCCATGGTGTCCTCCCATAAACACCCTTCTTGTTCAGTGTTTTTCTTATAGTGGACACACGAGCAGAGACTTTAGCAAGTTCTAGGGATTTCTGCAGGTCTTTTGCTGTTATCCTTGGGTTCTTTTTTTACCTCCTTCAGCATTGCATGTTGTGTTCTTGGTGTGATCTTTATAATGCCCACTCCTAGGGAGAGTAGCAACAGTACTGAATTTCCCCCATTTGCAGACAATTTCTCTTACTGTGGACTGATGAACACTCAGGTCTTTAGAAATGCTTTTGTAACCTTTTCCAGCTTCACTCATCTCTACAATTCTTCTGAGGTCCTCTGAAAGTTGATTTGATCCTGGCATGGTGCACGTAACAGATCTTTTTTCAGAAGAACAGGCTCTGTCAGTAACCTGACTTTGTGTGTCATTTTTTTTAATAGGGCAGGACACCTCTACAACCCACTCCTCCAATCTCAACTCATTGATTGGAACACCTGACTCCAAATTACTTTTGTAGAAGGCATTACCTTGGAGGTTCACATACTATTTTGAACCTGGACTGAGGTTGTTTAAATGGTGTACTCAGTATTGATGAGAAGAAGTACAATTGTTTGTGTGTTACTAATTTAGGCAGATTATGTTTGTCTGTTATTGTGACTTAGATGCAGATCAGACCACGTTTTATGAGTAATTAATGCAGAAAACCAGGTAATTACAAAGGATTCACAAACTTTCTTTCAACTATACATGTATATAGTTAAATGACAGTAAACCTTCCTCACTTGACTTGAATTTCCTTAGCCAAAGTGTGGTGAATCTGAAATTCCGTGCCACAGACAGTTGTGGAAGTCAAGTCATTAGCTATATTTAAAGAGGAGGCTGATAGGTTCTTGATTATTAAGGCATCAAAGTGTGTGGGGAGAAAGCAGGAGAACGGGGTTGAGAGGGCTGTGATCAAATGGTGGAGCAGACAATGCTCCTAGGTCTGTGTGTTCCGGTACACACTTTGAACTGTGTTAATGTCTTCATTGCTTCTCCCCATCCTTTCTGTCAAAATACATCACTACTTTTCAATACTAAATTCCATTTGCCATACCTCCCTGTTCTGCTAGCTGCATTACCCTCACAGTTGATGAAATTTTCAAGTTTGGAAATAGTTGGCAAATTTTGTATTTTTTTTTATATCCCAATATCCAAGGCATTTATATA
This sequence comes from Mobula birostris, assembly GCF_030028105.1. Classification (NCBI taxonomy): domain Eukaryota; kingdom Metazoa; phylum Chordata; class Chondrichthyes; order Myliobatiformes; family Myliobatidae; genus Mobula; species Mobula birostris. Next base: position 29,448,840 of record NC_092381.1, read on the forward strand.
CTGTACATCCAAAAAGCAGCAATCCTGTACTGAAACTTGAGCAACCATGAGTTCTATCATCCTTCAATTTGAAAAAGAGCCTAATGCCGTATCTTACTACCTTCTGAACTTAAGCCAGGTATATATGGTTGCTGGCAATTACCATCTGATTCCAGGGCCTCAGTTTTAAAACCTTTAATGTGTAGATGTGACTTATTTTTTTCCCTTCCATTCATTTTCTGATTTTAGCTGGAACTCAGCTAGAAGTGAAGCTGGTGCTTCTTTGGAAACACAACATGAGAATTGAGTATCTGGTGGTAGCCTCATGGCCCCTCGATGCAACCAAGCGTTTGACCTGGGTGGAGGTAACAATGGAGGGCAGCTATGATATGCTCCATGATATTAGCTGTACTATGAAGAAACCCATTACCAGCCCATATCGCACCACAGTTATCCGTCGTTTCTGGACCACTTTGCAGAGGTAAGTACATGGAATTACATGTGAAATGTTTTAATAATTGAATGTTTTAGCATTGTTGTTCAAAGCAACAGAACAATGCTTTGAATTGTGTTAGGAAGAAAGAGGGACAAAAAGAGTGAATTGTGTTCCGAGAGTAAAAGGCTGATGTCTGTTTTCTCATGTTCGCTTAGTATTAACCAGACAGATCAGATGTTGGTACATCTCAAATCCTTCAACACTATTCCTGAACACTACACCATCCCTGAAAGCACGAAGAATGGCGTTCCATTATTCTACATTCCTCCAGGATCTACCACACCGGTATTGTACAGTTAAATATATATAACTAATATATTTCCCAATCTCTGAAGAAATATGTTAATTCTGTGGAAAATATGTCATGGCAATTGATTGTGAACTTACTAACAACCAATTACGTAATCTCTGACAAGGAGCAAAATAAATTTACTTTCAAAAAATTCTGCAAAATGCAACAAAAATTGTACTAGAGGAAAAATTGAACTGTTTGTGGATATTGAGTGTCTGAAAATATAAAATCAAAATTTACCTGTGTACTTATTTAAAATTGATCTAGTCCATAGATACCTACATGATAGGAATCTTTAGTTCCTATATAGGGAGCAAAATGCCAGCTGAATGTGTTTAAGTTTGTAAACTTACCATTTCTGAGTTTCACAGAAGAAAAGGAGAAACGTTACATTTTTCAGATATTTGCCAATTCTATTTTGATTGAACAAATATTTCCTAAATACACATTTTAATCTAAACAGAGTCAAGCTCTTAGTGATTTATCATGTCTCTGCTAATCAATAATTAACTGCGCCCTCAGTAGAGAGTTTGTGGTCATCTATCAGTTATGTTACTAGACAAAAACTCCTGACTATTTTTGTGGAGGCTATAATGTGTAAAACACTGTAATACCTAGTTATAGTCATATATAAATTACGGCGTAGAAACAGGCCCTTCAGTCTATCTAGTTCATGCTGAGTTGGTCTTCTGCCGAGTCCGATCTATCTGTATGCTGACTATAGCACACTATACTCTTCTCATCCATGTACCTCCCTAAACCTCTCTTAAATGCTGCAATTGATCCTGTATCAACCACTTTTCCTGGCAGCTCGTTTCGTACTCACACTGCCCTATGAAGAATATCATAGTCATAGTCATACTTTATTGATCCCGAGGGAAATTGGTTTTTATTACAGTTGCACCAACTGAGAATTTCAACCTCAGATTCCCCTTAAATATTGTACTTTTCACCCAGCCTCAGCAGAAAAAGCCTGCATGGATTCACTCCATTGAATTGAATAGTCTTTTGAAATGGAAATTATTTAGTATAACTGCAATGGTGATTTTGAAGCTACCTTTATAAAAACCCTTTGGAAGGCGTTTTCCCTGATACAGCATGTACCTCGTCCCAGACAGAGTGATCAGCAGCACTGGGGCTCCACAGGGGACTGTCTTGTCTCCCTTTCTCTTCACCATTTACACCTCGGACTTCAACTACTGCACAGAGTCTTGTCATCTTCAGAAGTTTTCTGATGACTCTGCCATAGTTGGATGCATCAGCAAGGGAGATGAGGCTGAGTACAGGGCTACGGTAGGAAACTTTGTCACATGGTGTGAGCAGAATTATCTGCAGCTTAATGTGAAAAAGGCTAAGGAGCTGCTGGTAGACGTGAGGAGGGCTAAGGCACCGGAGACCCCTGTTTCCATCCAGGGGGTCACTGTGGACATGGTGGAGGATTACAAATACCTGGGGATACGAATTGACAATAAACTGGACTGGTCAAAGAACACTGAGGCTGTCTACAAGAAGGATCAGAGCCGTCTCTATTTTCTGAGGAGACTGAGGTCCTTTAACATCTGTCGGACGATGCTGAGGATGTTCTACGAGTCTGTGGTGGCCAGTGCGATCATGTTTGCTGTTGTGTGCTGGGGCAGCAGGCTCAGGGTAGCAGACACCATCAGAATCAACAAACCCATCCGTAAGGCCAGTGATGTTGTGGGGATGGAACTGGACTCTCTGACGGTGGTGTCTGAAAAGAGGATGCTGTCTAAGTTGCATGCCACCTTGGTCAATGTCTCCCATCCACTACATAATGGACTGGTTGGGCACAGGAGTACATTCAGCCAGAGACTCATTCCACCGAGATGCAACACAGAGTGTCATAGGAAGTCATTCCTGCCTGTGGCCATCAGACTTTACAACTCTTCCCTTGGAGGGTCAGACACCCTGAGCCAATAGGCTGGTCCTGGACTTATTTCCTGTCATAATTTACATATTACTATTTAATTATTAATGGTTTTATCACTATTTAATTATTTAAGGTGCAACTGTAACGAAAACCAATTTCCCTTGGGATCAATAAAGTATGTCTATGACTATAGCACACTTGGTTGACTCTTAATTGTTTTATTACATAGCCAGCAAAACACTCATCATTAGTGAGCTGTAATTGATGGCTTAACAAGTGATGTCCTCCAAGAGGACTACAACCTTGTACAGTTTAGAGGCATGACCCAGAGATCTATGTTGGCTGGATTCAGGGCCTGTGCTTTGTCTCTTGGTAGTGTCACCCATGCCAAACAGGTCAAAGGGCAGAGGCCAGACTAAGAGTGGTCCACAAGTCCTCCAGGTTCAGGGGGTTCAGCCCAGGGCTAACAACTCTAACTGCTCAAAAAGAAATTGTTACAGAACTGCAAAAAAGTTGCCCTAAATGCTATCAGCTTAGCAGGCATTTGATGACTGATGAACTAGTGATGTCTAATGCACATAACAGGTAAAACAAAAGGAATGTTTTAAAGTACTAATGCGTGATCAATTCTGATCGCTGTCAGAAACTGCAAGAAATTCAAGAGCATTTTTTTGCATCACTTAATCAGATCACAAAGAAGAGAAAATCTGCAGATGTTAGAAATATGAGCCACACACACAAAATGCTGGAGGAACTCAGTAGGCCAAACAGCATCAATGGAAAAAAGTACTGTTGATGTTTCAGCCCATAGATGCTGTCTGGCCTGCTGAGTTAGAACTATAGAACACTACAGCACAGAAAACAGGCCATTTGGCCCTTCTAGTCTGTGCCGAAACTTTATTCCGCTAGTCCCATTGACCTGCACCCAGTCCATAACCCTCCAGACCACTCCCATCCATGTATCTCTCCAATTTATTCTTAAAACTTAAGAGTGAGCCCGCATTTACCATGTCAGATGGCAGCTCGATCCACACTCCCACCACTCTCTGAGTGAAGAAGTTCCCCCTAATGTTCCCCTAAACCTTTCCCCTTTCACCCTAAAGCCATGTCCTCTCATATTTATCTCTCCTAATCTAAGTGGAAAGAGCCTGTTCACATTTACTCTGTCTATACTCCAAATAATTTTGTAAACCTCTATCAAATCTCCCCTCATTCTTTAACGCTCCAAGGAATAAAGTCCTAACCTGTTAAATCTTTCCCTGTAACTCAACTCCTGAAGACCCGGCAACATCTTAGTAAACCTTCCAACGTTTGTGTGTGTTGTCAGTATCAGATTTTTGTTTTGACTGAAAGCATATAGGTTCAATAGTAAGGATTAAGTTTTTCGAGTTTAGTTCATTTATAGTGCCTGTAAAAAGTATTCACCCCAACCCCCCCCAGAAGTTTTCATGTTTTATTGTTTCACAGTGGATTTAATTTGGCTTTTTTTGGACACTGATCAACAAAAAAAGACTGTTTCGTGTCAAAGTGAAAACAGATCCCTACAAAGTGATCTAAATCAATTATAAATATAAGACACAAAATAATTGATTGCATAAGTATTCACCTCCTTTCATATGGCACATCAAATCATCACTGGTACAGCCATTTGGTTTTAGAAGTCACATAATTAGTTAAATGGAGATCACCTGTGTGCAGTCAAGGTGCTTCAATTGACTGTAGTAAAAATACACCTGTATCTGGAAGATCTGGCTGCTGGTGAGTCAGTATCCTGGCAAAAACTATACCATGAAGACAAAAGAATACTCCAAGCAGCACCACGAAAAGGTTATTGAAAAGCACAAATCAGGAGATGGATATAAGAAAGTTTCCAAGATGCTGAATATCACTTGGAGTACAGTTAGGTCAATCATTAAGAAATGGAAAGAAAATAGCACAGCTGTAAATTTACCTAGTGCAGGCCATCCTCAAAAACTGAATGACCGTGCAGGAAGAGGACTAGTGAGGGAGGCCACCAACTCTGGAGGAGTTATACAAACTTCAGTGGCTGAAATAGGGAGAGATTGTGCATACAACTGTTGCCCAGGTGTTTCCGCAGTCACAGCTTTATGGGAGACTGGCAAAGAGAAAGCTATTGTTGAAAAAAACTCACATGAAATCTCGGCTCGAGTTTGCCGGAAGGCATGTGGGAGATTCTGAAGTCAGCTGGAAGAAGGTTCTATGGTCTGGGGAAACCAAAATTGAGCTTTTTGGCCATTAGACTAAGGGCTGTGTTTGGCATAAACACACCATCCCTACTGTGAAGCGTGGTGGCTGCATCATGTAGTGAGGATGCTTCTTTGCAGAAGGCCCCGGAAGGATTGTGAAAGTAGAGGGTAAAATGAATGCAGCAAAATACAAGGAAATCCTGGAGGAAAACCTGATGCAGTCCACAAGAGAACTGCGACGTGGGAGAAGATTTGTTTTCCAGCAAGACAATGACCCCAAGCATAAAGCCAAAGCTACACAGGAATGGCTTAAAACCAACAAAGTTAATGTCCTGGAGTAGCCAAGTCAGAGTCCAGATTTTAATTCTATTGAGATTTTGTGGCTGGACTTGAAAATGGCTGTTCACTCGCATTCCCCATGTAATCTGACAGAACTTGAGCAGTTTTGTAAAGAAGAATAAGGAAAAATTGCAGTGTCCGGATGTACAAAGCTGATAGAACCCTATCCATACAGATTCAAGGCTGTAATTGCTGCCAAAGGTGAGTCTACTAAATACTGAGTTGAAGGGGGTGAGTAATTATGCAATCAATTATTTTGTGTTTATTAGTTGTAATAAATTTAGATCAATTCGTAGAAATTTGTTTTCACTTGGACACGAAAGAGTATTTTCTGTTGATCAGTGTCAAAAAAGCCAAATTAAATCCACTGTGATTTAATGTTGTAAAACAATAAATCATGAAAACGTCCAAGGAGGGTGAATACTTTTTATAAGCTCTGTAGGTTGCTTTGGCAGGGAATGTGTAAGACATCTTATTAAGGCTTTTGCCAAGATTTAGTTGCTTCCTCACATGATATGATACCAAAGCTAAGAATAAACTTGGAAATTGCACAGTTTTGGATAAAATATGTAAGTGGGCAGAGCAATGGTATTGAAATTATCTGTGGAAAATGTGTAGTTGAAAGTAAAGGACAATAGGAGTCACATACCTTCCCTGATATATTAAGGGAAAAGAATAACATTTAATAAATTGAGTATCTCATTATGTTCAACTATTGACACATCTAACCAGTGTGGCATGGTGGTCAATAGAATTGAACAAAGTGGCTAAGATATTACACTGTAGATCAAGATTTCCCTATGGAGTACCATGGTCAGGTTGGTCCTTGGGTGTGTGTGTGTGTGTGTGTGTGTTGATGTTGGTCATGAGGCAGAATTCTTATACTGTTGTGAGGTTCAGAGTAGAGCCCTGAGACTACTTCCTATTGTCAAGCTACGAGTTACAAAAAAAATTGATTTATCGCCCTTGGACAAAGTTTCAGCAAGTTGTTTTTGGTGGTGTATGATATGTATTCAATATAGCTGTTAAGTTTGTAAAATAATTTTAACCTGATTGTGGAAGTCTAACCCAGATACGATTTCAGAATCAGAACCATGGCATATGATCACTGACATGTGCCATGAAATTTGTTGTTTTGCAGCAGCGTTACTGTGCAAGACAAAAAAAAAAATGCTGTTAATGATAAAATAAATAAATAGCACAAAAGATGAATAATGAGGATACTGAATAGTTAGTGTTCATGGGCCATTCAAGGGAATCTGATAGTGGAGGGGAAGAAGATTTTCTTAAACTATTGAGTGTGCACATTCAGGCTCTCGTACCTCCTTCCCAATGGTAATCATGTGAAGAGGGCATATCCCAGATGGTGAGGCTCTTTATTGATGGGTATCATCCTCTTTGGGCACCGCCACTTGAAGATGTCCGCGATGTTGGGGAGGCTTGTGTCTGTGATGCAGCTGCTGAGGCTGTAACACTCCGCAGCCTCTTGCGATCTTGTGCATTGGAGCCTCTATATCAGGCTGTGATGCAACCAGTTAGAATGCTCTCCATCGTACATTTGTTGAAATTTTCAAGAGGCTTTGGTGACATAACAAAAATGGAAATTGAGAATTAAAATTCTTTACGCAAAAGTTGATTGTAACAATAAAAAATTTCTATGAAGTAATAGAAACATGGACTCTAGAATTATTCATTTGGGTGCTGCAAAGCAGAGAATTCAGCATTTTTTTTGAACAAATGAATTCTAGTTTTCATAATTGTGAAATCATAGACCATAGAAAAAGGCCTTTCAGTCCTTTGCATAAGAGCCAGCTGTGCACCATAACTATTCAGTTATCCAGAAGAACGATGCGTGAGTGGAATTCTGATGTCTTTTAAATCAGTGCAGCTGTTTCTGGCCCTTTTTTTTTGGTGTAATTGATCAAACTTTAACTTGATGAAGCATGGGATTTGGTCATTACCTGTAGATAAAAGTATATTATTGCATTATTAAGTTTTATTGCTAAAGTCATATTGCTAAAATCATAGTACATTATCTTTCTAGGTACTGTCACTGCAGCACAGTGGTGCCAAAGACTCTAGTCAATCCCAGTTTGCCTCTTATTGGAAGCCCATATTATCTATGGATGCCAGTTTCTGGCAGCGATGGCTTCACATGCACCGCATAGGCATACTGCTGGAACATGATATGTAAGTTAATAATTATTTGGCTTTTAGAGAGAAAGTAAATTGTGCTTCTCCTGCACTGCTAATGTGATTTCATTTGAATTTAAATCTCAGAGGAAGAAAATACCATGCAGTGATGTTCTTGATGGATTACTCTCGTGCTTTATTAACTTGTTTTTTAATGCATTTTCAGCCCAGTGCCAAAGCACATCCATACTCCTGGGAGTAATGGCCGTTACAGCACCATCCAGTGTCGCATTTCTCTTTCAGCACTAACCTCCCTTTTACGGGACTGGAGTAGTTTTGTGCTGGTAGAAGGATATTCATATGTTAAACTCCATTACAAGTAAGCATTCATTTTTACTTAATACCTTCTGGTTATCAAATTTCAGAGATTAAAACCCATGGAACATGTTGAACGAAGCAAATGTGTATTCTAACCAAAAATAGCATTCTCTAAATTATTAAAGACTGGCAATACACCCAAGACTGAAGACTTAAGATTAGGTAGATGATCCTGTAATCATTTAGCACTATTGAAGCACAAGGTAGTATCCGGGCTTTTGTAGTTCCGGAGTATATAAGGCACTGAAACTCGGTAAGCCCAGATAGTCTGTTTGTGAAGTTTTATACTTTTTGTGGAACCATCTGAGAGAAATAAAATTTTAAAAAAAGGGAATTAACTCAACATGAGATCTGAGTTGTAAGTGGGAGAATGATTGTTATGTGCCTTCTACTTCTAATCCCTTGATGAGGACTGATGTGTGTTCCCTCATTACCCTTCCTGAAGTCCACAATCAATTCTTTGGTCTTAACTGACATTGAGTACAAGGTTTTTGCTGCGACTGACATTGACTGCAAGGTTTTTGTTGCATCTCTCTTCATTTAGAACAGAAATGAGAAATTTCTTTAGCTAGAGGGTAGTGAATCTGTGTAATTCATTGCCACAGATGGCTGTGGAAGCCAAGACATTGGGTATATTTAAAGCGGAGGTTGATGGGTTCTTAATTAGTAACGGTGTCATAGGTTATGGGGAGAAGGGAGGAGAATGGGGTTGAGAGGAATAAAACACCAGTGATGATGGAATGGCAGAGCAGATGGACCAAATGGCCTAATTCTACTCCTGTGTCTTACAGTAAATGAGCACATCTAATTTTTTCACAGTCTTAAGGCATTACCTCAATCAAAATGATCTTTTTCATCTGATTAATAGTGGAACAGATCAGCCTCCTTCATCCTTCTACCTTGTTCGGGTTATTTCCAAAGCTCCATGCATGGTACTTCGACTGGGATTTCCTATTGGAATGCAAGCACAAGCAAGGAATAAGGTACGTATTTAACGAGGAGTGTATTACATTCTGATTTAATGACCAGAATTAATTGGTAATGTGGTTTATTCCAGCATCTGCAGATTTTCTCTTGTATGTTGTTTATTATAGCCACATACTATGAAGGTGCAGCAGCAAACATTGCCATCAGTGGAGTTCATTTCATGATATCAGTATATTGAAGTAGTACAAGGGCAAATAACAGAATGCAGAATAACATAACACAAGAACATAAGAAATAGGAGCAGGAGTAGGCCATCTGGCCCGTCAAGCCTGTGCCGCCTTTCAATAAGATCATGGCTAATTTGGCCATTGTTTCATCTCCACCTACCTGCCTTTTCCCCATAACCCTTAATTCCTCTCCTATGCAAAAATCTATCCAACCTTGTCTCAAATATATTTACTGAGGTAGCCTCCACTGCTTCATTGGACAGAGAATTCCATAGATTCACCACTCTCTAGGGAAAAGCAGTTCCTCCTTATCTCCATCCTAAATCTACTCCCGCGAATCTTGAGGCTCTGCCCCCTAGTTCAGGTCTCACCTACCAGTAGAAACAGTTTTCCTGCCTCTATCTTATCTATCCCTTTCATGATTTTATATGTTTCTATAAGATCTCCTCTCATTCTTCTGAATTCCAGTAAGTATAGTCCTAGGCGGCTCATTCTGTCCTCATAGTCTAACCTGCTCATCTCTGGAATCAACCTGGTGAACCTCCTCTGCATCACCTGCAAAGACAATATATCCTTCTTCAAGTAAGGAGACCAGAACTGCACGCAGTACTCCAGGTGCAGCCTCACCAGTACCCTGTACAGTTGCAGTGTAACCTCCCTGCTCTTAAATTCAATCCCTCTAGCAATCAAGACCAACATTCCATTTGCCTTCCGGGATAGCCTGCTGCACCTGCAAACCAACCTTTTGTGATTCATGCACAAGCACTAAGTCCCTCTGCACAGCAGCATGCTGCAATTTTTTACCAGTTAAATAATAATCTGCTCTTTCATTTTCCCTTGCAAAGCGGATGACCTCACATTTACCAATATTTTTCCAAATTGTAGAAGTTCCAGACTGCATTCTCATGCAGCACATTTAAAATCATTCTATTAAACATCCATGCACCAAGTAAAACCTCTTCTACGTCCCTTGATCCTTGAATTCAACAAGGACAAGCCAGAAAATAAAGTTAAATTGCTAGTGGAGTTGTGTTATCAATTATGTTTTGTGGCCATAGTTTGAACACTCCTGCTGCAGCTCGGCTCAACTGTTTTCAACAGGAAAGAGCATCTTCATGCCCGGGAGCTGAGTTAGGGAATGCAAGAAATTGAAGGTGCTGTACTCTAGAGCAAAAAAGAACAAATTGCTGGAGGGGCTCAGCAGGTCACCTAGTATCTGTGGAGACAAAGGGATAGTTGACATTTTCAGGCTGAAACTGTCAAAACAAAGTGGAAAAAATGTGACAAATTGAATGAACAGCTAATTCTCATTGATCATGGGGACGTGGAGGTTGGAGGATGCAGATTGGGTGGGAAGAGGGGGTTAGGTGGCTGCCATCAAAAAAAGTAATGTAATTAAAAAATAATTAATGCAAAGGGAAATGAGATAATTGCTAGATAAGATTTTATGCAAGAAATGGTCAACATGCTTCTTAAAGTTGAAGAGACATACAGAACAGGAACAGGTTCTTCAGTCCACCGTGAACATGATGACCATCTCATTTAGCAGCACTTGATCTGTAGCTCTCTTACAGCATGGCAATTCAAGCTTTCATCCACATTTTTAAATGTTGTGAGAGTACCTGCCTTCACCGCCATGCCAGGCAGTGTGTTCTAGATTGCAGCTGCCTTCTGAGTGAAGGAATTTTTCCACAGATCATTGTGGGTAGGGGAAAATAAACAGTTATAAATCGATGTATATGAGAATCACTGGAGCAAAATTGTAAGACTTCAATGCAGCGATTTTTGTGAACAGCCTACAGGGGTGTGTCCCCTGAAAGTAGAAACATTTTGTTAGGCTAATGATTTGACTTCTGAGGTGCTGATGAATAAGTGGGATACTCTTGGATTTGATGATGACTGATGAAGCTCCTTGGGCTCTAACCAGAAGAGCAATCACCAGTGGAAATTTAAAACCCCTGATGATACAAAACAAGCGCTTTCACTCTGCATTGAAGATGTTTAAATATTTTTAAAGGAGAGATGAAATTTCTGATAAACAAGGAGTTGGAATGATTGCAGGATTAAGTGGGAGTGCAGAGCTGAGTACACAATCAAATTAGTCATTATTTTGTCGAATGGCAGAGAGGCCTCTGTCTGCTCTTATGTTCAAAAGTATACGAGCCATATTAAATATTAAAGTGAAGAACTGTAGTACTTGCATCTATTTATCCGTCCTTAAGAAATGAAGGATCAAATATGCAATAATCCATAGGACACTAGGTGTTTATTACCATTAGATATAGGAAACACTTGGAGTGTTTGTTAATCAATTATGTAATGGTTAAGAAATCAATTATTGCACTACCCAGAAAAAACAAAATTCTAGTTTTGCACTATAAGCCCTGAAATAGATTCTGAATGTCTATCATGATGAATATTGCCCACATTAATTGATGTACCACGCATTGAATCCTCTCTGTGTTTCTATTGGCAGATTGTAGATGAGCTGCAAAATCAAATACTGTCATTGCGATTCCCCCAGCGGGTACAGAGCAAAGAAGCAACGCCAAAAATAAAGAGAAAACTGCTGGGAAATGCCTCCCCTTCAAAATCTCCCCCACTTCCAACCACCCAGCTGGCACTCTCTGATCGACCGTGTGTTGTGATATTGAAGAAACCATTGGAAAGGCTACTCATTAGGTATTTGTAGAAAATGTGTTGTATAGCAGAGCTTTCCAGCACACCCTTTCCAGCATTTTCCTGAATTCATATAACTGCATAATGACGTTGATTAATCAAAGATTCTGTGTAATGCTGGCCACACCTCAGTATATCCACATATAGCATGCCTATGTCAGAAACTAAGCAGGACCAGAGCTAGTATATAATTATGTAGTAACATAATAAAATTAAAAAGGTCAGAAATTTAATTGAAAAAGGCAGAAAAATATGCACAGTGGCCACTTTATTAAGTGCCTCCTGTACCTAATAAAGTGTCAATGGTTGTATGTTTGTGGTCTTCTACTGCTGTAGCCCATCCGTTTCAAGGTTTGACAGATTATACATTTAGAGATGGTCTTCTGCATGTGCGGTTATTTGAGGTACTGTCACCTTTCTGTTAGCTTGAACCAGTCTGATGATTCTCCTCTGGTCTCTTTCATTAATGAGACATTTTTGCCTAAAGAACTGCCACTGGATGTTTTTGGTTTCTCTCACCATTCTCTGTAAACTCTACAGATGGTTGTACATGAAAATCCCAGGAGATCAGCAGTTTCTGAGATACTCAAATCACCCCTTCTGGCACCAAAAATCATTCCAAAGTCAAAGTCACTTGGATCACATTTCTTCCCCATTTTGATGTTTGGTCTGAACAACAAATGAACCTCGACCATAGCTGCATGTTTTTATGCATTGAGTTGCTGCTAAATGATTGGATGATTAGATGTTTGCATTTATAAGCAGGTGTATCTCATAAACTGGCCACTGCGTATATAGCTGGGGTGGAACTCTTTCCATGGTGAAAGTTTAAATTAATTTGAATTCAAATTTCCTTGACATTTGTAATTTGAAAGGAAGAAAATATTGTAGCAATGACACAAATGTGAGCCAGCTGGTGGTGTACTGGCATCTGCACCGGACTTCGAGGCAAGTGGTCCCGGGTTTGAATCCAGTGGCTCCTTGCTTGCTTTGCATTGTGCTGGGTTGAGCGTTAAGCTGACAACTCAGCCTTCTTAAAAAAAAAACACAGAGAAAAATACTAAAGTAATGGTAAGATTGTTGCCTGATGTGCCGCAAGGCACGGAAATGACCTACAACAATGCCACAAATGTACACATGTACACAGATGTTCGTCTTGTTGGGCGCACTCTTCCATTGTTTCCATTGTGTTTCTTAGACTTGCTTGTGAGAAAATGAATCTCAGAGTTATATATGATGATATTTATGTACTTTGAAAATAAATTTACTTTGAAGAGAAGCAAGAGCAAGCCATTATAGTGGCTTTGTTATTATTTAACACTAACCCTAAATCTTTTGTTTCTCCTGATGTCTAAAACCATCCTGAAAACTGTAGAGGTCAAGGAAAAAAATTCTGCAATTTGTTTTCATCTTCACTGTCTTATGTTTACATTCGAGGTACGAGAAGCTTCCATCAGACTATCGAACTCCCTTTATCTTGAACCTGGACAACTGTGGGCATCCTGCCTCAATGACTGGAGCAGCAACAATGACAACCAATCGCACAGCGTCATCCACATTGGCCTCTCTATCCCGTTACTTCTATCATCAGCGTTGGGTGTGGTCTATGCAGCCATCTGTGGGGCCATCATTACCCATCCTTTCAGCAACACAGATACTTTCCACTCTCACTGAGTAAGACATTTATTTGAATTAAAACATATTAAACCATCCAACTGATTTATAAGCGCATAATTTAATACTTCTAATATATCTGTGCCCAATCTAGTTTGCCATGGTTTAGGTTAATCTTGGTTCTCTCTGGAATCTGCACACTATTCAGTTCCACGTCATCCTTATTATATGATTTCTCCTTCATGTTAAAGATGTGGATTTCAACTTGCTATTGGCATCTAGTTCGATGAGATAAGCGGACTGATTTCCATAAAGTGAGATGTGGATTTTTGAAGATGTATTATGGTTTCAAAGGCACAGTTCTTTAAGCATAAAGTTGTGTGTCTACACTCTAATTATAATATTAGAAATTACATTTTTTGTGTAAGTTTGAGCTCAATTGACTTTTTAATGAGTTGTGTGCATTATTTATTAAAATATGCAGATGTGAATGTGTAAGACTGAAGTACAAGGATTAAATTTTGTAGTTAGGTGGAATTTACACCCATTAAGGAAAAGAAAGGCAATTGAATGAACAAAAATCATCATGGGTGAAAGTGAAAATAGATCACATACAAGATACTGCCTGCTTGTGATCTTTTCCTACAGTGCAATCATGGCCACAAACCTCATAGTTTTAAAGCACAAGTAATATACCACCTACAAATAAGTTTAGAATTTTTATTTTAATTGGGAGTTTCTTCTTCTCCAGTGAAAAGCTTAATTCTGGTCTGAAGGAACAGTAAGTTTTCTCAGAGGTTGTGAAATTATGGCCTGGAATTTCCTGACAGCTGACTTCCCTAGCCACTTCCTTCCTTGCTGGATGCAAATTCCCTGGAGCTGAATGTCACTTAGCTACTTGATCCATATAGATGATCCTGCCCCATCCACAAAGGCACTTCGACATTTTATTAAGCCTCTTCCTGCTATCCGAAGATATTTGATAAGTTGGGGGTGTTGTGTATAGTGTGGAGAGCTGTCAGAGGTTACAGCAGGACATTGATAGGATGCAAAACTGGGCTGAGAAGTGGCAGATGGAGTTCAACCCGGATAAGTGTGAGGTGGTTCATTTTGATAGGTCAAATATGATGGCAGAATGTAGCATTAATGGTAAGACTCTTGGCAGTGTGGAGGATCAGAGGGATCTTGGGGTCCAAGTCCATAGGACAGTCAAAGCTGCTGCGCAGGTTGATTCTGTGGTTAAGAAGGCATACGGTGCATTGGCCTTCACCAACCGTGGGATTGAGTTTAAGAGCCGACAGGTAATGTTGCAGCTATATAGGACCCTAGTCAGACCCCACTTGGAGTACTGTGCTCAATTCTGGTCGCCTCACTATAGGAAGGATGTGGAAACAATAGAAAGGGTGCAGAGGAGATTTACAAGGATGTTGCCTGGTTTGGGGAGCATGCCTTACGAGAATAGGTTGAGTGAACTCAGCCTTTTCTCCTTGGAGCGGCAGAGGATGAGAGGTGACTTGATAGAGGTGTACAAGATAATGAGAGGCATTGATCGTGTGGATAGTCAGAGGCTTTTCCCATAGGGCTGAAATGGCTAGCATGAGAGGGCACAGTTTTAAGGTGCTTGGAAGTAGGTACAGAGGAGATGTCAAGGTAAGTTTTTTATGCAGAGAGTGGTGAGTACGTGGAATGGGCTGCCAACGGCGGCGGTGGAGGTGGAAACGATAGGGTCTTTTAAGAGACTCCTGGATAGGTACATGGAGCTTAGAAAAATAAGAGGGCTATGGGTAAGCCTAGGTAGTTCTAAGGTAAGGACATGTTCAGCACAGCTTTGTGGGCTGAAGGCCCTTTATTGTGGTGTAGGTTTTCTAGGTTTCTAAGTTTAACTCCAAGCCATATTAAAATAATTATGTAAAATAATTCAAACATTACGGCAATTAAATAAATAAATTTAAAATAACTCAATTGATTAAAGAAATGTGTTATTGAAAAGTTAAGTTCTTCCTCACAGCTAATCCTCTATTGAAATGAAAAGCATCGTTAAACTCCTATTGTTGCGGTACAGCGAGAGAGATTTTCCATTGCAATTACTGGAAATTTTCAGATGGTGTTCAACAGTGCAGATTCAGTTTAACAGCAGGAAGGTCCTGTTGGGAAACTTGGAACCTGTAAAACTCTTGAACTTCCTGATAAGTGGAGGAATGCCAGTAGCTCTACGTAGAATTACTGGCATATCTCTGGAAAAATTGGGCTAATGTTTGTCTTGCCTATATTCCTGAAAGATATTTTCTGCAGTGAAAGGAAAGTTTATTTGGATTTATAATATCTGATAAAATTTGCAGCACCAGAGATCTGTGAGACTGAGTCAATGTTTACAGAAGCAGGCAGATAAGGAGCTTTTCCAACTATTGCTTTATATGTTTCATCAGATGCTTCCAGAAGCAATGCTGACCAGTTGAAATGCCTAACTGATATGTTGTGCAAAAAATAAATTTTAAAAAACCTGGTGAGGAAAAAAATATTAATTATGGAGGCAAAAGTTGATAGATTGGATTTTTATACTTCTCATCACAACAACATGAGGGAAAAAATAAAAAACAAAATGCTGGGTGCTAGAAACATGAAATAAAAACAAAAAAATGCTGGATGTAATCAGCAGGTTAGACAGTATTTTATGGAGAAAGAAATGGTTAGCCTTTTGAGTCACTGACCTTACCTCTTGTTTCTCACTCCATGGAGAACTGTCTGATCTGCTCAGTAAACACAGGTCAATCTCTAATCAGTAACTGTCCTTTCTTCCCTATTTCATAATGTAGAATTCGTTTGTCTGAAGGGTTCCATTTTGCTGCTACTGGAGATGGTATTGTCACCATGGTGATTGAATTACCTATGAAGGTAAGGATTAAGAATGCCATAGAATGAAGTACCTAAGCCCAGGTGACTGTGCTTTCTGATCAGAGAGAATAATTCTTGTAGTATAAAGGAACTGGTCTCCTTGTGAGGAGATATCTACATATTTGCAGATATCTTTACTGTTAATTTTTTAATATGGTGAACTGGTTGCAGATTTACAGAAAGCCTATGCTTACTTGAAAAGACAGTGATTTAATCCTGAAATATAATGTTAGGACATTATAGTGTTAATTAAATGTACAGCATTGTTGCATAAAGTTGCTTAATGCATTTTGTGGTTACTTTTGGAAATATTGAATTATGCAACTTGTTTGGATACAGGGCAGTTCAAGATGTGAAGATGATAACGATGAGCTCCACACGTGCCTAATCCAGTACATCATTTTTCCTCCTCATTCTAATTCAACCAAAGACAGGTAACATTCCAATAAGTAAATCTCCGGATGGTGAGTTTTATGAAATTTGGGGCAGAAATCCCTCTTATGATATGAGCGAAGCAAATTGCATAAGGTAGCTATTAGTTCCCAAGCAGATTAGAGTATTAATTTTATAGTCTTGATGCACAAACTGAATGATTTCATTAAATATTTATGTGACAATGCTAATTCTCCCGCTAACTTCGCCTCTTTGCCTGGTTAGTCACTCCTCCTTGTTCTGTCCCTGGCCTAGTTTCCCCAGTAGTTCACACACTTTGCCCTCCCGTTCTGCAGTTCTTGGAGTTCACCATTTACACAGCCCAACAGTAAAACAATCGCTAGCTTGGCTAATCAAAACAATTCCTTCAGTTAATGTGCTCTACTGGTTTAAACCTCATAAAAATAAGCATTCTAGACACAGGCATTCCAGTTTCATTTAATTTCATAAAACCGTTACATCGGTGTCTAGACAGCAGAATGGCCCCAAAAGACCTGAGGGACAGTTTGGTGTGTCCTAATATAACACCTGGGAGCAGGCACACTACACCCTACACAGGCGACACCACTGGTAGGGAGACGTTTATTTATAATAGGGTTTTAATCTGAGTGGAAACTCCATTAGCAATTTTTGGTCCTGATCTTAATTTTAGTTTTCTGAAGATGCTACTCAAGGTACATGGGACCATGTCGTGATGATTTGATGTGACAGATTCCTTTATGGGGCAGGTATTTTTGGCAGGCCAGTACTTAATGTCCATTCCTAATTGTTTCGTAAAAGTGAACTGTCAATTTGAATTGTTTCAGTCCTTGTGGCTAATACAAGGGAGCATAACTTTAAGATAACTGAAGGAAAGTATGGGGGTTGAGGATGTCAGAGTTAAGCCCACAGAGATTCGTGGGTGTGTGGGATGCCTTGTCCTGGGTGGTGGTAGAGGCAGATACATTGGGGGTATTTAAGAAATTCGTAGGCAGGCACACAGCAGAATAGGTTAAAAAGTTGATGCAAGCCGTGTGCTGTTATGTTCTAAAAGTTGTTAGGGAAGGAATTCTGGAATAAAGAAACTGTGATATTTTTAAGTCACAAGGGTGTATGACATGGAAGAGAAATTGAAGGTGGTGGCATTTCAATGTTCTGTTAGTGTTCAACCTATTGAGTTGTTAGCGCTGCATTTAATAAGGCAAGTAGAAAATTATTTCATTGAGCTCCAAACTTGCACCTTGCAGAGGGTGAAAAAACTTCTGGGTATAGGACGTGAGTTCGTCTGCAGCAGTTAGAGTGATCAACCTTTGGCCCAACAGGCTTGGGCAAGTACAGGCGGAGGTTCTAAGTAAGTTTCTAGCAAGTTTTTTTTTCTGTATTAGTGCATAGCTGGTGTGCTGAGAATGGGTCCAGAGTTAATGGTATGTTACTTGTGTGAGATGTGGGAACTTTGGGAGACCTCCAGTCTCCCTGATATCTACAGAGCTCCAGCTCCTTAGAGAGTGTGTTAAGGAACTGGAGATGCAGTTGGATGATCTTCGGATCACACGGGACAATGAGGTGATAGATAGGAGCTACACAGAGGTAGTCACCCTTAAGTTGCAGGAGGCAGGTACCTGGGTGACTATCAAGAGGGGGAAAGGGAATAGGCAACCAGCGCAGGTTAATCCTGTGGCTGTTCCCACAATAATAAGTATACCGCTTTCGATACTGATTTTGTTTGGTGGGGGGTGGGCAGGAAGAAGCTGCAGTGATCTGGTCTCTGGCACTGAGTCTGGCTCTGTGTCTCAGAAGGCAAGGGAGGAGAAGAGGAGTGCAGTAGTGATAGGGGGTTTCATAATTAGAGGAGTAGACAGCAGATTCAGTGGACATAAAAGGGACACCCGGATGGTATGTTGTCTCCCAGCTGCCAGAGTCAGCGATGTCTTAGATCGGGTCCACAGCATTCTAAAGGGGGAGGGTGAATATCCAGAAAGCATGGTACGCATTGGTACCGACGACACAGGTAGGAAAAGGGAGGAGGTTCTGAGAGAGAATATGGGAGTTATGTTGAAAGCTGAAAAGCAGATCTCCAGGATAGTAATCTTTGGATTGCTGTCTGTGCCATGTGCCAGTGAAGGTAAGAATAGGATGATTTGGCAGATGAATATGTGGCTGAGGAACTGGCGCAATGGGCAGTGTTTCAGGTTTCTGGATCATTGGGATCTCTTGTGGGGTAGGAATGACTCATTCTAAAAGGACATGTTATATCTGAACCCGAGGGGGACCAATATCCTCGTGGGCAAGTTTGCTAGAGGAAGGTTTAAACTAATTTGGCAGGGGCATGGGAACCAGCATGACAGGGCTGAGGATGGGGCAGTTGGTATACAGCACAACAGAAGATAATCATATTTATAATTTCTTTATTTTTTCCAGAAGTCAAATGCTATTTGCTTTTTATCCAAAATAGTTTGCTAAATTCTTTGCTGACAGGAGAAACAAAATCAACTTCTGATCTGCCTCCAATTCTCTCATAGTTTTTCCACAGATGATGATAATGACACAGAGGTTGAGGCAATTGAACCTGATACGGAGTTAAATTTGGTGACTGAATGCTGGGTGGAGCCTCAGACTGGCCACGTGGTCACTTCTGCTGATAGCCGGAAATACTTAAATGGATTGTCTTATTTAGATATTCCAAAGGCGGTAAGTCACTTGGGAAGTAACTTCAGTCTGCTTGATTGGAAGCCCATCCACTAAGTGTTCGCTTTGGCTGCTCTGTTGCAACTACAATATATCTGTGGCTATTTCAAAATATGTGCAGTCTACCACCAAAAAGGAAAAGGGCACCTTACACAGGGGATGACCACCATTGAAGATTTCCTTTCAAGCTGAGCACCATGCTGACACGGAAGTATAATGTGATTCCTTCATTTTTGTCTGGTCAAAAGCTGCGTATCCAAAAACACTAGGAGCACCTTCACCAGAAAGGCTACACTAGTTGAATAAAGCAGCTTATTGCCACTACCTTAAGATTTGTCAGGAATAAATGTTATCCTTGCTTCTTTTGTACAGATTTCTGCAGTCATAGTAGGAATTTGTCCACGGAGAAGCAATGTACTAACCAAGTGTCATTGATCATAGACTGATAAGAACATTAGAAACTAAAGAAGGAATAGACTACTTTCTTGCCCAAATCTTATGTGAAACTAAGAACAAAGTACTATGAGCAGTGGATGTTGCAAATGCGTATAGTGCATGCAAATATTTTTCATGACACAGGTCTCCCACTTCCACTTATGTCCGACTTTGGTGTTACTGACAGAATTATGTGTTAAAAGCAGGATCAAGACATTCAACATACTGCTTTAGGAGCTAAGCAGGTCAGGGAGCATCAGTGGAAGGAAATGAGTAGTCAACATTTGGTCATAAGACACAGGAGCAGAATTAGGTCTTCCAGCCCATCGAGTCTACTCCGCCATTCCGTCATGGCTAATCCTGAATCCCACTCAACCCCATACACCTGCCCTCTCACCATATCCTTTGATGCCCTGACTGCTCAGGAAGTGATCAACTTCCACCTTAAATATACCCCACTGACTTGGCCTCCATTGCAATCTGTGACAGAGAATTCCACAGATTTACTACTCTCTGGCTAAAAAAAAAAACTCCTTACCTTTGTTCTAAAGGGCTGCCCCTCAATTTTGAGGCTGTGCCCTCTGGTTTTGGATACCCTCACCATTGGAAGCGTCCTTTCAACATTCGGTAAGTTTCAATGAGATCCCTCCCACATTCTTCTAAATTCCAGTGAGTACAGGCCCAAAGATGCCAGATGTTGCTCATACATTTACCTCTTCATCCTGGAATCATGCTCATGAACCTCTGGACTCTCTTCAATGACAACACATCCTTTCTGAGATATGCGGTCCAAAGCTGTTGACAGTACTCCAAGTGCAGCCTGCTAGTGTCTTATAAAGACTCAACATTATCTCCTTGCTTTTATATACTATTCACCTTGAAATAAATGCCAACGTTGCATTTGCCTCCTTTACCACAGATGCAACTTGTAAATTACCCTTCTGGGAGTCTTGCCCGAGAACTCTTAAGTCCCTCTGCACCTCTGATGTTTGAACCTTCTCCTCACTTAGATAGTAGTCCACACTATTGTTCCATTTACCAAAACCATACATTTCCCAACAATGTATTCCATCTGCCACATTTTTGCCTGTTCTTTCAGTTTGTTTAAGTCCTACTGCAATCATGTTGCTTCCTCAGCACTACCTACGTCTCCACCTATCTTCATATCATCTGCAGACTTTGCCACAAAGCCATCAATTTCATTATCCAAAGCACTGGCAAATGTGAAAAGTAGTGGTCCCAATACTGACCACTGAAAAACACCACTAGTCACCGGCAGTCAACCGGAAAAGGCCCCTTTTATTCCCAGTCACTACCTTCTGCCTGTAAGCCATTCCACTATCCATGCCAATACCTTTCCTGTAACTCCATAGAATTTTATTTTGTTAAACAGCCTCGTGTGTGGCGCCTTATCAAACGCCTTCTGAAAATATGTTAATGATATCCAGTGCTTCTCCTTTGTCCACCCTGCTTTTTACTTCCTCAAAGAACTCTTTAACAGATTTGTCAGGCAAGATTTTCCTGTACAGAAACCATGCTGATTATGACTTACTTTATCATTAGTCTCCCAAATACCCCAAAATGTCATCCTTAATAATGGACTCCAGCACTTTCCCAACCACTGAGTTTAGGCTAACTAGTCTATAATTTCCCTTCTTTTGCCTTCCACCCTTCTTAAAGGGTGGAGGACATTTGAAATCTTCCAGTCCTCAGGGCCCATGCCAGAATCAAGTGATTCTTAAAAGATCATGACCAATGCATCCGTTATCTCTTAAGCAACTTCTCTCAGGACTCTGGGATGTAGTCCCTATAGTCCTGATGAGTTATCCACCTGAAGACCTTTGAGCTTGCCTAGCACTTTTTCCTCTGTAATAACAATGGTACTCACCCCTGCTCCTTGACATTCACGGACCTCTGGCACACTGCTAGTGTCTTCCACAGTGAAGACTGCTGCAAAGTACTTATTAAGTTCATCTGCCATTTCTTTGTCCCCCACTACTTCTTCACCAGCGTCATTTTCTAGTGGTCCAATATCAACTCTCACTTCCCTTTTACTCTTTATATAACTGAAAAAACCTTTAGTATCCTGCTTTATATTGTTAGCTGGTTTGCCCTCATATTTCATCTTTTCCCTTCTTTTAGTAATTTTAGTTTCCTCTTGTTGGATTTTAAAAGCTTCCCAATCATCCAACCTCCCACTCACTTTTGCTACATTATGCACCCTTTCCTTGGCTTTTACGCAATCCTTAACTTTCTTTGCCAGCCACAGTTGCCTATCTCTGCTATTTGAGAACAACTTCTTCTGTAGGACATATCCTGTGCCTTGTGAGTTATTACACAGCACCCAGTCTAAGATAGCCTTTCTTCAGTAGGTTCAAACACAAGTTGCTTTAAAAAGCCTTCTCATAGGGATTCAACAATTTCCCTCTCTTACGATCCAACACCAACTTGATTTTCTCAATCCTCTTGCATATTGAAGTACACCATTAAAATTGTGTCATTACCCTTATTAATGCCTTTTCCAGCTCCCTTTGCAATTTCATTCCCACATCTTGGCTACTATTTAGAGACCTATATTCCCATAATGTTTTTTTTTCTGCTTGGGCTCTCTATTTTTCATTTCCCTCCATAGATGCTGCCCGACACTGGTGTTTCTTGCTCCAGCTTCCAGCATCTGCAGTCCTTTGTGCTTCAATGTTAATACATTGAGCATGGAATCTACTGTAGTATATGCTTCACTCTGAAATATTCATCTTTCATGTTATTGATATTTTGCAAGGGTTTTAATGAGTATTTTTTTATCTTCCTAGATTTACCCACAAGACCATGCATGTGTCTCTTCCTTGTTGACTTTTGAACATCTAAGTCAACTTTGTCAGAATAAAGAATACACCTTGCCAATGTGGGGAACAAGGAACTTGGAAGGTAAGGATCAAAGGATGTAGGAGCTAGAAAGCTCTTAGACTTTGAGACAGTGAGTATGGTAAACTATTGAAGAATGGCTTTACCAAACAACAGAGGATTTTTCTATGATCTATTAACTATATTGCTTCATGATAAGAAACATTAATACCCTGGAGCACTGGTCCACTCTGCCACCGTGCTGCCTTTGTATTTCATTACTAATATCATTGAGGTACTGTAATTCCTGGCTGATGTCCTTCTGCAGTATAGTCCAGAATCTGTGCTCATTTTATCTATGCATCTGGTTACAATTAAGAACTTCATCGAAATAAATGGATCTTAACTATAACTAGTGTCATTATTGGGATACTTCATATAAAAATACTCATACTAGTTTTTGAATCCTCGCATAACTGTGACTCCTTGTCTTACAGATTTCTTTTAGCTTTTCATGCCTTTAAGACCTTTTCTGCTCCATTTCTGAAGGATTAGTTTCTGCTGTCTTAGTTGTGTTACTTTCTTCGCCGTGACTCGTTTCTTAGGCCTTAAGTTATGGAATTCTCTCCCTAAATTTGGCTTTCTGTTTCCAGTGATTTCCTTCAATGAAATCCTTAAATCCAACCACCTCCTGTATCTCTTTATGCACTTGTTAATTGACAATTATTCCATTATTTTGTGGAGTATCTTGGGTACTAGCCTCTGTAGTATCCAAGACGTCTTCAAATGCGGTGCCTTAGGAAGGGTGGCATTCATCATTAAGGGCCCCCATCACCCAGGACGTGCCCTCTTATTTTTACCATCAGGAAGGAGGTACAGAAGCCTGAAGGCACACACTCAGCGATTCAGGAGGAGCTTCTTATCCTCTGCCATCCGATTTTTAAATGCACATTGAACCTATGAACACTAGCTATCTCACTACTTTTTTTATTTCTTATTTTCTGCATTACCGACCTATTTAATAGACATATATGTTAAATATGACTATTAAATAGGTAGATAATGCAAAAATTATGTAATTCAGTTTTCTCCATCCATATTTAGACCATAAGACAAAGGGGCAGAAGTCGGCCATTCGGCCCATCAAGTCTGCTCTGCCATTTTATCATGAGGTGACCCATTCTTCCATTTAGTCCCACTCCCCCACCTTCTCACCATAACCTTTGATGTCCTGGCTACTCAGATACCTATCAGATTCTGCCTTAAATACACCCAATGACTTGGCCTCCACTGCTGCACGTTGCAACAAATTCCATAGATTCACCACCCTCTGACTAAAAAAATTTCTTCGCATTTCTGTTCTGAATGGGCGCCCGTCAATCCTTAAGTCATGCCCTCTCGTACTAGACTCCCCCATCATGGGAAACAACTTTGCCACATCCACTCTGTCCATGCCTTTCAACATTCGAAATGTTTCTATGAAGTCTCCCCTCATTCTTCTAAACTCCAAGGAATACAGTCCAAGAGCGGACAAACGTTCCTCATATGTTAACCCTCTCATTCCCCGAATCATTCTAGTGACTCTTCTCTGTACCCTCTCCAACGTCAGCACTTCCTTTCTTAAATAAAGAGACCAAAACTGCCCATAGTACTCCAAGTGAGGTCTCACCAGCGCCTTATAGAGCCTCAACATCACATCCCTGCTCCTATACTCTATTCCTCTAGAAATGAATGCCAACATTGCATTCGCCTTCTTCACTACCGACTCAACCTGGAGGTTAACCTTAAGGGTATCCTGTACAAGGACTCCCAAGTCCTGGTGCATCTCAGAACTTTGAATTCTTTCGCCATTGAATTAATAGTCTGCCCATTTATTTCTTCTGCCAAAGTGCATAACCATACACTTTCCATCATTGTATTTCATTTGCCACTTTTTTGCCCATTCTTCCAATCTATCCAAGTCTCTCTGCAGACTCTCTGTTTCCTCAGCACTACCGGCCCCTCCACCTATCTTCATATCGTCAGCAAACTTAGCCACAAAGCCATCTATTCCATAATCCAAATCGTTGATGTACAATGTAAAAAGAAGCAGCCCCAACCGGACCCCTGTGGAACACCACTGGTAACCAGCAGCCACCCAGAATAGGATCCCTTTATTCCCACTCTCTGTTTCCTGCCAATCAGCCAACGCTCTATCCACGTATGTAACTTTCCCGTAATTCCATGGGCTCTTATCTTGTTAAGTAGCCTCATGTGTGGCATCTTGTCAAAGGCCTTCTGAAAATCCAAATATACAACATCCACTGCATCTCCCTTGTCTGGCCTACTGGTAATTTCCTCAAAAAATTGTAATAGATTTGTCAGGCAGGATTTTCCTTTAAGGAATCCATGCTGAGTTCTGTCTGTCTTGTCATATGCCTCCAGGTACTCTGTAACTTTATCCTTGACAATTGACTCCAACAACTTCCCAACAACCAATGTCAAGCTAACAGGTCTATAATTTCCTTTTTGCTTCCTTGCCCCCTTCTTAAATAGTGGAGTGACATTTGCAATTTTCCAGTCCTCCAGAACCATACCAGGATCTATCAACTTTTGAAAGATCGTTGCTAATGCCTCCGCAATCTCCACAGCTACTTCCTTCAGAACACGCGGGTGCATTCCATCTGGTCCAGGAGATTTATCTACCTTTAGACTGTTCAGTTTCCTGAGTACTTTCTCTGTCGTAATTGTGACTGCGCACAGTTCTCTTCCCTGTCACCCTTGAGTGTCCGGTATACTGCTGATGTCTTCCTCAGTGAAGACTGATGCAAAATACTCATTCAGTTCCTCTGCCATCTCCTTATCTCCCATTACAATTTCTCCAGCATCATTTTCTATCGGTCCTATATCTACTCTCACCTGTCTTTTACTCTTTATATACTTGAAAAAGCTTTTAGTATCCTCTTTGATATTATTTGCTAGCTTCCTTTCATAGTTAATCTTTTCCCTCTTACTGACCTTCTTAGTTTCCTTTTGTAAGGTTTTAAAAACTTCCCAATCCTCTGTTTTCCCACTACTTTTTGCTTCCTTGTATGCCCTGTCCATTGCTTTAACTTTGGCTTTGACTTCTTTTGTCAAGGGTCTCTTCTCTTGTCATGGTTACATCCCTTTTCCATTCGAAAATTTCTTCTTTTTTGGAATATACCTGTCTTGCACCTTCCTCACTTCTCGCATAAACTCCAGCCACTGCTGCTCTGCCGTCTTTCCCACCAGTGTCCCTTTCCAGTCAACTTTGGCCAGTTCCTCTCTCATGCCACTGTAATTTCCTTTACTCCACTGAAATACCGACACATCAGATTTCAGCTTCTCTTTTTCAAATTTCCCGGTGAACTCAATCATGTTATGATCACTGCCTCCTAAGGGGTCCTTCACCTCATTCTCTCTAATCACCTCCAGTTCATTACATAATACCCAATCCAGTACAGCTGATCCCCTTGTGGGCTCAACAACAAGCTGTTCTAAAAAGCCATCTCGCAGACATTCTACAAATTCTCTCTCGAGATCTAGTGCCGGCCTGATTTTCCCAATCCACTTGCATGTTAAAATCCCCCACAATTATCATAACACTGCCCTTCTGCCAAGCCTTTTCTATTTCCCGTTGTAATTTGTAGTCCACATCACTGCAGCTGTTTGGAGGCCTATAAATAACTGACATCAGGGTCCTTTTACCCCTGCGATTCCTTAGCTCAACCCATAAAGATTCTGCACCTTCCGATCCTCTATCACCTCTTTCTAATGATTTAATATCATTTCTTACCAATAAAACCACGCCTCCCCCTCTGCCTACCTTCCTATCCTTCCGATACACCGTGTATCCTTGGACGTTCAGCTCCCAGAGACATGCATCCTTTAGCCACGTCTCAGTGATGGCCACAATATCATACCTGCCAATCTGTAGCTGTACGACAAGATCATCCACCTTTTCCCTTATGTTGCATGCATTTAAGTATAACACCTTAAGACCAGTATTTGGTACTTTTCGCTTTGATTTCACTGCAACTTTATTGCACTGCAACTCATCTCAATGGCTACAAATTTGCCCCATCACCTGCCTGTCTTTCCTGACATCTTTACTGCTCACTATCTTAGATTTATTTTTGTTTTCCCCTTCCTCCGTTCTGTCATTCTGGTTCCCATTCCCCTGCCAAATTAGCTTAAACCTTCCCTAACAGCTCTATTAAACCTTCCCGCCAGGATATTGGTCCCCTTCGGGTTCAGGTGTAACTTGTCCTTTTTGAACAGGTCATACTTCCCCCAGACGAGATCCCAATTATCCAAGAATCTGAAGCCCTGCCCCCTGCACCAGTCTCTCAGCCACGCATTCATCTGCCTGATCCTACTATTCTTGCCCTCGCTAGCACGTGGCATAGGTAGCAATCCCGAGATTACTACCCTGGAGGTCCTGCTTCTCAGCTTCCTTCCTAACTCCCGGAAATCTCTCTTCAGGACCTCCTCCTTGGTCCTATCTATGTCATTGGTACCAACGTGTACCAAGACAACTGGCTGCTCACCCTCCCCCTTCAGAATATTCACGATCTGATCCGAGAGATCCCGTACTCTGGCACCTGGGAGGCAACACACCATGCGGGTATTTCTATCAGGCTCACAGAATCTCCTGTCTGTTCCCCAGACTATGGAATCCCCTATGACTACCGCATTCCTCTTCTCCCTCCTTCATTATTCGGGCATTTTCCTTCCTCTCTCTCCAGTTTTCTGACCCCCTGTAGCCTGGTTATCAAGTTAACACTAAGTTAACAGTTATTTATCAAGTGTTTCTTTGTGCTGCTACTGTAAAGTTAACAAATTTTATGACATATGCTGGTGGTATTAAACCTAATTCTGATCCTGACTTTCTTACTGCACTGAAGGTGATAGATGAGTGCCATCTTGCATCTATATTGATATGAATTTTAAATGTTATTGTTTAGGTGAATAAAAATTGTTAACTCGAATATCCTTGGAACCTTCTGATTATCCCAATTTTCTCTTTCCTTTTGGGAAATCCTTTGGGATTGCAAACTGAAGGTTTATGCTAGAGAAAGGAACACTTTTGACAAGAAGTTGTCATTCAGCTCTCCAGTTATAGTGTTGTGTGAGGCAAAATAATTTCCTAATGTGGTCAGTAGCCACTTCGAAGTTCAAAGTACATTTATTATCAAAGTATGTATACCATATATAACCTTGAGATTCACTTTAACTGCATTCTTGAAAGAATGCACTATGCGATAAGCAATGAGTTACCAGGCATTAGACATTACACTACTATTGATTTCCTTTTTATGTTGTAGTACTGTTAATTTTTAGCCTTCACCCGTTAAGTGAAAACATTTGTCAATTTAAAATGCCTCCAAGTTATTGATTTACAGTTGTCTCTGCAGCAGTGATCATTTGTAGGTAGTATGAAATGGCCTTTTTAAATATTCTGAAATCATTCTTTATAACTGAGATTTCCTCCGCAGGACACGGCCTAATTAGGAATGTACAGAAAGAAAGTACATTTTGATTTAGGGTTTTCACTTGACAGGACAGAATTTTTATGGAACAAGTATGAAACTAGTGGTAAGGATGTAGAGGGATGCGCGCGCGCATACACACACACACACACACACACACACACACACACACACACACACACACACACACACACTCTCACTCACTCACTCACTCACACTCTAGCAGCAGAGACACTGAGGAATAGATTGGGAGGCAGATTTGAAAAGATGCAAAAATAACAGGGTGCCATAGGTATTTTCAATTTGTTGAATACTGATTTGCATCTCTTTAGTGTTTAGATTGGGCAAGGTTTGTTAGGTGTGTCCAGGAAGGATTTCTGACACTATGTTGATAGGCTGACTGGAGGAGAGGCCACACTGGTTCTAGTACTATGCAGTGAACCTGGTCAGGTAACTGATCTGTCAGTGGAAGATGACAGATGACAGCAGCGATAAAAGAGCATGGCTTGGGTGGTGAGGATCTTTGATAATGGATGCTCATGGGTTCATGTTGATGTGCTCAATGGTAGGGAGGATTTTGCCCATGATACACTGGGCCAAATCCACTACATTTTATAGGATTTTCCACTGAAAGGCATTGGTGTTCCCATACCAGGACGTAATGCAGCCAGTCAGCACACATCCCACCACATATCTATGGAGGTTAGCCAAGGTTTTTGGTGACATGCTGAATCTCTGCAGACTCCTGAGGAAGTAGAGGCGCTGCCATGCTTTCTTTGCAATAACATTTATATGATGGGTCCAGGACAGGTCCTCTGAGATAGTGACACCCAGGAATTTAAAAGTTACTGACCCTCTCCACCTCTTATCCTCTGATGATTACTGGCTCATGAACCTTTGGTTTCCCTCTCCTGAAGTCTACAATTAGTTCCTTGGTCTTATTGACATTGATTGAGAGGTTGTTGTTTCAGCCAAGTTTTCAATCTTTCTCCTGTATGCTGATTCATTGCCCCCTTTAATTCAGCCCACAACAGTGGTATTGTCGGCAAGTTTGAATATGGAGTGGGAGCTGTATTTAGCCACAGTCATAGGTGTAAATCAAGTAGAGCAGGGGCTAAGTAGACATTCCTGCAGTGCTCCTGTGCTGATGGAGATTGTGAAGGAGATGCTTTTTTTTGTCAGTCTGAACTGACTAGGGTCTAGAAGTGAGGAAATCCAGGATCCAATAGCGCAAGCGGGTATTTAGGCCCACTTGTACAATGGGAATGTGGAGGTTGTTCAGGGAGCACTAGCATGGGCTCTGGATAGGTTGGTGTGAGTGAGCAGGCAGTGATTTGTGGGGTGAAGGAACCATGATCAATGGGATATGGAACATCTTGTTAAGAAGAAGGAAGCATAGTTGAGTTCAGAAACCAAGGATCAGACAGGGCTCTTGAGAGTTACAAGGTAGCCAGGAAGGAGCTTAAGAATGGACTTAGGAGAGCTAGAAGGGGACATGAGAAGATCTTGGCAAGTAGGATTAAAGAAACCCCCAAGGAATTCTATACTTGCATGAAGATCAGGAGGATGACTACACTGAGGGTAGGTCTGAACAGGGATAAAAGGAAATATGTGCCTTGTCAGAGCATGTAGGGGAGGTTCTTAATGAATACTCTGCTTCAGGATTCACACTGAAGAGGGACTTTGACGAGCGTGTGGTCAGCATAGAACAGGCTAATGTAGTGGAACATGTCAGAGTGAAGGAAGAGGATGGAGTTCCTGGTAAGGCTCTGAAAATCTGTGCCAACCAGCTGGCAGGGGTGTTCAAAGACTTTTTCAATCGCTCATTGCTATGGTTGGAAGTTCCCATCGGCTTCAAAAGGGCAACAATTATACCAGTGCCCAAGAAGAGCAGTGTAAGCTGCCTTAACGACTTATCATCCAGTAGCACTCACATCTACAGTGATGAAATGCTTTGAGAGATTGGTCATGGCTAGAACCAACACCTGTCTCAGTAAGGACCTGGACCCTCTGAGATTTGCCTATCACCACAATAGGTGTAAGGCAGTTGCGATCTCAACAGCTCTGCATTCAGCCTTGGGTCACTTGGACAATACAAATAAATACCTATGCCAGAATGTTGTTTATTGACTATAGCTCAGTGTTCAACACCACCAGTCTTACAGTTCTGATTGAAGAGCTTAGAACCTGGGCTTCTGTAGCTCCCTCTGCAGCTGGATCCTCGACTTCCTGACCAGAAGACCACAGTCTGTGCGGATTGGAAATAATAAGTTGCTGACAGTCAATACTGGTGCACTTCGGGGGTGTGGGTGTGTGCTTAGATCTGTGCTCTGCTCTGCTCTCTCTACATGCAGGACTATGTTGGTAGGCATAACTGAAATGTCATCCATAAATTTGCTGATGATACAACATTGTTGGCAGAATCTCAGATGGTGACAAGAGGGCATACTGGAGTGAGATCCACCAGGAGATTAAAAAACGCATGCCAAAAGGGCAGTATTACAATAGACATGGGGGGGCTTCAATATGAAAAAGGTTTGTGCTGGATTACATTATGGGGATTTCTCGAGTGGCTACCAGATGGCTTTTTAGAGCAGTTTGTAGTTGAGCTCATTAGGGAATCAACTATTCCAGATTGGAATCTCATGTGGATAGGGTGGTGAAGAAAGCTTTTGGTATGCTGGCCTTTATAAATCAGAGCACTGAGTATAGGAATTGGGATGTAATGTTGAAATTGTACAAGGCATTGGTAAGGCCAAATTTGGAGTATTGTGTACAGTTCTGGTCACTGAATTATAGGAAAGATGTCAACAAAATTGAGAGAGTACAGAGAAGATTTACTAGAATGTTACCTGGGTTTCATCTCCTAAGTTACAGAGAAAGGCTGAACAAGTTGGGTCTTTATTCTTTGGAATGTCGAAGGTTGAGGGGGGACTTGATAGAGGTATTTAAAATTATGAGGGGGATAGATGGAGTTGACGTGGATAGGCTTTTTCCATTGAGAGTGGGGGAGATTCAGACAAGAGGACATGAGTTGAGAGTTAAAGGGCAAAAGTTTAGGGGTAACATGAGGGGGAACTTCTTTACTCAAAGAGTGGTAGCTGTGTGGAATGAGCTACCAGCAGAAGTGGTTGAGGCAGGTTCGATGTTGTCGTTTAAAGTTAAATTGGACAGCTATATGGACAGGAAAGGAATGGAGGGTTATAGGCTGAGTGCAAGTCGGTGGAACTAGGTGAGAGTAAGAGTTCGGCACAGACTAGAAGGGCCGAGATGGCCTGTTTCCGTGCTGTAATTGTTATATGGGTGTTGTGCAATGAATCAGAATTTCTTAATATAAAAGAACCCTTAGGGAAAAGAGATCATAGTATGATCGAATTTACCCTGAAATTTGAGAAGTAGAAGCTAAAGTCAGATGTATCATTATTACAGATAGAGAGGTAGATAGATACTTTGTCGATCCCAAAGGAAATTACAGTGTTACAGTGGCATTACAAGTCCACAGATTTAAAATATTAGAAGAAAAGTAAGAAGAATGAATAAAAAATAAATTACCTGAAGCAATCTGACAGGAGGAGGTCATCACTTCCCCAGTGTATAGGTTGACTCATTATAGAGCCTTATGCCGAGGGTAAGAATGACCTCGTAGCGCAGTTTGGAACAGTGCAGTTGTCTTAGTCTATTACTGAAAGTGCTCCTCTGTTCAGCCAAGGTGGCATGCAGAGAGTGAGAAACATTGTCCAGAATTGCCAGGATTTTCCGTAAGGTCCTTTATTCTACCACGGCCTCCAATATGTCTGGTTTAACTCCTATAACAGAGCCTACATTTCTAATCAGATTATACTGGTGACAATAGACTGGTAAACATATGAAGGAGAGCCCTGCATATTCCAAAGGACCTCAGCTTCCTCAGGAAATACTCTGGCCCTTCTTGTATACAATATCTGTATTGGTGCTCCATTTAAGTCTGTCGTCCAGGTGCACCCCTAGGTACTTGTAGGTCCTCAGCACATCCACGTCCTCACCCTCAATGGTGATAGGGAGCAATACAGGCTTAGTCTTCCTAAAGTCCATCACAGTGGAGTAAAAAGAATTACAGAGGCATGAGAAAGGAGTTGGCCAGAATTGATTGGAAAAGAGCACTAGCAGGGACGATGGCAGAGCAACAATGACTGGAATTTCTGGAAGCAATTCGGAAGACACAGGATATTTACATCCCGAAAAGGAAGAGGTATTCCAAAGGAAAGATGACACAACTGTGTCTAACAAGAGAAGTCAAAGCCAGCATAAAAGTCTACGAGAGGGCATATAAGAGTAACAATTAATAGGAAGTTAGAGGATTGGGAAGTTCTTAAAAACTGATTGAAGGCAACTAAAAAAAGTCATTAAGAAGATAAAGATGGAATATGAAATTAAGCTAGCCATTAATATTAAAGAGGATACCAAAGTTTTTTTTTCTAATACATGAAGTGTGAAAGAGAGGCAAGAGTGGATATTGGACTGCTGGAAAACGATGCTGAAGGGGTAGTAGTGGGGAACAAGGAAATGCCGGATGAACTGAATAAGTATTTTGCGTCAATCTTCACTGTGGATGACATTAGCAGAACGCTGGAATTTTCAGGTGTCAGGGGCCATGAAGTGTGTGAAGTTACCATAACCAGAGAGAAGGTTCTTGGGAAACTGAAAGGTCTGAAGGTGATAAGTCACTTGGACCAGATAGTGTACCCCCTAAGGTTCTGAAAGAGGTGGCTGAAGAGATTGTGGAGGAATTAGTAATGATCTTTCAAGAAACACTGGATCCTGGAATGGTTCCAGGAGACTGGAAAATTGCAAATGCCACTCTATTCTTCAGGAAGGGAGAGGCAGAAGAAAGGAAATTGTAGGCCATTTAGTCTGATCTCAGTGATTCTGAAGATATTGTAGTCAATTATTAAGAATGAGATCTCAGGGTACTTCGAGGCACGTGATAAAATTGGCCGTAGTCAGCATGGTTGTCTCAAGGGATATCTTGCCTGACAGATCTGTTAGAAGTACTTACTAATTTCGGGCAGGAGTTGTGGAGAGAGAAATAAGTCTGGTGTAAGGATTTGCTTTTTAGTATTGTTGCCCCATCTCTATGCTTAATAAACCATGTCACCTGATTATCTTCTTCACATTGCTTAGTGTTACTTGAAGGATTGTGTGTTAACTTGTTTGGGATCAGTTATGAAATTGCTTTGGCAAGTTTCTTACAATAACTTTGTAGTTAAAACATGGAGAGGCATAACATTGGTATGAACATAGATTTCACTGCACACAAAAAAAGTTTGATAATTCATAGTATCACCTAGATATTCCTTATTTAATAAGAATATTTAAGTTAAATAGAATTGTTTTCAAGATCTATTTACATTAGATGCCACATTTTCTCAATTATAATTGTAGTTTTATTGAAAAATATTCTTCTTGACTTCTTGTTTCTAACTTCCTTCATCTTAAGCCAGTCTGTTGGTTTGAATTTTTCACCATAGTCAATAACTTCCATGCATAAGTTATTGATTGCTGTTTTCTCTCTCACTCTGAAAAAGACTTCCTGCTTCATTATACCTGAAGTATTTCCAGTCCCTTACCTTTATTAGATCTCACTTTTCCGGCAGTCAAAATATTGTTCTTTAATGTACTGGAGGGATAGCATAGAGCTTTCATTAGCGGTAATGTGTTTCAAGCTGCTTTAGTATATGTGCAGTCAGGAGCATTTGTTTCAGCGGAAGAAGAGCCAGTCAATAGGCAGGTCTGAGGGAGTATGAACACAGGACTGAAGCCTGCTAATTGACTTTTAATTCCAAAGAGGGTCATAAATATCTTAGCTTCTGTACAGAAACATACAAATTTCAAAGTAGCTTTAAGCCATCTGATAATGGTAGGTGCCATGAAAGTAGGTGCCCATTGTTCATGTTTTTAAGAGGGTTATGTTGTCTTGCATTCCCTTTATATAGTGTGGCTCCTAGAAATGCTGTATTTGTTAGTCAGTTTATTGTCCTTTGCAGAGATACAGTTTAAAACTTTGTTTTGCATGCCATCCAAACACAAGTACATCAAGGTAGTACAAAGGGAAAACAGTAACAAGGCGGAGTATAGTGTTTACAGTTACAGAAAAGGTTCAAAGTAAATTTATTATTGAAGTACATATGTCACCATATAAAACCCTGAGATTCATTTTCTTGTGGGCATTCAAAGTGCATTTATTATGTATGCAGTATACAAGCCTGAGCTTCATCTTCCCACAGACAGCCACGAAACAAAGAAGCACCACGGAACCTGTTCAAAGAAAATATCAAACACACAAAGGGCAAAAAAAAAATCGTGTGAGTAGCAAAAAACGAGTGAAACCACAGAATATGAAACATCAAACCACAGTCATTGAAACAGTCCAGGAATGTTCAGTTTAGTTCAGTTCAGTTCACTTTAGCACTGTGTTGTTTGTTGAGTGCAGGCTGGAGAGCCAGTCTACCCCAATCAAAAGTGCACAAAATAGCAATAAATAAAGGAGTGAGCAGAAATGCATTCCTAACTTGAACTGCCAAGTCCAATCCACAACGCGCATCAATTAAACCTTGCCAAAAACCCAAGACTCCAGTCTCGTTCTCTGGCAGCATAGAGAGAGATCAAGAGAGAGACCAGTCAAGCGCAGACACCTTCTTCTGGCAGCAGCGAGTGAGTGGGAGAGACTGGTCAAACACAAGCAGATGGTGCTGAACACCTGCTCGCCTTCCACTCTCATCCTCGTTGATTCCAATCTTGCTTGATATTTTAATCACAAAAAAGAGAAAATCCGCAGATGCTGGAAACCCAAGCAACGCACACAAAATGCTGCGTGGCCGACTGAGTTCTTCCAGCATTTGTGTGTGTTGACGTTTCAATTGGCAAATTTGGCAAGAAATGGAGTCGATCATGGACTTGCGCCCCTCTCCAGGCTCTTGGGCTCTAGGCCTCATACTCTGCTGGAAACCTCACTGATGTCCCTCTGAGACAGGAAAGCGCCAGATCGCTCAATCAGCCCAAAAGCACCGTCAAAGTGTAAATCACAAGTTCGAATCACACGTAAAAGCTTAGTAGCGGAATCATATTTGTAAAAAGAAGTATGAGAAGTAGTTTTGTAAACTGATAGATGTTGCCTTTGGTTGCATTGTTCGCTGGTGCCATCTTTGTTCACAGTAAATACAAAAAAACCCGATAGAATCATTGAGGAACCATACACAAGATGGATAAACAATATGCAAAAGACAACTAACTTAACAAATACAAAAAAAGGAAAAAAAAGACAAAATAATAATAAGCAATAGATATGTAGAAAATGAGATGAAGGGCCATTGAAAATGAGTTCATAGGTTGTAGGAACAGTTCAGTGTTGGTTGAATGAAGTTATCTCTTCTGGTTCAAGAGCATGAAGTTTGAGGAGTAGTAACTTTTCCTGAACTTGGTGGTATAGGCCCTTAGGTCCTGTACCTCTTTCCTGATAGCGGGGAGAAAAGAGCATGCCCTGGGTGAAGGAGGATGCAACAACACTCCTGGTAGATGTGCTTAGTGGTGAGAAAGACTTTACATGTGATGAACTGGGCTGTATCCACTAGTTTTTGTAGGCTTTTTCATTCATGGGTATTGGTGTTTCCATACCAGGCCCTGATGCAACCAATCAGTATACTCTCCACCCCATATCTATAGAAGTTTGTCAAAGTTTTAGATGATATGCCGAGTCTTCACAAACTCCTAAGAAAGTAGAGGTGCTGCCATGCTTTCTTTGTATTGGTACTTGTGTGCTGGACCCAGAACAGATCCACAGAAATGTTAACTCCAATGAGTTTTAAATTGCTGACCCTCTTCACCTCTGATCCCCGATGATTACTGGCTCATGGACCTCTGGTTTCCTCCTCTTATAGTCAATAATCAACTCCTTGGTCTTGCTGACATTGAGTCAGAGGTTATTGTTGTGGCACCGAAGTTCAAAGTTCAAAATTTATTGTCTAAGTACCGGTTTCCCCCACCATCCGAAGGTAGAGCGTTCCTATGAAACGGTTCGTAAGCCGAAATGTCGTAAAGCAAAGAAGCAATTACCATTTATTTATATGCGAAAAATTTGTGGGCATTCGCAGACCCAAAAATAACCTACCAAATCATGCCAAATAACGCATAAAACCTAAAATAACAGTAACATATAGTAAAAGCAGGAATGATATGATAAATACACAGCCTATATAAAGTAGAAATACTTTTCCACAATCATTACTGAACTGTTCTCCGTAGTGAAAATCTCGTGCAAGCGCCGTCAGCAGAAAATCTCACGCAAGCGCTGTTGGCAAAAATACGGCGCAAGCGCCCTCCAGTAACCCTTAAGTTATGAAGCTGCCAAATCATACCAAACAACACGTAAAAATACACAGCCTATATAAAGTAGAAATAATGTATGTACAGTGTAGTATCACTTACCGGAATTGGGACAGTGCCGAGCATACTGATGATGGTGTGTTAGACTGAGTCGTCGCAGGCTGGATGGTGCAGTGCCCCCCATCCTCCAGGCCGCCGACAGATACTGAACCGCGAAGCATGCAGGGGTGCAGCGGTAGCCGGGAGGCATCCAGCACATCTTTAAGAAAAAAGCCGAAATAAACATGCTAATTGATTATGTGTCAGGTGGCACCTAATTAATTAGCATGTTTATTTCGGCTTTTTTCTTAAAGATGTGCTGTGTGCCTCCTGGCTACTGCTGCATTCTCTGTGAATCGGTACAGTACCTGTCCGTGGCCTGAGTGTTGGGGTGGTGGGACACTGGGGTGTCATTTCGTCATCTGTTTCCATTAGAGCAGCAGCTCATCTTCTCCTATGATTGCCTGCCTCGATGTCGAAGGTCAAGGTTCGTCGTCTGCTGTGGCTGATGCAGAAGGCTTGCTTGACTGCTGAGCCTTGCGCATTTTTCTATCATATAGTTCTTTATAAGGACTCAAACCATCCTGCAAATATCCCCTAAACCTACGTACCCTTTCAAAATTAAAGTCGTACTTTATCATTGCAGTGAAAATCTCATGCAGTCCCTTTCGGTCCGTTCGCTACTGCATTCGGTTTGATTGTTATCCTTTCCTCTTCCAATTGCATCAGCTCTTAATCTATCAGTTCTTGGTCATGCCTTTTATCGAGCGCTGATTTTTCCCGCACGCTGCTTTTTTTTCACCTTCTGAAAGCGAAAACAGGGTACTAATGTCGGTCTTTCGTAACAATGAGGTTTCGTAAAGCGAACGTTCGAAAAGCAGGGGACACCTGTACATATATGTCACCATATACAATTTGGAGATTAATGTTCTTGCAGGCATACTTAATATATCCATAATAGAGTATTAACCATAATAGAATCAATGAAAAATCCCCCAACTAGGGTGTTCAGCTGGTGTGCGCAAAAGACACCAAACAACAAAAAGAAAGAAATAATAATAAATATCGAGAACATGAGATGAAGAGTTCCTGAAAGTGAGTTCATAAATTGTGGGAACATTTCAGTGAATGTCAAGTGAAGTTGACTGA
Source organism: Mobula birostris (assembly GCF_030028105.1). Taxonomy (NCBI): domain Eukaryota; kingdom Metazoa; phylum Chordata; class Chondrichthyes; order Myliobatiformes; family Myliobatidae; genus Mobula; species Mobula birostris. The sequence continues at coordinate 29,486,304 of NC_092381.1, forward strand.
AGTTACCCCTTTGACCACCAGAGCAGATAGAAATTATGGTTTAGTGCATCAATAATCAGTACATTATTAATGAAGCCATTATTTGTATTTTCTGCATGGCCTGTTTGACTCTGCAGACCAAGAGAGTCTGAACTTCAAAATATCCTAACAAATGAATTGTTGTGTAATTGCATTATGTTCTTTCCAACTGTCTATTTTTCTCTTATCCATTACAACCTTTGACTGCATTGCTTTATAATTATTCCCATTATTCTGCTTCAGGGTTTGTGCTTGAACTTCCTTAAGTATGTTTCTTTATCTTTATTCTAATAATAACCATGTGATATGCCTTCTTTTAATCAAATGTGATGTCTTTAATGTTCTGAGAGTGCTACATGCACTATACCTTTTTTCCCCACTTGAACCCTCTCTTCGTTCCACAATCCAGCTAGAATGACTACCCTTTTCTTGTTTTCTAAAACAGGTGAGAATGACGGAGAGAATGACTTCATCCAAACAATACCATTTCAGTTTGATCTGATGAAACTTTTGCCAAAATGCCAACAAACAGAGTTACTTTTTCATACCTTGACTAAAGGTAAGATATCAAAATAATGCTTTTCTGGAATAGGGAAAACCATAATGCCTGCGTTCAATGAAGATACACCCATAGGGATATCATGTGAGGTGGTTCCACTTGTGCTTGAGGCACACACCCTTGCTTCATCACTTGCCTGTTACTCTAAAGTTACAGGTGATGTAAGGACAAACAAGAGAAAATCTGCAGGTGCTGGAAATCAGAGTAACACACACAAAATGCTGGAGGAGCTCAGCAGGCCAGGCGGCATCTATGGGAAAGAGTACAGCCAATGTCTCAAGCTGTGACCCTTCATCAGGACTGGAGAAAAAACATGAGTCAGAGTAAGAGGGTGGGAGGAGGGGAGGAAGAACTGCAAGGTGATAGGTGAAACCAGGAGGGGAGTGAGTGAAGTAAGGAGCTGGGAAGTAACTAGAGGCTGGTGGTGACCTGATGAAAGGAAATAAGATAATCAGAAATGTAGTTTACCTGATTGGTAGCCTAGCAAATGTTATTACTGCACTCTGCAATTGCACTCTGCATACAGTTTAATAGCAGAACATTTCCTTGCTGGAATTCCCTGTGCCTAAGCCAGGAAATCTGCTTGTTTGACCTGGTACAGAATCTGCAAGCCTGTTCATATGACTGGAGGTACTGTAGCAGAGAGGAAGTAAACCAAGAACAATATAATGTTATTTTGTTGTTAAAATTATTTGTTTATAATAGTATTTTAATGATTTAAAAGTTTCTCTGACTTTATTTGAAAAGCTTGTATGGTTTATATTTCAAATTTATTTTTAATATTTATAACTTTTTTGGAGCCTCAAGAGCCATCAGAAAATCTAATTTTTTTGTCCTTGCAGCATAGAAGGAGACCATATAGTCCATCAAGTCTGAGTAAGCCCTTTAGTCACACCCTCCTCCTAACCCATTTCTCCCTCACATGCCATTAATTCCAGCTTCTATCATTCAGCTGCATCTGGGATAATGTACAGTCGTTTGTTCATTATGTGCTGTGTCATATGACATGAGCAATCATGAGCTTTCCATGACCATTGATGTTCTTGGCAGTATTTTCTACACAAGTGGTTTGCCATTGCCTCCTTCTGGGCAGTGTCTTTACAAGGCTAGTGGAGGAAAGGAGCGCCTTATACCTCCTTTCGTAGAGACATGTCTTTGGACTTTCAGAGGAAATCAAATCATAGAACATAGAACAGTACAGCACAGTACAGTCCCTTCGGCCCACAGTGTTGTGCCGACCCTCAAACCCTGCCTCCCATATAACCCCCACCTTAAATTCCTCCATATACCTGTCTAGTAGTCTCTTAAACTTCACTAGTGTAGCTGCCTCCACCACTGACTCAGGCAGTGCATTCCACGCACCAACCACTCTCTGAGTAAAAAACCTTCCTCTAATATCCCCCTTGAACTTCCCACCCCTTACCTTAAAGCCATGTCCTGTTGTATTGAGCAGTGGTGCCCTGGGGAAGAGGCGCTGGCTGTCCACTCTATCTATTTCTCTTATTATCTTGTACACCTCTATCATGTCTCCTCTCATCCTCCTTCTCTCCAAAGAGTAAAGCCATAGCTCCCTTAATCTCTGATCATAATGCATACTTTCTAAACCAGGCAGCATCCTGGTAAATCTCCTCTGTACCCTTTCCAATGCTTCCACATCCTTCCTATAGTGAGGTGACCAGAACTGGACACAGTACTCCAAGTGTGGCCTAACCAGAGTTTTTAGAGCTGCATCATTACCTTGCGACTCTTAAGCTCTATCCCTCCACTTATGAAAACTAACACCCCATAAGCTTTCTTAACTACCTTATCCATCTGTGAGGCAACTTTTCAGGGATCTGTGGACATGTACCCCCAGATCCCTCTGCTCCTCCACCCTACCAAGTATCCTGCCATTTACTTTGTACTCTGCCTTGGAGTTTGTCCTTCCGAAGTGTACAACCTCACAGTTCTCCGGGTTGAACTCCATCTGCCACTTCTCAGCCCACTTCTGCATCCTATCAATATCTCTCTGCAATCTTCAACAATCCTCTACACTATCTACAACACCACCAACCTTTGTGTCATCTGTAAACTTGCCAACCCACCTTTCTACCCCCACATCCAGATCATTAATAAAAATCATGAAAAGTAGAGGTCCTAGAACCGATCCTTGTGGGACACCACTAGTCGCAACCCTCCAATCCGAATGTATTCCCTTCACCACGACCCTCTACCCTTCTGCAGGCAAGCCAATTCTGAATCCACCTGGCCAAACTTCCCTAGATCCCATGCCTCGTTAAAATACATTAGGACGGATAAGTCCCCGGGGCATGACGGAATATTCCCCAGGCTGCTCCACGAGGCAAGGGAAGAAATTGCTGAGCCTCTGGCTAGGATCTTTGTGTCCTTGTTGTCCACGGGAATGGTACTGGAGGATTGGAGGGATGCGAATGTTGTCCCCTTGTTCAAAAAAGGGGTAGTCCGGGTAATTATAGACCAGTGAGCCTTGCGTCTGTGGTGGGAAAGCTGTTGGAAAAGATTCTTAGAGATAGGATCTGTGTGCATTTAGAAAATTATGGTCTGATCAGGGACAGTCAGCATGGCTTTGTGAAGGGCAGATCGTGTCTAACAAGCCTGATAGAGTTCTTTGAGGAGGTGACCAGGCGTAAAAGATGAGGGTAGTGCAGTGGATGTGATCTACATGGATTTTAGTAAGGCATTTGACAAGGTTCCACACGGTAGGCTTATTCAAAAAGTCAGAAATCATGCAAGTGAAACCCAGATAGTTGCAGAAAGAACATGCAAATTCTATGCAGACAGAACCAAAGGTTAGGATTGAAGCCAGGTCTCTGGACCTGTGAGGTAGCAGCATTATAGGTGCATTGCTGGACTCTGCTCATAATGACAAAGCCTACAAAACATAGTTTTGCTATGTGTCAAAGCTTTTTTCCTGCTTTGTAGTTTGGGTTTGTTTTGAGAAGTCTATGTTAGCGATGGCATTACAAAAAGTCCTAGTGAAGCTCTGCTCCACACCAGTCAGGTCCAGGAGACTTCACTGCCCATTGTCTCCTCCCCATAGACTATTTACAAATATGACGCTATGTGAATGTATGATGCTGCTATATACTATTCCCAAAAACTGTTTAAAGCTTGAGTTCTATTATATATTTGGAGGATTATCCTCTGTTGTGCCTTTTCTTTCAGGGGAGGATGATGGAAGTGCAAAGGAAACCACTTCTTTGCCCAATGAGATTCTCTTGAGTCTTTTCCATAATTGTTTACAAGAGACTCTCAGTGACCGGGAATTGCCTTTGGCTGACTCTGATCATGCAACTTTTATGCAGCAAATTTTGCAACGGGATCGAAATGGGCATTCCATTCCCTTCACTCTACCACCTGTAAAAGGTAAAATAATGTAGAAATTTTTCACTTGCTTGTATCAACTTTTGGTCTTAATAAGCCACAAAATTTTAATGTTTTTTTTCCACATTAGTTCAGGATCTATGTAGAACATAGAACAGTTACAGCACAGGAACAGTCCCTTCGACCTACAATGTTGTGCTAAGACAATTGAATGAGAAATCAAATGGGCAACTGGACTAATCCTCTCTTTTTACAGAATGCCCATGTCCTCAGATTCATGTGCTTATCTAAGTATCTCTTAAATGTCCCAATCTTTCTGTCTCTACCACCACCCCAGGTGTTTCAAAGAGAGGTTGTACTTCTTTGCTCTGTGGCTCATCACATTTTAGCACATGAGGAGCTAGCTTAAGGAAGAGGTTTCTGTTTCTATTAAAATTTCCATCAATCCCAACTAAAAACAAATGAAGTTTGCCATTTGAGTTCGATGTTTTCAGGGCATTGCAATATCTTTATAAATCTAGTTCAATCAGAATAAGATGCTTGCAGCATGCTTACTTGTTATATCCTGTTTCTTCACTAGAAGAACCACTGAAAGTGTTCAAAAAATTGGAGAGACAAGACACAATGATGTCATTGCATGCCCTGGGGAATAACAAAGAGGTCATGGGTTCAACCAGCACGTTACAGGTGAGTTTAGGAAGTCTGTAGTGGTATATTGTGGTGAGGCATGCACTGGACTGCTGAACTCATCCAAAACCTTTTTAATGTCCCTTGGGAATCCCGCTGAACTAAGAGTCCTGCTTAACAAAGAGTCAAAGTACATTTATTATCAAAGTATGTATGTAGTATACAACTCTGCGATTCATCTTCCCGCAGACAGCTATAAAACAAAGAAAGAAAACCATGGAACCCATTCAAAGAAAAACATCAGACTCCCAACACACAAAAACCGAGCGAAAATGTAGAATGTAAAACACCAAATTACAAATCGTTGCACCAGTCCAGGTATATTCATTTCAGCTCAGTTCAGTTCAGTCTAATGCTGTGTTGTTCATTAGTTTCAGGTCACAGAGCTTATCCGCCCTGATCAAAATCACACAAAATAGCGACAAAAAAGGACTGACCAGAAACCAGAAACATTTCATAACGTGGACTACAGAGTAAAACCCACAACCCATAAGCCATAGTGAAATTACAGCACTTCAAGGTTTTGTTAGTGTTGAGAATTTAGAGTTCCTGCCAATTCCAAAGAGAGTAGCATTAAAGTGTTTCAAATTTAACAAACTTTCTTCTAACTATGTAGCAAATAAAAACAATGAAAGAAATTGATATTTGAAGATGGTGATTTGCTTGGGCTAAGGGTAGGTTATTAAACATTACTTCCACCAGTGGCAAACTGGATAAGTGTCACACTCTTGGCACTTAATTTAAGGTTTGCGTGTGATAGGTATCACTATAACTATGTCATATGATGTGATATATGATTATGTCATAAGTGATATGACTGTTTCAGCTACTAACAAACTATTGTTTAGTTTCAAGTTGTTTCCAATGATAATCTTACGTATTTGATAAATTTCTTTATAACTGAATTAAGTTTGAGAATAGCTTTACATTTTGTCCTATTCATTTGTGATTAATTTGGACTCTTGAGCTAATATTTAATGTAATAAAGGGTTGTGTGCAGTGAACTTAGTCACTCGTGATAATGCTCAGTACAAGTGAAGAATGGATTCTCCCATGTGATCATATCCCTGGATTTAACTTGTAACTTCAATTTGTTGCCAATAGTAATAAAATATTTTATTTATATAGCATTACTAAAGTTAGATTCTATTTTATGATTACGTATTTCTGCCTGCAGGAGTTGTGCAATCGTTTTAATAGTACTAATTCAAGCCTGTTCCTTTGTGATGCAACATCTTAGGGCAATTCATTCCCTATACTTCAAGTATACTGAACATTATATTGAAATAGTAATTTTACAATTTGAAAGGAGCGCTTGTTTGAGATTGTGTTTCATCCTTGCATTATTAAGTAGAATTATAGTGATGTCAAGCATCAGTCAGTGGGAACACCTGATGATATATTACCTGTTCGATGAATATAAAAATTAACAAAATATTTACTGTGAAGGGAAGTATGTAGAATATGAGATGTCCTGCTGGAGAGATGTAGTTGGAGATTATCTTCTCGAGAAATTAAGAATCGACAATAATTGCTGGTCTTAGACCAGAAGACTCAGGAGCAAAACTAGAATACTCAGCCAATCGAGACTGCTCTGCCATTCCACCATGGCTGATTTATTATCCCTCTCAAACCCATTCTGCTTTCTCCCCTTAATGTTTGATGCCCTGACTAATCAAGAACTTATCAACCTCTATTTTAAATATACTCCACAGCTGCCTGTGGCAATCATTTCCACACATTTGCTATCCTCTGGCTAAAGGAATTCCTCATCACCTCTGTTCTAAATGGACGTCTCTCTATTCCAAGGCTGTGCCCTCTAGTCCTAGACTCACCACTGTAAGAAACATCCTCTCCACATCCATTCTGTCAAGACCTTTTAATATTCGGTAGGTTTCAATGAGATTCCCCCTCATTGTTGTAAACTCCAGCGGGTACAGGCTCAAAGCCATTATAGGCTCCTCATACATTCACCTTTTCGTTCCAGGAACTATTCTTGTACAGTTAAACCTCTTCTGGACCCTCTCAATGCCAGCAAATCTTTTTTTGGATATGAGGCCCAAAATTTCTCACAATACTCTTAGGTCCTGCCTGACCAATGCCTTATAACGTTTCGACATTACATCCTTGCTCTTATATTCTAGTCAAAGTTTAAAGTAAATTTATTATTGAAGTACATGGTGTATATGTCACCATATACAACCCTAAGATTCCTTTTTCAAAGGTTCAAAGGTACAATTTAATGTCAGAGAAATGTATACAGTATACATTCTGAAATGCTTTTTCTTCATAACCATCCACAAAAACAGAGGAGTGCCCCAAGAATGAGGTGATCATAGTAAATACGAGAAACACTATAGAATCAATGTAAAACCCACACCCAACAAGGTAGGTAACAACCAGTGTGGGGAAAAAAACAAACTCTGCAAAATACAAAAAGAAAGAGAAAAGAAGATAATAATTAATAAATAAGCAATAAATATCAAGGACATGAGATAAAAGTCCTTGAAAGTGTGTCCATAGGTTTAGGGAACATTTCAATAATGGGGCAAGTGAAGTTGAGTGAAGTTATCCCTTCTGGTTCAAGAGCATGTTGGTTGAGGGGTAATAACTGTTTCTGAACCTGGTGTGGGTCCTGAGGCTCCTGTACCACCTTCCTGATGGTAGCAGCAAGAAGAAAGCATGGCCAGGATGGTGATGATTCATGCTACTTTCCAGTAGCAGTTCGTGTAAGTGTGCTCAGTGGGGGGGAAGGGCTTTACCTGTGATGGATTGGGCCACATCCACTTTGTTTTTTAGCTTTTCCATATATGGGCATTAGCATTTCCATACCAGGCCGTGATGCAATCAGTGTGTATTCTCCACTGTGCAGCTATGAAAGCTTGTCAAAGTTTTAGATGACATGCTGAATCTTCCCAAGCTTCCAATAAAGTGGAGGCGCTGCCTTGCTTTCTTTGTAATGGCACTTGAGTACCAGACCCAGGACAGATCTTCTGAAATGATAACACCAAATAATTTAAAGTTGCTGACCCTCTCCACTTCTAATTCCCCTAATGAGGACTGGCGCATCGACCTCCAGTAATGATCTCCTTGGTCTTGCTGACATTGAAGGAGAGCCAGCTTTTCAATCTCCCTCCTATATGCTGATACGTCACCATCTTTGAATTGACCAACAACAATGATATCATCAGCAAACTTAAATACAGCATTGGAGTTGTGCTTAACCTCAGAGTCAAGTATAAAGTGAGTAGAATAGGGGCTAAGCACACAACCTTGTGGTGCAGCTGTGCTGAGGAAGATTGTGGGTCTGCAAGTGAGGAAATCAAGGATTGTGTTGCACAAGGTGGTATTGAGGCTTAGGACTTGAAGCTTATTGATTAGTTTTGAGGGGATAATAGTTTTGAATGCTGAGTCCTAATCATTTAGGAGCATCCTGATGTACGTATCCTCGCTGTCCAGATGTTCCAGGATTGAATGAAGACCAATGAAATGGTATCTGCTATTTGTTGTGCCGGTAGACAAATTGGGATGGATCCAAGTCACTTCTCAGGCAGGAATTAATATGTTTCATCAGCAACCTCTCAAAGCACTCCATCACAGCGACTGCAAGTTCTACTGGATGATAGTCATTGAGGCAGATTACCACATTCTTCTTAGGCACTGGTATAATTGAAGCCTGTTTGAAGCAAGTGGGTATCTCAGACTGCCAAAGCGAGAGGTTAAAGATAGCAGTGAACACTCCAGCCAATTGATCATCAGCATGAATGTACCCGGCCGTGTACCCTGTCTGGGCTGGATGCTTTCTCTGGGTTTGCCCTTCTAAAGGGTGCTCTCACGTTGGCCTCAGAGTCTGAAAGCACAGGGGGAGCGGAGGCAGTGGGAGTTGGTGAAGTGAGCATAAATGGCATTGAGCTTATTCTGGGAGTGAAGCTTTTTTAACCCAAGTCCTTTTGCACCTCTGATTTTTGAATTTTCTCCCCATTTAGAAAATAGTATACACCTTTATTCCTTCTACCAAAGTGCATAAACATACACTTCCTACACAACATTCCATCTGCCACTTATTTGCACATTCTACCAATCTGCCCAACTCCTTCTGCAGACTCCCTGCTTCCTCAACATTACCTGTTCTTCTACCTGTCCTTGTATTGTTTGCAAACTTGGCCATTAAGCCATCAATTTCATCATGATATATAACAAGAAAAGAAGTGGTTCCAATAACGAGCCCCGCAGAACACCAGTAGTCAACGGCAGGGAGCCAATCTTGTATCCATCTTTCCTGCGATACCATGTGCTTTTACCTTGTTAACCATCCTGGATTGTCGTGCGGCCGCAGAATCTGCTGCTGTCCCCCTAACTGTCGAAGCCCCTAACACTATCGCTCTGCCACTGGCCTAGCTGCTTCTGCTGTGCCCTGATAGGTCATCCCCCAGGAGTATCCAAAGGGGTATATTTGTTTGCTGAGTGGAATGGCCATAGGGGAACACTGCACTGACTACGTACTCCCCTCATTTCTCTTGGTGCTCACCTACCTGCAATCTGGAGCCTGCACTCTGGGTGACCACATCTCTAAAAGTCTTACATATGAGGCTTTCAACCGCCTTGATGGTCCTGAGTACATCCAGCTCCAGTTCCTTGACCTTATCAGTCAGGAGCAGATGTAGTCATCAGGGAGTCAGTTAGGTCAGCGGTCCCCAACCACCGGGCTGCGAGGAAGCAATATGATTTGCTGATATGAGTCGGCTGCACCTTTTCTCATCCCCTGTCACGGCCACTGTTGAGCCATTACGCATGCGAGGTCATTACCCGCGCGTCATCCGTGTCAGCGCGGGAAGGAGATCAACTCTTTAAGTTTGCAAATTACGGTGGGCTGAAAAGTATGTCTGACATAACACCTCTGCCGGCATTCTGGATCAAAGTCAAGGCTGAATATCCTGAGATAGCCACGAAAGCACTGAAAACGTTGCTTCCATTTCCAACATCATATCTCTGTGAAGCGGAGTTTTCTGCAATGAATGCAAATAAAACTAAATTGCGGAATAGACTGGACATAAGGAACTCCCTTCGAGTATCACTGTCTCCCATCACCCCTCGATAGGACCGTCTTGTTGCAGGGAAACAAGCCCAGGGCTCCCACTGATTCAGCGATATTGGTGTGTTGCAATGATTTTATATGTTCATACGGGGAAAATATGTGCTGTGTGTTTAATATCCAAACGTTACTTAAAATGTTATGATGCTATTGACTTATATAACCATATAACAATTACAACACGGAAACAGGCAATCTCTGCCCTTCTAGTCCGTGCCGAACGCTACTCTCACCTAGTCCCACCAACCTGCACTCAGCCATTCCTTTCCTGTCCATATACCTATCCAATTTTTCTTTAAATGATAATATCGAATCTGCTCCTGCTACTTCTACTGGAAGTTCGTTCAATACTTACTTCAAGCTCCCTGTCCTCCCCTGATAATTGACTTATCACTATATTCATGCGAGGAAAATATGCGCTGTGTTTAATATTAAATTTGTTAGATAAACCCTTTTAGAAACAAAATTGAGTGTATTAGCCAATTATCACCTATATTCCAGTCGTGATTAACACCCCCCCCGAACAGAATCACTAAAAACGATTTTCAGAAAAAAATCAGCAGGTACACGTATGCGCAGGTAACGCATGCGCAATGGTGCCCGCGCAAGGCTTCATGATCATTGTAGTCTTTGGGAAAACAACGTATTTGACTGCTACTCTTTGCCGTTGGCAACCCTGCACCCCCCCACCCCCTGGGTTGGCGGGTCCGCAAGAATATTGTCAATATTAAACCGGTCCACAGTGCAAAAAATGTTGGGGACCCCTGAGTTAGGTGACCTGAAATCCCACATCTCACAGGAGGAGCTGAACTACCATTCTGCCTGCACTTGTTATACCTGTAACTTCCTAATCTTAAACTTAAGCCTATGCCTGTCCTGGCCCAAGCTTGTTGAGCAGAAGCCTGACCACTCTAACACTGGCACACTCCTATAATGGCTGCTCTGCTTAAACACCTCGTTTCTTTTTATTGCTCCCTGCCGTGTTCTTAAAAAGATTGCGGTAATGGTCATCCACCAGAAAGTTCTAAAAGGCTCCTAGATCTTTTTAAGCTCCGCGCCGCTTCACCAGTGAATGACCTCTTGCGATTAATGTAGCCCACCAAAAAGTTCCAAAAAATTTTTGAGTCTTGCTGGTGGGTATACTTCCTGATAATGAACAAAATATGTGGCAGTTCTTGTAATAAAATGCATTTTCAGAAAGCTTACTCCAGAATGAAATATTTGAAATTCTTACTTAATGCTTTGCATTAAAAATATGCTTCTCTTGATTAGAGTGTTGGGAATGCTGATATGACTGAGGACAATGTAGTTTCAGTTGAAAATGAGACCATTCCTCAGTGGAGATGTTATACCAGATTTGTGAATGCACAACAAATCCTGCTCATCTTTTTGCCAGCCACCTTTTCTGGTAAGTTTTATCAATGTATCTTTATTTTTTGGCACAAGTGTTGCTTGAAGAGGCAAGTTAGCTTGCTGTTTCTTGTTAGAATTCATTTCATGCGTTCCATTCCGTCAGTTATACATAATGGCTTTCAAAGCTAGAGATCCTTTGTAGTGATTTAGAAGGTTCATTGTAAGTTGATACACACAAAATGCTGGTGGAACACAGCAAGCCAGGCAGCATCTATAGGAAGAAGAACAGTCGATGTTTTGGGTCAAGACCCTTCGTCAGGACTAACGGAAAAAAGAAATAGTAAGAGATTTGTTAACACCTACACTCTGTCCGCCACAGGAAGCCGGATCTCCCAGTGGCCACACATTTTAATTCCACGTCCTATTCCCATTCTGATATGTCAATCCATGGCCTCCTCTATTATTGAGATGAAGCCACACTCAGGTTGGAGGAACAACACCTTATATTCCGTCTGGGTAGCCTCCAACCTGATGGCATTAGCATTGATTTCTCTAACTTCTGTTAATGCCCCTCCTCCCCTTCTTCCCCCCTCCTTCCCCCCCTCCTTCCCCCCCTCCTTCCCCCCCTCCTTCCCCCCCTCCTTCCCCCCCTCCTTCCCCCCCTCCTTCCCCCCCTCCTTCCCCCCCTCCTTCCCCCCCTCCTTCCCCCCCCTCCTTCCCCCCCCCCCACAATAACTCCTTGCCTGTTCTCCATCTTCCTCTGGTGCTTCCCTCCCCCTTTCTTTCTTCCAAGTCCTTCAGTCCCATGATACTCCCCTTTCTCCAGCTTTGTATCCCTTTCACCAATCAACTTCCCAGGTCTTGGCTTCATCCCTCCTCCTCCTGTCTTCTCCTATCATTTCTGGTCCTCTCCCCCTCCCCCCACTTTCAAATCTCTTACTATCTCTTTTTTCCGTTAGTCCTGCTGAGGGGTCTTGACCCGAAACGTCAACTGCTCTTCTTCCTATAGATGCTGCCTGGCCTGCTGTGTTCCACCAGCATTTTGTGTGTGTTGCTTGAATTTCCAGCATCTGCAAATTTTCTCATGTTAGTGTGATTATTTGTTTGCGTTTTGTTTCCAACTACTATATTTTTATCTTAAAGAATGTGAATGCTATCTGTTGAAAGTGTTCATTATAAATATCCTGTTCCCTAAATGAACAGCAAATTTAATAAGGCGAAATATTGTCACAGATTGTGGGAGCAGAGTTTACTGCTCTGTGGCAATGAGGTAAGATGTCCCGTGAGAGGCCACCCTAGGAGCTGCACAAAATAACTTGTGTAAAAGTTTAAGGTACAACTTTTATTTAAAAGTCCTGTCTTTAAAAACCTGAAGTAACTGCAGTTGATGTAAGCTTTTTGTTTGCATTTGCCTGGAGCCTAACATAATGTTATGTGTGTGGATCTTTACCTAGAGGCACTGATCTCTATCTGAAGTGGCTTGGTACCATTCTTTGTTGGCACCTTGTAGCACAGTTGTCAGAGATGAACATAGCAGGCTGGTTTCTTCATGTCAGGCATTATGCCCAGACATTCTCAGGACTTTTCCCTAAATTTTAGTAAGCAGGGTGGACATACTCCTCTGGAAACTATGGTGACAAAGTGAATCAAAACAATAATTTAAGAAGACTGGATATAAAGAAAATATTTCTGATGCTTAATTTGCTCAAAATGAAAATTGTAAAGATCAAACGACTTGAAAATGAAATTCGATCAGATTGGTCATAAGCACAATTGTTGGACTTTTCCTGGCATAAATACTTCTACTAACACTGAAGTTGAAAATAATAATTATTATTATATTAATCATTAACTAGTGATGGAATAAGGGAGTTAATATTTTTGTGACATTTTTTTAAAAATGTGTTTTCTTTCTGTGCTCTCTATTTCTACGAAGATATGCAGCAACTGATGACTCCTGAGACTGATGAGAGTACAAAGAGTGCTGGTGTAGGAAATGAAGAACTGCTACAAGTTGAAATGAGGGAGTCCTCTTTGAGTGAGCAGTTGAAAGGATTTAGTGCCTCCTTGGCAATAAAAATGCCTGAAGTAGGTTGTTTTGGTGGACTTGATAGTGAAGCTGACCAAATGCCAATGAGTATTTCAAAGAATAATACTACCAAGATAGACTCTCTATCCCCAGGACAAGAAAACAAGTCCACTCAGGCTACAACACTCCCTTCTCCGATTCCAGCAACAGGAAATGAAATGTCATTATTTGATTCAGAGAAGGAGAAAGTACAACCTGATACAGGTAAGGGTTGCTCTCTGTGCAATGATTACTGCTTTGTTTACTTAGAAGTGGTGTTATGACTCCTCCTCTCGGTCTGAAAGCTGTTATTTTAAGTTTAGATTGAATATTTTTGAGACTTGAGCTCTGAGATTTTCGGGCCACTTTCTGCAGCAGTGCTGAGTGAACGGTGCATCTTGGACGTGCCACCAGTCTTTTGGGTGACATAATACCCAGCTGGACCACAAAAGATCTCAATGAATCAGGAGTGTTGCCATTCACCCTGCCAATTCATATTCCTCCATTTTAGTTTGGGGGGAAGAAGCAGATTATCTAGTTTTTATCACATGGTTAGGAATTTGTACAAAAAACAGCTACCCTATTTTCTAGATTATAACAATATCTCCCTTCAAAGTACTTTGAAATGTACTTTCAACATTGCTACATAAATACAAATATACTTCTTTTCTTGCACTTATTCTAATATGCTCTGCCAGCTAGTCAGTATTTTTTAGTCTCTGTTTTGTGTTGCTTAATGTATTTCACACCTCTAACGCCTTCCTCAGATACTGACTCTGCATCTTCAGAAACAATGAAGGAACGAGTGGAGTTCAGTTTGCCTCCAAAGAAAGACTTCCACATCACATTTAGTAGACAGTCCTCGCGGGTTGACGCCAGTCATCCAGACCGTCTTCGATGCCCGATCTATGTGTACAACTGCTCACTAGATTCATTGAAAGAGCAACTTGTGAATTCTTGCATAGAGCGGCCAAATCGGGACATTTATATCAGGTAGGGATATTTATTTTTTCTTTCTGGTCAGAATGGATAGTGTAAGTACCTGCCAATCTGAGTGTATCATGGGAGCAACAGCTTGACGTTTCCACTAATCCAGTCATCTCCCCTTCTGATTTTGAGTATGTTCTCTGGTGCAGGTTGTAAGACCATAAGACATGGGAGCAGATATTAGACTATTCAGCCCATTGATTGCTTCGCTAATCCATCACGGTTGATTTATTATCCCACTCAACCCCAATCTTCAGCCTTCTCCCTGTAACCTTTGATGCCCTTACTATCAAGAACCTATCAACCTCCGCTTGACGTGTACCCAATGACTTGGCCTCCGCAGTTATCTGTGGCAATGAATTCCACAGGTTCACCACCCTCTGGCTAAAGAAATTCCTCCTCATCTCTGTTCTAAATGGACATCCTTCTGTTCTGAGACTGTGCCTTCTGAAAGCAGCCGATACGAACTTAGTGAAACCATGGCTAATTGTCATTTCTGAGTTTCAGTTCTTAACAGTAAATAAACAAAAGCACAACTGCTTTAGCAAATAAAGGACACAATTATAGGCCAATTAGTCTAGTATCAGTAGTTGGGAAGATGTTGGAGTCACATTCATTTCAAGAAGACTAGAATATGAAAACAACAAGCTTTATAAAGCACTGGTGAGCCCTCACTTGGAGTATTTTGAGCAGTTTTGGGCTCCTTATCCAAGAAAGCATGTGCTGACGTTGGAGAGGGTTCAAAAGAATTTCACAAAAGTGATTCCAGGATTGAATGGCCTGTCATATGAAGTGTGCTTGATGGCTCTGGGCCTGTATTCACTGGAATTCAGAAGAATGAGGGGTGACCTAATTGAAACCTATTGAATAGTGAAAGGCCTCAAAAGAGTGGATATGGAGAGGATGTTTTCTATGGTGGGAGAGTCTAAGATCAGAGAACACAGCCTCAGAAGAGAGGGACATCCTTTTAGAATGGAGGTGAGGAGGAATTTCTTTAGCCAGAGAGTGGAGATTCTGTGGAATTTGTTGCCACAGGCAGCTGTGGAGGCCAAGTCATTGGGTATATTTAAAGCAGAGGTTGATAGATTCTTAATTAGTCAGGGCATGAAAGGATACGGAGAGAAGGCAGGAGAATGGGGCTGAGAGGGAAAATGGATCAGCCACGATGAAAAGGTGGAGCAGACTCGATGGGCCAAATGGCCTAATTCTGCTCCAATATCTTATGATCTTAACATCTACCAAGAAGTTCTGTGATAGGAGACATCTGAAGCAAAAATCAGCACCCAGCTGCTGAGCAATATCAGCAGAAGGAAACACATTTTCATCCAATTCCCTCCAGCTGCTATGATGGTTTGAAAGTGACTTACATTGAGGCATGTTTGTGAGTTGATTGGTTTTGGCACTGTTTTTATTGCACCCATATTGTTGTTGCAACTAAAAGAAATAAGTAGTTTATATGCAGACTATATAGATAGATGGTAGATACATTATTGATCCCAAAGGAAATTACAGTGTCACAGTAGCATTACAAAGTTCATAGATATACAAATGTACAAATATTAGAGAATGTAAAGGATGGGAAGATGTTTGATTATTTATAGATACCTGTGGGCTCAATTGTGTTCTGATCTGGGTTAATTATTTCTAATGCAGTAAATAGAACCATTGCAACCTCTGGTATTAAGATTATATGAACTGATGATCTTAATTAGTTATGTGGTCATGTTTGAGGAAATTTAATAGGCACAAAAGGGTATTTTAGTAGCAGAGTGAAACTTAGTGGCGGGCTAAAGAAGTCCAAGTGAAAGCTAGAATTCTTGTTTCATTGAAGCACATTTAGCCCCAGGGTATTTGATGTGCCAGAGTCAATGCCAGCCTCCAGGCTTTGAAAATCTCAATTTTGATGATAATTGGATGCAAATGAGGGCCTTATGACAGATGATTAAGTTTAGAAGAGATCTTTTCTCCATGAGTTTCTTGGGATGCAAGAAATTGCTGAGTGAAAAGAAGGCAAAGCCTTGTCAACAGTGCCATCTCCCAGTGGAGTCAGTCCTCCCCCCCCACCTCTTTATCCCTTCCTCCCACAGCACTAATGTGCCCAGCAAGGTTGCATGACCCCCTACATGCAACAGAATGTTTTACAACTGTCAGGCAATCACTGAATTTCTTTTATTACAGAATGGGAATAAAACATTTCTTGCTTTGAGTTTTGACACATTTTATGAACACAACAAAATGTTTTATAACCTGCATTAAGAAGTTAATGTGTACCATGCGACTCTAAAGTATTAAACCCAATAACTTGTCCTATCCTGATGTCTTAATGTTCTAAAATTCTTTTAAATCAGTTTTTGTTCCAGAAATGTTTCAATAGTAGCTCCTTTTTTTTCTTGTTGATGATCTTAATCTACATGATCTTTCACGAGATATGACAGCATTGTTTTAGTCCTGACTTTGCTAAATATGTTTATTTCTGTACATAGCACTACAAGACCTGCTTAATTAAAATCCCAAAAGAGTATTACAGAATAATTAATCCTACAAATAAAAATGAGGACAATACAGTGGCTGTCCTAATGAGAGAGCAAACCTATCTTTTCAGCTGTTAGAACCATATAGGTCAGACAGCATCTGTCAAGGGAAAAACAGACATGACATTTAAGTCAATGACCTTTTCATTAGACATGGTTTATTATATTGCTTTGATCATATGACCAGCATTAAATCCACATGTTATTGGGCAGTTATATACAGTTTTTAATTGCTATCAATTGTTTCAACATTGATTTAAGGTCATTGTCACAGGAGAAGTCAACAGGCTCATCGTTAACGGATCCAGTATTCCAATTCCACAGGAACAAAGAGCTGTCCAACTATTGCAACTTATTGCAAGAGCACTATCATCAATGTTATGTAAAAGGTAAAATCAATCACTAGGGTTTGTGGAAGAGGTATTATTCCCTAATAATCCCATTATTCACATCAACATTTGATGTGCTGGGTAGCCTATTTCTTTAATGTTGCTCCTCTAATGAATATTGGCAGGCAGCCATCACTGATCAACATATCCAGTGGATTCTTGAAAGTTGTCTAGGTTTATGACCAGGTGCCTGGTTACTTTGGAAATATGGCAAAACCTCTCCCTCTTCCCACCACCCCCCATTACTCCTCATTAAAAGTGTTATTGTTCATGTTTCTATTCATATAAAAGTCATTGCTGGCTGCTTCTGAAAAATTAAACACTGTAAATTGATTGAGACATTGCAAATGTTATCTAAACTTGATGGATAATATTCCTGTTTTGTGCCCAACTTCAAAAAAAAAATTATTCTCAATAAATTTCATTTTAGAGAAAGAAAATGCATCAAAGCAGCAGTTATAAGTGGTTTGGACAATTTAAATCCTCACTTATTTTAGTTAACTATGGTTTTAAACATTGCTGAATGCACTTAATGAAATCATTTGCCAGATAGAAAAATTGCAAAAAACAATTTATTTTTCTATTATGCTTCCGCTCATTGAAATTATAAATACACTTAATTTGCTCTTGGCATTCCCTCTATTTACTACTTTAATCATGGTCAACAAGCTACTTCATCACTGAGAGATTTAAAGCAGACCTACACATCTATTGTCCAAACAGCATAACTTCATTCAATAACAGGTTTATAAGAAAGCACAGCCAGTGCATACATCGGCAGTTTTGATTAAAACAATTAGCTGAGAAAAATTTCTAATGGTAATGTAACATTTTGCACGTCAATAAAATTAGATATTTAGAAGTAAATATTGGCAATGGTGAGGACATATAGAATTTACTTCAATAAACACGTGGGATTAAGTTATTTTCTCATTTAAACCTATTTTTTAAATTATCTCAGGTTTGAATTTTTCCATCCATTATGGTGTATTTAATTCTATGCTTTGTTGGAAAAAACGTTCTCATCATTGGTTTCAAGTATGTCTACAGTTTACCCCTTCCCCAGCTCTATATTCGGTCTATTTGTCCAATGCAAACCATGCTTTATGTACTATGGATTCACGTAGAATTGTTGAGTAATGTTAATAGAGTTGATGGAATTTAAATTGTGATTTAACTGTTACAGGATTAATTGTTTAAAAGAAGAGAAAGAGATCCATTCACAAAATTGAGGTTTATTCTTTAATGTACATTGTATTTCCCTTTGGCCTGCTTGAAATTCTTTGCTTTGATCATAATACATTAAGATGTATTTTCTTTTTTGTCTTAAAGCTGTATTTAGGAGCTTACAGCAATCCTATTACATCAGCTCTCAGGATCTACTTACGGCTACAGATTATTGTGAGGAGCTGTTGCAGGAAATCGATATCACCACTTTTCTGCAGACACTCTGCGGACACATCCGAGCATTCCGTGAAAGTCACGACATGCAGCTTTGGAGAGATCGTGAATCTATTCCTACAAAGTTTGTGATTGGAGGAAATAATGTTGAGGATGAGAGGGTGCAGAGGGGAGTTCTAGCTTCCACTTCAAGGTAAGATGTTTTGTGCTATCACCTGGCCTTGTATTTTTAAGTTCAATCCATAATACCATCAAGGTGTTATTACTTTATGGATAGGATTACGCTTGTGTATTCCACATCACAAGTTACAATGACAGATTTGTAATGTCATGCTCTTTTATCATCATACCATTTACATTTTAACCAGTAATGCTACAAAATAATTTATCTTCGTTCATAATATCCAAGCCATCTTACTCTTTTTTTTCTTATTTGAGTTCTGGTGTTTCATGGTAGTTATTAATTGAGCATTTCAATAACTTATTGATAAGGCAACAATTGAAATTTTTCATCCGATATTAAGAAAATGATAGTGTGATCAGAGTTTTATTTTGATCTTAATTAATCAAGAGGTCCCCAAAGCTTTAGTTACGACCAAGACTTATAAAAGAGAATTTGTGATTTTCTTAGAACAAGAAACATTATAGAGCATCTTGTATTTACTGTATATCTGTTGCACTGCTCTGTCCAGTAGGCATCAGTTTAACATCACTTAAAAAAGAACAATAACTTGCAGAAAGAAAATCCAAAATCTTTAACCAAAGAAAAGGTAACTGTAAAAGGAAAATGTTACATGCACAGAGGAACAGGAAGAATGGAATTTAATGGCTTCCTTTCAGAACAATTGGAGTTCTAGTTGGCTGCATCTCCGTTCATAGTGGTATCACACAATATAGTTTTGGAAGTTCCCAAGCAAGGTTAATGAAGTTGCCATTGGAAGTGGTATGAGGTGAGGGGGAAGATCTTAAAGCCAGTATATACTACCAGAACCTCTCTGCTAATATTGGAAATTACCTATATACTTAGTTCTGACTACAATTGTATCTAAACTCTGTCGAGGAGCATCAAAGCAGAAGTGATCATAATGTTGTTAAATTACATTTCCTTGGGTCACTTGATTGTTTTCTGTTCTTCTATCAGCATAGAAACAGAAGATCTTGGTGAACAGGATTTGAGGAGTATACAGTCCAGTGCTGCATCTCCTTCTCCACGAGAGGAAGTAAAAATGAAGAAGGTCCACTCAGAATTCTCCCTCTCCCTTCTTCAATCCAGCCAGCCATGTGAGGTCTACCCCAACTTGCACAAAATCATCCAGGTAATGCATTGAGAGATAACAGCAACTTCAATGGCTTTAGAGGGCATGGTTATAAAGAAATGTGGGGGTCAGGGCAACCAGTCTTAAGGACAGGGAGACCATGAGAGAATTTTGATGGTAAAAGAAAGAAGGACAGTAGTATGATTAAAGAAATGCATACTGTATGTCACGGCTAAGACATGATATCATAAATGAAAGGATGAGTTTTTTGACTTCTCCAGTGTGTTCAACACCATCTGCCCTGCTGTGCTGGGGGAGAAGCTGACAGCGATGCAGGTGGATGCTTCCCTGGTATCATGGATTCTTGATTACCTGGCTGGCAGACCACAGTACGTCTGCTTGCAATACTTTGTGTCCGACAGAGTGATCAGCAGCACTGGGGCTCCACAGGGAACTGTCTTGTCTCTCTTTCTCTTCACCATTTACACCTCAGACTTCAACTACTGCACAGAGTCTTGTCATCTTCAGAAGTTTTCGGATGACTCTACCATAGTTGGATGCATCAGCAAGGGAGATGAGGTTGAGTACAGGGCTACGGTAGGAAACTTTGTCACATGGTGTGAGCAGAATTATCTGCAGCTTAATGTGAAAAAGACTAAGGAGCTGGTGGTAGACCTGAGGAGAGTGACCCCTGTTTCCATCCAGGCGGTCAGTGTGGACATGGTGGAGGATTACAAATACCTGGGGATATGAATTGACAATAAGCTGGACTGGTCAAAGAACACTGAGGCTGTGAGAAGTTAGAACGCTATCAATACTATTGCAGTATTATAAAACTGTGTATTAGTTCCTAATAGATAGACACTTTATTGATCCCAAAGGAAATTACAGTGTCACAGTAGCATTACAAGTGTACAGATATATAAATACAAGAGAAGTAAAAAAGAATAAAAAAATAAGTTGCCTCAAATAGTCTAAGAGGAAGGGATCGTCACTTCTCCGTCTATAGGTTGACTCATTATAGAGCCTAATGGCTGAGGGTAAGAATGACCTCATGCAGCACTGTTTGGAGCAGTGCAGTTGTCTTAGTCTATTACTAAAAGTGTCCCTCTGTTCAGCCAAGGTGGCACCCAGAGGGTAAGAAACATTGTCCAGAATTGCCAGGACTTTCTGTAGGGTCCTTTGTTCTACCACAGCCTCCACAGTCGATAATAGTTATTGACAAAGGAACTCATCAAAAAGTACCCTGCAGTGTTGTTTTGTTTGACTGTAAATGAACAAAATCAGTGCAGACTCCTAGTGCAGATAATGGACTGTCTTTATATAATGTTTTTAATGATTGCATCCACCAAACCATTTTCATTGCAACATTCAAGATGATTGTAAATACCTTCAAATTCTTTGTCATTCCTAACTTGTTGGGTTAGGGAAATTGTTTCATTTTCACTCTCAATCATTTCTGGCATCTCCAGGCCTGAATGTTTGAAACTGTAGTGAGTAAAACAGTTCTGGATTGACTTGCTGCTTATTTCTTGCCAACTATCAGTGACAAAAATTACTACTTTTTGAACACAAACACATGTGACTGGTGCTATTTAAAAGCTTTTTGCTCTAAGCACAGTGTAGTGTCTAATAGCTACACACAAGTGCATACCACTGTCGCTAGTTAGAAACTGTTCAGCAACAGTGTCCTGTCCCAATTAAGTGGCATAGTGTCGCAAATAAATGAAGGGAATCCTGGCAATCTTCTCAATTAGTATTTGTTCTTCAAGATATGTGCCAGATGACTGTCCCAATTAACCAATGGCCCAATTAACTGGAATCCACTGCACTGTAAAATACTTAATAATATTGCTAGTCAGAATTGATTGGGAAAAAAACACTGACAGGGATGACGGTAGAGCAGCAATGGCTGGAATTTCAGGAAGCAATTCAGAAGGCACAGGATGTATAGATCCCAAAGAAGAAGTATTTTGAAGTCAAGATGACACAACCAGGACTAAAACAAGAAAATGCTTTATGAAAACAGTTTGAGTGAACTCGGCCTTTTCTCCTTGGAGTGACAGAGGATGAGAGGTGACCTGATAGAGGTGTATAAGATGATGTGGATAGTCAGAGGCTTTTCTCCAGGACTGAAATGGTTGCCACAAGAAGACACAGGTTTAAGGTGCTGCGGAGTAGGTGCAGAGGAGATGTCAGGGGTATGTTTTTTACTCAGAGAGTGGTGAGTGCGTGGAATGGGCTGCCGGCAACGGTGGTGGAAGCGGATACGATAGAGTCTTTTAAGAGACTTTTGGTTAGGTACGTGGAACTTAGAAAAATAAAGGGCTATGGGCAACCCTAGTAATTTCTAAGATAGGGACATGTTCAGCACAACTTTGTGCTGTTGGTTTTCTATGCTTCTTTGTCTATGAGAAGTCAAAGCCAGCGTAAAAGCCAAAGCCAATGTAGCAAAAATTAGTGGGAAGCTAGAGGATTGGGAAGCTTTCAGATACCAATAGAAGGCAACTAAAAAGTCATTAAGAAGGTAAAGATGCAATACAGAAGTAATCTAGCCAATAATATTAAAGAGGATACCAAAAGTTTCTCCAGATACATAAAGTGTAAAAGAGAGGTGAGAGTGAATATCAGACTGCTGGTAAATGATGCTGGTGAGGAAGTAATGGGGGACAAAGAAATGGCAGATGAACTGAATAGCTATTTTGTATCAGTCTTCACTGTGAATGACAATAGCATTATGGTACAAGTTCCAGGTGCCAGGGGTCATGAAGTGCATGAAGTTACCATTACTAGGGAGAAGGTTCTTGGGAAACTGAAAGTGCTTAGACTAGAAGATGTACACCCCATGGTTCTGAAAGAGGTGGCTGACGAGATTGTGGACACATTAGTAGTAATCTTTAAAGAATCACTAGATTCTGAAATGGTTCCAGATGATTGGAAAATTGCAAATGTCACTGCACTCTTCAAGAAGGGAGAGAGGCAGAGAAAAGGAAATTATAGGCCAGTTAGTCTGACCTCAGTGGTTGGGAAGATGTTGGAATCGATTGTTAAGGATGTGGTTTTAGGGTACTTGGAGGCACATGATAATATAGGCTGTAGTTAGCATGGCTTCCTCAAGGGAAAATCTTCCCTGACAAATCTGTTGGAATTCTTTGAAGAAATAACAAGTAGGATAGACAAGGAGAATTGATTGATGTTGTGTACTTGCATTTTCAAAAGGCCTTTGACAAGGTGCTACCCATGAAGCTGCTTAACAAGCTACAAGCCCATGGTATTACAGGGAAGATTCTAGCACGGACAAAGGAGTGGCTAACTCGCAGGAGGCAACAAGTGGAATTAAAGGGAGCCTTTCTAGTTGGCTGCCGGTGACCAGTGGTGTTCCACACGGGTCTGTGTTGGGACCGATTTTTTTTTTTAATATATGTTACACGTCAGTGATTTGAATGATGGAATTGATGGCTTTGTTGCAAAGTTTGCAGATGATATGAAGATAAGTGGAGGGGTAGGTAGTTTTGAGGAACTAGAGAGGCTACAGAAGGACTTAGACAGATTAGGAGAATGGGGAAAGAAGTGGCAGATGGAATACAGTGTCAGGAAGTGTATGGTCACGGACTTTGGGAAAAGAAATGAAAGAGTTGACTATTTTCTAAATGGAGAAAAAATACAAAAAACTGAATCGCAAAGGGACTTGGGAGTTCTTGTGTAGGATTCTCTAAAGGTTAACTTGCACGTTGTGTCTGTGTTGAGGAAGGCAAATGCAATGTTGGCATTCATTTCAAGAGAACTATAATATAAAAGCAAAGATATAATGTTAAGACTTAATAAAGCACTGGTGAGCTTCACAGAGTATTGTGAGCTGTTTTGAGCTCCTTAAAAAGGATGTGCTGAAACAGGAAAGGGTTCAAAGGAGATTCATGAAAATGGTTCCAGATTTGAACAGCTTGTCATATGAAGAGTGTTTGATGGCTCTGGGCCTGTATTCACTGGAATTCAGAAGAATAAGGAGTGACCTCATTGAAACCTATCGAATGGTGTAAGGCCTTGATAGAGTGGATGTGGAGAAGATATTTCCTATGGTGGGGGAGTCTAAGTGCAGAGGACACATGCTCAGAATAGAGGGGCGTCCTTTTAGAATGGATATGAGGAATTTTTTTAGGCTGAGAGTAGTGAATCTGTGGAATTCATTGCCATGGGCAGCTACAGAGGCCAAGTCTGTATGTATATTTAAGGCAGAGGTTGAATGGTCAGGGCATGAAGGGTTATGGGGAGAAGGCAGGAGACTGGGGCTGAGAGGAAAATTGGAATAGCCATGATGAAATGGCAATGTAGATTCAATGGGCCAAATAGCATAATTCTGCTCCTATATCTTGTTATCATTTATTCACTAATGTATATGGTTGACCCTTTAGGTGTTTGTAACCTAGGATAAGCCTGTATAGCAATCTCTTGATTGAATTTATTCTGTGACTGAGCCTTCACAGGTATCTTACATAGTGAATTTTAAAGGTTCATTGCCTACTTGTGAAGCAGTTCTTGGCCCATATTCTTGAGGCTGATTCTGGCTCTTGATAACCTACCAACAGGAAATGTCATCTCTGTATCAAACCTTTGAAGTATTCTGCACATATCAGTGAAATCACCTCTTGCTCTTTTAAATAAATACAGGCCTAGCACAGTTAATCTTGCCACATTCACCAAACTCATCCTTCTGGGAATCAATCACAAGTGTGTCCTTTCTTAGTTGGGGAGACTAGATTTGTATTTCATTTGTGATCACAGCAGGTCATACCTAGTTGCAATAAGTCGTTGTCACTGAAATCTTTTTGTGCTAAAGGCCAATCTACCATTTGCCTTTCTATATATTTGCTATACCTACATGTTAATTTTCAGTGATTCCTGTACAATGTTACGCAGGTCTTCTAAACAACACTATCTTCGACTCCCACATTTATAGAATACTTGGCCTTCCTAATTTTTCTGCAGCTTGTCCTTTCAAATCCTCTTGTTGTGAAACTAACTTCAGTTAATCTTTACTTTTACGCACCATTCTCTTTTAATGTTTTTTTTTAGTAGACTGCTCACTTATGCTGCTTTCTCTTTCCTTACTGGTGCTCCATTATGTTCTGAAACTTTCACAAACCTCATGTGTACACCCTTTTTTTTGGTAATTACTACAATCTTTTATCATGTGATCTCATTCAGCAAATCTGTAGTAACTAATGGTCAGTGTTCAGTTACAGTGATACGACAAACATGTAACTTATTAGTTTTTACTTTAATTTATTTCTGACATGGCTCATTTGATGGTTTTTCACAATGTGAAACTAGTTTTAAAATGTAGATTTTAAAACTAAAACTGCCAAGATAAATTCATATTTTTCATTTAAATCTCCAGCATGTGGCAATACCTTATTTTAAATTTTTGTCTTTACAGGACAAATTCCTTGAGATTGGACGGCAGCATTTCAAGACAGTGCCTTCAAACCCTTATTACTTCTTTTACTGTTCTCCCACAACGAAGAAAGAGGCAAGTCTGTGGTGACCTCAAGCATGCACAACAATAGGGCATTGGTTTGGAGATTTTGAAAAAATTCGTGCTAAGCTCCATATTATGATACTAACAGCAGATTAACATCGCAGTTAGTAACTCATATTGTATGGTTCCTACTGCAGTCATCACAATGAGACTCGAAAAAGGCTGCATTGTTGAGAACATGTAGGTTCACATTGACTGTGCTCCATGATCATAAGTTAACTGAGACTTCAATGGAAGAAATTTATTCTTACTGATAGGATTAACCTCTTAAAATAGAAGCTATTGCACTGTTTTGTTTTAACTTATCCTGGGGTTTGTTTCATGGGCATGGTAATTATACTGTACTTATCCCACATGGTTATGTATAAATTAACATTATGACTCATCCATTGGAAAGCAACACTACCTCACAAGTCCAGCATTTTTAACAACCATTTGTGTTCTTTAGAGCTTAGGATTTTAAATAGTAAAGGAGAAAGGGAAATTAACCTTCTCTAAAGTTTCTGAACAACCTTGAGATATTTTACATTTAGATTAATTCTCTTGAGAGATCTAAATAGCTGTATATATGTGTTGTTTATTTTCAGAAGTACTTTATACATTGTGATATTGTTGTTTTCGAATTTAAAAAAGACAAACAGCACTTATTTGCATACTTCCTCATTTATGACATTTTCGGGAAGCTAAGATTTTGATGTCTGCTCTGCAATTGCTTTAACCCACAGTAAAATACCCTTTATGAACAGAGGACCTTCAGAAGAATGACTTTGATGGCTCCAAACAAAAGCACTGTGGTGCAGCAGTTAATACTATAAAAATATCATTCTCTATGACATCTTCAACATTCTGCAATAGGTCTCTGTGGAGAAATTTCTGTTTAGAACCTAGTTCAATGGCTTAGCAGGGTTGGTGAACTTGGCTCTAAGGTGAAAGTGTCTTCAGGATTGGAATGCCAACTGAGCAAGTTGAAGTAATGATCCTATGGTTGTAAATCAAGGTAGCCAGGATAGTGGCTTTTATTCAATAGCCATATATCTTCTGTGTATAGAAATGGATATCTATGACTGATTTGACAAGAACTGTAACTGTGACTCCTGTAAAGGAGTTTTTCTAAAATACACTATATCCTGAAATTTATAGGAAGAGAATTATCAGGATGAAAGACAACGAAAACAGAGTGAGGATAATGATCTTTCGGAGCTGGAGATGGCAGGGGAGGAAGGTGAGATGTTTTGAATTTTTTAATGTGTTATGATTTCTTGCCTGTTAACCATCAATTTAGTTGTTTGTTTCTCACTAAGTAAATTATTGAACTTGGGAATTAAGTTTATTCCAAATACTGCACACATTGTTGGTATCTATCATTTCCAGGTTGGATAAAGTGTGGGTTGGATGCAAAGTGATCTGGGAGTCTCTGGTAATTTGGTGTCTGTATTTGATCAATAAATTTTCATGTTCTCAAAATCGATAACCACACATATTGCATGGATTTGCAAATTCAGTCCTTGTTTGTGAGATGGGTACGGCATGCTGTTTATATATAAAGAGTGTCCTTTCAAGAGGATAAGTGAATTTGTGGTCTTGCAATTCTGTGATTCAAACTATATCTACAATTTAACTTCAGTTGAAGTTGTGAACATTTCGTATTGTGCCATGATATTTTGTGTTTCTGTGGCAGCTATCCTTGTAGGTTGGCAGGGTGAGACTTATTTGGATGTTTTGTGAGAGGGACTGGCTGAAAGTTACTCATAATTGAGATAAAGTTTTTCAAGATCATCAAAAAATGTTATCCATTAAAATAATTAGTTATAATTCATATCCAACTTGAGATGATAGTGATAAATTTTAATTCCTTAAGCCAGACTTTCTCTAAAAATATAATCTTAATACACTATTCCTGAGCTTGATACTTAAAAGCAAGCAATTGCCAATACTAATTTCAAGTAAGAACTGCTATCTAGCTTTAAAATGTTAAATATTATGTCTTTGCAGGGAGTACATCAGGATGCTGTGTAGTGACAGAGAGCGATCCAGATTTGGAGGTCGAATATAGGGAAAGATCTGACAGAGAATTACAGGATGCTGATTCGCTCTCAGATACCAATACAGTAAATAGGGATGATGATTCATTCAGTGTTCTTGGGGGCGATTCTTTAAATGAGCAAGACTTTCCTGATCAGGAGATGCCACCATTATTTGTTCATCTTACTTGTTCCCTCAGGGGAAAAAAATGCCATGGGCCATTTTCAGTGGAGTCCATACCAGTGGAATCACTGCCCACTTGCCTTGGTAAGTAAAGAACTGAAGGTTGGAAGGAAAGTTTATATAATAGTGTCAGAAGTCATACTGCATGGAAGGCTGCCCATACCTATAGTAAGTTTATGTACCAGTTCTTGGTCTTTCTATGCCCTGGTAAGTCAAGTGTTCCTCTAGGTAAATGTTAGTCTGTGCTTCCATCATTTCTCAGGCAATGCATTGTAAATCCCAATTACCACCTTTGTTATATTCCTACTAAACTTTTAACTCCTTAAACATGCATTCTGGTTATAGATGTCTCTACTAGGGAGAGAGCTTTGCTACTATCTACCCCATCTATAAATTTGCACCATATCTACTCTAAAGAAAGCAAAGCTAACTTAACCAGTCTCCTAACTGAGATACTCCATCCCAGGCAACATCCTAGTGAATCTGTTAGAGTGGTGCAGCAGGTAGAGGCACTGCCTCGTGGAGCCAGTAACCTGAGTTCAACCATTGGCGCGGTCTGGATGGTGTTTGTGTGTTCTCTAAATGGCCACATGGGTTTCCTCTGCATGTTCCAGTTTCCTTCCACATCCCAAAGATGTGTAGGTCAGTAGGTTTATAAATAGTAGGCCTCTGTAGATTACCCCACCATGCAAGTTAATAGTGAATGATATAATTGGGCATGAACTGATAGAATGTAGGGAGTATAGAATTAGTGTAAATGGGTCTTTGATTATCAGTATGGATTTGATGGGCTGAGAAGCCTGTTTCCATGCTGCATCTTTCTATGACTTCTCTGAACCTCCTTTAAAGAAATCACACCCTTTCCAAAATGTGGCAACCAAAAGCGTATAAATCTCCAAATATGGTCTGACCTGTTATTTCATAAGCTATACCATGGCATATCTGCTCTTATACTTTATGCCACAGCTAATGAAGCCCAGCAATCCATATGTTGACTTTAGCATCTCATCTGTCAGTGTTAGTACCTTCAGGTATCTTTGAATTTGTACAGTTCATTTCTTATACAACTGTATCCCTATCTTTAATTATGTAGATCCTATTCTTACTTGACGTCTCAAATTGCATCACTACACACTTATCAAGAGTAAATTCCGTACATTTTCACTCTAGCCAATTTACCAGCTGATCTATATCTGAAACTGTTCACTGTCAATGACATTGCAAGATGTTGTGATCTTTTGCAAATGTACTAATGACATATACAATCATGAGGGGGCATAAACAGGGTCAACATATGCAGTTATTTTTCCAGAGTTCAGAAATGGAGAACTACAGGGCATAGATTTAAGGTAAGATAGGTGGAATTAATAGGAACTTGAGCAACCTTTTCACCCAGTGGATGATGAGTAAGTGGAATGAGCTGCCAGAGGAAGCATTTGAGGCAGGTGCATTCAATGACATTTGGAAGGTTCTTGGACAGGTACATGGATAAAAAAGATTGAGGTGTATATGCTGAAAGCAGGTAGTTGGAACTTGCTTAGATGGGAATCTTACTTGGCATAGATCAGTTGTGCTTTAAGGCCTTTTCTGTGCTGTATGACTCTTTATCTCCTGCATTCAAAGTTCAAAGTAAATTTATTATCGAAGTACATATACATCACAATATACAACCCATCAGTTTATTTTGTTGCGGAAATACTCCATATATCTATAGAAAAATAGCGATAACAGAATCAATGGAAGGCCGCACCATCTGGGGGGGTTTGGCCAGTGCGCAAAAGACAACAAACTGTTCAAATATTAAAAGAAATAATAAATAAATAAACAATAAATATTGAGAACATGAGATGAAGAGTCCTTGAAAGTGAGCCCATGGGTTGTAGGAACACTTCAATGTTGGGGCGTGAAGTTGAGTTAAGTTTTCCACTTTGTTTCAAGAGCCTGATATTTGAGGGTAATAACTGTTCCTGATCCTGGTGGTTTGAGTTCTGAAGCTCCTGTACAAACTTCCTGATGACAACAGTGAGAAGAGACCTTGTCCTGGGTGATGGGGCACCCTGACGATGAATGCTGCTTTCCTGCAACAGCGTTTCATGTAGGTGTGCTCAATGGTGGGGAGGGATTTACGCATGATTTACATGTAGCATAGCTTTGTCAAGGGCAGGTTGTGCCTTACGAGCCTGACTGAATTTTTTGAGGATGTGACTAAACACATTGATGAAGGAAGAGCAGTAGATGTAGTGTATATGGATTTCACCAAGGTATTTGATAAGGTACCCCATGCAAGGCTTATTGAGAAAGTAAGGAGGCACGGGATCCAAGGGGACATTGCTTTGTGGATCCAGAACTGGCTTGCCCAGAGAAGGCAAAGAGTGGTTGTAGACGGGTCATATTCTGCATGGAGGTCGGTGACCAGTGGTGTGCCTCAGGGATCTGTTCTGGGATCTTTACTCTTCGTGATTTTTATAAACGACCTGGATGAGGAAGTGGAGGGATGGGTTAGTAAGTTTGCTGATGACACAAAGGTTGGAGGTGTTGTGGATAGTGTAGAGGGTTGTCAGAGGTTGCAGTGGGACATCAATAGGATGCAAAACTGGGCTGAGAAGTGGCGGATGGAGTTAACCCAGATAAGTGTGAAGTGGTTCATTTTAGTATTTCAAATGTGATGGCAGATGTGATGTGATGGCAGTATTAATGGTAAGACTCTTGGCAGAGTGGAGGATCAGAGGGATCTTGGGGTCCGAATCCACAGGACGCTCAAAGCAGCTGCGCAGGTTGACTCTGTGGTTAAGAAGGCATACAGTGTATTGGCCTTCATTAATCATGGAATTGAATTTAGGAGCCAAGAGGTAATGTTGCAGCTATATAGGACCCTGGTCAGACCACACTTGGGAGTACTGTGCTCAGTTCTGGTCACCTCACTACAGGAAGGATGTGGAAGCCATAGAAAGGCTGCAGGGGAGATTTACAAGGATGTTGCCAGGATTGGGGAGCATGCCTTATGAAGACAGGTTAAGTGAACTCGGCCTTTTCTCCTTGGAGCGACGGAGGATGAGAGGTGACTTGATAGAGGTGTGTAAGACGATGAGAGGCATTGATTGTGTGGATAGTCAGAGACTTTTTCCCAGGGCTGAAATGGTTGCCACAAGAAGACACAGGTTTAAGGTGCTGGGGAGTAGGTACAGAGGAGATGTCAGGGTTAAGTTTTTTACTCCGAGAGTGGTGAGTGCGTGGAATGGGCTGCCGGCAGGGCCGGAGGGCCTGTATTGTGCTGTAGGGTTTCTGTGTTTCTATGTGATAGACTGGGCCATATGCACTACACTTAGTAGGATTTTCAGTTCAGGGGCATTGGTGTTGCCTTACCAGGCTGTGATGTAGACAGTCAATATACTCTCCACTACACATCAATAGAAGTTTGTCAAAGTTTTAGATGTCATGGTGAATCTCCTCAAACTCCTAAAAAAGTATAGGAACTGCCCTGCTTTCTTCATAATTGAAAAGTTCTTAATGTATGCTACAAACCTTAAATATACCAGTACTGATCCCTGTGATATGCCATTGATTACAGGTTTCCAATCACAAAAGTAACCCTCTACTGTCACTGTGTGTGCTACTACTAAACCAGTTTGGAATCTAATTTGCTTTTGATCTCAGTGGTTCTAGACTTGCATGCAGGACCTCATCAAATACCAAGCTAAATTCCATCAATTACATTGCTTTCATCTATATAGTAGCATCTTTGAAAAATTTTGAGTAGTCAGATAGGACATCACAACAAAGCCACACTGATGATGTGACTCTGATCATGTCCCTCAAAACCTTTAGAACTTGCTTCTTTACCAGTAATGTAAGATTCACTGCCTTGTAACTACCTGGCTTATCAATGCTGTTCTTCTTGACTATAGAAACTACATTTGCTGTCCTCCAGTCATTGGTACCTGTGCCAATGATGATTTAAAAGTCTGTCAGCGTCCCAGCTATCTCCTCCTGTAGTAGCCTGGGATACATCTCTTCAAACCAAAGAGATTTATCCATTTTTATGCACAATGGAACTCCACCTTCTGCCTCACCTATCTAAGCGGCAGGTGATAGGCTACACCTATCACCTGCCGACTTGTACTCCTTCCCCTCCTCCCTTCCTACGTATTCTGGCTTCATTCCCTTCCCTTCCAGTCAGGGTCTTGCCCTGATATGTCGACTGTTTATTCCCCTTCATAAATGCTGCCTGACCTGCTGAGTTCCTCCAGCATTTTGTATGTTACTCTTGAATTCCAGCTTCTGCAGAATCTCTTGTGCTTATCCATCTTTATAGCTAAGACATTTAATATCTCCTCTTTAATCATAATAGAATATCATCATCTCCCTCCCTGTATGACTTGTTTATTTTTAAATTTGTGCTTCACTTTTAGAACACCAAGCATTCCATTTTCCTGACAGCCTTCAGTCAAGGTATTCTATGTTACCAGTATTCTAGTCGCCTTTCTCTTTATTTCATCCTTCCACTTTTCTCCCTATCTGGCATTTCTTCAGGATAACCTGATGTACCAATGATCAAAGCTCTGACTGGAAGTCGAGATTCTGTGGCATAGTAATTGTGGCTTCATGTGCTGTACAATCAGGCTATCTTGGTTGATGACTGGCCCTCAATTCACATCATTGATTGCTTCAGTGTCATATGAACAGCTGGTATAACTATTATCCATTTGGTTTAACGCAAGGTTTCTTCTTTTGCCCCATCTTGCAACTTAAGAATCTGATGGAAGCTGGTTGATGACAGATGGATCTCATTACTGTTATCTTGGTAAATAGAGTGGATGGTAAAAATCAGTTCTGCAGGGGTTGGGGGATTGGGAGAAGAGTCCAAAACTAGATTTACAGTGAGAAGGAAAAGATTTAGAGGACCTAAGGGTCAACTTTTTCATGAAGAAGTTGGTGAGTTAATGGGACGAGCTACCAAAGGAAGTGGTTGAGGCTGATGCAACAATATAATTTCAGAAGCACATGGAGGGCAGGTTTACAGAGCTATGGGCCAAGTGCAGGAAATTCAGACTAGCTGTGTGGGCACCATGTTTGGCATGGACCCATTGGGCCGAAGAACATCTATCGGTGCTGCATTGTCCTATGAATCTTTTTTTTTAAAAAAAGCTATTCACTGTGAGGGAATTGGCTGCTTTATTCTGCTGATAATGTTCAACTCCTGTTTAACCTGAAAGAACAGTTCTTGCAATTCCTTTATTTCCTCACAGTCCCTTTTTGGTTTACATTGAACAGGAAATATTTTCACTTGTTTAATTTTCTTCATTTAGGTGAAATTATCAGCTGCCTGGAGAACTTCCCAGTCAAATCGATTGATCTAGATGATCTTGTCGTCACCCTGGATATTTTTGTCTTGACTCTTCCTTTAGAGATTGAAATTATGCCCGTTGACATGAACCACCACAGGTAAGTTGAGAGGCAAGTAGTATTTTTACGACGTTTAATTGAAGAGTGCTCAGTGAAACGAGTTGGTGAGTTCTCTGAGTATTTGTGAGGACAGTTGTAATACCTGCTTAATATTCCAATTAAAGTGTTTGTTTGTAATTGTAAACAATGGTTTCTAGAGATCTTCCATCTCCATGGATTTGGCTATCACTAAACAAACAACAATCTCTTTGCCCCCTATCATCAGGCAGGTACCGTAGCATTAGGACAAACACTGTAAAGGTGGGAAACAGCTATTTTGCTCTTCTCTCTCTCCCCCCCCCCCCCCCCCACCATAAGACTACTGAACTCCCTGCCTGAACCCAGGTCTCAGCACGTCTGAAGCACCAGTAGTGTTATGCTGTTTACTTTTTAACTTGTATCGTATATGCACCTTATTATATGTTACTTGTGGCGATATTACTTTGTGCTATGTGTGTAAGTGTTGTGCACCTTGGTCTTGTTTAGCAATATATATGTGCGTGGTTGAATGAGGCCAAACTTGAACAATTGAATGAAAATTTAAAAATGCAGTTGCCAGAAACAAAAACAGAAAATGTGGGAAAACCAAATACTCAGCAGGTTAGGTTGCATCTGTGGCAAAAGAAACAGAGGTGACATTTCAGGTTGGAGAATGCTCTGATGAAGGGTCTTTAACATGAAATGTTTACTTAGCACTAATATGTTACCAACTATCGTTTGTGGGGTGGCATGGTAGCGGTTAGTGTAACGCTCTTACAGTACCAGCAACCTGGGTTCAATTCCAGCTGCTGCCAGGAGTTTATATGTTCTCCACAAGAGTCCTCCGGGCGCCCCACTTTTGGCCCATGTTCCAAAGACATGGCGGGCTAGTAGAGGACTTGGTCTCATGGCTGTGTTTGGGCAGTGCAGGCTCATTGGGCTGGAAGGGCCCGTTGCTGTACTGTATCTCTAGATAAGTAATTTAAAAAAAAGCCCTGAGCAAATATTCAGGGTGTTTTAGCACAGATTTCAACAAATTAGTATGCAATGGCAAGAGTGCCCTAAACAGTGAATATTCCCCAGAAGGTCTTTACGGTGACTATACCCAACTTTAATGCTCCTCAGCACATTGTGCCTTTGAACTTACCAGTTTGCAGCACTTGGTCAAAGACTTCTGGCCTCCCTGAAGATCCAACCAATCTACAAACCCCATTTCCAGAAAGGTTGGGATATTTTCCAAAATGCAATAAAAACAAAAATCTGTGATATGTTAATTCACATGAACCTTTATTTAACTGACGAAAGTAGAAAGAAAAGATTTTCAATAGTTTTACTGACCAACTTAATTGTATTTTGTAAACATACACAAATTTAGAATTTGATGGCTGCAACACACTCAACAAAAGTTGGGACAGAGGCATGTTTACCATTGTGTTACATCACCTTTCCTTTTAATAACACTTTTTAATCGTCTTGGAACTGAGGATACTAATTGTAGTAGATTTAGACTTCAGCTGCTCAACAGGCCGTGGTCTCTGTTGTCTGATTCTCCTCTTCATGATGCGCCATACATTTTCAATAGGAGATAGATCTGGACTGGCAGCAGGCCGGTCAAGCACACGCACTCTGTGTCTACAAAGCCACGCTGTTGTAGCCCATGCAGAATGTAGTCTGGCATTGTCCTGCTGAAATAAGCATGGACGTCCCGGGAAGAGACGTCGCCTTGATGGCAACATATGTCTCTCTCAAATCCTAATATACGCCTCAGAATCAATGGTACCTTCATATACATGCAACTCACCCATGCCGTGGGCACTGATGCACCCCCATACCATCACAGATGCTGGCTTTTGCACCTTTTGCTGATAACAATCTGGATGGTCGTTTTCATCTTTGGCACGGAGAACTCGACGCCCGTTTTTTCTGAAAACTAGTTGAAATATGGACTCATCTGACCACAGTACATGGCTCCACAGTCTTTCGGTCCATCTGAGATGAGCTCGGGCCCAGAGAACTCGCCGGCGTTTCTGCATAGAGTTGATGTATGGCTTTCTCCTTGCGTAGTACAGTTTCAAGTTGCATTTCTGGATGCAGCGACGGACTGTGTTGAGTGACAGTGGTTTTCCGAAGTACTCCCGAGCCTAGGTGGCTATAATTATCACAGTAGCATGACGGTTTCTTAGGCAGTGCCGCCTGGGGGCTCGAAGATTACGGGCATTCAACAGTGGTTTCCGACCTTGCCCTTTACGCACTGAGATGTCTCTGAATTCTCTGAATCTTTTCACAATATTATGTACTGTAGATGTTGAAAGACCTAAATTCTCTGCAATCTTGCACTGAGGAACGTTCCTTCTGAACTGACTAACAATTCTCTCACGAATTCTGGCACAAAGGGATGAGCCACGACCCATCCTTGCTTGCAAAGACTGAGCCTTTGATGGACGCTACTTTTATACCCAGTCATGATACCTCACCTGCTACCAATTAGCCTGCTTAATGTGGAGTCTTCAAAACCGGTGTTACTTGAATATTCTGTGCACTTTTCAATCTTATTTTAACTCTGTCCCAACTTTTGTTGAGTGTGTTGCAGCCATCAAATTCTAAATTTGTGTATATTTACAAAATACAGTTAAGTTGGTCAGTAAAACTATTGAAAAATCTTTTCTTTGTACTTTTGTCAGTTAAATAAAGGTTCACGTGAATTAACATATCACAGATTTTTGTTTTTATTGCATTTTGGAAAATATCCCAACTTTTCTGGAAATGGGGTTTGTATTTCCAGTCTGTTGCTGGTCCCTTTATAATGTGTATCTTGTTCAAGATTTCTTCAGATAGGAATTCATAGATAAGGTTCAGTAAATTTCTGAAAAAGACTTTTACTGTCTAACTTGTCATTTTAAAAAGTACTTCTGTGTAACATTTATTTTTTCAAATTTGCTATTACCTTTAATTTGTATATTTTAGCTAATATCTGTCTAAGCAGGAAAAAAAACTGAATTTCATAAGTTACATCTATTTCAAGGCCACTCTAACCAGAAGCTAACACAACTAATGTGCCGTCTGTGCAGATTGTGTTCTTGGGTGTGTTGAAATAAGTGGAAATCCATTTTTTAGCCAAACAAGACGTGGTTGAATATCGAGTTATTTGAGACATGAACAGATGTCTGTCTGCGATGTTCAATTTCAGGCTACATTGACTTCCTTGTACTTTCCCAAGGACAGCTGTGCTGTTGCAGATTAATTTGTGTATGTAATTCTTAGTAAATATATTCACTTTCCCTAGGTACACATCCGAAAGCAGCAGTTCCATGAACCGATCTCCAGGACAACCATCATCTTATCGATCTGATGAAGAGTTAATGCAAAACATAGATCGACTTGCCTCTACCACAGATGAGAGGTGCAGTCTTCTGAGAAATTAATTAAAATAAGTTAATCTAATGTATTTGCTGCTATTAAATGATCAGAGTTTACATTTATTTTAATTTTGAATGATCAAAAACAATTTCAAAAATAATTATATGTCTTAAATCAGTGTACTCAGAAACTAAACTAAACTGCAATATGAAACTTATTTATGAAAATCCTTTGCTTGTGTTGTATCCTGATCAGGCTGAAAGAATTTCAATTCAAATTACTGCAAATGCAGAAAGTCTGAAATAAAAATATGAAGTACTGTAAATACTTAACAGGTCAGGTGGCAGTTGCGGAGGTAATGATGAAAGGACCTGAAACATTAACTCTTTTTCCTTCCCCCATAGATGGTGCCTGACCAATTGAGTATTTTCAGCCATTTCTGTTTTTGGTTTGTGCTTCCAGGACAATAAGAAGCTTCATATAAATACACATTCTAAAAATATCAGTTCTTTCAGCAGCCAATCTTGACATTTAGTACTAG
This sequence comes from Mobula birostris, assembly GCF_030028105.1. Classification (NCBI taxonomy): domain Eukaryota; kingdom Metazoa; phylum Chordata; class Chondrichthyes; order Myliobatiformes; family Myliobatidae; genus Mobula; species Mobula birostris. Next base: position 29,523,047 of record NC_092381.1, read on the forward strand.
AATGTCGTTAGAATCTCCAATATTTCAAAGATTCAAAGTGCATTTATTATCAAAGCAAGGAATCTGAAAGAACCCAATTAAAAAAAAATAAGACCAACCCAAGTGCCCACAGAGACAGAGGGAAAAGAAATCAAAACAAATCATGCAAGCAATAGAAGCGAGCAACAACAGCATTCTGAACCAAACGGAGTCCGTAGATCCAAATCGTTGGAGCAGCCCAGAGTAGGCCCCAAAGCCTCAGTATTCGGTTCATCATATTTGCAGGGAAATTGCCACCTTATTTCATAAAACCATTTATTCAGCCTTCATTGCCTCTAAACCAAAACTATGAAGCTTTAAACTTAACTTGTTGGATTCCCAACCTTTGTTTTTTATTTCAAATTTTCATCATCTGCAGTTTTTGCTTTTTGAGACTCTGGACTTTTGAGTGCTTGAACAAGGGATCTTCACCTGCATTTAAAGGATTTATTTTAAAAATGATTTCTGCCCACAGAGAATAGACGCTACTTTATATTTATCTTATTTCTGAGCTTAGGAGAATTGTCTCTGTCTCTTTGTGCTGTATGTTGCTATATTTCAGGATTTCAGAGGCTTTATGTGATCCACTTTCCAAGCTGCCACCATTGCACAAACAAGCTGTCCTTGCTACAATGGATGAGGTAATGTCAAAGAATAGAGATCAATGAATTGGAAACAACATTTTTTTAGCATTTTTTAGAAGATAGAATGGCTACTTTAATTTCTTCTACTGCCACTCCATAGTCACTCACTGTTTGATTTCAAAGCAATGATTTTCAAATAAGGTAGCAAAACTTGCATGAAACATTCTCCATCCAGTTGCTTTAACTGTATGGTATTGATTGAAGGAGTTTTAGTGTTTTTCATCTTGTCTACGCAAACCAATATAAAAAGAAAAAAATACAGATGAACTAAAGAACAACAAGGATGTAAAGGAGACACAGATTATGCAGTTGCTGGAAATCTTGAGCAATACTCACAAAATACTGGAGGAACTTAGTGGGTCAGGCAGCATCTATTGAGGGAAATGAACAATCAATGTTTTGGGCTGAGACCCTTCAACAGGACTGGAAAGGAAGAGGCCGATTCTGCCCCCTGTCCTTTCCAACCCTGATGAAGGGTCGCAGCCCAAAGCATTCATAACCTTCCCTAGATGCTGCCCAATCTGCTGAGTTCCTTCAGCATTCTGTATGGGGCTCGTGGATGTGAAAGAGACAGTTTGTCCCACTGAGTCATAACCTCTGTTTATGCTTTAAAATAATATCTTCGCTTATTAATCCTGCCATTATGCATTTGTAACGATTAATACTTTCAATAGGGGGGAAATTCCCTAACCTCGCTTACAACACGCACAAAATGCTAAGGGAATTCAGCAGGTCTGGTAGCTTCTATGGGAAAAAAAGTACTGTCGATATTTTCGGCCGAAACCCTTCTGCAGGACAGACCTCACTAAACCACCTTACTTCACTTAAGCGAAATGGTAAATTGCATTGAGCTGAAGGAACTTCAAAGTGGGGTAGCTTAAGGCTTAGCTGAAGGATTTAACATTAGAACCATTTACATTAGAACAGGACAGATGGTTAAGGTGAAGGTTACATTACTGAACAACCCAGGTCTGCCCATTAAGCAAAATAATTTCTTAGCTTCAGGTTGACTTCATTTCCCGCTTTTTCCTATATCTGTTAATTTTATCTACTGAATAATCATAGATAATAGTGTTTTGAAAACAGTTATTGAATAAGAACCCATGGTCTTTGTAGATGGAAAATATCTCAGCCCTAAATGGCTGAACCTTTATCTTGAGGCTAGTGAAAACAGCTTTTCAACAAGCTTTCTTGCTATGCCTTGAAAAGAGTTCCATGATTCTCATTTTACTAAAAGTTAGAAAATTTTGGCAAAATATTATTGGCTAGCTTTCCATCATATTTTATCTTTTATCTCCTTATTATTTTTTTTTACTTTCCTTCTGTTGGTTTTTAAAACCTTCCCAATTCTCAAACTCCCACTAATTGTTGCTATATTTTATGCCCTCTCTTTTGCTTTTTTGGTGTCTTTAACTTCCTGTGTCAGCCATGGTTTTCTCATCCTCCCTTTAGAATGCTACTTAACCTTTGGGATGTGTCTTTTCTGCATCTTCTGAATTGCTCCCTGAAACTCCAGCCATTGCTATTCCTTGTCACCCTTGCTAGTGTCCCCTTCTAATCAACTTTGGCGAGCTCCTCTCTCGTGTCTCTGTAGTTCCCTTTGTTCCACTGTAATACTGATACATCTGATTTTATCTTTGCCCTTTTAAACTGCAGGGTGAATTCTAGCATATTCTGAAATCTGCTTCCTAAGGATTTCTTTACTTTAAACTCCCCAAACAGATCTGGTTCACCCAATCGAGGATTGCCTTTTCCCTACTGGGTTCAACCACAAGCTGCTCTAAAAAACCATCTTGTAGGTATTCTACAAATTCCCTCTCTTGGGATCCCAGCACCAACATTATTTTCCCAAACTACCTGCATATTGAAATCCCACATGACAATCATAACTTTGCCTTTTTGACATGCCTTTTCTGTCTCCCATTATCATGTGTTATCCCACCTCCTGGCTGCTGTTCAGAGGCCTTTATATAGCTCTCATCAGGCTCTTTTTAACCATGTAGTTACTTAACTCTATTAACAAGGATGTTATATCTTCCTATACTGTAAGGGTTTGATTCATTTCTATGGGTTTGATTCATTTTTTACCAACAGAGCCATCCCACCCCCACTGCCAACCTACATCCTTTCAATACAAGGTATATCTTTTAATGTTAAGTTCCCAAATACAATCTTCTTTCAGCCATGGCTCAGTGATGCCCGCAATGTCGTATCTGCCAATCTTTAACTGTGCTACAAGATCATCTACCTTATTCCATATACTACATGCATTCAAATATAACACTTTCAGTGTCATATTCTTCACCCTTTTTAATTTGTCCCCATGTTACACTTATCCCACTTTCTGCAATTTTGCCCTATCATCTGCCTGTTCTTCCTCACAGTGTCACCACACACACTTGTATACCAACTGCCCCATCCTAAGCCTTTTCACTAGTTCCCATCCACCTGCCAGATTAGTTTAACACTCCCCAACAGCTCAAGTAAACGTGCCTTGAAGGGATATTGGTTACTCTGAAGTTCAGGTGCAACCCATTCTTTTTGTGTAGGTTGTGCCTTCCTCAGAACAGATCTTAATGATTCCCCACAATTTCTAGTACATATTTTTTCTCTTCTGCTGTGAAGATGGAAATGAAATATTTGTTTGTTTATTCCTGCCATTTCATATTTCCCAATACAATTTTTCATAGGGAGCCAGGTTTACCCTGAAAGTTTTATTTTTATAATTATTAAGAAATGAAATCAGTTTTGCTGTATCCAGCCAGCTATTTTGAAGTATATATTTGTGAATTTTATGACTTCAGTTACGTATCAACTTCATTTTTTCATTAAAGTGTGACAGATTGCTTTCTGGCTTTATATTTATATAGTCTTGAGAGATAAAGTACATGGATTTCATAAAATTTGTTTATTGTTTTCTTACTTATTCTGAAATCCCATCTTCTCTTTAGATTCATTGGCTCCTGGAAGATGAAATAGTCTCAGCACTGCGCCACTCAACAAACATTACCTTAGCTATCCTACAGAAAGTGTCGGATCATGTGTCCAGGTCAAAGGGCAGGCCACGATGTCACAGTGAAGTTGTTCCTTTACAATTTGTTTTTGGTCCAGAGCAGTCGCTGGAGAAATTCAAAGAGGTGTGCAAAATTGTTAGGCTAAGATGCCAAGTAGTTTGTTGAATTTGAAGACAATTGACCGAAAGAAACCTAGTTCAAATATGACCAGTGTTCTACATACACACTGGCCAAAGAGTAAATTGAGTTACTGAGACACAGTTTACACATTTTCAGACAGCTTAGGGTTAGCAGAAATTTTAAAACCCATAAGTTAAAAAAAAATCTGGTTAATAATTAGCTGTTATACGCACACTCTTCCTCAGAATAGCTCTTGAAATCGCCCATGAGGAAAATTCTCTTGTATTAATAACAAACAGGCAGTTACAGTGTGATTAAGTCATACAGCACAGAAATGGATGTTTTGACCCATTAGGCTCATGCTGTCCATCAAATACTAAGTTTCACTAGTTCCATTTTGTTCTCCTCACATTCTCATCAAGTCCATTCCAGATTTCATTACTAACCTACATTGAAGTGACCAGTTAACCTACTTGCTATTCTGCACATCTTTGAGATATCTGAGTGAACTGGAACACCAGGAGGAAGCAGACTAGACATAGTAAGAATGTGATAGAGACAGCAAAAGATGTTCAGACTGATCTGGAGTTTGAAGCATTAACTCCAATAACTGGCCCACAGTGTCACCCCTTCTAATTGAAGTCTTCCTTGATGAAAACAAAATTCATACTAAAACACTGCCTGCATTTATTTTAATTTTCCTATGCAGAAATTCATCTTCCCCATTTTAAAAAAAAATCAACTACAAGTCTTTTACACAATCACAATGAAGTAAGCAGGAAGAAATCCTTGCTATTCCTGTCTTGTCAAGATCTATCCAGAGACTTGACTTCATTTCATCTTTCTTTCTTGATTTTTATTGACTACCATTCAATTATTTCTGTATTAATCTTATGTAATGCGATATTCTGTGCAATACACAGTAAAAGGACAGACAATTCCAATGCATGTGGACAAAACTTAATTAAAATAACAGTTTAAAAAAAAGTTAAAATTATTTTTTGTATTCAAAGCACAATTTATTGTAAATTTTCAGGATTAGAAGCAAGATAATATGAGTAAATAGCCTAATTATCGGACATGGTACGAGAGGAGATGAAAATAGGCAGACAGGACTTGATCATTTACCTTTATTATGCCTTTGTTTTAACAGTTCTATCTGTGTTTTCATTTTCAGGAATTTAAGCGCATGAATCTTTCAGGATACCTCCTCAATGAGGAAGCAAACAACTTTTACTATCTATCCGTGAGCCGCCTGCGTGCACAGAGGGTAGACATCAGGCGGAAACTTTCCCCAGAGCCCCAACAGCAAAGTCTAGAGAGTGAGTGCGCGGCTGTGACAATGACATGCGATGAGAGTACCGATGCCGAGGTAGCCTTGATCTGCCATCAACCCCAGGAAGGGTGGACTAAACAAATGGAAGTAGCCAGAGTGTCATCTGTGATTGAGGGAGAGAAGACTGAAGAGAAGTCACAGGTAATATTTGAGATGGTTTCCCTGGTTGAGAGTTTAGTTTATCAAAATAATGATCATCAATAATACTTTTCTGTATACTTGGTCACTGTAGAAGTGAACTAGCGATGAAGTTTTGTAGCTGCTGTAGTAATTACATTCATGCTTGATTAGATTTCAGATATAATTGTAATGTTTTGGGAATGAAATGAACAGCATGTTTCCATCTTTAAAAAAAAGTTCTTTATTTAAAGCTCATTTTCAATTTGCTTTCATAGTGCACAGTGTATAGTGGTGTCAGAGTTGTGTCTAAGGTGATAATGTATATTAGTGATAATCAGGGATTTGTGGCTGGTATGCAAGAATATTTCAAGACCACAACATAGAACAAATGAGTTGTCCTTCCGTATGTTTGAAATATTTCGGAATGGCAGCCCGACTACCCCAAGAACGTAGAATTTCGGTCAAGCAACATTGAAGAAAGTACTCTGCAGACCTAACGAGTAAACCAAGCTATTAGACAAGACCAACGTGGTCTGTAAAATCCAACATGGGGACTGCAGCAAATATTAACGTCGGCCAAACAGGGAGAAAACTATCCACAAGGATCCATGAACATCAACTGGCTGTTAAGCGGCATGATCAACTTTCCCTAGTCTCGACCCGTGAAGTTTGAGAGGGGCACACATTCAACTGGGCATCACTGAAAGTCATGGCAGTGTGCAAGAGAATTCCTAGAATCGTAGTTTTCCACAAACAATTCCATAAACAGACATGTAGACCTTGATCCCATTTATAATCCAATGTGGGCAAAATTCCAGACAATGCACAGAGTTCACCATGTAACCAATCAGTGATGAGACCCCCTTCCTACATCACAATTGTGTTTCACTAATGACAACCTATCAGCGGATTGATAAGTATATAAAGGCCAAGCATTCAGAGGACACACCACAAGTGAACAGCGCACTGAAGTTGCCCCCTTATATGGTAATGAAACGTTTGCAAATGGATTGCTAAGATCAGAGAACAATTCCATCTCAACCCAACCACAGAAGAATACAACACAGGAGCCGACCCTATGGCCTACTATATCTATGCTAAACACAAAGACAAGATAAACTAATCCCATATGACCAGAGATGGACGAATTCCTTCCATTCCTGTTTGTTCATATACCTGTCAGAATGCCTCTTAAATGCTGCTGTCAAATCTCTTCCCACCACCTCTCATGACAAGCATTTGATGCACCAACCACTCACTGTGTAAATAATACAAAACTTGCCTCATAAATGAACTTCCCCCTCTCACTTTTCAACTCCAGTACCTCCAGTATTTTATATTTCTACCCTGAGTAAAAGACTGATCATCCACCCTATCGATGCCTCTCATAATTTTATGTACTTGTATCAGGTCACCCTTCAACCTCCAGCGTTCCAGAGAAAACAATCCCAAGTTTGTTCAAGCTCTCCTTATAGATAATTTATTAATCCAAATAACATCCTGGTGAACCTCTTCTGCAGCCCCTCCAAAGATTTCACATTCTTGCTGCAATGTAATGACCAGAATAGCACACGTTATGCGACCTAACCAAAGTTTTTATACAACTACAGCTTGATGTGCCAGCTTTCATACTCTGTGTCCCAACTGGTGAAGGCAAATTTGCCATATGCCTTCTTTACCATCCTAACCACTTATTTTGCCACTTTCAGTGAGTTTTGGCCATCAGTGCTTCTGAGGGTTCTTGCCATTTATTCTATAATTTCATCTGATATTTGACCTCTCAAATTAAATTCTATCTACTATTTCTCTGACTATATTCCCAACTGATCTCTATTATGCTGAATCTTTGATAACTTTGCTCATTACCCACAACTCCAATTTTTGTGTTGTCTTCAAACTTGTCAATCAGTTCAACTATATTTTCATCAAAATCATTCATATTGCAAACAGTAAAGATACCAACACTATTTTGCAGTGATCAGTACTGAGATCTTTGTTGTTTGTGATATATTACACTCCACCAAGTCAACTCTCTGATTTCTTTGTCAAATTTAGTAAAAGTCCATCATCAATCTTTCTCACTGCCTTAAAAAAACTTGATCAAGTTCGTAATACATGACGTCCCTTGCACAAAGCTGTGCTGATTATCCTAGTAAGTCTATACTTTGCCAAATGGTAAATTTCAGCAGTTTTTTTTCTGGAGTGAGTAGGCAAAATTTGGGAAAAGGGTTATGGTTTTAGCCAGTATGAGTTTACTATAAACTTTCAAAATGGTTATGGATGAGTAGCAGATGTTATCCAAATTCCCCTTTGTTTGGTATATTGAAATAAGAAATCTCATGGTCATTAACATAAGAAAGTCTGCAGATGCTGGAAATCCAAAGCAACACACACAAAATCCTAGATGAACTCAGCAGGTCAGGCAGCATCTATGGAAATCAATAGATAGTTGACGTTTTGGGCTAAGACCTTTCTTCAGGACTGTGAAGGAGGGGGGATGATGCCTAGATAAAAAGGTGGGGGGAAGGGAAAGAGGCTAGCTGGGAAGTGACAGGTGAAGCCAAGTGATCTCACGATCATTGTTCTTCTGGGACTCACTTTGGCTGTCACTGAGAGTTGGGGAGGAACTTTCTGGATTCCTTATCCCTAAAATGGCCGGGAATACTTCCGTTCCCTCCATATTTTTGATTGTTCTAGCATATTTAGATGGCTGCTGCTGGGTAAAAGGTTTTATGATGTGTAGTTGAACCATAACTGTACAGGGCAAGTTTGATGGGCGTGATGATCCTTTCAATTCTGTCAGTTTCAGTTGCTAATGAGTGGTACATTGGATTAATCATGGTTCTTGCCGTGTGGTCTCTTTTACAGATCTTAGTAGAGGAAAGCAAACCAATAGCTGAGAGAACAGTGATACCAACAGCAACTGACGGAGCATGTCTCGCATCATCTGAACTACCAGAGGAAAACATGGATGGAAAAGCCTGTTTCTCTGTCACACAACCTGACCAACAGGATCAAGCATTTACAGCAATCAAACCTGAGGGAATCCTCAGCAGCATGCCCCTCCTACAGTCAAGCCCAGTGCCTGAGAAAATTCATGTCTCAAATCCACCTTCGCAGGCGTCTTCTGCTGTGAATCTCGCTGAGTCTGTGCAGTCCATAATACCTGGTAATGCAGGTATGTCATTCTTTTCACCTAGCTCATTGGGTAAACTTGGTAGGCATAATATAAGAATGTTAAGTTGCAATGGAGGCTGTTACAGATTGAGTTGACTTACCCTCAGTCAACGAGATGAACACCTAGATTTGGCATTAGTCTTTTATTGTCACATGTACCAAGATATAGTGAAAATCTTGTCTTGCATACTATTACACAGTGCAATATAAAGTACTACAGCTGCAAAGAAAGTGCAGTGCAGGTAAATAATAGAGAGTAAGATCATAACAAGGTAGAATGTGAAGTCAAGAGATAATTTTATTGTACTAGGGAACTACTTAATAGTCTTACAATAACAGGGTAGAATCTGTCTTTAAGCCTGGTGTCACGTGCTTGCAGGCTTTTGTATCTTCTGCCCAATGAAAGAGGAGAAAAGAGAATGATCAGGATGTGTGGGGGTCTTTGATTATGCTAGCTGCTTCACTAAGGTAGTGAGAAGTAGACAGAGTCCACGGAGGGGAGACTGGTTTCTGTGAAGTGTTAGGCTGTGTTGCAGCTGTCTGCTGTACCAAGCCATTATGCGTCCAGAAAGGTGCATTGATAAAAATCGGCAAGGGTTGACAGGGAGATGCCACATTTCATTCTGAGGAAGTTGATGAGGTCTCTTGACGGAGGGATCTATTGAGGAAAAGGCTTGTTATTAGTGACACATGGAAGAGGAAGCTTGAATGTCTCATCATGAGCATCATTATGTACTGTCTCGTATGACATGGGCAATCATAGTCCATGATTGTTCTTGGCAAAGTTTTCTACAGAAGTGGTTTGCCATTGCCTTCTTCTGGGCAGTATCTTTACAAGATAGATTACCCCAGCCATTATCAATGCTCTTCAGAGATCGTCTGCCTGGCCTCAGTGGTCACATAACCAGGACTTGCAATATGCACTAGCTGTTCGTACAATTATCCACCATCTGCTTCCATGGCTTCAAGTGACCATGATCTGGGGGTCTAAGCAGGTGCTACACCTTACCCAAGGGTGGCCTTCAGGTTAAGGGAGGGAAGGAGTGCCTTACACCTCCTTTGGTTCAGAGGTATCTCCACCCCGCCACCCACTGAGTGTCTGTATTTCCATTATCAGTCGACCTGAGCTTGTATTCTGGAGCATAGGAGGTGAGGGTGAACTTATGGAGGTATATAAAACAATGAGTGGCTCAGTTTTTTTCCAGGGTAGGGGAATCTAAAATGAGAGGGCATAGATTTAAGATGAGAAAAAAAGATTTAAAGAGCAGCTGAGGGACAAATTTTCCACAGAGGGTGGTAGGTCTATAGAAGAAGCTGCCAGTGGAAGTGGTAGAGGTGGGTATAATTACAGCATGTAACAGGGATACAGCTACATGGATAGGAAAGATTAAAGGGATCGGGACAAACGCAGGCAAATGTGACCAGCTCAGGTAGATATCTTGGTCAGTGTGGATCAATGTAGCCTAAGGGCTTGTTTCTGTGCTCTATAACTCTTAACTCTGTTATCTGTGAGTTTTATGGGTTTTTGTCACAAAAACACTTAAGCACATTTTCATTGATTTTCCATTGGCTCTTGAGTATTTAAGTAGTAGATATCCATTATCTGGCAAAATTAAGTAACGATGTTGTGCAAGGCTTTGAAGGTGGGAACTCAGGAGGCAGCATTTATTTTAATGTAACTCTCACTTCGGCCAGCAGCTTAATATAGGGGATGATAGACCCCCGGCCTGGCCAAACTTAAGAAATCTCATTTGGGTGGATGCTGTGCGATGTGTCCCTTGTTATAAATCAGTATATAATGTGCGATTAAACGATTGAGCTTTATAATTCTTAATTTGACTATATGGTTAGTAAAGAAAACAACAAAAGAAAAGGGCCCATTCTCATGAAACAGTCTAATGCATAATGATAAGCTCACTGATAAGCCGTTCGTCCACCATCGACCTCCTCCGATCGTCGCTGACCTTCGGACCCTCGCTCCAAGTCCACTCAGTCAGGTGGTCTACCAAGTCTCTCCATTCACGTCTTCTCTCCTCATCTCTCCCCGACAAAAGACCACAAATTCCCAGCTCCCAGACACACAAGAAAGAACAACATCCTGCTCATTGGCTAACATGCCCCATTATCTCTAGTCATAACCCAAACATTGCTGCTACAGAGAAACTGTTACCTTAACAGTGGAACATTACAGAGAAGCCATTACATTAGCAGTGAAACTTTACAGTGTGTTACATTAAAATGACTTTTTTTTTTCTTAAGATGGAGAAATGTGTTTGCTGGACATGTACAGTTGCATGCAAGAGTTTGGGCACCCCTGGTCAAAATTTCTGTTACAGTTAATAGCTAAGCGAGTAAAAGATGAACTGATTTCCAAAAGGCATAAAGTTGAAGATGACACATTTCTTGAATATCTTAAGCAAGATTACTTTTTTATTTCCATCTTTTACAGTTTCAAAATAACAAAAAAGGAAAAGGGCCTGAAGCAAAAGTTTGGGCACCCTGCATGGTCAGTACTTAGTAACACCCCCTTTGGCAAGTATCACAGCTTATAAATGCTCTCTGTAGCCAGCTAAGAGTCTTTCAATTCTTGTTTGGGGGATTTTCGCCCATTCTTCCTTGCAAAAGTCTTCTAGTTCTGCGAGATTCTTGGGCTGTTTTGCATGCACTGCTCTTCTGAGGTCTATCCACAGATTTTTGATGATGTTTAGGTCGGGAGACTGTGAGGGCCATGGCAAAACCTTCAGCTTGCGCCTCTTGAGGTAGTCCATTGTGGACTTTAAGGTGGGTTTAGGATCATTATCCTGCTGTAGAAGCCATCCTCTTTTCTTTTTTTTTAATTTTATTTTTATTTGGATAAGGAATTCACAAATATCATGTACTTTTTTCACACATATAACCTTTTCCATTTTTTTATATGTATAAAACTACAATTATTTATACATTCTTAAGTACACATTGAGATGATATAAAAGGAAAATAAACATTTAAATAGATAATTATGTACTGTGGTAAATCTAACCTATTAGGCTAAGTAATGGAACTAGTTGTTAAGAAAAATGGTAATAATAGTTTCCATATAACCCTTCTGGACCATTTCCACTGGTCCAAAATGTTGTATATAAGCCTATGTATCAACCATTGTAGGTGTTTATATCCTAATTTGTTCATGCTTGCTCCTGCCCGCAGACATAATTATCCAATCCCTATGTACTTATTTACTTAATTTTTTCATTTTTTTATCCCTTTCCCAAATCTTTCCCTTTACTTGTGTTAATTCTCTATTTTCCAAAAAAAAACAAAAAAAAAACAAACATTTAGACTAGGGGTGCTTACATTAGCAATATTACTGTGTTGATGAGAAGAGCAGTATAAATCATTAGGAGAGTCATCTAAAGTCTGCTCGCATTGGGGTTATATATTCAATCCATTTATTCCAGATTTGATAAAATTTTTCTTTTTGAGTTCTCAGGGAGTAAGTCAACTTTTCCATTTTAAATATTTCCAAGATAATTTCGTACCAATCTTCTAATGTAGGTGGTCTTGGATTTAGCCATTTTCTAGTGATTGATTTCTTACTTGCTGCTAAGAGGGCCTGCAGTAACTTTATATCTTCCTTCTGTTCAAGAAACAATACATGCCCCAAATAGAGCGTCTCAAAGTTCAGAGGTATCTGGGACCTAAGTACCTTAACTAATGTTCTATGAATTCCTTCCCAAAATAGACTTAATTTAGGGCAATCCCAAAAAATATGAAAATGATTTGCCTCCTTGGAGCCGCACCTTCTCCAACACATCACATTTGTATCTTTATATTTTTCCTGATATGGGGTCTTGAAGTATCTTATAATGTTTTTCCAACAATGTTCTCTCCAAGTCAAAGAATTAGTCGAGGACCATTGAAAGCTGCAGATTTTCTCCCAAGCCTCCTCTGAAAGTACCAACCCCGCTTCTTTCTCCCACTTCTCTTTAATATACAGTGTATTTACATTTTTAGCATGGGAGAGTGCATTATATAATCGAGAAACTGATTTACTAGGTATTGAACTGCAAGCCGAATTCAGAATCTTGAAATATTCTAATTCTACTGTTGATAGGTCTGTATATCTACAACTCTGGTTAACACAGTTTCGTACTTGCAGGATTTGGAAACTTTGTAATACTCTTTTATCTATAAATGAAAGGTAGGTTGTAAGACCTTTCTTTATCCATAGCTCAAATCTTTTATCTCCTCTGTTGGGAAGGAATTCGGTATCATATGCACACCATCTAAAGAGTTTTAACATGTTATTAATTCCACATGAATTAACCACCTTCTGCCATACTTTTAATGTAAGATTTATCCAAGCGTTTTTAAATTTTTCCAACTGGGCCATCAATCCTTTGTGAGCTATTGAGGCCTGAAGAGGAAAACTGTCAACTAATCCAAATTCTATTTCCTTCCACCTAGCCTTATATTCCCTATTACACCAATATAACAGAGGGGTTATCTGTGAGGTATAAAAATAATTTCTCAGGCAAGGAAGAACCATACCTCCTCCTTCCTTCCCTAACTGTAAGGTGTTATATTGAATTCTAGGTTTCTTTCCTTGCCAAATGAAGCAGGAAATCCATTTGTCCCATTCCCTGAATTGATTATCATCCACCTCCACCGGTAAAGTACGGAAAAGATACAATAACCGAGGAAGAATATTCATTTTTATAGTATTTTTCCTTGAATTTAAACTTAAAAAGGGGATAAGATTCCATCTATGCATGTCTGCTTTTATCTCTGAGATTAATGGCCCATAATTTACCTGTGACAGTGTTGAAAGATCCTTCAGTAGGGTTATTCCTAAATATTTTAATGATTTAGCTTCCCACTTAAGATCATATGTATCCTGCAATTTTTTGGATGGTGTATAATTTAGGGACATAACCTGCGTTTTCTTTACATTTATTTTATAACTTGATATTTTCCCAAAGTCATCCAACACTGTAAACAATCCCATAAATGATTTTTCTGGTTCACTCAGATAGACCAAAACATCATCTGCGAATAACGCCACTTTCTGTTCAATCCCTGCCACCTTGATACCTTTTACGATTTCACTCTGTCTTATTAGTTGGGCAAGCGGTTCAATATATAGCGCAAAAAGGAGAGGAGAAATTGGGCATCCCTGTCTAGTGCCTCTCTCTAAGATGAAGGAGTCAGAGAGGTCCCCATTTATCTTAATTCGGGCTGTAGGGCTGTCATATAGAGTCTGAATTACTTTAATAAACTTTTCTTGAAAGCCGAATCTTCCTAACACTCTGTATAGGAATGCCCAACTAACCGAATCAAAAGCTTTCTCAGCGTCCAATCCTACTACCATTGTCTCTGTCTCGTTCTTATTAACCTGTTCTAATATGTGCAGAGTTCTCCTTATGTTGTCCTGTGTTTGTCTTTGTTGAATAAATCCAGTCTGGTCTAAATGGATTAGGCCAGGTAAAAGCTTTTCCAATCTGCGCGCTAATATAGATGTAAATAGTTTGTAATCTAAAATTAAGAACACTAATTGGCCGATAATTGCCACATTCTAGTTTATCTTTACCCTCTTTAGGAATAGCTGAAATAATCGCCTCTCTCCAGGAAGGTGGAGTTTCTCCTCTCTGCAAGATCCAATTAAAGGTGTTAAGTAGTAATGGGGCTAACTGTGTCTTCAGGGACTTGTACCACTCTGAGGTAAACCCATCAGAACCCGGGGACTTTCCAGCCTTTAACCTAGAGATGGCCACGTTCAGTTCTTTGACAGTTACTGGTTCTAATAAACTTTCATTTTGTAAATCTGTAAGTTTAGGTAGATCTAAAAAATTCAATACACTGTCTATATAGGGCTCATTGGGGGCCCGGGGTTGGGAGTACAGCTCTCGATAATATGTTTCAAAACTCTCTTGAATTTTCCCTATTGTACTCTCCACAAGCTTTGTCTTTGGATTCTTTATTTTATGAATTGTATTGTCTGCTTGTTGTTTTCGTAATTTATATGCTAATAATCTAGCTGATTTACCTCCTACTTCATAATTCTTTTGTCTCAGGTAAAGAAAATTTCTTTGAGTTTCCAACATATAAATATCGTCAATTTCACTTTGCAATTTCCTAATTTCCTGTTTTCGATTTGAATTACTTTTGTTGCTATCTACAACTTGAAGTTGTTTTAATTTTCCTTGAAGGTCTGCTAATTTTTGTGCATTGATTTTTTTCATGTGAGTGGTAATGGAAATAATTTTCCCTCTCAGTACAGCTTTCAATGTATCCCATAAGATCACTGGTGATGTTTCTCCCGTGTCATTAAGGTCTAGATATTCTTTGATTTCTCCCCTTAATCTCTCCATTACTTTCGGGTTATTGAGTATATGTGAGTTTAGCCTCCATAGTGTTTTCCTCATTTTCCTTTCCAGGATTAGAGACATAGAGACTGGGCTATGATCCGACAGATCAATTGTTGCAATATTACAGTTTTTTATCCTGAGTCTATCTGTATTAAAGATAAAGAAATAGTCTATCCTTGAATAGGCTGAATGAGGGAAAGAGTAATATGTATAATCTTTACTAGTAGGGTGTAATTCCCTCCAGACATCTATAATTCCCAACTCCTCCATCAATGAATTCACTTTCCGAGTCAGAGGTTTATTCTGAGTAACTATTCTTGAAGAATCTAATATAGGATTTAATCTAATATTAAAATCCCCTCCACAAATTACTACCCTTTGAGAACTGACCATTAGGTCAAAAATGTGTCTATAAAATGACCATTCACAACCTGGAGGAGCATAAACATTCAGCAATGTTATTTCTGTACCTTCTATTCTTCCTGTGATTTTTACGAACTGTCCTTCTTTGTCTCTGGTCTCTGAAATATGTTCATAATTAAGAGTACTTGATATTAAAGTAGCTACCCCTCTTTTGTGACTCAATTTATATGATGAATAAAATACATGCTTAAAGCCCATTCTTTTTAATTTTCCATGTTCAGATTGGCTCATATGTGTTTCCTGGAGGAAAGCTATTTGTGCCCTCTCTTTTTTCAATTTAGACATAATCTTATTTCTTTTAATTGGATTCAAAACCCCATTAACATT
Source organism: Mobula birostris (assembly GCF_030028105.1). Classification (NCBI taxonomy): domain Eukaryota; kingdom Metazoa; phylum Chordata; class Chondrichthyes; order Myliobatiformes; family Myliobatidae; genus Mobula; species Mobula birostris. The sequence goes on from NC_092381.1 coordinate 29,538,573, forward strand.
ATAGGAAATTATTTTTACCAATTCAGTTTGCATTTTTCTCTAGTAGAAAAAAAAACACTCTCCTTTTCTAACTAAACAGTAAGCAATCCCTTCTCAACAGTAAACCAAGACATATAACCACACCCTAGACATTTTTGAACGTGCAACATTTGAAAATTTTTCCCGACTTCCCACAGTGAGGCCTGAGCACCGACCCGCCTCAGTTCAGAGGGATAACCTCTATCTTCACCCTGTGTTAGAGGGCCCTCAGCAGTTTGAATAATCATAGAGAATTTTCTCCTATTTATGTCTCGACCATATTGCTATCATTCAAGTTATTCCGTCTAGTTTATTTTCAGTTACCAGTTTTCATTTTACCTTTAAGTCCGAGTTACTCTTTTCAGTCATTTCTCTTAATTAATCTGTGTTCTCTGTACATTCGCGTATGAATATTTGCAGCTTTTCCTTGTAGTTTGACACTCTGGTTCGTGTGGAGCGTCCTCACCCCACTAACTGCCACGACTTCTGCCGAATCCTCTCCAGTAGCGACTCCGGTTGGGTGATAACTTTAATAGGTAGTCCCCGGTCCGCCAGGTCCAATGTTGCCTCCTCCACCGTAGCGTAAGTTTTTTGTCCCTTCGTCGTAAAAGACTCTCAGCCGAGCTGGATACAGGGTCTGGAATCTGATGTTGTTTTCCTTCAGGACTCTCCGTGTTTCCATATATTCCTTCCGTCTGGCAAGAATCCCCGGTGCATAGTCGTGGTCTAAACTGATTTTACAGTTGTTCCACATGAAACCTTTCTTTTGCCATGCCCTTTTAAGCACCTCTTCCTTCGTTCTGTAACTGAGAAATCTGACCAGAATCGATCTGGGCTGGGCACCTGCTGGAGGCTGTGGTGCCAACGCGCGTTGAGCTCTTTCTATCTGTAGGTCTTTTGCGGCCGGTATATCAAGGTTCTCTCTAAGTAGCTTCTCCACGAAGGGAATCATCAATCCGGGTTTACCTTCAGTTCCTTTGAGAACTCCGTAAATCCTCACATTTTCCTTTCTCGAGCGGCCTTCTTGATCTATTAGTTTCCATTGGAGCTGGTCTTGCAGCTTCAGCATTTCTGCTATCACCTCCTCTGCGTTTTGTAGCTTCTCTTCAATTCCAACAATCCTTGCTTCAGCTTCATCTATCCGCGAGTTAGTTTTTACTATTTCTCCTTTAATATCTTCCAGCTGTTTGCTGTTATCTTGTCGGAACTCGCGAATCTCTCCGAGAATCAAGGACAGAGTCACCGATTCCCCCTCATTATCTCCGTCCTGGCTTGCCGTGGGGGAGCTAGGCCCGTCGCCTTGCTGCGTCTCTTTATGTTTATCAGCCTTCGGAGCGGACTTTTTAGTCTTGTTCTTAGACATCATCCTTGCCCCTTTTATTAATATAGTTATGCAATATTAAGTATTTGTCTAAATTCGATTATGGGGCAGTTTACCTTCTTTTTTGTGGAGAGACCTTTTCCTTACGCCGCCATTCCCTTGATGACCCGGAAGTCCCCCCCGCCATCCTCTTTTCATCTTCAGCTTTTTTACAGACGGTGTGATGTTTGCTTCCAGAATTTGCTGGTATTTAATTGAATTCATTCTTCCCTCTACCAGTGAAATGTTCCCTGTGCCACTGGCTGCAACACAAGCCCAAAGCATGATCGATCCACCCCTGTGCTTAACAGTTGGAGAGGTGTTCTTTTCATGAAATTCTGCACCCTTTTTTCTCCAAACATACCTTTGTTCATTGTGGCCAAAAAGTTCTATTTTAACTTCATCAGTCCACAGGACTTGTTTCCAAAATGCATCAGGCTTGCTTAGATGTTCCTTTGCAAAGTTCTGATGCTGAATTTTGTGGTGAGGACTCAGGAAAGGTTTTCTTCTGATGATTCTTCCATGAAGGTCATATTTGTGCAGGTGTTACTGCACAGTAGAACAGTGCACCACCACTCCAGAGTCTGCTAAATCTTCCTGAAAGTCTTTTGCAGTCAAATGGGGTTTTGATTTGCTTTTCTAGCAATCCTATGAGCAGTCCTCTCAGAAAGTTTTCTTGGTCTTCCAGATCTCAACTTGACCTCCACCGTTCCTGTTAACTGCCATTGCTTAATTACATTACGAACTGAGGAAACGGTTACCTGAAAATGCTTTACTATCTTCTTATAGCCTTCTCCTGCTTTGTGGGCATCATTTATTTTAATTTTCAGAGTGCTAGGCAGCTGCTTAGAAGTGCCCATGGCTGCTGATTGTTGGGATAAGGTTTGAGGAGTCAGGGTATTTATAAAGCTTTGAAATTTGCATCACCTGGCCTTTCCTAACAATGACTGTGAACAAGCCATAGCCTTAACAAGCTAATTAAGGTATGAGACCTTGGTAAAAGTTATCTGAGAGTTCAAATCTCTTGGGGTGCCCAAACTTTTCCATGGTGCTCCTTTCATTTTTTTCACTCTAAAATTGTACAAAACAAAAATAATACACTAATTTTGCTTAAAATGTTGAAGAGAATGTTTCATCTTTAACTTTATGACTTTTGGAGATCAGTTCATCTTCTACTCAACTATTCACAGTAACAGAAATTTTACTGTGAATTTCTGTGAATTTCACGGTGCCCAAACATTTGCATGCCACTGTACCTTGGTTAAGTAATATATAAACAATTTTTTCATAATCCAGCGTTGTATCAGATAAATGTCATGTACTAATTTTCAGGATATGCTGCAGTCCCTTTTATTCTAGTGGATAATTGCTAATTCTTGTATGGTTGATATTATTGTTCTCCATCCCCAGCTAGCAAGAGCGGTCTGTCACTTGAACTTCTGCTCTTTGCTGAGAGAGTTTTGGGAATTTGTGAGCAATTATATTTATGAACTGTCAGCCAGAGGCAAACATGATGTGGAATTATTATTTATTTTTCTCCTTCTCTGACTTCTGCTCTTCCATATTTTGTTTACTTTTCCCTTTATAGAATCCTTGACCCTGTCTTTTATCTCTACTCATAGGTTATTGCAAGCACAGACCAAGCAGAGTACAGAGTGTGGTCTCCAGTCAGGGCAGCTTGGATTCAGATCTTTTAGGTGAGAAACATTTTTCTGACACCCTTTCTTTTAAACCACAAATATTTTGTTTCATTACAGCCTGCGTGTAGTGGAAGATGACGGTAAATATTGATGCTATTACAGACAGTGGTACTTCTTATTAACTTGCTTTATGTCCAACTTAGGATAATGGATTGATGGATTGATAAATTGGTTTGTTATTGTCACATGTACTGGGGTTCAGGGGGAAAAACTTGTCTTGACTACCATTTATACAGATCAATTCATTACAGCTGTACATTGAGGAAGTGTGAGGTATAACAGAGTACAGAATGAAGTGGTACAGTTACAGAGGAAGTGCAGTGCAGGGAGACAGTAAGATGCAAGGTCACAACGAGTCAGATTGTGGGGTTGAGAGTACATCTAATATTAGGGAGCCATTCAGTAATCATATAACAGCAGGACAGAAACTGTCCTTGAGCCTGGTGTCAGGTGCTTTCAGTCTTTTGTATCTTTTGCCTGACAGGAGAGAGGAGAGAAGAGAATGTCCGGGGGTGGGTGGGCTCTTTGATTATGGTGGCTGCTTCACTGAGGCAGTGAGAAGTATAGACAAGAGTCCATGGAGGGGAGGCTGGTTTCTGTGGGCCGAAATCATAGGCAGAGTACCAAGCCATGATGCAATCGAATAGGATGCTCTCTATAGTGCATCAATTAAAAATTGGTAAGGGTAAATGGGGACATGTCAAATTTCTTTAGACACTTGAAAAAATAGAGCTCTTGATGAGCTTTCTAGGCTGTGGCATCAATGTGGTTGGATCAGAACAGGCTGCTGGTGATGGTTATTTCAAGAAACTTGAAGCTCTCAACATCAGTACTGTTGATTTAAGGAGGAGCATGCACACCTCCCTACTCCTGAAGTCAATGAGTAGCTCTTTTGTGTTGCTAACGTCGAGGGAAATGTTTAGGTCATGACATCATACCACTAGGCTTTCTGTCTCCGTCCTATGCTCTAATAAATCATTGTTTGAGATCTAGTCCGCTGTGGTGGTATCATCTGTATCTTGTAAATGGAGCTGGAGCAGATTTGGCCAGGCAGTCATGAGTGTACTGATTGCAGTCTCTTGGTCATGAAGTCAATGATCCATTTGCAATTGGAGGTATTGAGTCCCAGGAGTTAAGAGGTGAGTTTGCTTGGAATTACAGTATTGAAGGTGGAGTTGTAATCAGTAAAAAGTAATCAGTGTCCACATGCTCTAGAACTGGCCGTAGAGTGAGGGAGATGGCATCTGCCATAGACCTGTTTTGGCAATAGGTTGAATTACAAAGTTGTCTGGAAGGGTGGAGTTTATATATGGCACATCTAGCCTCTTGAAACACTTCAGAATGGTAGATGTCAGAGACACTGGTTGGTAGTCATTAAAGTCAAAGTCAGATTTCTTATCAAAATAGCTATATCAAAACACATTGAAAATGTTGCAGGAATTCAGCAGGTCAGGTAGCATCTATGGAAGGGTAATAAAGTCAACATTTCAAACCGATGTGTGAGATATTAATTCATTCTGAATCTATATCCTGCCTGCAGAGAATTCAGGCATGCAGTTTTTCTCTATGTATGTTTTATTGTATAATCAGCACAGACGATGGCCCTTTCTGTCTTCTGTCTTTTCTGTTGAATGGATCCTATGACCAATTTGAGCTTCAGATGAGTTCTCCAATTTAGGCCCAAATTAGGAATTAGTCTTGTGTCCATTTTGCTTTCTCTGGTCCATTGAACATTATCCTGTTCATCCAGGTTTCTGGAGAATGGACTTCCCTTGATTTCTAGTTTGTATGGTTAGTCTCTATACTTTACTGACGTAGAGGTTATTAGATAACGATACTCTATTTATCCATTTAATCAGTGATGTCCGTTCCTATGGTCATGGCGGTTAAGTCAGTTTTATGGGCCCTTACAGGTTATGATGGCGGTAGCAGTGACTCTGAGTGTGAAGGTGCCATGATGAATGAACAGGAACCCAGATGCCCACTGATGCCTGATTTTTGGCTGATCATCCAAATTCATCAAGATAGAGTTGAAGTTTACTCTCATACACGGTGAGAATAAGATGCTATTTCAATAATGGGGTATTCCTCCTCAATGTCTAGGTGATTGAAAAGTTCTGGAAAAATTTGTATCTTAATCTCTAAGGAAATAATGTCTGTTGATACCTTGTGTAGCCTGTCTATTAAGGAAGTTAAGTGATTCATCGTTATGTCATTTATTTTCCAACATTTGAGCTCAACAAATTTGAAAATTTCAAATACATTATCATTTGTTAATTACATTTAATTTCAAGCTTTTAATTAATTTGTTATCCCACCTCCTTTCTGATTTTTTTTGAATGAAAATGTGCTAACTCTGCAAAGTAAAAAAAAAATTGATATATTTTTCTAGAAATCTTATTGGGATGAAGGATGAATCTACAACTGAAAAAGAGGAAGAACTTGAGTATTTGCACTTGCATCGAACGGTAGTTAAAAAAATTGGCGAGATTTGTCGTGTCGTCAATCAGGTAATGAATGTGAGGTAGAAAATTGTTTTGCACTTTCAAAATCAAAGTTACCTTTATTATATGCACAAGTACTTGCGTGTACTTGCAATGAAAAACTTACTTGTAGCAGCACTGCACGCACACAGCATTATATAAACAATATTCACAAGAAAAAACGTGATAAAGAAGTCTCTTGTACTGCAAGGTGATCAACGTAGTTGTAGTGATACTAAACTCTAGTGATTAGGGTTATGCTGGTAGATCCAAGAACTGAATAGTTGAAGGGAAGTAACTGTAATTGAACCTGGTGATGTGGGACCTCAGGCTTCTGCATCTCCTGTTCAACAGTAGCTGCAAGAAAATAACATGGCTTGGACTGGTGAGATCTTTGATAACGTTTTCTGGAGGTAGCACCTGCTGTAGATAATACCAGTAGTGTAGAGGGATATGACCATGATGTACTAAGCGGAATCCATTACTCCCTGCAACTTCTTGTGTTCCTGTGCATTTGATTTGTCATAGTAGACCACAATGTAAACAGCGATTCCCTTGGTGATAACAGGAATCAACCTGTGTGTCAGTCATTCAAAGGAACCATATCTGAGAAATGACCAGCCAAGCTGTGTTGCCTTAGGCACTGTAGGAAAAGATTTAATAAGCTAATTGTGTATGAAGTGTGAGTTCATTTGTTAATTCACCTTGTTTCCCCATGTTTGAAGCAACTTTCCCACTGCCTTGCCAAACTGAATCCCATCATATAGCTGCTCACAGTCATTCAACAATCAGCAATCCTCATCCTTTTCCTGCACTCTTGTTTATACCTCTCCATTTATTCATCCACTGTCTGTACTTACTCCAGCACTGCAGCAGTGCGATTCATATATCCCGTGGTTACAAGTTTATGCACCATATTGAATGGTGAATATTTAACTTTTTACTTGAACGTGTGACTGTTCTGTCTTCACTTGAGAGAGAAGAGAATGCAATTCAGAGCAGAAGGTTGAAGCTGGAAGTAGATCCTATAAACAGACTAGCACGAAGGTGAAGAGGACTTGGCTTGCATGAAGGAAAGCAAGATTTCTTTTAACAAAATAGTATTTACGCTGAAGAGATTGTGACCACAATTTCAGAATGCCTTTGGAAGCACAGAATCAAATATCGCTATGATGATTGTATGTTTTAGTATCAATTGTTCGGTGACAATAAAGTATAAGTATAAAGATATAACATCGGGACATCTGGAGAACAGAGTTATACAGAATGATGCAGAGGAAAAATTTGCATAAAAACTGACATGGAGAAACTGAGGTGGGGATATTTAACAATATAGAAAAGAGTTGCATTTGCACATTACATTTCATAAACAGTGTCAAATCATTCGGTATGTAGTCAGTTCGGGAGATCAGCCCTGGCAAGAGATACATTTATCATTCTTCTTATGCATTTTTATACGACTCTCAGGATGTCTCTACCAGTGTACTGGTTGTAATTGAAAGCAAAAGTAATGGAAGAGACTGTGACTTTCCCAGCCAATGACATTAATTAAGTCCGTCTGCCAGGTACATTAGACTGCAGGCTTTCTTCCAGTAGTTTGCTGATGTCTGTTGCATTTAGATGTGAAAAGAGCCTGCAAGAGTACCACCTAGAAATCTATCATCAGTCCACTTCCTGTGATTGCAATCTTTCATTACCCATCTTCCACCTTTGCACTTTGTCAGTGCTGCAACAATCTTCCTCTTCTGGCTTGCTGTTGTTCTTTCAACTTGAAAATGCTCTTGCAGCACAAGACCTCTCCCTTGGATAGTGCACTAGCAGCATCAGTAATCAATAAGCTTCATATTTGGATGGAACAATCACCAATAACAGTACACATCTAAACTGCAGCTTAACTGATCAGACAAATGAAAACAAAGTTGAAGTCCTATAAACCCGAAGAGTGACATAAAATTTAGATAATGTTTAATTTTAAAGCATGTCATTCAGGAGGTTAATTGCTGTGATGACTACTTGGCTGCCTACAGTAATTAAAACCCCAAATTTGACCATTGTATCCAAGAGAATGCAGACCACAGAGCAGCTATAATTGAAAAAATCATTTTCTTTTTGAGACCAACAAACTTCCCCCTTCTGTCATCCGTAACCATCAATTCTGGAGATTTAAACATTCTCCATTTAGTTTGAAATACTATCATTACTTTAGTGATTGACATTTCTATTGGAACGAAAGATATAAAAGCTGATAATCGTGATTCTCAAATTTATGCCATAGTTATTTGGTCATAAGTGCCATTGAAGTTTCTGCATTTTTTTTTAAAAGCAATCATCTTCTTCTTGTTTTACGGCAGTTGGCACCCAGCTTAATGGTGCATTACCGCCACCTTCTGCTCCAGAGTGTGCAACAGACTTACATTCCAAATTCCTTCACCCAATCATACACACATATATACCCTAACCTACATTTTATCTTCCCATCTTTGGCCATCCTAGTACCCTATTCCTGCTTATTCATCATATCCTGTAAAAAAAACCCTGTACCCCTTAAGAAAGCTAAAAATACCCTGACCTGTGCTTTCTCACCCATGCCCAGCAACCCTTTTAATGTGAAATCCTGCACCCCCAATTCCCTTAGATTGATTATTATCATCTCTCTCTGTATTCCATACTTCCTGCAACTCAGAACTACGTGTTGTCCTACAAATATTATTGTTATTGATGTGTACATATAGTAAGAATCTGAGATTCCAAAACACAAAACTTTGATTATGGGCCTGTTCTATTATCCCATGTTAACCTTTTTTCTAGGCAATTTGTATATTTCCCTTTGTCTGTCAAAAATGCACTAACTGGCACTCTTATGCTGAATTTCATATCCTTATTGATGTTGTCTTGTGACTTTATTATGATCTTATCAATAACTTGATGTGTGTCCTATTTTAGTGTAATCGGCAAGACTGAAGAAAGATACTAACAGGAGAAATAATGAAAAATGGAGTATTTATTTATTTAAAGATCCAGCACAGAACAGGCACTTCTGGGCCAATGATCCACACCACCCTGCAACCCACCTATCTAACCCTCGCCTTTTCACAGGACCATTTCCAATGACCAATTAACCTACTAACCAGTACATCTTTGGATTGGGGGAGAAAACCCACGCACTCACGGGAAGAACATAAAAATTTCTTATAGAGGATGCTGAAATTGAACTCTGATCTCAGGGGCGCCCTGTATTGTAGCGTCACGCCAACCATTATCCTACTGTGGTGCCCCAATGTGAGATATTGGTGGAATTGGGAATATCGTGTTCATGGGATATTAAAAGTAGTAGGCTAGACCATTTAAGTAAATAAACATGTTCATCCCTCCCCACTGATCTCTCTCCTGGCACTTATCCTTGCAAGCAGAACAAGTGCTACACCTCCTCCCTCGCTACCATTCAGGGCCCTAAATAGTCCTTCAAGTGAGGCGATGAGTCTGTTGGGGTCATGTATTGTGTCCAGTGCTCCTGGTGTGACCGCCTGTACTGTGTCCAGTGCTCCCGGTGTGTCCACCTGTATATCAGTGAGACCCGGTATAGATTGGGAGACTGCTCCACTGACCACCTACGTTCTGTCCGCCAGAAAAAGCGAGATCTCCCAGTGGCCACCGATTTTATTCCATTTCCCATTCCCAATATGTCTATCCATGGCCTCCTCCATTGTCACGATGAGGCCACCCTCAAGTTGGAGGAACAACACCTTGAATTCCATTTGGGTAGCCTGATGGCATGAACATTGATTTCTCCGACTTCCAGTAATGTCCCCCATGCTCCCCCTTCACCATTTCCCATCCCATTTTCCCTCTCTCACCTTTCCTTCTTGCCCGTCCATCGTCTCCCTCTGGTGCTTCTCTCCCTCTTTTCTTTCTTCCATGCATGGCCTTCTGTCGCTTTCACTAATTTACTTACCAGCTTTTTACTTCATCCCTCCCATGTCAGGTTTCACCTGTCACCTTGTGTTTCTCTCTCCCCTCCCCCACCTTTTAAATCTACTCCTCAGCTTTTTTTCTCCAGTCCTGCCGAAGGTTTTTGGCTCAAAATGTTGACTGTACTCTTTTCCTAGGTGCTGCCTGGCCTGCTGAGTTCCTCCAGCATTTTGTGTGCATTAATACAAAAGCAAATTAATTTTGTTACCCAAAGAGATCAGACTGAGTTCCACAACAAGGTCTTATGGAACACCATTATCAATTTCCATCCATCTGAGAACTTCTTTCTAATTTCAACTCTTGGCTGCCCTCTTATCAGTTTTTAATTCAATTTCTCCTATGCCCCTATTTTAGTACCATTAAATGTACTCCGGTTGTCCACCGTGTTATACCCCGCCAAAGGCTTTCTGGAAATGCAGCTAAACTCTGTAAACATAAATGTTATTTTGTCAAAGAACTCTTATTTTCACTTGATGTAAACTAACTTGGCAGCATTTAATTACTTTCTGTTCTGCAGGATATTTTGTAATTAAACTTTTAATTAAAGATTACAAAATTGACCCAATCATTGCTGTCAAGTAAGTTCAATTATAATGATCCAGGCTAGCTTCATGTTGTTTGTAACAGTTATAATATTGGCCACTTACAAATCTTAATGGAACTCTAAATATAATTTCTCTGTTAGCTCTTATGTGTTTATTTCAGAATCCTTTTTAACTTTCAGCCACTTTGTTCTACTTCAGGTTAAATCGATTCTCCAATCCTCTTTTCATTAACTAAATAATTTTTGTCAAATTGCTTTTGACTGTATTAGAATTTACTTCCACCCAAGTATTCCATCATTTTGTGAATAGTAGAGCAAAATATGTGTTAAGTAGTGAGAATACTGGTGGATTCCTGCTTATCCTTTGGCAGGTCTGTGCATTGATATCCAAGAGTGAATCAAAGTGAGATAGGTACAGACCAAATCCTAGTGCAGTACCGAATGAATGAGAATCAGTTTCTTATTATTCATTGTCACCTAGTATCCACTGTGACATTGCCAACCTAGCCAGTTATCGTGGTCTTGACTAAACATTTTATAAGCATAAACATCTTTTCTGGCCTCAGACCATAATGATAATGGTGATATTTGGCCTGCAAGTTGGTGGCTAACACTGGGCATTCATTTTTGTTTTTTTTTTAATGTACTTTCTCTGTTTCTCACAGCGTTTGCTGCTTCAGGATCTACATGACAGTCATGTATGCAATTCATTACTTGTGGCTGAGAGTGAAGAAGATATTTGGAAGAATGAAACCCCTTACACTTCATATCGACCACGGATTATTGCTAGTGATGGTATGCAACTATTTTCCTAATCTATGCCCTTTATATATACAGTATGTTTGTTTTAATGGTTTGCTTTGGTCCATCTTTCAGTTGTGTAGAAGTATAGGCAAATCTGTAGAACCAATCCAAGATATTTTAAGAATCTTTTCCAAATATTCTTATAACTTAATCCTTTATATCATTCCTTTATCAGACATCAGGTCATTAGGATAGATCTTAATTAGTAGTTTACCTTGTGTTGGAGAGGGTCAGATCAGGTTCATGTGGACATATCCAGAAATATTTAGGCATGGAGCATGATTCTGGTTGAACATCAAAATTATCTACCTGGTCCAAACTCTTCCATTCCCATCACTCACTAGCAGAAGAAACTGTTTTCTCCAATTTATCATATACATTTAATAATGATTTCTAAGAGCCTGAAAAATCTTTCTATGTTTCAGCAATGCAATACTAATTAATATAAGCAAAACACATCAAAGTTTCTGGTGAACGCAGCAGGCCAGGCTTCGTTAGTCCTGACGAAGGGTCTCGGCCTGAAACGTCGACTGTACCTCTTCCTAGAGATGCTGCCTGGCCTGCTGCGTTCACCAGCAACTTTGATGTGTGTTGCTTGAATTTCCAGCATCTGCAGAATTCCTGTTGTTTGCGCTAATTAATATAATGTTTTTTTCAAGATTTAAGATATGAACGATGTGTCCTTTTTAAAGTCCAGAACCCAGAATTCTACACTGGTCAAGATATGGCCTAATCAGGGCTTTCTGTTCTCTTTATTATGTTTCTCACTCTCTAGATGTAAAAAGTAATATTCAGGCAATCTTCTTGAATATTGTTTTGCATTCAGGTATTACACTTTAGTGCTCAATTTAAAGACACTGCTAGAAATTAGAGTTTCACTGTTCCTAGCTTGTTACTATAGACTGGATGACTCTGTGCTTGTTTTGAATACAACCACCAACTTTATAATGCCTGCTTTTCTTTGTAACTTTATTCTGCCATCTACATAATCTGCAGTTTTGATGTTAAACCTATAAATGCCTTTACCTTATGTTGTCTATATTATGTTATAGAGAAGAACCCACTCCCCTCCCCAAGCACAGATTTTGTGGGAAAGCACCACTATTTCATGAGTTAGCTAACTTATCTCTTAAGTAATCAAGATTTAAAAACAATATACAAAGACAAATGGAAGCTAAGGGGAAAAAAGCTGGAACATTTGAACAGTTGGGGATACATCTGAAGAGTAATTAATTTTTTGGTGAATAATGTTTCGCCAAAACTGCACAAAGCTAGAGGTTAACACATTTGAAGATGCAAAAATAGGCAGTAGAGTGTGGTAACAAGTGATTTTTATTGTCTTTTGGTCAACTCAAACCAGTCTGGTCATTCTCTACTGGCATCTCTCTTAACAAGACATGTTTGTTCACAGAACTGCCACTCACTGGATGTTTTTTGATTTGCATACCATTCTCTGTAAACTTTAGATACTGTTTTGTGTGAAAATCCATAGCCACTTAGATCACATTTTTCCCCATACTGATGTTTGGTCTGAATAACAACTTGACTCCTTAACCATGCTTTTATGCATTGAGTTGTTACTGTATGATTGGCTGAATAGTTATTTGCATTAACGAGCAAGTGTACCTAATAATATGGCCTCTGTATATGAGCAATGCAGCTAAATCCTATTCCCTAAACTTACACTCTCAATATTGATTCAATTCAAGGCACAGTTGAATCTGACTCTATTACCCAATCTGGCAAGGATGTCCAGATACTAACCTCCCGTAAAATACAGTTTCCTTGCTCCATCATTTAGCAACCCCTCCCCAATTCCTTTACAAGTCACTTTAAATTTATGTACGCAGATTATTGTCTCCTCCATCAATGGGATCCCTATCACTCAATATAGTCTTTCAAAATCCCTCATTTTGAACACTTCAAGCCCTACAACAACTCCAGTTTCTACCTGTGATATAATTCCCACCACAGTTTTGATAAATGTCTTCTGCACACTCTCAGCTTCTTTGCTAAAATGTGATAACTAGGATTGGAGGGAACTCAAATTCTAGTTATGTCTGAACAGTAGATAGTGTCATAATGCCCTTGCTTTTGTTGTTCATGCATCTGTTCACTAAATCCAAGATCTCATATAGGTTTTTAATAAGTTTCTTGAGCAGTTCATCTTTCTGCAAAGACAAGTGTACATATACCGAGGTCTCTCTGTTTTGCCACATATTGTCATTCCAAATTTGGTGCCATTTATAGTTGTTTTTTTAGAATTCTCAAGGCTGCCAACTTCAGTTCCAGAATATATAACATAAAAAACAGTTGTCCTAACACTGGTCCTTTAGGAATTCCACTGTCTATCTTTTCCAGTTAGAAAATTGGCAGTCTACACAATTGATTTTGGTCCTTACACGAATTTATTATCCATGTTGTTGCTGCCCTTTCCTATGAGCTTCAACAAGGTAGTGATGTGGCACTTCATTAAATATCATTTGTAAACAAATATATGCCATTTTAATCGTATTGTGCACATCAGGCTTCTCCAGTACCATTACTTTGTCTAAGACAGTAGGATATAGGAACATAATTAGGCCATTTGGCCCATCAAGTCTACTCCGCCATTTCATCATGGCTGATTCATTTTCTTCTCAGCCCTAATCTCTTGTCTTTCCAAGCTCTTAAACTCTTAATTTGATTATGTAAACACAAATTAATACCTGCTTGTCATATTTGTCCAAGGTTAACTGCTTCTCACCACTGAGATTAAGCTGACTGACCACTGGTTTAATCATTGCTCCCCTGATTTTCTAGTGTCTCAATTATCTCATCTTTCTCAAGCTTTGGTAGTATTTCCTTAATAAAGGCAGATACGAAATACAAACTTAATTCACAGACCAGGTCTTCTGTCTTAATTCCCAGCTAACTTCATCCCTTCCTTTAATGATTTGTTGCATATTGAAAATATTTATGTTCTACGTAACATTGGCTGAAAGCATTGATTAACTTATTCTCCCAAATCCTTATTTCTTCTTTTGCTTCCTCTCTAGACTTTATAAAATTGGCCTCATTTAGACTCATAGTATCAACCTGAAATCTGTTATCCATCCCTTCCTCTGTTTCATTTTATTACTATCTCCTTTGTCATATGGGGAGAAATATCTTTGGTTGTGCTCCCCTTGTGAGTGCTAGCGAAATAGTCCAGGAAATTTGCTGAAACTGCATCTGTAAATATCCCCCAATGTTCTTCCATATTCCTTGGAATAACCAATTTGTTAACTTCCTCAAAAAGATTAGCTAGATTGAGTGCTTATAAAATATCCATTTATATATGAATGTTCACACTCTCATCAGCTTAGATTTCTCTTGTTAGGTAACTTTGTTCTTTATTTCAGATTTCTATAACCTCCCCATGTTAAATGTTATATTACTAATACTATAATTTCCTTGTTTCTCACCATCATACCTTTCTGAATATTAATCAGTCTTATGCAGTATATTCTCAAGTCAGTGGTAAAATCAAGGGGAAAAAATGAAACAGGTGTGCATTGCAGTTTATTTAAGCAAGTAGAGACATTGGAATTAAATTCATTGCAAGATAACCAAACTTGCACTTTTGAGAAGTGTATTTCACAAGGTGATGAGAAGAGGCAGGATTTTTTTTTTCTTGTGAGCAATCACAACACAGTTATAAAAATGACTAAGTTACAAAGCTATTTCCTCTTGCATCAGTACTAGACAGCCATTACAACCTATAGATCTTCTATCATTTCAAGTCAATGTGTTTGAAATAAAGGTATTAAACTCAACAATCCAAAGGATTAACAGATGTACACTATCAAATTGCCATATTAATAGCTAGAAATATGGCTTCCTCTCAGTTTAACATCTTGTAATAGCTCAGAAATCACATAGCATGTATAACTGTCTAAAAATTTCCATTTATTCTATTCCTCATAATTGTCCCAGTCTTAATAAGAACTGATTTAATTGGTTTATGAACTGAGGGAGATATCTTCCATTTAATTCTAATTATGGGAAAATGTTTTTCATAGTTTCTGTCAAAAGCACAATCAGTCTTGTGTTCCATAAGTCTGTTTTGGAAGGAACTATTTATGTTTTGTTTAATTCTCCCTCTTCAAATTACAGACTATTCAACAGATGATACTTATCAATCAAGGGATTACCTGGCTGCCACAATGCAGTTTATGCCAGGCCATTTTGCATGTGAAGTGGTGTGGAAGACCATCATACATATTCATCCTCGACTAAAGATGGGACCCAACATGGGTGTTGCAAGAGGTAAGCTCAGTTGTTGTTGATTTTACATTGTATATTTGTGTTTGGTGTCACTGCAACTCTTAAGCTGTTCTCAATAATCAAATTTTACCTTTGCTTGTTATTAAGTGTTCCGTTACTTAAACTGAAGATTTCTCTGCTGAAAGATGATGCTGGAGAGGTAGTAGTGGGGGGCAAAGAAATGGCGGACAGACTTAATAAGTATTTTGTGTCACTTTTTACTGGAAGACACCAGCAATATGCCTGAAATTTGAGAATGTCAGGGAGCAGAAATGACTGTCGTTGCTATTACTAAAGAGAAGGTTCTTGGGAAACTGAAAGGTCTGAAGGTAGATAAGTCACCTGGATCAGATGGACTACATCCCTGAGTTCTGAAAGAAATAGCTGAAGAGGTTTTGCAGGTGTTAGCAATGATCTTTCAAGAATGACTAGATTCTGGAATGGTTCCAGAGGACTGGAAAATAGCAACCGTCATTCCACTCTTAAGAAGGGGGGACAGAAGAAACTAGAGGCCAGTTAGCTTGACTTCAGTAGTTGGAAGATGTTCGAGTTCTTTATTAAGGATGAGTGTTTGGGGTATATGGATGTGCATAATAAAGTCAGCATGGTTTCCTTAAGGGGAAATCTTGCTTGACAAATCTGTTGGAATTGTTTGAGGAAATAACAAGCAGGTGTTCAAGGAGATTGGCAGCCTCAATAGAGAGACATCTGTTTAGAACAGAGATGAGGAATTTCTTTAGCCAGAGAGTGGTGAATTTGTGGAATTCGTTGCCACAGGTAGCTGTGAAGGCCAGGTCTTTGGTTGTACTTAAGGCAAAATTGCAATGTTCTTGATTAGTCAAGGTGTGAAAGGATTTGGGGAGAAAGTAGGTGATTGGGGTTGAGAGGGAAGTGGATCAACCATGGTGAAATGGTGGAGCAGTCTTGAAGGGCCAAATGGCTGAATTTTGCTCCTATGTCTTTTGGTCTTACGATGTTGTTTACTTAGGTTTGCAGAAGGCCTTTGCAAAGTGCCCTACATGAAGCTTAAAAAGATAAGAGCCTATGGTATTACAGGAAAGATACTAGTATGGATATAAGATTGCCTAACTGGCAGGAGACGGAGTGGAAATAAAGGGGGTATATTTTGGTTGGCCAGCGATAATTAGTTGTGTTCCACAGGATTCAGTATTGGAACCGTTTCTTTTCACATTATACTGTACGTGATTTGGTTGACTTTGTGGCCAAGTTTGCAGACTATATAAAAAAAAAAGTGGAGGTGCAAGTAGTGTTGAGGAAGCAGGGAATCTGCAGAATGACTTAGACAAATTGGGAGAATGGGCAATGAAGAGGCACATGGAATATAGTGTAGGGCAGTGTATGGTCTTGCACTTTGGTGGAAGGAATAAAAGCGTAAACTATTTTCTAAATGGAGAAAGATCAAAAATCAGAGGAGCAAAGGGATTTGGGAGTCCTTGTCCAGGATTAAAGGTTAACTTGCAGATTAAGTTGGTGGTAAGGAAAGCAAATGCAATGTTTGCATAAATTTTCAGAGGACTCGAATCTAAGAGCAAGGATGTGATGCTGAGTCTTTATAAGGCATAGGTCAGACCACACGATGTATTGTGGGTAGTTTTGGGACCCTTATGGGATTAAGAAGGTTAAAATATCAGCCATGATGAAATGGCAAAGCGGGTTCAGTGGACTGAATAGCCTAATTCTGCTTCTATGTCTTATTCTTTTCCGTGTTTTCAGGCCTACCATAATTTAACAGTGGCTGTTGTAATGATGTCCTTGTCTCTATTGAGGCAAGAGTATAAAAACTATTATCAGATGGTGCAATTTAAAACAATTGCCATTATTGTATAGCATATTAACAGTAGATACAATTTTACTGGTCTTGAAACGTCAGGGAAGGATCTTAACAAATATTAAATGCACACTTGAAGGATTAACAAGCAGCAGGTTGTTAAGAAGGCCTTTAATGGCCTTTATTGCAAAGTGGTCAATGTTGAGAGAAAAGTTTTGTCACAATTTAGAGAGTATTACTGAACTACATGCAGTTTTGGTCCTCCTACCTAAGAAAGGATAGAACACCATTTGAGGCAATCCAAAAGAGACTCTAGGGGTTTATTCCTGGGATGACAGAATTGTTCCATCAAGAGAAACTAATTAAGTTGAATTGACATTCTTTGGAGCATAGAAGAGCAAAGAGTGATCTCATTGGAATGTGTATGAACCTGCTGGTACACCACAAGTAAATGTCATGATGTTTTCTCTAGTGGGTGTTTCTGGTATAAGGAGACACAGTTGAAAAGTAACGGATAGTCATTTAAAACATACTTGCATTGAAATTTCTATTCGTGAAAGTTAGTGAATCTCTGGAATTCTCTATCCCAGGGAATTGTGCAGACTAGATCGTTAGAAGTGTGTAAAGTGGAGATTGATTAGCCTTTGATAGATCACAAATTAAGGGCAAAGGGATCTAGCTATGAGCGTCAAGGCCTAGGTAAATTGGTCATGATCGTATTGAATGGTAGTGCAGGGTTACTCCTGTGTCTCTTTTCTTGCGTTTTAGTCATTTAGTTCTTGTGGCCCATCAGCCATCTTCAAGTCTCTGATCAGCTTAATATTTCCTTTGGTTCCAGACTGAAAGGAATCAATTTTTCTATTTCCTTTGACATTATCCCATATGAAAGGGCATTTCAAAGCATACTATTTATTATTGGAGTGTTCTTAAAATACTGTAGGTGATGGAACTATAAAACAAAGTTAGAAGATGATGGAAATTCCCACAAGTCTGACACAACAATGGTTCCATTGAAGGGCAACACATACAGTGTTAAGTTTATCATTTTTCTTTGTAGATGCTATGTTTGCCTTGGTAGATTGTTTCTCTCAAGATCTAGTTACAAAGCCTTCATGGTTTGATAAAACAATATCAAGCTACCTCCAGTTTTGGGCACCAGTTCCTTTCAGTCTGGAACGTCTTGAGGACAGTGAAAAGTTTGCCGTTGAGATTAACTAGTAGTTTTTAGTGATGAAGTATAACAGTTACATGTATAAACTTTGGAAGCTAAACGGTTTTCCTTAGAGGACAAAAGGTTGAGAGTAGATATAATAGTTTTAAAATATGAACATTCTGATATACTAATGAAAAGCTCGTGGATGAAAGTTTTATAACTTAAGATTTAAGGTGAGCAAAAGAGCCAGTCATGATATTGTAAACAAAACTTGAGTACAGTAAGAGCAAACCAAATTTGGAATCTTCTGCATGATGGATATTATTTTTGTAGTAGCCTTCAAGAGGAAATATAATGAATATTTGAAAATGGTTAGAACTACCAATATATCAGATAAGATGATGTGTGACAGAAGTAGTTGTTATAGAAAGAGCCAAGAAATTTTATGGGTCAGTTAATTATGTTTTGTTTTCTGTAGATGATAAGTTTTCACTAGCTTTAAAGTAGTGCCCTTTGAATGTAAATACTGCTAGTGTACCAGCATGCGGTAATAGCTAGGTCCTTTGGCTTGTTCCAGGCTTTTAAATTAATAAGATCAAACCAAGCAGGTATCCGGATTTTAACTTGTAAGTGTTGTTTGCTAAGAACTGTGCCCTTGTCCCTTCTACCTGTTCAGTCACAGTTCATGTTATTGGAGGAGAGGAAGCTGCCTTTGTGCTGCATGACTTTAAAATTTCTCTCCTAACCCATATTATAAGTGTGCAATTTGTTTTTTTTTTCCAGCTATTCAGGCCCTGAGATCTGTTCTAAATGCTTTCTCAGTTGTGAATAGGAAAAACATGTTTGTGTACCAAGAAAGGTCCACAAAGTCTGTGTTTTATCTCAGGTAAGAATGTACGTCCGTAATGCTGGCAGTTTTAGTCCATATACTAAAAGGCCATAGAAACCATAATGAGTCGTATGAAGATTGGGATCGTTATGTGTAAAGATAGCAAAGAAGACAAGTGACCTGTATCTATCTAAGAATGATCCCTGACTGATTTCCTTGGTAGTGGTCATTGAACCTCTGAGGAGGAAATAAATTTTTTTATTCTTTAAGAGGCATCTTTTCATTTTGAAACCCCATTAGGTTTACTTATCAGGCAGTAATATGATCTGAAAAAAATCTTCATATATGAATTTAAAAACGCAAACACGAGGAAATCTGCAGATGCTGGAAATTCAAGCAACATACATAAAAAATGCTGGTGAACGCAGCAGGCCAGGCAGCATCTATAGGAAGAGGTACAGTCGACGTTTCGGGCCGAGACCCTTTGTCAGGACTAGCTGAAAGAAGAGATAGTAAGAGATTTGAAAGTGGGAGGGGGAGGGGGAGATCTTCAGATTGCGGCCCCCGCCATTGATCTCGACGGCTCCAGCAACCCAAGGCATATTCAAAACCTGGTCACCAGCACCATCAATGCGGGCTGCAACGACCATGGACACCTTCAAAGCGATTGCGCAGCCTCCAACTGCGACTCCGGCCTTGAACTTAGGCCGGGTCTTCACGTGCTGCTATTGTGACTCCCGTCTCCCCCTCCCCGCCACCAGTCTGCAACCCCGTCTCCCTCAGATCCCACCGTCAGCTCCTGGGCCCTCAGAGGCTCCATCTTCCTCTCACCCCAACCCTCCCCTCTCCACTGACACCATCAGCCTCCCCCCCCCTCCCCCCTCTGATCCTAGCTCTCAAGAGTCCAGCCTTGAACTCCAGGCCGGGTCTTCACATGCTGCTATTGTGACTCCTGTCTCCGCTTCCCCCACCACCAGACTGCAACCTCGTCTCCCTCACATCCCATCATCTACTCCTGGGCCCTCGGAGGCTCCTTCTTCCTCTCACCCCAACCCTCCCCTCTCCACTGACACTACCAGCCTCCCTCCCCCTCCCCGCTCTGATCCCAGCTCTCATCCGTGCCGGGTCTTTACCATCCCCTCCGACCTTCAACTCTGTGAAGCAGAGCGCTCTGTCCTCAGTAAGGGCCTTAACTTTGTCCCACTTCGCCCACACCTCAGCGAGTTCCGCATTCGTCATGACGCGGAACTGTTCTTCAGCCGGCTCCCTCTTCGAGCCTACTTCGGCAACGACTCTCCCACCCCCACCGATGACCCCTTCTCCCGTCTTCAACCCTCCTCTTCTTCATGGACACCCCGCTCTGGTCTTCTGCCTGCTCTGGATCTCTATTGCTAACTGCCAATGGGTCATCAACCATCTCGACTTCACCACACCTTGTTCCCATTCCAACCTCACTCCTTCTGAACGCTCTGCTCTCCACTCCCTCTGCACCAATCCTAACCTTACTATAAAACCCGCCGATAAGGGAGGCGCTGTTGTAGTCTGGAGTACTGACCTCTACCTTGCCGAGGCACAGCGACAACTCGCAGATACCTCCTCTTATTTACCCCTCGATCGTGACCCCATTAAGGAGCACCAGGCCATTGTCTCCCACACCATCACCAACTTTATCAGCTCAGGGGATCTCCCATCCACTGCTACCAACC
Organism: Mobula birostris; assembly: GCF_030028105.1. Classification (NCBI taxonomy): domain Eukaryota; kingdom Metazoa; phylum Chordata; class Chondrichthyes; order Myliobatiformes; family Myliobatidae; genus Mobula; species Mobula birostris. The sequence goes on from NC_092381.1 coordinate 29,559,215, forward strand.
TTATAGTTCCCACACCCCGCACTTCCCGTTTCTACCTCCTACCCAAGATCCACAAACCTGCCTGTCCAGGTAGACCCATTGGCTCAGCTTGCTCCTGCCCCACCGAACTCATTTCTGCATACCTTGACACTGTTTTATCCCCCCTTGTTCAATCCCTTCCCACCTATGTTCGTGACACTTCTCACGCTCTGAATTTTTTCAATGATTTTAAGTTCCCTGGCCCCCACCGCTTTATTTTCATCATGGACGTCCAGTCCCTATATACCTCCATCCCTCATCGACTGCACCTCTTCCTAGAGATGCTGCCTGGCCTGCTGCGTTCACCAACAACTTTTATGTGTGTTCCCTATATACCTCCATCCCCCACCAGGGAGGTCTCAAAGCTCTCCGCTTCTTTTTGGATTCCAGACCCTAACCAGTTCCCCTCTACCAGCACTCTCCTCCATCTAGCAGAATTAGTCCTTACTCTTAATAATTTCTCCTTTGTCTCCTCCCACTTCCTCCAAACTAAAGGTGTAGCTATGGGCACCCGTATGGGTCCTAGCTATGCCTGCCTTTTTGTTGGCTTTGTGGAACAATCCATGTTCCAAGCCTATACTGGTATCTGTCCCCCACTTTTTCTTCACTACATTGACAACTGCATTGGCACTGCTTCCTGCACGCATGCTGAGCTCGTTGATTTTATTAACTTTGCCTCCAACTTTCACCCTGCCCTCAAGTTTACCTGGTCCATTTCCGACACCTCCCTCCCCTTTCTAGATCTTTCTGTCTCTGTCTCTGGAGACAGCTTATCTACTGATGTCTACTATATGCCTACTGACTCTCACAGCTACCTGGACTATTCCTCTTCCCAACCTGTCTCTTGCAAAAATGCCATCCTCTTCTCGCAATTCCTCAGTCTCCACCGCATCTGCTCTCAGGATGAGGCCTTTCATTCCAGGATGAAGGAGATGTCTTTTTTTTAAAGAAAGGGACTTCCCTTCCTCCACCATCAGCTATGCTCTCAAACGCATCTCTCCCATTTCACGCACATCTGCTCTCACCCCATCCTCTACAAGGGATAGGGTTCCCCTTGTCCTCACCTACCACCCCACCAGCCTCCGGGTCCAACATATAATTCTCCGTAACTTCCGCCACCTCCAACAGGATCCCACCACTAAGCACATCTTTCCCTCCCCCCCTCCCTTTCTGCTTTCCGCAGGGATCGCTCCCTATGCGACTCCCTTGTCCATTCGTTCCCCCCCCCCCCCCAATCCCTTCCCACCGATATCCCTCCTGGCACTTATCCTCATAAGCGGAACAAGTGTTACACATGCCCTTACACTTCCTCCCTCACCACCATTCATTGCGCCAGACAGTCCTTCTAGGTGAGGCGACACTTCACCTGTGAGTCGGCTGGGGTGATATACTGCGTCCGGTGCTCCCGATGCGGCCTTCTATATATTGGCGAGACCCAACGCAGACTGGGAGACCGTTTTGCTGAACACCTACGCTCTGTCTGCCAGAGAAAGCAGGATCTCCCAGTGGCCACACATTTTAATTCCACGTCCCATTCCCATTCTGATATGTCTATCCACGGCCTCCTCTACTGTAAAGATGAAGCCACATTCAGGTTGGAGGAGCAACACCTTATATTCCGTCTGGGTAGCCTCCAACCTGATGGCATGCATATTGACTTCTCTAACTTCTGTTAATGCCCCACCTCCCCCTCGTACCCCATCCCTTATTTATTTATTACTTTTTTCTCCATCTGTCCCTCTCACTATAACTCCTTGCCCATCCTCTGGGCTCCCCTCCCCCTTTCTTTCTCCCTGGCCTCCCATCCCATCCCATGATTCTCTCCCTTCTCCAGCCTCGTATCCATTTTACCAATCAGCTTTCCAGCTCTCAGCTCCATCCTCCCCCCTCCTGTCTTCTCCTATCATTTTGGATCTCCCCTTCCCCCGCCAACTTTCAAATCTCTTACTAGCTCTTCCTTCAGTTAGTCCTGACGAAGGGTCTCGACCCGAAACGTCGACTGTACCTCTTCCTAGAGATGCTGCCTGGCCTGCTGCGTTCACCAGCATTTTTTATATGTGTTGCTTCCATATATGGATGTAACTTTGAAATTGTTTCAGCAGAATATCTTTGAAGAGCAGTTTCCAAATAATGGTTTCAAAATTCTGATTGAGAATAGTTCAAATTAAAATTTATATTGCAAAAAAGGAAGTGATTAAAGAAACAGGGATGAGAAAAAAATGGTATTAAGATTTTCAAATGATGTATCCATAATAAATCACTATGAAAACCAAGGGTAAATAGAAGAGGATATTTTGTAAATTTTTGGAAAATCTCCAACAGTTTAGGATTTTCATTAGAACAAAAGTGAACAGATGCATTGAATTAATAAGTAATTAGGAAGAAGTGGTAGAAATAAGTTTACCTATGAAAAAGCTAGAACTGGATGATCATGATTTTGCATGGAATACTTACCAGGCTATAAAATGTACTGCTAATAATAACAGTGAAAGTAGATCATAGCAAATGTTAAAAACAGACCAGTTAGAATTTTGTTGAAGAATATAGAATTAAGTTGCAGATCAGTGATATATTCATTGAATTGTAGAACAAGTTTGAAGCATTAAATTACCAACCAGTCAAGGTGATGTATATTTCTATAATCCAGTGATTGAAAGAAAGTTAGGTAATTAGATGTGGATTAGGAAACCAATATACAAGGGTCTGGCCAAATGGTTTCAATGTACAATACTGTGCAAAAGTCTTTGGTATGTATATACAGCTAGGGTGCCTAGACTTTACACAGTATTGTATTTGTCATCGTGGAGGGGAGTGCAAGTTTGTAAATCTGGCAGAAGCAAAGAATGTTAGGAATAGCAAGGGTGGAGCGTAGGAGGAAGGGTGTAGGACAGGTGGCAGTGAAGGAATGCTAGGGGTTGGGGGGGGGTGCTGGTGTGGGTGGCACAAGTACAGGCACACCCAACCCTGAGACACCAGGCAAGGTAATTTGATTCCAAAAAATTGGTTTATTGATCATTACAGAATGTCTCTCTGTGCTTCCTTGCTCCCTCCCTTTCCCTTTACCTGACCACGATTCTACAATCCCTGCCCTCTTCCCTCTCACAGTCTACAATAGAGACCCATATCAGAATCAGGTCTGTCATCACTCACATATGTCATGAAATTTGTGCTTTTTGTTTGCAACAGCAGTAGTACAGCACAATACATAAAATTACTACAGTGCTGTACAAAAGTCATAGAGATATAGGGTGCCCAAGACTTTTGTATAGTAGCGTAACTTTTTGATGAATATTTAATGGGTTTTTTTTGAGCCAAAATAAACGGAATTGTCTTTGTTCTTATATTTTAAGCACATCATCAAATACATCCCGTACCTGACACGAGAGCTGTTTTTCCTTTTGTTCTTTGCCTAACCTGACAGGCTGTCTGAAACGATATGCAGTGGAAATACACCAGATTCGGATAGAGAGTGTCAGTCCATGCTGTCTTCTCGCTCGTTGGCTTTAATACGCAGCCAGGAACCAATTCTTGCTGATGAACTTGTGGTGAGATTATATCAGGAACATTTTTCATAGCGTAATAGCTCAGATAATAGAAGAGGTTGTGACAAAATGTTATCAGGTTGTGAAATACATTACTAAAATTAATAGAAACATAGAACGCCTACAGCACAATGCAGGCCCTTTGGCCCACAAAACTGTGCCAAACATGTCCTTACTATAGAAATTACCTAGGGTTACCCATTGCCCTCTATTTTTCTAAGCTTCATGTACATATCCAGGAGTCTCTTAAAAGACCGTATTGTATCTGCCTGCAACAGTGTATTGTATCTGCCTGCAACGGTGTATCTGCCCATTCCACGCACTCACCACTCTCTGTGTTTTTAAAAAAAAACTTACCCCCGACATCTCCTCTGTACCCACTTCCAAGCACCTTAAAACTGTGCCCTCTCATGTTAGCCATAATTGAAATAGCAACTATATTTTGAAAAGGGATAATGAATGGCTATTTTTGTTAAAGAATATTAGACAAAGGTAGTTTTTGGAGGTAGGTTACAAATCAGAATTGATTCCTTTGAATGATAAAATTAAGAGATTAAAGGATTTACTTGCAAAGACACTATCAAACCACTTCTCATAACTGTTGATTTTCTCTTAATCTAGAATTCCAAACACTCTGATCTCATACCCACACGAAGTGCAGAGTCATCGCGGCCCATTGGTCAAGTGGATAAGCACATTCTGTTAATGGTACATGGTGTAGGACAAGCAGGTGCGATTGGTTAAATTATTTCAAATTCATGTTTAATTGTTATTCAACCATGCATGAATACCCAGGAATACAGCCAAATGAGACAGTGTTCCTCTGGGGCCAGTGTGCTAAATACAGTACCAACAGTCATACATAGCACAAGGCACATATAGCACACATAATTGCGGTAGCAGTAAACATACAGTCACACAAAAAACATCATGTAGCTCAAGTCCCTGAGTATCATGTTCCGAAGATTGATTGGGCATGGGGTGCTGTTAGCAAGAACAAACCCGCAGCAGTTCACTCATCACATACTAATGCAGATGCAGACGAACACAACTTGGCTTGTCGTCCCAGAGTGAACACAGGAGGGCAGCCCCAACCCAACAGGGCCACACGCCACACCTGGCCACCTGCAACAGGTGACTTCGTGCTCCTAGCCAACGCTACAACCGAGGCCAACGCAGCTCCCCCACTGTCGGTCTTTCCAGTAAAGGAGTGAACTGATCTTGCAGTATTCTACACTACTAATGTCCGTCAGAGTCTTGCGATCACGGGGGAAAACGTCCAAGACAATCACTTGCACCGTTTGTTTGGCCGCGCCTTCCTGTCGTAAATGGTGACACATTCCACAACAAGTTCATCTCCTCTGCTATCAAGCAACTCGCTGGTGGGGTAGACCTGCAGTACTTGATATTTTTAATATGCAGCAGTCTCTTGCGGTTGTAAAACTGATATAAAGGATGATCAATTGCACCTCTGGCTGACCCGAAGAAGTCGCTGCAAGTTTGTGTGCTGCCATCTTACAGAAAGTCCCCGGTAAGATGGCACCGATATGCAGCCTTGTTTTCAAACTGGAAACTGAACTATAAAATTAAAGACTTTTTTAATCAACTAAATAAAAAACAAAATATATAAATTTATATAAAAAACAAAAATGACTTTTATGTGATGTGGGACAATTAAAGCAAATTAAAAAATAATAATTTGTATAGGGAGAGCTTAAAAGTTTTCTTTGTTTAAGTATATTTTAAACCTTAGGCCAAACAGACTAAGTACAGTACCTTTCTGGTCTCTGTGTTACAAAAGTGGCATTTGCCAGGCTGTAGATTTGCATGGTTAAACTGGAAGTATGAGGTTGTTCTCTTGGGAATTGACGAGCGGACTAGGGTCTCTTCAAAAGTAAAAGCTGAGGAGTGAACGAATAGAGTTGGTTAAATATATGTACTCCTTCAGTACAATAACTTGGGGATTCTGCATGAGGAAGATTAGATAGAGAATCATCAAGTATGAACCCCTTTACACAGAGTTGTGAGAGAACAGAACTTGTGACCCCAGGGAGCAGTTGTTCTGAAGAGTACAGATGCATTTAAAGATGAGCCAAGTAAACATGGAGAAGAGAAGGATTGTGCTAATACAGTCATATCATGAAACGTTTCAGGAGCCTCAAACAGGATAAAATGTTAACTTTAACTGGACATGTTCTGCAGTTTTATAGTATTTCTACCAGCTTACACCATGGATGTTGGAACTATCAACTTGTGTCTCCAGTCCATTGCAAAATCTTCATAATGTGTGCAAATATGTACTTTATTAGTTTTATCATCTTTTGATTTGCAGTGTGTGGTTTACAGAGATGGTTTGAATAACTTTTTTGATGTTTATAGGGCCTGAAATCACAGATGAATTGGTGAAGGTCCTGCGAAGACGGTTGGATGAGGCAACACTTGATATCATAACCGTCATGCTGGTCAGGAACTGCAAACTAACTCCTGCTGATGTAGAGGTATAGCAAACTTTGAAATACACAGACTATAATAGGATGGAGGCTCGTCCAGTAAAGCTATCAATATCTAAAGTTGAAAGTAGGAAGAAAAAGCTGAGTGTTAATTTCCTGAATTTGCTTTTGCTTAAGTCAACTGGTGGCAGATGTCAATTTTTTAAGTTGCTTACATGGCTAACTTCATTCACCACTGTGAATTGATTCTCTGACCTACAGACTCACTATCAAGGACTCTTAACAACTCACTTTCTCAGTATTTATTTGCAGTTTGCCTTCTTTTGCACATTGGTTGTTTGTCAGTCTATTTATGTATAGTTTTTCATAAGATTCTATTGTATGTCTTTATTTTGCCTGCAAGAAAATGAATCTCAAAGTAGCATATGGTAACATATGTGTGCTTCAATACATTTTGGTTTTTTGATTAGCTACAGTGGCTGCTCTAAATAGACCAGCGTTTCTTAACCAGGGAGATTGAGATTTAAAGAAACATAAACATCATGTTTTGGACTTTGTGTGACTTTGTGCTAGTGCTCGCAGTGGTGGGCAGTGACCGAGCAGCCCCATTAGCTGTGTCTCAGCCCAGTATGGCAGTGCACAGCAAGACCGTGTTTATGTTGTTGAGTCCACTCTCAGTGTTTGATGCAAGGTAGGGGAGGCCATTGATAATTGGTGAGTGCTTTATTGCATAGAAGGGAGGACAATAGGCTGATGAGGAGTGTGAAGTGTGTTTTCCGAGTATCGAACGGACTCACACCACTTGGGCTGTGACATCAGCCTCTCCCTCCCAGATTACCTCCCCCAACTTCCCCTTAGGTGCTGCCAATTGACTTATGGGGGTGAACAAACCCTAGCAGTGTAGTGAAAAATTGGAGATAAATTTTCATTCCAAAGAAGGAATTTTTATGCGCCGCGACTAGCTGCTGGCCTGCCGCTTTGCTGTTGTGAATTTTGCAAAAGGTGGATTGTTTAGGTTAGAAGTGAATTGCATTGTGAAGTTTTTGTATATTTTGCAGTTTTCTCGTTTACTTATTTATTATGCTGTTCCTTTTTATATTTTATTAATCCCTGTATTTTACAGACATGTCTGATCATCTACTGTCTGACAGTGCAGTCTTTTGAGTTATTTCCCTGCACTAGTGCAACAAAGACACAAAAATGTTTGTCCTTACAATGAAAGCCACTTATCAATGGGTTTTACATTAATTGGTGATCCAAGTTGTCCTATTTCATTGTGCCTAGTCTGTGGCAAGCAACTTACAAATGCAGCAATGGCTCCAGCAAATTGAAAAGACTATTAATGACAAATCACAGCCATATGACACGTAAAAGTGCTGATTATTTTAAACAGCTATTGGAATATCAAAACAGTGTAAAGCTTTTGTTAATAAAGTCGTAGTCAGTAAAAGGGTTCAGGAAGCAAGTTATTTAGTAGCATCCAATCACAAGTAAGAGAAAATCTGCAGATGCTGGAAATCCAAACAACACACACAAAACGCTGTTGGGAACTCAGCGGGCCAGGCAGTATTTGTGGAAAGAGTACAGTTGACATTTCAGGCCGAGGCCCTTCAGCAGGACTATGCTATTAGTAGCATAGTTTAGTACCCAGAAAAGAAAAACTCACACAGTTGGTGAGAACCTAGTAATCCCAGCATGTAAAATTGTAGTGGGTAAAATGCTAGAACAAGGTGAGGCACAAAAAATTGAAAAGGTTTTACTCTCAAACAATACACTAAGTCAATGTATTGATGGCATGTCACATGATGCTGAAGAGGTTTTGTGTGATTAAAAACAACAGCTTCTCTATCCAGGTTGTTGAGTCAACAGATTTCACCAATAGTTATCATGTTGTAGTATTTGTAAAATTAGTAAATGATGGTGAAATTGAAGAAAAGTTTTTCTATTGCAAAGAGCTCTCTGAAACGGGCAAAGGCCAAGATATATTTAAAAACGAGGAATTCTGCAGATGCTGGAAATTCAAGCAACACACATCAAAGTTGCTGGTGAACGCAGCAGGCCAGGCAACATCTCTAGGAAGAGGTACAGTCGACGTTTTGGGCCGAGACCCTTCGTCAGGACTCACGAAGGGTCTCGGCCCGAAACGTCGACTGTACCTCTTCCTAGAGATGCTGCCTGGCCTACTGCGTTCACCAGCAACTTTGATGTGTGTTGCCAAGATATATTTAATGTTTTGTCTTCATATCTGGAAACAAAAGGTATGTCTTGGAGGAACTGTGTTGCTTTGGCTTATGGTTTTTAGTAACTTTACTATTCAACATTGTCAATAAATTTTCATGTTGCAAATAGCCTTAATTAAAAGCAAATTACAACCTTTATTTAAATTAAATCTACCAAGCCTACCTTTAGAAAAATTAAATCCAATTTTGGCTTAAGCCAGTTATTTAACAGAAATTTATTATATTTGCCTTCTGAGTTTTTAAAATTTATGAAAGGGGAAGAGATTAATTTCAAGAAAGGTAAGCTAGGCTTAACTACCTTTTTTTTCAAGAAAGGTTGGTTAAAAATTAATTCTCTACTCAAAAGAGCATTGACAATTATTTTTGGGTATCGTATCTACATCTTACTGATTACATTTGAGCTGTTGATATATTTTTTACGCAGGGGTTCCCTGAGTCCTGGAAATTATTTCAAGCGGTCCTCCTGGGCAAAAAGGTTGATAAAAGCCAAAATAGATCAATACCAGTTGATGAGACCTAATTAGAAGCAGTTTAGTGAGTCTTGTGAACAACTATATCTGGTTAGCTCAGAAAATAACATCAGCTAAAATGACTTAAAGCCCCCATTCAAAGACTGCACACTTACCACAATGCAATGGTGATTCTAGTTTGGTTGTAAGGGTGCAAGAGAAGCCCACGAGATGGCAGTAGAGGATTGTTACGATCATAGATAAGGATTGATCTTTTTTTTAAGATATACACTATCATTTTAAAGCTTAATTCTCCAGTATTTTAAAAAAAATCATCTCCATTTTTATCTGTAATATGCTCCATTGAGTGGCCATTGTCAGCATGGTTCTTTACAAGACGTTCAGATTGAATCTTGGTCTTTAGCTTAAGAGTTTGTGATGAATCTCTCCAAACAGAGGCCTGTATGTACAGGTCAGTAAGCCAGCCTGACTTCTTAGCTCTTTATTAACTGATTATTTTTTTTCTCCCAACCAGTTTATACAGCCTCCTGGCACAGCTCCAACAGAAGTGGTGCAGTTCACAATCCCTCATAGGTGTCTGCCTTGGTTTTATGCTGTTGCACATTACCTGCGTCAGAACCTACTGATTTTCCTCCATACACCAAAGTACACAGACAGTAATGTGGAACATCATTTCCAGGTAATTTTCTAGGTGAGAAGGCAATGGTTGGTGGAAAATTGCAAAACTTTTTTTTCAGCTGTAACTATCTTTGTATGCATACCCCCTGCAGCTTTTCAGTTCTGTTTCTGGTGCCGAATATTTCTATCTGATTTCTAATAGATCCACTTGGATTGATGTATTCTGCATGCCATGTTTTACATTTTTGCTCCTATTAAATTGTAACTTAAGTGCAGTTCCCATAATAGACAGATTTGTGCGATGGCCTGATGCAGAATCATGGCTAAAATTTTAATTATAATATATTAAAGATCCCGCATCATAAACAGAAGCAAGTGGGAGATTTAAAAGCCTATTGGTATTCATTTTAAATTTCCGAAACTTTGAACTGCCCACACAGAAACAAAACTTGTCTATTGAGTGACATGCCTCTAAAATTTCATGGAGGAAGTATTATAATTATGTTGTTATTTTATCTACTTAGTTGTCATCTTATCATCTTATGTGCCGAGTTTTGCTAACGTTGCATAATGGGAAAGTCTGCAGTGAATTGAGCTCCCTAGATTTAATAACTTGCTGCATCATTGTATTCTGATGCACGCAGAAGCATTGACACATTAAATCATATCACGCACCATGTTCAGTTCTTATACTTCATGCACTGAGTATTTGCTGGTGTCATTCTCTTTATCACCTGTGGATTATGAGAGAGATTGGATGGCGGTGAATGTTTTACAGTGGATTTGGTGAGGTGAATATTTTATGATGGATGGATCTGAGATTGGATTTGGTGGCATAAAATTGTTTTATTTTTGTAGCATTACACTCACGGAAAGAATGTATCTGATGCTGACATCTACCTCTACAATAAGCCGGGAGGTCAAGGAACTGGTGGGAAAGGTAATACTTTCCTTCAACACTTTGTGAGATGCGTATCAATATTTAAAAGGACATTCTTGAAAATGGAAAAATATATCCACATTCAAATTTTATCATAATTAATATTAGTTTACAAATGGGTTATTCTGTCATAAGTATAATGTGAATCTATTTCTCTAAATCTTAATGTAATCTTATACTTATTTTTCCTTCCATTTTGTATCTAGCTTCATTGTTGTAATTAAAATATGATATAAGGTGATTATTTCTCTATTGACATAATATCTGATTGGATGATGGTTGAAATGTATTTGCATGGGACTATATGAGCGGAATCCTATAAACTTCACTGCTAAAATTATAACAAGAATGGTAATTCATTGTACAGTGCCACTGAGAAAACCACTTGGGTAACACCTCAAGACCCTTCTGCATAGGTTGAGATGTTTGAGGGATGATTTTTCATGTTTCCTATCAGTTAACAAGTTATTAGCTCTCTTCATTTGGACATAGAAATGCTGCTTTACAAGCTATGACAGCTTCTAATAATTCTCAGGGATGCCTCTTCATAGCATCACACCTATGGTCAGAAAATTTTCTATTTGACTAGAAGGTGAGAAGCAAAGGTGGCAACATTGTTAGAGAAGAGAAAGTAACTGGGCAGATATTAATGCTGAGATTTTAATACTGCATTTTGAGAATTATGCATTATGAGGAAAGCAATAAGGATGTTATTGAAATGGGAAAACATTTCAATAGTTGATTAGCTGTGTTCTACAGTTTAAATGCTTGGTATGCTATTTACAAAGGTAGTGGTGATATTAAGGATAAGAATGTGACCTTGTACAAGACTTTGAAAAGGGATGGGGTTGGCATCAGAGGTACATACTGATGTTTAGTAAGGCAGTATACTCAAAAGGTTTTCTCTAGTAGAATGACACGATCATTTGTAAATAGAGATTGCAGTCTAAAGATTTGTCTTCCATTATAATATAATCTGATTTAGTTTTAATAGAATCAGTATTTGAGGATAGTAACATTCTAGCAGGTTGACCTTACGTATGCATAATGAACTGTAGTGGACAAACCTTTCACCCTGAGAAGCTTGGTTATCAAAGCCAACATAAATCAGTGGATGTTGTGTACTTGGATTTTTGGAAGGCCTTTGATAGGCTGCCACACATAATGCTGCTAAACAAGGTAAGAGCCCAGGGTGTTACAGGAAAGACACTAGCATGGCTAAAGCAAGTTGGCTGTTTGGCAGGAGGCAAAGAGTGGGAATAAAGGGACTCTTTTTGGATTGACTGCCAGTGTCTAGTGGTGTACTATAAGGGTCTGTGTTAGGACTGTTTCTTTTTACATTGTATATCAATGATTTGGATGATGGAATTGATGACCTTGTGGCCAAGTTTGTGGACGATAGTGAAGATAGGTGGAGGGGTAGGTAATGTTGAGGAAGCAGAGAAGCTGCAGAAAGACTTAGACAGATTGGGAGAATAGAAGGTGGCAGATAGAATAGTATTGGGAAGCGTATGGTCGTCCAATTTGGTAGAAGGAATAAAAGCATAGACTATTTTCCAAATGGGGAGAAAATTCATAAAGTCTGAGGGATTTGGAAGTCCTTATGCAGGGTTACCTATAGGTTAATTTCCAATTTGAAATGGTGGTGAGGAAGGCAAATGCAATGTTAGCATTCATTTCAAGAGGATGAAAGTATAAAAGCAAGGATGTAATGTTGAGGCTGTGTAAGGCACTGGTGAGGCCTCACTTGGAGTATTGCAAAAAATTCTAGGCCCCTTAGTGATGTGCTGACTTTGGAGAGAGTTTCAGAGTAGGTTCACAAGAATGATTCTGGGAAAGAAAGCGTCATTAGCAATAACTGAAGGTTGGGGGTCTATACTCACTAGAATTTAGAAGAATGAGGGAGAGTCTTATTGAAACCTATCGAATGTTGAAAGGCCATGATAGAGTGGACGTATCCTTTCCTGGGAGAGTCTAGGACCAGAGGGCATTGTCTCAGGATAGAGAGATGCCCATTTAGAACAGAGATGAGGAGGAGTTTCTTTAGCTAGAGGGTGGTGAATCTGTGGAATTCATTGTACAGGTGGCTGTGGAAGCCAGGTCACTAGGTGCATTTAAGGCAGAGGTTAATAGACTCTTGATTAGCCAAATATGTAAAGTTATGAGGAAAAGGCAGAAAAATGAGGTTGAGGGGGAAATAGATCGGCCATGATAAAATGGGCTGAATGGCCTAATTCTGCTCTTGCGCATTGTGGTCTTAATTTTTTTTTCCCTAAGTGGGAGTTAAGATTTGAATCAAAATTTTGGAATTTTTGTTTGAAGAAGGGATTTATTTTTATTGTCAAAGGCCAAAGATGTCAGTGCTAGCAGGAGCAACAATTTTCAAATGTTGTCACTCAGTACCTGCATCAAGCATTTGTGGTGCAGTATAGGGTATCCAGCTCCGTGTTCTCTGGAACAGCTTTGTATTGCTGTATCAGTATGAATTTCATTCAGTCTATCTGTTTATCGTCAGAATACCAATTGGTTTGAAATCTCTCAAAACAATAATGTTGTCTGAACAGATTTTATTGAGGACTTTTACAGCCAAATCTGACAGGAAGCTTAACTCTGTGGCCCTTAATGAGATTTGACCTCAATTTTGAAAAGGCATGAGTATGTTACAGATCTTTTGGGGCTTTAATAGGGAGGCTTGAAAAATGTCCAAGGAGAGTGGTTACGAAGGCATATTGCATGCTTGCAGTTGAGGCATTGAGTTCAAAAGTCCGGAGGTTAAATTGCAGTTTTATAAAACTCTAATTAGGCCACATCTGGAATATCGCATATAGTTCTGGTCACCCATTTTAGGAACGATGTTGGGGCTTTGCAGAGGGTGCAAAAGAGGTTTAGCAAAATGCTGCCTGGTTTAGAGGGCATGTGCTATTACAAGAGGTTAGTCAAATTTGGGTTGTTCTCTCTGGAGCGGCGGTGGCTGAGGGGAGATCTGATAGAGGATTAAAGATGATGAGAGGCGTAGATAGAGTAGACAGACAGTACCCTCTCCCAGGGTTGAAGTGTCCAATACAAGAAGGCATGCATTTAAGGTGAGAGAGGGTCATCTTAAAGGAGATGCGAGGGTCTAGTTTTTTACACAGAGAGTGGTAGGTGCCTGGAATACGCTCTCTGGGGTGGTGGTAGAGGCCGATACATTAGGGACATTCAAGAGATATTTAGATAGGCACATGAATGTGAGGGAAGTGGAAAGGTATGGACATTCTGTAGGTAGAAGGGATTAGTTTAGTTGGCCATTGGATTACTATGTTATTTAGTTCGGCACAACATTGTGGGTCGACGGGCCTGTTCTTGTGGTTTATTGTTCTACATTCTCTGATATTGCTGTGACTGGGGAAATAATGTATGCTTTGAAAACAGAAAAATAATTTATACTAGCAGGGGTTGTTATTACCCTGATGGGAGAAGACATGAAAGTCTTGGGTGTAATAAAAATGACATGTGAGAACAAGGTACTATAGAGTTGTACAGCATGGAAATAGCCCTTCAGCCCAACTGATCCATGCCAACCAAGTTTCCCATCTGTGATCATCCTATTTTCCCCAGATCGCTCTAAATGTTTCTGCTCTGTGTACCTGTCCAAGTGCCTCTTAAATTTTTTTCATGTATCTGCCTCAACCTCTGTCATGCCAACTGATTTTCTTCTCGGTGAAAAAGTTGCCCTTTGGATTCCTTTTAAATCTGTCTTCTCACCATAAACCTATGCACTCTTATTCCTGATTCCTCAATCCTGGGGGGAAAAAACTGTGCACATTGACCCTACCTATACCCCTCTTGCTGAGACTGATTGAGGGAATGACTGCTGCACATGAGGGTTTAAGGGGAACTAATTTTTTGGAGGGTGCAAGGCAAATGGAATCTTGACTGATATGAGGAAGGAAAATGAAACCGATACGACTTCATTATACATCACTGTCTGGTATGGGGGGGAGGAGCACCTGCATAGGACCCGAAGAAGCTGCAGAGGGTTGTAAATTTAGTCAGCTCCATCTTGGGTACTAGCCTACAAAGTACCCAGGACATCTTCGAGGAGCAGTGCCTCAGAAAGGCAGCATCATTATTAAGGACCTCCAGCACCCAGGACATGCCCTTTTCTCACTGTTCCATCCAGTAGGAGGTACAGAAGCCTGAAGGCACATGCTCAGCGATTCAGGAACGGTATTGCATAGAACTGCTCCTGCTAAGTTAACAAATTTCAGAGCATATGCCAGTGATAATAAATCTGATTCTGAATATGAAAACTCACAAATGTGGGGAAAAATAAGGGAAGTATATGAAAGCTGGAGCTGGGTTTGGAACGTGACCGTGAGATTGTGAGAAATGCTTGCATGATTGAATAATGGCAGATAAAGAGTTTTACAGCATTCAAATTAGTTGAAAAAATAGCTGACCACAAGCATATTTAAGATGTCCTTAGTGAAATCTGAAACTGAATTAGGTAGTTGATTGGATGAATTTTGCATGCCAATGTTTGTTGAAATTAAAGGGAGTGAACTAGAGCTTAATTTTAATAACATTACATTATGATATAAATTGTGTGATGGTAACCACACACTGCTCACCCATGGTAATAATGAGCTGACAGCATTATGGATTTTCTAATTGGTGAAAAAGAATCTTGTTTCTGCATCATAATGGTGCTGTTTGCTTTTTGAAAATTACTAATAGAAGCTATATTTTTTTTGCCAGCCACCACTACAAGTGATTATGTGAAAACACATTTTGCTTTCACTTGCTTTGTCTACCACTGTACATGACTATTGAGATACTTGTCACAGTAGTTCAGCACCCTTTATTTGAGGAAAATGGTAATTCTTTGCAGAATTCACTGCATGTTTTGTGCTAGCCTTGGCCACCTACAGATAGCACTTGGCATGGGTATTTATAAGTTCATTTGATTTTGTATTTTTAAGAGGGAATTCGGTTCCCATTCTTTCAACATGAGCAGGCCAGTCAACCCTACTGTTTATTCTGTGATGTAGTTAGATTATGGATAATGTTTTTATACCCCATTTATACACTAACCTCACCATTGGTGTTCTATACTCCTTAAAACTGATATCCACAAAAAAACACTATCTGTCAATCTTACTCTCGAAACAATTGACCCCTTCTATTGGAAAGCGGGTCTGAGATTTTCACTAGCTTTTGTGTGAAAACATAGTTCCTAATTTCACTGTTAAGTGTCTAATTGTAGGGTAGGGTTAGGTTCTGTTCTGGATTTCTGTACCAGAGAAAATTAGTTCTTTCTACCTTCCTTATGAACGAGTGTTATCATTTTAATCCCTCAGCTTTGGAAACCTTAAGGGACAGTAGCCAAAATTTTCCAATTACTCTTTAAAAGCTTACCTTTAAGGCCAACTTTCATCTGGTGATTTTGCCCTGTCGCACCTCAAGGGCAAATTTAACTTTCCTGAGTTTCACTGCCAAAATCAAATGCAGTACTCCAGATGGTGTTTGATAGAAACTATACAACTGAAACATCATTTCCCTGTTTTGTATTCCAACCCTACTTAGACAAGTTGAATATTCCATTCGACTGTCAGATTAATCATTTTTGTATGTATTGACAATCTTTTTTTATTAGTTTATTTTGTTTGTAATGGGCTTATTGTCTCTGCTGCAGCTCGTAGCTTTAAAATCAGATCTGCGCAGTTAGTCTTCATCAGACCTGGTGTAGGTGTAATTGAGGCTCACCTTGTCTTTTTCATTCACTTTAGTTGCATCCCTTTCTAAACTTTTTACCTTCAGACACGCAAGTTATTGTGCCTCCTTGCTTGGCATCATAGAATCACAGAAAGGTTGCCTTGACTGATTCTAAACCAGTGTCAAGCTTCCACAGTGCAGAAATGACATCTAGAAATTGCATTCTCACCAGACACAATACCTAGATTGTGAGTTTTCTGTGCTGTGTTTGACGTACCCTGTCACAGTATAAAGATTGAGGCCAGAAGTTCAGCAGCTTGTAAGATCAGACTTGCACTACACCGCTTTCTTTATTGTTGAACATATTCTCTTGAGGCTCTTGCAAAAACAACATTTCAAGAATTGAGGCTTTCTTTTTCTTTTGGTTCAAGCTGCGTCATAATGAATGAAGAGGAAAATGAATAGTCTCAACCCTTCCATTTTTATTGTATTTTTCCTTGCTTTCCAACAAATAGTAGTAGTATCCCATCTTCCCTGTAGTATCTTCTGCTAGACCAAGCCGAACTGCCAGATTCGGTGAAGTCCTGCTAACAGAGCTCTCTAACCTCTCGTAAAGCAGTAGTGATTGAAATGCTAGATGTTGCTATTCTCTTTCAAATAAACTGAAGGGTGCTGTCAACAGCATAGGGTTCCAATTGTGCATTTCATCAGTAGTTAAATGTGTGAGGGTTTGTAGTTCTTTCTGTTCCCCCGCTCTTCAAGTGGCCCAAATGTTAAATTTCTGTGCACCACAGCAGGAGGACATTCGGTCTGTCGGGTTTATGCTGCTTTCATGGTAATTCCATCAGCTGCTTTTCTCCCACTTAGTCCCTGTAACCTATTCTCTTTTCCCAGTACCCTACCCTGCCTCTGACTCTCTTACCATCCACCTATACCAGAGATGATTTACTGTATCCAATTAACTTACCAGTCGATGGAACCGAGGAGGAGACCATGACACCCACTTGGTCACAGAGAGAATGTACAAACTCCATGCAGGAAGTCAGGATTGAACCCAGGTTACTGGGGCTTTGAGGCATCAGTACTACCTGATGGACCACTGTCTCTGCCTCTTTCTAGAAAGTAATGTCTTTTTACATGGACTCAGCACATTCTAAAGCCAAACTGTGGTATCATTCGGGAAGCCCTTATCATGTTCCTTTTCTTCCCAGTTAATTTAGTCATTTTAGATTTTGTTTGTGTTGAGCTTTTAGTAATAATTGATGTTGAAGGTGTTCTAGGTGACAAAGCCATCTTTGAATGTTCTTTCATTGATGTAGGTACCATGGTGGAACTTGTGCAGCATCTATTTCCACCCTCCCAGTTCCAAGGTATTTCTTCTTCTGTAAATGCAGCCGTGTGCTTTTAAAACCCTTCTCCCCAGCTTTTTTTTTTGTTGTTGGTTGTCTTTTCTGAATCTCCCAATCCCATTTCACTGCCATTTTGGGTTTGACCGCCACGACTTCTTATTTTGGAACAAAATAGCATTTGATTTCATGCCAATTAGTACTTCAGTGTGTGAACTTCTGAGGGGAGGGTGTTATTGATACTGCATGTTCTGCTGTTGCTCTGTGCTGCATGTTTGACATTAGAATATTAGACACTGCTTGACAACGCATATTGTAATAACTGTGGTTCATAATGACTTTACCTTCTCACCTCTTTATATATTATTGTTGCTTTATAAAACCATACTTCAATTTCTAAAATGATGGCTTGTGCGATGAGTAACATTACCATCTAGCAGGTCATTAAATGAATGGAATTGCATGAATTCAGGATTTCTGAATTTGAATGTGCTGGCTCAGACTCAGAAAGTTCTGATTCAATAACCCAATCCAAGGCGTTGGACACAATGATCTTGAAAGAAACACCTTTACAGTACTAATTGAAGGCTGTCCTGTCAGAGATGGTGTTTTGGGGATGAAATGTTAATCAAAGACTCTAACCTGCTCAGAAGTTGTTTGTTTGGGACAATTCTGACAAAGAGCAGGTGTGCTGTAGACAATATTTACTTGATTAATATTTATGAAAGCAAGTTATCTGTTGGTTATCATATTGGTTCTGGGAGCTTGCTGTACATTAATTGGCTGGCTATGTGACTACTAGTTTTCAGCAATGAATACATATTTCATTGCTTGCAGCATTTTATGGGCAAAAAAATCTTTTAAAAGAATTGAAACCATAGCCTGATTTGCATAAAAGTTGAATTGCAATTTGGTTTAGTGTTTAGAAGTGAGGAAATTCTTCTGTGCCTGCAGTTATTATGCCCACTGTGTAGTTTAGGCTGGTTAGTGGTTAATAAAATGGTACATTTGGGATTGGCGCAGAAACCAACTACTTTTCCTATGAAGAGAACATAAAACGTACAATGATGAGTCATTAACAAAATTGTTAAATCTTTCACACCAGAAATGGTGCATGATGTATGGAGCATTTATAGCATTTCTGCTTTTATTTCATATTTTCAGCATCTGTAGTATTTTCCTTTATGTAAAATTGGTGTAGAAATGTGTTTGATCTTTATATCTGGTTGTTGCTGTTTCTGCGACTTTGCTGTCTTCTGAGTCTAATTGGCGAAAAGCTGGAGGATATGTGTATGAATATTCTTCAAGTGATGAGCAGTCTCCCAGACGTTTATGAATAAGGGGTTCAACAATTTACTGTGACCTGAAGACTCTTGGCAATCT
This sequence comes from Mobula birostris, assembly GCF_030028105.1. Taxonomy (NCBI): domain Eukaryota; kingdom Metazoa; phylum Chordata; class Chondrichthyes; order Myliobatiformes; family Myliobatidae; genus Mobula; species Mobula birostris. Next base: position 29,577,919 of record NC_092381.1, read on the forward strand.
TCAAGATTATTGATCACAGGGAATTTATTTGTATTGTTACAATTGTAATGGTTGTACATCATTAAGTTTGATTTGTACATAGACTTAATCTGGTAGTCATTTATTACTTAATATTTTAGAACCAGAAAATTGTTGTGAATATTATATGTAATATAACAGAAGTAGTGGATTATTACAGACTAATTTACTCTATAACTAATGAATATTATTGGTTTCACAAGAAACCACATGTTTCAGTTGTTGATATGGGATCTTTTAAATGAGTGGCTGCATACCACCCCTAACAGTGGTATTCCAAGCTGCTGCAGAGCAGTTGTAGCAACCAAAGTTTTATTCTGAGCAAATTTAGGAGATTAGGGTGGAAAATAATGTTTATATGGTATTTTGGAGGAGGCTAGAGTGAACATAGAGTGAGTAAAATTGGGATAAACACAAGGATGGGAATGCTAAAATTCAGGTTTTACAAGTCTGGGAATTAATGCAGTTTAGGGTGATGAATGGATAAACCAAAATATTATTAGGGATAGTTAACAGTTTTGCATGAGCTCAGGTTTATGGAGATTGGAAGGTGGGCTGCCAATTAAGTAATAATTGTTCTGTAAGTTTTAAAGAATTTACAGTGTTTTAGCAACAGCTGAGTTGAACAAGATTTGGTGTTGTAGGATCTTACAGAAAGGGAGACATAAAGGCATATTATAAATAAATTATGTAATTGTTTAAATTAACACTAAGGTTTTCATGGCACAAATGAGATTTATGAAACAACTCAGTTCTGGCTTGAGTGCTAATGTCATTAGGAATTTAACAGTGTAAGATATCACATTCAGAAAATATGAATTTAACTAGTAAAGCCAGCATCTCAAGCAGCCCAAGAGAAGATGGTAGTGAAGTGCTGCCTTGACCTGCTGTATTCCGTTTACTGAGTTTCCACCATTCTCCCAGGCAGTGTACTCTATGTGCTCATGATTTTTGCATTTAAACAAAAATATTCTCCTCGGATTCTCGTGGAACCTCCTCCATACCCCAAATCTATATTCCTTTGTTTTACCTCCCCCTAATGTAGTGAAAAGTTTATTGTAATATACTTATTATTTTATATACTCGAATGCATCCCTCTTAACCTCCTCCACTCTAGGCAAAATAGACCTAACCCCTCTAGTATCTCCTCATAACTGAAATTATCACCATCCCAGGCAAACATCCCAGTAAATTTCCTCTGCACCCGCTCCAGCGCTATGACATCTTCCCTATAAAATAGTGATCAGAACTGCATTCAGTACTTCACCTGAGGTCTGACTAATGTTTTATAGAGACGGAGTATGACCTCTGTTTTTTTTTTGTACGCATTGCTCAAATCACAAAGACCAACATTCCATTTTGTCTTTTTAAACACATTATCTACCTGTGATGCTACCTTCAAGGATATTTGGATTTGGACACTGTCCCTTTGTTCCTCAATGCTCTGTAGAAGTCTAGAATTTGTACTGTAGCTTATATTTTATTGGAAACTGTCTAAGTGTATACTCCCCAGTTATTGTACATTTTAAACAATTAGAATATTTGCAGGAAAGAAGTTAATGGAATTTTGCAGCCACTTAAATAAATTTCCAAAAAAATCCCCACCACCACAGGTTGGCTGATTTAGAATCAAGGGGAAATTAAAAATTATATATAATCCCTAAACCCAACCAATTTCACTCCCAATTTTAAGGGATGGATCTGAGATAAACGCGTTAATACTTTTGAGATGAAGGTGGTTCAAAGGAAGTTCCTGTGTTCTATTTAACAGCTTTTTATTTTCACCCCTTTACCGATCATTCTCCCATTGCATCAAGATATTGTTGCATTTGGTGCTTATTTCTCCTGGAGCTTAGCCTTCAGAATTCTTAATTTGAGCTCCTGTTGCATTATGTATTTCAATGGTTAAGCAAGTTATATACATAAAACAAAATGCCAATAACATGGTGACAGTGTCATCGTAAAGAGATGCTTTGGATTAGTGTCTGGTGAACCAGAACATAATTTCAGATGCTGCACTTTTTGTCAAGTTAATCTCATGCTGATTCCTAAAGTGTTTTGCAATCATTTTATTTTGTCTGTGTTCATCCCAGGCATTGCCTGCATTGCCTTGTCCATTGTGGATCAACAAGGAAATTCTGCATTGACAACACAGCAACCGGAGCTAGCAGACCCATCGAAACTATTCTTTGGCATGGATCTCTTTCAGGAAGCAGACTTCAGTAAATTGACAGAGGTCCTCAGATATGAGAGCAGCTCTGAAGGGAATACGTCAGGTATATTTTCAAACATTTGAAGTATATTTGATTCAGAATGTTCTCAGGACCATTAATGTTATCCAAGGTTGTTTATTTTTTGAATTGATACATTAGATGTAGTTGAAAAGGATTTCATTATGCTGAATGGAAGAAGGAGGCTGTACAGTTCATATAAAAACATCATTTTATACAGCATTTGAATGTTTTAGACGTATCAAAATTTCGTGATAACTGGGAACAATTGGATGAGAGTAAGGAGATGTGTATTGGAAAAAAAAGGTTCTAATCAGGGCCTCCGCGAAATGGATACAACTGTATTTACTATCTATCCTTTTTAACCTTGAAAAAATTGTTAGGCTTTCATCTTCAAATATGATGTGGTGGATGTGTTCCTACAAGGCTATCATATAGTCATAGAAATGCATGGCTTGGAAGAGAGCCGTCTGGTCCATCGTGTCCATCGTGACAAACATTTTGCCTCTTTACACTAATCCCATTTTCCTACATTCAGACCAGTTGGTTAGGTATTTTGATGCCATAACAATGACAGTAATTCATATGTCCTTTTAAGTGACGGTGGAAGATGAAATGAACAAAGTTGCAATGTTTCCCAATGTCTTTGGAAAGTCATTTGTTCTAAAAGATGAGGTACAGTCAACTGGTTAAGCAGCTTGTCCCATTATTTATTTTTAATCTTTATTGACCCAGCTCTTTTGAGTAAAAGCTGATGATTCTGTTCAGAATTTGTATCTTTCACCTGTGTAGTTCCAAGAAAGTTCAGGACACCCATATAAAACCAGAAGATCCCTAGTGCTGCTCAAATGACTTTGATATAAGCATGCTTAGCTTCGTTGACTATCTAAGAAGCTCAATGGGAGAGTGCACCTCATGAGGACGGATAGTACTTTGCAGGTTTCATCCCTGATCTTACATATATGGATGTTTTTGTGTCATGAGCAGAAAGATGATTTCACAATCCTTTCCAGATGTAGCTAACAAACCATAGGTGTAAGTGAAACCCTAGAAATGAATGCCCACGTGCATATTACAGAATATAGCTGCAACTAGCTGACCATAATTTGAATGCACAACTGTGTCTAATCGCTGCTTAATTTTCTTAGACCCGAGCACTCTTGTACGTTTTGACATCTGGGAACAGGGGAATATTAGTCTACTGCAGCTCACAGAAAAGCTTCAGAATGCCCTTCGTCACGCTCTTTGTGATGTTGTTATGGAGTTTCGAATGCTCCAGTGCCCTCTGTGTGTGGAGTCCTATTATCCAGTCATGGTGACACCAGAGAGAGACATCAGAAATGGTACGTTGTTAAAATTCAGATGAATATAATACAGCCATGAAAATATGTTATAAATAATAACCATGTAATTTGGGTCATTTTTGCAAATCTGTGAGAATGCTTCTTGATATGAGAAACATGCTGTTTATAATGATGTGTTTAAACTTCAAGAGGATAAGTTGAACTCTTTATTTAGCATTCTGCTTTCCATGTCCGCTCCTACATTATGTCCTTCTCATCCATCACTCCTGCCTGTGGTACTCTGTTGCCCTCTAAAGCCACCCAGTTTTAAATTCTCATCCTTGCATTTCTATCCCTTCATGGCTTTCCCACCCTCCCTCCATAATTTTCAGAGGCCCCATAATTCCCCAGAGTTATCTGATCTTTATCCTACCATTACTTCCAATGTCCTGATCTAGTGCATTTTACCTGAAGCCTTCCATATCTTTTTTAAAACACTCCACTTAAATTTTGGTTATGCCTCCTTACATTTTACTTCTATTACCCATTTTTGTTTAACCAGTAGTTCAAGAATTACTGATAGTTAATTACTACAAAGAATGCTTCAAAATCTTTTATATACCATAAGATGTAGGAGCAGAATTAGGCATTTGGCCCATCGAGTCTGCTGTGCCATTCAATCATGAGCGGGGTAGAGAGAGATACATATTATCCCTCTCAACCCCATAACCTTTGATGCCCATCAGCCTCTGCTTTAAATATACCCAATGATATGGCCTCCACAGCCACCTGCGGCAATGATTTCCACAGATTCACCACTCTCTTGCTATAGGGGCACAGGTTTCAAGTGTTCGAGAATCACTGTTGATTAATTGCACAAGGAACTCTGCCATGGATGGTCCAAAGCCTGCTGCACAAGGAAGGGTGTTGGGCATGGGGCTAGTAACCCCATCCTGTAAAACCCCAAACCCCAGAAGTGCCAATAGAAGCTTGAAAGACCTCATCCTTTGGAGAGGAAGGAGCTTTGAAGATGGGCTACACATGGAAATAGATTGGTCCAGGACAGTGTACTCTGGCAAGCCGCTGTTAGCGACTTATGCCCCAGTAGGGGTAATGGGTTTAAGAAGAAGAATTGGCAAAAAGACCACCCCAGAATCTTTTATAGGGCACAGGGCTTCAAGTGTTTTGTATATTTTTTAAACAAGTACTACTTATTATTTCTTTCCTTCATTTTTGCACCTGATTAGGTCAACTCAGCAAGTCTGCGTCAGAGATTAAGGAAGCAACCAGCCTTTCTCTCAGTGCAGCTGGAAGTAAAAACAGTCCGGTGTCTGTTCAAATTGCTCCTATCCAAACGTCCAGCGCATGTAATGCAGAGTCTACTACTCCCACTGGCAAGACAGGCCGGCGCAGTTTTTGGGATATGCTGGTGAGTGCAGAGTTGTAATTGTAATATGAACAGTTCAATGCACTGTTTCAGAGCCAGACCTAGTTTTTCCTCAGGATGAAAAATAACTGGGAACATGTATGTTTCAGAGCAAGACTGATTTCTCAGACACTGGTACTCCAAAGACCACTGACGACATAGTTCAGGAAAGGACCAGTGACAGTTACACTCGCAGGAGGCACAAAACGGAACATTTGAAGCAGTCCTCCAGTCATGAGCGAATGTCAACGGTGGAATTAGAACAAACACAGAGGCAAGCAGTCTCAAGAAGGTAAAATTCATACCGTTGATAAGATTTTTGTTTATCTCGGACAATTTTCTACATTAAACAAATGGCATTCAAATTATACAAGGGAATCAAGTTATTTCTGACAGTTCAAGCCTTCTTTTAGCCAACAAACTATTTGAATGAAGTTGAAGTTGAATGGGGTGATTTTCTGAATTGGATTTATTATCACAACATTTGTGATAATAGGTACAAGAACAGTTTCTTTCTGTATGCCATCAGTCTTATGAACACTTGAATTTTAGTCTATTATAAACCAAGTCCACCTGTACATACACATTGTATATAGTTCATCGATTATTTGCACTATTGTTTTGTTTGCTTTTTGATTCTGTACAGCGAGAGCTCAGGGAAACAGGCATCAAATTCCCTGTATGTGTCCACATACTTGGCGATAATAAAGGATTCTGAATCTGATTTGTCATGAAATTAATTATTTTGTTGCAGAGATGCAATGCAAGTCATAAAAATTACTGTTAATTCCATATTAGTGCAAAAGAATAATGTAGTGTTCTTGGGTTCATTGACAGTTCAGAAATCTGATTGTGGTAGGAAAGACACTGCTCCTAAGTTACTGAGTGTGGGTATTCAGCCTCCTCTACCTCCTGCCTATTGGTAGTAATCAGAAGTGGGCATGTCCCTGGTGGTCCTTAGTGATGGATGCCACTGCCTCTTGAAGGTGGGAAGGGTTGTGGCCATGATGGAGTTGGCTGAATTCACAACTCTTTGCTGCCTGTTGCGATCCTTTGCACTGGAGCCTAAATATCAGGCTGTGATGCAACTGGTCAGAATGCTTTCCACTGAGCATCTATGAAAATTTGACATGACGGATCTCCTCAGATCCCTAACAAAATAGAGCCACTGGCATGCCTTCTTCAGTATTGCATCAATGTGTTGGTCCCAGGATAGATCCTCCAAGATATTGATACCCAGGAACTTAAAGCTGCTCGCCCTTTCCACTGCTGTGTTTGAACCCTGTATATGTTAGGTCATGATGTGCCTAACTTCTATCAGTGTAATAGTCTATAATTAGCACTATTTTTCTGTTGAGGAGCATGATTACTAATTAATACCCTGTTTTGCATTGGAACTTTCTCCTTATAGGTATGTCCAAACTTGTTGAGTACAGTACTGTACATTATTCTTATTGACTTTTGCTGTCGTTCCCATGCTATTTAAACCATGGTCTGTCACGAAACTGATTAAAATTTACTGAGTTTGCATCTTTATTCCTTTGGTAAAGAGAATATTAAATAGTCCAACATTTATATTGAAAATAATGTACTTGTTTTTGACTTGCTCTTTGCAAACAGATCAGAAATCACTCACTATTTAATGCTCCGGTTGCTTTCTAACCAATCAATATATTGTTCCAATTGAGTGTTAACCCTCCACAGGAAACGGACCAGTCAGCTGGAGGAAGGAGACCTGGGTTCTCTGCATCAACTTTTCCATGTCACCTGTCAGCAATGGATGGCATTCATGAGTAGGATGGGTAAGTACATATTTGGGTACGGTCATCAACAAATGATGTACATGGACGCGAAAAGCTTGTGGCCTCTTTCCCCTCTCCTCTCAGTCCAGAAGAAGGGTCTCAGCACGAAATGTCGACTGTTTACTCTTTTCCATAGGTGCTGCCTGATCTGCTGAGCTCCTCCAGCATTTCATGTGTGTTGCTGTAAAAAGCTCAATGTTTAATGTATATCCATTGATGAAGTACTCAATAATTTTGCCTATACAGAACATTGTGTATTTTAGCCTTTAGAAACAAAGTCCAGGAACTCTTGTGTGCTAACTGTGGCTCAGAAGGGTGTGAGTTCAAGCCAGAATCTAAACTCATAATCTCGGGAGGTGTTTTTCACGTAGTACCCGAGGAGCATTGCATTGTTCATGGTGGTGTTGTTTGGATGAAATGCTAAACTGAGGCCCCTGTGTCCTTTTAGGTCAGGTTCTTGTTCTTTCTTCTCATGTATCTCTGTCTATATTTGGCCAGTCATGAGAGTTTGAAGAGCTTGAAATGGTTGTCAGGTTTCCTATGTTTTAACAACGACTGTAGGTCAAAAATAATTCTTTTGTTTTGAAACAATGCGGGTTATCCTGGAGATGTAAAACAGGCACCACTTAAGTGCAAGTTCTTTTAAAGATTAGGGTACAACTGCATGTACTTCGTGGATAGAATGCCACTTTAATTTATTTATTATTGTGATAAGAAGCATGGGTCTCTGTAGAAGTGTTGGAAATTAAAATTAATGGTATTTCTCGATCTATAATGTTACTCAGTCCACAGTACATTTAGACATTTTAATGAATGGAAATGTTTGCTGAGTCTTTGATGTGCAGCTTAATTGCCCTCATCAATCTTTTTGTCCACAAACAGAACATGTTGTTGAAATTGTGGCTCTGAATTGGCTAGGATTCATTCATCTCCTGTCGTATTTATATTGAAAGTACTTCAATTAAAACACTGTTCTTTTTAAGTCCAGCTGTGCAAACCTGCAGGTGCAATAAGCCATAATAAACTTAGTGATGTTTACTGCTGGAGTAGTCCGATTAGACTTTCTTCAGAGCTGATTATCCCACGTTAGCCTGGACGAGACTTGAGTGTGAAATAAACCTCGGATTCTGACATGCAAGATTAAAGACATGGCTTGAAGTTTCTCTTTTTTGCCAACAACGAAGATATTGTTTTACAGTTAAATCAGGATGAAGTAACCTATGTCTTTTTTTAATGTGAAAGAAGCATTTAGAAGCTTACAGGAATTAAATAAAACTACAAAATAATTATCAAAGGAATAAACTTTCAATGGCTGCTAATACAGGCCGTTCTCGGGCGATGAGCAAGTTCTGTTTTTACAGATGACCGTAAGGTGATTATGTTCTTTAGTCAGAAAATACACTAAAACCGTTTGATATGGTGACCATAACTCCATGGTATGTAATGATTGGCATCAAAAACAAATAAACCTGATTAAGAAAGAACAATTACTAAAAGTAGCGAGACAAAGTAGTCTAGTTCTGCCATTCATAGGAATGAACGTAGGCACATATATTGGACTTTTGAATTTAACATTATGGGACCTTATACGAGTGTTCTTAACTTAGGGACAGACAGTTGATAATTTTTTTCTCAGTTTTGTAAATTGGCCTTCCTCATTGTTATAGTTTTTTGTGGTTATTCCCAGACTGAGTTGACCCCTGATTATAGGGAGAGAGTTGCCATGATGACTAGGTACACAGATTTGTTCCATACTGAAATCTTGTGCATTTTCTATTAACTTGGAGATTTGACAGTGAGCAACTCCTGGAGCTTTTTAAATGAGAAAGTAAATAGCAAGGCCTAAAGTACAAGCTCTGTTTAATACCTCTTACTGCATGTAACAGGAGGATGACATGGCTTATAGATGAGACCCTAGCTAAATGTCTGGACTAACATCAAATGTGGCTGACTTACAGGCTAGATGATCAAAACTGATGAAAAGAGAATATTTAATTTCTCTTCCAATAACTTCAAAAGTCAGAACAGGAGGCTAGAATTCTGGTGGGAGCAAATTGGTTGATGGAGAGCCTGAGAGCCTCAAAAATCAGGATTGCTGGAGATTATCCTAAACTCTGGTTCAGCAGCTTGGACAGTCTAGTTCATTGCAGTGAAAGCTTGAATTTGCAGCGTCTGCATTTTCTACAATGTCACAATTTAAGTTGGGCACTGGTAATGAAAGCTGAAAGTGCTGCATTGCTGAGAGAAGGATCCTTGAAAATTCTCCAATATTGACTTCAATAGAATCCAACAATATCTGCTAGCTCACTAGAATTACCTGAAGAGCGTTTTATTCTCGTTGTTTAAATAAGAGAAGTGGTGTCAACTTCAGAACTGCTGCATTAATGACAACATAACTAACTGCAGTTCAAATCAACACTGAAATACATAAACAACAGGAATTCTGCAGATGCTGGAAATTCAAGCAACACACATCAAAGTTGCTGGTGAACACAGCAGGCCAGGCAGCATCTGTAGGAAGAGGTACAGTCGACGTTTCAGGCCGAGACCCTTCGTCAGGACTAACTGAAGGAAGAGTGAGTAAGGGATTTGAAAGTTGGAGGGGGAGGGGAGATCCAAAGTGATAGGAGAAGACAGGAGGGGGAGGGATAGAGCCAAGAGCTGGACAGGTGATAGGCAAAAGGGGATACGAGAGAATCATGGGACAGGAGGTCCGGGGAGAAAGACGGTGGGGGGGGGGAACCCAGAGGATGGGCAAGGGGTATATTCAGAGGGACAGAGGGAGAAAAAGGAGAGTGAGAGAAAGAATGTGTGCATAAAAATAAGTAACAGATGGGGTACGAGGAGGAGGTGGGGCCTAGCGGAAGTTAGAGAAGTCGCCACACTCAGGTTGGAGGAACAACACCTTATATTCCGTCTGGGTAGCCTCCAACCTGATGGCATGAACATCAACTTCTCAAACTTCCGCTAATGCCCCACCTCCCCCTCGTACCCCATCTATTACTTATTTTTATGCACACATTCTTTCTCTCACTCTCCTTTTTCTCCCTCTGTCCCTCTGAATATACCCCTTGCCCATCCTCTGGGTCCCCCCCCCCCACCTTGTTTTTCTTCCCGGACCTCCTGTCCCATGATCCTCTCGTATCCCCTTTTGCCAATCACCTGTCCAGCTCTTGGCTCCATCCCTCCCCCTCCTGTCTTCTCCTATCATTTTGGATCTCCCCCTCCCCCTCCAACTTTCAAATCCCTTACTCACTCTTCCTTCAGTTAGTCCTGACGAAGGATCTCGGCCTGAAACGTCCACTGTACCTCTTCCTAGAGATGCTGCCTGGCCTGCTGCGTTCACCAGCAACTTTGATGTGTGTTGACTGAAATACATGGCTAGATGATAACACAAACCTTAATTGTTACCGGTAGTTGAAGGATGATTCACTGATTTGATTTCATTTAACTTGACAATGATGGGTAGAAGTGCTTTAAAAATCAAAATCTATTCTCACCTGTAATTCTAACCATTCAATATTGATAATGACAATGGAGGATTCCTTTACAAACACAATTGTGTTGTTGTATAAACAAAGTCATCGGAGAGACGCAGTTGGTAGACTTGAAAAGTAGTCTTTTTATTTGATACACGCACTCGCAAATAAGCTGATAGCCTTTTGGAGTCAAGCGAAAGTGAGAGAGACAGAGAGACTGACAGAGAGGGAGAGTGGAGGAGAGGGGGAGACCCCCTCCTTCCCTCCCTCTCCCCCACCCTTTTGGAGCAAGAGGTCTGCAACACTACACAATATTTTATATGCTAAAGATAAAAATGTTTTGTTTGAACCACACACCACCCTCGCACCTCCCTCTTCACACCCACACTACAGTTATCCAGGTGATACCAAATAACACATTTAAATCAGCATGGTCTGGTCTTCCAATTAACTGTGGTTTGCGGTTCTTAGCAGCCCATCGTTCCAGAGCTGTATTTTAGATATACTTGACAGTTCATATTTGAACCTGAAGACTGGTGGCTGAAGTCAGTTGCTGAAGTAATTTGTTATGCATGCTAATCCCCCCCAAAAAAATAGCATTTAGTATTTTGGTATAGCCCTATTCATTCTCCAATAATGTGCGTAACTCCTGGGTTACAGCTGTTCAGGTAATGGAAATTCACCCTTACAGAATTCAGAAATCACTGGCCTACCAAAAAAAAATCACTCTTATGAAACTTGTTTGTTGGGAGTCAGGTGGAGAGTAAATAAATCATCAAAATATATTGACACTCTCAGATAGTGTGGCTTCACATTAAAGAAAATCAAAATATGGTCCGTTTTCAAGGAACACCACTATCCCCATCCTCATCCCCCCCCCCCCCAGTAATGCGTATAATTTTGTGTTCCATTAAACCCCTCAATGTTCCAGGAAAGGAAAACATATGACTTACTCTGCATGCCCTTGATCCTCTGTTAGGCAGACTAGAGAGTCCTGAACTTCTGGCATTTATTATGAGAAAATATTTTAGTTTCAGTTGGTACTTCATCAAAATTTGTCATATTGGGAATTACAATCTTTGATTTACTCTAAACTCCCAATGCTACAAATTGCCACTCCATTGAAATGCTTGAACGTTAGGCTATTTTGTAACTCCTCTCATTTTCTCCTGTAGGATGTCCCTCAGTGCAGCAGTGTTCTGTTAATATTGGCTCCCGGTTTCTACTCAGCTCTATTCTCACCGAGATCATGAATTTGGTTAGCGGCCTTGCCAATGACACAACAGTTAAGATTTTTGAGAAAATTAGGTAAGTTTCACTGCTCTTGTGATATTTACTGCAGATTAATATTATGTTTGGGAATTTTTGTTTCATATTTAAGTTAATGCAATGTAGAAAGAGTGCTGAAACATTCTTACCTCTGAAGAAGAGGAACAGGACAAAGGCATTGGTCTAGAAGTGGTAACGTGCCAAATAGTAGGATGGTGATGATGATGGTCTGGCAGCAATTGTTACAATGCCTATATAGCCCAGAGCAGTATGTGCAGTATAATAAGCCTCCCAAGACTAAATGGGAACAAATTATACAGAATATAAGGCATGGAAATGGGTAATTAGCTCCTTGTCTACATTTATTGTCCACTCAAGCTTCTGTCAACCTTCTTCATGTAAATCAATATCCCTCTCCCTCATCAACTTTTCCAGGCTTCTCTTAAATTAGGATGTGATGCATCTCAACTGCTCCTTTCAGTAATGTTTTCATATTCAGCCCACTAAATAAAGGAACAACTGCTTCTGGACTACCAGTTGAATTTTTGGTATTGATTTTATATCGATGACTTCGATTTATGTGTTGGCATTTTCAACCGTTTACAAGAGCAGAAGTTCTTTCTGTATCTATTCTATCAAAATCTTTCAGTATTTTAAGAACTTCTATTTAATCAACAGTTTCCAAAGAGAGAAATAACCCAGTGTGTTCACCCTTTCCAGTGTATATCCTTGCATTAACAGTTTATCCTGTTAAATCTTCTCTGCACCCTCTTCCTCATCTCTGTAACCTTTTTTATAATATAGAGGCTGGAACTGTACAGAGTACTCTTAAAAGTGGTTCAGCTATTGGTCACTAAAAATTTAGTGTAACTTTTGAATTCTGTTCTTCCAGAAGTAAACCTGAATGTTTACGCTGGTGCATGATAAACTTAATAGACAAGGTATTTCCCTCTGCATGTAATGGGAGGATGACATAACAACATTAATTGGCAGGTGTTTAGCCTTAAAGCTGCTGCTTGAAAGGAAGTCATCCCTGCCACTTCCCCACCCTTGCTGAGGTTATTGACTTGTGCCTTGAAGCTTCTGGAGTGCTCTCACTGGTATTTTCATCATCAAATTTCCCACCTCCGTTTTTAAAATCCAACACGGGCAAAACTTCTAGCCATCCTATGATGCTGGCACAGGCATATAGCCAGAGAATTCCAGTCAATTAATATATAGACATCATCATCATCACTGTTCAATAAAGACTTTAGGCCTCTGCAGCCTGAAGTTTATTTATTCTTAACTTCAGAGGTAATGCTTTTTTTTAAAAATGTTTTCCCCCTTTCTTTGTATTATAGTTCTCCACATGGTTCCACTTTCCTGCCATATTCCCTTAGTCAACATTCTAGTACTCGTCCTGGTGCAGCTAGACAGTTCATTCTGATTGGACGGAATTTCCACCAATGGCGGTGTAGTACTGAACAAGGTATTGATACATCTGAAATCATATTGTATAGCTTGCGTCATCTGCAAAACCAGTTGTCTTGTACAGATTAGTAATCCTATGTCATCTTTGCTTTAATCAGTATGGTAAACAAAGTTAAGAACATCCAGATTTTAGGTTATTTCTTATGATAAAGATGTTCACTACATCCCTTTCATAATCCCTCAGGTATATTTGAATTGACTTACTTTAATGCAAAAAGGGAAGTTTGAGGAGATATAGTGCAGGCAAGCTTGGCCAGTTATCATATAGCTGATAATGGAGGTAAAATTGGAATTCTAGAAAATCACTATCAATTTTTAAAGAAAAATGCATTTTAGATATGACCTTTACAGAATCGAAGCTGAAGTTTCTGTCCCCAGGAGAGGACTGATAACTTGGCTCCTTCATTGGAAGATTGGGTAGTCAGTTAGATGTTTCTTTCATTGCAGAACAAAGATGTTCATCAGGGAATGGAATTTTTTTTTTAAACTGTAAATAGAAACAAAGTGCTGGAAACACTCAGCCTATCAGACAGCGTCTCTGGAAAGAGAATCTGTTAACTTTCTAGACTGAAGACTTTTGATCATAATTTTGATCAGGAACATCGGCCAAAGCATTAGTGCTGCTTCTCTTTCTACAGATGCTTCATGCAATAGGTGTAATAAATTTTAGAAAATATGTTCTCAACTCACTTCTCTGAGTGAAGTCTTGCTTCATTTTAAAACCTCTGTGTACTCGTGTGCTGAGTACTTGAGAGTAGTTTTACTATGAATTCTTAATGCTGAGTGTTGACAGCATCTTGTTTTTTTATTTTACTGCAGAGATGGTCCTCTCATGTCCTAGTCGCTATTAATTATGTGTGGAAGACAAACGGGGTTGGGGAAGAAATTCCATCTAAATCTAATTTGAAACTTACAGAATACATGAGGAGGATTTTTTGCATTTAATGATGATGTTAGCCTTTCTTGCTGAGGAGTTAGAATTATTATAATGCTTAATAAATTACATCCCAGTGACTGAGGAGTTATCTTATCCCAGCCTGTTTCACAGTCTCATCCCAAAAGAAAGTTTTAACAATAAATATATCATGACCATTTTGACATTTGGTATTCATGGGACAGCTATTTAATTGAAGCAATCACTCAGCTTGATTTGTTTTCACGTACAATAGGTATAATAAATTGTCGAAGATAAGGTCTTGAGCAGTAAATCAACTCGCTCGCGTGTCCCATTACCGAATGAAGTCTTGTTTAGTTTTCACTACCTTTGTGTTCTCGTGAGTGCTTGAGTGTAGTTTGACTGTAAATGTTTTATGCCATGCTCTCATGCCATGCAATGCTCTGCTCCTTGTATTTTATCTGTCTACAGTTGACTGTGATGATGATGGGTGCAGACCTTTGGTAAATAGTATCAAACGTAAGTCTCACCAGATCATTTCTATGGTGATGGTGGTGGATTAGGTCTTTTAAAGAATTTCAAAATATTCAGCTATTGAGAAAGTTCAAGTTCTAAGTCCATTTATTATCAAAGTATGTATACATTATACAACCTTGAGATTTGTCTCCTAACATGCAGCCACAAAAACAAACCCAAAAGAACCCATTTTACAAAAAGAACATGGATACCTAATTGTGCAAAGACAAAAAAAAACAAATTATGCAAACAATACCACAAACAAAAACTGAAGTCCGCAAAGGTAATCCCATAGTTCCGTGCAGAGGTTGGTCGTTGAGCAGCAAGCTGAACCGGCCCATCAATCGCCTCAGGCCCTGAGACCCTGACTTTTCAATCTAGTCCAGCGCCTTAATTGACATCCAAGCATCGGGTTCCATTGCCTCGATTCGGCCTGTACCCGGCTTTTCAAATTCAGCCCTGTGCTCAAGTCTCCATCCAAACATCGAGTCCTGTTGCTTTGATACACTCTGGGACCTGGCATCGCTGCCTTGCTTTGGCCTGTAACTGACCTTACAGCAGAAGGTTATCATTACCATAATTGGTTTATTTTGCTGAGGCCATAAATATGGGTGTTCTTTAGCAAGTACCAAAGGATATGGAGAGAAGGCTGGGGAGTGGGTCTGAGGAGGGAAAATAAGAGGAAAAAAAATGAATGGCGCATCAGACTCGATGGGCCAAATGGCATAGTTCTGCTCCTTTGGTCTTATACATCTGAAATTGCAAGATGTGTAATAATAGATGGGGCAGTACAGCATAGTACAGGCCCTTTGGTCCATGATGCTGTACCGGCATTTTAACCTATACTGAGATCAATCTAACCCTTCACTCCTACGTAGTTGTCCATTTTTCTATCATCCATGTGCCTATCTAAGAGTCTCTTAGGGCATTCCATGCACCCACCACGCAAGTTACCTCTGACAGAACCTCCCCCCAAAATTATCCTCTGATCACCTTAAAATTATGCCGCTTGTATTAACTACTTCCACACTGGGATTAAGTCTCTGGCTGTCTACTTGATCTATACCTCTTATCATCTTGTACACCTCTAACAAGTCACCTCTCATCCTCCTTCTCTCTAAAGAGAAAAGCCCCAGAGAAAATGCTAGAAGCCTCACTCATCCAAATGTGACCAGGTGCAGACAGGTATCTGTTGAAGATCTCTGCAAATCTACCAATGTACCCAGCATTGGAGTGTCCTGAAACTGGAAAAATGAGCCAACATTTCCCACTTCTGACAACTGTGCAATTTCTGGGCAATTTAGTCTTTGCACCAAGGAAATCTCACAGCTGTGTTATGCGAATATCTACATGAAGATTATATGTTTTTCTAAATCCTTCTCTGCTACCAAACAATCTTGTTTTGACAGTTTGATTCGGTGAACATAGAACAGTGTAACAGCACGGGAACAGGCTCTTCAGCCCGTCATGTTGTGCCAAATTAATTAAGCTAATGATGCCTAATTAAATTAATCCCTTCAGCCAATATGTGGTCTATATCTCTCCATTCTCTGCATATTCATCTGCATATTTAAGAGCCTCTTAATTGCCAATATACTTTATACTTTATTCTTTACTGTCGCCAAACAATTGGTTCTAGAACGTACAATCACAGCGATATTTGATTCTGCGCTTCACCCTCCGTGGATTACAAATATTAAATATTAAAAATATTAAAAATAGTTAAAATTAGTAAATATTAAAAATTTAAATTATAAATCATAAATAGAAAATAGAAAAATGGGAAGTAAGGTAGTGCAAAAAAACCGAGAGGCAGGTCCGCATATTTGGAGGGTACAGCCCAGATGTCAGGATCCGTTCAGCAGTCTTATCACATTTGGAAAGAAGCTGTTCCCAAATCTGGCCGTACGAGTCTTCAAGCTCCTGAATCTTCTCACGGAGGGAAGAGGGACGAAAAGTCTGTTGGCTGGGTGAGTCGTGTCCTTGATTATCCTGGCAGCACTGCTCTGACAGCGCGCGGTGAAAAGTGAGTCCACGGACGGAAGATTGATTTGTGTGATGTGCTGCGCCGTGTTCACAATCTTCTGCAGCTTCTTTCGGTCTTGGACAGGACAACTTCCATACCAGGTTGTGATGCACCCTAGAAGAATGCTTTCTACGGTGCATCTACAAAAATTAGTGAGGGTTTTAGGGGACAGTCCAGATTTCTTTAGTTTTCTCAGGAAGTAAAGGTGCTGGTGGGCCTTCGTGGCAGTGAACTCTGCTTGGTTGGACCAAGTCAGGTCATTTGTGACATTGACCCCGAGGAACTTAAAGCTTTTGACCTGTTCCACTTGCGCACCACCAATGTAAATGGGGTCGTGCGGTCCGCTACTCCTGAAGTCAACAACCAATTTCTTCGTCTTGCTGACATTGAGGGATAGGTTATTGTCTTCGCACCATGCCACCAGGTTCTTAATTTCCTCTCTGTACTCAAACTCATCATTACCCGAGATACGGCCTACAATTGTTGTGTCATCAGCAAACTTATATATTGATTTTGGTGGAAACTTGGCTACGAAATCATGGGTGTACAGTGAGTACAGCAGGGGGCTGAGTACACAGCCTTGTGGGGCACCGGTGCTCAGGGTGATTGTAGAGGAGAGCTTCTCCCCTATTTTTACAGCCTGGGTCCTGCCTGTGAGGAAGTTGGAGATCCAGCTGCAGATCTGAGTGCTAAGACCCAGGTTCCGGAGCTTAGGAATCAGTTTATTTGGGATGATGGTATTAAAGGCGGAGCTGTAGTCAATGAAAATGAGCCTTACATATGCGTCTTTATTCTCCAGGTGTTCTAAGGAGGAATGTAGGGCCAGAGAGATGGCATCTACCTTATAAATATAACATCTGCCTCCATTAGACCTAATCAGTTCCCCTCTACCACCACTCTGCTCCATCTAGCGGAATTAGTCCTTACTCTTAATAATTTCTCCTTTGGCTCCTCCCACTTCCTCCAAACTACAGGTGTAGCTATGGGCACCCGTATGGGTCCTAGCTATGCCTGCCTTTTTGTTGACTTTGTGGAACAATCTATGTTCCAAACCTATTCTGGTATCTGTCCCCCACTTTTTCTTCGCTACATCGACGACTGCATTGGCGCTGCTTCCTGCGTACATGCTGAGCTCGTTGACTTCATTGACTTTGCCTCCAACTTTCACCCTGCCCTCAAGTTTACCTGGTCCATTTCCGACACCTCCCTCCCCTTTCTAGGTCTTTCTGTCTATCTCTGGAGACAGCTTATCTACTGATGTCTACTATAAGCCTACTGACTCTCACAGCTATCTGGACTATTCCTCTTCTCACCCTGTCTCTTGCAAAAATGCCATCCCCTTCTCGCAATTCCTCCGTCTCCACCGCATCTGCTTTCAGGATGAGGCTTTTCATTCCAGGACGAGGGAGATGTCCTCCTTTTTTAAAGAAAGGGGCTTCCCTTCCTCCATCATCAATTCTGCTCTCAAATGCATCTCCCTCATTTCATGCACATCTGCTCTCATTCCATCCTCCCGCCACCCTATTAGGAATAGGGTTCCCCTGGTCTTCACCTACCACCCCACCAGCCTCCGGGTCCAACATATTATTCTCCGTAACTTCCACCACCTCCAACGGGACCCCATCACTAAGCACATCTTTCCCTCCCTCCCCTCTCTTCTTTCCGCAGGGATCGCTCCCTACGCGACTCCCTTGTCCATTCGTCCCCGCCATCCCTCCCCACTGTTCTCCCTCCTGGCACTTATCCGTGTAAGCGGAACAAGTGCTACACATGCCCTTACACTTCCTCCCTTACCACCATTCAGGGCCCCAGACAGTCCTTCCAGGTGAGGCGACACTTCACCTGTGAGTCGGCTGGGGTGATATACTGCGTCCGGTGCTCCCGATGTAGCCTTTTATATATTGGCGAGACCCGACGCAGACTGGGAGATCGTTTTGCCGAACACCTACGCTTTGACCGCCAGAGAAAGCAGGATCTCCCAGTGGCCACACATTTTAATTCCACATCCCACTCTCATTCTGATATGTCTACCCATGGCCTCCTCTACTGTAAAGATGAAACCACACTCAGGTTGGAGGAACAGCACCTTATATTCCGTCTGGGTAGCCTCCAACCTGATGGCATGAACATTGACTTCTCTAACTTCTGCAAATGGCCCACCTCCCCCTCGTACCCCATCTGTTATTTGTTTATATACACACATTCTTCTCCCTCTCTCCTTTTTCTCTGTCTGACTATACCCCTTGCCCATCCTCTGGGTTTTTTCTATCCCTCCCCCTTTTCCTTCTCCCTGGGCCTCCTGTCCCATGATCCTGTCATATCCCTTTTGCCAATCACCTGTCCAGCTCTTGGCTCCATCCCTCCCTCTCCTGTCTTCTCCTATCATTTTGGATCTCCCCCTCCCCCTCCCACTTTCAAATCTCTTACTAGCTCTTCCTTCAATTAGTCCTGACGAAGGGTCTCGGCCCAAAACGTCGACTGTACCTCTTCCTAGAGATGCTGCCTGTTCACCAGCAACTTAGTGTGTTGCTTGAATTTCCAGCATCTGCAGAATTCCTCGTACCTGCCTCCACCACCATCTGGAAATCCATTTCAGGCACGCACTATTTTCTTCATTTAAAAGTAAAGGGTTTGTCCCACATGTCATCTTTAAATTTTCCACCTCTCACCTTAAAAGCATGCCCTCTACAATTCAACATTTTGACCTGCAGGAAAAATGCTGGTTGTCTGTCCATGCCACTCATAATTTTAAAAACTTTTATCAGGTCTCCCATCAGCCTCGACCGTTACTGTAGTTCATCAAACTTCAGCTTATTTCCGACGTCCCCTAATCCAGGCAGCATCCTGGTAAACTTTTTCTGCACCCTACCCATGCCTCCACATCCTTCCTTGGGCAACCACAATTAAATTCAGTGCTGTAGATGCAACCTCATCAGTGTTTCGTAAAGCTACAACATAACTTCCTGACTCTGCAACTCAGTGCCCTGACCAATAAAAGCAAGGATGCTATATGCTTTCTTTACTATTCCATCAACTTTGTGTAGCCCCTTTCATGGAGTAGGGACTTCATATCCAAGATCCCTCTGTACATTAATAAGGTTTAGAGTCAAACGTGTAACTTGAGAACCTCAAACCAAATGATGTCCCAAGCAAAGTGCTGACAAATAGTGGGTCATATCCTGCCATGTTGCACATTAACCAGTGCCAGTAGAGGCAGAATGCTGGACAAATTCAGCCTGACTTCACAATATTTAAATATTGAGAAGAGCACTTCAATTACTCAAACATGGAATTCAACAGAGCTAGTGCTAGTAAATGGGATTAGTGTGTATTAGGTGCTCCATGGTCAGTATGTATAGGGTGCATTGAAGAGCTTATTTCTGCTCTGTATGATGACTAACTTACAGTTGTAACTGAATAGAAAGAGCTGTCAACCCTGTAGGAAGCAACATTTGTAGGTCCTGTCCTCTTATGCTTGGTTTTGGTCTTGGAAATAGAACTTGGCTTTAGGTTTTATACTTAAAGTAGCACAATTAGGGGACATTTTGCCCAGGGCTCCATATGCAAGCTCTCAGTGAGCAGTCTTATTAATGCTATTATCTCTCTCCTTTTTTCCCTTTAACTCTGAAACTTATTCTTTCTGTCACACATGCGTATCAACCCCATTCTCTTTGATTATTTGACTTTAACCTACTCTGCAGGGATCATTTACAGCAGCTGGCAAACCTACCTAACCTACAATATATCTTTAGGGCATGGGAGGAAATTGGGTTATCCCGAAGCAGCAGAGACGATGTGCAACGTATGCAAGTACAGCACCCAAAATTGGTATCAAATTTGGTTCCCCGGATCTGTGAGGCAGCAGCAGTAACTGCTGTGCTCCTGTGTTACCACTTGTTATAGCCTCTGTATGAACTGCATTCCATTGGTAAAATGCAAGATGGCATTAAAATTTAGGGCGACAATTTACTAAACATGGTATCAAAAGCCTTAGTAAAACCAAAGTCTGAGGTTGAAGAGGGCAAGCTCTTCAATAACCAGAGCAATATCTGGCATAAAGGGGGAAAACAACAGGAATTCTGCAGATGCTAGAAATTTAAGCAACATACATAAAAGTTGCTGGTGAACGCAGCAGGCCAGGCAGCATCTCCAGGAAGAGGTGCAGTCGACGTTTCAGGCCGAGACCCTTCGTCAGGACTAACTGAAGGAAGAGTGAGTAAGGGATTTGAAAGTTGGAGGGGGAGGGGGAGATCCAAAATGATAGGAGAAGACAGGAGGGGGAGGGATGGAGCCAAGAGCTGGACAGGTGATAGGCAAAAGGGATACGAGAGGATCATGGGACAGGAGGCCCATGGAGAAAGAAAAGGAGGTGGGGGGGGAACCCAGAGGGTGGGCAAGGGGTATATTCAGAGGGACAGAGGGAGAAAAAGGAGAGTGAGAGAAAGAATGTGTGTATAAAAATAAGTAACAGATGGGGTACGAGGGGGAGGTGGGGCATTAGCGGAAGTTAGAGAAGTCGATGTTCATGCCATCTGGTTGGAGGCTACCCAGACGGAATATAAGGTGTTGTTCCTCCAACCTGAGTGTGGCTTCATCTTTACAGTAGAGGAGGCCGTGGGTAGACATGTCAGAATGGGAATGGGATGTGGAATCCTTGTTCAATCCCTTCCGACCTATGTTCGTGACACTTCTCACGCTCTTAAACTTTTTGATTATTTTAAGTTCCCTGGCCCCCACCGCTTTATTTTCACCATGGATGTCCAGTCCCTATATACTTCCATCCCCCATCAGGAAGGTCTCAAAGCTCTACGCTTCTTTTTGGATTCCAGACCTAATCAGTTCCCCTCTACCACCACTCTGCTCCATCTAGCGGAATTAGTCCTTACTCTTAATAATTTCTCCTTTGGCTCCTCCCACTTCCTCCAAACTAAAGGTGTAGCTATGGGCACCCGTATGGGTCCTAGCTATGCCTGCCTTTTTGTTGGCTTTGTGGAACAATCTATGTTCCGTGCCTATTCTGGTATCTGTCCCCCACTTTTCCTTCGCTACATCGACGACTGCATTGGCGCTGCTTCCTGCACGCATGCAGAACTCGTTGACTTTATTAACTTTGCCTCCAACTTTCACCCTGCCCTCAAGTTTACCTGGTCCATTTCTGACACCTCCCTCCCCTTTCTAGATCTTTCTGTCTCTGTCTCTGGAGACAGCTTATCCACTGATGTCTACTATAAGCCTACTGACTCTCACAGCTATCTGGACTATTCCTCTTCTCACCCTGTCTCTTGCAAAAACGCCATCCCCTTCTCGCAATTCCAACGTCTCCGCCGCATCTGCTCTCAGGATGAGACTTTTCATTCTAGGACGAGGGAGATGTCTTCCTTTTTTAAAGAAAGAGCTTCCCTTCCTCCACTACCAACTCTGCTCTTAAATGCAACTCCCCCATTTCACATACATCTGCTCTCACTCCATCCTCCCACCCGCCCCACTAGGAATAGGGTTCCCCTGGTCCTCACCTACCACCCCACCAGCCTCCGGGTCCAACATATTATTCTCCGTAACTTCCGCCACCTCCAACGGGATCCCACCACTAAGCACATCTTTCCCTCCCCCCCCCCCCCTGCATTCTGCAGGGATCGCTCCCTACGCAAATCCCTTGTTCATTCGTCCCCCCCATCCCTCCCCACTGATCTCCCTCCTGGCACTTATCCGTGTAAGCGGAAAAGTGCTACACATGCCCTTACACTTCCTCCCTTACCACCATTCAGGGCCCCAAACAGTCCTTCCAGGTGAGGCAACACTTCACCTGTGAGTCGGCTGGGGTGATATACTGCGTCCGGTGCTCCCGATGTGGCCTTTTATATATTGGCGAGACCCGACGCAGACTGGGAGACCGCTTTGCTGAACATCTACGCTCTGTCCACCAGAGAAAGCAGGATTTCCCAGTGGCCACACATTTTAATTCCACATCTCATTCCCATTCTGGCATGTCTATCCACGGCCTCCTCCAATGTAAAGATGAAGTCACACTCAGGTTGGAGGAACAACACCTTATATTCCGTCTGGGTAGCCTCCAACCTGATGGCATGAACATTGACTTCTCTAACTTCTGCTAATGCTCCACCTCCCCCTCGTACCCCATCTGTTACTTATTTTTATACACACATTCTTTCTCTCACTCTCCTTTTTCTCCCTCTGTCCCTCTGAATATACCCCTTGCCCATCCTCTGGGTTCCCCCCCCCCCCCCGTCTTTCTCCCCGGACCTCCTGTCCCATGATTCTCTCGTATCCCCTTTTGCCTATCACCTGTCCAGCTCTTGGCTCCATCCCTCCCCCTCCTGTCTTCTCCTATCACTTTGGATCTCCCCCTCCCCCTCCAACTTTCAAATCCCTTACTCACTCTTCCTTCAGTTAGTCCTGACGAAGGGTCTCGGCCTGAAACGTCGACTGCACCTCTTCCTAGAGATGCTGCCTGGCCTGCTGCATTCACCGGCAACTTTTATAAAGGGGGAAAATTTGTTACTTTTGGCATTTAGCACTCAGCCCCAAGACATCACTGCAGCATCTGGAAGCTTCCTGGATGTAGACTGGAATATCGATCTTTATTTTAAAAGAATCATCACTCGGCATGCATTTAAATTTGCCCTTCACTTTTGTGCTTCAAAATGCTGCTACAGTTAACTAACCTTTTTGGAAATTAAAATAGATACATGGTTTATTGCTGTGCAATGAAATGCTGAATGTATCATATGCTGTGATATCTAATGTGTATTTTTAATTTTACATGTTTTTTTTGCTGTTTAGCATTTTTAAGTAAGAAATCAAATGGATTTCCTACAGTTTTATGCTGTCTGAATACTATTCTTTTTTTTCTCACCTCATGAAAAATATATAAAGCTCACAAAGGATTTCAGAGGTTTGAGGCCATGGAGTTCAGCACTGCAGAGAAATCAGGTGACCCCTCAAGTTCAGGAATTAGTGGAAGAGGTGTGGTTCCCCGGCAGCGATTCCTCATAATTGACATCATTGACAAAAAGGTATGCAAAACCATTCAGGAAAAATTATTTGTAGCCCCTTAACTCCTCCTGTGAGATTAACATAATAAAATTCTTTAAACATTACTGTTGATATAAAACAGGATTTCCACTTTGGTGCTCATGACTATTTTGTCTGCAGCAATTTCTTCCTATACATTTCCTGAAGAAAAAATACTCCTTGTAAATCATGTCCATATTCACTTATTTTAAGTTTATTCTGGGACTGAGAAGGTAAAGTAAGTCCATTAATTTTGATAAAGGGAAAAAATAAGTTAAAGTTATAGGTGCAAATATTTTTCACGAAATGCTGAAGCTCTGGGTGTTGTTGGCATTGCTGTCATTTCACTAGTTTGCAGCCTTTTCTCTTATGTTATTGTCCATTTTAAAACTTGTTTATCATGTAATCTGTTTATGCAAGCTGACGTGCTCTCATTTTGCCTCCAGTTGATTTTATATACCTATAATTGGTCAGTGGATCTGGGAGTATCATTAAATCGAGAATTGATTCGTCTTATCCAATGGCAGAATGCACGCTCTCATGTGGTGCATTGTCTCCTCAGTCAAAAGATGGGGCTCTTCCATCACTACTGTTTTGCTGATACACCCGTATATGATGAATCCAAACAGGTAATGCACCTTTGTAACAAGCATAGCCTAATTCTACAGGCTTATAAATTCATGAAATTTTATAAATCACATTTAACAGATAATTGTTTGGGGCAGTGCACTGCATGTCACTGCCCACAAGGTTGTAATAGAATGATATATCATTACTCTGTTGGAAATGCAGAAAATTTATTGTAGGAATACAATAGGTAAAGGGTAGTTTGTGAATCTGACAAGTACCAAACAAGATTAAAATCAAACTTCTAGAGGAACTCAGCAGTTCAGGGCTGTTTGAATCTGAAAGAGAAAAATGTTTAATAACCATTTGAATGAAAGGAAACTTCTAGCCCTGAACTGCTGAAAGGTGGGAGTTTGTTCTGACTGTACTATATATATTATATATGTATTATGCTTTGATTGCTATTTGGCTATGAACAGTTTAGAAAATGCTTAAACCAGCAAATGCTAATGAACTGAGTAGTTTTATGCTCTCTGAAGATTTTATTATTTGCGTAATGGAGTCAATGTAAAATAAAATTCTCTCTTAAGTAATCTAAATTACTTCAATATATAACAAGAAAGAAAAACAGAATTTTCTGTGACAGCTCAAAATCAAGAGTAAATGGAAGATCGAACTTGAGATGTGATGCTATCCAAAATTGATGATTTTTGTTGAACTCCAGTGTGATGTGTATACTCAGAGGACAATTTGCCACATTTGGAAAATGAGTAAATGACTCATCGGATATGGTGACAGTGATTGAGAGAGGAATATTAGCTACACACCTGTTCCACTTCAAGAGTGCAATGGGATCTGCACCCAAATGCAAATCAAATGAGGAAACCAACATCCATGCACTGCCTCAGAACCACGGAGAACTATGTATTCTGTGATCTTGCTAATAATTTTGTGACTGAAATGCTGCAAAAATTCTTTAGACTAGATTACACCACAAAAGCACCTCAAATTCATCATTATTTAATGTAGATGTACAATAGGTAAATTCCAATAAGTAAATGAAGGATTCATTTGAGACATGTCAGGTGCTGCCCTGATCCTGAATTAGATCAAATGCTAGGATTGTGGCTGTTATATTATGCAATGTTTTGCATGGAACTGGGTCTGAGCCTGCATTTAGATTGTCCATTGCGAGAAACATAATTGAAATTGTTACAATTATTTACATGTTAATGAGGTCCCTGGGACTGACAGTCTGTATTGAATGTCCATATAATGTTTAATTCTGCACTTCACATTGTGTCTATCTTAAGTTCAAACTATATTTATTATTGAAGTATGTATTCTATATACAATCTTGAGATTTGTCTCTTTACAGGCAGCCACAAAAAAAGAATGCCAGTGGTACCCATTTAAAAAAAAGACTGTCAGACACCCAATTTGCAGCGAAAAATAAATGATTGTGCAAACAATAAAAGTAAGCAAATAACATTCAGAACTGAAGTTCACAAATTGAGTCCACAGCCATGATGCCAGTCACAACCAATCCAGGAGCCCGTTACTTGCCGGCCACCGGAGGTGCAGTGCTAGCTGGTGTGCTTGCTGGCCACAGAACTTAGCTCTGCGCAGAGACAAGTAAGCCTCATGAGCAGCAAGCTGAACACCGACTTGTCCGTCTCCTCCGGCCCCAACACCCTGATCTTTTCACTTTGGTCTGGTGTCTAAATCAGCCAAACATTGGGTCATTCCTCATTCCTGAGCTTGGGCCCTGCCTCCTTGATTCAGCCCATTTACACCAAACCACAACTGTCCTGCATCTTCTAGACTACAGTTCCCACTGCAAAAATACCAGGTCATACAGGCAGATCAAAAGTTCAACTCGAAAAGGAAGTCACAGGCTATTGATTGCAGTGATTGTTTTTGAGAAAAAGTATGATTAATAAAGTAGTTAGTAGTTTTGCTTGCTAACAGCAAGTCATCGCTGTGTTTCACCAGTGCCATCTTTAACCGGAAGTTTGGAAGAGTAACTGAAACTTAGCCAATTCAAATTTGCATCCTAAAGTAGATCTGTAAAACAGGTGACACAGTAGAATCAAAACATGATTACTTTGGTCATTTGCATCAAGATGTTCTTAAGTTACAGAAAATGGCTCTTAATTGTGAGTCACAATGACATACTGGAACAGATGGTATGGTTTTTGAAGCGTACAATTTTAAACTTAATTTAATAATGTGTTGTACAAAAGAAATATGTTGCTCAATAAAAATTGTTCAGAATTGTGGAGATGCTTGCCCTGAAGGGAGTGACGGGGCAACTGTATGCTGCTAACTGCCATTGCTGTGCAAAGGCATTCACTGCATTGATCAGCATGACAATAACTAGTGATGGCAACCTGCTGTTAGGTGCTGTCGGCATACATTAGGGACAGTCTCTGAATATTAACAGTTAAATGGGAAAAATGCTTGCCATGGTGACCGCCTGTTCAAAAATGTCAGTGCACATCAGGAGCCCAAGCTGAACAATAACAAAGACCAGAGTTGTGACCTTGCCAATCCATAATATTCTGCACCAATATGCTCCATCCTTTCAGTAGGCTTACATAAACATCCTGAGTTTTATTCTGTACTGTATCTATTTTATCACCACTATCTCATTTTCCAATACTATTTCAGTGAACTGATCTCTTACCCAGCAAGAAAATCCCACTGAATCACACTTGGTGTCTGACTCTAGTGAGACCATATTTTATTGTTTTGCTGTTAGACAAAGATGTTGTCTTTTAAGAGTCTAAGGAAGTGGCAGATTGCTGTATTTTCTGTGTTATACTGCATTTAACTAACTGAATGGTGTGTTTTTTTACTTTGTGGGGGAAAAATTTAGCCAAAGAATTGTCACGTAGTCAATGGGCAGTTACACAGTTACTGTGAATTTTATTTAAACTCTAGAAAACACAGCAGAGTGCTACTGATGTTAGAAGCTAAGGAATTTCTGTCTGTTAATCCTGAGAGTTAGCAGTAAAAATACAAAGGCACAGGGAGCAGAAAGTCAAAATATTGTGGTCCTAGAACATAAGCAACTGATAAAAAGGGACAGGAAACACTACTGAATTCTATGCTGGTATACTGATAGGGCAGCTCAATTTTACTATTCTACTGGGAGTCTGTCGTTATTTCAATGAGTAGGTAAACTGCTAGCTTCTGTTGCTTTCCAAGTAGATTCCACATTGCCACTAATGAATGCTTACATCAGGTGTATGCTGAGTTGAAGGTGATGCAAGGAGTTGCTTGCAGGAACCTTTGGGAGTTCTGTAGAGCCGGGAGGATAACTACTGTCCCAAACATCAAACTTCAAAAGAATTAAATGTGCTCACTTGCTGAAAACCTCCTGTATCATGCCAGGGAAAAAAATGAGCGGGAAGAAGAGAAGGCGTTTTTTCCCAAGCAATCTGAAAATAGAAGCCGGCCTAACATTGATTTTAGATGGTCACCCAAGACACTAGAAAATTGGGCAAAACTAGTTTTTGAGTTGTACCTTCCAGAACTAGTTGCCGTTGCCTTAGTGTTATATTTGGAAATCAGATGTAATGTTAGAAATTCTTAAGCAAGGTAGTTTTATTGATAATTTATAAAACTTAAAATGGTGCAGATTTATTTTCTGCCAGAGAAACCAGGATGTCTTCAAGCTGACCCATAATATGCTAATCTTTGCAAATCTCCCTGCAGCTGGTGATGTTCATAAGTATTCAAATCACGGTTCAGAACACTGAAGATGAAGTTGCTTTCAAGGCATTCCCAGTTGAGGCTATGCACTAAATTTGGTTATAAGTTAAAGCAAGCAATTCAGAGATCCATTCAACATCAAATATGAGTATGATTGGAGATTTATGTTAAGAATTTGATCACTGATCTGTGGTATTAATTTAACCAATCTAGATATTGCTGGAATAGAAGAAAGGATACATCATCCATATTATAAAGCAGTTTCAAGTTCTGTTATGTACTTAAGAGTGTACGAAAGAGAGACTGGAGTAGGCCATTTGCCACTTAATCCATTCAGTAAGATCATGACTGATTTTCCGCTTCATGCCCTATCCCCATATCCTTTGCTTCCCAAATTCCTGAAATCTATTGATCATGATTTAAAATGCAACAAATGGCCAAAATTTTGTAATCTGCTGTTATGATTCCAGATTCCAAAGATTCACCAACTTTGAGTAAAGAAATATCTCTTTATTTCAGTCTCTTACTGAACCATCAGTTCTAGACTCCTCATCCAGCAGAAACATTCTCCTTGTATCTAACACAATATATTTCAATGAGGTTCCCTTGCATTCTTTTAATCTAAACTGTAGAGGCCTAGCCTGCACAATCTCATATCATATGACAGACCTGCCATCCCATGAACCCGATTAAAACTGAAATTCTGAAATGCTCAGTAAGTCGAACCCCTTAGAGTAATTTGGAATGGAAGCATTCTCTTTGACCCATCATGTCCATGCCTATTTGCCCACATTTGCTCACAGACCCTAAAATCCTCTCTTTTCCATGTACTTGTTTAAATAGCTTATAAATGTTGCCTACTTCAGCCACTATTTCTGCCAGCTCATTCCACATACGCATTAGACTTTATGTGAGGAAGCTGTCCTGATGTCCTTTTTAAATTACTTGCCTCTTTTAAGTCTTTCATCAACTATTGTATGAGAAATAGAAATAGTATTTCATGATCTAGTTTCATCAACAGAACTGGGGAAATACAAGATCCAGTTTAGTGAGTATTTGCTGTACTCTTTCAAATCAAACATATCCTTTGTTGAGTACAAAGATGCAAGTTGCACAATCTAATCCAGATATGGTCTCAGCAAGGCTCTACATGATTATACCAGGACATCTTTACTCTTGAAGTCAAATCACCTTGTAATGAGGATCAACACGCCATATGTTTTAACTGCCTGTTGCACCTGCATGCTGGATTTCAGTGACTCTGCATGGGCATCCAGGACCCCATAAACAATCGCTTCTAGGTCACTTTGAACATCAATATTTCCCAGTTTCTCACATTTCAATAGAAATAGTTAATTTGGTACAAAACAAGTATTATTATTTGTACCACAATTAATGTGCTTACAATCATATTTGGTAGTGGCTCTTGGACTCTTCAGTTAGAGCACATTTCTTTTAGATATATTTTCTCTGTACTTCCTGAAAGAAATTTTTGGACCACAAGAATTGCTACAGTTTATAAATTGTGTTTCAAAAGTATTGAAATGGTCTGGTAACAGAAGACTCTACCATAAAAAAATATGAAAATTATGAGGGGTATAGATAGGGTAAGTACAGGCAGGCTTTTTCCACTGAGGTTGGGTGAAGTTAGAACGAGAGGTCATAGGTTAATGATGAAAGGTGAAATATTTAAAGGGAGCTTGAGTGAGAACTGCTTCATTCAGAAGGTGTGCAAGTGTGGAACAGGTAGCCAGCAGAAGTGGTGGATGCAGGTTTTATTGCAACGTTTAAGAGAAATTTGGGTTAGACCATAGAAATCTACAGCACATTGCAGGCCCTTCGACCCACAATGTTGTGCCGGCCATGTAACCTACTCTAGAAGCTGCCTAGAATTTCCCTACTGCATAGCCTTCTATTTTTCTAAGCTCCATGTATCTATCTGAGAGTCTCTTAAATGACTGTATTGTATCCGACCCTACCACCATCACTGGCAGTGCATTCCACACATCCACTACTCTCTGTGTGGAAAAACTTCCCTCTAACACCCCCGTGTACCTGCTTCCAAGCACCATAAAACTATGCCCATTTGTGTTAGCTGCTTCAGGCCTGGGAAAAAGCCTCTGACTATCCTCACAATCAATGTTTCTCATCATATACACCTCTATCAGGTCACCTCTCATCCTCCGTCGCTCCAAGGAGAAAAGGCCAAGTTCACTCAACCTATTCTCATAAGGCATGCTCTCCAATCCAGGCAACATCCTTGTAAATCTCCTCTGCACTCTCTATAGTATCCACATCCTTCCTGTAGTGAGGTGACCAGAACTGAACACAGTGTTCCAAATGGGGTCTGACTAAGGTCTTGTGTAGCTGTAACACGGCTCTTGAACTCAGTCCCACGGTTAATGAAGACCAACATGCCAAACGCCTTCTTACCAACACTGTCAACCTGCTCGGCAGCTTTGAGTGTCCTATGGACACAGATCCAAGGTCTCTCTGATCCTCCAAACTACCAAGAGTCTTATGTGAATGGGTGGGTTAAGAAGGACTATAAGCCAGGTGCTGGTCAATTGGACTAGGCAGAATAACATTACAGCATGGACTAGTTGGGCCGAAAGGCTTGTTTCTATGCTGTAGTGCTCTATGATATTTTAATCTATTTGTAATGATTTTGATGCTTGTTTTCTCACTCTCATCTTCTTGCAGCTCTTTGTGAATTCCTACTAGATGATGAGAATTGTGAAGTTTTGAGTAGCTGATTACAATTCAGAGAGTGGTTTGGCCTGTTTCTCTTTTCCTCATCTGAAAATGGACAGAGCTTCTCTCCCTTTAACTGATGCCATAGGCTGAGACACAACCAATCAATTTAGTTGTAATGAGATTTCAGTGAGATAGAAGTTTTCCTGTTATAGTCTTTGCAATTGGTCATACTCTAATTGTAGACATACAGTAGTAATTTCCATTGAAGTCTGATTAATCTATGACTGAATTTGTTCCCTTGTCATCACCCCTTTGTTAAAACAGGAAGCAAACCCATTTCTTCATTCCACACTGGAAGCTGATTCACTAATCAAGAGTCCGACTCCCCCACCGACTAAGGAGCAAGGACGGCTGAGCTCAACAAGCAGGAGTCTTCCACCTCTTCACTTCGCACCAGAGATTGTCCCATTTGATGAAGCACTGCGTGACATCACGGTGCCTAAAACAATAAGGCAGTCACATGATGCTGGGCTGTCTGATCCAGTGTCACGCCATGGCACACAGTTCCTGGAAATCAAAAACCTGGAGCGGAGAGGTGAGCAAGATAGAGAAGTTGCAAATTTTGTATTATGTTACATTCATGATATAGTGTGTGTGTGTATGTGTATATGTATGTCTATATATATACACACACACACACAGACATTACATGTACGATATAAAATTATACAGTGCACATCTACTTATGCACATGAGAAATTAATTGAATCTCAGTTTTACGTGCAAGTGAGAATGACTTGATAATTCGCAAGCAACCAAATTGGGCTTGGAGGGCAAAAAAAAATTATGTCCGTCAGTATTAATTTTTATGAAGTGAATATTCATGGGAGACAATTCAAACTATAATTGTTCTTCAGTTCTGTGTCATTGGTACATGTATGTCACTCACTTTGGTTTCTGTGTCTGGGTAATAAGAGTGTAAAATACATAAAGTTTCAATCAATTTGTTTTATATTGCTTTCTTAGTTATTCGGAGTAGTCTTAGTGCTGTCAGTGCACAAGTTTACTGCAGTGTGCTTTTACGTGCAATTACTTGAGCAGCTCTTTTTGCAATGATTTGTCTGTAATCTTCAGTTATTTTTCCTGAGAATTTGTACCATACAAAGTCAGTGACACTATTCCTGGCCGTGGAAGTATACTTTTTCAAGTGCATTGGAGATTAATTTTCTAATACTCAGTTGCCACTGCATTTTATATTGCAAGCTTTAATCGTATATAACATTTGTCTACTTTTATCTACACTTAGTTCATCTGAGCTTAATGGACATTGCACAGAGCAGTGTTAAGTAAATGCAGGAGTTTTAAGGTAAAAAAAAGGAGATAAAGTTAAGTAATCTAATATATTGACACACTGTTATCTGGACATTTTTTTTATTTTAATGAATCTGCATCAGTACTTTGCAGGTCATTTTAAGTTACTTTATCTGGTGGTATTGAGCTGGATTAGACATGACAATGTGTAATGTGCCAGGTTAATTCTTTTCAGATTGTGTTAGTTCTAAGTTGTGTCCTTGTCTTTTCTCTTTCAGAAATGGAGAAGCAAATGAAAATTGAGAACCTATTTGTGACATGGCAGCAGCGTTCTGCCCAGTCAAACATGCCCATCACTGTAAGTAATGATCTGAAACAGTTGGGGAAATGCTTTTTCCTCATTAACTGGAAATGTTTACTTTTCTTCTCTCTCCACAGATGCTATATGATCCGCCAAATGTCTCTTAACTTTTTATGTTTTATTTCAGATTTCTATCATCTGCAGTTCTTTAGCTTTTCAAAGGTGTAGCGCCTCTTTGATTATTTGCAGATTCAAAGTTCAAAGTAAATTTATTATCAAAATACATATGTGTCACCATAAAGTACCCTGAGTTTTATTTTCTTGCAGGCATTCACAGTAGAACGAAGAAATACAACAGAAGCAATGAGCTATACACAAAGAGTAACAAATAACCAATGTACACACAAGAAAACAAATTATACAATTATATATAAAAAAAATAATAAATAGATAATAAATAACGAGTTGTAGAGCCCTTGAAAGAGAGTCCATAGGTTCTGGAAACAATTCAGTATTGAGTTGAGTGAAGTTATCCACACTGGTTCAGGAGCCCAGTGGTTGAAAGGTCATAGTTGTGCCTGAACCTAGTGGTGTGGGACCTAAGGCTCGTGTACCTCCTGTCTGATGGCAGCAGTGAGAAGAGAGCATGGATATGGGAGTCCTTGACGATGGATACTGCTTTCTTGTGGAAGCACCCCTTATGGATTTTCTCAATGGTGGTCATGAGTAATTATGCTGTAAAGTTGGAAGTAAAGGCAGTGATTTTTCTGTGTATTTTTTTCTGATTTAGGTGGGTGATCTGGACACGCTGAAACAGTCGTCACGACTTGTTCACTACTGTGCCACGCCATTGTTGTTTGATCCCATTTTCAGGCAGCAAATGCAGGCAGAGCAGCAGGTTGGATCTGAAGGAAAGGTACGTCTGCAATACATGTGCTTTAAATGTATGCTTGTATTTGGGGCAATTTGAATCTGAGTAGGTGACTAGTTTGTATGCTCTGAAATGACTAGGAAGAGGGAAGATCCAAACCTTCAGAAGTGGAATAAAGGTTGAACTTTGTGGGGGGGGGGGGGGGGAGTGTAATGTATTGGGATGAAGAACGTAAACAGAGAAAAGAGAAACTTGAAAGAATGAATGATTAAGTCAAATGAAAGAAATCTGGAAGATTGTAAAGGGACGGCAAATGTTGGAAGATAGATAGGACGGTACTGTATTAAAAAAAATAACTGACCTTGTCTGAGCTAAAACTAATTGTGTATAAAAGATCAGCCATGCCTAAAACAAGTCACCATCTGTTAGAAATCTAGAGTTTGCTGAAGCAAAACATGAGTCTCAAGTGCCTTGAGAGGCAATGAGCATCTGCCAGTACATAAGCATTGCCAGACTTGAGAGTCGCATTACTTTAACCATTCCTATATTGTTACTTTCAGCAGGATGCCTGTGTGTGGTGTAGAGTTGTATATTTGCTGTGAAGTTAGGACATTCTGAATATTCCTTTAATTATTTTAGTTATCCATGGTGATTGGATAGATAATGGAGGCATACTCCTTGAAAATAAAAATCCAAAAAGAAACAGTTGATCTTGTGCAGATTGTCCCAAGTAATATTGCTATTTAAATGGCCTTCTCTGAAAACTATCACGTTGTGTACTGAATAGAAGTTTATTTCAGATAGGCCAAGATGGATGTTCTGAATGCTTCTCCTGTCCATGTAACTGTATTAATATGCTATTTTCACTCTGACACAAGTTTAGCCGGTATATAAAAATAACGTTTGTGCTCTGTTGAGTCATGTAGGATAAGTGAGCGAGCAAAGTGGAAAATATTCCGTCTGAAAGAAGCTATATCAGTTCTGATCTGGACATGTTTGATATTGGTTCAGTGTATCTGAAACATGGAGCTGTTCATTGCATTGAACAAACAGTGCTCATCTTGGTGAACTTAAATAATCAAGATATATTGTTTTCATCAATACTTGTTGAATTATTGAGCATAATATTTTAGACAAGTTTTGATGGAGCCCAAAATCATACCAAAGAAGTATTTATTTGTTGTTGCCAGAATTTTACCTATATGAACATCCTCTGGTGTTTAAGGTGGTATTTTTTTTATCTGCTTCCTTTTGAAAGCTTTGACATTCATTATAGATATATTAATTTATTCAGTAGCATTTGCCTGAATTACTGTTTATTTGAAATGAAAATGCAGAAAGTAATGCTGTTGCTTGGCTATTGCTATTGCCTTCTCAGTTTAAATAGCTTTTTTATGCTTATTATTAGTTAAATTGCATGATAAGATTTAAGTTTTTGTTCCCCACCTTTTTTCTCTGCTATGTTATTCTGAGTAGTTTATATGTATAGAGTTCTTTTCTCACATTCTCTAACCTATGATTGTTCTTTTAACCCAAATGGGGTGCAATATGCATTCAGATTTCACAAATTGGAATTGCCTTAGGCAATATCTCCTTTAAAAGCTGTGTGTGTTCTTACCCTGCTAACCTTAGTTCATTCCATTTCTCATTATATTCATTTGAATTTGCATATAAACTATAGATTGATTTAGTTACATACATTTTTATGTGAATTGCACTCCCTGTGAAGTGACTAAGAATTGCATTAAACATGAATTAACACTCTTCCTTTGTGTTCTCCAATTATTTTTCAAATGCATAACTAGCTAATAGAGTGGATTCCGGTTAATTGGGCCATTGATTAAACAGGTCAACTGTTTATTTGAGACAACCCTTAAAGAACAAACACTAATGCAGAAAATAGCCATAATTCCCTTCATTTATTTAGGATGCTATGCCGCTTAATTGGGACAGAAGACAGGAAATTGTATGAAGATAGTCCATTGTCTGCACTGATTTTGTTCATTTATACTCAATCAAAAGAACATAGCAGCCTACTCTGGATGAATTCCGTCATCGATAACTATTAGGAACTAAATTACACAGCCTTATAGTACTGTGTTCTAATTTATTCTGTATTTCATTTAAATACGTAATTTGTTACTCAGTTTAAATGATTGTTTTTTTGTATACCTTTTTAATTATTTCCATGAAACTTAGGCTAATTGGGTCAGTTGCTTAATTGGGCCAAAATGTGCCCCAACTCGTTGTAATTACTCAGCTTGAGACCTCTCCTTGTTACTTCTACCTTCCTTTTTGTACTGAGTTTAACCCTGCTTCGTCACTGGATTGATTTCTTTATCTACTCTACCTTATTGTGTTAACCTTGCCCATTTGATTCATTACCTGTTTTTGACCCTATCTTTATTAAACCACTGATCACCTAACATTTCTTCTTGTCTTTTCTGTCACCTAACACTGCAACCAGTTCTCTTTCCTCAGTCATTTAGTTAGTTGCAGTGCCAGCAACATGATGGAGGGTGTCCTCAGTGTGAATCTGAGAGTTTCTCTCCAAGGACTATGCATAATCTACTGACGCTGTTATGGGCAGGTGTATCTACAACAGATAGATAGGTGTGAATGAAGTCATACCGATTCACATGTGCATTCTCTCATTGTGTTCCTGTGTCATTTAGTTATGTTCTTTAGTTTTGGGCCACCTTGTTGCTTGCTCCCAAACCTCTTTTGGTTGGATGTTGAAGAACCTCCCACCTGAGAATACACTCATTCTGTGCCCTTGCTAATTACAGTATACTGATTCATTAGCTGAGAAATCTCTATGTGTGGTAATCAGCAGGTTTCCTTGACCAGCCTCCAAGAGGACCACAGCCTCCTCAGAGCATTTGGAGGCTTGCGTGCCTCAATGACCCAGAACTATGTTGGCTAGAGTCAGGACCTTATGCTTTGGTTCTTGGTAGGATCACCCATGCCAAACAGATCAAAGGGAGAGGCCAAACTAAGAGTGGTCCACCGGTCCTCCAGGTTAAGGGGTTCAGCTCAGGGCTAACAACCCTGACTGCTCAAAAGAAATTGTTACAGAAATAACAATGATGAAAAATACCTTCATTGCTGCCCTAAGCACCCGTGGTGTAATAGGCAGTAAGTAAGTTCCTTGACCAGGTTTAACATGTCTTTCTATGTGCCATTAGTTTGTTGTTTTAAATACAGGAATTTACAAGAGTTTCATGTAGGAACCACTCATGCCCAAAGCTAATTTTCTTTTAGAACTTCAGTCAATCCTTCATCTCTGTCAGCATCATTCTCTGTCTTATAGTTTCTATAAGATCAAAATAATTTAGAACCTGGAATTGGAAATAAATTTGTGGCTTCCGTTCCACATGATTTATCAAAGGGTTTATAGAAGCAAAAATAAAGTACATTCTAGCAACCTTTTTATATATAACATTCTTGCAACAAAGAATGTTTGTTGTGGCTATCTGTCCTTCACTAAATTGGTTTACTCTTTTAGACCAAAAGACATTGGAGCAGAATTAGGCTATTCAGCCCATCAGGTCTATCCTAAACACAAAATAATCTGCAGATGCTGGGGTCAAAGCAACACTCACAACATGCTGGAGGAACTCAGCAGGTCGGACAGCATCCGTGGAAGAGATCGGTCGACGTTTCGGGCCTGACAAAGGGTTCCGGCCCGAAACGTCGACCGATCTTTTCCATGGATGCTGCCCGACCTGTTGAGTTCCTCCAGCGTGTTGTGAGCCCATCAGGTCTGCTTTGCCATGCCATCATGGTTGATTTATTATCCCTCTCAACCCCATTCTGTCCATAACCTTGGACGCCCTTACTAATCAAGAACCAATCAACCTCTGCTTTAAATATAACCAACGATTTGGCCTCTGCGGCTGCTGTGCCAATGAATTCCACAAATTCACCACCCTCTACTAAAGAAATTTCTCTTTATCTCCTTTCTAAATGGACGTCCTATTCTGAGGCTCTCCGCTCTAATCCTAGACTCTTACAATGTAGGGAACATACTCTCCATCCAGTCTATCTTGGCTTTTCAGTATTGGATAGCATTCAATGAGACCTCTCGTCATTCTTCTAAACTCCAACAAGTACAGGCCCAGAGCCATCAAACTCTCCTCATATGTTAACCCTTTCATTCCCAGAATCATTCTTGTGAAACATTGGAAGGATGTAGAAGCATTGGAAAGGGTACAGAGGAGATTTACCAGGATGCTGCCTGGTTTAGAAAGTATGCATTACGATCAGAGGTTAAGGGAGCTAGGGCTTTACTCTTTGGAGAGAAGGAGGATGAGAGGAGATTTGATAGAGGTGTACAAGATAATAAGAGGAATAGATAGAGTGGATAGCCAACGCCTCTTCCCCAGGGCACCACTGCTCAATACAAGAGGACATGGCTTTAAGGTAAGGGGTGGGAAGTTCAAGGGGGATATCAGAGGAAGGTTTTTTACTCAGAGAGTGGTTGGTGCGTGGAATGCACTGCCTGAGTCAGTGGTGGAGGCAGATACACTAGTGAAGTTTAAGAGACTACTAGACAGGTATATGGAGGAATTTAAGGTGGGGGGTTATATTGGAGGCAGGGTTTGAGGGTCGGCACAACATTGTGAGCCAAAGGGCCTGTAATCTGCTGTAGTATTCTATGTTCTATGAACCCCCTCTGGATCCTCTCCAGTACTAGCTCATCTAAAGCTCACTCCTACATGGTTTTTGTTATTTAACCTCCTCCTGAAACAATGCTGCTGATGTTAAGCCAAAAGATATGTAGTTTTCCTGATAAGGCTCGTTGGTTTTAATTTATAAAATAACTATGTTACAGTAATTGAATATTAAGTCCATATTTTCCCTCACTGAATGCATAGAGTGGCAATAATGACTATTTTCTATGCCTTACTGTTAATCATTTTTTTTCTTTTAAATGTTCTGTTCAGATGAATCAAAAAAAACATGCATACAATTTCAAAAATGAGTTTCTGTCTCCAATAAGTGTGAGTTAAAGCATCTTAGATGGAATATTTACTTTGGATCTTCATAAACAAACATTGTTTAAATCTCCCGGGCCACAGATAAATAAGGAGTTGTGAACTTTTTGGCAAATGTCTAGATTTTTTTAAAAAAGATCAAGACAAATTTGCAAAAAGTTTATATAAAATCACTTCGACCAGCTAGGATTTCTGTGTGCTTCTAACGTAGAGCAAGAGGATAAGACATGAGAAAATAGGACCAATCAAGTGTGTAGACAGGACAGCCCGGAGGGCTTGTCTACAGAGGCCATATGGGTGGAGCTGAGGAATGGGAAAGGTGTGACCACACTGATAGGATTGTATTATAGACCACCCAGTAGTCAGAGAGAATTGGAGGAGCAAATCTGTAGAGAGATAGCAGACCGTCGTAAGAAACAGTAAGTTGTAATAGTAGGGATTTTAACTTTCCACATATTGACTGGGACTCCCACACTGTGAAAGGGCTAGATGGCTTGGAGTTTGTCAAATGTGTTCAGGAAAGTTTTCTAAATCAATATATAGAGGTACCTACAAGAGAGGATGCAATACTTGATCTATTAGGGAACCAGACAGGTCAGGTGACAGAAGTATGTGTAGGCGAACATTTTGGGTCTAGTGACCATAATGTCATTAGTTTCAAGTTAATTATGGATAAGGATAGGGCTAGTCCTCGAGCTGAGGTTCTAAATCGGAGAAGGGCCAATTTTGTGGAAATGAGAAAGGATCTAGGAAGAGTGGATTGGGATAAGTTGTTTTCTGGCAAGAGTGTGTTCAGTACGTGGAAGGCCTTCAAAGACGAAATTTTGAGAGTGCAGAGTTTGCATGTTCCTGCCAGGATTAAAGGCAAAGTTAACAGGCATAGGGAACCTTGGTTTTCAAGGGATACTGGTGATCTGGTTAAGAAAAAGAGAGAGGTGTA
The DNA here is from genome assembly GCF_030028105.1 of Mobula birostris. Classification (NCBI taxonomy): domain Eukaryota; kingdom Metazoa; phylum Chordata; class Chondrichthyes; order Myliobatiformes; family Myliobatidae; genus Mobula; species Mobula birostris. Next base: position 29,616,776 of record NC_092381.1, read on the forward strand.
TAGCAGGTATAGGCAACAAAGAACAAATGAGGTCCTTGAAGAGTATAGAAAATTTAAGGAAATCAGGAAGGCAAAAAGAAGACATGAAGTTGCTTCAGCAGATAATGTGAAGGTAAACCTGAAAGGTTTCTACAAGTATATTAAGAGTAAAAGGATAGTAAGGGACAAAGTTAGTCCCCTAGAAGATCAGAGTGGTCGTCTATGTGTGGAGCCTCATGAGATGGGGGAGATCTTAACCAGTTTTTTTGCATCAGTATTTACTCAGGAAACTGGCATAGCGTATGTGGAAGGAAGGGAAACAAGCAGCAGTGTCATGGAACATATAGAGATTAAAGAGGAGGAGGTGCTTGCTGCCTTACAGCGAATAAAGGTAGATAAATCCCCCAGGCCTGACATGACATTTCCTCGGACCTTGAGAGAGACGAGTGTAGAAATTGCAGGGGCCCTGGCAGAAATATTTAACATGTCCTTAGCCACGGGTGCAGTGCCAGAGGATTGGAGGGTAGCTCATGTTGTTCCGTTGTTTAAAAAGGGCTCCAAAAATAAACCAGGTAATTATAAACTGGTGAGCCTGACATCAGTAGTAGGTAAATTATTGGAAGGTGTTCTGAGAGATTGGATATACAAGTATTTGGAGAGCCAGGGGCTGATTAAGGATAGTCAGCATGGCTTTGTGCGTGGTAGATTGTGTTTATTGAATCTTGTAGAGTTTTTCGAGGAGGTTATCAAGAAAGTAGATGAAGGAAAGGCTGTGGATGTTGTCTACATGGACTTTAGTAAGGCCTTTGACAAAGTCCCACATGGGAGGTTAGTTCAGAAGGTTCAGACTCGAGGTATCCATAGAGAGGTTGTAAACTGGATTCGAAATTGGCTGTGTGGGAGAAGACAGAGAGTGGTAGTGGATGATTGCTTCTCAGACTGGAGGCCTGTGACTAGTGGTATGCCTCAGGGATCTGTGCTGGGACCATTGTTATTTGTTGTCTATGTCAATGATCTAGATGATAATGTGGTAAATTGGATCAGCAAGTTTGCTGATGATGCTAAGATTGGAGGCATTGTGGACAGCGAGGAAGGCTTTCAAAGCTTGCAGGGGGATCGGGACCAACTGGAAAAATGGGCCACAAAATGGCAGATGAAATTTAATGCAGACAAGTGTGAGGTGTTGTAGTTTGGAAGGACAAATCGAGGTAGGACATACACAGTAAATGGTAGGGCACTGAGGAGTGTGGAGGAACAAAGAGATCTGGGAGTTCAGATACATAATTCCCTGAAAGTGGCGTCACAGGTAGACAGGGTGGTAAAGAAGGCTTTTGGCATCCTGGCATTCATAAATCAAAGTATTGAGTATAGGAGTTGGGATGTTATGGTAAGGTTGTATAAGACATTGGTGAGGCCAAATTTGGAGCATTGTGTGCAGTTCTGGTCATCGACTATAGGAAGGATATCTGTAAGATTGAAGGAGTGCAGAGAAGGTTTACTAGGATGTTACCGGGTCTTCAGGAAGTGAGTTACAGGGAAAGATTGAACAGGTTAGGACTTTATTCCTTGGAGCGTTGAAGAATGAGGGGGAATTTGATACAGGTTTACAAAATTATGAGGGGTACAGACAGAGTAAATGCGAGTAGGCTCTATCCACTTAGATTAGGAGAGATAAATACGAGAGGACATGGCTTTAGGGTGAAAGGAGAAAGGTTTAGGGGGAACTTCTTCATTCAGAGAGTGGTGGGGTTGTGGAACGAGCTGCCATCTGATGTGGTAAATGCCGGCTCACTCTTAAGAATAAATTGGAGGGATACATGGATGGGAGAGGTCTGGAGGGTTATGGACTGGGTTCAGGTCATTGGGACTAGCGAAATAAGGTTTCGGCACAGACTAGAAGGGCCAAATGGCCTGTTTTCTATGGTTCCAAGTGTGACAGTGAAAAAGTGTGTATGGAACCGGAGGAGGTAGGGAAGATACTTAATGAGTACTTTGCTTCAGTATTAACTGCGGAAAAGGACCTTGGCAATTGTAGGGACTGAAAAGCTTGAGCTTTTCATTGCGACATTTGGAAAACATCAAATTAGATAGGTCACTGGGACCGGATGAGATGTACCCCAGGCTACTGTGGGAGGCAAGGGAGGAGATTGCTGAGCCTCTGGCAATGATCTTTGCATCATCAATGAGGACCGGAGAGGTTTCGGAGGATTGGAGAGTTGCAGATGTTGTTCCCTTATTCAAGAAAGGGAGTAGAGGTAGGCCAGGAAATTTCAGACCAGTGAGTCTTACTTCAGTGGTTGGTAAGTTGATAGAGAAGATCTTGAGAGGCAGGATTTATGAACATTTGGAGAGGAATAGTATGATTAGGAATAGTCAACATGGTTTTGTCAAAGGCAGATCATGCCTTATGACCCTGTTTGAATATCTTGAGGATGTGACTAAACGCATTGATGAAGGTAGAGCAGTAGATGTAGTGTTTATGGATTTTCAGAAAGGTATTTGATAAGGTACCCCATACAGGGCTTAATGAGAAAGTAAAGAGGCATGGGATCCAAGGGGACCTTGCTTTGTGGATCCAGAATTGGCTTGCCCACAGAAGTGGTTGTTTGACGGGTCATATTCTGCATGGAGATCGGTGACCAGTGGTATGCCTCGGGGATCTGTTCTGGGACCCCTTCACTTCATGATTTTTTATAAATGACCTGATGAGGAAGTGGAGGGACGGTTAGTTTGGGGGTGTTGTGGATAGTGTGGAGGGCTGTTTGAGGTTACAGCGGAACATCGCTAGGAAGCAAAATTGGGCTGAGAAGTGGCAGATGGAGTTCAACCCAGATAAGTGTGAGGTGTTTCATTTTGGTTGGTCAAATATGATGACAGAATATAGTATTAATGGTAAGATTCTTGGCAGTGTGGAGGATCAGAGGGATCTTGGGGTCCAAGTCCATAGGACAGTCAAAGCTGCTGCGCAGGTTGATGGTGTGGTTAAGAAGGCATACGGTATATTGGCCTTCATCAACCGTGGGATTGAGTTCAAGAGCCGAGAGGTAATTTTACAGCTGTATAGGACTGTGGTCAGACTGCACTTGGAGTATTGTGCTCCGTTCTGGTCACCTCACTACAGAAAGGATGTGGAAACCATAGAAAGGGTGCAGAGGAGATTTACAAGGATGTTGCCTGTGCTGGGAAGCATGCCTTATGAGAATAGGTTGGGTGAACTTGGCCTTTTCTCCTTGGAGCGACGGAGGATGAGAAGTGACCTGATAGAGGTGTATAAGCTGATGAGAGGCATTGGTCATATGGATATTCAGAGGCTTTTTCCCAGGTCTGAAATGGCTTAACACAAGAGGGCACAGTTTTAAGGTGCTTGGAAGTTGGTACAGAGGAGATGTCGGGTGTAAGTTTTTTACGCAGAGTGGTGAGTGCATGGAATAGGCTGCCAGCGATGCTGGAGGAGACGGATACGATAGGGTCTTTTAAGAGACTCTTGGATAGGCACATAGAGCTTAGAAAAATAGCGGGCTATGGGTAACCCTAGGTAATTTCTAAATGTTTGGGACAGCATTGTGGGCCGAAAGGCCTGTATTGTGCTGTAGATTTTCTATGTTTCTATAAGGATGGTAACTGATTTTCTCACTGAATCATGAATAAGAGATTCTATGGGAGATTGATGAGGTAGATCATCATATTTTTCCAGTGGGAGAGTCCAGAACCATGAACAGGGTCTTAAGATTGAGATTAAGAAAAATCTTTTTTTTTTTTGAACCTCTGGATATCTCAATCTCAGAAGGTTATTAATGCCAAACTATTAAGTATGTTCAAGTATAGATAAATTCTTGCATTACAGAGAAGTCAGAAGTTATAAGGACCAGTCAATGGATCAGCCATGATTTATTAAAAAGCGAAGCTGGCTCATGGAGTTGTGTATCCTTTTCCAACTCCCTTTTCTTATATTGTTTCATTTTAGAGAAATTCAATGTACATTGTCAACGAAAATAAAGAACTTCAACTCATAGACCTTGTATCTTTTGAGAATCCAAAAGCACTTAACAATTTGTGAATTGCTTTTGAAATGTAATGTTATATTATAAGAATGGATTTCATTTTTGTGAAATGCTATGCAAGAGATAGCAAAATATAAGTCCTGTTGCAGTGAAGGGTGAGTAGCTTCATAAAGAGTTCTTTAGCAATGGAAAAATAAATTACATGAGCTTGAATGGCTTTTGGATTTGCTGAATTCGGATGCTGTAAGATTTCTTCAACTTTTCATTTATGGAAAGAATTTGAATGTAGGTGCAAAAGAACTCCTGTCAATTTTAAATTAAAACAAGTTTGTAAGAGGATGTAGAGTGTCAGATGCAGTGCATTTATTTATTTATTCATTTATCTGGTGATAGAGCGTGGAATAGGCCCTTCCAGCTCCTCGACCTCGTGCCTCGCAACACCCGACAGCCTGATTTTTAACCCTAGCCTAATCACAGGGCAATTTACAAAGACCAAGTAACCTACCTGGTATGCCTTTGGACTGTGGGAATGGGAGAACCTGGGGAAAATCCACTCACTCCATGGGGAGGATGTACAGATTCCTTACAGAGGACGCTGGGATTGAACACCTAACTCCAATGCCTCTGAGCTGTAATAGCATTGTGCTAACTGCTATACTGCCACGGCACCAAGTTCAGTACAGGGCTATGTTTTTCAGTGTTAACTGTAACTAAGTGCTAACACTCTTACCTCTCATTCAAACAAAAGCAATAAAAAAATTGGGTCTGTACTGTATTGTTAACCTAGGTTGTTTGTTGAATGCTGTTCTACAGATAATCTAAGTTAATGATGCTCAGAGCCAGTGTTGTAATGCATATTTTGCAGCTGCTGCATATCTGCTGCAGTGTTAAGCCAAATTTTCAGATGCCATAAGAAAATCCAAAAGTATTATTTTGAGAAAGGGGTTTCAAATTTCCTGGTCAATTTTTAATCTTGAACCGATACTACCAAGAAGAATATTTGGTTTTTTTTGTATATTGCTTACTGACTGAGGACCCAATGTGTGCAGATTAATTGCAGCATTTCCCTTTTCTTTGAAACAGTGGCATTGTTTCAGAAATATCTCTTTGACTTTCATTTCATGCCAAGGTTGTAAAGTATAATACATAGAAGTGTGTTTTTTTTTCTCCTGATGTCCTATTTTAATGTAAAGATGGACTGTGATTTTCCTCGTCTTCATAATTTTTGGCTTTTTGTTTTTCTTCTGATCACTCTCTCACTCTCTCACTCTCTCTTACTCTCACTCTCTCTCACTCTCTCTCACTCTCTCTCACTCTGTCACTCTCTCTCACTCTCTGTCTCTCTCTCACACTCTCACTCTCTCTCACTCTCTCTTACTCTCCTACTCTCTCTCTCTCTCACTCTCTTTCTCTCTCTTATTCTCTCTCACTCTCTCTCTCTCTCACTCTCTCTCTCTCTGTCTCACTCTCATTCTCTCTCACTGTCTCTCACTCTCTCTCTCCCTCTCTCCCACTCTCCCACTCTCTCACTCTCTCTGCCTCTCTCCCACTCTCTCCCACTCTCTCACTCTCGCTCACTCTCTCTCACCCCCTCTCACTCTCACTCTCACTCTCACTCTCTCTCTCTCTCCCTCTAGAAGCGTCATCGTTCAAACGACTCCGCAGCGTCAGGAAGAGACCGAAGCCACAGCAGTGATTCTGTGGAAACAATGCCTTTCAGGCTCAGGGAAGACCAGTGGCTGGCCGAGATTTCCAACGCGTTCATGCAGCAGTATATTCAATACCTACAGAGCATGGGATTTATCCTTGTGCAGGTCCGCCCACCCTCTCCTACAAGAAAGTAAGAAATAAATCACTTTGGTACAAGCCGGCAGAATTGTAACACGAAGTGTCACGTAACTGAAACATTGCATTTACTGCCATCTCAATATGACCCATTTAATTAAAGCTGATTTACCTTTGCTTTCCATTGATGCTGACGGTCTACAAATGTGTGTGCACTTTCATTCAGAACATTGAATTGATACTTTCAAATGACTTAATCAATATAGTATCTGTCCTCATAATATATAGAAATGTGTAAACAGTACATTGCACTAAAATGCTCAATATAATTCAGTTATTTAAGTATTGAGGAAAGTAAATGATATTGTAAATATTCTTAGTGCAAACCAAAAGAAAGCAATTTTCCATCGGCTCTTCCTTGTCATGTTTTTATTGAGTAATGGAATGAAATAAATTATGATAATCTGTGGAATGTAGTTAAGCCTGAATGGTAGAATTGATAAGAAGAGGACCAAAACAGGTAGCTTCTTTGAAAAATTATTTCAGCCCAATTGCATTCAAAATACAATCATAAGAATTGTTTAGACACAGAAGGCCATTTCACCCTAAGAGTCTACATTAACTCCTTTCTGAACATCTCATTATTCTTTCCCTGTAACAATGCAAATTATTCTCCAGCAAATGGCAAACCAATTCTCCTTTGAAAGCACCAATTGATTCTGTTGCACTATCCAACCACCAATGAGTTTCATATCACAGCTACCCTCGTTTCAAACAAAATATGATTTGCTCAAGGAGAAATGATAACTGGTGCTTGTTCAAGGTACAGAGAGGAATAGTTACTGGGGCTTCTGAAACTGGTATGAATTACCAATTGTGCTCTGTTAATTTATAAACTTCATTTGTGTTGAAAGCCAGGATTTCCCATTAAATCTCCATGACAAAAGAATGTTTACATCATTTCAGTTCCAGTTTGCTATTGCAATTGTTATGTCTTGCAGCTTATACCATCTGCTGTTAATATTAATATACTTGTGTGTGTGTGTGTGTGTGCATGTGTATTTATTTATATGCGTGTGTGAGATATAGTTTTCATGTTCTATAATATACAGCATCAACATTTGGTAATGATATGGGCTAAATTTCTATACCACTATCTCCAGCTTTTTATAAGGAGTAGCAATCATTTTTTAAAAATTCCTGAACTTTTTTTTTTGCTGGATTCTTTGTTTACAATTTAATTTTTAAAAATTTGGAACAGTTCATTCTAATCTATTAATAATATAATTTGTGATATTTCAGCTTTTTTCTGCTCAAGCTGGTGTGACCCCTCTCCCCCTCCCCCCACCCACAAGGAGCTGTTTGATTTTAATTTACTAGACCAGATTACTCAGTTTTTCAGTTCATTTTTCAGGATGTAGCATCTGTTGGTTGCATTCTCGAGCACTGGCATCTATTTCCTGGGAAATCCGATATTTATTGCCCATCCCTGATTATTTCCAAGAAGATGATAGTAAATCCCTTGAACCATTGAAGGGTTCTCCCACAATGTGCAGATGAAGGGTTTTGATGCAAAAAAATCGACTTGTCTATTTCTATCCACAGGTGCAGCCTTATCTGCTGAGTTCCTCCATAATGTTGTTGGGGAGCGAGTTCTGGTATTCAGACCCAACGACAATGAAGGAACTGTGATCTATTTCAAGTCAGGTTGCTGTGTGAATTAAAAGTGAACCTGCAAGTGGTGGTGTTCCTAAACATGAGATTCTGCAGATGCTGGAAATCCAGAGTAACACACACAAAATGCTGACGAAATTCAGCAGATCAGGCAGCATCTCTGGAGAGGAGTTAACAGTCATTTTGGGCTGAAATATTGACTGGCATTGTTATACATCTTTGCCCTTTTTGGTGGTAAAAGTTGAAGATATGGAAGATGTTATTGAAGTAGGCTAGGCAAGTAACTATAGTTATTGTAAATGGTACACTAAAGACTCAGTTACTCAATTAATACAGGTTGTTCTCTTGTCTTGTACTATTTACTTCCCCCTCTTTATGGTCACACTGCACTTCCTCACTATATTGGCAAATCCAATTTGCCAAATGTGATTTCTGCAACATTTTTCTCTTTTGTCCCCTGCTTACTGTGTTGTATTGAAAGATAACTTTACCCTTGCCAATGGACCACTTCAATTTTATTCCAGCAGTTTATCTCACTTTCAAATAAAATGTTGCCACTGGTCAGGTTTTGTGGCTATTTGTAATACAAATACCCTTATCACATTTGTGACATTTTTTTTCAGTTTGGGAAGAACGCGGCCAGTGGATTCAAGATCTGCAACTTCTGTCCATAAGCAGAAAAGTGATGATAGTCCAAAGGTGAGCAGCGGAGAATATTCAGATCATTATTTGTTAAGTCCTAGAATAGTTGTAATGGTGTTAAAGAGGAGTTGCTCCGAGTCATTGAACATCATCAGTTCTGTTACGAAACAAATGGCCACATTTTCATTCTAAGTAGGTTGGAAATTTCTATGAAGTAACAGAGAAATACCATATGAGTTGATAAAATATTCGTTCATTAATATTGCTGACTGTCATTTTTAGGCTTCTTAAATTGCAATTTTATGACCCATGACTTCAGTATCATTCTCACGACTTGATGATAGCCAGGAATCACAGCATGGTTTCCTCCCACTGGCTTTTTAGACCAACTGGAGAGAATGCTTGTACTGAAGCAAGAATAATATATGCAAATTAATGGGAAAGTTGATTTTAATTGAGGCGTTTGCAACACTGCAATAGTTGGAAAAGCATTTCAAAAAGAAAACCAAAATGCATAAAAAGCTACTCTTGTATCACCAAGTCTCACTGTAGGTCAAAAAATGGGAAGATATTTTATTGTAAGCTTCATTTTTGATCACATTCATAGCACAAATAAAATGAATGGTAACGATTGATTTTGGTCTGTCTTACTGATTGGAGCTTCCCAAGGATATAATTGGCTGCAACTGATACATTGCACGCCTTTGATACATTGCAGACATCCCATCCTGAAAAACTCATTTCAGGGAGGTAGCACCACCACCCCAGCTTGTTCTCTCTCAAAAAAATCAATTTCCAGGATATTATATATAATTTGTGGGCGTCAGGGAACCGCTATCAATATGCAGGAGACTCCCGGAACTTCCGGGAGAGGTGGGATGTCTGACGTTGCCTTTGAACCATCGAGGAAAACAGACCTCAAGGCAATAGCCCAAAAATTTTTGCTGTCCTCAGATTCCATCCCAGCAGGGTAGCACACACAAAGTTTCACCAATTGCTGCATGGAAATGTAGTTAATCTGTACTGCCAGAGACATCTTGCATCTTGTTGACATATATTTGCTTCAGTTTTCACTTGCATCTCAAAGGCCTGTAGCCTGGTTATCTGGGACTGTAAAATGCTGCTTGTTTATAGGTGAGTGTAAAATCTGGTTGAGATTTAGACAGAATTAGAAATATAGATAGAGTAAAATAATAGTATTATTGAAGAAATATGACTTATGATCAGTATAGACTCTAAGTTGAAGGGCTTAGTTCCATGCTGTTTCTCTGTATGACTCTGAGACACTGATTTCCTGTTGTAAATCAATATCAGGTTGGCTCCAGCATCAGTCATAATGTCACCACATGTACAATATGCAGGTGTTTAAAGTTATCAGTCAACATGCCAGTATTCATCACTTTCCATAGAGCAGCAGAGGGAGCATCCCTGGTACTGTCCCACATCTGGGATTCCTTGTCATCTCTCATCTCAAAGGTGATGCCAATTTCACCACCATGTGCGTAGCAGTTCTAGCCATCAGAATGTTATTGAAAAGCTGCAGTGTACAGTGCATTGTTTTGATCAATGAGAACAAAGTAATCTCTGTAACTGCTCAGGAATGATGTAGATTTTAGTTCGAGGTACTTTTAAATAGAATTGGCATTGCAGTGTGTTGTAGAAGTCCTTCCAATGCTTACTTAATTGGCTGTGCAAGAATTAATGAGGATGGAAATCAGCCACGAGGACCAGAAACTTGCACCCTTGTATTTAATTCCTCCGGAATCCTGGATAGTTGGTTTCCTCTCAAGAAAAAAAATGCTTACAAGTTATTGACTCTTCTCAAATTCAGATCCTTTTCATGTATTACATGGCATCATATCATTAAAGCTAAGTCATGATCAGTACAAATATTATCTAATCCTCATATGGTAATTGCCAATTAGAATTAGACATGTTGAGCTCTGAAAACTTGCCATATTTCTAGTGACCCATTATAAATCATCCCAGATTGTGGGGCAGAAAGGACAAATGAAGACTAGTCAAATAGAATATATCTGTTCATCATCCTGTTCAAAACAAAATAATACACTTTGTTTTTAAAGTATACTTGATTTTGTTTCAGCATTGCTATATTGTTCTTTAAATTTCAAGTACTCACAAAAGCATGTGACATTTCAGTGCGGATACAGAAGCAACAATTAAGCCACTTATAATGATAACCAACTCCAAGGTAAACCTGAGGTTCTCTCCATGGATTACTGTGCAAATTGTGCTTCATGGTCTCTACCTTGTTTGCTGTATATCTGAATTACTTGATTATGCAGACTTGAGTCTAATCCAGACTTAATGAGTTAGGTGATTTCATCATTCCCACAGTTGGAAAAAGAGGCACCATTTTCTGGTTTGTTGCTGCAAACTAACTGGTCCTTTTGCCTCACTTTTGTTAAAATTGTACTGTACAGAACAGTTATCTTCCTAGTATTAAGCCCAGGGCATGCTGGAAAGGATTGTAATATTCACAGTAACTTAGTCACTTGATTTTACGCTCACTGGTCACTATTGGGTACCTCCTGTACCCAATAAAGTGGTCAATGAATAAAAGTTCATGCTCTTCTGCTGAGCTCATTCATTTCAATGTGATGTATTATTTTCTTATGTACACCACTGTCGTAATGTGATTATTTGAGTTATTGTCACCTTCCTGTCAGCTTGACCCAGTCTGGCCGTTCCTCATAGAGCCATAAAACACTACAGCACAGAAAAGGCCATTCAGCTCATCGAGCTTACGCTGAACCATGAATCCGCCGAGTCCCATCTACCTACACCCGGACAACAGCTCCCCATACCCCTACAATCGGTTCCTATCCAAATTTCTCTTAAATGTTGAAACTGACCCTGCATCCACCACTTATGCTGCCATCTTGTGCCACACTGTCACCACCCTCTAGGTGAAGTTCCCCCGCATGTTCCTCTTAAACATTTCACCTTTCACTCTTAACCTATGACCTCTAGTTATAATCTCACCTCAGCGGAAAAAGTCTGTTTGCATTTACACAATCTATATCCCTCATAATTATAGTCATAGTCATACTTTATTGATCCCGGGGGGAATTGGTTTTCGTTACAGTTGCACCATAAATAATAAATAGCAATAGAACCATAAATAGTTAAATAGTAATATGTAAATTATGCCAGGAAATAAGTCCAGGACCAGCCTATTGGCTCAGGGTGTCTAACCCTCCAAGGAAGGAGTTGTGAAGTTTGATGGCCGCAGGCAAGAGCGACTTCCTATGACGCTCTGTGTTGTATCTCGGTGGAATGAGTCTCTGGCTGAATGTACTCCTGTGCCCAACCAGTACATTATGTAGTGGATGGGAGACATTGACCAAGATGGCATGCAACTTAGACAGCATCCTCTTTTCAGACACCATTGTGAGAGAGTCCAGTTCCATCCCCACAACATCACTGGCCTTACGAATGAGTTTATTGATTCTGTTGGTATCTGCTACCCTCAGCCTGCTGCCCCAGCACACAACAGCAAACATGATAGCACTGGCCACCACAGACTCGTAGGACACCCTCAGCATCGTCCGGCAGATGTTAAAGGACCTCAGTCTCCTCAGGAAATAGAGACGGCTCTGACCCTTCTTGTAGAAAGCCTCAGTGTTCTTTGACCAGTCCAGTTTATTGTCAATTCGTATCCCCAGGTATTTGTAATCCTCCACCAAGTCCACACTGACCCCCTGGATGGAAACAGGGGTCACCGATACCTTAGCTCTCCTCATGTCTACCACCAGCTCCTTAGTCTTTTTCACATTAAGCTGCAGATAATTCTGCTCACACCATGTGACAAAGTTTCCTACCGTAGCCCTGTACTCAGCCTCATCTCCCTTACTGATGCATCCAACTACGGCAGAGTCACCCGAAAACTTCTGAAGATGACAAGACTCTGTGCAGGAGTTGAAGTCCGAGGTGTAAATGGTGAAGAGAAAGGGAGACAAGACAGTCCCCTGTGGAGCCCTAGTGCTGCTGATGTATACTTCTATCAAATCTGCCCTCAATCCTCTAGGGAATAAAGTCCGAATCTATTCAACTTTTCCCTATAACTCAGGTCCTCGAGTCCTGGCAACATCCTTGTAAGTTTTCTCTACACTCTTTTAACCTAATTTACATATTTTCTATAGGTGGGTGACCAAAACTGGACACAATACTCCAAATTAGGCCTCACCAATGTCTTATACAATTTCAACATAACATCCCAAATCCTGTACTCAATACATTGAATTTTGAAGCCCAATATGCCAGAAGTTTTCTTTACAATGCTATCTACCTGTGATGCAATTTTTAAGGAATTATGGATCTGTATTTCCAGCTCACTCTGTTCTACCACACTCCTCAGTGCCCTACAGCCAACCATATAAGACCTATTCCGGTTAGTCTTCCTCATCTGACCTCTCTCATTACCAAGACACATTCACCCAGAGAACTGCCATTCACTGGGTATTTTTTGGCTTTTGCCCCGTTCTCTGTAAGCTGTAGAGTCTACTGTGTGTGAAACTCCCAGGAGACCAGCAGTTTTTGAAATATTCAAACCACCCCATCTGGCACAAACAAGTATCCCATGGTCAAAGTCACTTAGATCACATTTCCTCCCCATTCTGATGTTTGGTCTTTACACAATTTTACCTCTTGACTATGTCTACATGATTTTATGCATTGAGTTGCTGCCACATGATTGGCTGATTAGGTATTTGCATTAATGAGTAGGTGTACCTAATAAAATGGCCACTGAGTGTATTTTTGAATTTTTTTTACAGAGCATGGATGGCTCGAGTGTAATAACCTATCATCTTCAAAGGGCTCTGCCAGGTGGAATAGTACTCATGGAGCTTGCTTTCCAGGTAAAGACAATGTGCTGTAACTGCAAAGGTGTCAGGCATCTTTCATATGATTTATAGTGGGGAAAAAACTTTTGTGAAGAAGTGATGAATTTGATTTATGTATGGGGGGGAAGAAGCAATCATTCTGAATGGGTAGATTCAGAATGATATAATGAATAATGTTTGATCATGTAATGATGAGTGGGGGTAGATTCAGATATGTAGCCTGCAGATGAAACAGATCAATTTTCATGTACTGCCAATCTGCAGTAGTTTATTGTGTTTCTTCACATGTGGGAATCAGCAGGAAAATTTTTCCTCCAAGTGACTCATTTAAGTTGGCTATCAAAAACATTGTAAATTTTGTATGTGCATGTATAATAATGGCTTCTCCTTATCCTCAATCATACTTTGCATTTTCACATTTGAATTGGTTTACATTTTAATAGAGTTGAAAAGGTCATAAGGGAGTCTTTATCAGAATCCTTCTCCAGGTGTACAGAGATTTCCTATTTCGGAGCCATCACAAAAGCTAAATGTCACAGACTGTGATCACACTATTGATTGATTTTCAGGCGAGCTGACTTGAATGAATGAAAACTTCTTCCAACTCAACATCAGTAAGATTGAAGTTTTTATCTTTTCCACCTGCCACAAGTACTTCTCCATGCCACTGATTTGATCCCTTTCTCCAGCTGTGGTGTATTATGAACCAGACTGTCGAGAGACTCACTGCTGGGAGCTTCAGTTCAACTTTTATGTCTTGTTCTTTGCAAAATGCCTGTAACAATCTTTACTCCTTCTGGCATAGATTTGCAATGGAAGGCCCTAGAATCAGCCAGGATCGAGCTAGGATCTCGGTACTGCTGCAATGTTCTAAAATCTCAGTGAAATAGTTCATGTAGTATTGTGGCATTCTGAAGTTTCTGTGTATCAGTCAGTGTGATGCTCTGGCATTCTCAGAGCATGGGACTCAATATAGTGTTAGAAATTCTGAATTAACTGGCTGTATTTAATAACTGTATCCCAGCATGGCAGTTACCTTGACTTAATGGTATTGAGGGTCCCTAATGCAATAACCGGCTCAATAATAATTAACAGGCAAATCTATGGTGTCTTCAACAGAAACTATATCAGATGCAATCATTGCCTAGAAGTAAATGACATTTCTCTCATGTTGATGGACTTGTTTCAGCTGAGTACATTATCATTTTATGTAAGTAGAGCATTGTGGTCTTAAGCTGTCCTGCTAGGGTAACTTATTGTATATAATTCAAAAAGAACATATTGCAGCTATTTCAAGAATTCACTTGCAACAGATACATCTGTCACATTTTTGGCAAATGAAATGTATTTGAGTATAGGACAGTACAGTCAGCAATAGCAATCTGATTGACACAGAACACTAGATGGCAACAGTGCCCTTCATTATTCAGAATTGAGGACCTTTTGGCAGCTCGAATTATTAAGTAATTAGAATATTTGTAATGTTGCATCCTTTGAGTCTTTTAAGGACTCGCAAATAGAATCAATGATATTCCATGTGAAATTTTGGGGATTACATTCATCAGTCACTGTTGTAAAATGCAAGAGCCATTCCCACAGCTGTACTTGCCTCCAAATATTCAGTCCATTAATAGAACTGGATGTCAAAGTAAATACAGATTGCAACTGATACTCCAGTGCATGATTTGCACACGGAAGGGCAGATCAATTTATTCCCCTTGTGAATCATTAAATATCCTTTAGAGCTCAGGTGACCTCTTGCAATGCACTCAACTGGCAGGTGCGAACATCAGCGGATCCAGAGCCCACCTGAAACATTTTATTTTCTGCCATCTAAATCACATTGTACAGCAAATCAAATGTCTTTTTTTAAATTAGACTATAAGACAAAGGAGCAGAAGTCAGCCATTCAGCCCATCGAGTCTGCTCCGCCATTTTATCATGAGCTGATCCACTCTCCCATTTAGTCCCACTCCCCCGCCTTCTCACCATAACCTTTGATGCCCTGGCTACTCAGATACCTATCAATCTCTGCCTTAAATACACCCAATGACTTGGCCTCCACTGCTGCCCGTGGCAACAAATTCCATAGATTCACCACCCCCTGACTAAAAAAAATTTCTTTGCATTTCTGTTCTGAATGGGTGCCCTTCAATACTTAAGTCATGCCCTCTCGTACTAGACTCCCCCATCATGGGAAACAACTTTGCCACATCCACTCTGTTCATGCCTTTCAACATTTGAAAAGTTTCTATGAGGTCTCCCCTTATTCTTCTAAACTCCAAAGAATACAGTCCAAGAGCGGACAAACGTTCCTCATATGTTAACCCTCTCATTCCTGGAATCATTCTAGTGAATCTTCTCTATACCCTCTCCAACGTCAGCACATCCTTTCTTAAATAAGGAGCCCAAAACTGCCCACAGTACTCCAAGTGAGGTCTCACCAGTGCCTTATAGAGCCTCAACATCACATTCCTGCTCCTATACTCTATTCCTGTAGAAATGAATGCCAACATTGCATTCGCCTTCTTCACTACCGACTCAACCAGGAGGTTAACCTTAAGGGTATCCTGTACAAGGGCTCCCAAGTCCTGTTGCATCTCAGAACTTCAAATTCTTTGTCCATTTAAATAATAGTCTGCCCGTTTATTTCTTCTGCCAAAGTGCATAACCATACACTTTCCATCATTGTATTTCATTTGCCACTTCTTTGCCCATTCTTCCAATCTATCCAAGTCCCTCTGCAGACTCTCCATTTCCTCAGCACAACTGGCCCCTCCACCTATCTTTGTATCATCAGCAAACTTAGCCACAAAGCCATCTATTCCATAATCCGAATGGTTGATGTACAATGTAAAAAGAAGCGGCCCCAACACAGACCCCTGTGGATCACCACTGGTAACCAGCAGCCAACCAGAATAGGATCCCTTTATTCCCACTCTCTGTTTCCTGCCAATCAGCCAACACCCTCTCCACGTATGTAACTTTCCCGTAATTCCATGGGCTCTTATCTTAAGTAGCCTCATGTGTGGCACCTTGTCAAAGGCCTTCTGAAAATCCAAATATACAACATCCACTGCATCTCCCTTGTCTAGCCTACTTGTAATTTCCTCAAAAAATTATAATAGGTTTGTCAGGCAGGATTTTCCTTTAAAGAATCCATGCTGAGTTCTGCCTATCTTGTCATATGCCTCCAGGTACTCTGTAACCTCATCCTTGACAATTGACTCCCAACAACTTCCCAACCACCGATGTCAAGCTAACAGGTCTATAATTTCCTTTTTGCTTCCTTGCCCCTTTAAATAGCGGAGTGACATTTGCCATCTTTCAGTCCTCCGGAACCATGTCAGAATCTATCGACTTTTGAAAGATCGTCGCTAATGCCTCCGCAATCTCCACAGCTACTTCCTTCAGAGCACGAGGGTGCATTCCATCTGGTCCAGGAGATTTATCTACCTTTAGACTATTCAGCTTCCTGAGTACTTTCTCTGTCATAATTGTGACTGCGCACACTTCTCTTCCCTGCCACCCTTGAGTGTCCGGTATACTGCTGAAGATATACTCGTTCAGTTCCTCTGCCATCTCCTTATCTCCCATTACAATTTCTCCAGCATCATTTTCTATCGGTCCTATATCTACTCTCACCTGTCTTTTACTCTTTATAAAGCTTTTTGAAAAAGCTTATAGTATCCTGTTTGATATTATTTACTAGCTTCCTTTCATGGTTAATCTTTTCCCTCTTAATGGCCTTCTTAGTTTCCTTTTGTAAGCTTTTAAAAACTTCCCAATCCTCTGTCTTCCCACTAAATTTTGCTTCCTTGTATGTCCTCTCCTTTGCTTTAACTTTGGCTTTGACTTCTCTTGTCAACCACGGTTGCATCCTTTTTCCATTCAAAAATTTCTTCTTTGGAATTACCTGTCTTGCACCTTCCTCACTTCTCGCATAAACTCCAGCCACTGCTACTCTGCCGCCTTTCCAGCCAGTGTCCCTTTCCAGTCAACTTCGGCCTGTTCCTCTCTCATGCCACTGTAATTTCCTTTACTCCACTGAAATACCGACACATCAGATTTTGGCTTCGCTTTTTCAAGTTTCACTGTGAACTCAATCATGTTATGATCACTGCCTCCTAAGGGTTCCTTCACCTGTTAGGAACTTGCAAATTTATTTAGAATCACGTTTATTATCACTGACATACCTCATGAAATCTAATGTTTTGTGGCAACAGTATAGCACAATATGTAAAAAATTAAATAGTTACAATGAGAAATATAAACATACAAGTGCAGAAAAGAGCAAAGTAATGAGGTAGTGCTCATGGGTTTGTGGACCATTCGGGAATATTGTGGAGGTGAAGAAGCTGTTCCTAAGACATTGAGTATGCGTTTTCAGGCTCCTGTACTTTCATCCTGATGGTAATAATGAGAAAAGGGCATGTGCTAAATGATGAGGGTCTTTAATGATGGATGGCACCTTCTCAAAGTAGCACCTTTTGAAGATGTCCTTGATGATGGGGAAGTTAGTGCCATCGATAGACCTGGCTAAGTCTGCAACTTTCTACTGTTTTCTTTTAATCCTGTGCATTGGAGTCTCTGTGCCAGGTGGTGTTGCAACCAGTCAGAACGCTCTCCATGGTATGTATGTAGAAATTCACTAGTCTTTGATGATATTCCAGTCCTCAAGTTCCTAAATGAAGTATTGCTGCTAGCAATGAGTATATGATACTCCGGGAGGAATTTTGTGGATTGCGTTTATATTCTGTCACTATTGTAAGTTGCAAAAGCATTGTCCATTATTTTGTTTTAGGACCAGTGAATAAAGTGCATTCATGTCTTTATTCTTCAGGGGAAAAAATAATTCTTTTTTCTATTCTTTCTGATTTCTAGGGCTGTTACTTCTGTGTGAAACAGTATGCCCTTGAATGCTCCCGGATTCCAATGGGACAGTCTGTCAACTCCCAGGTAACTTTGAGTGAAATTGAAGATATATTTCTATACCTTATGGTCATATTAAAATTTAAAGTAAGATTAAACTAACCTAAATTAATGAAGCTTTAAAAAAAATCAAGGCTACACAGCATAACTCTTAACAGATGGCTGTCTTTTTTAAAGCTACTTTAGATTATCTGTGAAAAATGTAAAGGCTGTTGCTTCCTGGTTGCTTCATTTTAAAACAGCATCTTAACCAGACATTGCTTGCTTAAAAATAGTTAATATTGCTGAGCTAAATTAAACCTAATAAGATATGTGGATCAGCCAGCAAACTGGACAAGATTTGGGATGGCCAGTATGTAGTCAAAATATTGAGTACAGGAGTTGGGATGTTATTTTGAAATTGTATAAGATATTGGTGAGGCCTAATTTGGAGTATTGCGTGTAGTTCTGGTCACCTACCTCTAGGAAAGGTATCAAAAAGATTGAAAGAGTACAGAGAAAGTTTTCAAGTGTGCTGCTGGGGCTTGAGGAACTGAGTTCTAGGGAAATGTTGAATAGGTTAGAACTTTATTCCCTGACGTGTAGGAGAATGAGGGGAGATTTGACAGAGGTATAAAAAATTATGCATCCTATAGAATAGGGTAAATGCAAGCAGATTTTCTCCACTGAGATTGGGTGAAACCAGAACTAGACATCATGGGTTAAGGGTGAAATTATTAAGGGGAACATTAAGGAGAACTTCTTAACTTAGCGGGTGGTGAGAGTGTGGAGCGAGCTGCCAGTAGAACTGGTAGATGCAGGTTCAATTTCAACATTTAAGAGAAGTTTGGATAGATACATAGATGGGAGCGCTGTGGTCTGGGTGCAAGTCAATGGGATTAGACAGAATAATAGTTCAGCATGGACTGGGTGAGCCGAAGGGCCTGTTTCTGTGCTGTATTGAATGGCATCATTGGACTTCAGGGTCTGTTGAGCTTCTCAAATCCATTAATTTTATCTATTCTTAATTTTATTTATTCCTAATTTTATTTCTTAAGTAGTGCAACATAGAATTTGGAACATTTGAGCATAAACTGACCATTCAAACTATTCAACTTGTTAACTACTTGTTCACCTTAAGCATTTTGTTCATGGCCACATCCAACCAGTAATCAACTTGTTGAGAAACATTAACAGCTAAGCAGTTTTCATAGTCCCATCAAAATTATTATTAAGTTATCACGATGCTGTTTGTCAATTAACTAAACTGAAGTTGAAGTAACCATTGGATCTGTCTTTTCTTACCATAATAATGGATTGCTTGAAGCTGTAGCAATGTATTGCTTAATACCACTTTGTATCACAGAACTCGGGCCCGTTTTGAGGGAAGCCAGTGCTTTACAGTCCATTTGATGCCATAGAATAGTTTAAAACCTTAATAGTTGGCTCTAAATTTTTGTTCATAGCTATCCCTGTTCATACATGGTTCAGTCTCCCTTGGTCATTTCATCCATATTCTACCACAATTTGCACATGTTGAGAATATGTTGTGTAGATTTGATTTTTCTGAATGATTTGTTTTTAAGTTTATTTTGCCATAAGGACTCAGTTAAAATGATGTTTGCATGTTTTTTGTAAAATAAAAGTTCTATGTCTTTATGTTTGTAAGTAATTTGTAATCTCCTCTTAGTCTATATGTTCAGTTGCTTAAAGCATTTGACTGAGGCATTGCCACTTAATAGTAGGTGAATTTGCTGTCTTTTGATAGAAGAATTTCTACTTGACGTTGTAAACTAAATCTGAGAATAAACTTAGTCTGGAAAATATAATCAGAAGCTTTTGCTGTGAATCCCAAGTGAACAATATATAGAACTCGAGGAAAATTTTGCAAGGTTTGAACCTTTATTGTAGTCAAGAGATTGTACATGTAACAGGCTCTCACAATGAATAGCTATTTCTTTCCTGCCATAGTTCGGAAAACCAAAATTGCTTTGATATTGAAAATTTATTGGTATCACTTCATCCCTTTTGCATAAATGTTTTAGGTTTGAGAAATAGTAGAATAATATCCTGGTTAAGCTACCTGGCTTGTAGCAAAACATCGTGTATATTGAAAGTTGCAATTCGTCTCTGATTTATCTCTTTTAAATGTTTGCAATCAAAAGGAAATTTTATGTAGTTTAATATCTTGCAAGCTCTTGAAACATTGAAGAAAAAGCATTCCAAAATATACTTTAAAACTCCTACTTGGCATTCTATTGCAAAAATATATGGAACATGTCATCGGTTAAATATCGGTGCTATCTTCTCAAGGAACATAGGTAACAACATTGCTTGAAGCATTAAACAGTAGATTGCTATAGTTTGGATCTTGACAAAATGAGGCAAAACTTTCTAAACTCGTCAGAAGTTACAAGCTTTCAATGCAATAATTTAGCAAAACAATAATAAAAATTTGCATTAGTTACCTTGTTCTTGGATCTGTCTGTCCGAGACAGCTGAAGTTCCTTCATTGCTCATTGTGTTGGGAATTTAGTTTAAACTACTGAAATGCATCTGGAACCAATTTACATGGTGCCCACAGTGCATCCAGATTACCTGAGACTGAGAAGTTTATTAAGGCAATTGTAGCAGCAGTGAACTGGGAACTAGAGGAAGCCAAGTTTACTAAATTTTACAAAAGAGACGTAATTTTTAATTTCTCATTTCTTAAGTGACCATTATTGTTGTTGCTAGTATTTGATTAAAGTGATTTGGGCTGTGTTGAGATTGAAGTCTGAATAATGTGTTTGATGTACCTTTGTGGGGAGTGCTATTATGTTTTATGATTAATCCTAGCCTATGGCAATGCCTCTCTTAAATGTACTGTACCTAGAATAGAAACTGCATGTATGTCTGTGTTGAGTGCCATATCCATCTCCATTCCTGTCTCCCATTAGGGCTCTCTAGTGTCCAAAGCTCGCGTCAAGTGCCTTGCCGAAGTGAGTTCGGTCTCAGAGTCAGCGGTATGTCCCAAACTCCAGAGGCCTTACTCTCATAAACTCTTCTCTTTCCCTGTTGCACAGTGACTTTCCTTTTGCTAGTCTTCCTGTTTTTCTTCTCTTTATTAGTCATTCAAAAGGCATGTACAATGGTTTAGGTGGTACTGAGATTGTTCTTTTCCTAATTCTTAGATATTCATTTGTGTTGCACTGTTTAGCTATTAGCTGCATCAGGGATTTGATTACTGAAAAATGGGGAGTATTTATCCCTACTGTTTCCTCCTCTCCGCAAATGCATGTTTTCATTTGCAAGCTAAAATGTTGTCCTCATTCAAGCATGAAAACAATAACTAGGACTAATGTCCCTTCAAGGAATGGTACATTGAGTACCATTTACATTACATGATCATTTCTTTCCCTCTTCTTTCCATTCCTCTTTCCACCTTGGCCTTGCCTGTTATCTGATACCAACAGGTACAATGTCACCTTGCATACATTGAATATGTAACATCAAAGTACAGCACACAATGCTTTATAAAACCATTGTTAATGGGTGAAAGAAGCAAGTTTTAAGGAAACTGGGAAAAAAAAATTAGTGAAGGAAATGCATAGTATGAATTTAAACGGGTAATTGTGTGGCTGCCAAAGTTGGGGTGATTCAAAGTAGGGTTGCATTTGAGGCTGGCATTGGAAATTTGGGGAGCTCCAGGCTGAAAATGGGCTAAAAGAACAAAAAAAAATAGATATTTAAAGATAAGAATGAGGTTCTTAATCTTGCGATGTTGGTAATCTGGGAACCGATGTAGAGTAGAGAGAACAAAGATAATGGGCAAGTAGGTCTAGGTAGCTGTTAGGATATAGGCAGCAGTGCTTTTCTTAAGTTAATATAGAGCTAGAGAAGAGGAGGATGATAAAGATGGATTATAAAGGCTGCAGGTGACATATTCTCTCAAAAGATGATCAAAACTAGGGTGATGAAACCAGGCCATCTTAATGATGTAAAGAGCGACAGATCTTTGACATGGTTGACTCTTAAGAGACAATGAAGGATGGACAGCAATGCCAGCTATGTCTACATCCCCTAAAGAAATAAAAATACTAAGGGGCTGCAGATGGCTGAGGCACAGGGCAAGATTATAATTAGCCAAACAGGAAGGACAACTGATTGTGGTGGTGAGTGATTTTTAAAGGGGACTGGAAAACATGATGATACCTAAAGGATGAAAAATTTGTTTTCCACATTGATTTCAAGGAGCAGCCAGACTGGAAGAATACAACTTTTGCTGGGCTTATTCACTCAGAATAATTTCTGTTTCATTAACATTTAATCAAAACATTAAGTACCTTTTTTCCCTTCACTTTTGTGAAGGAAATGGAATTTTTTGACACAACTGATTATGGGACCTCTAATCTTTAGTTGTCTCTGATGCATTCATTGTTAAGTAGGAAAGAAAGCCACTGCTGGCTGAAAATTTTCAACCGACCTACTAGAGATGACCATTTCACCGAATTCTGTGTTGTGTCTTTCCTCATTTAGGCTCAGTGACTGGTGTTTCTTTTTTTGGTGACCTGAAAGTTCCTTGCACAAGATAAATAAAATCAAGGTTGCTGTATTGTTTCAAAAGTACTCAGAAAAGCTGGCAAGATCTAGTACGATGGATTTTCCTGTACCTTTAATATATCCAGAAGACTAAACCTCTCAGCCTTGCACTCAATTGATCTAGTAAGAGTCACCTATACAATCTTCTGTTGATTTACCCACACCCTGTCACCCCAGCTTGTCTGATTGCATGTTCATTGGGTAAATTTCAGAGTACCATAGTTTCCAGTCAAGTGGTTAGTACCTATCTGAATAAGCAAAAATTATAGCAATTTCTCCTAAATTCAAAATTTTTTTTTCCGGTCAGAGACTTTAGAGCGAAGTGTATAAACAGAAAGCTGCCTGAGAAAGCATAGAATCCACATTAAAGTGTATAAGGACTGATCCAATTTGATTATTTCCTACTTTATCATTTTGTAGAATGTAATTGAGTTGCATTTCCATTCCCAACTCTGCCTCTTGTCCTTTCATTCTGTCTCTCCCTGGGACTGGACAGTTGAAATACACCAGATGTCTTCTCTGCTGCTTTCCTGACAGCCCGTCAACTCAGTCATCTAATAGTGACTTGCTTGCTCCTCTAGCATCTGTAGGGCCCTGTAAATTTCCCAGGACCAGAAAATCTTTCCTGTCCAACTCTAGGCAATGCTGGAGAACCACATAGCAGTTGGAACAGCAGAACGCCCAGTAGGAGATCTCCATTTCCATACAGGTCTCTGAAGAACCCAGAGCAGTAGAGAGAGGCAGCCTGGTGCATGAACAGTATAGCAGAAGTTAGCCCTGCACTTGAGTACATTCACATAGATATTTCCCAATGAATAGAAGCACAGGCACTACCACAGCCACAGGAGATCTTCTCCAGTAGAACACAGAATGTACAACTGTACGGCCCAGGAACAGGCTCTTTGGCCACATTGTGTATACTGAGCTTGGTACTAAACCGTCTGCCAGCATAAGGTCTGTATCCGTGCATTTGTTGCCTGTTCATGTGCATGGCGAAGTATCTGCCAAAACTTTCTATTGTGTACATTATGCTTCCACCACTTCCCCAGGCAGGGTATTCCAAGAACCTACCACTCACTGTGTAAATCAACTTACCTCGTAGTCGTATTTAAACTTTTTCCCTTCTCATCTGAAAGCCATGTCCATTTCCACCCTGGAAAACAGATTTGGATTATCTGCCCTATCTATAGTAAAAAAAAAAGAACGAAAACATACCATCCCATTTGCTTTACTTGATCATTTTTAGAGTTGGGTATCTCAGACAACACCTTCAGTAATTCACAGAATATTGTGCCAAATACCCGTTACAAATACAAACTTCCTGACATAGGATTTAGGACATCTGTTGCCTGAAGTATAAGATACTAGACAAGCTGTGGCATTTTGATCATGGAGATGGAGTTTTCATTTACGTTTTCTGTACTTGCATGACGTCATCAATTTAGGTTTCAATATTAATATTTCATTATATGCACTTTGCACAAAAAAAGGTAATTGGTTTAGAAAACTGTATGTAGCTAAAGCTGCCAGTGCAACCAGGTGGACATCTGTGGAAATGCTGGAAAAATCTAATGTAAAGTCGCAATGAAGGATGACTTTTGAAATGTGACTTGTAGAGGATGCTCAATGGGATCTCTTAGGCTATTCAGTATTGTGTTTAGTAGTGTTGCTTTTGTGAGGCTTCTTAAGACAGCTGGCTTCCTATTATGGTGAGCCGACTACTCAATTTCTCATCTGTAATTGAATGATTGGTAAGTAAAGTGCTGTGTATCTATTTCAGCATGTTGTGTTAAATCAGAGGATTTCTTCATCCAGGAAATCAAAATTTCTAGTACAGTGAGCTCTTTGTCTTCTGCAAGCAACATAGATTTTAAAATATTATTTAAAAGAACTGATTTCATTGAGATGCAGAAGACCCTGATTTCCATTGAATATAATAACTTGGCAAAGTGTACTAAAAGTTAATTTTAAGATTAATGATAAAGCTTCAGACATTGTTAAGGAGGGCACTGTTCTTTAATAATTAAAGTAATAAAAATGAAGTCAAGCTGCATTGTATCATTCTGCATTATAAAGAATGTAGGCAGACTTGCTGCAAGGCTCATTATTCCATAGCTTTGAATGTTATACGAAGTGCTTGGCTTACAAGAATGAGTGGGTGTAACACAATCCAAATTGGCACAAAGTGAGCTGCTTCACCTTCCTCTGATTCAGCTTAGCCATTTGTAGTAGTACGCTTATTCCTCTTATTTCTATCAATTTCCCAGTACGTTTGCAGTCATGACTTTCCTTATCCACTGTTAACAAAGCTCTGATCTATTTCTCTCCCCCCCCCCCTTTCACAGCAGTGAAGAAAGAGTGAATCAAAGATATTTTACCACACCTGTTTTCTGCCCAGCTGAGACAAGGGCACCTGCTTAAATGGGTATCCCCCAGTGAGTCTCATCAGCTGGGGGATTCCAAGCACTTCTGATCTTACTTCACAGTTTTAACATTTTTATTTTTAAAGGTGGATACTTTTAAGAGCATCCTGTAAGCTATAGGCTCAAAATAACAAAGTTGCAATATTTTTTTAGATCAAGTGACATAATATGGTTCAAACTAAGGTTGGAACTAAATGAAGTGTATACTTACTGTTCTATATTGCAATTAATTTGTTTTGGCACCAAATCTATTCTAATTCGAAGATAGATCGCTGAGTTAGACAGACGATCCCATCAAAGATTTTAAAATCGCAGTAAGTGTTTGGATATGAAGGAATGTTGTTATTTACCTCTACAAGTCAACCACTTAATACTGAGATAACATTTAATCCTTTCCAAATTAAAACCAATTAATTATTTGAACTAATTGCTACCACTGAAAAGAAAATCTTGGCTCTGTTTTAATGTTTAAACTGTTGGAGAAACAGTGATGATCATTATAAGAGTGATTTTCTTTTTCATCTGTATAGCTCAGCTATCATTTTTTCTAAAGGCAGCCTTTAGATTCAAGATCGGTTGTGAACCCTGGTTTTTCTGTTTGTTTCACATATAGTTTGACATTGAACTGGGGAAAAGATTCACAGATTGTATCAATGAAAATTTAATACTCTTGGGATATTTAGTTCAAGTCTCAGAGGAGGATAAGTTTTCTCAATTGCAAGTTGTCTACTATTCTCACCTGCCTTTTTTCATGTACATCAGCTTTGTTTTCCATTATGCTTTCACTTTGCTTTAACCAAGAAAATAATGTTAAAGCTTAAAATATGTTAGAGATGTGTGAAATCTTAAGAAATCATAACAGTTATCAGTAACAAAATTAAAGGTTTATTCATTGGAATCAAGTGATTATTCAAAATGTTCTAATTACGAACAAGATGTTTGTGATACATACGTTGTATTCTTTTTAATAGCTGATTCTTTATCTTACATGGTTCAAATTCTCCGATCTTTTACATCTTTATAGTATCAGAATTGATATTATCTCTTCTTTTAGGGGATGTAGTCATGGGTTGAGCAGTTAATTTGAAGCTCAAGATTCCATCCATGATAATTGAGCAATGGAATTAAAAGTGAAAAGGGCTGTCATTATTACATTATTGCAATGTTCAATCATTTTAACATTACAGTTATAATCAAGTTTGACAAAATTAAGATATTTGTTTAAGTAAAGGGAAATTTGTGTGAACCCAGTAGGAACTAGCATTGCCATGGGAATGGGGAATGTAACCCATTGTTACCTGTCATCTCTATCTTGGCAGCTTTCAATGTTATTCACAGAGGAGTGTGACAAGGTGCGGGATCTAATGCACGTTCACTCCTTCAGTTATGATTTCCATCTGCGGATCATTCATCAATATCTGGTTGGCCGTCAGATGACTCTGAGACAGGGATACCACCTCACTAGCTTCCTAGAAGATTTTATCTGTTACCATCCAGATATTCCAAAATATGGAAGGAATCATATCTTTGAGGGTAAGAGAAATATTACTCATAGATGATATGAGATGTATGTTAAAAGAAATCAAAAGAACATGATTCACATCCTTATGGTTTACCAGTTATCATATTTGTTAACATAATTTTAATGCTTTACTCTTTTGGGAATCAATTTCTCACGTTAAAAACATAGTTATAGATTGTGAATTGATTATTTGTATTGTGTGTAAGGAAGACAACACAATGGATGCTTAAGCTTTACAGAATTCTTTGTCATTTACAGCATGAGGCTTTGGGAGATGGAGGAAGAAAGCCAAGTTAAAACTTATGACATGACTAATGTTGAAAAAGTTCAGACCTATTAAAGAGTTAAACTGAAATATTTTAATTGATTTTTAATGATCTGGTTTTAAAATTCATTTTATTTTAGGGTCTATAGCCCTCTCCACAAACATGACAACGGCCCATCAGCTCTATAACTATATCACTGATCATGCCAGCACATATGGGATGAAACCACTCCGCATGTCAAGAACAGCGATGAGCATGGATGGTAGAAAGGGGACCCAGAATACCGAAATGCATGAATATGCACTTGTGGCACTCTGGAATAGGTATGTAGTTTCTGTTCATATAGCTGCCTCCTAATTAATTATCACTTGAAGTTTAGGTGACCTGCAAAGAACCTGGCAGATGCAGTACATCATCAACACTTTCATTGGGAATTCAGTCTCAGAATTGCAACCAGTGCATCGTGCATTTATATAGTATCTTTAATAGCACCAAAAGTGGTATTTAAGAGCAAAATTGCCCTCTAGGGTGTACTGGTCCCTGCAGGAAGGACAGATGACCAAAGAGCTAGAATGGCAAAGTGGGTTTCCAGAACTGATCTCGTGGTAACTGTTGATAAAATAATGCAAGCGGGAAGTTGTCAGAAGGTAAGAATTAAAATACCGTGATCTTGGAGTGCTCTTGGGCTGAAGCTAAGATTAACTGAGAAGAGAAAGGTAGATCATAAAGAGAATTCAAAAGCAAAATGGGTCTTTTAAAATCAGATTCAGATTTATTTAACACATAACAGCAGTGGTTGAACGGGGCACGACTGTGCAAGCGTGTGAAAGTCAGACCGTGAGGCAGCAGGAGAGTTTAAAAAGTGAGCAGATTAACGGAGCGGGTGACGGAGTAGAGGGAGACAGAGTAGGAAGGCTTTGGCTCCAGAGGCTGAGGATGAGCTTGCTCCCAGTGAGGTAAGGGCGGGTAAGTTCCTTTAATTAATTTAATTACCTTAAGAGTAGGTAATGGAGGCAGCAGTTAGGGAGTTGAGTGCTCCGTTTGCAGTATGTGGGAAGTCAGGGCGAGCAAAATTGTCCCTGATGACCACACCTGTAAAAGGTGCATCCAGCTGTAGCTCCTGACAAACCGAATTAGGGAACTGGGGCTGGATGAACTTCGGATCATTCGGGAGGCAGAGGCAGAAATAAACAGGAGTTACAGAGAGATGGTCACCCCTAAGAGTCGGGAGACATGTAGCTGGGTGACTGTCAAGAGAGGGAAGGGGAATAGACAGAATGAGCAGAGCACCTCTGTGGCCGTTTCCACCAATAATAAGTATATCATTTTGGATACTGTTGGTGGGGACGACCTACCAGGGACAAGTTGCAGTGGTTGCGTCTCTGGTACCAAGACTGGACCCTCAGCTCAGAAGGGAAGGAGGGAAAAGAAGAGAGCAGTAGTGATAGGGGATTCGATAGGGAGACAGATAAGAGGTTCTGTGGAAGAGATCGAGAATCCAGGATGGTCTGTTGCCTCCCTGGTGCCAAGGTCCACGATATCTTAGATCAAGTTCTCAGTATTCTCGAGGGAGGGTGAGCAGCCAGATGTCGTTGTCCATTTAGGGACCAATGACATAGGTAGGAAGAGTGAGGAGGTCCTGAAAGGTGAGTTCAGGGAGTTAGGCACCAAGTTAAAGGACAGGACCTCCAGGATAGCAGTCTCAGGATTGCTACCAGTGCCACGTGCAGGCAGGTTTAGAAATAGTGAGATAGAACAGATCAACACGTGGCTGAAGACATGGTGCAGGAGGGAGGGCTTCAGATTTATAGATAATTAGGCAGTTTTCCAGGGAAGGTGGGACCTGTTCTGGCGGGATGGTTTACATCTGAACTGAAGGGGGACAAATATTCTTGCAGGTAGGTTTGCTAGAGAGGCTCCAGTGGATTTAAACTAGATACAAGGGGAGAGAGGAACCAGAGTGCAGGAACAGATGTAGGGGAGAAGGAAGAAAAAGGAGATAGTTAAGTTGTTTGCACCGTTAGTGATAAACAGAGAGCAGGAGGTGGAAAATTTCTTAAATGCATTTATTTTAATGCTAGGAGCATTGTAAGAAAGGTGGATGAGCTTTGAGCATGGATTGATAACCTGGAAGTATGATGTTGTAGCTATTAGTGAAACATGGTTACAGGAGGGGTGTAGTTGGCAACTAAATATTCCTGGATTTCGTTGCTTCAGGTGTGATAGAATCGGAGGGACAAGAGGGGAGTTGTTGCATTGCTTGTCAGAGAAAATATTACAGCAGTCCTCTGGCAGGATAGATTAGGGGGCTCATCTAGGGAGGCTGTTTGGGTGGAATTGGGGAATGGGAAAGGTGTAGTAACACTTATAGGGGTGTATTATAGACCACCTAATGGGGAGCGAGAACTGGAGGAGCAAATTTGTAAGGAGATAGCAGATATTTGTAGTAAGCACAAGGTTGTCATTGTGGGAGATTTTAATTTTCCACACATAGACTGGGAAACCCATACTGTAAAAGGGCTGGAGTTTGGAGTTTGTAAAATGTGTGCAGGATAGTTTTTTGCAGCAATACATAGAGGTACCAACTAGAGAAGGGGCAGTGTTGGATCTCCTGTTAGGGAATGAGATAGGTCAGATGACGGCGGTATGTGTTGGGGAGCACTTCGGGTCCAGTGATCACAATGCCATTAGTTTCAATATAATTATGGAGAAGGATAGGTCTGGACCCAGGGTTGAGATTTTTGATTGGAGAAAGGCTAACTTTGAGGAAATGCGAAAGGATTTAGAAGGAGTGGATTGGGACAAATTGTTTTATGGGAAAGATGTAATAGAGAAATGGAGGTCATTTAAAGGTGAAATTTTGAGGGTACAGAATCTTTATGTTCCTGTTAGGTTGAAAGGAAAGGTTATAAGTTTGAGAGAGCCATGGTTTTCAAGGGATAGTGGAAACTTGGTTCGGAAAAAGAGCGATATCTACAATAAATATAGGCAGCATGGAGTAAATATAAGGAATATAAAGGATGTAAAAAGAATCTTAAGAAAGAAATTAGAAAAGCTATAAGAAGATACGAGGCTGCTTTGGCAAGTAAGGTGAAAATAAATCCAAAGGGTTTCTACAGTTATATTAATAGCAAAAAGATAGTGAGGGATAAAATTGGTCCCTTGGAGGATCAGGGTGGACAACTATGTGTGGAACCAAAAGAGATGGGGGAGATTTTGACCAATTTCTTTTCTTCAGTATTCACTAAGGAGAAGGCTATTTTAGTGTGGAAGGTAAGGGAAACAGGTAGGGAAATTATGGAAACTATGATGATTAAAGAAGAGGAAGTATTGGCACTTTTAAGGAATATAAAAGTTGATAAGTTTCCGGGTGCTGACAGGATATTCCCTAGGAACTTGAGGGTAGTTAGTGTAGAAATAGCAGGGGCTCTGACAGAAATATTTCAAATATCATTAGAAACGGGGATGGTGCCAGAGGATTGGCGTGTTGCTCATGTTGTCCCATTGTTTAAAAATGGTTCTAAGAGTAAACCTAGCAATTATCAGCCTGTAAGTTTGACGTCAGTTGTGGGTAAATTAATGGAAAGTATTCTTAGAGATGGTATATATAATTATCTGGATAGACAGGGTCTGATTAGGAACAATCAACATGGATTTGTGTGTGGAAGGTCATGTTTGACAAATCTTATTGAATTTTTTGAAGAGGTTACAGGAAAGTTGACGAGGGTAAAGCAGTGGATGTTGTCTATATGGACTTCAGTAAGGCCTTTGACAAGGTTCCACACGGAAGGTTAATTAGGAAGGGTGAATCGTTAGGTATTAATACTGAAGTAGTAAAATGGATTCAACAGTGACTGGAAGCTGGATGGGAGATGCCAGAGAGTAGTGGTGGATAACTGTCAGGTTGGAGGCCGGTGACTAGTGGTGTGCCTCGGAGTTGTACTGGGTCCAATGTTGTTTGTCATATACATTAATGATCTGGATGATGGGGTGGTAAATTGGATTAGTAAGTATGCAGATGATACTAAGATAGGTGGCATTGTGGATAATGAAGTAGGCTTTCAAAGCTTGCGGAGATTTAGGTCAGTTAGAAGAGTGGGCTGAATGATGGCAAATGGAGTTTAATGCTGATAAGTGTGAGGTGCTACATTTTGGTAGGACTAATCAAAATAGGACATACACGGTAAATGGTAGGGCATTGAAGAATGCAGTAGAACAGAGGGATCTAGGAATAATGGTGCATAGTTCCCTGAAGGTGGAATCTCATGTGGATAGGGTGGTGAAGAAAGCTTTTGGTATGCTGGCCTTTATAAATCAGAGCATTGAGTATAGGAATTGGGATGTAATGTTAAAATTGTACAAGGCATTGGTAAGGCCTGATTTGGAATATTGTGTACAGTTCTGGTCACCGAATTATAGGAAAAAATTGTCAACAAAATAGAGAGAGTACAGAGAAGATTGACTAGAATGTTACCTGGGTTTCAGCACCTAAGTTACAGAGAAAGGTTGAACAAGTTGGATCTTTATTCTTTGGAGCGTAGAAGGTTGAGGGGGGACTTGATAGAGATATTTAAAATTATGAGGGAGATAGATAGAGTTGACATAGATAGGCTTTTTCCATTGAGAGTAGGGGAGATTCAAACAAGAGGACATGAGTTGAGAGTTAGGGGGCAAAAGTTTAGGGGTAACATGAGGGGGAACTTCTTTACTCAGAGAGTGGTAGCTCTGTGAAACGAGCTTCCAGTAGAAGTGGTTGAGGCAGGCTCGATGTTGTCATTTAAAGTAAAATTGGATAGCTATATGGACAGGAAAGGAATGGAGGGTTATGGGCTGAGTGCAGGTTGGTGGGACTAGGTGAGAGTAAGCATTCGGCACGGACTAGAAGGGCGGAGATGGCCTGTTTCCGTGCTGTAATTGTTATATGGTTATAAATAGGGTACCAAAGGATTGGAGGATAGCCAATGTTGTTTCACTGTTTAAAATAGGGCTATAAACAGAAACTAGGAAATTATAGGCCAGTGAGTCTGACATCATTTGTGGTAAAGTTATTGGAAAGTATTCTGAGGGACCAGATATATTTGGGTAGACATGGACAGTTTAAGGATTGTCGGCATGACTTTGTGCATGTTAGGTCAAATCTAAGCAATCTTATAGCTTTTTGAGGAAGTTACCAGGAAAATGGATGAAGACAGGACCAAGGATGTTGACTGTATGGAAATTAGTAAGCCATTTGGCAAGGTCCCGCATGGGAGGTGAGTGAAGAAGGTTCAGTCAGTCAGCATTTAGGATGACGTAATAAATTGGATCGGACATTGGCTTTGTGGGAGAAGCCAGAGAGTGGTAGTAGGTGATGCCTCTCTGACTGGTGGCCTGTGACTACTGGTGTGTCACAGGGATCAGTGCTGGGTCCTTTGTTTGTCATCTATATCAGTGATCTGGATGACAATGTGGTTAACTAAATCAGCAAATTTGTGGATGACACCAAGATTGGGGGTATAGTGGACAGTGAGGAAGTCTATCATGGCTTGCAGAGGGATCTGCATCAGCTGGAAAAATTAGCTGAAAAATGGCAGATGGAATTTACATAGAAACATAGAATATAGGTGCAGGAGTAGGCCATTTGGCCCTTCGAGCCTGCACCGCCATTCAGTATGATCATGGCTGATCATCCAACTCAGAACCCTGTACCAGCCTTCCCTCCATAACCCCTGATCACTTTAGCCACAAGGGCCATATCTAACTCCGTCTTAAATATAGCCAATGAACTGGCCTCAACTGTTTCCTGTGGCAGAGAATTCCACAGATTCACCACTCTCTGTGTGAAGAAGTTTTTCCTCATCTCGGTCCTAAAAGGCTTCCCCTTTATCCTCAAGCTGTGACCCCTCGTTCTGGACTTCCCCAACATCGGGAACAATCTTCCTGCATCTAGCCTGTCCAATCCCTTTAGGATTTTATATGTTTCAATCAGATCCCCCCTCAATCTTCTAAATTCCAACGAGTATAAGCCTAGTTCATCCAGTCTTTCATCATATGAATTTAATACAAACAAATGAGAGGTTTCGCACTTCGGTAGCGCCAACCAGGGTAGGTCTTACATAGTGAATGG
Source organism: Mobula birostris (assembly GCF_030028105.1). NCBI lineage: Eukaryota > Metazoa > Chordata > Chondrichthyes > Myliobatiformes > Myliobatidae > Mobula > Mobula birostris. The sequence goes on from NC_092381.1 coordinate 29,649,534, forward strand.
TAAGGCACTGAGGAGTGTGGTAGAACACAGGGATCTAAGGATACAGGCCTATTACTGAAAGCGGTGTCACAGATAGATAGGGTCATAAAGAAATTTTTTGGCGATTGGCCTTCATAAATCAGTGTATTGAGAACAGTAGATGGAATGTTATGCTGAAGTTGTATAAGACATTGGTGAGGCCTAACTTGGAATATTGTGTGCAGTTTTGGTCACCTACCTACAGGAGAGATGTAAACAAGGTTGAAAGAGTGCAGAGAAAATTTACAAGGATGTTGCTGGGTCTGGAGGACCTGAGCTATAAATAAAGATTGAATAAGTTAGGGTTTTTTTTAACGGTGGAAATGGTTACACCCCGACACGCGGGACAGAAGCAAGGTCACATTGTGTATTCCATGGACCAGCAAATTCCGGTCGGCTTAGCGAACAGAGTGGCAGACACGCCTGCTGAAATCTGGAGGAAAACACACGCAGGGGGATCACAAAGCCGAGGAAAGAGGACCAGGTCGAGACAACAGAGACTTTTGGAGAAGAGGAGTTTCGGTGGGTAATACCGTTCCGCCTTACCGGAGGTGCACCGAGAGCGGTAAGCGGCGTGAAGGAGTGGGGTGCTTACTGATCTGGCTAACAACGGATGGTGCAATCCGGGGTATATTACAATCGAGGAACATGTTTGCAGACAGGATATTGAACTTTTTACTGTTGGGCTTCGGCCACATTCCACCGTGATACAACACTTGGTGGCACGGGAGGTCGTTCCTGCCTGTGGCCATCGAACGTGCAGCTCCTCCCTTGGAGGGTCAGACACCCTGAGCCAATAGACTGGTCCTGGACTTATTTTCCATCTGGCAGAGTTTGCATTTTGTTGTTTGATTGTTGGGGTTTTTTGTATTGCTATATTTACGCTCTATTCTGGGTTGGTGCGGCTGTAACGAAACCAAATTTCCCTTGGGATTAATAAAGTATATCTATCTATCTATCTTGTATTCTTTATTATGTAGAAGATTGAAAGGAGATTTGAAAGAGGTATACAAAATTATGAGAGGTATAGATAGGGTAAATGCAAGCTGTCTTTTTCTACTGAGGTTGGGTGAAACTACAACCAGAGGTCATGGAGGGTGAAAAGTGATAACTCTAAGGGCCACATGAGGGGAAACTTCTTCACTCAGAAGGCCATGAGTGTGTGGAATGAGCTGCCAGCACAAGTGATGCATGTGAGCTTGATTTCAATGTTTAAGGGAAGTTTGAATAGGTACATGGACCTTAGTAAAGATATGGAGGGCTGTGGTCCTGGTGCAGGTCAATTGGAATAGGCAGTTTAAATGGTTTCAGCATGCTCTAGATGGGCCAAAGGGCCTGTTTCTGTGATGTACTTCTCTATGACTCTATCTAGGGACTAGTATCTAGCATGGAAGGACTGTTGAATGCAATAGTCAAGCGGTAGTCTGACACAGGAATTGTGCCTTAAAAACTCTTCTGTCACAATCTTTGTCTATCTCATGTTACACTGACAGAACACACCCATGAGAAGTGAAGACACAGAAGTAGGGCAGAGAAAAGACCCCTTGGAATCCTGAACAATGTCTCCGGGTTCCGTGATATCTTAAGGCATCAGGTCAAATACTGAGAAGGAAGCCTCATCCTCATTACCACCAATCATCCTTCCTTGAATAATAAATTAATAAATGCTCTCAGATGTGCAATAACACTGAGAGTGCCCAATGCAGCACTATGCACTCTTGGTGGGGAGCAATGATATCACCACCACAGATCCCATCTGCGTTCTGAAGGTCATTGCTGTCTGACTGCTTCTGCAGCAGATGGTGAGTGAACCAATACAAGGGATATATGTGTGATAATGTTCCATCTCCACATGGAGGACAGCCTCCTCTTTGTAATGTGGGTACTATAGTTTTGCTAACAGGGATAGACCCAGAAGAGATCAGGCAGCTCAAAAGTGGCGTCTGTGAGTTGCTATGGACCATCACTGTCAGCAGCCGTAATGATGGCCATTACAAAGTGAAGTCTCATAACCCAGCAGGTTCCTTATTCTATTTACAAATAAGCCAGAAATGCAGAAAATGTGTGGAAGTACTCGTTAGGATTATCATAGCCATATTTTAAAATGATGGGAATGAAAGTGATGTTTAAAAATTGGGAGAAGCTGAGGGAAGCAATGGTTATGACACAATTGCCAAACTTTTAGAATCAACCTGCACCATTTCCAGAGGTAGGTTAGTGGGCCTGGTATGGGGCTGCCAGATGCTGACTGAAGGCTTTGTGCTTTGGGTAGAATTAATGGGCATTCATATATTTACACTACAATCAATTGACAGTGTCTCCCACAAGTGGATTGGACTGCTGTACAGAGAATGACAGAGGTGAATGACGGTCGACCATCCCCACAGATGCAGACACGTGTATCAGTATATTTGCAAAACAGAACTACTTGCAATATATATAGCATGAAATGGAAAGAGCAAAGCAATCTACAAACATCAGATTAGATCAATGTTCCTTAGGCCTGCCACATCTTGGGAGGAAAGCTGGTGGACAATTAACTTGCTAATAGGAGGAAGAAGCTTCAATATCATCCTCATTCTCAAAAAGGCAGTAGAGACTAAAGAGGAGCTGGAACTGCCTACTTAATAATTCATCTCAGCTTTCTCCTGAGATTCCTACGAGCTAAGATCATATCAAGCCATGGCTGAGAGCACTAGATACAGAAAGACTTTGGAACCAGACATCTTCTCAACTGTAGTACAAAAGATCTGCATTTAGAACCAGCTATGCCACCAACACAGATGTTCCTGTACAATTATAACCATGTCAATGTGAAATATATCCCAACTCTGTGCTCTCTATCATCAGCATAATTAAGAAAGTTATTAAGACAGCAGTATCATGCAGTTGTAGTTATGATCTAGGGTTTGCCAGCAACATTTGGCTCCAGATCTTAACATAACCTTGGTACAAATATACACTATATCAAAGCTTTAAATTCTAAAGGTGAAGTGAAGATGAGGCTCTTAAATCAAGGCGTCATTTGACTGAGTGTGACATAGAGGTGCCTTGGTAAAACTGATGGCAGTGGGCATCCATCATGAAGGACCCATCACCCAGGACATGCCTTCTCATCAGAGAGGAGGTGCAAGAGCCTGAAGACATATTCTTAATGTTTTAGTGACAACTTCTTCCTCTCCTCTTTCAGATTTATGAATGGCTCATTAACGTATGAACACTACCTCATTATTATTTTGCTCTTTTTGCACTACTTATTTTTTTATATATATTTCTTTTCATTATTTAATTTATATATTCGAGTTGGTGGACTGAGTCGTGTTTAAGGACTCATCAGAAGATTTTTTTTGTATTTACATTATTTGTTGCATTTGCACATTAGTTTTTTGTGGGTCTTTGAGTGCAGTTTTTCATTGATTCTATCGTGTTTCTTTGTGTCTACTTTGAATTCCTGCAGGAAAATAAATATCAGGATAGTAAATGGTAACATATAGGTACTTTGATAATAAATTTGCTTTGAACTTCAAAGTTTATTTCCTGTGAGCTTAAACTTTGATAGTCCATTACCCCAGATTGCGCTCTGACTTTTCTTGATAGCAACCCAATTAGATTTAGAAGTGTTCCTTTTTTAACTTCTCAGGCCAGGTTTTAGATGTGATGACAGTACATTGGTCTAAAAGAATGGACAGAAAACAGTTGTATTCACAACTCATTAAGTGTCATGCATGTAGTTGAAGCATATTTGCTAGAATGGTTTAAAATAATGTTTTGGGACTTTTTGTTTCATGAATTCAAGTCAAAGCAATGTAGAAATAAAAATTAAACTTTGTCCCTGAAGATGGAGAACAGCATCAAGACATTGGTTGCATGTCAGAAAATATGATCTAAAATGGTGCCGGATGGTGGGGTGGTTGGGATGATGCTATTGCGTCAATTATTAAATTGCCCACACACCCTACAACATATGTGCAGTATAATAAGCCTCTCAAGTGAATGGGAACAATTGATAGAGAATATAAGGCATGGAAACAGGTAGTCTATCCCAACCGTAATGCTGCCATCTATTCTCCACTCAAATCCTCAATCAAGTCTCATCCATTCAATTTTCCTCTGCCTCAAAAGCTTCGCAGTGAATAAAGAGCCCTGGAAGTCTTGGGATCACAAGTACATAGTTTCCTGAAAGCAGTATCACGGGTGAATATGTCATTTGATATACCGTTTTTTTTTTATCAGACAGGGAACTGGGATGTAATGTTGCCATAGTATAAGATGTTGGTGAGGTCACAATTGGACTACTATGTACAGTTTTGGTTGTGCTGTTATAGGAAAGACATTCAGCTGGATAGAGTACAGAAAAAATTTATGAAAGTGATTACAGGACTCAAGGGCTGAAGTTATAGGAAAAGTGTGGACAGTCTAGGAGTGTAGGGGACTGAGGGTGACTTTATAGTTGTACATAAAATCATGCAGGACATAGATAAGGTGAGTGCACAGTTTTTTCTGAAGAAAAGAGAAGCAATAATTAATGTTTAAAGTGAGAATTTAAAAGGCATTTGAGGAGAAACTTCCTCACAGGAGGGGGGGGGGGTGTGCATAAGTGAAATGATCTGCCAGAGAAAGTGGTTGAGGCTGGTACAATAACAACATTTAAAAGACATTTGGACAAGTCCATGGATAGGGAAGCTTTACGATATAGGCCAGATGTGGGCAAATGGCATCAGCTTAGTTGAGCATATTGGTCAGCATGGATGAGTTGATCACGTTCTGCTTCCAGAATATACATACAGGTATACAAGTCATCCCTTGGAAACAAATACTGTAGGTCCTATTTTTACAGATGCACCAATGTGTATCTGTAAAAATAGGACCTACAGTATTTGTTGTGACCATAGTTGGAATATATGTATAAATCACAATTGGTCTCTTTTCATGAATATAATTAAATTATGGGAGCTCATTCATATGTACAGTTGTCGTGTTTGCAATCTGGGGGATGGTCTATATATTGAATTGTCAACTTTCATTGATGATTGTGTTAGTTTAGAAAAATGACACAGCAGTGACAGGAATTTGATTTTCTTGTAGATCTGGATCGTACAAAGATTCTGAAGGAATCAGACATCACGATGAATTTGATGTGTCTCTATTAGTGTGCCACAGTGCAGGACCTTTTGAAGAACAGCCGGAAACAGAACGCAACATGCTACGGTGAGATGCCCCTTACCGATCGTGAATAATTCAGATGGCAATATTTTGGAGCTTTAAACTATTTTCTTGCTTTTTAATGCTTATGAATATATATTTTTTTATTCATTGATCTTTCCTCTGCTGGGAGAAGTAGAGCATTCTAAGCACTGAAAAATGCTACTGCAGTGAGAAGTATACAAACGAAGCACGACAGCGCAAGCGCATGGACGTCAGCGAGTTAGACCAGTGGGAAGGATTTAAAAGGAAGACAGCTTTATAGAGCGAGAGACAGAGTAGGAGGGCTTTGGCTTAACAGGGCTTGGGGCGATAACGGGTAGAGGTGAGGTGAATTACTTGTGAAGAATAGAAACCGGAAGTATGTGTGTGAGGCCAGTGTTCTGTACTGGGTATCGGATGTAGGATGTCCAGGAGACTCCCAGCCTCCCGGACGGCCACATCTGCGCCAGGTGCATCGAGCTGCATCAACAGTACTCCTGTTTGAGTACTGTTGAGGAGGGCAACCTATCTGGGGGAAGCACAGAGTCTGGCCCTGTGGCTCAGAAGGGTGGGGAAAGGAAGAGGATGGCAGCAGTGATAGGGGACTCTATAGTTAGGGTGCAGGAAAGAAACATGGATGGTAGTTTGCCTCCCTGGTGCCAGGGTCTGGGATGTTTCTGATCGCATCCACGATATCCTGAAATGAGAAGAGCAGCCAGAAGTTGTGGTACATATTGGTACCAACAACATAGGTAGAAAAGGGAGGGGGTCCTGAAAACAGAGTACAGGGAGTTAAGAAGGAAGTACCTCAAAGGTAGTAATCTCGGGATTATTGCCTGTGCCATGTGACAGTGAGTATAGGAATAGAATGAGGTGGAGGATAAATGCGTGGCTGAGGGATTGGAGCAGGGGGCAGGGATTCAGATTTCTGGATCATTGGGACCTCCTTTGGGGCAGGCATGACCTGCACAAAAAGGACGGGTTGCATTTGAATCTGAGGGGACCAATATCCTGGCAGGGAGGTTTGCTAAGGCTGTTGGGGAGTGTTTAAACTAGAAATGCTGGGAGGTGGGAACCGAACTGAAGAGATGGAGGAAGGGGCAGTTGGTACACAAATAGAGAAAGTTTGTAGATAGTGTGAGAGGGAGGATAGGCAGAAGGAACGCGCTCAGACTGATGGTTTGAGATGTGTCTATTTTATGCAAGGAGTATTAAGGACAAAACAGATGAGCTTAGAGCTTGGATTAGTACTTCGAGCTATGACTTGGATGGTTTGGGGGCAGGAATGGTTACTTAGAGTGCCAGACCTTAGATGTTTCAGCAAGGACAGGGAGGGAGGCAAAGGAGGTGGGGGTGTGGCACTGCTGATCATAGATAGTGTCACAGCTGCAGAAAAGAAGGAAGTCATGGAGGGATTGTCTACTGAGTCTCTGGGTGGAGGTTAGGAACAGGAAGGGGTCAATAACTGTACTGGGTGTTTTTTTATAGACCACCCAATAGTAACAGGGACGTCAAGGAGCAGATAGGGAGACAGGTTCTGGAAAGATGTAATAATAACAGGGTTGTAGTGGTGAGAGATTTTAACTTCCCAATTATTGATTGGCATCTCCCTAGAGCAAGGGGTTTAGAAGGGGGGGAGTTTGTTAGGTGTGTTCAGGAAGGTTTCTTGACACAATATGTAGATAATCGTACAAGAGGAAAGGCTGTACTTGATCTGGTATTGGGAAATGAACCTGGTCAGGTGTCGGATCTCTGGAAATGGATAGGAACAGACAAGTTAGGAAAATGTTTATTTGAAGTAAGGGGAAATATGCGGCCGTCAGGCAGGAACTTGGAAGCATAAATTGGGAACAGATGTTCTCAGGGAAATGTACGGCAGAAATGTGGCAAATGTTCAGGGGATATTTGCATGGCGTTCTGCATAGATACGTTCCAATGAGACCGAAAAGATGACAGGGTGCAGGAACCGTGATTACAAAGGCTGTTTTAAATCTAGTCAAGAGGAAAAGAAAAGCTTAATTAAGGTTCAAAAAAACTAGGTAATGATAGAGATCTAGAAGAGTATAAAACTAGCAGGAAGATTAAGAATGAAATTAGGACAGCCAGAAGGGGCCATGAGAAGGCCTTGGCAAGCAGGATTAAGGAAAACCCCAAGGCATTCTACAAGTCTGTGAAGAGCAAGAGGGTAAGACATGAGAGAATAGGACCAATCAACTGTGACAGTAGAAAAGTATATATGGAACCGGAGGAAATAGTGGAGATACTTAATGAATACTTTGCTTTAGTATTCACTATGGAAAAGGATCTTGGCGATTGTAGGGATGACTTACAGTGGACTGAAAAGCTTGGAAAAGATATTAAGAAAGAGGATGTGCTGGAGCTTTTGGAAGGCATCAAGTTGGATACGTCATCGGTACCGGACGAGATGTATCCTAGGCTACTGTGGGAGACAAGAGAGGAGATTGCTGAGCCTCTGGTAATGACCTTTGCATCATCAATGGGGATGGGAGAGTTTCCAGAGGTTTGGAGGGTTGCAGATGTTGTTCCCTGATTCAAGAAAGGGACTAGAGATAGCCCAGGAAATTATAGACCAGTGAGTCTTGCTTCAGGGGTTGGTAAGTTGATGGAAAAGATCCTCAGAGACAGGATTTATGAACATTTGGAGAGGCATTTTATGATTAGGAATAGTCAGTATCTGTCAAAGGCAGATCGTGCCTTACGAGCCTGACTGAATTTTTTGAGGATGTGACTAAACACATTGATGAAGGTAGAACAGTAGATGTAGTGTTTATGGATTTCAGCAAAGCATTTGATAAGGTACCCAATGCAAGGCTTATTGAGAAAGTAAGGAGGCACGGGATCCAAGGGGACATTGCTTTGTGGATCCAGAACTGGCTTGCCCACAGAAGGCAAATAGTGGTTGTAGACGGGTCATATTCTGCATGGAGATCAGCGACCAGTGGTGTGCCTCAGGGACCTCTTTTCTTCGTGATTTTTATTAATGACCTGGATGAGGAAGTAGAGAGATGGGATAGCAAATTTACTGATGACACAAGGGTTGGGGGTGTTGTGGATAGTGTGGAGGGCTGTCAGAGGTTACAATGGGACATCGATAGAATGCAAAACTGGGCTGAGAAATGGCAGATGGAGTTCAACCCAGATAAGTGTGAGATGGTTCATATTGGTAGGTCAAATATGATGGCAGAATGTGGTATTAATGGTAAGAGTCTTGGTGTGGAGGATCAGAGGGATCTTGGGGTCCGAGTCCATGGGACACTCAAAGCTGCTGTGCAGGTTGAGTCTGTGGTTAAGAAGGCATACGGTGCATTGGCCCTCATCAACCGTGGGATTGAGTTTAAGAGCTGAGAGGTAATGTTGCAGCTACAGGTTTCCCCCGCCATCCGAAGGTGGAGCGTTCCTATGAAACAGTTCGTAAGCCGGAATGTCGTAAAGCGAAGAAGCAATTACCATTTATTTATATGGGAAAAATTTGTGACCATTCGCAGACCCAAAAGAAAACTACAAAATCATGTCAAATAACACATAAAACCTAAAATAACAGTAACATATAGTAAAAGCAGGAATGATATGATAAATACACAGCCTATATAAAGTAGAAATACTTTTCTACCGTCATTGCTGCACTGTTCTCCGTAGTGAAAATCTCACACAAGCACTCTCGGCAGAAACACGACGCAAGTGCTCTCGGCAGAAACACTCTCTCTAGTAACCTTTAAGCTATGAAGCTGCCAAATCATGCCAAATAACGCATAAAAATACACAGCCTTTATAAAGCAGAAATAATGTATGTACAGTGTAGTATCACTTACCGGAATTGGGAAGACAGCGCCGAGCACATTGATGATGGTGTGTTAGGCTGAGTCATTGGAGGTTGGGGTGGTGCAGTGGTCCCCAACCACCAGGCAGCGACCCGACACCGATCCGCGAAGAGTGCAGGGGTACAGTGGTAGCCGGGACGCACCCAGCACATCTTTAAGAAAAAAGCCATAATAAACAAGCTAATTAATTAGGTGCTACCCGGCACGTAAATATCGGCCCAGATCAGAGGCGATGTAATCGGTGCATCCCGGCTACCGCTGCATTCTCTGCGGCAATGTATTGATCCGCAGCCCGGGGGTTGGGGTGGTGGGACACTGGGGTGTCATCTCATCGTTGTCTGTTTCCATCAGAGCCGACAGGTCATCTTCTTCTATGTCTGCCTGCCTCGATGTCGAAGGTCGAGGTTCGTTGTCAGCTGTGGCTGATGTGGAAGGCTTGAGAAATGACAGTATGCTTGACTGCTTAGCCTGGCGCATTTTTTTTATCATACAGTTCTTTGTAAGCACTCAAACCATCTTGCAAATGTACCCTAAACCTACGTACCCTTTCAAAATTAAAGTCATACTTTTCTGCAATCATTGCAGCGAAAATCTCACGCAGTTGCTTCACGTTCAGTTCCTGGATGACTTCATTTTCAGTCTGTTCGCTACTGCATTCGGTTTCGATTGTTATCCTTTCCTCTTCCAATTGCATCAGCTCTTCATCTATCAGTTCTTGGTCATGGGATACCAAAACCTCTTCAACATCATCTTCGTCAACTTCCACAAGCCAAACTCACTTTGTCCTTCCTTCGTTCACCATGATCGAAATGTCTAATTTTACGCTGTGTAACACCCTTACGAGCTCTTTGAGGCTTTTCCAATACCTTAGAACTCATATTGCTAACGGCTGCTCACAGGCATATGTTTAAACAGTGCCGGCGAGAACGCAGTCCGGGGGAGGAGCTTGGCTGCTTGGGGCACGCGCTGCTTTTTTTCGTAACAGTGAAAACACTTTCTGTTAGGGAAAACAGGTAACTAATGTAGGTCTTTCGTAACAGCAAGGTTTTGTAAAGCGAATGTTCGAAAACGGGGTACACCTATATATAGGACCCTGGTCAGACCCCACTTGGAGTACTGTGCTCAGTTCTGGCCACCTCACTACAGGAAGGATGTGGAAACCATAGAAAGGGTGCAGAGGAGATTTACAAGGATGTTGCCTGGATTGGGGAGCATGCCTGATAAGAATAGGTTGAGTGAACTCGGCCTTTTTTTGCTGGAGTGACTGAGGATGAGAGGTGACCTGATAGAGGTGTATTAGATTAAGAGAAACATTGATCGTGTGGATAGTCAGAGGCTTTTTCCCAGGACTGAAGTAGCTAACACAAGAGCACACAGTTTAGGTGCTTGGAAGTAGGTACAGAGGAGGTGTCAGGGGTAATTTTTTTTATGCAGAGAATGGTGAGTGCGTGGAATGGGCTGCCGGTGGCTGTGGTGGAGGCGGATACGATAGGGTCTTTTAAGAGACTCCCAGATAGGTACATGGAGGTATGGGTAATCCGAGGTAATTTCTAAAGTAAGTACACATTCGGCACAGCATTGTGGGCCGAAGAGCCTGTATTGTGCTGTAGGTTTTTCTATATTTCTATGTCTGTGTTTAAAAATTGTGGATCCCTGCTGAGTTTGTGTGTTTCAACAGGGAATTGGGTAGGAACTTATGAGAAGGTAATTATGATGATATGGCAGGCGGTAGGACTGATGGTGAGTCAGCATTGGCTGCGTCACCTCAAAATGCAGTTATGATTCTGTTCATGTCAAATATTACAAACATATATCCGGAGCAGTGGTATGCCAAGCTTGTTATGCTACTTAATAAAATCATGGCTGATCTTACAATTACTAAAATTTCACTGAACAATTATAAGCATGCAGTTGATTATGTAAAAATTATAAGCAAGTGTAGGAAAGTTAAACTACAAGAAAATTAACAATTTTAAATAATCCAACATTATAGTGTGTCGGAGATGCCATAGATGTTTTGGTTTTCTCCGGATTTCCAATCACATGCAGATTGGTAGGTTAATTGGATGCTGTAAGTTTCCCGCTGGTGTGGGGGTGAGTGGTAAAGTCTGGGAGAGCACACGAGAATGGCAGCAGGATAAGCAATATTATCACTGCAGATGGGTAGTTGATGTCAGCTCAGAATCAGTCGGGTCTATTTCGTGCTATATATCTATATCACTGCAATAAATCAACAAAGTTAAGGCTTTCAGCAGCAATCCCTACAGCACATCGTTCCTTGCATCTCTCCTACCAGAAAAAGATCCACTTATTCCGGTTAACCAGCTATTAGGCTATCCAACTGATACAACAAGTGTTACCATTTTAAAGAAATGCAGGAAAACAGATGTAGAGGCCTTTGAAATTAGAATATATTAATCTGATTTTGTAAGAGTGGGGCACCTCATTGAAAATTAAATTAGTAGCCAGAGAAAGTGGTAAAGGAGGGTACAGTAATATCATCAAAGAAGCTATTGTCTAGGTACATGGAGGGGCAGGACTCGGGGATATGAACCAGACTCAGGTAATTGGGACTAAGTGAGTGGACGGCATGGAGTAGTTGGGCTGAAGGCCCTGTATCCACATTTTATTTGCTGTACATACTGATATATAGTTTCTTCACCCAGAATATTTATTTTCCCGAGTAACTTTCTTTGGAACACATTATCAGATACTTCAAGAAAATTTAAGTACATTATTGTACATCTAGTTTAGTACTGGGAGTACTTGTGGAGTCTTGCGTACAGTTCCAATTGAGTGAGCCTCATTTGAAAACACTGCATGTGTGAACACTCTGGTAATATGCTGTCAGTATGCTGGGCAATAAAGATCATTTTTATGGCCTGGCTTTTGTCACTCTAGCATTTATTCTACCTAAATTTTGACACTATCTTTGTGTGAAATTGCTTATTTTCCTCAAATAAGACATGGGTTGCTTTTGTAATTGAAACATGTATGATTGTTTACATAAATGGTGATTTCAATAAATTTTCTTCTCTGAAACAAGATTCAATTAATTATAGAAAATTTAATCTAATCCTGCTCTGACTTCGTTCATTCACAAATTTAGTTAGAAAATGCAGACCTATTTGATGGGGTCCTTAGATGCATTAAAGAGTACTTGTTAATTATGATTTTGGTCGATTTCTCTCTAAATTGTAATTGAAGTCATTTCTGAATGGGATGTGGTTCATCGGGCAGTAGAGCTGTGACTGAATTTGGTTACGGTATTGCGCTCCTTTAATTGCCTTGTAGTGTAGTCAATAGCAGAACCACAGCATAAGTGGGGTATTTGAAGAATGTGTGTGTGTGTGCCTGTTACGCTTCTGGCATTTAGGGCAGCAATGAAGATCCTCCAGCTCTGCTGGTGTTCAGGGCCTCCCTCATCATGCCAGTAGCTTCCTCTTGGCTTTCACTGCTGTCAGTCACTCAAGTCCTGGGTGGAGACTCAGGAATACCATCTCACTCAGAGGGAGAAGGATCCTTCATTGCTGTTTCCATAATAATTTTGTTTTACCAGCCCTGAGCTGAATCTCTGAACCTGGAGGACAAGTGGACCACTCTTAGACTGACCTCTACCCTTTGATCTGTTTGGTATGGGTAACCTTACCAAGAGTCAAAGCATAAAGCCCTGACTGCAGCCAACGTAGCTTTCTGGGTCATTAGGGCATGCAACCCTCCAAACCACGACAAGGTTGTGGGCTTCATAGAGGATATGAAAAATAGGATATACTTATTTTGCAAACCATACTCAAACATCAATTATTGAGATTTATTTGTGTTAAAATAAGTAAACCTAAGGAGGAACATTTACTGAACGACAATATTAGGTTGGATAATGTATCAATTGTTTATTTTTCACTTGCTGAAAGGATGTAGTTAAACATTTAATAAAGAGCTTGTATTGGCTTGCGATTTCTCAGACAATATAAACTAATAGCAACGAATGTAAAGTATGATGCATGAGTTATAAATGTGGGTCAGTTGCATGGATCATTGACTTTGGGAAACCTAAGGACTTGTGACAAATAGTAGATATGTTAGACAAAGTAATTCAGAAAGTTAATAGCATATTGAGATTATATGACTGCAAGAGCAGAACACATTTATGAAAGCTATTTGATAGTTTACAATACATTGGTAAGCCCATAGTTTAAACCTAAATGTCACCTAAATGTGATGTGCTAAATGTCATTCAGGATGTTCCAGTGAAGATTAACAACACTGCTGCCAAATTTAAGAAGCTGTTAGGGCACTTATTCAAAGTTATTTATTTAACTGATTAAACATGTGCTATCATTTAGAAGGAAGCCTGGAAAATAGGTTCAAGGGCCCTACATTGCTCTTTGTATGAAGAATGTTGTAATCTAATTTTATAGAAAGGTGGCACCCCATTGAAGAATCTCCAGAACACATCACATTCACTGATTTACCCCTGCCCCATTCCACTAGTTACAACTATAAAACTCTAATAGATCTGTCGAAATGATTTTGCTTTTCTAAATTTGTTTTGTCTTTGCCCAACCTTATCACTACTTACCAAATTTCCTACTACCATTTCCTTCATAATAGCCTGAAGATAACTGCTTGACAGTGCCCTATTTTTCTCACTTCCTCAACCCCTCAACTTCTGTCACTTTTCCAATTTGTTGGAGCCATTCACCATTCTAGAGTCTGGTTCTTCTGTTTTCATAGTCAACTCAATCAAAATACTGGTTTATAAATCACAAGACCTGGGAGTTCATCAACTCTCAGTGTCACTAATCCATTTCTTATTCAGGCTAGACTTGTAGATCTCCAACTATTTCCAGGATGTTTTTGGTGTTCGCAATGAAGACAGATACAAAACATTTGTTTAATTTGTCTGCCTCAGATGGTTGAAGAAGTTTGGTATGGACCCCCAAATCCTAAGAACTTTCCATAGGGGCACAATTGACAGCATCCTGACTGGCTGCATCACTGCCTGGTATGGGAACTGTACTTCCCTCAATCACATTACTCTGCAGAGTGTGGTGCGGACAGCCCAGCGTATCTATAGATGTGAACTTCCCACTATTCAGGACATTTGCAAAGACAGGTGTGTAAAAAGGGCCCGAAGGATCATTGGGGACCTGGGTCACCCCAACCACAAACTGTTCCAGCTGCTACAATCCGGGAAATGGTACCGCAGCATAAAAGCCAGAACCAACAGGCTCTGGGGCATCATCTTCCACCAGGCCATCAGACTGCTTAATCCATGCTGACACAACTGTACTTCTATGTTATATTGACTGATCATATTTAACCATCTTGTTACTGTCCTGTTGTACATACTATTTATTATAAATTGCACATTGCACATTTAAATGGAAAGGTAACGTAAAGATTTTTATTCCTCATGTATATGAAGGATGTAAGTAATAAAGTCAATTCAATTCAATTGTCAAGTGTTTAGAATAAGGATTCTTGCCCAAATATTTTATTTTACTCTTACTTAGTTTTGGTTGAATTCTGAATTATCACTATCTTCATACTTGTAGCTCTTTGGCAATCCTGTAAGTCTTTTCCTTGGATCTGATTAGTATTTCTAACTTACTTTGCTAAGTATCTGACCAATTTTTACATTGGGATTTTGTGTCTCAAATGTATCGAAGTAATAGTACTATAATCATTCAAATTTTAATTATAAAATTGGTAAATTTAAATCTTGAGTTACTTTTGTTTAATGTCATTTCCTGTATACAAGTGTAAAGGACAATGAATTAATTGTTGTTCTGGATCAGATGCAGCAGTGGTTGGAAAGATGTTGGAGTTGATTGTTATGGATGAGGATTCGGGGTACTTGAAGGCACGTGATAAAATAGACTGTAGTCAGCATGGTTTCCTCAATGGAAAATCTTGCCTGACAAATCTGTTGGAATTTTTTGAAGAAGTAACAAGTAGCATAGACAGATTGGAATCGGTTGATGTTGTGTACTTGGATTTTCAGAAGGCCTTTGACAAGGTGCCACACCAGAGGCTACTTAACAAGCTACAAGCCCATGGTATGACAGGGAAGATTCTAGCATGGACAAAGCAGTGGCTGATTGGCAGGAGGCAGAGAGTGGGAATAAAGGGAGCCTCTTCTGGTTTGCTGCCAGTCTAGTGGCATTCCACGGGGGTCTGTGTTGGAACCAACTCTTTTCGCGTTGCACGTCAGTGATTTGGATGATGGAATTTATAGCTTTGTTGCTTAGTTTGTAGACGCTACGAACACAAACGAGATAATCTGCAGATGCTGGAAATTCAGCAGGCCAGGCAGCATCTGTGGAGAAGAGCACAATCACTCTTTTCCATAGATGCTGCCTGGCCTGCTGAGTTCCTCCAGCATTTTGTGTGTGTTGCAAGCAATATGAAAATAGGTGGAGGGGAAGGTAGTTTTAAGTAAGTAGAGAGGCTACAGAAGGACTTAAACATATTAGGACAATGAGCAAAGAAGTGGCAGCTGGAATGCAGTGTTGGGAAATGTATGGTCATGCTCTTCAGTAGAAGAAATTAAAGGTTTGACTATTTTCTAAATAGAGAGAAAATACAAAAAAAAGGCTGAGCTGCAAAGGGACACGGGAGTCCTTGTTTAGGATTCCCTAAAGGGTGATTTGCAGGTTGAGTTGGTGGTGAGAAAGGCAAGTGTGATGCTAGCATGCATTTCAAAAGGACTAGAATGTAAAAGCAATGTGTAATGTTGAGACTTTATAAAGCACTGGTGAGGCCTCACTTGGAGTATTGTTGGCAGTTTTGGGCCCCTTATCTTAGAAAGGATATGCTGAAGCTGGAGAGGTTTCAAAGGAGGTTCACGAAAATGATCCTAGGTTTGAATGGCTTGTCATGTGAAGAGTGTTTGATGGCTCTAGGCCTGTATTCTCTAGAATTCAGAAGAATGAGGGGTGACCACATTGAAACCCATCGAATGGTGAAAGGCCTTGATAGAGTGGATGTGGACAGGAGGGAGAGTCTTAAGACCAGTGGACACAGACTCAGAATAGAAGGGTGTCCTTTTAGAACAGAGATGAGGAGGAATTTCTTTAGCCAGAGAGAGGTGAAACTGTGGAATTCTTTGGAACAGACAGCTGTGGAGGCCAAGCCTTTATGTACAATTAAGGCAGAGGTTGATAGATTCTTGATTGGTTAGGGCATGAAGGGATATGGGGTGGGGGGGGGAGGAAGGCAGGAGACTGGGGCTGAGAGAAAATTGGATACGCTGTGATAAATGGTGGAGCAGATTCAATGAGTCAAATGGCCTAATTCTGCTCCTATATTATATGGTCTTGTATACTTTAATATACTTAATGACTGAGCACCCACTGCTCTGTAAGGTATAGCATTTCTGTTCTAACGATCGAGCATTTGTCCTGGGACAATGGTCCCAGTTTTAGACTCAGCAAAGGGAAACAATCTGCCAACTTCTACTTTCAGTCCCTTTCACGTATTTGGATACAGGTGTCCCCCGCTTTTTGGATGTTCACTTTACGAACCTCACTGTTATGAAAGACCTACATTAGTTCTCTGTTTCGCTTTCAGAAGGTGTTTTCACTGTTACGAAAAAAATCAGCGCGCGATAAAAGGCAGCGCGCGCCCCGAGCAGCTGCTCTCCCCGGATTCGGAACTGCATTCTCGCCGGCATTGCTTAAACACGTGCCTGTGAGCAGCCGTTTGCAAGATGACTTCTATGGTATCGGAAAAGCCTAAAAGAGCTAGTAAGGGTGTTACACGTAGCGTAAAACTAGACATAATTAAACGTTTCGATCGTGGTGAATGAAGTAAGGACAAAGTGAGTTTGGCTTGTGGAAGCTGACGAAGATGATGTTGAAGAGGTTTTGGCATCCCATGACCAAGAACTGATTGATGAAGAGCTGATGCAATTGGAAGAAGAAAGGATAACAATCGAAACTGAATGCAGTAGCGAACTGAAGGTGAAGCAACTGCATGATATTTTCGCTGCAATGATAAAGTATGACTTTAATTTTGAAAGGGTACGTAGGTTTAGGGGATATTTGCAAGATGGTTTGAGTCCTTACAAAGAACTGTATGATAGATAAATGCGTGGTGCTCAGCAGTCAAGCAAGTCATCCACATCAGCCACAGCAGACGACGAACCTCGACCTTCGACATCGAGGTGGGCAGTCATAGGAGAAGTTAGTTGCTTGCTCTAATGGAAACAGACGACGAGATGACACCCTAGTGTCCCACGACCCCAACCCCCAGACAGATAACCGATTCGCGGAGAATGCAGCGGTAGCCAGGAAGCACACAGCACATCTTTAAGAAAAAAGCTGAAATAAACATGCTAATTAATTAGGTGCCGCCTGACACGTAATTGTCGGCCCAGATCAGAGACGACGCAATCGGAAAAAGGTGCTGTATTTAAATGCATGTGTGAATAATTTGCATTAAAGGTGATTGAGCCATTAAAATAGTGGACAAGGAGTCCTATATTATAAGTTCATTATTAATATTTTCCACATAGCTCTTTAAGCTTTTAGGTGAGGTAGTCATTAAGTTTGGATTGTGTATTTTTGTGCATTGATTATTTTCCTGATTTTAGAAGACAAATGCCAGTATTCCAGGCTTCGTTTTCAACATGAAATACAGTGAAAGTGGGCAGCCATCACAGCATGCACAGAATTTTGGAGGTTGGGTTTATAGTGTTTCTTGATGTAATCAAATAGTTTTAATAGAAAACATTTGATATATTTAGGGGTCAGATAGCCTGTCCGGAAAGGGAAATGTCCAATGCTTCATGTCCTAGACCTTTAGAAATGAGACCAATTTTAATTGTAGTTTTTTAAATTGTTAGGGAGCTAGTAATAGATGTATACGGCTTACTTCTATCTTTCATCTCATGTCATCAAGATGAAACCTCCACCTCTTTATTGGTATGATTTTATATTCCTTCATTCCCAATTTTTTATGATTTTTTTCTACTTAAATTGATGATTTTCATCTGTCCTTTATTACAAACTATGAAATCTCAGTTCTTTCCAAAATATGTGTATATTTCTTGCCTTGCCAATGACAGGTCATTGGCGTAAAGCGATGTAAAGTTTAAAGCATATGGAATATATTAAGCTTCAATTCACCTTGAAAATGTGTTTTGCTCATTTCTAGTCCTTCACTAAATTACATCTGCCTAAAAGATTGAAAATTGCATAGCATTTAAAATAGATCTTGTTTTTTTCTAAAGGTTACATTTCTATGTGATAATGACAAGCTGCAGGGAGCTTTTCCCAAGGTTAACTGCCGACATGCGACGCTTTAAGAAATTGCCAAGAACTCATCGGGACTCTTTGGACTTTGCAAGGGATTCTCCGTTGTCGGAAAAATCTGATCCTGAGCGGAGGGAGCTGGATCCAGATGGGTGGGATGAGGCAAGCGATTCCAGTGAGTTTTATTCGCATGGGAAGCAACTGAAGATGGCTCCAGAGCTGTTCTACTCCTCCCCACTCTTTCCTTTACTGACGTCTGAGGTGGCAAGTGCCCAAGAACAGATTGCAGTGATGGTTCAACAAGCAAAGTCCCACTGTCGCCGTGATGTTCTCTGGCAGCGTCTCTTTTTGGGAGAGCATCTGTCTTCAGACAAACACAAAATGAGCAAGTTGTCCTTTGCTGAGCTGGAAGAGTTACTCAGTGCTGTTTATAGCAAATCCATTTCTGAGATTGACCCACAACTGGTGAGAAAATATTTCACAGTTAACAATGAAGTTGAATGGTTATTTTCAATATTGTACAGTATATGGTCCCCATCTCTTGGTAGCTCAGACACTTCTTCCTGAATATGCTGACTTATTCATTGGCACATGTGTTGTGGAATTTTACGGTTCAAATTCCTTATAAGCCCAGAAGTGATAGTAGACCACTGGCTACAGGAAATGCAATGCACTGCAATCAAATATTTACTTGCATATTAATAGTGATCATCTGAGCCACCAAAAGATTCTTAGAGACTTGATATTACATAGAGAGGGAAATGTATTGTTTAATGTTCTCCTCAAAGTCATTTGTTTGTTTTTCCATATATGGCTCTTTGCAGAGTGAGGTGCACCACAGGTAAAGTCATTCTATTGATTGACATTTCTCATTATATTGCGATTAAATGTAATTATAGTTACGATGCATGAGAGATCTGAAGGTAGTAATATACAATGTTAAAATGTTGTTGTGCTGAGCCAAAGCTTTTGAAATACATAGATATAACATTATCAATGTCTAATTTAAATTCTGAGAAGTGCAACAAAAAAATTAGCTCCTTCTCCAATCATTGTGACCGCTATCTGATATTACAACGTTGTCATAAGTCACTGCATCATTAAAAATGAGGAATGTAAGTTGAGGAATGAGCACTTTTACACTCGTCAGCAGGCAGTCTGGAATACGGCGATAGAACAGCAGGACATTGACTAATCTGCTGCAGCAGTATGCCTTAATTTTGTCTCCAACACCAACTTCATTCTTGGAGTGATGTATTTGTTCTGTGGATTCTGTTTACATTATTTCACAGAAAAGAATATTATGTACAAAGGAAACAAAACACTATTGTCACTCTTAAATCATGTCTGTGTTTTAATGGGACAATTCAAGTCCCCTATTCCCATTCTGTAATTGTTCGTTCTATCCTCTTATCTCCCTGCATTCATTGTTTGTTTGTGAAACCCTTTTGTTTCAGGATTGCTTCCTATCGATGAGCACCAGCTGGTATCAGAGTTTGATCAAGGTTTTGTTAAACCGTTTCTCCCAGAGTTGTCGACACTTTGTAGATGCGGATAGAGGAATCCAATATTTGGTATGTTAAAACCTAGCACCTGACAGATTTGTATCAATTTGTTGTTTTAAACTGAAGAATAGCATTGTGGTACAACTGATAGAGCTGCTGCCTCCCATTTTCAGCACCCTGTGTAAAATCCTGACCTCCAGTATTGTCTTGGTGTAGTTGGCATCTTCTTCCTGTGATGACATGGGTTTTCCCTGGGTACTGCAGTTTCCTCCTGTGTTCGAGAATGCATGGGTTGGTAGATTTACTGGGTGTCAAATTGTCCTATGCATGGAGGTGAGTGATAGAATCTGGGAGATGATGGGAATATGGGGACAACAAAATGGGTTCTAGGTTATACTGAGAATACAACACAAAAACAGGCCCTTTGGTCCAACTCATGCACATCTAAGTTACTCTCATTGCCTGGGCATTTGGCCCATATCCCTCTGAGCATTTCCCATGTACTTTTCCAAATATCTTTTAAATGTTGTTATTGTGTCCACCTCACCCCTAGTGTCCTGTGCTCCAAGCAGAAAAGTTTGTGCTTGCTCATCCTCTCCCTATACCCAGACCTAGTCCCAGCAGCATTCTGATAAATCTTTTTTGCACTTTTTCCAACAACTTAATGACATCTTTCTCATAACAGGACAATATAGTACTCTAGGTATACACCTGCAGTATAATGTCACAAATCCTGTACTTGTACATAGTCCTGTGAAATCAAAGATGATGGTGGAGGGCTGGTTATGATCAGTGCTGTATCCCTTCCTGTCTCTCTTCTACATGAATAGTTTAGATGTGACCAGGCATTAGTACATTTTAAAAAAGATGGTCAATATTGACTTTGTAAGTTGAAGGTCCTATTTTTGTACTGTTTCTCTGATTCTATGTTGTTGAAAATAAACTTCTTAATCATCTGAACATAATGCTGGTGAACTAGTTATTAAAGCTAGTAAACTAATAGACTTTGCTTGCTTATGAATAATTTAGTTTTCTTGTATGCAACAATGCGAGAAGGATGATTGATTTACCCAGGTCGCATTTTTATTATACAGCACATGCTGATGTTATTTTCAAGTTGAACTCTGATTTTATGTGAGGCGTCTGAAACACTTATCATGATGCAGATGATTAAATGCAGGGATTCAGACTTCTGGATAATTGGAACGTCTTCTTGAGCAGATGTGACCTGGACAAAAGGGATGGTTTGCATTTGAATCCGAAGCGGACCAATATTCTTGCGGGCAAGTTTACTAGAGCTCTTGGAAGTGGTTTAAACTAATATAGTAGGGGGATGGGAACCAGTGTGATAGAGCTGAGGATGAGCCAGCGGGTTTACAAGTAGATGATGTGTGTAACATGAATGTAAGGAAGGACAAGCTAATGACCGGGTACAAATGCAGACAGAGCAAAGAGTTAAATTGTACCACAGAGGCGCAATTCAAATAGGCAAAGAATGCAGGACTGAAGGTGCTGTATTTAAATGCATGTAGCATTTGGAATAAGGTGGATGAACTTGTAGCGCAATTACAGATTGGTCGGTGTGATGTTGTGGGTGTCACTGAGTCATGGCTAGTTGGAGCTTAACATCAAAAGATGTACTTTATATCAAATGATAGGCAGGAAGGCATAGGCTATGGTGTGGATCTGTTGGTATGAGATGAAATTACATCTTTAGAAAGGGGAGACATAGGGTCAGAGAATATCGAATCTTTGTGGTGAATTTAATAAGAGGGTTAAAAAAAAGATTGGAATCATATATAGTCCTCCAAATAGTAGCCAAAATGTGGGGTTGAGATTGTAAAGGGAGCTGGAAAAGCCATGTAATAAGGGTAATGACACAATTTTAATGGGGGACTTCAATATGCAAGGGGATTGGGAAACTCAGGTTTGTGTCAGAATGCAAAAAAGAGAATTTGTTGAATGCCTACAAGATGGCTTTTTAGCGCAACTTGTACTCAAGTCTACTCATCAAAAGGCTACCTTAGATCGGGTGTTATGTAATAACCCAGATGTCATTAGGGAACTTAAGGTAAAGGAAACCTTAGGAGGCAGTGATCATAATATGATTGAATTTATACTGCTATTTGCAGACATCTCCCACATATTAATAGTGGCTCACTGATGCCCGCAAATTATATACAATATCTCGGAAATCAATTTTTTTGAGAGCGCGAGAGCAAGAGAGAGCGCAAGAGCGAGAGAGCGACAACGAGAGAGAGCGAGTGCGCCATGGCAGAGTGTTCCAAAAAAAGAAAATATAAAACGTACATCACCCCAGACTACCCTAAAGTGTACCCCTGCCTAATAGGCGTCAAAAATAATGACAGTGTTGCTCGCTGCACTGTTTGCAACAGTGACTTTTCTATTGCCCATGGTGGGTTAAGACTGTAAAAGCCATGTTGAGGTGAGTTTAACAGGTGTCATTCGTTCATTAGCATAGCTACCGTTATTTAAACTAGCTGGCTAGCTACTAAGGAGCTACTCTATTGCAGACATCCCACCTCTCCCGGAAGTTCCGGGAGTCTGCTGCAAATTGGTGGTGCTACCTCCCTGAAATGAGTTTTTGCAGGGTGGGATGTCTGTATTTGAGAGCGAGAAGCAAAAGTCACATATCAGTATCACAATGGAATAAAGGGAATTACAAAGGCATGAGAGAGGAGCTTACCTAGGTGGATTGGAGGAGGATACTGGCCGGGATGATGGTAGAGCAGAGGTGACTGAAGATTCTGGGAATAGTTCACAAGACGCAGGATAGATATGTCCCACAGAAGAAGTACTCAAATGGCAGGGGTAGGCAACTGTGACTGTCAAGGGAAGTTAAGGACTGCATAAAAGCCAAGGAAAGGGCATATAAGGTAGCAACAGTGAGTGGGTAGTTGGATGATTGGGAAGCTTTTAAAATCCAACAAAAAGCAACTAAAAAAGCTATAAGAAGGGAAAAGATGAAATATGAGGACAAACCAGCCAATAATATAAAGCAGGATACTAAAAGTTTTTTCAGTTACATAAAGAGTAAAAGGGAGGTGAGAGTTAATATTGGACCACTGGAAAATAACACTGGTGAGGTAGTAATCGGGGACAAAGAAATTGCAGATAAACTTAATGGGTACTTTGCATCAGTCTTCACTGTGGAAGACACCAGCAGTGTGCCAGAGGCCCATGAGTGTCAGGGCTAGGAGTGGGTCCCATTGCTATTACAAAGGAAAATATGCTAGGCAAAATCAAAGGGGTTAAGGTGGATGTCACCAGGACCAGATGGACTACCTCCCAGAGTCCTGAGAGAAGTTGCTGAAGAGATAACCGATGCATTGGTCATGACCTTTCAAGAATCACTTGATTCTTGCATGGTCCTAGAGGACTATAAGATTGCAAATGTCACTCCACTCTTTAAGAAGGGAGGAAGCCGAAAGAAAAGAAATTAAAAGCCAGTTAGTCGAACCTCAGTGGTTGGGAAAGTACTGGAGTCTATTATTAAAGATGAGGTTTCAAAGTACTTGGAGACTAATGATTAAGTAAGTTAAAGTCAGCATGGTTTCTGTAAAGAGAAATCTTGCTTAACAAATCTGTTGGAGTTCTTCGAAGAAGTAATAAGCAGGGTGGACAAAGGAGAGGCAGTGGATGTCATTTACTTGGATTTTCAAAAGGCATTTGATAAGGTGCCACACACAAGGCTACATAAAAAGATAAATACTATAGCGTTACAGGAAAGCTACCAGCATGGATAGAGGAATGGCTGACAGGCAGGAGGCAGCAAGTGGGAATAAAGGGGGCCTTTTCTGGTTAGCTGCCAGTGATTAGAGGTGTTCCTCGGGTCAATATTAGGACCACTACCTTTCACATTGTATATCAGTGATTTGGATAATGGAATTGATGGCTTTGTGGCGAAGTTTGTGGATGATACAAAGATGGGTAGAGGGATAGGTAGTGCTGTGGAAGCAATGCGATTGCAGCAGGACCTGGACAAATTGACAGACTGGGCAAAAAAGTGGCAGATGGAATACAGTGTTAGAAAATGTATGATAATGCATTTTGGTAAAAGGAACAGTAGTGTGGACTGTTTTCTAAATGGGGAGAAGGTTCAAAGATCAAAGGTGCAAAGGGACTTAGGAGTTCTTGTGCAAGACTCCCAGCAAGTTAATTTACAGGTTGAGTCTGTGGTAAAGAAGGCAAATGCAATGTTGACATTTATTTCAAACAGAATAGAATATAAAAGCAAGGCGATCATGCTGAGCCTTTATAAGACACCAGTCAGGCTGCACCTGGAGTATTGTCAACGGTTTTGGACCCCATATCTCAGAAAGGATGTGCTGTCATTGGAGAGAGAGTCCGGAGGAGGTTCATGAGCATGATTTTGGGAATGAAGGGGTTAAAATATGAGGAGCATTTGGCAGCTTTAAGCCTGTACTCACTGGAATTTAGAAGAATGCAGGGAGTTCTCATTAAAACCTACCAAATGTTGAAAGGACTAGATAGGTGGATGTGGAGAGGATATTTCCTACGGTGGGGGTATCCAGAACTAGAGGGCGCAGCCTCAAAATTGAGAGGGAGCCTTTTAGAACAGAAGTAAGAAGGAATTTTTTTTAGCCAGAGAGTAGTGAATTAGTGGAATGCTCTGCCACTGACTGGTGGAGACCAAGTCCGTGGATATATTTAAGGCGGAAGTTGATAGTTTCCTGATCAGTCAGGGCATCAAAGGATATGGCATGAAGGCAGGTGTATGGGGTTGAGCGGGATCCAGGATCAGCCTTGATCGAATGGCAGAGCAGGCTCAATGGGCTGAATGGCCTAATTCTGCTCCTGTGTCTTATGGTGTAAATAACTATAGAAAAGGTGGTTCACGATGGTACTTGCTACAAGAGCTATAGATGTTGCGTGGGAATGTGGGCATTATCCAGTAATGTCAGCAATATAGTTTTAGTTAGGAGAGTTGGAGAAATGGAGCTTTGGCTATTGTCTTCATGGATCAAAGTTTTGAGTGCAGGAGATGGGATATTATGTAGAAGCTGTATAAGATGTTGGTGAGGCCTAATTTGGAGTATTGTGTGAAGGTCTGGTCTCTAACCTAAAGAAAAGATATCATTAAGGTTGAAAGGATACAGAGGAAATTTATAAGGATATTGCCGAGCCCTGAGGAATCGAGTTATAAGAAAAAGTTGAATAAGTTAGGATTTTTTCCCCCTGGAGCTTAGGAAAATGAGGGGAGATATGATTGAAATTATGAGGGGTATAGATAAGGTTTAAAGGTGAAATGTTTAAGAGGAACATGAGGGGGATCTTCTGCACTCAGAAAGTAGTGAGATTGTGGAACAAGCTGGCAGTGGAAGTGGTCAATATGAGTTCAGTTTCAGCATTTAGGGGACGTTTGGATAAACGCATGGATTGGAGGGCTATGGAAGACCTAGGTCTGGGTGCAGGTCAATGGGACTAAGCACAATCATAGTTTGGCAAGGACTAGAATGGCTGAAGGGCCTGTTTTGCTGCTGTACTGCTGTATGTCTCCAGCACACGCAGGAAGTATTTTTTCTGGGAATTGGGGTATATCTCTGTATGTTCAGTAGTGTGTGCACTGACAGTTGGGTGTGTTGAGTTCTGGACTGTAACAGTACTATAGGTTAGCAAATAATGACATATTTCTACTGCTGAAATTAATCACAAAACATCACTCTTTCATGAAGTGTATGATTACCAAATGTAAGACCCTTTTTTCTGGAGGAAATTAAGAGTTACTCCTTTTTATGTGCTGTACTTGTAGAGAGAATTTCCCCTGCGCAAGAATTTACTCCTACATTGTTGTATCCCAAAAATATGTTGAAGTTTAAATATGTCCTGAGTTCAAAATAATTGAAAGGCCATTTTTCAAAGCAGTATTTCAATATTGAATATGTTTCATTCATAAGCCATTGACAGAAGTGCCTAAGGCTCAATACAAAGATCAAAAGTTACTGAAATACCTCTAATATTTTGACTTTACACCACCTTTACAATCGGGGAGAGCTTTCTAGTTTAAATAATGACACAGCATCTCAATTGGGATTGTACTCTTTCATTATTAATGTGTTATAGATAATAGCATTATAAAACACAAGGTTACAGGGTTATCACTGAAAAGGAGACAATTGATATCTGTATCAATATGAGATTTTGTCAAAGCAATCTAAAATTTGTCTCATTTTGCTGTTCTTTCCATTGGTTACCCTGTATCCCGTCTCAAATGTTAATCTAGTTTTCTTTCAAAAGGTGCAATGGTCTCTGCCTCAGATATTTTCAGTACATATGTATTGCTCCAGTGACTGTTCCTTCATCCTTAGTGAAAATGTAAGGTTCTTCATTTCTCAAAACTAGTTTCCTAATCAGAGAAAACAGCCAACTGCAAGTCTTCCATTCAGGGTGCTTCATAACTTTTTTTTAAAAAAAGGAAAGATTACATTTTCTGTGGCAATGAAAATAATACAAGAAGTAAATCATTAAACACAAGACACTGCAGATGTTAGAAATCCAGAGCAACCCACACAAAATGCTGGAGGAACTCAGCAGTTCAGGTGTCATCTATGGAGGGGAATAAACAGTCCATAAGATAAAACGCTGAAAAAGAAAGTATCAGAGAGGAGAGGGGGCCATGGGAGAAAAAGTAGGAGGTGAGGAGAAGAGAAGGGGTAAGAGGGAAGCCAGTGCAATACTGCTGATCTCTATTCATAACTCTAGTTTCCCATTCCTGATGAATTGTATTTGACATGGTTACTCTAATTCCATTTTTACACCATTTATTTGTTTTCTTCTTTTGCACATTTTGTCTCCAATAATGCTCGTCTTTTTTTTGTTGCTACTTTACTTAACCAGACAGATAATTTCAGTGACTTAGTTATCTGAAACTTTATGTCCCTCTTCAGCTGCATCTTTCCATTGACTATACGCAGTAAAGTATTGATCTTCAGTTTCTTTTTTGCACTTTCAATTACGCATGTTCACCAAAATGGATATATGCTCCAGTGCCAGCTGCCACTTCCATCTTACTCCTGGTACCTCTCCATATCACTTGTGTTCAGTGTTTTTTCCAAGTATGTATAGTAAATGTCTGACTGCACAATATTCCCTGCTGTTGCAAAATTATTTGTATGTACATTAATTTACATCCATTATTTGGTTATCCATTCCACTATTTTGTTAGTAACTTTCTGAATTTTTTTCACATAAATTTTCAATATGGGTAAAATCTATTCACACTAACTTTTTCTTAGCCAACCAATTCTCTATTCATTCCTCTACAGTTATACCATGCATCAGCATCCTCTAAGAAGAGCACTTCCCTGAATTAAATCAAAGCATATTAAGATTACACAACACTTTATGGCTGTCACTGCACATGAACCCTTCAGCATCTTTGTATCCAGGTGTTTTAGCTCCGTGGTAACATCATCTACTTCACTGCATCGGTTTAGCAATGTGATTATCAAATCATTTTTATAGGCTTGACTTTTCCTCAAGCTATTGATGAAAGCTTCCTTAGCAGAAAGTGATCATTTGAAAGATAAGCGTGCAAACAAAATATTTAACAGGTTCTGAGAAAACAGGCATCGAGCTGTGTTTTCACAAGGAACAAACTTCTTATTTTAACCATATAACAATTACAGTTCGGAAACAGGCCATCTCGGCCCTTCTAGTCCATGCCGAACTCTTTCTCTCACCTAGTCCCACCGCTCTGCACTTAGCCCATAACTCTCCATTCCTCTCCTGTCCATATAGCTGTCCAGTTTAACTTTAAATGACAACATTGAACCTACCTCAACCACTTCTGCTGGAAGCTCGTTCCACAACTACCACTCTCTGAGTAAAGAAGTTCCCCCTCATGTTACCCCTAAACTTTTGCCCTTTAACTCTCAACTCATGTCCTTTTGTTTGAATCTCCCCCACTCTCAATGGAAAAAGCCTATCCACATCAACTCTATCTATTCCTCTCATAATTTTAAATACCTCTATCAAGTCCCTCCTCAACCTTCTACATTCCAAAGAATAAAGACCCAACTTGTTCAACCTTTCTCTGTAACTTAGGTGATGAAACCCAGATAACGTTCTAGTAAACCTTATCTGTACTCTCTCTATTTTGTTGACATCGTTCCTATAATTCGGTGGCCAAAACTGTACACAATACTCCAAATTTGACCTCACCAATGCCTTGTACAATTTCAACATTACATCCCAACTCCTATACTCAATCAACAGGAATACTGCAGATGCTGGAAATTCAAGCAACACACATCAAAGTTGCTGGTGAATGCAGCAGGCCAGGCAGCATCTCTAGGAAGAGGTACAGTGGACGTTTCAGGCCGAGATCCTTCGTCAGGACTAACTGAAGGAAGAGTTAGTAAGAGATTTGAAAGTGGGAGGGGGAGGGGGAGATCCAAAATGATAGGAGAAGACAGGAGGGGGAGGGATGGAGCCAAGAGCTGGACAGGTGATCGGCAAAAGGGATATGAGAGGATCATGGGACAGGAGGTCCGGGGAGAAAGACAAGGGGTGGGGGACACATTCTTTCTTGCACTCTCCTCTTTCTCCCTCTGTCCCTCTGACTATACCCCTTGCCCATTCTCTGGTTTCCCCCACCCCTTGTCTTTCTCCCTGGACCTCCTGTCCCATGATCCTCTCATATCGCTTTTGCCAATCACCTGTCCAGCTCTTGGCTCCATCCCTCCCCCTCCTGTCTTCTCCTATCATTTTGGATCTCCCCTCCCCCTCCCACTTACAAATCTCTTACTAACTCTTCCTTCAGTTAGTCCTGACGAAGGGTCTCGGCCTGAAATGTCCACTGTACCTCTTCCTAGAGATGCTGCCTGGCCTGCTGCGTTCACCAGTAACTTTGATGTGTGTTCCTATACTCACTGCTCTG
The DNA here is from genome assembly GCF_030028105.1 of Mobula birostris. Taxonomy (NCBI): domain Eukaryota; kingdom Metazoa; phylum Chordata; class Chondrichthyes; order Myliobatiformes; family Myliobatidae; genus Mobula; species Mobula birostris. Next base: position 29,678,263 of record NC_092381.1, read on the forward strand.
ATTTATAAAGGCCAGCATACCAAAAGCTTTCTTCACCACCCTATCCACATGAGATTCCACCTTCAGGGAACTATGCACCATTATTCCTAGATCCCTCTGTTCTACTGCATTCTTCAATGCCCTACCATTTACCATGTATGTCCTATTTTGATTAGTCCTACCAAAGTGTAGCACCTCACATTTATCAGTATTAAACTCCATCTGCCGTCTTTCAGCTCACTCTTCCAACTGGCCTAAATCTCTCTGCAAGCTTTGAAAACAAACTTCATTATCCAAATGGATTCATTATCCAAATTTTCTGGATGTTCCCATGTTTTGGGAACTTTCCTGCAACTCAAGGCCATTTTGTTAATTTTTTTAAAATTGTCTGTATTACTGAATGAGCACTGTGGTTACAATTTGCTGTCGTACCATTGTGTTTACCATTACCTGTATTGTTAATAAGAGCAACTGCAGCCTCTCTTTAACACAACGATGTAACTTCTTTACAGGCGGTGTTGAATCAGAAATTTATCGACTGTTTTGTTCTCATCTTCCTTGATTCTCAGTCTGCAAAGACGGTAAGATCTTAATAAAGTTCTCCTATATACATGATTTTGAATAAAAACAGAAAATGCTGAAACCCCTTCAGCGACTCCATGTTTTCAGCATGCTCTCTTTCAGATTTCCAGATCTGTGTTGTTTTTGTGATTTTTCACATAGCATTTCAAAGGTCCGAGAGATTGTGGTAGGTTACTTCAGTTGTTCAAACCCATATGAAAGTGATTTTCAGTTTTGTTTGGAAGATTCTAAGCACATATTCAGCAAATTCTCAAATGTCCCTCTTCCTTAAGAAACAAGAGTGGCAAAACACAGGAAAATATAGGGAAGTTAGCTTGACTTCAATGGTTGGTAAGATGAGTTTTCAGGGTACTTGGTGGCACAATAAAATAGGCCAAAGGCAGCATGGTTTCTTCCAGGGAAAATCTTGCCTGACAAACCTTTTGAAATACTTTGAGGAAACAACAGGCTGGTTAGATAAAGGAGACTCAGTGGATGTTGTTATTTGGATTTTTCAAGGGTGCTGCACAAGGGGCTGCTAAACAAGTTAAGGGCCCATGGAATTACTGGAGCATAAACCGTTTGGCAGAAGGCAACGAGTGAAAGTACAGGAGGCCTTTTCTGATTTAGTGCTGTTCCACAGGCATAGGTGTTGGGTCCACTAATTTTCATGTTGTATGTCAATGATTTGGATGACAGATTAATGGCTTTGTGGCAAAGTTTGCATATGATGTGAAGAAAGGTGGAGTGGTCAGTAGTGTTGACAAGCAGGGGTCTGCAGGCGGGGTTGGACAGATTGGGAGAATGGGCAAAGAAGTGACAGTTGGAAGATAGTGTTGGGGTGTATATGACCATGCACTTTGTTAGGAGGGGTAAAAGTATAGACTATCTTCTAAATGGAGAAAATTCAAAAATCAGAGGTGCAAAGGGACATGCGAGTCCTCGTGCAGGATTCCCTGATGGCTAACTTGCAAGTTGAGTCAGTGGTAAGGAAGGCCAATGCATTGTTAGCATTCATTTTGTGAACACCAGAATGTAAAAGCAAATATCTAATGCTGAGGCTTTATGTAATTGATCAGACTGTAAATGGAGTATTGTCAGCAGTTTTGTGCCTCTTATCTAAGAAAAGATGTGCTGGCTTTGGAGAGGGTACAGAGGAGGTTCAGGAGCATGATTCGTCAATGAAGGGTTCACACATGAGGAGCATTTAATAACTCTGGGCCTGTACTTGCTGGAGTTAAGATGAATGAGCGGGGATCTCATTGAATATTGAAAGCCTGGATTGGGTGGACATGAGAAGGATGTTTCAAATACTGTGAGAATCTAGGACCAGAGAGTACAGTCTCAGAAGGAATACCCTTTTGAACAGAGATGAAGAGGAATTTCTTGAGCCAAAGGGTGGTGAATCAGTGGAATTCATTGTCACAGATGGCTGTGGAGGCCTAGTCATTGGGTATACTTAAAGCAGAGATTGAGAAGTTTTTGATTGGTAACAGTGTCAAAGGTAAAGGGACAAAGCAGGAAAAATGGAGTTGACTGGAAAAAGAAATCAGCCATAATTGAATGGCAGACCTGACTGGAAGGGCCAAATGGCCCAATTCTCTTCCTATGTCTTATGATCTTAATTTCAGTAGGAAGTAGTTATTGTTGCCCTGGAATATTCCTGCATTTTTATTTGACACTGGCAGTTGATTCAAGAAGACTTGTATATAATTAGTCCAATGACTTTGTGTAGGATTTGACCTAATTAGAGTCATCCCAAAGGCCCTCATCTTAATTACTGCAAAGAACTGAAACCATTTCTGAAGAGTATACATATTATCTCATTGCTGATTTTGGGAAATGGCTCCTTATAACCTTTTAAGAGAAATATGCTGTGTTCCTGAATAATCTTTCTCTCTCTTTCTCTTTCTCTCTAGAATCTAAAGGTTGTATTCAGAGAGCCTCTTCCTGCACAACCACAGAACAGTGAGAGCCCCCTACCTCAACTTGTATCCATGTACTACCACTTGGAATCTGTTATCAACACTGCTTGTTTCAACCTATGGACGGGTATGCTACAGTAACAGACTGCAAATCCACTTGCTCTGATTTTTGAGTGGTCTGTTTCACTATATGAAGTTCTACATTTACACTGTTGCTTGAGGCAAGAAACTGGTATAGCAAGCTTCATACTGAGATCCTTTGTAATTCATTCTTTTCAGCCATGTTTCATTCATTTTGAACTTCAGTGATTTTAGGGAATCCTTAAAGGGATTTGTGGGCCCCTCACAATTGGGAGCCTACTGGATGTTTCTGTTTATTAATTTATTTTTATTTAGTAAATTTATTAATAACTAATTTATGCTTGTTCATTTTTGGGATTTCCTTTTTTCCTTCATCTTGCTCGTTTTGTCTGTGTACAATGGCAGGGCAGGAGGGTTGAACGTTCAGAAGAAGCATTGCTCAAATAGCAAGCCAGCACTGGATTTAGGGCAAACTACATGAAAGGTGTTGCCCTCGCTGTCGCTGTGATGAACTGACAAAACTCATCACAATGCTGTAGACAGACTTGAGCAACTGAGTGCATTGAGAATGCACGTCTGTGTCTGCCAAATTGTAAGTCAAATGTCTAGGCTGTTAAACCTGAACCTTTTAAACATTTAGTTTTATTAGTGACTGCATTATCTCAAATATACATACACTGGAAAACAATTGAATATATTTTTCATGAGATGCACAGGTATCAGTCATTTTAAAATTCAGGCTTATTTTCACATTTAAAGAAAACTTCTGCTTCTGCACCAGAGACATCGTTTTCATATGTATTCTGGAGAGGTGTTGCTTTGATCATGACTTACTGATTACTCCTATAATGAAATGAAGGTGCTGCTGCATTTTGGAATGTAAGTGGAGTATTTAAGTGGTTTTAAAGCACATTCCTTTGTAAAATTTCAACAGTCAATTACACCTAGTTGCAGGTGCACAATGTCTCCTTGCTTAGAGTTTAATTGTAAGTGAAAATACTTATTGTACTGTATATTATGTATATAATGAAAATGGCTGAAATATTGCTGTAAAATAATAAAGTTATATCAATCATTTTCTCTGAGATTTAGCTGTTTCTTTGTACCATCTTCCATCTGATCTGCACACCTTGAGGGTGTTTTCATTCCCTTTTTGTGATGCTGTTTTGCCATCAATATTTTCAGTGTTTCATCATTTTCAGAATTTTTGGATATTTAGCAGGAAATGGGCAGAATTAGATGATATGTTCTCCAAAGTCTGAAAAATCAAGTAATCTATTTGGATAAAGCCTTCACAAATAAAATGGCGATGACTTAAATTAATGATTCAGAATGTGACCCAAAGACATCTGTAAGAATAGTGAATCCAAAATGATTATTTGGGCTCCTGTAACAGGTGGATTTGGTAGTAGTTAATCTAGGAAAGCTGTTTGTAGTATTTAATGTGTCATCCGATTGCTGGTCAGGTAAAACTACACAACTAGGCTTAGTCTGTCATTTTTGAGCAGTTATTCAATTCTCCTCCGTTCTCGTTGAAGAATTACTCGCACTACCAGAATGAGCTGGCAGCATATCCTTTTGATAAAGGACCATAGCCTGTAAGCAAATGCAAAGCATTAAAGCTATGACAGATCAGTAAGTGGTGTTAACTCTGTGCCACTTCCCGCTTGCTGTGATGAGGCAACAAGTGAGGTCAACCAACTGCATAATGTATCTGCCTGCAGCTTGTTCAAAACCAAGGTCAGCAGAAGATTGGTGAACTCATCCTGACCAGGACACGCTGGGCTTCCCTAAATGAAGGGAAATAGGAACTTGTGAAAACTGGCCTCTTCCCAGGAGAATGTCAGTGTTATACAAGATGCATACCCTATACATCTTAAAGAGAACAGCTATGCTTCCCTACTTAAACGGCATTTTACATAGAAACTGTTACGTACCCCGTATCTGGGTTGCCAAACCAGCAGAAATGGACCACCTAGTTGGAGTCTGGATTACTGGAACTAAAAGTTTTTATTAAGGAAATAAGTAACACAGTATTCTAATAGTAAGGATATAAATGCAACAGGTTGGCAATGATAAAACACATATGTACACAGAACTAGGATAATGGGATCAATCAAGCTCTATCGCAGTCTAGGGGTAAATGATCAGTCTCAAGTGACGCAGAGTTCAGTTCAGCTGAATACAGTTCGCAGTAATTGCTGTTGTGCCGTTGGAGAGAGAGAGATATGCAAATCAGATTCAGCAGACCTTGATGTTCGTCGCAGTTAGCTTTTGGGCGAACCCTTTATTGTCTTCCGAGGTCACCGACTGTGACCCCTCTGTTCCGGATACGACCGTTCTTCTGCAGCAAACCCGGCACCCAGGCAAGGATGGACACACACACCAGGTTCCCGCCGATCGTACCTTTTCATCCTGTGCGTCTATGGTCGGTCCCGTGACCAGACCTCCAAAACTCCCACCAACTTGTGGGGGGGGGGGCACACCGCACTTCCAGGGTCTCGTTATTTTGTGGTGTCGTGGTGTGTCCCTTGCCTTAGCGAACCTGTTCCTTTTATACCCCTGCTGGGGTATCGCCTGTCCATCAAACTTCAAACAGTTCAGGTTCAAAGCAACCGGTCTGACAATACTCGGAACTGTGTCTCTTTTCGTTAATCTCTCTCCTCTCTCTTATTAGCATTTTGAATGTTTTCCCCATTGTCTCTCTTATCTCTCTTATCGGCATCAATCTTCTGATAACTTGGTCTTTTGTCACAAAACACTAAAAACCTACAGGACAATACAGGCACTTCGGCCCATATAGCTGTGCTGAACATGTCCTTACCTGAGAAATTACCTAGGGTTACCCATAGTCCTCCATTTTTCTGAGCTCCGTGTACCTGTCCAGGAGTCTCTTAAAAGACCCTATTGTATCTGCCTCCACTGCCATTGCTGGCAGCTCATTCCACGCACTCACCACTCTGCATAAAAAAACTTAATCCTGACATCTCCTCTCACCTACTTCCAAGCACCGTAAAACTGTGCCCTCTCATGTTAGCCACTTCAGCCCTGGGAAAAAGCCTCTTGACTTTCCACATGATCAAATGCCTCTTATCATCTTATGCACCTCTATCAGATCACCTCTCATGCTCCGCCACTCCTAGGAAAAAAGGCCAAATTCACTCAACCTATTCTCATAAGGCATGCTCCCCAATCTAGGCAACATCCTTGTAAATCTCCTCTGCACCCTTTTTACGGTTTCCACATCCTTCCTGTAGTGAGGCGACCAGAACGGAGCACAGTACTCAAGTAGGGTCTGACCAGGGTCCAGTATAGCTGCAACATTACCTCTCGGCTTCTAAACTCAATCCCACGATTGATGAAGGCCAATGCACCGTATCCTTTCTTAACCACAGAGTCAACCTGCACAGCAGCTTTGCGTGTCCTATGGACTTGGACCCCAAGATCCCTCTGATCCTCCACACTGCCAAGAGTTGTACCATTAATACTATGTTCTGCCATCATGCTTGACCTACCAAAATGAACCACCTCATACATATGTGTTGAACTCCATCTGCCACTTCTCAGCCCAGTTTTCAATGTCCCTCTGTAACTTCTGACAGCCCTCCACACTATCCACAACGCCCCCAACCTTTCTGTCATCGGCAAATTTACTAACCCATCCCTCCACTTCCTCAACCAGGTCATTTATAAAAGTCACAAAGAGAAGAGGTCCCAGAACAGATCCCTGAGGCACACCACTGGTCACCAACCTCCATGCAGAATATAACCCGTATAAAACCACTCTTTGCCTTCTGAGGGCAAGCCAATTCTGGATCCACAAAGCAATGTCACCTTGGATCCCGTGCCTCCTTACTTTCACAATAAGCCTTGCATATGGGGTACCTTGTCAAATGCCTTGCTGAAGTCCATATACACTACGTCTACTGCTCTTCCTTCATCAATGTGTTGTGACGAGAATAGACATAAAATTAAGATGTTTGCTGGCCTGGGTTAGCATCAGTGGCATCAGCAGTTGGTCTGCCACCTGTCCTCTGGGGAAGGAGAGATAAGGAACAATGAAGCAGCATGTGGAGATGTTAATGAAGGAGCCATCAGTCTGGGTATTGCCAAGATCGGCTCCCCCTTTGAACCCTGAACTGTTTGAAGTGATGGACAGGCGATACCCCAGCAGGGGGATAAAAAGGGACAGGTTCGCTGAGGCAGGACACACACGACACCCGAGGTAACGAGACCCTGGAAGCCTCTCATGAGTTGGTGGGAAGTACCGGACAACGCACAGGGTGGAAAGGTACGATCAGCGGGAACCCGGCGTGTGTCCACCCTCGCTTGGGTGCCGAGTTCACAGCAGAGGATCGACCGCATCTGGAGGAGGGGTCATAGTCGGTGACCTCGGGTGACATCACCAAGGACCTGCCCGAAAGCTGCTTGTGGGCAATTATCGCCGGTCTGTGAGTGGAAGCCATGTCTGAATGATCAGTCGTTCTCGTTCTCTCTCTCCCTCCCCCCACGTTGTCCATCGCCATGGCAACGATTACTGCACACTGAACTAAATTGGACTGAACTTTTGTGTCACTTTGAAATTTGGTCATTTACCCCTAGACAACGATAGAGCTTGATTGATGCTGTTATTTTAAATTCTGTGCACATGTGTGTTTATCATTGCTGAACTGTTGCATTTATTATCCTTTCGATTCCTGTGTTGCTTGTTTCTTTAATAAAACTTTCTTAGTTCTAGTAATCCAGACTCCAACTGAGTGATCCATTTCTGCTGGTTTGGCAACCCAGTTACGGGGTACGTAACAGTGTTTAGTCACATCCTCAAAAAATTCAATCAGGCTCGTAAGGCACGACCTGCCTTTGACAAAGCCATACTGACTATTCCTAATAATAATATGCCTCTCAGGATATTTTCCATCAACTTACCAACCACCTAAGTTATACACACTGGTCTATAATTTCCAGGGTTATCCCTGCTCCCTTTCTTGAATAATGGAACAACACCTGCTGCCCTCCAATCCTCTGGAACCTCTCCTGTCCCCATAGATGATGCAAAAATAATCGCCAGAGGCTCAGCAATCTCCTCTCTTGCCTCCCACAGTAGCCTGGGGTACATCTTGTCTGGTCTTGGTGACTTATCCAACATGATGCTTTCCAAAAGCTCCAGCACATCCTCTTTCTTAATATCTATATGCTCAAGCTTTTCAGTCCCTACAATTGCCAAGGTCCTTTTCCGTAGTGAATACTGAAGCAAAGTACTCATTAAGTACCTCTGCTATCTTCTCTGGTTCCATACACACTTTTCCACTGTCACACTTAATTGGTCCTGTTCTCTCATGTCTTATCCTCTTGCTGTTCACATACTTGTAGAATACCTTGGCGTTTTCCTTAATCCTGTCCACCAAGGCTTTCTCATGGCCCCTTCTGGCTCTCCTAATTTCTTTCTAAAGCTCTTTCCTGCTAGCCTTATAATCTTCTAGATCTCTATCATTACCTAGTTTTTTGAACCTTTCGTAAGCTTTTCTTCTTGACTAGATTTACAATAGCCTTCGTACACCACAGTTCCTGTACCCTACCATCCTTTCCTTGTCTCATTGGAACGTACCTATGCAGAACTCCCTGCAAATATCCCCTGAATGTTTGCCACATTTCCCTGATACCATCTGTTCCCAATTTATGCTTCCAAGTTTCTGCCTGATAGCCTCATATTTCCCCTTACTCCAATTAAACGCTTTCCTAACTTGTCTGTTCCTATCCCTCTCCAATGCTATGGTAAAGGACAGGGGTCCCCAACCTTTTTTGCACTGCGGACCGGTTTAATATTGACAATGTTCTTGCGGACCAGCCGACCCGGGGGTGGGGGGGAAGGATTGCCAACGGACAAGAGTAGCAGTCAAATACGTTGGGATTACCCCAGGAAAAACTACAAAGGCCACGAAGCCTTGCGTGGGTACCAGTGCGCATGTGTGTACGTGCCGATTTTTTTCTACAAATGGTTTTTGGCGATTCTGTCCGGGGGGGAGGGCGGTGTTAATCATGGCCGGAATATAGGTGATAAGTGGCTAATACACTCAATTTCGTGTCTAAAGGGTTTCTCTAACAAATTTAATATTAAACACACAGCGCATATTTTCCTCGCATGAATATAGTGATAAGTCAATTATCAGGGGAGGACAGCAGAGCTTGAAGTAAGTGTTGAGCGAACTTCCAGTAGAAGTGGTAGAGGCAGGTTCGATATTATCATTTAAAGAAAAAATGGATAGGTATATAGACAAGAAAGAAATGGAGGGTTATGGGCTGGTGCAGGTCAGTGGGACATGGTGAGAGTAAGCGTTCGGCACGGACCAGAAGGGTAGAGATGGCCTGTTTCCGTGCTGTAATTGTTAAGTCACTTATAAGTCAATAGCATCATAACATTTTAAGTAACGTTTGGATATTAAACACACAGCACATATTTTCCCTGTATGAACATATAAAATCATTGAAATACACCACTATCACTGAATCGGTGGGAGCCCTGGGCTGAATACTTGTTCCCTGCAACAAGGCGGTCCTATCGAAGGGTGATGGGAGACAGCGATACTCGAAGGGGGTTCCTTATGTCCAGTCTGTTCCGCAATTTAGTTTTCGTTGCATTCGTTGCAGAGATATGTTGGAAATGGAAGCAACGTTTTCAGTGCTTTCGTGGCTATCTCAGGATATTCAGCCTTGACTTTGATCCAGAATGCCAGCAGAGATGTTATGTCAAACATACTTTTCAGCCCGTCGTCATTTGCAAGCTCGAGGAATTGATCTCCTTCCCGCGCTGACATGGATGATGCGCAGGTCATGACCTCGCGTGCGTTCAAGCTCAACAGTGGCCGTGACAGGGAATGAGGAAAGGTGCAGCTAACTCCTTTCGTTTCCTCGCGGCCCGGTAGCGCTTGCTCTGCGGCCCGGTGGTTGGGGACCCCTGGTAAAGGAGATAGAATTGTGATCACTATCTCCAAAATGCTCCCCTACTGAGAGATTGACACCTGACCAGGTTCATTTCCCAATCCCAGATCAAGTACAGCCTCTCCTCTTGTAGGCTTACCTATATATTGTGTCAAGAAACCTTCCTGAACACCCCTAACAAACTCCACCCCATCTAAGCCCCTTGCTCAAGGGAGATGCCAAACAATATTTGGGAAATTAAAGTCTCCCACCAAGGCAACCCTGTTATTATTGCACCTTTTCAGAATCTGTCTCCCTATCTGCTCCTTGATGTCCCTGTTACTATTGGCTGGTCTATAAAAAACACCCAGTAGAGTTATTGACCTCTTCCTGCTCCTAACTTCCACCCACAGAGACTCCGTAGACAATCCCTCCAGGTCTCTGATCGACAGTGCCATGCCCCCAACTCTTTTGCCTCCCTCCCTGTCCTTCTGAAACACCTAAAGCCTGGCACTTGAAGTAACCATTCCTGCCCATGAGCCGTCCAAGTCTCTGTGATGGCCACAACATCATAGCTCCAAGTACTGATCTATGTTCTAAGCTCGTCTGCTTTGTTTGTAATACTCCTTGCATTAAAATTGACACATCACAAACCATTGGTCTGAGCACATCCCTTCTCTGTCACCTGCCTATCCTCCCTCTCGCACTGTCTCCAAGCTTTCTCTATTTGTGAGCCAACAGCTTCTTCCTCTGTCCCTTCAGTTCAGTTCCCACCCCCCAACCCCCCAGCAATCCTAATTCAAACTCTCCCCAGTAGCCTTAGCAAACCTCCCTGCCGGGATATTGGTCTCCCTGGGATTCAAGTCCATTTTGTACAGGTCACTCCTACCCCAGAATGGGGTCCCAATGATCCAGAAATCTGAATCCCTGCCCCCTGTTCCATTTTCTGCACTAAAGAAGAAGTTTTTAGTAATTTGACATCAAGGTACATCAGTGGTGTGAAAAAAAAATGATGGCCTTTTCCAGTTTTTCTTTGTAAAAATCCAGTCAATGCTCCAGTCTGTGGCTGGAACTTGAAATCTGCTAGGTTGCACATGTAGTTAGATTGAGTGTTACAAGCTAATGATAAATTGCCAACTATCCCATTGTAAATGAAGCAGTCACTGAAATGTATCTCAAACTCAATAGGGTATCCAACCGTGTAATACAGTTATCATTACATTCATTTCAAAGATAAAACTACACTGTGGCCTTAACAGACAAAACGGGTGATATTTTTTTAAAAAATAGTGTGGATTGTACATTTACTGTTTGCAAAAGTAATGTAAAGCATAAGTGATTTTAAAATTATTTGTTAATGATTATTTTTACCAAAGGAACAAGCATGTGCATATTTTTGTTGTTCCCAGTATCGACATGACATTAGATACATGATGGAATGCATGAAATGCTCTCTGTTTTGTTAATCTAACAAGAACTGTTTTCTTTCTCACTAAGATCAAAGAACTTGGGACCAAACACACGGTGCATCTATAGATTTTCTCATGTTACAGATGTTCAATCTTTGGAAAGTATATTTAAAAATTAAATTTATTATCACTTGCTTATGACATGTAATTTGCTTTGCAATAAAAATTACAGAAACAAATAGTGCAACAAAAAAAAAACCTGAAGAACAAGTCAGTGTTTTTTGGAAATTTTATGGCAGAGGGGAAGAAGCCATTCCTAAACTGTTGAGTATGGGTCCTTCCTCATGGTAGTAAGGAGAAGAAGGTATGTCCCAGGCAATGAGGATCATTAATGATAGATGATGCCTCCTTAAGGTACCGCCTCTTGAAGATGTTCTTAATGGTGGGGAGAGTTGTGCCTACTAATGGTGGAGATGGCTGAGTCTATAACACTCTGCAGCCTCTTGTGATCCTGTGCATTCGAGGCTCCGTACCTGGTTGTAATGCGACCATTCGGAATGCTTTTCATTGTACGTTTACACTATAGAAATTAATAATTCTGTGGTGACATACCAAGTGTTCTCAAAGTCCTCACAAAGTAGAACCATGGTTGCATTGATACGTTGGGCCCAGGATAAATCTTCTGAGATGCTGATGCCTAGAAACTTGATGCTGCTCACCTTTCCCACTGCTGACCCCTCAAAGCGGACCGGTATGTGTTCTGCAGACCTCCTGAAGAACACAATCAGTTCCTTGTTCTTGCTGATGTTGAGTCCAAGGTTGCTGTTGTGTTACCACTCAACTAGCCAGTCTATTTAGCTCCCGTAAACCTTCTGATCACCATGTGTGATCTACCAACGGTGGTGTCATTGGTGAATTTGTAGATGATGTTTGAGCTGAGCCTAGCCACACAGTTATGAGCATAGACAGAGTAGATCTGTGGACTAAGCACACAGCTTTGAAGTGTGCCCTTGTTAATGATCTGCGAGGAGGAAATGTTCTTACCTATCCACACTGACAGTGGTCTCCCAATAGGGAAGTTTAGGATCCTGTTGCAGAGGAGCAGGTTTTGAAGCTTGGTTAATAGTACTGAGGGAATGGTGCTTTTGAACACTGAACTGTATCGAGAAAGAGTAACCCGCCACTTGTCTTGTAACTGGGTGCTCTAAAGAGTGGAGAGCCAGTAAGATGGCACCTACTTGTAGACCTTTGGTGGCAGTAAGTGAATAGCAGTGGATCCAATATGGTTGCTCAGACAGGAGTTAATTCTAGCCATAACCAACTTCTTGAAGCACTTCATTACAGTAGATGTGAGTGCCACTATGTGACAGTCACCGAGGCAGCATACCTGCCCTTCGTAGGCACCAGAATGATTGCTACCCTTTTAGGCAGGTGGGAATCTCAGAACAATCTGCCTCAAAATCTTGGTTTGTACCGGTTTCAGTACCTAGGGCGGGTATACCATCGAGGCCGGATGCCTTGCCAGGATTCACCCTCTTGAAGGATGTTTGAACATTGGCCTCCGAGACAAGACCACAGAGTTGCCAGGTGCTGTAGGGATTTACACAAATGTAGTGCTAATTAAAGAAATTGGCTAGTATCTAATATTCAGGAAATATCAGAGCCATATAATATCACTGGTAGAAGAAGTGACTTAGTAGCTTCATACCCATTCTAGCCATAATTCAATCTGTTATCACATAAATAATTTGTATAAGATGACAATGCACATCGTTTTTCCCTGGTTTTATTTGTACTATGTATTGGATAGTGGGACACAAATTTGGTTACTCCCTTTGACATGCATTGTACCATTCTGTCCCTTGTCAAATGGGGGAAGTCATCAGTAGGAAATGTACAATATTAGGATTTACAGTAGTGGTGAGTGTTCGATTTTTCAATGTCATCAGTTTTAAGTAGTTCCCATGGCAGTTTATGGTTTGCTTATTATGCTTAAAGCAGTCCTACTTCTGACCTTGCTTTTAAAGCACTTTGTCAGTAAGTTTCTGAATAATGTTGTAAGTGGCACTAGCACAATCTTAGGGAGAGCTCAGCTGTGCTGGAAGGAGAAAAATGATACTAGATTAAAAACTACATCTGCTTCCGAATGGCATTAGCATATTTGTATTTTTAAAAGAAGACTCTTAGGTGGCCTCATTGGTGCCTTATACAACAGATTACAATGCTGCATAGTCCACTGGGATAACCTAACACTGGAAGGTGTTAGCTATTGCAATGTTTTCTGTCATACTTTATACTTCATTATCGCCAAACAATTGATACTAGAACGTACAATCATCACAGCGATATTTGATTCTGTGCTTCCCACTCCCTGGATTACAAATATTAAAAATATTTAAAATAGTAAAAATTAGTAAATATTAAAAATTTAAATTATAAATCATAAATAGAAAATAGAAAAATGGGAAGTGAGGTAGTGCAAAAAACCGAGAGGCAGGTCTGGATATTTGGAAGGTACGGCCTAGATCCGGGTCAGGATCCGTTCAGCAGTCTTATCACAGTTGGAAAGAAGCTGTTTCCAAATCTGACTGTACGTGTCTTCAAGCTCCTGAGCCTTCTCCCTGAGGGAAGAGGGACAAAAAGTCTGTTGGCCAGGTGGGTCGTGTCCTTGATTATCCTGGCAGCACTGCTCCGACAGCGTGCGGTGTAAAGTGAGTCCACGGACGGTAGATTGGTTTGTGTGATGTGCTGCGCCGTGGTCACGATCTTCTGCAGCTTCTTTCGGTCTTGGACAGGACAACTTCCATACCAGGTTGTGATGCACCCTAGAAGAATGCTTTCTACGGTGCATCTATAAAAATTAGTGAGGGTTTTAGGGGACAAGCCAAATTTCTTTAGTTTTCTCAGGAAGTAAAAGTGCCGGTGGGCCTTCTTGGCAGTGAGCTCTGCTTGGTTGGACCAAGTCAGGTCATTTGTGATATTGACCCCAAGGAACTTAAAGCTTTTGACCTGTTCCACTTGCACACCACCGATGTAAATTGGGTCGTGAAGTCCGCTACTTCTGAAGTCAACCAATTCCTTCGCCTTGCTGACATTGAGGGATAGGTTATTGTCTTGTCATATTAGAAGACACCTGGATCCATATGGGGCATTAGGTAAATTAACCTGCCAACTTTTGACTGTTCACACAACAGGGCTGCATTGGTTTGATGGGTTTCAAACTAGTTCTGAATATTGCTATATGAAGAAACTGATGACTATATAGAATAGTGAGCTACCTATCACCAATCATATAGGTGCCCATTTATCTAACTGAAAATGATTTCAATAACCATCATAACCTGTACCTTGGATGACTTTCATCTGCATCTGCTAAATTATGGTAACCTTTACACTTTCTTGTCTCCTTTGTCCTTAAGGAAGTTATCTTCCGTTTCTTTCCTTCAGAGGAAATGTTTTCTGTGATTTCCTTGTACCTGGATGAAATCTCTACCATAACTTTCATTGCATGTTGGCACGTGGCCAAATGGCTAAGGCATGGGTCTAGGTCACTAGTTCGAGCCTCAGCTGAGGCAACGTGTTGTGTCCTTGAGCAAGGCACTTAACCACACATTGCTCTGCGACGACACTGGTGCCAAGCTGTATCGGTCCTAGTGCCCTTCCCTTGGACAACATCGGTGGTGTGGAGAGGGGAGACTTTCAGCATGGGCAACCGTCAGTCTTCCATACAACCTTGCCCAGGCCTATGCCCTGGAAACCTTCCAAGGCGCAAATCCATGGTCTTACGAGACTAACGGATGCCTATTATTAACTTCCATTGTACATATTTTTAACTTCCCTGTACCACCCAATGGTTTTAAAATATTTATTCATTCTCCTTCTTATTCTCTCTTCCATTATCCCCATATGGCTGTTTATTTTGATAATCTACCTATTTTATCTTTTCTGGTGTACTTTTATTTGTCTATCCAAACCCACTGAGGTCATGTTCAGATGTAACAAACAATCTGCTCAAGGAACTCAATGGTTTAAGCAGCACCTGTGGGAGGGAAGGAATTGTCAACGTTTTGAGTCCAAACCCTGAATCAGGACTATCTTCTGAATTTCTCTTCTGATGACCTGAATATTGGTTGTATAGGGAACAAAGTATTTTGATTTGGACAAAGATCACCAGCTCCCCTGCTGCCTCATTCTAAAGCTATCTCTTTACTGCTTGGAGTGTCACCTAACAATAACCAATTCAGCCTCTCTAATAAACACAAACTAAAGACAGCCTTGAGCTGCTCAAAGTTACACATTTGTTCATTTCAACAATTCTGCACCAACTATTTAAATTTACATCCCTTTTCTCCAAAAAACCTCACTCATCTTGACATGACCTACATAAGCTATCCCATAATTAGCTCTCTTCAAATTGCTGAAGCTTTTTTTTAATTTAAAAAAAATCTTGTATTTCATGGCAAAATTCTCCTTACCCATTTGATATATAATAATTTTTAAACATTATTTTCCTTTCCTTGTCTGCTGTTGGATTGTCACTTCTGATTAGTTCACTGCCCTCTTTGTGGTATTGTCTTGCTTTAATATGCGTTAGTCTCTTATGAATAGCACCATTCTGAACGCGTTTTGCTTGCTTTTATTGTTTGCACTATTGTTTTTTTCTGTCTCTGCACATTGGGTGTTTGGATTTTCTTTAATGGGTTCTTTTGGGTTTCTTGCTTTTGGTTGCCTGTACGAAGATGAATCTCAAGGTTGTATAATGGATACATACTTTGATAATAGTGGGCATGTGGCCAAGTGGTTAAGGCATTGGACTAGCGACCTGAAGGTCGTGAGTTCGAGCCCCAGCCAAGGGAACGTGTTGTGTCCTTGAGTGAGGCACTTAATCACACATTGCTCTGCGACGACACTGGTGCCAAGCTGTATGGGTCCTAATGCCCTTCCCTTGGACAACATTGGTGTCGTGGAGAGGAGAGACTTGCAGCATGGGCAACTGCTGGTCTGCTATACAACCTTGCCCAGGCCTGCGCCCTGGAGAGTGAAGACTTTCCAGGCGTAGATCCATGGTCTCGCAAGACTAACGGATGCCTTTACTTACTTTGATAATAAATGTACTTTAAACATCACCCACTCCACTAAATCTCACTATCTTAAAATGTCAGAAGGAATCACCCATGTGGCCTCTCAACCTTGCTTTGTCTTTCAATAAAATCTTGATTAATCAATGTCTTCTCTTATGTTTTAATTACAATTTAGCTGAACCAATTATAATTATTTAAGAGCCATCTTTCAACCACTTCTTCATCATGCTGTAGGAGGAACTTAAAGGTGAAAGAAATAATAGAACCAGAGAGAAAGGGAGTGGTAAAACATACCTACTTTCACCAAGCAGTTATAACTAAGACGGTATTTACATTCTGGAGCATTCTCAGCTTTTCCAGGGAATAGGAAAAGTGATTAGAGACCTCAGCCGCATTAATCTTACACTCAGCACAGCTGTCATCTAGTGGAAACCAAGTAACTTGGGTAGCAAGACAATTGTAGACATCAGTCTAGCATTGCTTTAAGATTTCCAGAAGCCGGCATCTGAAAATGAACTGACTGTAAGCCAGTAAACCTTATGATGGCCCTCTTGCCTCTCACTTTATATCAGAGAAAATCAGGTCAGCTCAGGAAAACTGAGAAGTGGTGTACCACTATCCGAATAGATATAGCACTTTGGATACTGTTGGGGGAGATTGTCAAGCAGAGGAAAGTCACAGTTGTCTGATCTCTGCCACTGAGTCTGGCTCAGTAACTCAGAAGGGAAGGGGGACGAGAGGAGAGCTGAGGTCTAGGGGATTCATTAATTAAGGGAACAGAAAGGAGGTTCAGTGGGCGAGAATGAGATTCGCAGATGGCATGTTGCCTCCCCAGTGCTGGGATCCGGGACATCTCAGATCGAGACCTCAGTAGAGGGTGAACACCAGAGAGTGTGGTCTATGTAGATCCCAATGACATGAGTAGGAAGAGTGATGAGATTCTGTATTGGGAGTTCAGGGAGTTGGGTGCTAAGTTAAAGGGCAGGACCGCCAGGGTTGTGATCTCTGGATTGCTACCCGTGCCACGTGCTGGTGAGGCCAGAGCTAAGAAGATTTATACAGTTTAACACCTGGCTAAGGAGTTGGTGTAGGAGGAAATGCATAAGATTTTTAGATCATTGGGCTCTCTTCCAGGGAAGATGGGACCTGTACAGAAGGAACAGTTTGCATCTGAGCTGGAGCGGGACTAATATCCTGGCGGGAAAGTTTACTAGTGCTGCTGGGGGGTTGTTTAAACTAGAGTTGCAGGGGGTGGGAACCAGAATGCCAGAACAGAAAATGGAAGGGTTGTGGAGACACATTAAAATTTCAGACAAAGTCAGTAATCAACAGGTTGAGCATAGTGCCACTAATGTCACGAGCTGCAAATATTTCAATGCAAGAAGTATCGTAAGAAAGGCAGATGAGCTCAGAGCACATTGAATTATGATAATAATGCAGCCATTAATGAGATTTGGAGAGGCTGGACTGGCAGCTCAATATTCCTGGGTTCAATTGTTTTAGACGTGACTGAGCGGGAGGGAATAAAAGAGGGGTGGTGTTACTAGTCAGGGAAAATGTCACGCAGCACTCGGTCAGGAGATTGGAGAACTCATCTATTGAAGCAGGGATAAGAAAGGTGTGACCGTGTGAATGCAGCTATATTACAGACTCAACAGTGTGTAGGATTTTGCAAGAAACATAAGGTGTTATAATACGAGGTGGTTTTAACTTTCAACATATTGACTGGGACTCTCGTACTGTAAGAGAACTCGAAGGGATAGAGCTTGTCAAGTGCGTTCAGGAAAGTATCTTTAATCAGTACGTAGAAGCCCCAACGAGAGCATGCAATACTTGATCTGCTACCAGGGAATGAGATAGGGCAGGTGTCAGAAGTTCGTGTACTTTGCATTTTGTGATCATCATAATGCCATTAGTTTCAAAGTATATATAGAAAAAGGTAGGTCTGGTCCACAGGTTGAGATTCTAAATCGGAGAAAGGCCAATTTTAATGGTATCAAAAAAGATCTGGCAGGTGTGGATTGGAACAGGCTGTTTTCTGACAAAGGTGTACTGGCAAAGTGGGATGCCTTCAAAAGTGAAATTTTGAGAGTACAAATCTTGTATGTGCCTGTCAGAATAAAAGGTAAAGATAACAGATGTTGGGAACTTTGGTTTTCAAGAGAAATTGAGGACCTGGTTATGTTAAAAAAAAGGAGATGCATAGCAGGTATAGGATCAAATGAGGTACTGATGGAGTATAGGAAATGCAAGAGAACACTTAAGAAATAAGTCAGGAAGGCATGAGATTGGTCTAGCAGACAGGGTGAAGAAGAATCCTCAGGGATTCTACAGACATGCTAAGACCAAAAGAGACAAAATTGGTCCTCTGGAATATCAGAATGGTAATTCACGCCTAGAGCCAAATGAATGGAGGAGATATAAAATGGTTTTTTTTGCACCTGTATTTACTCAGGAGACAGACACAGAGTATGTAGAAGTGAGGCAAACAGCATTGACTTCATGGACCCTATTCAGATTACAGAAGAGAAGGTGTTTGCTGTCTTGAGGCTAATTAGGGTGGATAAAACTCCAGGGCCTAACAAGATGTTCCCTCAGACCCTGTGGGTGGCAAGTGCAGAAATTGCAGGGTCCCTAGCAGAGATAATTAAATCATCCTTAGTGACAGGTGCGGCAGCAGGGGACTGGAGGATAGGTAATGTTGTTGCACTGTTTAAGAAAGGCTCCTAAAAATAAACCAGGAAATTATAGGCTGTTGAACCTGATGTGAGTGGTTGGAAAGTCATTGGAAGGTATTCTAAGGGACCAGATGTACGAGTATTTGGATAGACACAGACTGATTCGAGATAGTCAGCAAGGCTTTAGGCATGGTAGGTCATGTCTAATCAACTTCTTGAGATTTTCAAGGAAGTTACAAGGAAAGCAAGGCAGTGGATGTTCTCTACATGAACTTCTGCAGAGCATTTGACTACTGCATGGGAAGTTGGTCAAGAAGGTTCAGTCACCAGGCATTCAAGATGAGGTGGTAAATTTGGTTAGACATGGGCTTTTTGGGAGTAGCCAGAGGGTGACAGTAGATAGTTGCTTCTCTGACTGGGGGCCTGGGAGTAGTGGAATGCTGCAGGACCATTGTTGTTTGTCACCTTTGTCAGTGGTCCAGATGATAATGAAGTTAACTGGATCAGCAAATTTGCAGATGACACCAAGATTGGGTTGTTACACCATGAACAGTAGGGCACTGAGAAGTGCTGTAGAACAAAGGTATCTGGGAATTCATTGAAAGTGGTGTCACAGGTAGGTAGGTTTGTAAAGAAAGGCTTTGGCCACATTAGCCTTCATAAATTAAAGTATTGAGTACAGGAGATGGAATATTCTGTTGAAGTTGAGTAAGATGTTGGTGAGGCTTAATTTGGAGTATTGTATGTAATTTTAGTCTCTTACCTACAGGAAAGATATAAATAAGGTTGACAGAGTTCAGAGAAAATTTACAAGTATGTTGTTGGAACTGGTGGACCGGAGTTATAAGCAAAGTTTGAATAGGTTAGGACTTTATTCCTTGGAACATAGAAGATTGAGAGGAGATTTGATAGAGGTATACAAAATTATGAGGGGCATAGATAGGGTAAATACAATCAGGCTTTTTCCACTGTGGTTGGGTGAGACTATAACTGGAGATGATGGGTTAAGGGTGAAATGTGAAACGTTTAAGGGCAATATGAAGGGAACCTTCTTCATTCAAAGCTTTGTGAGAGTGTGGAATGAGCTGCCAGTGCATTGGTGCATGTGAGCTCAATTTCAACATTTAAAAGGAATTTGGCTAAGTACATGGATAGCAGTGGTATGGAGGGCTATGTTGCCAGTACAGGTCAATGGTAGTAGGCATTTGAAAGGGTTGGGCAAACGACCTGTTTCTATGCTGTACTTTTCTATGATTCTAGGTGGAAGTTTTCCTGTTTGCAGACTTCTCAGGAGGGAAGAGGTGTGTGGAAAACGTGCTTAAACAATGGCAATGACAATGGTAGGGATTCCAAAGCATCAACATTAACTGGGAATACAGTAAGTATAAAAGACAAAGAGCACAAAATTCCTGATCTATTATTCAATGGAAATGTTTCAGCCAGGTTGGAGAAATCCCAAAGGAGTTTGCAGTACTTGGTTTAGTTTTATGAAGTGGAAAAGTATTTTTGTGCTAGTGATCATAATTTACTTATATATTCGTTGTCGTCATTGTGGCTATTCCTCGAGGTCGAGGATGATGGCCTTCGTTCTGTTGATCTATTTATGGACTCTCAAGTGGCTTAGGAGTCCAATCTTGGCTTTGAAAACTCTTCCGTATTCAGGACAGGTATTTCCAGATGGCAGATCAGGCTTTGGTTGTTGCTGCCTCTCTTTCCATTTTCTTCTCTTTTCTTCTAATTCTGCACATCTGTTGGCTTCGAAAGTTGCTGTTCCTTCTCGGATGATACCTTTCCAGAGTTTCCTGTCCTTGGCGTTGGTTTCCCAATTGTTGATGTTGATGTCACATTTCTTCATGTCGGCTTTTAAGATATCTTTGAATCTCTTCTGTTGTCCGCCTCTTTTACGTTTGCCTTCTTTAAGCTGGGAGTAGAAGATTTGTTTCGGCAGACGTTCATCTTTCATCCAAACAACATGACCGCTCCATCTTAGTTAGTTCCTGATGACGTAGGCTTCAATGCTTATTGTTTTTGCTTCACTTAGCACACCGACGTTGGTTCTTCTATCTTCCCAGCTGATATTTAAGATGTTTCAAAGACGGCGTTGATGGAACTTTTCAAGTGACTGCAGATGTCGTCGGTATGTTGTCCAGGTTTCTGATGCATACAGGAGCATTGGGATTGCCACTGCTTTGTATACTAACATTTTGGTGTCTGTTTGGATGTCACGATCATGAAAGACTCTTGTTCAGAGACGTCCAAAAGCTGTTCCAGCGCATTTAAGACGATGTTGGATCTCGTCATTAAGGTCGACATTGGAGGAGAGGTGACTTCCAAGATTTGGAAAGTAGTCCACGTTTTCCAGGGTTGTTTCACCAAGTTGAAATGATGGTTCTATCCAATTTGTCTCAATTGGTGACGGTTGATAGACGACCTGAGTCTTCTTGGAATTGATGGTAAGTCCAAGTTTCGTGTATGCACGGTGGAAGGCAGTCAGAATCTGTTTTCAATTCCTGCCTATGACATCGATGTTTCCCCTCCCCAACCCCTTTGTCTCTCAAATTACTGGACTTTCAACCAAACCTACAAGCATTCCTCAAATCCTTCCCCCTCCTTCATTCTTCAGTCCTGACGAAGGGTTCCGGCCCGAAACGTCGACTCATCATTTCCACTGATGCTGCCCGGCCTGCTTAGTTCCTCCAGCGTACTGTAAGTGTTGCTTTGATCCCAGCATCTGCAGATTATTTTGTGTTCAGAATCTGTTGTAGGTGGTTTTCTGAAAGAGCTGCAACACTGTTGTCATCTGCTTATTGGAACTCGATGAGGGAACTCGTGGATGTCTTCGTTTTGGATCTGAGATGGGCAGGATTGAAAAGTCTGCCATCTGTTCTGTAGACAATTTCGATTCCCGGGGGTAGATCGTCCTTGATAATGTGGATGATTGTCGCAATGAAGATGGTGAACAAAGTTGGGGCAATCAGCATTCCCTGTTTTGTCCTGATCTAACTTGAAAAGACTCACGGTTACTGCTGCTGACCATGACTGTGGCAAGGATGCGATCGTGGAGGAGTCTCAGGATTCGAATGTACAAACGTTTGTACTTTTCAGGGCAGCCATAGGTGGACAGGACATCCCATAGGAGTTCCCTTGATACCAAGTCAAAGGCTTTGGTGAGGTCAATGAATGCCATGTACAAAGGTTGAAGTTGATTTAGTTTTATGAAGTGGAAAAGTATTTTTGTGCTAGTGATCATAATTCACTTATATATTAACATAGGTCAAAAATAACACAGGAGTGAAAATTAAAACTAGAGGTAAAGGCAGCTTTATTAGATGGAGGATTGATTAACAAAAGTGACTGGGTGCGAGGATGGATCACTCTGGTTGGGCACAAAGAAGTGAAGTTCGAGCCCGGGCTGAGAAGACTCGATACCTGTTCACCTGGCCTGGGTGCAAGGTTGGATCGCTCTGGGCAGCGAAATCTGGGCCTGGAGCGAGTTACTGGGCAGTGTGGTCTAGGCCCAGAGCCTTTCACAGTAGCTGGATCCTAGTATGAAGTAAAATCCACTGCTTAGGCAATATAAATGCCGGTCCAAATTGGAGGTGATAGCCGATTTTGCTTGCTCTCTGCAAAGTTCACTCCTCTTTCAACAGGCACCTGAGCCTTTTGCTAATCGATTGTTTGGTTAATTTAACCACCAGCCAAGATACACTGAAAAGACAGGGAGTTGGGATCGGGGCAAGAGCCGATTTTTCTCATTCTCCATGATTGTCACTCCTCTCTCCATGGTGCTGAAGCTATGAAGACTGCCCCAGCTACTGGGCTCCGTGCTACAATGGTGAACTAATAAGCGAGGCTCTGGGCCTACAATTTTGGTTCAGTATGTTGCTGTTTGCTTCAATTATTTGCATGATTTGTATTCTATCTTTCTCTTGCATGTGGGGCGTTGGTCTTTTATTTTTATTTCTTATTCTTTAATTGGGTTACATAGAACATAGAACATAGAATAGTACAGCACAGTACAGGCCCTGCAGCCCACAATGTTGTGCCGACCCTTGAACTCTGCCTCCCATATAACCCCCCACCTTAAATTCCCTCATATACCTGTCTAGTAGTCTCTTAAACTTCACTAGTGTATCTGCCTCCACCACTGACTCAGTCAGTGCATTCCATGCACCAACCACACTCTGAGTAAAAAACCTTCCTCTAATATCCCCCTTGAACTTCCCACCCCTTACCTTAAAGCCATGTCCTCTTGTATTGAGCAGTGGTGCCCTGGGGAAGAGGCGCTGGCTGTCCACTCTATCTATTCCTCTTATTATCTTGTACACCTCTATCATGTCTCCTCTCAATGTCCTTCTCTCCAAAGAGTAAAGCCCTAGCTCCCTTAACCTCTGATCATAATCCATACACTCTAACCCAGACAGCATCCTGGTAAATCTCCTCTGTACCCTTTCCAATGCTTCCACATCCTTCCTATAGTGAGGCGTCCAGAACTGGACACAGTATTCCGAGTGTGGCCTAACCAGAGTTTTATAGAGCTGCATCATTACCTCACGACTCTTAAACTCTATCCTTTGACCTATGAAAGCTAACACTCCATAAGCTTTCTTAACTAACCTATCTACCTGTGAGGCAACTTTCAGGGATCTGTTGACATGTACCCCCAGATCCCTCTGCTCCTCCACACTTCCAAGTATCCTGCCATTTACTTTGTACTCTGTCTTGGAGTTTGTCCTTCCAAAGTGTACCACCTCACACTACTCCGGGTTGAACTCCATCTGCCACTTCTCAGCCCACTTCTGCATCTTATCAATGTCTCTCTGCAATCTTCGACAATCCTCTACACTATCTACAACACCACCAACCTTTGTGTCGTCTGCAAACTTGCCAACCCACCCTTCTACCCCCACATCCAGGTCGTTAATAAAAATCACGAAAAGTGGAGGTCCCAGAACCAATTCTGGTGGGACACCACTAGTCACAACCCTCCAATTTGAATGTACTCCCTCCACCACAACCCTTTGCTTTCTGCAGACAAGCCAATTCTGAATCCACCAGGCCAAACTTCCCTGGATCCCATGCCTTCTGACTTTCTGAATAAACCTACTGTGTGGAACCTTGTCAAATGCCTTACTAAAATCCATGTAGATCACACCCACTGCACTACTCTCATCTATATGCCTGGTCACCTCCTCAAAGAACTCTATCAGGCTTGTTATTCACGATCTGCCCTTCACAAAGCCATGCTGACTGTCCCTGATCAGACCATAATACTCTAAATGCCCATAGGTCCTATCTCTAAGAATCTTTTCCAACAGCTTTCCCACCACAAATGTAAGGCTCACTGGTCTATAATTATCCCTACTATCTTTTTTGAACAAGAGGATAACATTCGCCTCCCTCCAATCCTCCGGTACCATTCCCGTGGACATCGGGGACATAAAGATCCTAGCCAGAGGCTCAGCAATCTCTTCCCTTGCCTCATGGAGCAGCTGGGGAATATTCCGTCAGGCCCTGGGAACTTATCTGTCCTAATGTGTTTTAACAACTCCAACACCTCCTCTCCCTTAATATCAATATGCTCCAGAACATCAACCTCACTCATATTGTCCTCACCGTCATCAAGTTCCCTCTCATTGGTGAATACCGCAGAGAAGTATTCATTGAGAACCTCGCTCACTTCCACAGCCTCCAGGCAGATCTTCCCATCTTTATCTCGAATCGGTCCTATCTTCACTCCTATCATCCTTTTGTTCTTCACATAATTGAAGAATGCCTTGGGGTTTTCTTTACCCTACTCGCCAAGGCCTTCTCATGCCCCATCCTTGCTCTCCTCAGCCCCTTCTTAAGCTCCTTTCTTGCTACCCTATATTCCTCAATAGACCCATCTGATCCTTGCTTCCTAAACCTCATGTATGCTGCCTTCTTCCACCTGACTAGATTTTCCACCTCACGTGTCACCCATGGTTCCTTCACCCAACCATTCTTTATCTTCCTTACCAGGACAAATTTATCCCTAACATCCTGCAAGAGATCCCTAAACATCGACCACATGTCCACAGTACATTTCCCTGCAAAAATACCATCCCAATTCACACCCGCAAGTTCTAGCCTTATAGCCTCGTAATTTGCCCTTCCCCAATTAAAAATTTTCCTGTCCTCTCTGATCCTATCCTTTTCCATGATAATGTTAAAGGCTAGGGAGCGGTGGTCACTGTCCCCCAGATGCTCACCCACTGAGAGATCTGTGACCTGACCTGGTTCATTACCTAGTACTTGATCTAGCATGGCATTCCCTCCTAGTCGGCCTGTCCACATACTGTGACAGGAATCCGTCCTGGACACACTTAACAAACTCTGCCCAGTCTAAACCATTGGAACTAATCAGGTGCCAATCAATATTAGGGAAGTTAAAGTCACCCATGATAACAACCCTGTTATTTTTGCACCTTTCCAAATTCTGCCTCCCAATCTGCTCCTCGGTATCTCTGCTGCTACCAGGGGGCCTATAGAATACCCCCAATAGAATAACTGCTCCCTTCCTGTTCCTGACTTCTACCCATACTGACTCAAAAGAGGATCCTGCTACATTACCCACCCTTTCTGTAGCTGCAATAGTATCCCTGTCCAGCAATGCCACCCCTCCTCCTCTTCCCACCCCCCCATCCCTTTTAAAGCACTGAAATCCAGGAATATTGAGAATCCATTCCTGCCCTGGTGCCAGCCAAGTCTCTGTAATGGCCACTACATCATAATTCCATGTATGTATCCAAGCTGTCAGTTCATCACCTTTGTTCCTGATGCTTCTTGCATTGAAGTACACACACTTCTACCTTACTACCTTTACACCCTTTATTCTGTTTCTCTTTCCTCAGTGCCTCTTTATATGTTAGATCTTTCGGGTTTCTTTATTTGTGGCTACCTGTAAGCAAGTAAATCTCAAGGTTGTATAATTTATACATTCTTTGATAATAATTGTAAATCATAGAAACCATAGAAACTACAGCACAGAAACAGGCCTTTGGCCCTTCTTGGCTGTGCCGAACCATTTTCTGCCTAGTCCCACTGACCTGCACACGGACCATATCCCTCCATACACCTCCCATCCATGTACTTTGAATCTTTGAAAAGTGGATTAGAATTAGCTATGTGAACTTGAACAAGATTTAGAGATGGGAGGCATTTAAGCGGTTCAAGGTAACGTGTTTCCAAAAAGAGTCACTTGGATGCTATGATGCATCGATCGCACAACATAGCTGAAAAGGAAAGATGATATCACACTCAGTTTCCAGCCAGTTTGGAAGAGTATGGGAAGCAAAGTAATGAGATTAAAGAGAAACTGGGAAAGTAAGGAGTTGGAATGGAAAATTACTGGCAAATAAAACCAATGGAAATCTAATGGTATTTTGTAAATGCAGAAAGAGCAAGAGGATAATTAATAAAGGTTAGGATCTATTAGGGACTGAAAAAATGTAACTTGCCATGAGGTAGGAGATGCAGGTATGATCTGTTGCTGACTGTGGTGACTGTCTTCATAAAAAGAAGGGGGCGGTATTGATACATATGCTGATTTCTGGCAAAAAAAAGTTTGAAACATTAAATGGAATAAATGTTGTAGAAGTGAAATTATGAAGGTGTTTATCATCTTTGAAAATGGATAAATTACCAGGCCTGAGTGAAATACATCCAAGGCCATTAAAAGAAGTAAAGAAGGAAACTGCAGAGATTTTGACTAACTTTTATCTCCAGTTCTCACTAGCTAGATTAGATATGAGGAACTGCTCATGTGTTATTATTTTTAAAATGAGAAACAGAGATGAATTATGCAATTTCAGGCCAGTTAGATGTATTTTAGCAGACAGCACATTATTGGATCCATCCTCAGGAGCAGTGTATGCCTTCATCTAGAAAGGAAGACTGTAGCTAATGACTGTCAGCACAGATTTCTTAAAGAAATCTGCGACCTGACTAATTACATTGAGCTTCTTGAGGAGATGACAAGGGGTGGGTGGCGAGGGAGGGGGGAGATTGCTGAGTGTTTGACTTATAAGATCCTGCATGTCAAGCTAAAATAATAATAAAAAACACGGAATCCGATGGAGAGGAACAGATTGGCTCAGTGGCAGGTTGCAAGGGTCAACAACTGTTTTTTTCACTGGAAGACTTTCAACACTGGCATTTCACAGGTCCTAATAGTCATGATTTTGCTTTTTGTGGCACTCATTTATGAGTTAGGTGTAAAATAAGAAGAGGGAGTGGAGATTTGAGGGAGGTATACATTATTATGTATGTACGGTATAAATAGGGTAAATGCAAGCAAGCTTATTCCACTGAAGTTGGGTGAGACCAGAACCAGTGGGGGTTAAGGGTGAAAGGTGAAATGCTTAAGGGGACATGAGGGGGATGTTCTTCACTCGGAGGGTGGTGAGAGTGTGGAACGAGCTGTCAGTGCAAGTGGTGGATGCAGGTTGGATTTCAACACTTAAGAGAAATTTGGTTAGGTACATGGATTGGAGTGGTATCGAGGGCCATGGTCCAGGTACAAGTCGATGGGACTAGGTAGATTAATAGATTGGCACAGACTAGATGGGCTGAAGTGCCTGTTTTCTGTGCTGTAGTGTTCTTTAACTGTGTGCGTGTGTGTCTGTGTGTATTTTGGAGGACGAAGGGCGTACAAGATCAAGAGGTATGTAGACAATACAAAATTTATCCAGCGGTCAACAATGACCTTTAGACTGCAAGAACATGTCGATAATCTAGTCAGTTAGACAGAAAAGTACCAAATGAAATTGAATCCGAAGAAGTATGGGATAATTTATTTGAGGAGTTGCAACAAGGAAAGAGGATATACAATATATGGGAGAATATTAAATGGTGTAGTGGGAGCAAGTCCACAGATCCTTAAAAGTGGCATTACAATCAATAAGCTGGTAAGGAATTAAATGGGATTTTGAGTGGAATGAAAGACAATGATAGACCATGTGCCAGACTGATGATCTGTCACAATGCTCTACTCTAACGGAATCTGATTGTACAGTATCTTCATGCACCACATGGGATAATTTTTAGCCATTCTGGAACCAGCCACAGCCGTCCAGTTGAGAGTTTGGACTGCAGTAAAAGATGTCCTTCTGCTGGGTCTTCCTCTGGAATTTTTAATAGTACCTCGGGCTAAGGTGGAGACTTTCTTTCTTCATGAATTGTCCCCATTTGTGACCAGGAAGTTTACCAAGCCATTTGTGGCAATCCTGTGTGTTGACTTTTGATAGGCTCACTCAGTAAGAAGCAAGCAGTGCTTTAACTTCGACTGTGCAGGCTTCATTTGCGGAGAAGGATTTGTGGTAACAGGAAAAAGAACAAGGTTGTCGGCATGAGTAAAGTTGTCTATTTTCATCACTGCTGCCAGGCCTGCACCTGTTATTCTGTGAGCATCATTTTCTTACAGGTGAAGCTCCAGACTTCCTGCCACATCAACATGTCTTAACGTTGGGCAAACTGTGAGTATACATTTGACATCTAAAAGTTTGACTTTGATAGAGTTTCTGTTTTTTTGCCTCGGGTATGTTTGTAAAGAATGTTCTGTCATTTGCCTTGTCTGGTCCGGGTGTCTGCAGTAACACTGCACACAACAGAATCAGAATCAGAATCGGGTTTAATATCACTGGCGTGTGTCGTGAAATTTGTTGTTTTGTGGCAGCAGTACAATGCAATACATAATAATAAAAAATGTAGATTACAATAAGAAATATATAAAAATTAAATCAAGTAGTAGTGCAAAAGAGAAAGCAAAAAAGAAACTGACCTTGAGTTTGGGAAGTTCCTGCTTGTGAGGGGAAAAGGAGACGGGTACTGTTTCTGTTGTGAATCTCAAGACCCAGGATGTGCAAGAACATCCATGTTATGGATGGCAGGGATGTGTGAGAACCTTCAGGGAGCTTGCTCAGTGTGCATTCATGTTGGACACAGACTGTGCCGAGTTGGCCTTCCAGACAAACAAGAGTCCATTTGAGGATGAGTGGCAGCAGAGCAGTTGGTTTATTACTATTACAGTGCCAGAGACTGTTCTGCTGTCTGTAAGGACTTTGTATGTTCTGCCCGTAACCACATACTTTATATTTTATTGTCGCCAAACAATTGATACTAACACGTACAATCATCACAACGATATTTGATTCTGCACTTCCCACTCCCTGAATTACAAAAATTAAATATTAAATAGTAAATATTAAAAATTTAAATTATAATTTGTAAATAGAAAATAGAAAAATGGAAAGTAAGGTAGTGTGGCGACCCACTTTCTAGCACACTCGAACCGGCTCACGAACCGGCGCGCGCTGGCGGAGAGGCCGGCCCCAAAAAGGGCACCAGGCCATCTTCACCAGCAGGGGAAAATCCCGCACGTGGAAAGGGTCTGGGAATATGCATTCCCCACAGCAGTCCCGGCCAGGGAGGGAGGGTGGGAACGGGAAGGCTTTAAAGGAGGCCGCAAAGTTTGAATAAATCTCTTTTGTCGCCACTCCAACTCATCGACTCGGTGTGGTTATTCTAGCGCTGTGTGTAGCACACCGCTACAATTGGTGACCCCGACGGCCCAAACAATATTTGGACCAGAGATGACCGACGCTGCATCTGTTCACGCAGTTTCATTAAAACTGCCAAGCTTCTGGACGCTGCGACCCCGCTTGTGGTTCGAACAAGCAGAAGCACAATTCCACATTCGGCAGATTACCTCGGATTCCACTCATTACTACTACATGGTGAGCTCCCTTGACTAGGAGACAGCTGCACAAGTTGAGGAGTTTATACAGTCGCCCTCGGAGGATGGCAAATACACAGCATTCAAAACCCTGCTCATAAGGACTTTTGGACTCTCACGGCGCGAGCGAGCTGCCCGCTTACTGCACCTGGATGGTTTGGGAGACAGGCCGCCGTCGGCATTAATGAACGAAATGCTGGCCCTGGCTGAAGGACACAAACCCTGCCTCATGTTTGAGCAGGCGTTCCTAGAGCAACTGCCCGAGGACATATGCCTGCTGCTGTCCGACGCAGATTTCAGTGACCCCCGGAAGGTGGCGGCCCAGGTGGATGTGCTGTGGAATGCCAAGAAGGAGAGGGGCGTCCGTCGCACAGGTCACCAAGCCGCGTGCCCAAAGGCAGACCAGACCAGGCCCGGCAGCAGAGCCCAACGAACAATGGTGCTTCTACTACCAGCATTGGGTCACAGAGGCCCGCTGCTGTAGACCACCCTGCAAATTCTCAGAAAATGCCAAGGCCCAGCCGCCGCTGATGGCTACGGTGGCTGGCCATCGTGACAGCCTCCTGTATTTCTGGGACAAGCAGTCAGGACGCCGCTTTTTGGTCGACACCAGAGCGGAGATCAGCGTTTTACCTCCAACGAGTTACGACACCCGCAACAGAGAATCGGGACCCACCCTGAGGGCCGCAAATGGCAGCACAATACGGACCTACGGCACCCACACGGTGCAGCTACAGTTCTGCTCCAGCCGGTTCACGTGGGACTTCACATTGGCCGCCGTGGCCCAACCACTCCTGGGGACGGATTTTCTGCGAGCCCACAGCCTGCTGGTCGACCTGCAAGGGAAGCGACTAGTCCATGCCAAGACTTTTCAAACGTTCTGCCTGGGTGAAGCGAAGTTGCCAGCCCCACACCTGGACTCCATCACGCTGTCCGACGACGAATTCACCAGGGTCCTGGTGGATTTCCCATCAGTTCTGACACCGCAGTTCATAGCAGCCATGCCCAGACACGGAGTACAGCACCACATCCCGACCCAGGGACCACCCCTCCACGCCTATGCTCGAAGGCCTCCCCCGGACAAGCTCCGACTGGCGAAGGAGGAGTTCAAGAAGATGGAGGAATTGGGGATCATATGATGGTCTGACAGCCCATGGGCCTCCCCCCTGCACATGGTGCCCAAGGCAATGAGGGGCTAGAGACAATGTGGCGACTACCGCAGACTGAACGTGGCTACAACGCCAGACCGCTACCCTGTGCTGCACATTCAAGAATTCGCAGCAAACCTACACGGCGCAAGGATCTTTTCCAAGGTAGACCTTGTCCGGGGATACCATCAAGTCCCGGTACAACCGGACAACATCCCCAAAACAGCACTCATCACCCCGTTCGGCCTTTTTGAATTCCTCCGAATGCCATTCGGCGTAAAGAATGCCGCACAGATGTTCCAGCGGCTAATGGACACGGTGGGACGCGACCTGGACTTTGCATTCATCTATTTTGACAACATCCTCATAGCCAGCAGTAGTCGTCAGGAGCATCTGTCCCACCTCCATCAACTCTACTCCCGACTGAGCGAATTCAGCCTTACAATCAACCCGGCCAAATGCCAGTTCAGACTTGACACCATCGACTTACTGGGCCACAGGATTACTAAAGACCGGGCAACCCCTCTGCCCGCCAAGGTAGACATGGTCTGTCACTTCCCCCGACCCAACACAACCAAAGGCTTGCAGGAATTCGTGGGTATGGTGAATTTCTACCACCGTTTCCTCCTCTCAGCAGCCCGAATCATGCACCTCCTGTTCACCCTGATATCGGGTAAGGGCAAGGACATTACCTGGGACGAAGAGGCCGCAGCTGCTTTCGTTAAAACTAAAGAAGCCTTGGCAAACGCCACGATGCTAGTGCACCCTAGAACAGACGTTCCTACTGCCCTCATGGTGGACCTATCCAACACAGCGGTCGGTGGAGTGCTGGAACAACTCACCGAGGGTCGCTGGCAACCCCTGGCATTCTTCAGCAAACACCTACGACCACCTGAACTCAAATACAGTGCTTTCGACCGGGAGATATTGGCACTATACCTGGCAATCTGGCATTTCGGATACTTCTTAGAAGGTAGGCCCTTCACCGCGTTCACGGACCACAAACCGTTTACCTTTGCGTTCATGAAGGTGTCCGACCCCTGGTCGTCCTGCCAGCAGCGACATCTGTCCTACATCTCCGAGTACACGACGGACATCCGGCATGTCTCTGGAAAGGACAACGTCGTGGCAGACGCACTTTCCAGACCTACCATACAGGCCCTGTCCCAGGGGGTGGACTATGCAGCGCTGGCGGAGGCACAACAGGCAGACGATGAGATCCCTAGTTACAAGACTGCGGTTTCCAGTTTACAGCTCCAAGACCTCCCCGTAGGCCCAGGTGAGAGGACCCTACTACGTGATGTCGCTACCGGCCAACCCCGCCCCGTCGTCCCAGCAGCTTGGCGGCGGCGATTTTTCGAGTCCATTCACAACTTAGCGCACCCCTCCATCAGAACAACCGTCTGGTTGGTCTCCAACAGGTTCGTGTGGCATGGGCTGCATAAACAGGTCAGTGAATGGGCCAAAACGTGCATGCAGTGCCAAACGGCCAAGGTGCAGCAGCACACCAAGGCTCCGCCGCAGCGGTTCGAACCCACCCGCTGGGGGTTCGACCACATCCATGTGGATATCGTGGGGCCCCTGCCAGTGTCGCGAGGAGCACGGTACCTCCTCACTATGACAGACTGGTTCAGCAGATGGCCAGGGGTAGTCCCGCTCACCGACACCACCTCCGAATCCTGCGCCCGAGTACTGATCGCAACCTGGGTAGCCCGCTTTGGGGTACCGGCCCACATTACCTCCAACAGGGGTGCCCAGTTCACCTCCAGCCTGTGGTCGGCTATGGCCAACCTTTTAGGATCACAGCTATACCACACAACTGCCTACCACCCACAGTCGAACGGACTAGTGGAGCGTTTCCACCGTCACCTGAAATCGGCTCTCATGGCCCACCTGGAGGGGCCTATCTGGGTGGACGAACTTCCCTGGGTCCTGCTCGGAATCCGCACGGCGCCCAAGGAAGATCTGCACACCTCGTCGGCCGAGTTGGTGTACGGCGTGCCCCTGGTCGTCCCAGGAGAGTTCTTTACAGCCCCAAGGGGGCAAGAGGAAGAACCCACAGCAGTCCTGGACAGACTACGGGAGAGGCTCGGTAACCTGGCCCCCATACCCACTTCACAGCACGGACAGAGCCCGACCTGCGTACCCAAAGACCTGCAGAACTGTAAGTTTCTTTTTGTATGACGGGGCGGACACCGGGCACCACTACAACGGCCCTACGAGGCCACACTTGTACAGGTGATCAGGAACAACGGGTCCACGTTCGTGCTGGACATTGGGGGGAGAGAGGAGGTTTTCACGGTGGACCGACTCAAACCGGCCCATGTGGACTTGGCGCAGCCGGTCCAGGCGCAGGCACCGCGGTGCAGGGGCAGACCTCCCAAACAGAGGCCGATCCAGACTGTGGACATGGGGGGAGGTATCGCTGGTTCTGGGTGGGGGGGGGGTTATGTGGCGACCCACTTCCTAGCACACTCGAACTGGCTCATGAAATGGCGTGCACCGGCAGAGAGGCCGGCCCCAAAAAGGCCAGGCCATCTTCACCAGCAGGGGGATAATCCTGCGCGTGGAAAGAGTCTGGGAATATGCATTCCCCACAGCAGTCCCACCTAGGGAGGGCGGGAACAAGAAGGCTTTAAAGGAGGCCGCGAAGTTTGAATAAATCTCTTTTATCGCAACTCCAACTCACCGACTACATGTTGTTATTGTAGCGCTGTGTGTAACACACCGCTACAGTAGTACAAAAAAAAACCGGGAGGCAGGTCCGGATATTTGGAGGGTATGGCCCAGATCCGGGTCAGGATCCGTTCAGCAGTCTTATCACAGTTGGAAAGAAGCTGGTCCCAAATCTGGCCATACGATTCTTCAAGCTCCTGAGCCTTCTCCCGGAGGGAAGAGGGACGAAAAGTGTGTTAGCTGAGTGGATCGTGTCCTTGA
Source organism: Mobula birostris (assembly GCF_030028105.1). Taxonomy (NCBI): domain Eukaryota; kingdom Metazoa; phylum Chordata; class Chondrichthyes; order Myliobatiformes; family Myliobatidae; genus Mobula; species Mobula birostris. The sequence continues at coordinate 29,711,733 of NC_092381.1, forward strand.
TTAGCACTGCTCCGACAGCGTGCGGTGTAAAGTGAGTCCAAGGACGGAAGATTGGTTTGTGTGATGTGCTGCGCCGTGTTCACGATCTTCTGCAGCTTCTTCCGGTCTTGGACATGGTTTCCCCTGGGTGCTCCTCTTTCTCTCACATTCCAAAGAACTGTGAGTTAGTAGGTGAATTGGTCACATGGGTGACATTGGGCAGTGTGGGCTCGTTGGGACGGGAGGGCCGGTTATCGTGTGCTGTATCTCTCCATGAAATAGATAATGATAACCATAGAGGGCGAAATGGTTTAGCTGCTGGTATTAGGGCTGGAGATGTGAGGTGTCATTGTGTCAATTGTTGACACGGTCTCTTCTAAGGACACTAAATTCAACTTGGGATGTTGTATTTAACATATTTCTATCACCTTTTTGCTGAGAAGGATCAAGACAATGGTGTACACATATTCAGAAGCCACACTCAGAGTCGTGTGCATATCTGGCAAGCACAGTTAGTTTCATTTGCCTCCTCTGTATATGGGCAATGTCCATGCAATGGCAGTTGTAGGATAGTTACTTCGATTAAAGAACTGTGTATTTGATAGAATTATACTCTTGATCCACAAGAATATCCAGAAGGCACCAGGGTTCACTGAAACTTGAGCAGACCATTGTTTGGGGAGTCATCATGGAATAATTTGCAGATGAGAGTTACAGACAGCAGCCTTGATCAAGGTGACTATAGGAATCAGAGTATTGAGAGCTACATAAAACTGCCTGAGGAATGAAGGGAGATTAAGATGCTACTTTGCAAATTCTCAAAGAGTGAAAGGTATATTTCAGAAATTACAGGACATATGGCTGATAATTTAATGTCTTTGGAAGGGGAAAAAAGCCTTCACGCAGTAATAAGCTCAAGCAAATTAAATCAAGTCATCAGGTGAAGTTGGCTGGCTCCCAAGATAGATAGCTGAGTTCAGGAGATGTTGTTATCAGTCAGCATTTCCAGAAAGAATAAGACAAATGAGAAACTATTCAGCAACTGTTGGAAAGAAAAGGAAGCACAGCATTTGGAAATTAGTCTAAAACCAGATGGGCTACAAGACTGAAAGTACTGATAGGAGCAGTATAATTGACATGGGACCAGATAGAATCTACCCTCTCAACTAAAAAACAGAAAATGCTGGAAATAATCAGAAGGTCACACAGCATCTGTGAATTGAATTGAATTGACTTTATTACTTACATCCTTCAAATATATGAGGAGTAAAAATCTTTACATTACGTCTCCGTTCAAGTGTGCAATAAGCAATTATAATAATTTATAATAAATAGTATGTACAACAGGATAGTCAATATAACATAGAAATACATTTGCTTCAGTATGAATTAATCAGTCTTTTGGCCTGGTGGAGGAAGCTGTCCCAGAGACAGTTGGTTCTTGCTTTTATGCTGTGGTACCATTTCCCGGGCGGTAGCAGCTGGACCAGTTTGTGGTGGTCGGGATCACTTGGGTCCCCAATGAACCTTCAGGCCTTTTTTGCTCACCTGTTTTTGTAAATGTCCTGAATGGTGATAAGTTCACATCTACATAGAGGTCCAAACTAGAGAGAGTGTGAGCATCACACACAAAATGCTGGAGGAACTCAGAAACCCAGGCAGCGTTATGAAAAACAGTACAGTTGACGTTTCGGGCCGAAACCCTTTGGCAGGTCTTGGGGGTAGATTTGAAAGATGAGGAGAGGGGAGAGAGAAACACTAGGCGATAGGTGAAACTTGGAGGGGGAGAGATGAAGTAAAGAGCCAGGAAGTTGATTGCTGAAGGAGGCAGAAGGCCACAGAAGAAAGAAGAAAAGGGGGCAGGAGAGGCAATCTCTCTATGGGATTTATATATCCTGTGCCTTCCGAATTTCTTCCAGAAATTCCAGCTATTGCTGCTCTGCCATCATCCCTGCCAGTATTCTTTCCAATCAATTCTGGCCAACTCCTCTATCATGCCCCTGTAATTCCCTTTACTCCACTGTAATACTGATACATTTGACTTTAGCTTCTCCTCCTGAAATTTCACATTATGATCATTTGTCCCTCAGGGTTCTTTTACCTTAAAGTCTCTTATCAGTTCTGGTTCATTTCACAACACCCAATCCAGAATTGCTACTCCACCAGTGGGCTCAATGACAAGCTGCTCTAAAATGCCATTTCGTAGGCATTCTAGAAATTCCCGCACCAACCCGATTTTCACAATCTACCTGCATATTGAAATCCCCCATGTCTATTGTAACATTGCCCTTTTGGTATGCATTTTCTATCTCCTGTTGTAATTTGTAGACCACATCTCTACTACTGTTTCGGGGTCTGTATACAACTCTCATCAGGATCTTTTTACCCTTGTAGTTCCTTAGCTGTATCCACAACGATTCAACATCTTTCATTTTCTACCAACAGAGCAAGATCCCATTGCCTGCCTTCCTGCCTGTCCCTTTGATACACTGTGTATCCTTGGTCATTAAGCTCCCAGCTATAATCTTCTTTCAGCCATGCTTCATTGAAGCCTGCAATCACATACATGCCAATCTGTAACTGTGCTACAAGTTCATCTACCTTATTCTGTATATAAGAACTCCAGTCATGTATTCATCCTCTTTGATTTTGTCTGATTTTTACCATAAGGCATAGGAGCAGATTTAGGCCATTTGGCCTATCGAGTCTGCTCGATGATAAAATCATGGCTGATCCTTTTTCCCTCCTCAGCCCCTCTCCCTAGCATTCTCGCCATAACCTTTGATGCCATGGCCAATCAAGAACTCATCAAGCTCTGCTTTAAATACATCCAACAACTTGGCCTTCACAGTTGCCTGTGGTAACAAATTCCACACCCTCTGGCTAAAGAAATTTCTCTGCATCTCTGTTTTAAATGGACGCTTTTCTATCCTGAAGTTGTGTTCTCTTGTCCTAGGCTTCCTTTTCCACATCTACTCTGTCTAGGCCTTTCAACATTCGAACGGTTTCAAGGAGATCCCCCCCCCCCACCCCATCCTTCTAAATTCCAGTGAGAAAAAGCCCAAAGCCATCAAATGTTCCTCATATAACGCTTTCAATCCCGGAATCATCCTTGTGAAACTCCTCGGAACCTTCTCAATGCCAGTACATCTTTTCTTAGATGAGGAGCCCAAAACTGTTCACAATACTCAAGGTGAGGCTTCACCAGTGCCTTATAAAGCCCCAGCATCACATCCCTGCTCTTATATTCTGGACCTCTTGAAATGAATGCTAACATGCATTGCATTTGCCTTCCTCACTAATGACTCAACCTGCAATTTAACCTTTAAGGTGTTCTGCACAAGGACTCACAATCCAAATTCGATTTTTGGATTTTTTTCCTGTTTAGAAAATAGTTTGCACATTTATTTCTTCTACCAAAGTGCATGACCATGCATTTCCCAACATTGTATTTTATTTGCCACTTTCTTGCCCATTCTCCTAATCTGTCTAAGTCCTTCTGCAGCCTTCCTGTTTCCTCAACACTACCTGCCCCTCAACAAATCTTCATATTATCTGCAAACTTGGCAACAAAGCCATCTATTCCATCATCTGAATCATTGATATACAGCATAAAAAGATGTGGTCCCAAAACCGAACCCTGCGGAACACCACTAGTAACTGGCAGCCAACCAGAAAAGTATCCTTTTATTCCCACTTGCTGTCTCCTACCAATCAGCCAAGGCTCTAACCATGTTAGTAACTTCCCTGCAATACCCTAGGCTCTTAACTTCATAAGCAGCCTCATATAGGTTACCTTATCAAAGGCCTTCTGCAAACCAAAATATACTGCATCCCCTTTATTTACCCTATTTGTAATCTTCTCAAAGAATATCAACAGGTTTGTCAGGCAAATTATCCCTGAAGAAAACCATGTTGACTTTGTTCTATCTTGTCCTGTGTCACCAAGTACTCCTTAACCTCATCCTTAACAATTGACTCCAACATCTTCCCAACCACTGAGGTTAGTCTAACTGATCTAAAATGCAGTCCCGCTGCAGGGTCTCGGCCCTATAATTTTGTGTGTTGCTTGGAATCCAAGCATCTGCAGATTTTCTCTTACTTGTGATCTATAATTTCCTTTCTTAAAGAGTAGAGTGACATCTACAATTTCCAGTCCTCCGGAACCGTGCCACTGACCAATGATTTTCGAAAGATCATTACTAATGCCTCCGCAATCTCTACCGTTACCTCTTTCAGAACCCTACGGTGCAATTCATCTGGTCTGGATGACTTATGCGCCTTTAGATCTTTCAGCAGCACTTTCTCTTTTGTAATAGTAACTGCACCTTCTTTTCTACCCTTGCACCCTTCAACAGCTGGCAGACTACTGGTGTCTTCCATAGTAAAGTTAACTTTGCAATTCATCCTTTTGACTGCAGTTTTTCCCTCACTACATATTGTCCCTGTAAACCAACTACATCACCTTCAGCACTATCACTCAGATTCCCATCGCCCCTGCCAAATAAATTTAAACCCTCCTGAACAACTCTAACCATCTTGCCTGTATGGATTTTGGAACACCCCTGGTTCTGGTGTATCCTGTCCCTTTTGTACAGATCGTATCTTCCCCAGATGAGATCCCAAGGATCCATAAGTCTGAACCCCTGCCCCCTGCTCCAGTTCCTCAGCCAAACATTCACTTGACAGATCATCTTCTTCTTCTTCCCTCACTGACACAGTCAGAAATCCAGAGATTACTACCCTGAAGGTTCTGTTTCTCAGCTTTCTACCTAACTTCCTAAAATCTCTCTTCAGGACCTCCTCACCTTGTCTACTTATGTCACTGGTGCCAATATGCACCAAGACTTCTGGCTGCTCACCCTCCTGCTTGGGAATGCCATGGACCTGATCCGAGACAATCAGACACTGGCACCTGGTATGCAATATACTATCCAGGTGCCTCTATCGCACCCACAGAGTCTTGTTTCTATGAAATTTCCTGTCAACACTGCAGTCATCTTCACCTCTCCGCCGTATTGAGCCACAGCACCAGACTCAGTGCCAGAGACCCAGTCACTGTGGCTCCCCTCTGGCTGGTCATCCCCCTCAACAGCATCTAAAGTTGTATACTTATTATTGAGGGGAATACTCAGGTGTACTCTGTACTGGCTGCACATTTGCCCACCTTCTCCTGACTGTCACCCAGTTACCTGTCTCCTGCAATCTAGGGGGACTACCTCTCGGCTGCTCCTGTCTACCACCTCCTCATTCTCCACTATAAGTCAAAGGTCATCAAGTTGCAGCTCCACCTCCATAATACATTCTCTCAGCTCAGCACACCTGGTGCAGATGTGAATCTGGGTGACTGGAGGTCTCCTAGACTTTCCACATCCCACACACAGAACAAAACACTGCCCCAGGAGCAATCCTCAGTAAACTACTGTGCCCTAGCAAGTAAGAACAGAAGAAGAGAAACTTACCAAATACTTTACCTCGCCAAAACCTGATGAGCCAAAGCCACTCCAAACACTGGCACACTCAACAGAATGGCTTCTCTGCTGGCACTTGAGTTATTTCTACTGGCCCTTTCTAATGAATCCCTCTTCCTGATTGGTTGTTCCTCAACTCAGAGAAACTGCCGTGAAGCTCTGCCTTTTAAATCTCGATCGCTTTCCCGATTGAAAGGTAGCTCTTTTTATGCATGCCTGACATTGATTGTCGAACGTCACAGGTAGATATGGTCATAAAGAAAGCTTTTGGCACATTGTCCTTCACAAATCAAAGTACTGAGCGCAGGAGATAGGATGTTACATGTAAGTTGTATAGGACATTGGTGAGACCTAATTTGGAGTATCATGTGCAGTTTTGGTCACCTACCTACAGGATGTAAACGTAAACAAAGTTGAAAGAGTACTGAGAAAATTTACAAGGATGTTGCTGGTCTGGGTACCTGAGTTATAAAGAAACATTGAATTGTTTAGGACTTTATTCCTTGGAATGTAGAAGATTGAGGGGAGATTTGGTAGAGGTAACACACATCAAAGTTGCTGGTGAACGCAGCAGGCCAGGCAGCATCTGTAGGAAGAGGTGCAGTCGACGTTTCAGGCCGAGACCCTTCGTCAGGACTGGTAGAGGTATACAGAATTATAGATCGGGTAAATGCATGCAAACTTTTTCCACTGAGCAACACACACAAAATGCTGATGGAACGCAGCAGGCCAGGCAGCATCTATTGGAAGAGGTATGGTTGACGTTTCGGGCTGAGACCCTTCGTCAGGATGTCGTCAGCCCGAAACGTTGACTGTACCTCTTCCAACAGATGCTGCCTGGCCTGCTGCGTTCCATCAGCATTTTGTGTGTGTTGCTTGAATTTCCAGCATCTGCAGATTTCCTCGTGTTTGCGTTTTTCCACTGATGTTGGGTGGGACTACAGAGGTTATGGGTGAAAGGTGAAAGTTTAAGGGGAACATGAGGGGAAACTTCTTCACTCAGAGGGTTGTGAGAGTGTGGAACAAGCTGTCAGCACAAGTGGTGCATGCAAGCTCGATTTCAACATTTAAAAGAAGTTTGCATAAGGATTTGGATGATAGGCATATGAAGGATTATGGTCCCAATGCAGGTCAATGGGAGAACGCAACTTAAATGGTTTAGCACAGACAAGATGGTCCAAAGGGCCAGTTTCTGTGCTGTACTTTTCAATGTCTCTATGACTCTAAAAGAAGGCATCAAGTTGCTGTAGCAGTCAAAGTGCAAGAGAATTCCGAGGATACCGATATATTAAGAGCAAAAGGACAGCAAGGGACAGTATCAGTCCTCTTGATCATCAGAGTAGCCATTTATCCATGGAGCTGAAAGTGATCGGGATGATCTTAAATGGATTTTTGCATCTGTATTTATTCAGGAGATGTACAGAGTCCATAGAAATGAGGCAAAGCAGCAGTGAGGTCAAGGGCCATATACAGATTACAGAGGAGGAGGTATTTGCTGTCTTGAGGCTAATTAGGGTGGATAAATCCATAGGGCTGACATGAAGTTCTCTTGGATTTTGTGGGAGGCTATGCAAAAATTGCAGGGGTCCTAGCAGAGATATTTAAAACGTGCTGAGCAACGTGTAAGGTACTGGAGGATAGTTAAAATTGTTCTGTGGTTGAAAAGGAGCTAAGAACTAGCTGGGAAATTATAAGCCAGTGAGCTTGGCATCAGTAGTGTGTAAGTTATTGGAAGGTATTTTAAGTGATCAGATATATAAGTATTTGGATAGACATGGATTGATTAGGAATAGTCAATATGGCTTTTTGCGTGGTAGGTCACACTTAACCAATTTTATAGTCAATTATGCGTAACTTTTGAGAAAGTTACCAGGAATGTTGATAAAGGCAAGGCACTTCAGCAAGGCCTTTGACACAGTCCCCATAGGAGGTTGGTCAAGAAGATTCAGTCACTTGGCAATGTCTAATCCGACATTGGCTTCACGAGGGAAGTCAGACAGTGGTAGTAGAGGGTTGCCTCTCTGACTGGAGGCCTGTGAGTAGTGGTGTGCTGCAGGGATCAGTGCTGGGTCCATTGTTGCTTTGCATCTACATCAACAATTTTGATGATAAAGTAGTAAACTGGATCAGCAAATTTGCAGATGACACCAAGATTGGGGGCGTACTGGGCAGTGAGAAAGGTTATCAAAGCTTTTAGCAAGACCTGGAACAGATGAAAAATTGGGTTGAAAATGGCAGATGGAATTTAGTGCAGAGAAGTCTGAGATGTTGCACTTTGGGAGAACCAACCAGTGGAGGACATACATAGTGAGCTGATGAGTGTGGTAGAACAGAGGGAGCTGGGAATACAGATTCATAATTAATTTCTTGAAAGTGGTGCCATGGGCCGTTAGGGTTGTAAAGAGAGGTTATGGCACATTGGGCTTCATAAATCAAGGTACTGAGTGCAGAAGTTGGAATGTCATTTTGAAGTTATATACGACGTTGGTGAGGCCTAATTTGGAGTATTATCTCCAGTCTGGTCACCTATTACAGGAAGGTTATCAATAAGACTGAAAGAGCAGAGAATATTCAAAGTTCAAAGTAAATTTATTATCAAAATACATATACAATACCTTGTAAAAGTATGCAGCCCCCCAACCCTTTGTTCATTTATTACTAGGATTTTTGATCCATTTAACTGAGAATTTTTATTTGTCAATCACATGCTCCTTTTTCCACAGTAGAGCCCCCAAAACATGGAAAATTGTGAATCATCAAAAACTGAAATATCAGCAGTTCAAAAGTTAGTTGAACTACATCTCGCAGTTATTATAGCCAGTAGTCTTTTTGGATGAGTCTCAATTAGCTTTGCACAGTGTGATGGAGCAAGATTTACCCATTCCTCCTTGAAAATTGCTCAAGCTGTGCCAAGTTAGTTGGGCGTGGAGGTAGACAACTTTCTTGAGGTCTTGCCAGAGATGTTCGATTGGGTTAAGGTCAGGACTCTGACTGGGCCACTCACATCAATTTTCTTCATTTGAAGCCACTCAGTGGTTGCTCTGGCAATGTGCTTTGGGTCGTTGTCTTCCTGAAAGATAAAATTCCTCCCAAGTGTAAGCTTTCTGGTAGATGCTAGCAGGTTTTTATCCAGGATTTCTCAGTACAGTATTTAGCAGCATTCATCTTCCCATCAATCCTGACCAGGTTTTCAGTCCCTGCTGCGGAAAAGCATCTGCATAGCATAAAACTGGCTCCACCATACTTTACGATAGGGATGGTGTTCCTTCGCTGAAGAATGGTTTTAGATTTATGCCACACATACCGCTTAGTGTTGAGGCCAACAAGTTCAACTTCGGTCTCATCCGACTACAAGACCTTCTTCCACATCTTTAAGTATCTTGTAAGTGATGCTTTGCAAAGTCTTTATGGGCAAGGATATGTTTTGTTTTTATTGCCAGAGTTTCTTCCTTGCCACTCTTCCACAAATACCCTTTTTGTCTAAGGCCTTAGAGATTGTGGAGCTATGAACTTCATCTCTAATGGCAGACACTGACTTCTGCAGCTCACTCAGTGTGACAATTGGCATCACAGTAGCCTCTCTTACAAATGCCATTCTTTTCTGATAACTAAGTTTGGGGGCGGGGGGGCTAATCCAGGCAGCGTGGTTGAGGTATTTTCAGTGCCTTTGAGATGGTCTTGTACCCTTCCCCAGACTCATTTCCCTCACTTGTCTAGAATGCTCTTTTGTCTTCATGTTGGTTTTGTCTGTTGAAAATCTACTATTCTGTTGGACCTTACAGAGAGAGGGGCTATGCATTTTTATAAATTCATTGAAAACAGGTGATCCTCCAATTTTCTATATTAATAAATTGGGTGAGTTGGTAAAGCAACAGTAAATTGCACCTGGGGAAAGTTAGCATAGTAATTACAAAGGGGATGAATACTTTTTCAGCCTCACAATTTTGATTTTTAATTTTTAATATACTGTTGACAGGTTTTGTCTTTTGACTTAACATGATGCACAATGTTTTGTAGAAACATTTACGCCAACATCGACAACTATGAGATTCATTATCTTGTGGGCATACTCAATAAATCCAATAACATTAATAGAATCAATGAAAGACCACACCAATCTGCAAAAGATAACAAACTGTGTAAATACAAAAAGAAATGAGAAAAAAACTATGTGTAAGGGGGTTTTGTCTTTTATGTTACTGTGTAGGCTAATTAAAATGGCTTCTTTGTTATGTTATACTTGGGAATGCTTCTTTGTTATGTTAAGCGCCGAGAAAGTTCTTGCGCTAGCAGCTTGTTTTGGGTTAGACTGTGATAAGATGTTATGAACCAGTTGGGATAATTGTTATGTTTTTGGTGTATCTGAAGATATTGTATGCGCGGGGTTTTGGGGAGAAGGCGGGAGAGAGAGAGAGAGACAGAGGATGGACCAGGTGCTGTGAGTCCGCTAACGGGGTTGGACCCCAAGCGGGGCGTTCGGCGAGGAGAGGCGACAGAAACGAACTCGTGTGGAGCGTCTGGTTGACCACCGTCGTTAGTCCCAGGCGGCCGGTCAAGGTGGTCTGAGGGGTCGCAGGGTGAAGAAGAAGGGTCCAGAGCTCCAACTGAATGTGCACGAAGAGGTTGAACTTTGATAAGTGTGGCGCCTTTTATTTTCCTTTATATTTTATTCTCTATTAATTATATAGTTCCAGTAATATCTATAAACTGTAAATCATTTAATCGTATCTGGTGTATTGTCTGTTATTTGGGCGGGGTGAAGTACATCACACAGCATCCACACAAACTATTACCCAGTTTGGCGGGGCTGAGGGCTGTTTCCCTAGACAACAGCGAGCTGAGCGACCCTGAGGCTGGCCAGGGGGGCTACATATGCAATTAATATCTCCAAGGATGTTGCCAGGTCTTGAGCAGCTGAGTTATGGGGAAAGATTGAATAGGTTAGGACTTCATTCTCTAGAGTGTTTGAGATAGAGGTATACAAAATTATTAGGGGTATAGATAGGATAAATGCAAGCAGGCTTTTTCCACTGAAACTAAACCTAGAGGTCATGGGTTAAGGGTGAAAGGTGAAATGTTTAAAGGGAACATGAGCGGTAACTTCTTCACTAGGAGTGGTGAGAGTGTGAAAGGCTGCCAGCAGCAGTGGTGGATGTGGATTCGATTTTAACATTTAAGAGAAATTTGGATAGGTACCTGGATGGGAAGGATATGGAGTGCCCTTGTTTGGTTGTATGTCAATGGGACGAGGGGTATGAATAGTTTGGCATGAATGGGCTGAAGGTCCAGTTGCTGTTCTATAGTACTCTATGACTCTAAGTGACTTTAATGGTGGAATGGTTGTTGGTGCCAGACAGGGTGGTTTAAGTATCTCAGAAACTGCTGATCCCCTGGGGATTTTCACATACAACAGTCTTGAGAGTTTACAGAAAATACTGCAAAAAACCTACAGTTAGCGCAGTACTGCGGGTGAAAATGCCTTGTTAAAGTAGAGAAGTCAGAGGAGAATGGCCAGATTAGTTCAAGTTGACAGTTACTCAAATCACCATGCTGTTCAACAGTGGTGGGCAGAAAATACACAACACGTTGAATCTTGAAGTGCATGGGCTCCAGCAGCAGAAGACCACAAAGGGTTTCACACCTGTGGTCACTTTATTCGGTGGTACCTAATAAACTGGCCACTGAGCAGCTATGAATGTACCTTTAGAAGTGAGCTACTACATGGAATAGTCTTGAAATATTCTTGCGCTAAATGCAGTTTAGTTTGAGGATGGCTGGCTTTCAAATAGGATGCTCTGTTAATAACCACCAAAGCAACTGAGGCTCTAAACATCTACTGTATGTGTTCATACTCACAGCACAGATAAACTGATAATTGCTATCTTCCTAATTCATATTCTCCTATTATCTACTTTCTAAAATGTCCACTGTTTTTACATTTTTAATTAAATAGTCCTTCGATGAATTGGTTAATGGCTTTCAAGAGGAGTCCATGAACTTAGCTTTACTATTCTAAAATGAGGAAGGAAATCAGCCCAGTTATTGCTTATAAGGAATAAACACCATATATTTTAAACAATAATTCATGAGGAGCTTTTTATGGCTCTGGCCTTGTACTTGTTGGTGTTTAGAAGAATGAAGGGGGCTCTCATTAAAACCTATCAAACATTGAAAGGCCTAGATAGAATGGATGTGGAGAGATGTTTCCTACAGTGTATCATTTTAAGACCAAAGAGCACAGCCTCAGAATAGAGGGACATCCATTTAGAACAGAGATGAAAAGTAATTTTAGCCAGAGGGGGTGAATCTTTGGAATTCATAACCAGAGATGGTTGTGGAGGCCAAATCATTGAGTTTGATAAGTTCTAAATTAGTAAGAATGTCAAAGGTGATGCGTAGAAGGCAGGAGAATGGGATAGAGAAGGATATTAAATCAGCTATAAAGAAATGGTGGAACAATATCGATCGGCCAAATGACCTAATTCTGCTCCCTATGTCTTATGATCTAAAATGGAAAATTTTCTCATTACTCAAAAGACTAAAACCTGAACTGCTTAATTCCTATTTAGTTTGTGGAAGCAGTGGCAGAGCCAGCTGCATTGTACATTAACTTGGCAATGTGAAGGTGGTGATAAAAGAAAATATCTCTGCTTCAATGAAGGTGAGCAACAACACAGCATACAGATCTATGCTGGCACCCTGCTGTAGGCACAATTCATAAATAACCTGGAGGAATGTTTGTACATCAGTGTTAGTGATGATTTCAAGCTAAGTGGCTAGGTAATAAACCTTAGGTAGATAATCAGTGTTCAGAGACCCAAACCAATTAAACATATATGCCCGGGAACTATAGGTGGATTTTAATGAAGAAATCACAAATATGTGCATTTTGAAGGGAGACATTTGTAAAGAAAAACAAAATTGAATTGCGAAGGATGGAACTGCATTTAGATTGAACAGAGGCATTTAAGAAGCTCTTAGATAAGCACATGAATATGCAAAGATGAAGGGATATGAGCCATGTGCAGGCAGATGGAGTCATTTAATTATGTTTCATTTGCTTAAGTAGTTAAGCACAGCATCATGGGCTGAAGGACACGTTTCTGTGCAGTACTCTGTGTATGTGCTTTGAGCTATCCAGGAGAAATGGTATTCCTCTTGTCTCAGATTAAAGGTGAGTAAGGAAAAGAGTTTGAACATTAAGAAAATTTGTAATTGTTAAGAAATTATCACTAACAAACTCCAGATATGGAAACTCTATTTGGTGGTATATGACTAGAGTTATTCTAAATTCCTATAGGTGTAGAACTCAGATTTGGAATGATGTGCAAGTTTTGATTTCTTCCTTTTAAAATGTTATCAATATGTCAATGAGTGTTCAGGGAACAGCAACAGGAATGATTTTGGGGTTCTCAATAATGAAGGGTGAACAACAGAGCTGAATGTGATTCTGTTAAGTCAGGGTATGAATAAAGCTTTTTAACTGCTGAGGCAATGATCATAAAACAGTTTATTTGAATAAAAACAGAGGATTCATGTGTGTAATAATTAACTATCCTTAGTTAAAATGAAGGATTAGAAGAATCAAGACTGACATACTGGGAAATTTTTATTTATGGCGTATTGGAGAGATTCCTTGCACGTCACAGCATCGTGAAACAATCAGAAAATTGTACCGTGGCCGAAAGATTCATTCTTTCTTTAAAAAACACATTCATTACATATTCCCAATCATTCAGGATTTAAAAAAAATTATTTGGAGATACAGAACAGCCCACATGGTCCAGTTAATCCCATGTGCCCAATTAACCTACAAATCTGTACAACTTTGGCACGTATTAGAAATCTGGAGCACCACGCAGTCACAGGGAGAACATACACGTTCCTTACAGACAGCGGCAGAATTGAACATGCATCGCTGGCACTATGCTGCTATGCTACTGTGATACCCCTTATAATGGACACATTCTGCACTGTCCTTTCAGGTTGGGAATGAAATGGTAGAAGAGCTTCTCAGGCAGACGAAGGGAAATGAATACTGCAAAGATTCATTTGATTATCAATAATAATCACAAAATCTTCCCGTATAACTTTTTCTGATTAAGCTAGATTTCATACGATCCCTGTCTGATGATCCAGGCTGCCATATTTGTTCGATGTCCAGATGAATTCCAGCTCATTTTGCCGTTTTCAAGATTACTTAGTGAACAATTTCTCAAATGAACTTGCTGTTGTCAGCTGTATATTCGGATGAATTACAAAATGATTGCAAACAAATTAAACCTATTCGAGAAGGTTAACCATTAATTCTTCACCCCCATCGTTAACATTCAGGAAGACCCATCAATTTACTGTCCACTGGGTCTTCAACCATCCAAGACCATCTACTGTGTTGCCTGTTTTAAATAAAGAGAAATAAATATAAATCTACCTTTTCTAATAATAATGCTACTGTAAAACCTCTTGTTTGGTCTCTATTGTTCTAGTATACAAACTTGATGCCCTGAGAGGTGACTGGCACAAAGAAAAACCAGAAGTGACAGGTTGATTTATTATTTTTTTATTTGGCCAATTCTAGTGGGCTGATAGAATTGTGTAAAGTGTAAGGCAGAGATTGATAAGTTTTTGATTAGTAAAGGATAAAAGGCAGGAGAATGGGGTTAGAAAAAACCTCAGTGTTATTGAATGGCAGAACAGACTTGATGGGCCGAATGACTCCTAAATATTGGTCTTATGAAACACTGGTGATTCTTTGTAGCTTTCAGAAAGAAAATGAAAATTTCTTGAAAAGGTAAGAACTACTAAATAATGAGGAAAAGTAATTGTATAGTCCTTCAACAAGCTAGCAATTGGCCTGTGCTGTATAATTATAAGGTTGCTAATATATTTGGTGTTTTATGTTTGTACAAAAATGTTTGTAACGAAGATATAGTTTTCCAGGAAACCTACCTCTTGGAGTATACTCGCAACCTATATAACCTTCGTATCCTAATTTTTCCAGCAGGTTGAAGATGTATTGATAGTTGATCTCTCCAGGACTATCTGGTTCATTCCGGCTGGGGACCTGTGCGACTTGGATGTGTCCTGATGTAAGATGACACAATATATTAGACGAGTAATCTATCCTTCGGGAATCTTAACTGAAAATGTGTAAAGTTGTACGTGGGATGAAGAATGTAATTCTCTTGGAGACCTCTGCATGGAATTCAGACAGAGATCGATGTTATGAGCTATGTGACTGGAATGTAAAAGTGAGAAGTAGTTTTAAATAATGCTTATAAAAATAAGAGGAATGTTATGCATACTGATTATGTTAATAGACTAGAAATTCAGAGGTCAGGATTAATGAATGGGGGGGGTGCAAATTCTAATCCCACAACAAACAGGCAAATTTTAATTCAGTTGATTAAAAAGATCTTGTATATAGAATTAAAAAATAATAGTGGCCATGAGACCACCAGATTGTTAAAATAGATCTGCTTTGCTAACATATTTCAGGAAAGTAAATCTGCTCTCCTTGTCTGGTTTATTCCACTTGAAATTCCAGAGCAGCAGTATGGTTAGTCCTCAACTGTTGTTTCAACACATTAACAGCTCACAGTTAATGGTTAGTCTATGGATCAGCAATAAATCCTGGCTTTTCCAAAGAGATTCATTTCCAAGTATGAATAGGAAAATAAAGATTTAGGAGAATATTGATGAAGACTTCTTCACTCGGCCTAACATCTAAATAGTTTTGGCAAAACCTTTGTAAATTGATGGTCTGGTTAGTGTACATGTATGTGAACTGGAGCAAAACTTTGTGGATCATCTTCATGGTTCTACGCATGTGCTCTTTGGTGAAGGAGTTTTGGGGAATCAAATTTTCCAACATAACCAGCAGCTGGAAGGTCATTTTATGGAGAACAAACACTAATCAATCAAATTCTAGACTCCTTTTATATGTTGGGCATATTACGTATCTTGAC
This sequence comes from Mobula birostris, assembly GCF_030028105.1. Lineage (NCBI taxonomy): Eukaryota > Metazoa > Chordata > Chondrichthyes > Myliobatiformes > Myliobatidae > Mobula > Mobula birostris. The sequence continues at coordinate 29,727,151 of NC_092381.1, forward strand.
TGTGTGATTAGTTTAGGGAATAATGAAGTTTGCAGCTTTAAAAATTAGTTTAACTATTTATTCAGTAGTTTGTTTATTTATTGTATTTGCACAGTTTGTCTTCGTTTGCACATTGGTTGTCAGTCTTTATTTTTTCATTAATTCTATTATATTTCTTTGTTCTATTGTGAATGCCTTTAAGAAACTGAAATTCAGGGTGGTATATGGTGACATATGCGTACTTCAATAATAAATTTACTTTGAACTTTGAATACACAACGACAGAGTTGCTAATTTCCTCAGAGCATACTCCTGGACACCAACACATATAATGTACAGTACAGTAGCTCATATGCCAGAACGGTGCTGAAGAGCACAACTGGTAGTAGTTCTTTCCTAGGAATAAGATGTTAAACCAATGACATCGGTATGAACATAAAACATGGTTTTGAAGAGAGTTTGTCCCAATATTCTGTTCTCTCCAAGTAGCAATTTGCACAGCAGCGGATGGCTGCTAGTGGTGCGTGGGAGAACCAGCAGTGAGTGAAAGGACAGAATTGTAGAGCTGGAAAAAATCCCACAGAGATTATTGCAGTGGGGTAGTGGAGGGAGGGTTGACATCAGAAAATCAGGATGAGAATTTGAAAGCTGAAGTGTTCTTCAATCAGGAGTTAATGTACTGCAGTGAAAGCAGGCATGAAGGGGCTATGAGGCGGTGCAGAGTGCAGACATCCCACCTCTCCCGGAAGTTCCGGGAGTCTCCTGCATATTGATAGCGGCTCCCTGACGCCCGGAAATTATATACAATATCCCGGAAATCAAATTTTTTGAGAGGGAGAGCGAGCATCCTGATAGGTCTCTCTTCATGCTAAGTAGACCTATCAGTTTTCTCTGTGGGCGGACTTTACAGTCGACCTCAAAAATAATGACAGTGTTGCTCACTGCATTGTTTGCAACAGTGACTTTTCTATTGCCCGTGGTGGGATAAAATGTAAAAGACATGTTTAACAGGTGTCATTCATTCATTAGCATAGCTAATATTATTTAAACGAGCTGGCTAGCTGCTAAGGAGCTACTCTACTGATGTCCTATGTGATGAGGCCAAACTCCCTGTAGACTTGCTTAAAGTTGTAATAGAATAAAGATGATAATATAAGTACATATTTTAATGTTACATTTTCTGCATATACCCAACTTGATTTACAGATTAGACAAAATCACTAAACAAAGTATTACATACACCCTTGGAGGTCGACCGGCGGTGGGGGAGGGGGGGGGTAGGATATGGGGTTGCAGGGCGGGGCGGAGCTACCTCCCTGAAATGAGTTTTTGCAGGGTGGGATGTCTGAGAGTGATTTTGAAAGACACAAGAGATTCTGTAGCTGCTGGAAATCTTGAGCAACACACACAAAATGCTGGAGGAACTCAGCAAGTCAGCCAGTCAATATTCCCTCTAAGGCGTGCGCACCCACACATCATTTGTTACTAGTGCACAAAGGAATTTAAACTGCGCACAAAAGGTTGTCACCATCCTACCTCATTGGCTGGTTAACTATATTTCACAATCATACACAATCACATTTCCTTTTCCAGTTTCTGATACAGACTGCGATGACAACGTGGAGTTTGCAATGATTTATCTACAGGTTTTAGAATTGGCTTATTCGTACTGTTTTTATTGAAATTATCCAGTGCACACACGTTGCTGCCACCGGGCAAAAAATTGCACAGCACAAGATTTTTGTGCACTCTGGTCATTACAAATTAGAGGGAACATTGCAGGCAGTATCTATGGAAGGGAATAAATAGTTGATGTTTCAGGCTCAGACTCTTCAACAGAACAGGAAAGGAAGGGGGGCAGAAGCCAGAATAAGGTGGTGGGGGAGAGGGGAAGGCGTATAAACTAGCTGGAGATAAATGAGACCAAATGAGGGGAAAATAAGATGGGTGGTTGAGGGGGAATGAAGTGAGAAGCTGGGAAATGATAGGTGGAAGAGCTAAAGGCCTGAAGAAGAATAAATCTGAAAGGAGAGAACAGTGGACCTTGGGATAAAGAGGAGGAGAGGAGAAAGGTATGTAGGTGGGGAAAGGAATAAAGTAAGAAGCTGGGAGGGGATAGGTGGAAGATGTAAATGGTTGAAGATAGAATCCAATAAGAGATGACAGTGGATCATGGAAAGGAAGGAAGAGAGGACCAGGTGAGGAGAAAAGAAGGAGTGAGAGGGCAACCAGAATGAGGAATGGAAAAAGAGAGGAAGAGGAAGGGGGAAGAAATTGCCAGAAGTTAGAGAAAGTGGTGTTCAAGCTATCAGATTGGATGCTACCCAGATGTAATATGTAGTATGACATCATCATGGCAATAGACAAGTCCAAGATCTCAAGTTTATTAAAGGTAGAATCTAGGATGCTAATTATGAGTTAGAATTATCAAAAGTAAGGGTAGCAAAGACAATGAAAAAGTAGTCAATGCAGTCTTACACTGCAAGTTTTGTTTTCCTTTCCATTCAGATACATATGTAGCTTCTCTGAGGGCCATTTCTGTAACAATACAGATGGGATCATAACCAACATTCATACTCTGGGCAGCCTAGATCTATAACAGTGCAGAGGTTCAATTGTATCAATGTTGACTTTCCAGAGCATGAACAGATATTACTATGAAGAATAAACACAAGAGATTCTAGTGTTTGTTCCTGAAGAAGGGTCTTGGCCCAAAATGCTTACTGTTCATTCCTTTCTGTAGATCTGCTGAGTTCCTCCAGCATTTTGTGTGAGTTACCATAAACAATGGGCTTCAGTAAAACCTATTTCTGGTACATGGAGAGATAATTGTGCAACTCTGTATAAAACACAAACATAATGCACACTGAAAGAAAGTACTTGCCTATGAGAGGGAAGTAGTTGGTGATGCTCTGAGTCAGATTCCCATCCATAATCTGCCAGTGAAACACATCCTGTGTCCAAATAGACTTACTTCAGTTATTACGGCATCAGGCAGAGCATTCCAGCAAAATAGTCCATTTGTGGAAATATAAAACCTCATCACAAAACCAAACACAGCACAAGAATGTTCATCTCTTACTTCGGCCTCCTCCCATACTAATTGACCCTTTAACTTATTATTCTCTTCCCTTCTGCCTCACATAATATCAAGTCACCTTTAGATGCATCAAAGGAACTTCTCCTCAACTATTCTCATTTTGTAATAAACATCTTCACTATTCTGATTCTATCACACTATGCACTAAGCGGCCACTTTACTAGGTACAGGTGTGGTCTGCTGCTGCAGTTCATTCAAGGTTTGATGTGTGGTGCAAGGATGGTCTTCTACAGACCGCTGTCGTAACGTGCAGTTATTTGAATTACTGTTGTCTTCCTGTCAGCTTGAACCAGTCTGGCCATTCTCCTCTGAGCTCTCTCATTATCAAGGCATGAACTGCCACTCAATGGATGTCATTTTGTTTTTCACACCATTCTCTGTAAACTCTCAGAAACTGTTGTTCATGAAAATCCCAGATCAGCAGTTTCTGATCTATTCAAACCACCCTATCTGGAGTCAACAACCATTCCACGGTCAAAGCCACTTAGATCACATTTCTTCCGCATTCCAATGTGACCACATCTGCATGTTTTTAGGCACTGAGTTGCGCTGCACGATTGGCTGAATAGATATTTGCACTAATAAGCAGGTGTACAGGTGTACCTAATAAAGAGTCCACTGATTGTATGTTAATGTCTCCCCTGAACATAGAATAACAATGAGACACAGTTGTCATTCAAAGGCAATTGAAAGGAACGTGCGCCAGAAGGAAATGTTAGAGGAGGAAATTTTCAAGGACACAATGCCCTGCACACAACAGGTGGCCTGTCAGAAAACTAAAGGTGCATTACTGCTTTGCTTTCAATAGAACACTACCGACAATACAGCCGTAATATGTTGCTAAGATGCATATTGTACACAAGTGGCAATGGGCCCTTCTGCGGTGCGGAAGCTGCAAAGCACTGGACAGCCAGACCCTACAGAGGATAGCAAAACATCGCCGAGAGGATCATCGGGGACTCCCGTCCCCCCTGTTTCCGAGTATAACCGAGAGCAGTGCAGACGAAGGGTCTGAAGCATTGTAGAGTATCCCTACCACCCATCCCACAATATCTTTGACCCATCACCACTAGGAAGGAGATACAGAAGCATTGGAGTAGGGCTGTCAGGCTGGGTAACAGCTTCTTCCCTCAGCTTGTGAGACTAATGAACACCCTGCCACCACTGAGGTCTTGCCACTAGGACAGGGAGCTGCTTCTTGTTTACCTGCGCTGCGTACCAACAATTTTGAATGCATTTTGAATTATATTTTATTAACGTATTTATGGTAATATTTTGGCTTCTGTGCTGTGTGTGATATGTTTTGTGGGTGTACTATGGTCCAGAGGAATATTGTTTCATTTGGTTGTATATACAGTATGTACAGACAGATGACAATAAACTTGAAATACAAGAACGAGAGTACAAGTAGAGAATCAGCCCCTCAAGCCTGCTCCACCATTTACTAATGACCAAGGCAGATTTAAAATGAATCAAGACAGAGGCACACTGACACTATTTTTGTTCGTCATATTCTATCTGTCAAATTCTTGCATGTTTACTTATCCCATGTTCCTTTGCAGGCTGCTTTTGGCCTCTTCGCAGCTTGAGAGCTCACCACTGCTTGTATCAGCAGCAAACTTGGCTGCAGAACACTGTCCTCATCCATCATTGATGCAGACTGTAAGACCTCAGCACTGATGCTCCCTGCTTTGCCAGTGCGGGAATTACTGGTGCAAATAGCACATAAGTGGTTACTACATCAATGTAGCTTTTTCCTGTCTGCTATTTTAACTCATACAAATTGCCTCAAGTAATTCAAGTAATTTATAACCTAAAGCTTACAAAATTTATCCATTAGTGTGTTTATTTTTAAGAATAGCTGCAATGATTAGAAAAGAGACTTGCCAAACACTGACAGGACGAGGGCCTCCCTGGTCTACTGCCTATTAGTTTCATTATGATTGCTTTACCCACTTTTATTAATTATTTATAATACCTAAAGCTATATTAATATTAATAAAGAAATTAACCGTGAGCTGCTGTGGCTGTGGCAGATGTGCTTATACCTGTGGCAGGCACCACTAGTTAGAATGATGCCTTTACTCAATGTGGAGCATTGCCCTCAGTAAAGGGTCACACTTCTGACATGAGAACTTTAAATTAGTGGAGATTTCTCTGTGCTGGAAACACCACCACCACACATTTTAAATCAGCAATGGTCATGGGTGTAATAGCAATTGTATATAATATAATTATGAATTTATGTCCTGATGCCTCTAATAAAATTAAAGCTGACTGGGAAAGAGAACTTGAGATTAATATACTGACTGAAAAATGGGAAAAAATTCTTCAGTTGGTGAATTCATCCTCTGTATGTGCTAAGCATAGGTTGATACAGTTTAAAGTAGTTCACAGGGCTCATATGTCCAAAGATAAACTATCTTGTTATTACTCTTATATGAATCCAATATGTGACAGATGCCAGTCTGAAATTGCCTCTCTAACTCACATGTTTTGGTCATGTCCCTTGTTGGAGAAATATTGGAAAGGTATTTTTGATATTATTTCAATGGTCCTAAATATAGACTTACAACCTCATCCAATTACTGCTATCTTTGGACTACCAATGATAGACTCAAATAACTTAACCTCTTCATCATGAAGGATGATTGCATTTCTTACTTTAATAGCTAGAAGGTCCATTTTGTTGAATTGGAAAGAGATCAACCCTCCTACAGTATTTCATTGGTTTTCACAAACTATGGTGTGTCTGAATCTGGAGAAAGTTAGAAGTGCAGTTTATGACTCTTCTATTAAGTTTGAAAAAATTTGGAGGCCATTTATTCAGCATTTTCATTTGATGTAATTTGATCATTTCCAAACTTGTTTTATTTCTCTGTACTGTTGTAAGAGAAACAGAATGGAATCGTTGACACTGAGGTTTTCTTCTTTTACATTTTTAAGTTGTTAGTTTTGCCCAAGTCTTTTAGTTTAGTTTAGTTTTTTTTCTTTTGGGATGGTTTTTTTTTTCTTCTTTTTTTTGCTTTATATTATCCGTGATCAGTTCTACATGTATGGAAGTTTTGGTAATTTCCACTATTTGGGTTTGCAATTACTCTTTTTTTTAAAGGTAACAATACATCTCATAGTATCTGTATTATTGCTATGTTTTGTTTCTATATTTTGAAATTAATAAAAAGATTGAAAAAGAAAGCAATGGTCATGGGAGCAATATTAATATTCAGACTGCTGCTCCTCAACAACAGAGATTTCATTATTGATTCATTGGACTTCCAGTTGCTTCTTCCATTCCCCATCAAAGCAGTTCCCCTTTACCTTAGCTCCTTGGTCTTAAATCGCTGGCTGCTTGGGAAGAGGGGAGAACCGCCTTTGATTTTCAATGTCACTCACCAGCTGCAGTTTCAGGTTAGGCCGGTCCACCTGCCGCAGGATCTTCACAGCTGCAATAAACAATACATCCTTATTAATCTTCCCACTGACTCACAAGGGCAGCAACTGCTTCCAGTGGCCTGAACCATCAAGATCCCCAGCCACACTGCAGTGACTAATTATCCAAATGTGTGAACTTTAGAGGACAGTGCCTGCCTTCCAATGGGACCCAGCAGAACGCTTCAAACAGGCTTATGTTTTACAGCATATGATTGATAGAAAACTGTAGAGAAAATGAAGCAATAATATAATCTCTGAGAGAACTATATTGCAGTACAATAATGGTAAAATTACATCCTACAAAAGGAAGCCATTTAGCGCATCATGTCTGTGACAGCTCTTTCAGACGGCCATCTAATTAGTTCCACAAACCTGCTCCTTCCTCACAGCCGTGAAACATTTTCTATTTCCATACAAATTAGGAGCAGGAATAGGTCACTCATCTCTGTCTGCCTGATCTACCATTTAAGAAGATCATGACCGATCTGTGTGTAACCTTAACTCCATGTTTCAGTTTACTAAAGTTAAACTTTCATCTCCTTGCTTATTAAGTACCTGTCTACCTTTCCCTTAAAATTAGTCAGAGACTGCCTCCAACATCGTTTGAAAAGAATGCCAATGACTCAGAAATCACAGAGTTCTCAATATCTCTATCTTAAATAGGTAATCCCCTTATTTTTAATAGTGACTCACTGTTCTCGATTTTCTACAGGAGGAAATGTGCCACATTCAGCTACAAAGAGACTTCAGGATCTTATTTACAGTTAATGGTACATCAAGTCAAGCTTACTGTCAAATGCAGAAGCACAGTGAGGTACTGGTGCAATGAAAAAACTAGCTTGCAAGGGCATCATGGGCAGGTAGATTCAGATGACAATACACAGAATGTAAATTGCACAAGACCGAAGGAAAAAGGACTATGTAAGACAAGAAATCAGTGTGGAAAAAAACACGATGAAGAGGCAAGTCCACGGTAGAGCAAAAGGTTGTACAAAGTGTTCTGTTGCTGAAGCAGGATTAGGGATGTTCAAGGTGGTTTGAGAAACTTATAGTTGTAGGGTTATATCCAATTGTTTTCCGAATGTCATTAGGGAATCCGCTTCCATCTTTTCAGGCACACCCCAGATCAGAGTGCATCGTACTGAATAAAGCAAATCTCATTTCTGCCTTTTACCACTTGTTGTAACTCTAGTTCTGGAAATATCTTGGAAAGTGAGTAGTAGCTCAGGTGGTTGAGTTGTTTTCGATCTTGGTAATCCATTTGCAAACGTTTCGTCATCATTCAAGGAGACATCATCGGCACACCGATGAGTGAAGAACAACCCCACCCAACCAAATCTATTTCTACTGGTTCTGGCCACTCCTCCCAGTGGTGCTACCATAGTCCACCTCATTGAGAACATCTGCATCAAAGCAACTGTCAATCTGTTTTATGAAAAGCTTTCTTATTATAGCCCAGAAGGAGACTACTCAGCCCATGGAATCTACGCCTGTTCTCAGCAGAGTAAACCCGTTAGCCCCAATCTGCACATCTCCCTGTACCTCTGCATAGATAGTAAGAGGAAGAAATTCCCAGGGAAATTAAGTCAGGCCAGGTTGGTGACATCACTGATTGGTTGGAATCCATGCACCATGACTATTCGAATGGAGAGAAAAGTATCAGGGATCATCATCATCATCAGATACAAGCTGAAACAGGTAAAGAACAATGTGGTTTGTGAAAGACAAAGGTACAAGAAATATTGATGTTAAGGATACTATCAGAACGAGCTATTCAAGTGCAAAAAGATTTGTTTGTTCTATCGACTACACAAAAGCATTTCATAAAGTGAAGCACAATAAGTTATTTGAAATATTACAGAAAACTCTAGATCTAGATTTGAAAGACCTCCGCCTAATCAGAAATCTGTACTGGGAACAAACTGCCGCTGTAAGAATAGATGGAGAAGTGAGTCAGTTTACGAAAATCAAGAGAGGCGTTAGACAAGGGTGTGTTTTCTCCCGATTCATTTAATATGTACAGTGAAACAGTATTACAAAAAGATAAGAGACATCTTGGGAATCAAAGTTGGTGGTGAAAACATCAATAATTTCAGATATACAGATGACACTGTGTTAATTGCAAGTACGGAGAAGAACGACAAAACTTAATTGATACAATTTTTGAAGAAAGTGCAAAAATGGGTCTATCTATCAATTGCAAAAAGACAGGATGTATGGTGATATCCAAAAAGAAGGAGAATCCTATCTGCAGGCTGAGAATAAACGGGGAAGACATAAAACAAGTACAGAACTTTTGCTACTTAGAAAGCTGGGTGACATCAGATGGCAGGTGCGACATGGCCATCAAAAGAAGAATAGGGATGGCAAAAGACACCTTTACAAGAATGAACAGTATACTGACCAATACTAAACTAGGCATGACAACCTGTCTCAGAGTACTGAAGTGCTATGTTTATCCAGTTATGTTATATATATATATATGTTGGACAATATCTAGCAACATGAGGAAACGAATTGATGCAGCAGAGATGTGGTTTTTGAGGAGGATGCAAAGAATATCATGGACGAAATGAATATCTAACGAGGATGTCATGAACAGAGCAAACACAAAAAGAGAAATAATGTATGAGATCATGAAAAGGCAACGTAACCTCAATGGACATGTGATTAGGAAAGAGGAGTTAGAATGCACGGTAATTATGGGAAAGATTGAAGGGAAGAAAGCAAGAGGAAGACAAAGACAAAGACAAATGATGATGGAAACAGCAGCCAGAAGACTGGAAATGAATACCAATGAATTGATCCACTTGACCCGAGTGTGTGGGCCATGGCAGTCAAAGCTCAATCTGGGCACGGCACCTGATGATGATGATCAGTTTGTGGACTTCCCATTCACTCAATTTTGATTTGTGTTTCTTTTCTGCTAATAAATAGCAGTGGAGAAAATAAGCCTGAGGAGATTTCAGTGCATCACATTTGTGATTCCATCCTAACCAGGGTACATTTAAATTCAGTAATATAACACTACTATCTGTAACATTTTATACAGCTCCCTCCCAACACCCACTTCCTCTTACAAGTTCTCTCTTACCATGTTGTGGTGTACTCAGGAAGTAGTTGGGATCCGTGATTCGTGTGTTAATAGGTTCAATCAACCCCACCATTCCCTCCTGATTGAAAGCAACAAAAACAAACGTGTTCAGACCAGATTCATGGAAGAATAAAAAGGAACATTTCAGACACAATTTCGGGCAGATTGATAGGTACAGCACCACCTGCTCTCTACGCCTCCTGGGGAGTCAAAACTGTAGAGTCCTCAATATCAGGAGGATAGAGGAGATTCTTCAAACGTCACAAACAGTGCAACAGGTAAAGAAGACAAAAAGTCAAAGTTCCAGGTTGAAAGTCAAGTTATCTGTAACAATAATTCTAATATCAGTAAGCACAGATACTGATATTGCATTGCTAATATCTATCACTTTAGCTATTTATCGATAGATATTTTATTGATCCCAAAGGAAATTACAGTGTCACAGTAGCATTACAATTGCAGATGTACAAATATACAAATATTTGAAGAGAAGTAATAAAGAATAAAAAATAAGTTACCTCAAACAATCTAACAGGAGGGGGTTATCACTTCCCTGGCTATAGGTTGACTTATTATAGAGCCTAATGGCTGATGGTAAGAATGACTTCACACAGCACTCTTTGGAGCAGCACAGTTCTTTTAGTTTATTACCAAAAGTGCTCCCCTGTTCAGCCAAGGTGACATGCATAGGGTGAGAAACATTGTCCAGAAGTGCCAGGATTTTCCATAGGGTCCTTTGTTCTACCTCAGCCTCCAGTGTGTCCAGTTTGACTCCTAAAACAGAGCCAGTATTTTTAATCAGTTTATTGAGACTATTGGCATCACCCATGTTGATGCCATTGCTCCAGCACAGAACCGCAGAGAAGATTGTACTGGTGACAACAGACTGATAGAACATGTGAAGGAGAGGCTTGCATACTCCAAAGGACCTCACTCTCCTCAGGAAGTAGAGGCGTCTCTGGCCCTTCTTGTACACAGCTTCTGTGTTGGTGCTCCACTCAAGTCTGTCATCCATGTGCAACCCTAAGGGTACTTTTAGGTCCTCACCATCAATAGTAGCAGGGAGCGCAGCAGGCTTATATTAATAATGCTAGGAATATTACAAGTTTCTATTCTCACCAGATTAAAACTTTGGCTTTATTTGTCAAGACCTACATCGAAACATACAATGAAATGCATTGTTTGCGCCAAATCAAATCAGCGAGGACCATGCTGGACAGCCCGCAAGCCTCGTTTGCTTTTATAATTTGCACGGTTTGTGTTTTATTTCTCTCTCCGCACATTGGGTGTTTGTTGGTCTTATTTTTAAATGGTTCTTTCAAGTTTCTTATTGTGTGGCTGCCTGTCAGGAGGTGAATCTCAGGGTTGTATAATTTATATATACTTTGATAGTAAATGTCCTTTTAAACCCATGCAATCGTGGGGTGAATGTACAAATTCTTACAGACAGCAGCAGGAATCAAACCCTAATCTTACAGCTAGTGTACTGTAAAGTGTTATGCTAACCACTACGCTACCCGGTCACCCCAGCTATCTACATTAATTGTTCTAGAACTCTTAATCTCACCAGCTACTGATATCATAGGTTTGAGTACTATTATCTGTGTTTAATCTCGCTGGTTACAGTAAAAACCACCAACTAACTATTAAGCAGACAGGTACGATTGCATGCAACACACATCAAAGTTGCTGGTGAACGCAGCAGGCCAGGCAGCATCTGTAGGAAGAGGTGCAGTTGACGTTTCAGGCCGAGACCCTTCGTCAGGTCTCGGCCTGAAACGTCGACTGCACCTCTTCCTACAGATGCTGTCTGGCCTGCTGCGTTCACCAGCAACTTTGATGTGTGTTGCTTGAATTTCCAGCATCTGCAGAATTCCTGTTAGATACGATTGCACAGCGATCTTGCAGTTAATCCCTAACAAGTGCAGAGTGTGAGATGCGATCAGGGTGAAGACAGATGTACAGGGAAAAGGAGTCGTTTTTCATCATTGTCTACAGAAATCACGAGTTTTGACATTCCATTACCATTGAAAGGATATCTGCCGCATATTTCAGATTTTCAATAAATGTGGCTTCCATCTTTGTGAAATCAGCTGATCTGTCTAGGCCCACTGGAATGCGTCCAGCCATCAAATGGATCCTAAGCAAAAAGTACAGTGCAGTTTAGAAAGTTTCATTGATATAACAATTTAAAGCATTTTTAAGATGAATATCTTTTTAAAAAAATTCATTCTAAGATCATGGACATCACTGGCAAAGTTGACATTTAATGTTCATCCATAATTGTCCAAATCTGATCGAATCTTTTGAGTTTGCAGCATTCTTTCATGGGGAGGTTAAAAGAACCACAATAGTGTGGGCTGCGAGTCATATATCAGACTTTAGGTGATAGAAGACAGGCTCCTTAACTAACAGCTTCTACTTCCTCAGAAACTAAAGAAATTTGGCATGTTCCATCGACCCTCATCAATCTTTATCAAGCATCCTATCTGCAAGCATAAGGGGTTTGTATTGCAACTGCTTTGCACGTAACTGCAAGAAACTGCAGAAGATTGTGGACACAGATTAGCACATTACAGAAATGTGTCTCACCCCCACAGCCTCTGTCTATACTTCTTACTGCCTCAGTAAAACAGCCAGCAAAATCAAATATACAAACTACACTAGACATTCTTTCTTCTCCCCTCCCATCAGGCAGAGGATACAAAAGCCTGAAAGCACATATAACCAGGCTTAAAGACAGTTACTACCCTGCTGTTATAAGACTATTAAATTGTTCCCTAGTACAAAAAATTAGACACTTAGCCTCATGATCTACCCTTATACTTTATTCTGCATTGTTATTGTTTTACCTTGCTTTACTTCGATGCACTGTGTAATGATTTGATCTACAGGAACAGTAAGCAAGGCAAGATTTTCACTGTATCTTGGTACATGTGACAATAATAAACCAATTCCCATAGTGGCTGTTCAGAACCTACCCGGGATTTGTAGCAATGATCCAGTCTCCTCATGCACACCTTTACACTTCAGCACTACCTTTTATTATTGTTTTCAGATTTGATTTTAATCTGAACCAAGTTTTCAAACTACCAGATTACAAACTGATTTGCATCAGATGGATTACGAATCCAAAGTTTTGGAATACTGTGAAGACTGGGATCACTTGATAAAACACATCTGGGATGGTATACCTATTACAATCCAGGATAAAAGCAAGCTTAGGGAGGACTGAAACATATAACAATCAGTTGCATTGTTCACTTTTTATCAATCTGGTGCTGACCAATCTTAGCCATCACCTTTCAACCATATTTATTAATTAGTTGATTATAACCAAGAAAAGAACATCAGCGGAGGTGGATTGTTTTTGGAGTCACTTTTCCAAAGCCGCTGGTTCTTCACTTCGACACTAGATTTCTTCATATATCTGATAACTTCTTAATTTCTAAAAGATTTATCCAATGTGTATTTGAGCAAATAATATCTGCATTTACCATCTCCTTGGGTATCCTGTTCTACAGATTGGCCACTTGGTCACAAAAGCATTGCATCATTAGACTAGCCCTATCATTACACAGATAAGAGCAGCAATCACTTGATGCTGTGTGCTGTGTTGATTACAGCTGTCAGGTATGCTACACAGGACTGTTAATCACCATTCATCGTAATGCTGACTCTGTACTTGGACTATTGAGGATAAAGAGAGTTACAATAACTACTCAGACTACAGGACTGTAACTACCAAATTTGGGAGCTACTTCTGCTGTGTGTCAATGCTCTGAACACAGCTCAAGAGGGCTTCAGTTCAGTGTTCAAAGTTTTAAGGAAAACACATGTTCACCCAGTCCATGGTATGAGGAGATTCTGTCCACTAAAGATTGGGAGATGAGATCATGGAGGCTGAGTCAATGAATGATGTTTCTGTTTCCAGGAATGAAAGGATTAATGTACGAGGAGTGTTTTATGGCTCTAGGCCTATACTGGCTGGAGTCTAGAAAGGGGGCGGGATGGGTGGTTAGCATAATGCTTTACAGTACAGGAAACCCGGATCCAATTCCAGACACCGCCTGTAAGGAGTTCGCGCATTCTCCTCGTGACCGCGTGGCTCTCCTCCAGGTACTCTGGTTTCCTCCCACAGTCCAATTCGTACTGTTTGTTTGGTTAATTAGTCATTATAAATTGTCCCGTGATTAGGCCAGGATTAATTTGTGGGATTGCTGGGCGGCATGGCTCAAAGGGGAGGAAGGGCCAGTTTCACGATGTATCTCTAAATAAATAAAAACAAATCTCATTGAAGCCTATCAAATATTGAAAGGCCGAGATAGAGAGGATAAGCCTAGGACCAAATGGCACAGACACTTCCACCTGCAACAACTACCTCGATTCCAGCCACTTCATAGCAAAAGCAGGATGCTTGGCTAATCTCTGTACTCATGCTATTTTATTACATGTAAAATAATGGAACATAGCTGAACTCTGCTGCATATGGTCTTTAAAAGTCACCTTTCAGCTCTGATCTTTATTTCCCATTCCAATCTAGGATTAGCTCTAATCTAGGACCCTCATTCTCTTTCAAGCCCCACCCCAGGACTTTCCCTCCTTCCCATGGCCGCAGTCCAGGTGGAATCCTCAGCCTGCTCCAGCACACTCCATCTCCCTCCCGGTCCTCCTCTGGACCTCTGCAATCATTCTCTTGGCCTCCCTTTCTTCTAGTTCTCGGCCTAACCTTTCTCCTCTTGATCCTGTGCTTGCAATCCCTGAAGGCGAGGGGGAAATGTGCAACCTCAGGAAGCAGAGGCAAATTGCACACAGCAACACCAGAGGTCTGGATTGGACCTGGGTGACTGGAGCTGTGCAACAGCAGCACTACTGCTGAGCTTCTGCTAATTGTCAACGCTCATTCAGCAACAGCAAGGGGGTTGATCCTTACCGCTTGCAGTTCACAGTTCTGGCATACTGCACTGCTAGATTGAGTCCTCTGCGGAATTCAGCTTGTTGCTGCGGATCAGCTCCGAGCCCAAGTTCTCCTCTTTCTTTGTCTCCTGGAAATTAAGAGACCATCACAGAACAAATGCTGAGAATCTGCAGTGCTGGGTCAAAGAAGGTCCGTTGTGATCTGAACAGGGCATTAGTTGTGGCAGAAGCACAGATGATGGAGTGAAAGATGGGCTGGCCCACCACATGAGCCTCAGTCCCAGTATTAAGCTGACACTGAGTTAAAACAGCAAGCACGATCCTATCAAGTAACAGAGTGGGCTTGAGGGTCTGCTGACCTTCTCCTGATTGCATTTCTTACATCCTTCACTGAGTATACCAGGAAATCTGAGAGCTTGAACTCTTAACGTTCAATCATGATTAGAACGTCCTAGCTGCATGACTTCTATGGAATAAAAATTGATTCCATTGACATTTACAACACTGATGGACCATCTAGGCGGTACTGTCAATCTGCTTCCTCATGGCAGTCTCCCAGGGTTGTTTGTGTGGAGTTTCTATGCTCTTCCTCCGGTTTCCTCCTATATCTTAATGATATCAGGGTCGGTAGGTTAATTAGCCACTGTAGATTATCCCCAGTGTGTTAGCAAGTGGCAGGATCAGCGGGAAGTTGTTGTAAGTGTGGGGTGAATAAAATAGGAATAACGTAAATAGGTACTCAATGGTCAGCATAGAGTCAACAGGCTGGAGGATGCGCTGGCATTGGAGAGGGTCCAGAAGAAGCTCATGAGAATGACCCCAGGAATGAAAGGATTAACGACTGAGAAGCTTCTAATGGCCCTGAGCCTGTACTCACTGGAGTTAGCCCATAAGACAGAGGAGCAGAATTAGGCGACTTGGCTCATTGAGTCTGATATATCATTACATCATGGCTAATTTATTGTCCCTCTCAATTGCATTCTCCCATCTTCTCTCCATAATGTTTGACACCCTAACTAATCAAAAACCTATCAATCTCTGCTTTAAATATACTCAATGACCTGGCCCCCACAGCTGTCTGCGGCAATGACTCCTACAGATTCATCACCCTCTCGCTAAATGCCTCATCTCTGACCTAAATGGATGTCCCTTTATGAGGCTGTGCTGTCTGGTCCTAGATTCACCCACTATAGGAAACATCCTCTCCACATCCACTCTGCCTTCCAATATTCAATAGGCTTCAATGAGATTCCCCCGATTCTTCTAAGCTCCAGTGAGCACAGGCCCAGAGTCATAAAATGCTCCTCCTATATTAACCCTTGGAACGAAGCAGTTGCCATACTGACCTCTGCGGAACACCACTTGTTACCGGCAGCCAACCAGACTCGGCCCCCTTTATTCCGACTCTTCGTCTCCTGCCAATCAGGCAATCTTCTATTCATACTAGTATCTTTCTTGTAAGACCATGGGCTCTTAACAAGTTAAGCAGTCTCATGTGTGGTATTTTGTCAAAGGCTTTCTGAAAATCCAAGTAAACAACATCTACTGGTTCTCCTTTGTCTGTATTGCCTGTTATGTTCTTAAAGAATTCCAACAGATTTGTCAAGCATGATTTCCCCTTAACGGCTTTGGCCTACTTTATCATTCACTTCCAAGTACCTCAAAACCTCATCCTTAATAATGAACTCCAACATCTTCCCAAACTCAGTTTAGCAGAATGGTAGAGAGGGTGAACTCATTGAAATCTACCAAATATTCTACCAGGAGTTCTGGTTTCATCCCACATCCCAAAGACATCAGTTAATTGACGGATTGTAAACTGTCCCTGATGTGTAGGTAAGGTGTAAAATGTTTAGTTTGAAACATAGAAAACCTACAGCACAATACAGGCCCTTCAGCCCACAAAGCTGTGCCGAACATGTCCTTATCTCTAGAACTACCTAGGCTTACCCATAGCCCTCTATTTTTCTAAGCTCCATGTAGCCATCCAGGAGTCTCTTAAAAGACCCTATCATTCCCGCCTCCACCACCGCCACCGGCAGCCCATTCCACGCACTCACCACTCTCTGCGTAAAAAACTTACCCCTGACATCTCCTCTGTACCTACTTCAAAGAACCTTGTGATATGAGGTAAGAACAAAGGGAGGAATTAAGATAGGATTATTGTAGGTGGATGGATGGTAATCAGTGTGTCTGTGACAGGCCAAGGAGCCTGTTTACATGCGATATGCTTCTGTGAAATAAACAGGTTGATAGGACCAATCTAAATGGTGGGCCAAACAGCCCCCTCATCTAAATAAATTTCAAACCAGACACATCACTACGTTTCTTGAAATAATTTATGTGGTTATTATATCAGAAAGTTGATGTTCTTTCCTGCCTAGTTTCTCCAGCTCAATATTCCACTGTGGTTTTGATGTTCCATCAGTAGGAAGTGCATTTTAAACACTAGAAAGTCTGCAGATGTTGGAAATCCAAAGCAACACACACAAAATGCTGGAGAAACTCAACAAGTCAGGCAGCATTTATTGAAATGAATAAACAGTCAATGGTATGAACAAAGACCCTTCTTCAGGACTGAAAAGAAAAGGGGAAAATGCCAGAAAAACAGGATGGGGGAGGGTAAGGATTGTTGGAAGGTGATAGGTGAAGGCAGGTGAGTAGAAAAGATGGGTTGGAGAGAAAGGAGAGGAAAGTGGACCATAGGAGAAAGGGAAGGAGGTGGGGGCACCGGGGGAAGGTGATAGACAAGGGAGAAGAGGGAAGAAGCTAAGGTGGAAGGGAATTTTTTTTACTGGAAGGAGAAATCAATATTCATGCCATCAGGTTAGAGGCTACCCAGACGGAATACAAGATGTTGCTCCTCCACCTGGAGGGTAGTTTCAGCTTGGCACAAGATATATTTACCTGGTGGGGTATTAATCAGTACGATCTCCAGTCCATTTTTCTCCAACACTGCCTTCAGCTCTGTTGCTTCAGTATCATAAGGCCACGCCACCTCCACTGCCTGGAACCCCGCGCAGGCAGCTGCCTTCACCCGAAGGAGCACAGTGTCCACGTCCGGAAAGAGCCAGGACAGGTTGGCAGCAAAGTTCAAGGCACATGGCATTATTGTTACAAACCAAGTGAGAGCAAACCTATGAGGTAAATGTGAATCAAGCACATAGAATTAGGGCTTGAATGAGAAATCAGGACTGCTCTGTACGGAACTATTTCCACACATTTATTACATATATTGAAGAGCAAGTCTGAATTACTGAGAGTCAGCTTCGTCACAGTTTAGCTTTAATGGATTATTCCACATCAACTTAAAAAAAATAAACAGCTACGGTGGAGACAAGTCAAACTATTTTGCAGGTGTTCTGCTGAGCAAATTTTATCAACCAAATCAGTAATATCTTTGATATTAAAGAAGTATCCTACAGTTCTTCTGATTTCATCTGAAATTCAATTATGAGCCAAATTTATTCTTCAAGATAACCTGATGCTAAGTGAATCAAACAAAGTGTGATCATTTTGAACCACTAACTCCAGTTTAGCATCATTTTAGCTTCCAGTAATTTAAAATGTTAGCCAGACAGTAAACATATATTATCTACATCAGTGCTGTATATTGGGTAATATTTGCCCTGATTTGATTTCACCTTCAGTGGTACTGAAGGCTCCCATGTTACCAAAATATCCCAATTATATACCTGAAGTACCTAGAGATGAAGAAGCCATGCAGATTTCCTGTTAAATATGAAGCTCAGAATTAACTGAATATATTTTCAGAAGTGAATCGGAATCTCGGTTGGGTTCGATCTTTAACTAAAATAGTTCATCACCCAGAGTGGCCCCCAATAACATCCTGGTAACCGTATCAGATAATACTAATAATAAAAGTTCTGGGTCTTCTTAAATGTGCCACAGTGAGTGAATGGTGTTCATGTCCTCCTCTACTGCCAGATGAGGCCACACTCATGTTGGAGGCACATTGCCTTGTATTGCACCTGGGTAGCCTCTAACCTGATGGTAAGAACATTAATTTTTCCATCTTCCAGTAATTTCTCTTCCCCATTCCCTCTTCTCTATTTTCCATTCTCCATTCTGGTTCCCCTCTTCCCCTTCTCTTCTCACCTGTCCATAACCTCCACCTGATGCCCCTCCTTTCCTTTCCCCCATGGTCTGTTGCCCTCTCCTATCAGATTTCTTTTTCTTCAGCTGTTTACCTCTTCCACCTATCACTTCCCAACTTCTTACTTCATCCCCTCCCCCACCCACCGATCCACTTTCTCCCTCACTTGGTTTCACCTATCACCTGCCAGCTTGTACTCCTTCTCCTCTCCCCATCTTCTTTTTCTGGCTTCTGACCCTGTCCTTCCCAGTCCTGATGAAAGGCCTCAGCCAGTAACATCCGCTATTTATCAGCTCTCCACAGGTGCTGTCCGATCTGCTGAGTTCCTTCACAATTTTGTGTGTGTTATGGTATTCAATATTATTCCTGGCGCCTATGTTAGTTGGCCCCACGGTCAGATTGTACTGATGAAAGACTGCATCAATGTGTAATTGAGTGAGGTAGGAGGAGGGGAAAGTCAAGGAAAGAGCTAAAGAACATTTTACTTTTTATATATTGTATGCAGTTTTGGTCCATTGTGTGTAGTTTTGGTCCCCTAATCTGAGGAAAGACATCCTTGCCATAGAGGGAGTACAAAGAAGGTTCACCAGATTGATTCCTGGGATGGCAGGACTTTCATATGATGAAAGACTGGATCGACTAGGCTAATACTCGTTGGAATTTAGAAGATTGAGGGGGGATCTTATTGAAACATATAAAATCCTAAAGGGATTGGACAGGCTAGATGCAGGAAGATTGTTCCCAATGTTGGGGAAATCCAGAACGAGGGGTCACAGTTTGAGGATAAAGGGGAAGCCTTTTAGGACCGAGATTAGGAAAAACTTCTTCACACACAGAGTGGTGAATCTGTGGAATTCTCTGCCACAGGAAACAGTAGAGGCCAGTTCATTGGCTATATTTAAGAGGGAGTTAGATATGGCCCTTGTGGCTAAAGGGATCAGGGGGTATGGGGGGGAAGGCTGGTACAGGGTTCTGAGTTGGATGATCAGCCATGATCATAATGAATGGCGGTGCAGGCTCGAAGGACCGAATGGCCTACTCCTGCACCTATTTTCTATGTTTCTATATCTATAGATACAGCAAGCTAATAAACCCTTCCAGCACAACATGCCTGTGCTGTTCTATTACACCCATGCGAACAATTAACCTACTAACTCAGTTGTCTTCGAGATATGGAAGGAAAATGGAGCACCCAGAATATCACACGTTCATCGGAAGAACGAGCAAACTTACAGACAATGGCAAGAATCGAACCCTGGTCACTGGTCACAATTCACTAACCACTATGCTACCATGCCACCCCAACATGTACAAAATATGGTTAACATTCAGAAGTAATGGACAATGTCCTTCCATGCCTAGAATATGAGCTTTACTGGTCATGGTTGTCAATACTGTGAACAAAGTCACCGGAGAGCGACACTGAAGCTGGTGATATTGAAGTCTTTATTCAGCAAAACAAGCAGGCATCATATTCGATACACACTTGGAAGAGGGTCCCTGACCCAACATTACATCACATTTTTATTTGTTAAAGAAGCAAGGTAACAACAGGGCAAGTTATATAGTTACCATGCATTCATAATGCTGCCTTTGGGTTGCACTTAATTTTCAAACACCTAGATCTTCACACTTACACACCCAATATGAGTGTTAATCACCACTGTCTCTGGGCTGCATTCATGCATATGCAGACATCTCAGGTGAATGAGGTGTTTTCTGGATTGCCATCAACCCCAGTCTCAGCTCCAGGAAGATCATTATTCTAAACTGCATTTAAAATTCAATCTACAGCTCACATTCAGATCAGAAGACTGGTTGCTGTTGAAATTAATATTTGCTATATTCCTTAACCCCGAACAATGGTATATCATATCGCATTCATACCATGGGCATGTAGAATGAGAGAGAGAGAAGATGCCCAAGCATATGGATAAAAGTGTTTGAAACACAGGAAACATTGGATCGGGGGACCTGCTTTCCCTGGAGCAACGGAGGCTGAGAAGTGACATACTTAAGTATGTTAAAATATGAGAGGCCAAGTCAGTTTGCCATGATAGGGGTGCCCAAAACTAAAGGCGAGGAACCGGCCTTCCCTGTATGGACTCTATACGTATTTTGCTCTGGCTCAGTAAAGCAGCCAGCATAATCAAAGACCTCACCTACCCTGAACTTTCCCTCTTCTCCCCTCCCCCATCGGGCAGAAGATACAAAAGCCTGAATGCAGGTACCACCAGTCTCAAAGACAACTTATATCCCACTATTAGCAGACTCCTAAATCTTGTACGACAAGATGGACTTTTGGACTCACAAAGTGCCTCGTTATGACCTCGCACTTGATAGTTTACCAGCACTACACTTCATTCTGCATTTTTATTATTTTACCTCACTGCACCGTGTAATGAACAGTAGGCATGCTCTTCACTGGATCTCAATACATGTGACAACCATAAACCAATTCCAATACCAAATAGGTTTAAGGTGAGAGGGGGTGAAGTTTAAAAGGAATCTGGGAGGAAGAAAGTGGCGATGGCATGAAAAGTAACATTTAAGAGGCACCTAGACAAGTACCTGAATGAGCAGGGCAAGGAGGCATATGGAAATAATGCAGGAAAATAGGATTGGTATAGGTAGACATCAATGTCAGCATAGATGTAGTGGGCTTATTTAATGCTATATTCCTCTATGGCATGTGTGCTAACCAGAAATAAAGTCCTTATTCAGAAAGACAGAGAACACAACCGGGAAGAAATTGGGTACAGTATGACCAATTGTCAACCAACTAGGTATCAACTTCCAATGGTGGGAGGGGAGCCTAAACTTGCCTGCAATTGAGCTCACTTATACTTACTCTGGACAGGCTGATAGAGTTCATCAGGCCTTGACATACAACTCACCCTTCTGACCTCCCTCAGGGTCAGTACCATTGGTCCTAACAATATAAGTCACAGAATGGGAATTAGTGAACTTTGTCCAGCCAGGACAACATTCCAACCATTCCTGGCTCACCAGCCAGATTTCCAAAGCAACACATTTAATTATCAATTTAAACTCCTGGTGGCAAGAGTGCATTCAGCCACTGTCACAGCTGATGAATCCTGATCAAAAGGGGCCTGATAGATGCAGGCTCCCCTGAAGGCCCCAGGGGTGTCCAAGAGGCGATGCAGCTCAGCTTTAGGTCGAACCCTTTAAAGGCATTCTCGGGAAGCCACAATAGTGAGGCAGTTAGCACTGTGTCAGTGATCAACGATTGACATACAAAGGAGTTTCTATGTTCTCCCTGTAACCACGTGCGTCTTCCCCAGATGCTTTGGTTTTCTTCCACGTCCCAAAGACGTATGGTCAGGGTTAGCTGAGGGCATCATGTGTTAGCACCAGAAGTGTGGCGAGACATTCGGCCTGCCCCCTGCACAATCTTCAGACCGTCGGCCATTGATACAAATAACGCATTTCACTGTACGTTTCGATATTTTCATGTAGATGTGAAAAATAAAACGAATCTTTAATCGCCTACGTAAATGTAGCGGATGTTCAGGCCGGCATCTCACACACGGCAGCTATGATCCATCTCAGTCAGCTCTTTTAGACCGACCACATCATTCCCACACCTGACTCCAAACCCCTGAAACACAAGAGGTTCTGCACATGCTGACAACACACACAAAATGCTGGAGGAACTCAGCACGTCATGTAGCATCTATGGAGGGGAATAAATGATTGACATTTTGCCCCCTTCCTTTTCCATCCCTGATGAAGGGTCTCAGTCAGAAACGTCAACTGTTTATTTCCTTCCGTAGATGTGGCCTGCCAAACTCCTGCCACTAGCTGGAGATTCCCAGAATAATATGGAAAACATTTCCCGGTCATTCACAAAGCACCCTTGAGAAAATGTAACATCCTCACCAATTTAATCCCTGGCCTATGCGAATATCGAGGAAACACAATGTGTCCCTCTGCCAGCAGCCTGGAGGGCAGCCTGAAAGGCAGACTAAGTGCACCACTTCCTAAGTTGCCCCTTGCACTTCTGGGCCCACCTGTAGCAACATCTGTGGGCCCCACATTGGCCTCAGCACCTCTAATGAGACCATTAAAGGACAGAAGAAGGAGCACACACCACCTACCCAACCACCCACCTCATTAAGGATCAATGCTTTGGTGGCCAATGCTGCAGTCCCCTCAATAGTCTCATCGGCCTCTTCTGAACCAGCAGGACTGCATTGGACCAAACCCCCGATTCACAAGAGATTCTACAGATGCTGGCAACACACACACAAAATGCTGGAGGGGTATACACAATCGACATGATGCAGGTCGTCTTTAACCCAAAGGACTGCCGAAGAAGGCAGCAGCACAAATGTTATCCGTTGAGTGGAATTTACAAGGGCTTTGGATTTGTGTCCTTTTTTATCACAAAGGTTAACACATAATGAGATTCTTCTCTGGGGAGCTGTATATTGATCTGGACTAGGCTCCATTTCACCTAATATATGCCAGCAAAACACGCTCAACAAACATTATCCTCTACCACACCAAAGCTCTTGCCAGTGTGCATGAGAGAAAACGGCAGCAAATTGCCCAGAGCTGACAACATATAGGTATAATTACCTATTATTCTTGTAGAAAGGACGACAGAAGAAACACAGCACAACTATCTCAACACTGACACAGTGAGAGTGGGAGATAATGAATTCTACAATTGTTAACTTTTATGGTTAATTATTAAATGTTATTCCATCAATGAAGATTAAAATTCCAGAGTTCTGGAACTTGGCAGTTGATATATTATTGATATTTTTGTTCACTCTCTTGCATATAAATTGACTTAAATGAATCAACCCCATACTGGTTTTAAATTAAGTCATTCTAGCAGAAGACCTTGGGGCCAAACATTTTCTTACATTAAACAGAACCTGCTAGGGTTGCCATAACAACAAAGCACTTAGAAAATAAGCTCGAAAAGAATTGGGGGGGGGGCAAAGAAAACGTCAATGATAACTGCTGAAGATGATTATTTTCAACAAATAGATGAAAAAGACAGGACTTAGAGAATTGGCGAGTAGAAGACATCATTTTACATTTGTCAGTATGACCCTGAGATCTCTGTCGAAGTGCAATTGTGAGATGAAATTGAAATTAAAGTTGCTGGCAAGGTTTGGGGTCTATTTTGGACCTATTAACTGAAGGTGGCATTAAACAATGACGAAAGTGCACAAAGTCAGGTTGTTTGCAAAATAATTTTAGGGATGGAACAGCCATTTACAAAACCTTTTCAAGGCCTGAGGCAAGAATGTTCTCGTCATCTGAAGGTCTGGTGAAGGGGTCTGAGGTGGATTCATGTTCTGCTGAGTTTCCTATCTGTCCAATTACAACAGAATTGAACAAACATCTTTTATTAACGACCTGGATGTGGGGGTAGAGGGTGGGTTGGCAAGTTTACAGATGACACAAAGGTTGGTGGTGTTATAGATAGCGTAGAGGATTGTCGAAGATTGCAGAGAAACATTGATAGGATGCAGAAGTGGGCTGAGAAGTGGCAGATGGAGTTCAACCCGGAGAAGTGTGAGGCGGCACACTTTGGAAGGACAAACTCCAAGGCAGAGTACAAAGTAAATGGCAGGATACTTGGTAGTGTGGAAGAGCAGAGGGATCTCGGGGTACATGTCCACAGATCCCTGAAAGTTGCCTCACAGGTGGATAGGGTAGTTAAGAAAGCTTATGGGGTGTTAGCTTTCATAAGTCGAGGGATAGAGTTTAAGAGTCACGATGTAATGATGCAGCTCTATAAAACTCTGATTAGGCCACACTTGGAGTACTGTGTCCAGTTCTGGTTGCCTCACTATAGAAGGATGTGGAAGCATTGGAAAGGGTACAGAGGAGATTTACCAGGATGCTGCCTGGTTTAGAGAGTATGCATTATGATCAGAGATTAAGGGAGCTAGGGCTTTATTCTTTGGAGAGAAGGAGGATGAGAGGAGACATGATAGAGGTGTACAAGATATTAAGAGGAATAGATAGAGTGGATAGCCAGTGCCTCTTCCCCAGGCCACCACTGCTCAATACAAGAGGACATGGCTTTAAGGTAAGGGGTGGGAAGTTCAAGGGGGTTATTAGAGGAAGGTTTTTTACTCAGAGTGTGGTTGGTGCATGGAATGCACTGCCTGAGTCAGTGGTGGAGGCAGATACACTAGTGAAGTTTAAGAGACTACTAGACAGGTATATGGAGGAATTTAAGGTGGGGGGTTATATGGGAGGCAGGGTTTGAGGGTCGGCACAACATTGTGGGCCAAACTGCTGTACTATTCTATGTTCTATGTAAAAAGCCTTTGGGTATCACAAATGGACAAAGTAGTGGAGGTATCTGGCATGCTGGCCTTCAAGCTCAAGAGTTGGGACGTTATGTTGCAGTTGTACAAGACATTGGTGAGACTGCACCTAGAGTACTGTACGAAGTTTCAGTAACAGGAAATATGTCATTAAGCTGGAATGAGTACAAAGTAGATTCATAAGTACAAAGTTTGTCAGGACACGTGGGCCTGAGTTATAAAGACAGCTTAGGCAGGCTTGGACTTTATTCCTTGGAGCATAGGGTGGACGGGTGACCTTACAGGCATGTATAAAATCATGAGGCGCATAGACAGGTGAATGTACAGTCCTTTTTCCCCAAGGCATACCAGAGGGCATTGATTTAAGGTGAGAAGGGAGAGATTTAAGAGAGCTGTGGGGCAATGTCATCATGCAGAGGATTGTCTGTAAACAGAACACACTAGCCAGAGGGAGTAGTTAAGACAGATACAAAAACAACAATTAAAAGACACTTGGATAGGCAAATGGATAAGAAAGGTTTAGATCAGGGGTTCCCAACCTTTTTTTTTGCCATGGGCCCTGACAATTAATGGAGGGGTTCGTGGATATCAGGTTGGGAACCCCTGCTTTAGAGGGATATGGGCCAATTATGGTCATCTTGGTTGGCATGAGTTGGGCCAAGGACATGTTGTGTGCTGTATGTCTCTGAATGGCTGCCTTACTTCACTGCATCCTGATGTCAGCGCAAGAGGCAAGACTGGTGGCATCCCATCGAGGATTCCCACCCACTCAGTCGATCATGTGGGGTCCACAAGCCATGATATAAAGGGAGACAATCTTACAATCTGCAGCAGCCACTTAGAGAACACACAAAATGATTTCTTCCCGTTAGTCACAACGGATTGCCCCCCAGTGGAACAGAAAATGCTGCTATTTCTACCTACCTCCCTGTGGGAGACCAGCCAATTGGAATAATAAGTAGCACGCACTTTTTCCCTCTATGAATTTAAGTAACGAAAATTTGCATTTCATACTTAATGTAGTCAAATGTTCTGAGCCACTTCACAGCAGGGTAATGGGCAAAAAAAAACAAAATATATCGAGTCACATTAAGAGATATTAGGCCAGGCATTGATTTACATAGTACTGTATGTTATTTACATGAGGATAAGAGTTGTATACCATGCAATAACCTTATTCTGATTAGCCCGATGCCAGTTCAAGGCCACAAGGCATAACAAAAAATTCAATCCATCAGATTAATTCCTGTTTGTCTGGGAACTTTGTAGCTTGGTTTATTTCCTCTCAGTTTAAACCTGCATGCGGTACTTTACAACTGCTATACTTGTAAAAGGGTGCAATTTCTGAAGTGCAACTTCTGTAGACATCACTTAAGACTCACTTCTGCCTGAAAACCTTGTAGGTTCGCTGGAAAACCTGGTGCACTTAGAGAACACACAAAATGATTTCTTCACATTCATGTGAAGCATGCTGAGATATTTACAACATGAGCAAGGGTGGTATATAAATGCATATTATTGTTGTTGGTTGTTCACACATACATAACACTAGATCATAAATGTACAGAAATTTCTCAGCTGCACCAAAAATTTTTCCCAGATTTATTATTTTGGAAAAGAGTCCGACATATCACAGGTATGGCCAATTCATTTGGGGGGCTTTCCTTGGTTTCCTGATTCCTAGAGCATTCCTTAAGACATTGCAGTAGAATTAGGCCATTCAGCCCATCAAATCTGTTTTGCCAATCAATCATGACTGAGTTTTTTTTTCTAAACTCCATCTTCCCAACTTTTTCCCGTAACTCTTAACTCCTTACCAATCAAGAGGCTATCACTCTGCTGTAAGCACAACCAATAACTTAGCCTCCACAGCTCTTCATGGCAACAAATTCCACAGATTCACCACCCTCTTGGCTGTAGAAATCCCTCCTTATGTCAGTTCTAAAGAGATGTCCCTTTACTCTGACACAGTGCCCTTGAATCCTAGACTCTGCACACAACCTTTCCACACCCATTCTATCCAGGCCATTCAATATTTGGGAGTTTTCAATGAGATCTCTCCCTCATCCTTCTGAACTCCATCTTGTACAGGCTGAGAAACATCAAAAGCTTTAAGCTTCTTATTCTCAGGATCATTCCTATGAATAATCATTTCAATCTATCTCAATGTAGCTACTGCATATCCTACATTAGATTCTCCTTCCTCACTTACATAACGGTTTTTCCTTGCTCACATAAGTATGTGGCACAGTAGCACAGTGGCTTGCACAAAGCTTTACAGTACAGATGACCCAGGCTCAATTCCTGCCACTGCCTGTAGGGAGTTTGTACATTCTCCCCAGCATAAGTTTCCTCTGTGAGTTCTGGTCTCCAGCCTCAAAATTATGCATCTTATACTCCTAATATCATAAAATGCTTCATGTGGACATTGTCAGATAAGCTCTTCCACAGAACCACATATGTTATGGCAGACAAGGTGGGTGTGGAAGCTTAAGAAAGAGACAACCAAAATTGACAAATTTTGCCTCTGAACATTGGTCACCATCTTTTCCCTACCCAACAGCTAAATAGCTCTGGCTTCATTAATCTGTTTGACTGGTCACTTAAATCCAGTGACAAACAATCTCTGTATTTTCACTGCATGTCTGGTCCATCATCTAGACAGGGTTTTTTTTGCCCCTGGAGAATCTAGACTGCCTCTTTGTAGCTCAATCATTTGTCCACATACTTCAGCATGGAAAACTTGCAGATTGTTTGCAGCCTTACTCTGCCGTCTGTGAGCAATTTCAATCGGTTAAACATCACAGCCAGCAAGTTCCATTCATCTGACGGTGGTTAATTGCTGATTCACCCAACTCTCTCATACCACTGCACCCTGTTCTCTGGAATTCTTTCTCTGCTACTCCATTCACCATTCTCTGCCTCCAAAAGCCTTTCAAAAATCACCTTCCTTTATGAAGCCTTTGAAACTTCCCCTACCCATGTCCACCTTTCTTGTCCCATGCACGTCCATTTCCAAAAGTACAAAACCTTACTTCTGATTTTGTCAATTCTGTCAAACTCAAAAAGATAAAAATAATTACATGATTAGATTTGATTTTCTGCAAAAATCTGTCCTTTTTACTCATTAGGGGAGTGACTGTGCCTATAAATGTGAGATTCTTTAGATATTTTCAACCAAAACTACTGTCACTTAGTAAATTCCAAAACAATTAACAATCTACCTGCAAATAACTACAGATCCTTAAATTCTTTTCTGTCCTTATCTGCATTCAAGAGTAGGCCCCGGAATGCCAGCACTAAATTTAATGATCCTCCCTATCACAGCGTCTTGCCAGCAGGATAACAAGCAAACAGGGCTGAAGAAAACGGAGGCCTACTCGTACTTCATTCCGTTCATTAATATGCAGAACACACACTTAAACCACGCATATCATCTTAAAATATAGCTCCTATAAAACAAAAACAAAACATTAGAGGGAAAATTTTATCCATAAAATACTGTTCTGAAAGCGTACTAATACTCATTCCACCGACTGTGTTACCCATTTACCTTCCACTAACAGCTCACAATCACTCGGCACTATTGTGCGCTCCACAGCACCGCTCAGTGGCCCGCTCCGATTCTGTTTCCCTTTCAATCGCTTTGACGGTAAGGATTTCAGGTCACAAATACTGTAAAACAACTTGGTTATAATTTGCACTCTGTAACCATGATTTAACTTCTTAATGCTTTCAGCTCACGTTCATGTTTCTACCATTTACTTTATGGAGTAAGGTGGATTTGGAAGTCTGGAATTAGAGACCCTTTTTTTGGAGTCTGAGTCTGAGAATCTCGGGGTGCCTGTGCTGGGGAAGTCGCAGGCCCAGTGTCTGCAAGTGCCAGCCGGGTGTGTGTCTCAGAGAGAGAGAGAGAGAGAGAGAAATGGGGCTTGTTTTGCTGTCGTTTTGACGCTCATTGTGTTCTGTGTTCTTTTGCAGAGCGCTGTGGGCATGTTATGTTTGCCAGACTTGCAGGTTGCCCACAGCACACCCTCAGGTATGTTGGTTGTTAAAAAGGGGCATTTCTCTGTATGTTTTGATGTCCATGTGGTAAATAAAATTTGAATCTTGAATTTTAAGTAGAAATCTGTAGAGCTGCCATTCATTCTGTGAAAAATGCCCTTTGTAGACAGAATTCACCCAGACTGTTGAGGGTTAAATTCACCGTGTATGTTACGTGTTGCATTTTGTTGTACGTTATTACGTTTTGGGGGCAAGGTTTTTCGATATATATACGATATCGCCATTTGTTGGCGGGCTCAATAAAGTGTACGTTGGAAGTATTTACACTCGTGTCGATTTTTGTCGACACTCCTACGTTGGTGAACCCGACGGTTCTCTGGATGATTCCGGAGTGATTTTGCTCGTTTCACAATCATGACTGCAGATGCTGTTGCTCTCAAGCTCCCTGAATTCTGGCAGGAACATGCCACTGTTTGGTTTGCTCAGGCAGAGGCCCAGTTCGCAGTGTGGGGAATCTCGCAGGACGACATGAAATATTACTACGTCATCGCAGCATTAGACAGCTCTACGACGACTAGGGTGATGAGCATCCTACAGCACCCCCTGGAAGTTGGCGGGTAAGAGACTCTTAAGCAACTCCTTCTAGAGACTTTCTAACTTTCCGAGTCTGAATGCACCCATCAGCACCTCTCACTGCCGGCTAAGGTGACTCCAATCCGTTGGAGTTAATGGCCACATGTTGTTCCTCCTTGGCAGACATCAGCCATGTTTCATCTTCAGAGAACTTTTCCTGCAACAACTACCAGGCAAGGTGCAGTCGCTCTGGCTGGCTCTCCCCTCAAAGACCTCCAGGCTCTAGCAAGAGGTTTTTTCCGTAACCAAGAGGGCCTGTGTGACCATGCCGCTGGATGACTTCGCTGCCTTGCCGCCACTTGAACATGAGACGATCGCCGCAGCTCAATGACAGTCCTCTACCTACCCTGTGTTTCTACCACGCGTGTTTCGGGCCGAGAGCTAAGAAGTGCCGCCCACCTTGCAGGTTCAAGGAGTCGGGAAACAGAACGGCCGGCGTCCGTTAGCTGCAATGCGCGTTGGCAGGTCAGGCAGTTTGTTCGTTACAGACTCTGTTTCCAGGTGGCATTTTTCCTGTGACACGGGTGCTCAGGTGAGCGTCCTGCCCACATCTAAGTTGAACATACGAACTGGGGAATTTGGACATCTCTCGAGGCTGCGAATGGAGGCGCCATCCGGACTTTTGGTAAGTGTGAGGTGGCAGAAGTTCCACTCGAATTTTGTGTTGGCGGCGGTGTGTCACCCCTGCCGGGGGCAGACTTCCTCTATGCCAATAGCCTTCTCAGTGATGTCCAGAACTGGTGCTTCGTCAACGCAGAGACTTTCTACTCCCTCTCTGGCACAGTCAGTGCCACCGGCACTTCAAAGTAGTCCAGCACCCTTTATGCCTCCGGCAGCTTCCTCCGCCTCCACGCTGAGTTCCCGGACCTGACTAAGCCCACCTTCTCCTATCCACCGCTAAACATGGGGTGGAGCGCCACATCCTTGCCACTGGCCTGCCCGTTCAGGCCCGCACCATGCGCCTTGTCCTGGAGAAGCTAGCCATTGCCAGGGCTCAGTCTGATGCCATGGAGTACCTGGGCATTGTCAGGCAGTCCAGCAGTCCATGGGCTTCCCCTCTCCACACCATGCAAAACCTGGGGGCGGGAGGCATCCATGTGGTGCTTACCCCAGCCTCAACGATGCCACGACCCCTGACCAATACTTGATCCTGTGCGTCCAGGATTTCTCTGCCCGCCTGGCAGGGAAAATTATTTTCTCGAAGGTGGACCTCGTTTGCAGTTATCACCAGGTCCCTGTCCATCCAAGTGAGATTCCTAAACCTGCTGTTATTACACCGTTCGGTTTGTTTGAGTTCTTTCGAATGCCATTCGGGCTGAAGAACGCAACCCAGATTTTCAGTGCCTTATAGACTGTGTTTTCAGGGATTTGCCATTCCTGTTTGTTTACCTAAATGACATTTTGGTAGCCAGCTCTTCTAGGGATGAGCATCTCTTACACTTGAACCCTTTTCCAATGCCTTAGACAGCACAGTCTTATTGTCAACCCGGCAAAGTGCCAATTTGGTCGATTTCCTCGGACACCACATCAATGCAGCAGGAACGGTTCCCCTGCCGCCTAAAGTTGAAGCCGTTAAGTGCTCCCCTTGTAACCAGTCACTGTTAAGGCCCTGCAGGAGTTTTTGGGCATGGTGAACTTTTATCACCATTTTGTCCCCAAAGTGGCTCAGCTCGTGTGCCCCCACTACGAGGCCCGTAAGGGCAAATCGGCCAAGCATTTCCTGGACTGGACGAAGGAAAGGTCCAAGGCATTCTCGGACACCGAGCAGGCATTGTCTAATGCAACACTGCTGACGCACCCCCTCCCAGACGCGCCGGCCGCTCTCACCATGGACGCGTTGGACTGTGTGGTTGACACGGTGCATGAGCGTTTGGCAGCCTCTCGTCTCTTTTAGCTGTCCGCTTCACCCCTGCGAGCGTAAGTACAGCATGTTTGACTGTTTGCAGTGTTAGCATTCATTTCAAGAGGTCTTAGAATACAAGAGCAGGGATGTGATGCTGAGGCTTTATAAGGCACTAGTGAGGCCTCAGCTTGAGTATTGTGAACAGTTTTGGGCTTCTCATCTATGAAAAGATGTGCTGACATTGGAAAGGGTCCAGAGTCGGTTCACAAGGATGATTCCAGGATTGAAAGGTCTATCATATGAGGAATGTTTGATGGCTCTGGGTCTGTACTCATTGGAATTTAAAAGGATGAGGGGGATCTCATTGAAATCTTTCGAATGCTGAAAGGCCTAGACAGAGTAGATGTGGAAAGGATGTTTCCCATGGTGGAGGATTCTAGGACAAGGGGGCACAGCCTCTGGATAGAGAGGTGTCCATTTATAACAGCGATGTGGAGAAATTTCTTTAGCCAGAGCTGGTGAATTTGTGGAATTTGCAGCTGTGGAGGCCTGGTCATTGGATGTATTTAAGGCAGAGATTGATAGGTTCTTGATTGGACACAGCATCAAAGGTTATGGGGAGAAGGCTGGGGAATGGGATTGAGGAAGGGAACAAAGGATCAGCCATGAGTGAATGGTGGAGAAGACTCGATGGGCCAAATGGCCTAATTCTGCTCCTATGTCTTATAGTCTATGGTCTTATGGAAATTAGAGCATAAGCTTGAAATCATCAGGGTTCTAGAATTACCTAGCATAGACCCTTCAATCTAGAGCATCTATACTGTCCACCCTACATTAAATACTCTATGCACTGCTAACTTAAGTAGCAATTGGAATATCCCTTGGATTTTTTACTGTTCCTGTCTCCACCACCTCCTTTGCCAGCTCCATAAAACCATGAGACACAGGAGCAGCACTAATCCATTCAGCCCATCGAGCCTGCTCCAGTATTCCATCATGACTGATTTATTATCGCTCGCAGCCCCATTGTCTTGCCTTCTCCCTGTAACCTTTGATGTCCTGACGATTTAAGAGCCTATTGACCTCTGCCTTAAGTATACCCAATGACCTGGCCTCCACAGCCCTCTGTGGCAATGAATTCCACAGATTCACTACCCTCTGGCTAAAGAAATTCTTCCTCATCTCTGTTCTAAATAGATGTCACTCTATTCTGAGGCTGTGCTGTCTGGTCCTAGACTCCCCCACTATAGCACATCCACTCCATCTTCAAAGGTACATTTAATGTCTTGGAATACTTTTTCTTTGCAACCATCCACGAAAACAGAGGAGTGCCCCCAAAGAATGGACGACAGTTAAATGTTGAACCCCAGTGTCCCCTTTCTCCCCCGCATAAACGGTAGCAAGCGACAGTTCCCCCTCCCCACCGGCAAAAAAAGCATCAGCACCCGCCATCAAGCACTCAAGTGTGAGCAAAGCAACAGGAAAGACGTAGACCTGCGTTACTCCAAAGATTACATTGTTCACCCGGCATTTGACATACCACAGACTCTCTCTCTCCCTAATAAGGGAGAAAGAGGTGTCTCCGTTTCACAGTGAGAGGAGAGACATAACAAACAACTCGCTGGTTTATGATGTTAAAAGTCCATTGTATCAATTTTTCCGAGTTCTGTGCCCAAAGATCTCAGGTCTCTGGGCACACAGCCGAAGATTTTCCATCTCCAACGACACATTGATCTGCAGAGGCACTGACTTCTGATCCCCCCCCACCCCCCACCTCCAGGGCCATGAGATCTTGGACCTCCAAGGAAAGTGTAGCTCTTTGGCCCAGCCCTTTGTGTGCCAAACAACAACCAGTTGTGAAACCACAAGAGCGGGTCCCATTCCTGCTAAGAACCAAGTCAGCGTGTAACTCCAGTTCAGGGTCTTCAAAGGAACCCTGAAAGGGAAAAATAGAGATATTAAAGATGGAAATAGAGCTGTTTCCGAAGATGTAAGCAAAGGAGTCGCCATTTGGTGCCATCAACTCTCCTAAGCTCCTCCTTCCTAAGCTTGGCCCGTTCCTTATGTGAAAAGTTTAACCCTTAGATCCCCTATCAACCTCTACCATCTCTCATTAAACCTCCATACTCGAGTTTTCGACAGGCCTGTCTTGGGAAACAGCCTGTTTACATTTTATGTCCCTCCATAATGACACTTTTCAGCTTCCTTTTACTCCAGTAAAAACTGACCCAACCCAACCACTCTCTCCTAATAACTCAGTCCTTCCAATCCAGGCAACATTCTTGCAAGCCTTTTCTGGATTTACATCTTAACCTGTTTTGTGGCAATAGTAGCAGATAAAACAGGGACTTGGGAAATGGAGGCAGAAGTAGGCCATTCCATCTCTTGTACCTTTTCTGCCATTCAATAAGATCAAAAACATCTTACTCCAGCTCTGCTTTTCTGGTCTAACCATGTATTCCCTTTAAAATCTAAAAATCTAACAGTCTTTAGAACAAGTGCCCTAAAGATAGATATGGGGTATGTAAACATATGATTTACAATTAAGAAATGTATCAACAGGTATTAAACACAATGGAAAATGCTGGTAAAATTCAGCATACTAGGCAACGTTTTTGGAGAGATGGACAAATATGATGTGTCAAGTCAGTAAATTTTCGTCACAACTAGGGAAAAGTTAAAGAGTTAAGTTGCCAGCAGAGGGTTGAATGAGGACTGAATGATTGGGATAGGGGCAGAGAAAACATGATGGAAAATCAGTGGTACTAAATTTCAACTCTTCCAAAACCTGGCACATTTGAAGTCTTGAACAGACCCCTCCATTAGCAGTGGCTTTAACATAGAGGGGAATTTTTCCTTAAAATAGTAAAACTATTTGCATGTCATAACCTAAATAGATTCTGCATTTAAACCTGGAAGTACAAATACACCATCAACACAAATGGGCTGTAATTTCTGTTTGCATGTATTGTTTTATTGATATAATTTGACTCAAACTTTAGCAAAGGAAGGAAAATTTTAAACACAACTATATTCAGAATGGAAATGCTGGAATCTGATCCAACATAAAAAGAACAGGAGGAACTCATCAGATGAGACAGCAAAGGAAAGACTTTCAGCTGGACTTTGGCTGTCCATTTCTCCCCATAGGTGCTGCTAGATTCCAGCAATGTGTATATTTTCAGAAGGATTGGGAAATCACATTTAAAAATCTACATTAGTAGAGAATCTGTACAGAAAGCTGGCTGCACTAAAGGAAACCCCCACCACAGAACAATGGCTGGTCAAAGAAAGTTCTCAGAAAGTACCCGTACCAGCATTAAAACCAAAGTACAGCTAGAAAGCTGAGACTGAGAGGGATGAACGGTAACAAGAAGCGTCTCACTGCCCTAAGGACACAGGAACTCAAAGGAGCCCTGTTCAGCATTTCCAAGAGGCAGCTGTGGTTCCAGTCATGATGAAGATCTACTAAATGCAAATGACATTCTACTGATCATCATCAGGTGCCGTGCCCAGTTTGAGCTTTGACTGCCATGGCCTACACACTCTTGTTTCGGGTCAAGTGGATCAATTCATTGGTATTCATTTCCAGTTCACTAGCAGCTGTCTCCATCATCATTTGTCTTTGTCTTCCTCTTGCTTTCTTCCCTTCAATCTTTCCCATAATTACCGTGCATTCCTACTCCTCTTTCCTAATCACATGTCCAATGAAGTTACATTGCCTTTTCATGATCTCATACATTATTTCTCTTTTTGTGTTTGCTCTGTTCATGACATCCTTGTTAGATATTCATTTCGTCCATGATATTCTTTGCATCCTCTTCAGAAACCACATCTCTGCTGCTTCAATTCGTTTCCTCATGTTACTAGATATTGTCCAACATTCTGAGCCATATAACATAACTGGATAGACGTAACATTTCAGTACTCTGAGGTGGGTTGTCATGCCTAGTTTAGTATTGGTCAGTGTACTCTTCATTCTTGTTAAGGTTTCTTTTGCCATCCCTATTCTTTTGATGTCCATGTCGCACCTGCCATCTGATGTCACCCAGATTCCTAAGTAGCAAAAGTTCTGTACTTGTTTTATGTCTTCCCCATTTATTCTCAACCTGCAGATAGGATTCTCCTTCTTTTTGGATATCACCATACATCCTGTCTTTTTGCAATTGATAGATAGACCCATCCTTGCACTTCCTTCAACAATTATATCAATTAAGTTTTGTAGTTCTTCCTTCGTACTTGCAACTAACACAGTGTCATCTGCATATCTGAAATTGATGTTTTCACCACCAACTTTGATTCCCAAGACGTCTCTTATTTTTTTGTAATGCTGTTTCACTGTACACATTAAATAAATCAGGGGAGAAAACACACCCTTGTCTGATGCCTTTCTTGATTTTCGTAAACTGACTCACTTCTCCATCTATTCTCCATCTACTGATCATAACACTCAAATTAACTGAATGGAAAATGAAAGGACCACATTAAAAAGTAGTGAACAGGTTAAAGGAAATAAAATGCTGAGAAAGCTTATTACAAATCAGTTTTATATATAGATGGTATCAATTTATTCTGCTAACCACATCAACCAGTAGGAGGTCCAAGTTCCCATTGTGTTAGGAAATGACATCCAAAGACAGAAAACTACAATAGCATGCTGCTGATACATGGAGAGAATTAATGGTTGCCAAATGGCGTTTCTTCTTAGAGAAAATTATACATTTCCATATATTGGCATTAAAATAAATTATGACTTCTAAAGGAAATAACTGGCATAGCTTACTGTGCTAATGTCTGTTAACAACCAGAGCTAGAAAAACACATGTTCTTAGGAAGCAGAAATGATGTCTCCTGTTAAGAAAGGGGGAATTGGCCTGCATGGGTGAGAGATACACTGAACATGATTGCTTTAGTCAATACCAGTTCATGCTGTCAACCAGATGAAAGCCAAATTGCATCTGTGTAATTAAATGATCCTCTTGTTATGTTTTATAACTCCAGAAATTAATTGAAAGAAAAACATGATAGTTGTGTATGCTTAGTTTTTACTTGAGTGAGGCACACACTTATGACATGGTGGCGTAATAACCTATTCCATTTACATACTTTTACATATAACCCATAATGAATTATGCAAACAGCAAAGAATGCTTAATTAAACAATATATTTATAATATTACTCAAATATTACTGAAATATTAAATACATTTAATGCCCTGGTTAAAGATTTCTACTACTATGCTGCGAGGTAGTTTACATTTAGCAGTTTCCTGTAAAAGCAGCGTGCCATGCTGCAAAGTGTGTTTTGGCTTTGGCTAAGGTAAGGTCATGTTGTCCGTCTTAGGAAGGTGAGTCAGCCATTCAGGATCAAATCAAGGTTTCCTTAATTGGAACATCACGACGTTCCTGTTTGGATGAACCCCATATCGGACTGACCCTAGATATATATTGTTTATGAATGGTGGCCTTTTCACCGCTGAGTCACGTGGCTGTTAGCAGAGTTAACTAATGAGCCTAGTTTGTACATGAGCCTGGTGAGAGGGTTACATACACAGCACTCCTCTCTGCTTAGTTATAAACTCCAATCAATATAGAATGCATCTCAACACATACATATGTGTCTGTGAAACAATCTTGGGCTCTGGGCCTCCACCATGGTGGTTGTAGGAGTTGCCTCTGGGACTTTAAGGAGTAGTTCTGACAGGTCTACACACCTTTCTCTAACAATTGATTCTGTTCTCCTCAACTGATCAGTGTGTCATCTCCAGATAACATCAGGCAGAATCTTTCCAGGTATTCACTTTTGATCACTTCTGTAGTCCCTCATCAGGACTGTTACTCGAGGAGTGAAACATCAAATCTCTTTGCTTGAGGAGCACTCAGTTTGTCTCAGTTGTTTGTCCTGCATACTCCTTGAGTTTGAGGAGACGCAAGTATGAGCAAATGGGATGACCCAAGAACAGCATAGCTGGTGAGTTTTTGATTATGGAGTGTGCTGCATTACGACATGCAAGGAGGAAATTGGCAAACCTCAGATTCGTGACAGTGTAGAGTGTTCTGCTAACATTACTCGCAGAGGGTTGTCTAGATTCTGGACAAACTTTTCTGCCAAGCCATTTGTAGCTGGTGGTATGGTGCCAATGTAATATGTCTTATTCCATTCATTTTCAGGAGTGACTGAGCTATTCCACAACAAAATGTGGTCCATTGTCACTGACTAAGTGTTCTGGAACACCATCCTTGAGAAGAGGCTTCTCAACACATCAACAGTGTGTGAGGATGTAGTGGAGGCTATTGGGAACACTTATGGCCACTTTGTGGGTGCATCCAGTACTACTAAGAAATTTGTGCCCATGAATGGTCCAGCAAAATCCACATGAACCCTCTGCCAGGGATGGAAAAGTGCTGTTCTTGGCATCTTCTGGATGTGTTGGTATCCTAAAGAGTGCACGGCAAGCTGCTTGATCTGCTGATCAATCTCAGGCCACCAGACAAAGCTTCAAGCCAATGCTTTCATTTTTACCACTCCTCAATGACCGGCATGTAGCTCCTCCAACATTTTAGCCTTCAGTTTGGATGGTACAACAACTCTCAATCCCTACATAAGGCAACTCCTATTAAGGACAAGTTCATCCTGGTGCTGTTAAAAATGGGTGAAATGGAACTTATGTTGCACTTTCCAGCCATTTTGGATTGCAATGTAGACATGAGACAGTGTAGGGTCTTTTCTGGTTTCCCTTTGGATCATCTCTGCTGTAATAGGGGGACTTTGACTTGCATTAAGGAGAATACGCCAAGAGGAGTGCCCTCTTTCGTAAATTTTTCAGGTATTTCCTTTTCCAAGGGTAAACAGGACAATCCATCAGCATGTCTATTATTAGTTGTCCTCTTGAATTCAATCTTGTAACTGTGCCCTCCAAGAAACAGAGCCCATTTCTGCATTTGTGCTGCTACTATTAGTGGAACACCCTTCTTTGGATTGAAAATTGACACTAGTGTTTGACGATCTGTAATGAGGGTAAACTTGCTCCAATACAAGTTGAAACAGTTCATACCCTAAACCAGACTCAAGGCCTCTCTGTCAATCTGTGTTTAATTATTTTCTGTAGTGGTAAAGGAATGTGATGCATAGGTTATCGGTGTTCACTCCCATCACTCATAACATGTGACATTACTGTACCTATACCATAAGGTGAGACATCACAGGCGAGCTTCACTGCACAAAGTGGATCATAACATGGAAGTACAGTGTCTGACATCCCTGTTTCCTTTACCCTCACACTGCTTTGTCCATTGCCATTTCTTCCTGATCTGTAGTAATAAGTTCAAGGGGCGGAGCACGGTAGCCAGGTTTGGCAGGAAAATGTTATAGAAATTGACAAATACTGAAAAGAACCAAAACTGTGACATGTCCTTTGGCCTTGGGGCATCCATCACTGCTTGAATTTTCCCAGCACACTTGTGTAATTTTTGTGCATCAATGGTGCTACTCCAAAATAAGCCCTTTTTAAAGCGATAAACCCTTTTGTGAGTGTTTATGGTGAGAATCACTTTGGAGACTTCTTGCATCTCCATCTGTAGGTAGGTCTCAGCTAAGTCCATTTTGCTGAAGTGTTTTCTTCCAGAAAGGTTTGCAAAGATATCCTCTATTCTGGGCAGAAGGTATTGATCTACTTTCAGTACTGGGTTGATGCTAACCTTAAAATCACCACAGATCATGACAGACCCATTCTTCTTGGGGATTGGGACCACTTGGATTTTCCTAGGGGCTCCACTCAATGTTGGAAAGAATTCCTTTAACCTCCATATGACCCAGTTCTCTAGTTACTTTATCACAGATGGTCTAAGGATCCTGACAGGCTTAGTAAAAGTTGGATTAGCATTTTCATTTAACACTATTTTACCCTTGATATGTTTGAATTTTCCATTGCTGTACTTGAGCACTGCAGTGACATCATTGAGTATCTTTCTTAACTCACTTTCAGTTACCTCTTTTGCTGGGGTGTGGTATACAAATAGAGGATTAGATTAGATTAGATTAGATTATGAGGATACTCAGTCCTCGTTTATTGTCATTTAGAAATGCATGCATTAAAAATGATACAATGTTCCTCCAGAAAGATATCACAGAAACACAGGACAAACCAAGACTAAACTGAAAAAACCACATAATTATAACATATAGTTACAACAGTGCAAAGCAATACCGTAATTTGATAAGAGCAGACCATGGGCATGGTAAAAAAAAAAGTCTCAAGACCCGATAGCCCCATAATCTCACGCAGACGGAAGCACCGCAAACTTGCCGATGCATTGGAAGCACCCGACTGCAGCTGACTCTGAGTCTGTCTGAAAACTTCGAGCCTCCGACCAGCCCTTCGACACCGAGCACCAAGCATCATCCTCTGCCGAGCGCTTCGACTCCGCCCCGGCTGCCGAGCAACAAGCAAAGCCGAGGAGTCGAGGCCTTTCCCTCTGGAGATTCTGGATCACACAGTAGCAGCGGCAGCGAAACAAGCATTTCAGAAGTTTCACCAGATGTTCCTCCGTGCTCTCACGTCTGTCTCCATCAAATCAGGACTGTGCACGGCACCCTACTTGACAGATAACAGATATTCGTCACCAGAGTGGCCGCTGCAAGCTGCGTCGCGCCGCCATCTTCTCCTCTCCTCAACATGAATCTGAATGAATCTCCAATCAAATTGTTGTTGTCTCAGCCAATCACAGTCCTACAATACTGGTCTTCCTGTTTTTACCACATACAAGGCCAATGTGATTTTTGGTTATTGTTTGTATTGCACTGTTACAAATGTCATTCTCACAGGAGTTATATTTTCTCCAGTATAAGTACTTGGGTGGATATCTGCAGGCTTCAGTTTAGTATCCTTGAAATGCTGTTCAAACTCATTTTGTGGAATGACTGAAACCGCTAAGGCAGTGTCCAATTCTATTTTAATTAATTTGCTGTTCACTTCCAGTATAAGCCATATTGCATGTCTATTGTCAGTCTCAAGGGTACCCAGTTCTGTGTCACTCTCATCATTATCAGATTTTTCATCAACACCATGCAAATTAGTGCTCTTTTTGAGACTGAAACTTGACTTTTTATTTATTTTTTCTCTTCCTTGTATAGTCCATTTATAATGTCTATCTGACATGCTCTTTGTATGCCTTGAATTATGTTGCATTGTTTGCAAGTTTCTGTTTTAAATCTACATTGGCTTGGTGTATGTGAGCTCCTGCCACAACAGTAACACAATTTGTCTGGTCAAGTCGCTTTCTGTTTAAACATTGCAATTTTGTTCATGCTCACTTTCATTCCTGACTGCAACTCAATTGCAATTCTGACTGCTGTTTCCATTGACACTGTGATTTCAACTGCTTTCTTAAATGTGAGTAATGCCATTTTTGAATGTTTTCTTGTGAGATAACACAAACTAATTGACCTCTCCATGTATCATTATGCTCTTTACTGAACTGACAATGCTTAGATGATTTTTCAATTCAGCCACATAAGCTAAAATGGATTCCTCTTCCTTTTGATTTTGCTTATGAAATCTGAAGCATTCTGCAATCAACAATGGTTTCGGTTTCAAATGTTCCTACATTACTTTCATGATATTGGCAAAGCTACTTTCGGCTGGCTTGGCTGGAGCAGTTAAACTTCTAAGCAAACTGTGTGCTTTTCCACCAATTGCACTCAGCAAAACTGGCACTTGCTTTTCATTTGCTTTAAAATACTATTCAGTTCATTCAGTATACATCAACCGGTTATCTTTAGTGCAATCGAACGTGTCTACTTTCTGATGTAGCAGCAATTTTGCTTTTTAAAAAATATTTATTATTTTTATCGCTCGGTACTCACTATTAATGAAATTGTAAATTTCATCCACATTCCACCTTTTTTAAAACACTCAAATGCCTTTCTTCCATTCTGAAAAAAAATACCGTGCTTTTTTTAAACTTGAACATCTCACTGTGCTTCCATAGGTAGGTAGCCATCTGGGATTCATGTTAAGACTTCCTCATCACCACTGTTATGTTTTATAATTCCAGAAATTAATCAAAAGAAACATTTGGGAGACCTGGATAAATGGGAATACTTAGAAACCATAGAAACCATAGAAAAACTACAGCACCGAAATAGGCCTTTTGGCCCTTCTTGGCTGTGCCGAACTATTTTCTGCCTAGTCCCACTGACCTGCACATGGACCACATCCCTCTATACACCTCCCATCCATGTATCTGTCCAATTTATTCTTAAGTGCTAAAAAAGAACCCGCATTTACCACCTCGTCTGGCAACTCATTCCATACTCCCACCACTCTCTGTGTGAAGAAGCCCCCGCTAATGTTCCCTTTAAATTTTTCCCCCTTCACCCTTAACCCACGTCCTCTGGTTTTTTTCTCCCCTTGCCTCAGTGGAAAAAGCCTGCTTGCATTCACTCTATCTATACTCATCATAATTTTATATACCGCTATCAAATCTCCCCTCATTCTTCTACTCTCCAGGGAATAAAGTCCTAACCTATTCAACCTTTCTCTGTAACTGAGTTTCTCAAGTCCCGGCATCATCCTTGTAAACCTTCTCTGCACTCTTTCAACCTCATTAATATCCTTCCTGTAATTTGGTGACCAAAACTGAACACAGTACTCCAGATTCGGCCTCACCAATGCCTTATACAACCTCATCATAACATTCCAGCTCTTATACTCAATACTTCGATTAATAAAGACCAATGTACCAAAAGCTCTCTTTACGACCCTATCTGCCTGTGACGCCAGGAAATTAGGGAATTTTGTATCTGTATTCCCAGATCCCTCTGTTCTACTGCACTCCTCAGTGCCTTACCATTTACCCTGTATGTTCTACCTTGGTTTGTCCTTCCAAAGTGCAATACCTCACATTTGTCTGTATTAAACTCCATCTGCCATTTTTCAGCCCATTTTTCCAGCTGGTCGAAGTCCCTCTGCAGGCTCTGAAAACCTTCCTCACTGTCCACTACACCTCCAGTCTTTGTATCATCTGTAAATTTGCTGATCCAATTTACCACATTATCATCCAGATCATTGATATAGATGACAAATAACAATAGACACAGCACTGATCCCTGTGGCACACCACTAGTCACAGGCCTCCACTCTGAGAAGCAATTCTCTACTACCACTCTTTGGCTTCTTCCATTGAGCCAATGTCTAATCCAATTTACCACCTAGCGACTGAATTTTCCTAACTAACCTCCCATGCGGGACCTTGTCAAAGGCCTTACTGAAGTCCATGTAGACAACATTCACTGCTTTCCCTTCATCCACTTTCCTGGTAACCTTCTAGAAAAACTCCAATAGATTGGTCAAACATGACCTACCACGCACAAAGCCATGTTGACTCTCCCTAATAAGTCCCTGTATATCCAAATGCTTGTAGATTCTGTCTCTTAGTACTCCCTCCAATAACTTACCCACTACCGACGTCAAATTTACCAGCCTATAATTTCCTGGATTACTTTTCGATCCTTTTTTAACCAACGGAACAACATGAGCCACTCTCCAATCCTCCGGCACCTCACCCGTAGACACCGATATTTTAAATATATCTGCCAGGGCCCCTGCAATTTCAACGCTAGTCTCCTTCAAGGTCCAAGGGGACACCCTGTCATGTCCTGGGGATTTATCCACTTTAATTTGCCTCAAGATAGCAAGCACCTCCTCCTTTTCAATCAGTACAGTTTCCATGATCTCACTACTTGTTTCCCTTAATTCCATAGACTTCATGCCAGTTTCCTTAGTAAATACAGATGCAAAAAACCCATTTAAGATCTCCCCCATTTTTTTTTGGTTCCGCACATAGCCGACCACTCTGATCTTCAAGAGGACCCATTTTATCCCTTACAATCCTTTTACTCTTAATATACCTGTAAAAGCTCTTTGGATTATCAATCACTTTGACTGCCAAGGCAACCTCATGTCTTCTTTTAGCCCTCCTGATTTCTTTCTTAAGTATTTTCTTGCACTTTTTATACTCCTCAAGCACCTTATTTACTCCCTGTTTCCTATACACATCATACAACTCTCTCTTCTTCTTTATCAGAGTTGCAATATCCCTTGAGAACCAAGGTTCCTTATTCCTACTCACTTTGCCTTTAATCCTGACAGGAACATACAAGCTCTGCACTCTCAAAATTTCTCCTTTGAAGGCTTCCCACCTACCGATCACATCCTTGCCAGAGAACAACCTGTCCCAATCCACACTTTTTAGATCCTTTCTCATTTCTTCAAATTTAGCCTTCTTCCAGTTCAGAACCTCAACCCTAGGACCAGATCTATCCTCGTTCATGATCAAGTTGAAACTAATGGTGTTATGATCACTGGAACCAAAGTGCTCCCCTACACACACTTCCATCACCTGTCCTAACTGGTTTCCTAACAGGAGATCCAATATTGCATCCCCTCTAGTTGGTACCTCTATATATTGATTTAGAAAACTTTCCTGAACACATTTTACAAACTCTAAACCATCTAGACTCCTAACAGTATGGGAGTCCCAGTCAATATATGAAAAATTAAAATCCCCTACCACCACAACTTTGTGTTTCCTGCAGTTCCCTGCTATCCCTCTGCAGATTTGCACCTGGCACTTAGTTTTACTTTAGTGAGGCATGCACTTATGACATAGTGGCATAATGAAACATGCCATTCACATACTTTTACATATAACCCATAATAGTAATGAATTATGTAAACAACAAAAAATGCTTAATGAAACAATATATTTTCAATATTACTCAAATATTAATTTAAACTAATTTGGGAGGGTTTAAACTAATTTGGCAGGGGGGTGGGAACCGGAGTGAAGCAACTCAGGATAGGACGGATGGTAAAAAAGCAAAGATAGCATGCAGTCAGGCTGCCAGGAAGGGCAGGCAGATGATAGGACAAAATTGCAGCCAGCAGGATAAGTGCCAGTGCATTAGGGATGCAGAATCAAAAAGGGTAACAAATACAGTACTCAGACTGTTATGCATGGAGTATAAGAGATAAGGTGGATGTTCCTGTTGCACTATTGCATATTGTCAGGTGTGATGTTGTGGCCATCACTGAATCGTGGCTGCAGGCTGGTTGTAGTTGGGAGCTGAATGTCCAAAGTCAAACGTTGTATTGGAGG
The DNA here is from genome assembly GCF_030028105.1 of Mobula birostris. Lineage (NCBI taxonomy): Eukaryota > Metazoa > Chordata > Chondrichthyes > Myliobatiformes > Myliobatidae > Mobula > Mobula birostris. The sequence goes on from NC_092381.1 coordinate 29,771,755, forward strand.
GGTAGGAAGGTAGGCGAAGGGGGGTGGTGTGGCTCTGCTAGTAAAGAATGGCATCAAATCAGTAGAAAGATGTGACATAGGAATGGAAGATGTTGAATCCATGTGGGTTGAGTTTAAGAAACTGCAAGGGTAAAAGGACCCTGATGGCAATTATATAAAGGCCTCCCAACAGTAAATGGGATGTGGACCACCGATTACAATGGGAAATAGAAAAGGGAGTCAAAAGGGCAATGTTATGATGGTCATGGGAGGTTTCAACATGATGGTCGATTGGGGAAATCAGTTCGGTAATGGATCTCAGAGAGTGAGTTTGTTGAATGCCCATGAGATGGCTTTTTAGAGCAGTTATCATTGAACCTACTAGAGGATCAGCTATACTGAATTGAGTGTTATGTAATGAACTGGAAGTGATTAGAAAGCTTAAGGTAAAAGAACCTTTAGGAGCAGTGATCACAGTATGATTGAGTTCAACTTGAAATTTGATAGGGAGAAAGTAAAGTCTGATGTAGCAGTATTTCAGTGGAGTAAAGGAAATTACAGTGTTATGAAAGAAGAGTTGGTGAAAGTAAATTGGAAGGAGATGCTGACAGGGATGACAGCAGAGCAGCAATGGTGTGAGTTTCTGGGAAAAATGAGGAAGGTGCAGGATAGATGTATTCCAAAAATGAAGAAATACTCAAATGGCAAATTATTATAGACCATGCCTGACAAGGGAAGTCAAAGCTAAGATAAAAGCAAAAGAGAGGACATGCAACAAAGCAAAAATTAGCGGGAAAATAGAGGTTTGGGAAGCTTCTAAAAACCTACAGAGAGCAACTACAAGAATCATTTGGAGGAAAAAGATGAAATATGAAAGATGAGAGTGGATATAGGACAGCTAGAAAATTAGGGCAGAGAAATAATAACAGGTGACAAGGAGATGGCAGTTCACTGTGGAAGACACTAGAAGTTTGCCAGATATTGAGGGGTGTGAAGGAAGAGAAGTGAGTGCAGTTAATATTACAAGAGATAAGATGCTCAAAAAACTGAAAGAGCAAAGGATACATAAGTTACCTGGACCAGATAAACTGCACCTGAGGGTTCTGAAAGAGGTAGCGGTAGAGATTGTGGAGCCATTAGAAATAATCTTTCAAAAACCATTGGACTCTGGCACGATGCTGGCGGACTGGGAAATTGCAAATGTTACACCACTTTTTAAGAAAAGAAATTATAGAGCAGTTAGCCTGACCTCAGTGGTTGGGAAGATGTTGGGATCAATTGTTAAGTATGAGGTTATGGAGTACTTGGTGACACAGGACAAGATAGGACAAAGTCACCATAGTTTCCTTAAGGGAAGATCTTACTTGATGAATCTGTTGGAATTCTTTGAGGAGATTACAGGTAGGATAGATAAATGGGACGCAGTGGATGTTGTATATTTGGACTTTCAGACAGCCTTTGACAAGGTGCCACACATGAGGCTGCTTAAGAGCCCATAGTATTACTGGGAATTTACTATCATGGTTAGAGAATTGGCTGATTGGTGGGAGGATGCTGTTCTGGTTAGCTGCCAGTGATTAGTGGTGTTCCTCTGGAGTAGGTGTTGGGGCCGATTCTTTTAATGCTGTTGAAGCTAACATCACATGCCAGTGATAATAAACCTGAATCTGATTCTGAAAAAACCATAGAATGATTGAGACAGGTTAGGAGAATGGGCAAGAAATTGGCAAATGAAAATACAATGTTGAAAAATGCATGGTCATACCCTTTGATAGTAGAAATAAATGTGTGGACCATTTTCTAAATGGGGAGCAAATCCAGAAATCTGAGGTGTGAAGGGACTTGGGAGTCCTTGTGCGGAACAACCCTAAAGGTTAACTTGCAGGTCGTGTTGGTGGTGAGGAAGGCAAATGCAGTGTTGGCACCCATTTCAAGAGGTCTAGAATACAAGAACAGGGGTGCAATACTGAGGCTTTAGCATACTGGTGAGGTCTGACCTTGAGTATTGTGAATAGCCCCTCATCTAAGAAATGATGTGCTGGCATTGGAGAGGGTTATGAGGACTTTCACAAGGATGATTCCGGGAATGAAAGGGTTACCATACAAGGAATGTTTGATGGCTCTGGGTCTGAACTCACTGGGACTTAGAAGGATGAGGGGGGATTTTATTGAAACCTTTTGAATGTTGAAAGGCCTAGACAGGGTAGATGTGGAAAGGATGTTTCCCATGGTGGGGGAGTTTAGGACAAAAGGTCACAATTTCAGGATACGGGGCGTCCATGTAAAACAGAGATGCAGAGAAATTTCTTTAGCCAGAGGGTGGTGAATTTGTTACTACATGCAGCTCTGGAGGCCAGGTTGTTGAGTGTATTTAAGATAGAGCTTGATACGTTCTTGTTTGGCCATGGCATCAAAGGTTATGGGGAGAAGGGCAGGGAGCGGGGCTGAGGAGAGGAAAAAAGAATCAGCCATAATTGAATGGCGGAGCAGACTCAATGGGCCAAATGGCCTATTTCTGCCCCTATGTCTTATTACTGAAATATTATATATACAAGTATCACTGTTTCGTGTAGCTGGATTATGATTATGAAGATTATTTCCTTGTTTCACGTTGTATGCTGTGGAATGTTGCTGACAATCTTTCTTATATGTAATGAAGTCTATGCAGATACAGTATTTGGAGATCTAATTATGTTGGCTGGACCCAGAGTCTATAAGCTAGCCAAAGCAAGGCCCTCTAATGGCAGTTAGGACACTTGAATCATCAACTTTAAGAGTCATAGAATCATCAAGCATAGAAACAGACTCTATGTCTCTTAAATGTGATGATTCAAGTGTCTATGGTGACTAGCAAGTTCCTATCTACCAATTCCATTTACCAGGCTTTCCAACCCCACCCCTAGATTTCACCTTGCTCATCATTTCCAAGGGCATGGTTTAAACATAAAGGAGGCAGTTATTTGTTCTGCTCCTGAAGATTGTTATTCTGAAAGTGAAAGTATTCATTGGACTGGATCTGCCTCAAATTGATTTATACCTTGCCTTTGCCTTTTGGGAATCAATGTGGTCACACTAGCCTTAAGAAGCCGGCAACCATCAGGACCTCATTATGACAACTCAGCATATGACAATGGAAACTGATAATTCAGTACGAGGGCTTTTGGCACAGATGGAAGACTGACTGAGCAGTGCAGGGTTCAGTCCTGGAAGTCCAGATATGCACAGTATAATTAACTGCCATATTGCCCTGGGAGATTAGGTTGCCTGTTAGTGTGACTTGCCCTGGCTGCAATGGGATAGGACCGTAATTGTGAAGTGAAAATTTGCAGAAATTGAATATAAATGACGTCTTCACAGAAAATGCTGTGTTTCCAGCATTTTCTGCTTTTGAAATTATTAAGAATCTGACCAGAGAACAAATGAGATCAAAAAAGTCCTGAGAGAAAAGATTAAAGTTGAGAGAAAGCAAATAAACAAGACTCCATCATTAAATGGTGAGATTAGGCAAACTTCAAAAGGCAGAAGGAAATAGGGACATGAATGGACATCACAGTGGAGCAGCTGGGAGAGCCAATTTCATTACAATAAATAAACTAGACACTGGAGAGAGCAACTTTACAATGTTTAGAACATCCCATCAGTCAAGCAATGTGGCTTGCTCATTGTAAAATATTCCGGCCTTCAGAAATACATATCAATGTGCTTATCCCAAACAGCATGAAGAAAATTCATCTTAAGTATGCTCAATCATCGAACCTCCACTACCGATCCTGTAGGAAGATTCTGTGAGCACTAATGAATCCTAGGTTAGGCACCTCCCTTGCTTTTTGCCTCACTGCCAAGCAAGCCTTGGGAAAATGCCAAGTTCTGTGTACAACTGAAAGTGGTGGGATGGGGCAGGTTGTGGGCTGATGAGCCTTATTGAGGTTGTCAGTCAGCTGCTCCACAGGGATGCAAGCTGCCAGAAAGAATTGCCGGAATATTCAAATGATAGGTGGGGATTGTCTGTTCAGCTGGCATCAGCACTAACAGCACAAAGGTTTTCAAAAGCTCCCTGTGATGCTTCGAAGATTGTATCTAAGCAGTAAATACCAGTAAACCTAAACCAAGCTGTACGTTTCTCTGGGGAAAGAAAGCAGAATTATTTCACTTGGAATTCCAATATTTTGTGTATTGAAGCATTATTATAGCCCGTAAATGTATTGCAGCTGCAATCCCATAGGCACAGTTATTTTCAGGTGGTTTAATAAAACATCATTTTGACTCGAAAAATAACTCTTCGAGGACAGAAGTTGTCCTTTTTTCTATTCTTAAGATGGTTTCCGATGCACTGTCTATAATAAACCTGTTAAAAAATCTTCCCATTTTATTTGTACATTAACCCTTTTTCCAGATGGTTGTTGTTAGAGAAAATCTTTGAGTCTCTGCTTCCTTCTACTAGCTTTTCGACTATTTGATATCCTTTGCTGTGTTGGTAATCTATGTTCGATAACTATTTCCATGAGAGGGTTTGGAAAGTAGAAATGTATCCCAGAGCAAAGTATTGTTTTTCTATTTAAATAGGCTTGTATGTTTTAGTGGTAGACTAGGCTCCTAAAGAGGGTGCTGTTTTTCCTCAGCAATATCTGCAGTACGTAAATAGCACCTTCTTCCACGTCCATCACCAGCACTGCAGTGAAATTTGCCATTAACGGATTTGCTGTCCCTTCAGTTGAATCAGTTTTAGCTGAGAAACATCTGTAAAGTCTAAAAAACATCAGTATTTTTACGAATTGAAGAATTACCTCATAAACAGTTTCTAAAAAGGGCCCAGGGTGATTGATTTGAAGGAGTTTAATCAATTCTGATTGCCCCCTATGCCTCTAACACAGCATTGAACAATAACAACGAATTGTGCGGAAATCAGAAATAAAAGGGCAAATGCTGAAATCTGGAAAGAATCTGAAAATGCAGGAAACACTTAGCCCATCAAGCACAGGGGGTCATAAACCTGAAATGTTAATTCTGCTTATCATTCCACACATTGCTTTTTGTGGACACACACACTCACAAACTGGAGGTTCCATCGTAGCTATTGGATTTGCAGACACTATCCCACTGTGGATTGTTGACCAAGTACTCTGAGTACTACACAATGGATTTGACAATGCTGAGAGTCTCCAGGAGACTGGAGTTACAACTAGTGTTCTGGTGGAAGAGGGGAATTCTGCTTCCCACTTTAAGAGAACACCCCCATTAAGAGAATGTGGCTTCTCTTAAATGGAGGATATTAGATAGATAGACCTCAGTTTATACCTGCACACTTCCCAGCAGCTGAGGAAAGGAAAGGTACAATATAGAACAAATAATTAAACTTTCTCTTCTCCAACACTGTGTAGATGACTCAAATGATAGATGGGCAAGTGATACAGACCTACGAGGAGTGATTGATAAGTTCTACACTATCTACAACACCACCAACCTTTGTGTCGTCTGCAAACTTGTCAACCCACCCTTCTACCCCCACATCCAGGTCGTTAATAAAAATCACGAGAAGTAGAGGTCCCAGAACAGACCCTTGTGGGACACCACTAGTCACAATCCTCCAGTTTGAATGTACTCCCTCCACCACAACTGCCTGCCTTCTGCAGGCAAGCCAATTTTGAATCCACCTGGCCAAACTTCCCTGGATCCCATGCCTTCTAACTTTCTGAATAAGCCTACCGTGTGGAACCTTGTCAAATGCCTTACTAAAATCCATATAGATCACATCCACTGCACTACCCTCATCTATATGCCTGGTCACCTCCTCAAAGAACTCTATCAGTTTTGTTAGACACGATCTGCCCTTCACAAAGCCATGCTGACTGTCCCTGATCAGACCATGATTCTCTAAATGCCCAGAGATCCTATCTCTAAGAATCTTTTCCAACAGCTTTCCCACCACAGACGTAAGGCTCACTGGTCTATTATTACCCAGGCTATCCCTACTACCTTTTTTGAACAAGGGGACAATATTCGCCTCCCTCCAATCCTCCGGTACCATTCCCGTGGACAACGAGGACATAAAGATCGTAGCCAGAGACTCAACAATCTCTTCCTTCGCCTTGTGGAGCAGCCTGGGGAATATTCCGTCAGGCCCTGGGGACTTATCCATCCTAATGTATTTTAACAACTCCAACACCTCTCCCTTAATATCAACATGCTCCAGAACATCAACCTCACTCATATTGTCCTCACCATCATCAATTTCCCTCTCATTGGTGAATGCTGAAGAGAAGTATTCATTGAGGACCTCATTCACTTCCATAGCTTCCAGGCACATCTTCCCACCTTTATCTCTAATCGGTCCTACCTTCACTCCTGTCATCCTTTTTTCCTTCATATAATTGAAGAATGCCTTGGGGTTTTCCTTTACCCTACTCGCCAAGGCCTTCTCATGCCCCCTTCTTGCTCTCCTCAGCCCCTTCTTAAGCTTCTTTCTTGCTTCTCTATATTCCTCAATAGACCCATCTGATCCTTGCTTCCTAAACCTCATGTATGCTACCATCTTCCACCTGACTAGATTTTCCACCTCACTTGTCACCCATGGTTCCTTCACCCTACCATTCTTTATCTTCCTTCAGGACAAATTTATCCCTAACATCCTGCAAGAGATCTCTAAACATCGACCACATGTCCATAGTACATTTCCCTGCAAAAACATCATCCCAATTCACACCCGCAAGTTCTAGCCTTATAGCCTCATAATTTGCCCTTCCCCAATTAAAAATTTTCCTGTCCTCTCTGATTCTATCCTTTTCCATGATAATACTAAAGGCCAGGGAGCGGTGGTCACTGTCCCCCAGATGCTCACCCACTGAGCGATCTGTGACCTGACCCGGTTCATTACCTAGTACTAGATCTAGTATGGCATTCCCCCTAGTCGGCCTGTCCACATACTGTGACAGGAATCTGTCCTGGACACATTTAACAAACTCTGCCCCATCTAAACCCTTGGAACTAATCAGGTGCCAATCAATATTAGTTAAAGTCACCCATGATAACAACCCTGTTATTTTTGCACCTTTCCAAACTCTGCCTCCCAATCTGCTCCTCTGTATCTCTGCTGCTACCAGGGGGCCTATAGAATACCCCCAATAGAGTAACTGCTCCCTTCCTGTTCCTGACTTCCACCCATACTGACTCAAAAGAGGATCCTGCTACATTACCCACCCTTTCTGTAGCTGTAATAGTATCCCTGACCAGTAATGCCACCCCTCCTCCCCTCCCCCCCCCCATCCCTTTTAAAGCACTGAAATCCAGGAATATTGAGAATCCATTCCTGCCCTGGTGCCAGCCAATTCTCTGTAATGGCCACTACATCATAATTCTATGTGTGTATCCAAGCTCTCAGTTCATCACCTTTGTTCCTGATGCTTCTTGCATTGAGGTACACACATTTCAGCCCTTCTACCTTACTGTCTTTACACTGTTTATTCTGCTTCTCTTTCCTCAAAGCCTCTCTATATGTTAGATCTGGCTTTACTCCATGCACTTCTTTCACTGCTCTATCGCTCTGGGTCCCATCCCCCTTGCAAGTTAGTTTAAACCCTCCCGAACCATGCTAGCAAACCTACCTGCAAGGATATTGCTCTCCCTGGAGTTCAGGTTCAACCCATCCAATCTGTACAGGTCCCACCTTCCCCAGAAGAGATCCCAGTGATCCAAAAATCTAAAACCCTGCTCCCTGCACCAACTCCTCAGCCACGCATTCAACTGCCATCTCCTCCAATTCTTACGTAGCACTGGCAGCAATCCTGAGAACGCCACCCTTGAGGTCCTGTTCTTCAGCCTTCTGCCTAGTTCCTGAAGCTCACACTTCAGGACCTTATCCCTCTTCCTGCCTATGTCGTTGGTCCCAACACATATCACAACTTCTGGTTGCTTTCCCTCTCATACCAGGATGTCATGCACCCGGTCAGAGACATCTCGGACCCTGGCACCTGGGAGGCAACAAACCATGCGGGTGTCCTTGTCACGTCCACAAAAATCTCCTGTCTGCTCCCCTGACTATAGAGTCTCCAATGACGACAGTTCTCCTCTTCTCTGTCCCACCCTTCTGCACCACTGGGTCAGACTCAGTGCCGGAGGCCCTGCCACCGTGGCTCACACCTGGTTGGTCGTCCCCGCCAACAGTATCCAGGGCGGTAAATTTATTATTCAGGGGAATGGCTACAGGGGTGCTCTGCACTATCTGCCTGCTCACCCTCACTTTCCCTCCCTCTGACTGTCACCCAATGACCTGCTTCCAACAGGCTAGGTGTGACTTCCTCCCTGTAGCTCTCATCTATGACTGCCTCATTCTTCCTTATGAGTCGAAGGTCATCCAGCTGCTGCTCCAGATTCCTTACACGGTCTTCCAGATCGCCCAGCCATATGCACTTCTGGAAGTCGGCGTCTTGGACCTCCAGAAGAGGTCCACAGCAGGGGTGATTGATAAGTTTGTGGCCTAAGGTAGAAGGACATGAATTATACAGCTCTCGTTACATGCATGTGCAGTTCAGCTCTTTGAGTGATTATGCAGAAAGTTTGAAGTTAATAACTAATCCCCTTCTACATGGGCCATGAACTTATCAATCACCACTCGTACATTTATTTTTGGCCTGGATTAGTTACAAGTGCCAGTTAGACTGGCATCAGATTGCTATATTCCCTTAGACCTCTAGGGCGAGAGGGAGGAAATATTGCTCATGCTTGTTGTATTGCCTATTGCCATTGTGGTTTCCATGGGTATGGGGCTGGTCATGATGAACTTCCTACCTATTCTGTTTAGCTTCAAACATGTCTGGGGCAATTTGAATTGTCGGTCAACAGAAGACAGAGCTTTAGAACATAAGAAACAGGAGCCCCCTGAGTCTGCTCTGCCATTCAATAAGATTGTGGGCTATCCAGTATTGGCCACAACACCACCCTTCCCATATCCTTTGAATCCCCTGAAGTTCAAATGATAGTCAGTCTCCAGTTTGAATGTATTTAATTATGTAGCTCTGGCATAGCAACCTCCATAAATTCATGCCCCTCTGACAGAAGAAATTGCTCCTCATCTCCATCTCCAATTACCCCTGATTGTGAAATCATGCTTTCTAATGTTAGATACCTCTGCAATGGGAAACAGCCTCCCAGTATCCATCCACTCAACCCTCCACAAAATCTTATATGCTTCAATCAGATTATCTCCCTTTCTTCTCCAATGAGCACAAGTGTAATCTGCTCAACCCTTGTAATGTAATCCCTTTCTTTCCAGGACTCTGCCTTCTCTTTGTTCTGTCCAAAGCAGTTACATCCTTCCTTAAATATATTCAGTCTTCCTGGTGTAATTTCATCAATTACCTTTAAAATTTCAGGAAAATGTCCCATCCTCCTTGCATTGAAGGCCAACATTCCACTGGCCATCTAATTACTCGCTCTGCCTGCATTCTGACTCTTTATATTTCAACTACTCAAGTCCAAGACCTTTTTCTTTTAACCTTTAAATAATAACTTTTCATTCTCATTTCTAGACTGAATAATTTCATATTTTCCCTCATTCTAATCTATTAGTCAACATCTCAACCGCTAGCTAATCTATCATGACAGCCAATGGTTGAACAGAAGAAATTGTGAAGGAGCAAGAATCCAGAACTGGCCAGGAGATAACATGCAATGACTTGATAAATAAATCCAGCATGTACAGTGGTATTTAAAGAAGTTGGATGCAAGAGACTGCAGATGCAGGAATCTGGAGCAACAAAAAATCTACTGCAGATACTCAGTGAGTAAGGAGGCATCTGTTGAGGGAAATAGATAGTCGACGTTTCAGGTTTTTTTCATTTGCGGGATGTGGGCATCGCCAGCTCAGCTGGCATTTATTGCCCATCCTAGTTGCCCTTGAGAAGGTGGTGATGAGCTGCCTTCTTGAACTGCTTCAGTCCCTGAGGTGTAGGTACACCCACAGTGCTGTTAGGGAGCACCAGTCGAGACCCTTCATCGAATCTGGTGAATGGTCTTAGCTCAAAAGGATGACTGCTCATTTTCCCTCCCTAAGTGCTCCTTCACCTGCTGATTTATTCCAGCATTCTGAGCTTTTTGCTTAAAGAACGGTAAACAGAGTAAAGAAGCAGGCTCGGCCTTACCATATTGTCATGGTAGTGTAGTGCTTAGCATAACGCTGTCACAGCGCCAGTGACCCAGGTTCAATTCCACTGCTGTCTGTAAGGAGTTTGTATGTTCTTCTTGTAACTGGGTGGATTTCTTTCGACATTCCCAAGGCATACAGGTTAAATCGGTTTATTGGAGATGTGGGGTCATTGGGTCAGAAGGGCCTGTCACTAAATAATTAAAAAGATTTGTTCCAAACTCATCAATGAGGCTGATTTATTCCAATCAACAGCCCTACCACACTGATCCCCATTCTCTACAGTAATCATTCTGTGGCGCTGATTCCATGCCGATCTTCACCTTACAGCTGAGAGCATTGGAGCTGTGAGTAACCTGGGGAAGAGGGACAGTTTTAAAGTTGGAGGGGCAAAGAAGATGAATTAACAGGTGAAAGGACAAACCATCCCCAGGAATGTATTTAAATATAACTTACTTTTCTTTTCACTTCTATTGAATAACCACATAGCTGCTGCTGGGGGTGGTAGGAAAATAACACTGTTTTCATGTGCAATATTTATTGTTTTCAATATTTAATGTTGCTGGTTTGAACAAAGTCTGCAAAAGTAGTGTATTAAGGTGCAAAGGTGCCTTTAAAAATAGAATGTACCGCTTACTCTAGCTATAAATTTTCCAACTCAACCCTGTATTTTGGCAGGAAGTTTACTGCTCTCGATGATAGCTCCAATTCTGTTATTTGTCTTGGTAAGCAGTAACACTAAGGCATCTTTGAAATGACTGTTGACCCTGTATCTTTGACCTAGCAACTGAACAAATATTTGAAGTCCCACGATTTAACAGCATCATCAGTGCAAAGGCCACTCCATTATTGCTGATCTTCACTGACAACAGGCTGTGAGGAGGCGGTCCAGTGAAACCCCTGCTTAGCTCTGCATTGTGCGGAGTTATAATGGTGTTTATTTTCATTCATCTTCATTCACAGTGCAAGTGAACTGTAGCAACGCTGACTGCTCACAAAAGGACCAGCCTTCCAATAGCAAAGTGAGAGGGTGGTGGTGGTGGAGGGCTGGTTTTGGACTTGGATTCACATTAGTGTCTATCATAGAACATAGAACATTACAACACAGGCCTTTTACCCGCAAAGTTGTGCTGACTTTTTAACCTGCTCTAAGGTCAATCTACCCCTCAATCTATGCCTCTCATCATCTTGTACACCTCTATCAAGTCATGTTTCACCTCTCTCAAAGACAAAGCCCTAGTTCACTCAATCCATCCTCATAATTCATGTTCTCTAGTCTGGGCAGCATCCTGGTAAATCTCTAAATCTGCACCTTCTCTAAAGCTTCCACATGCTTCTTATAATGAGCCGACCAGAACTGATTACAATATTCCAGTGTGGTCTGATCAGGGTTTTATGGAGCCACACCATTACCTCACAGCTCTTGAACTCAATCCCCCAACTAATGAAGGCCATCAAGCCACACAACTTCTTAACAATCCTATGAACTTGCACTGCAACTTTGAGTGATGTATGGACGCAAATCCACATTATCATGTCCTTAAACCAAAGTATGAGGATCCCAACCTTCTTGTTTCTACTCCTGTGGCTAATTAGCTAATTACATTGTTACTGAAAAGATACACCACACTTTAGGGATCCACTGAAGAAATTTTTGTCTGCTTTCTTTTGAGCAGCTTCTGTTCTTTAAAAAACAACTTGATGTATAAATATGTTATTTTTGAAACAAAATGTAGTTAGTTTTTTTGGAAGATTGGAATCAAGTTCACAAAAAATCACTTCTCACACAACTATAGAAATGTCAGTGCTTTTTCAGTCTTTTTTAGTGAGTCCTCTCAGCTTTTCCTACCCATTTGTCTGTTTGTGGTTCTCTTTTTGGGGAACTTTCAGCTATCACTGTATACTTCACTGTTCTGTAGTACATGTGATCTACTGTCTCCCATAGCTTTTATGAGTTTAAGATAAATTAGGCGTCTTAAATTTCAATTTCTCCAATGGTAAAACAGCAAAGCTATATATTAAGTCTACCAGCGCAAAGTGTGGGAGATGGCTCACGTTTTTTGCTCTAATGAATTCTTAAACTTGTTCTTGCAGTAACAAGGAAAAACAAAACAATTCCACCGGTGTATTTCATGTGTGACTAAGAGGTAGAAGCAACATTAACTGTGGCTTACAAGCTGATTAATCAATCATGCAATTCTTGTGTGGGTTGGGGAACTTCCAAAATGAAAAGAAACAAAGATCTTTTATGAGATTAAGATATACTGTATGTAAAAACAAAAAAATGTAGCTATGGAGAAAGGAAAACTTAGGAACAGACCGTTAGACTTACTACCCCTGCCATTTAGAACTCTGTCCCATAAGTTTGCGAATGTTAACATTTCATATTGATTTTCAGTGCCTGCACATTCAATGGTCCTATTAATAAGTGGATGACAAGGGCCCAATATATATTAATTTTCCAACAAGCTGGGAGTGAGAGAACAGGATGGCTACCTGCATACGGGTATCTGATATCTCTTTATTTAAACTTCTTTAACCCTGCAGTATTTCCAACCAATTAGTCCCAGTGAATGTAATAATAATGCCTACAATGCAATTTGAAACTCGATGTTGAAAGGTATAGTGCACTTTCGAAGGATTATAACCTTGGCTTTATATCCCAAAGAATTTGGATATTTAACCTTGTTGGAGGAACTCATGGTCAAGCAGCATCTATGGGGAGGGGGTAGGAATTTTCAAAGATTTTGATTGAAACCTTCTATCAGGACAGAGAGTCAAGAGGTGAAATAGGCAGAAAGAAGAGGGGAGGGATATAGGAGCCTGAGGTGTTTGCTGGCTGAGGAGGGGTGAAAGATGACAGCAGGTCAAACCAGGTAGGGAGTGGAGGAGTTCAGAGTCAGAAGCAAGGGACACAAGAGATTCTGCAGATGCTGGAAATCTTAAGCAGCACACACACAAAATGCTGCAGGAACTCAGCAGGTAGGGCAGCGTCTACAGAGGAAATAGAGGCTGCCTGCCTTCCTGACTTCCTCCAGCATACGTTGCAGCTAATCCTAATGAAGGGCCTCAGCACAGGCTAGCAAACAATATCAAGGTGGATAGTAAAAGCTTTCTCAAAAAATGTAAGACAAGAATGGACATAGGACCGCTAGAAAATGAGCCTGGAGAAATAATAATGGGAACTAGGAGATGGCAGATGAACTTAAATGAGTATTTTGCATCATTCTTCACTTTGGAAGACACTAGCTGTGTGCCAGATGTTGAAGGATGTGAAAGAAGAGAAGTGAGTGCAGTTACTATTACAAGGGAGAAGGTGCTCACTAAGCTGAAAGACTCAAGGGTGCATAAGTCACCCCGACCAGATAAACTGCACTCCACGGTTCTGAAAGACGTAGTGTTAGTGATTATGGAGGCATTAGTAATGATCTTTCAAAAATCATTGGACTCTGGTATTGTGCTAGAGGACTGGAAAATTGCAAATGTTACTCCACTCTTTAAGAAAGGAGAAAGGCAGCAGAAAGGAAATTATAGAGCAGATAGCCTGACCTCAGTGTTGGGAAGATGCTGGAGTCCATTGTTAAGGATGAAGTTATGGAGTACTTGGTGACACAGCACGGGTTAGGATTTTACTTAAGGGAAAATCTTGCCTGATGAACCTGTTGGAATTCTTTGAGGAAATTGCAAGAAGGATCGATAAAGGGAATGTAGTGAATGTTATATATTTGGACTTTCAAAAGGCCTTTGACATGGTGCCACACATGAGACTGCTTACCAAGTTAAGAGCCCATGGTATTACAGGAAAGTTACTAACATGATGAGGGCATTGGGTGATTGGTAGAAGGCAGCAAGTGGGAATGAAACGACCCTTTTCTGGTTGGCTGGCAGTGACTAGAGGTGTTCCACAAGGATCGGTGGTGGAACCACTTCTTTTTATGCTGTATAGCAATGATTTAGATAATGGTATAGATGGCTTCGTTGCCAAGTTTGCAGATGGTATGAAGATTGGTAGAGGGGCAGGTAGTGTTGAGGAAACAGGTAGGCTGCAGAAGGACTTAGGCAGATGAGGAGAATGGGCAAGAAAGTGGCAAATGAAATACAATGTTTGTAATAGAAGTAAATGTGCAAACAACTTTCTAAACGGGGAGGAAGTCCAAAAAACTGCGATACAAAGGGACTTGGGAGGTCTCGTGCTGAACACTCTAAAGGTTAACCTGCAGGTTGAGTCAGTGGTGAGGAAGGCAAATGCCGTGTTAGCATTCATTTGAAGAGGTCTAGAATATAAGAGCAGGGATGTGATGCTGAGGCTTTATAAAGCACTAGTGAGGCCTCTGCTGGAGTATTGTGAACAGTTTTGGGCTCCCCATCTATGAAAAGATGTGCTGGCATTGGATAGGGTCCAGAGGAGGTTTACAAGGATGATTTCAGGAATGAAAGGGTTATCATATGAGGAACGTTGGATGGCTCTGCATCTGTACTTGCTGGAATTTAGAACCATAAGGGGAATCTCATCGAAACCTTTTGAATATTGAAAGACCTAGACAGAGTAGATGTGGAAAGGATGTTCTCCATGGTGGAGGAGTCTAGGACAAGAAGGTACAGCCTCAGGATAGAGGAGTGTCCATTTAAAACAGATGCAGAGAGATCTCTTTAGCCAGAAGGTGGTGAATTTGTGGAATTTGTTACCACATGCAGCTGTGGAGGCCTGGTCGTTGGCTGTATTTAAGGTAGAGTTTGATAGGTTCTTGATTGAAAATGCATCAAAAGTTACGGGGGGAAGGCCAGGAAGTGGGTTTGAGGAGGGAAAAAAAGGATCAGCCTTGATTGAATAGTGGAGCAGACTTGATTGGCCAAATGGCCTAATTCTGCTCCTATGTCTCATGTTGTAATGGCCTACAATGTTGACTATTTATTCCTCTCCGTAGATGCTACCTGATCTGCTGAGTTCTTCCAGCATTTAGTGTGTGTTGAATGATAAGAGGAGGGAGACAAGAGAAAAAGAGGGTAAGGAATGAGTTGAGGAGAGGGGAGGGAGAAGGAGTTGATGGCAGCTGGAAGGCAATAAACAGAACCTGAAAGGTTACATGGTGAAAACTGATAACGGGAACATCTAGGCAAAAGGTGAATGGCAGATGGAAGCAGAACCAGATGAAGGAAGGGTGAGAAGAAACCTATCATAGTGTTAGCTGGGGAGGGCCGCATCAAGGCATCATATTCCCCGCAGATGGAGCAACAAACCAACTAGCCAACACCAGGAAGTCATGATTAGATTTTTCCATTGAACTGAATTGCAGCTGTCCTGAGCTTACACAGAACAAACCTTGTAGAAAATGCTCTAGGAAGATTCAAGATGTGTTAGTGCACAAGATTTCCATTAGACCAGGGGTTCCCAGCCTGAGGTCCACAAACCCCATGGTATTGGTCCATGGCATAAAAAAGGTTGGGAAATCCTACATTAGGCAGTTTGAAACAATATTACAAGTGTTAGGTTTTAGTTCCTTGGACATACATAAACATTACATTTTTCTTTTCAATTGGCAATTGGCTTTTTAATGTGCATGCAATGGTAATTAATGGATTGCTGGAAGGTAATAAAGTGGCGTGGTAACAAAGCATGAATGCTTGCGGAATGAGTTTGGGTTTGCTGGGAGTGGCAGGGAAGTACTGTTTGGTAACATGTTGTCAGAAGCATTTGGCTGGGGTATAAGTGGTGAGGCTCCCCCAGCTAGTGACGTTGGCTGTTCTTTCATTATTTCATTCTCTTTCCTGCTTCTCCTTCTGATCCTCTTCCTCCAGGGGTTCAGGACATTCTTGTATGTGCCTCCAACATTTATTGGTGCATAATCACTGCCGAATGCTTTGTGTGTGTTAGATACATGGGAACATACAAAATTACAGCACATTACAGGCCTTTCAGCCCACTAAGTCTGCATCAACCATGACGCCAAATTAAACGAATCATACTCCCTTCACATGGTCTGTGTCCCTCTATTCCACACCAGTTTATTTGTCTGCCTAAATGTGTCATAAATGTTGCTATTTTATCTTCTTCTGTCTAAAGAGATCCTGGAGGCAGCCTTTTCATGCGAAGGCTTGTGGTATATGGAATGAGATGTCATAGGAAGAAGAATAGGCAGGTACATTTGCAAGATTTAAAAGATATTTAGACAGGTGCTGTACTTGCAGAGAAAAGGTTTAGAGGGATATTGGCCAAATATAGGGAATTTAGACTAATTCAAGTTTCAAAGGTTTCGAAGGTACATTTAATGTCAGAGAAATGTATACAATATATATCCTGAAATGCTTTTTCTTCGCAACCATTCACGAAAACAGAGCGCCCCCAAAGAATAAATGACAGTTAAATATTAGAACCCCAAAGTCCTCCCCCACCAGCTCCCCTCCCTCCTGCGCGTAAGCAGCAGCAAGCGATGATCGCCCCTCCCCCCACCGGCAAAAAAAAGCATCGGCACCCGCCACCGAGCACTCAAGCGTGAACAAAGCAACAGCAAAGACACAGACTTGCAGTACTCCAGTTCGTTCACCCAGTATTCGACATACCACAGGCTCTTTCTCTCCCTAATAAGGGAGAAAAAGGTGCCTCTGTTTCAAGTACAAGTTGGTTGGCAAGAATGGATTGGTATGAAGGGCCTGATTCCGTGCTATTTAACTCCATGACTCTATGATTAGGGGCAATTTATGATGGTCAATAAATCTACTGAGCTGCACGTCTTTGGGATGCAGAAGGAAGTTGGAGCAGCTAGAGGAAACCCACGTGGGCCCAGGGAGAATGTGTAAACTTCACATAGATAGTAGTGAGGTCAAAGCTGAACCTTGGTTACTACAGCCCTACTAGCTGCAGCACTGCGCCATCCTTTATGAGGAGCCAAACAGCCAGCAAGTCTACAAGAAGTACAAGGAAATCAGAGGTGATGGATTCTCAGAGGGTGAAGTCACATGGAAGTTCCTTGGGAATGTTACACTCAACTGTGGTAACTCTTCTTGATAGAATATGAGCCTTGTAGATAACTCTGGAATGATAATACAGAAAGTCTGAAAGAAATTCTGACGAAATAAGCTCCTATCAGGAGTCCTCATCTTGAAGCATTTCACATATAATGCCTAACCTAAGATGTTACAATGTGTTCTGTTTTAATCTCTGCAATGATTAATGGTTGCTTTGAGTGATGATGTCTTGTGTCTCTGCTAAGTCAGCAGAAACCAAAGTGGTCATTCATTCTGATTAGCCTCATCATGTCAACATGATGTAATTAGAAACCATGGAAAGAAAGCATCATTTATCCACCTTATCCATCTATAAGGAGCTATAATCTGTACACCTGGAATAATCATAGAATTGGAGGAAGTGAGCATGGTACTAAGTGAGTACTTTGTCTCAGTATTGATATGTTGATATGCCTCATGTCGATATGGAGGAGGAGGAGGAAGTGTTCGACCTCTTGAAAAACATTAGAACATAGAACAGGCACTTCAGCCCACAATATGTACAGCAAATTAAACTAATTCTCTTTGTCTGTACATGACCATTTCCCTCCATTTCCTCTATTCTTTACTTCTACTCAAATTTATAAATTGATGTCTTTTTAGTCCCTCAACATTAATATGCAGGCTGACACCTGGCCCTAAGATTTTCACTTATCCAATCCACAGGGTAGATCAACAGTTAAAATATTGAACTATTGTAATGAGACCTGAACTAATGATGTGAGACAAAGGTCCAATTCCCGTCACCACAATCTACTAGCAACATATGGGCCAAAATTAATTAAGTATATCTGAAAAGCCAGGCCTAGTATGGTTGCCAGAGGACACTAAGCTCTGAGGAACAATTTTATCACGTTAATTGCTCATTAAGAACAATATTATCAGGAGTTTTGAGCTGGAGCTCTGCTCACAGAGATTTCGGGAGTCTCCACAGCTCACCGCTGAAAGCAAGTTGAGAACTTGGTGGCACAGGGCTGGGAGTTGATGGGAAAATTTTAATTCATTGAGTTACTCTATGCAAAGCTTTCTTGTGTTGGAATGTGGTGCGGAAAGCCTGGAGTATATTCTGATACAATTTGCACTGACTTGGTGAAGTTTTCCATGTAGCTCTCTGTGCCTCCCAGCTCTGCAAAATCCCATCATCAAGCACAGTACACTGCCTCCGTTGTGATACTGAATCCCAGAAGAGGAGTACAATGTCCAAACTCCAAGGGAGAGAAAACTTACAAGGATGCTATCGGGGCTGAAGGACGTAAATTACAGGGAAAGGTTGAATAGGTGAGGACTTCATTCCCTGGAGCGTAGGAGAATGAGGGGAGATCTGAGAGGTGCACAAATTTATATGGGTATAGTTAGGGTAAATACATGCAGGCTTTTTCCCATGAGGTTTGATTAGACTAGAGCTGGAGGCAATAGGTTTAGAGTGAAAGGTGAAACATTTAAAGGGAACCTGGGCGGGGGGGGAGGGAACTACTTCACTCAGAACAAGTGTGGAATGAGCTGCAGAAGTTGTAGATGTGGGTTCAGTTGCTACTTTAGCATAGTTAAAGGTTAGCCAGGCACATGGATGGCAGCGATATGGAGGGCTGTGGTCCAGGTGTGGTTTGTCATGGACAAGATGGGCTGATAAGCCTGTTTCTATGCTGTGGTTGTTGATAACTCTATGGTCTCAGGAACATGCAGTACAACAGAAAAAGGCTCATTAGAGCTGATAGAGAGATGCATCCTCTCTAAGGAAGATTAAGATGCATGGGATCCATGCTCACTTGATAATCTGGATTCAGAATTGACTTGCTTTTAGAAGATAGAAGTGAGTGGTGGACTGGTATCATTCTGGATGGAAGTCCATGACCACTGGGATTGGTGCTGGGTTCTTTGCTCTGTGTGATAGATGTAAATCACTCAGATGAAATTGTGTATGATGGATTAGTAAATTTACAGACAGCACTAAGATTGGTGGACAGTAGAGGGGAGTCAAAGGATATGGTAGAATGTAGTTCAGGCATAGACATTGGCAGGGAAATGACAGATGGAGTTTAATCCGAGTGAATCTGAGGTATTGCCCTTGGGAAGGTCTAATGGAAAGGGAAAGCATGCAGTTAATAGGCAGGACCCTTAACAGCATTGATGTACAGGGTATGTTGCTTAAAATTGATTGATAAGCAGGAATCTGAGATTTGGACTTGGTGGTGCATCAGGTGGGTAAACTTACCTGGCCAAATTGTTCCATCAATTAGATTAGGTAATGTCAGTCATGAGACAGAGGAAAGTGGACAATATGTGAATGAGGTAATGGAGATTGAGGAGGTAATGCTGGAGGAGTCTTATCCTTTACACTTATTTAATTATGCAGAAACACAACATAGTAACAGGCCCTTGCAGACCAATGAGCACGTGGTGCCCAAATACACCTACGTGACCAATGAACCTATTAACCCCAAACAAGAGAAAATCTGCAGATGCTGGAAACAGAAGCAACACATACAAAATGCTGCAGGAACTCAGCAGACCAGGCAGCATCTATAGAAAAGAGTACAGTCAATGTTTTTGGCTGAGACCCCTCAGCAGGAAAGGACTTACTAACCCTGTACATCCTTGAAATGTGGAGGGAACCCGTGTGGAAACATTTGTACCCTGGGGAAAAAAGAGATATGGCTGTCTACTTGATCTATGCCTCTCATAATTCTATAAATGTCTCTCAGGTCTCTTTTCAGTCTCTGCTGCTCCAGAGAAAACAACCCAAGTTTGTCTAACCTCTCCTTATAGCACATACCAACTAATCCAGGAAGCATCCTGATAGACCTCTCCAGCACCCTCTCTTATATTCTCCACATCCAAATGTGGTCTAACCAGAGATTTATAAAGCTCCAACATGGCTTCCTAACTCTGGATCTCCATGCCTTGACTAATAAAAGCAAGCTTGCCACATGCCATCTTTACTATCCTATCAACATATGTGGCCGCTTTCCATCATAATATGGTGGACTCTTATATAAGGTTTCAAAGTGATTTTGCTTGATCTGAAACCAAGGTCCTTAATCAAAATGAAACAATTATGAAGATACGAGGGATAAGTTGCCTAAGGTAGAATAGGAAACTATATTAAAGGGTATGACAATAAATGAATAACAGCTCTCATTTAAAGAATTAATAAATAGTTTACAACAAAGAAAAGCCTAAAAAACCTAAAATAAGTTATCCTAGTCGTCCTCTTTCTTTCAATGCATTAGCTGAAAGATAAAGGCATTCAACAGACACAAAATGCTGGAGGAACTCAGCAAATCAGGCAGCAGATGATGCTTTAGGCTGGGACCGAAAGAGTTAATGATATTGCAAAAAAAAACCAGGAGTTACACAAAGCATTGGAAACATTTCTGATTCCACTAAGGAAAGGTAATACTCTGCAGGAAAGTGGAATATGAGAATAATCTCATAAAAATCATAAAGCCAGACTATTAAATTTACCTTTGAAATGTAAAATAGGAAAAGATTAAGCAAAATTTAGTATATGTCTCTTATCAACCGACACCGGAAAAATTATGTTGAAGAAGAAGGAAAATTAGTGGAGAGCAACTGTACTTCCCTCAATTGCAGGACTTCTGCAGAGAGTGGTGCAGACAGCCCAGCGCATCTGTAGATATGAATTTCCCGCTATTCGGAACATTTACAAGGACAGGTGTGTAAAAAGAGCCCAAAGGATCATTGGGGACCCAAGTCACTCCAATTACAAACCATCCGGGAAACGGTACCGCAGCATAAAAGCCAGGACCATCAGGCTCTGGGACATCTTCTTCCACCAGGCCATCAGACTGCTTAATCCATGCTGACACAACTGTATTGCTATGTTATATTGACTGTCCTGTTGTAAATATTATTTATTATAAATTACTATAAATTGCACATTTAGACTGCGACGTAACATAAAGGATTTTACTCCTCGTGTATATGAAAGATGTAAGTAATAAAGTCAATTCAATTCAATAGTGAATGTGAGGTTGAAAGACACTAGCATTTTTTAAAAGGAAGCACTGGAAAAATTAATGGGATTAAAAGGCAATAAATCCTCAGGAGCTGATGACCATAATCCAAGGTTTTAATAGAGTTGTCTATAAAGATAATGGATGTACATCTTTTATCTTCTAGAATTCCCTGGATTGCAGAATGGTTCCCACAGGCTGAAAAGTCCCAAATATAATCCTATTATTCAAGAAAGGAAGGAACAACAGACCAGTTATATCAGCAGTAGAGAAATGCAAGAGTCTATTGTTAAGGAGGTAAATTAGTTTACTATTGTCACGTCTACCAAGGTACAGTGAAAAACCTCTGTTTATATGTCATCCATAAAATCATTTATTATATCAGCACACTGGGGTAATACAAGGGTAAAACAGCAACAGAATGCAGAATAAAGGGTTATAGTTACATAGAATGTGCAGTGCAGACAGACAAGAAGGTGCAAGGTCACAACAAGGTTGACTGTGAGGTCAAGAGTCCTTATCATAAAAGTTCGATAGTCTTAGAACAGGCGGTTCCAATGCAGACTAGTTGGCTTGTGCTTGAGACTTAAATGAGGAGACTGACAACATAGTAATTAAACAAAAAGCCATAAAATTACAACAAACTAAATAAAGTAGGGGTGCAGGAACAGGTGATATGTTGCAGTTGTGTAATGTGGGAGCTGGAGGACCTCGTTTTGGTGATGACATCAGCAGCAAGTGCTGGCTGATCCGGGAACTCACATTCAAATCCGATGGCCTGGAATCTAAGCTTCTAACACTTTGACACATCAGAGAGCTGGAGAGTTACCTGACTGCTGTATTTCAGGAGGCAGTCTGTGGTCAGGAGGAAGAGGGTGTGACTATGTGAGGAGTGAGGGCGATCCAGGAGGTGGTATTGGAGGAGCTTCAGCCCTTGTGATCATCCAATAGTTCTGAGATCGTTGCTCGCTGCACAAATAGGAATGGGTGTGGTCAGAAGGATGAGCAACCGAACAATGGCACCATGGTTCAGGGAGCCTTTCAAGTGGTGGGGAGAGAAGAGAAAAGCAGTTCTAATTATGAATAGGATAATTAGGGCAATAGACAAAATTCTCTGCTGCAAAGATCAAGAGTCCCGAAGGCTTTGTTTCTTGCCTGGTGACTGGATTCCTCAGAACTGACTTGCAGAGGAATTTGGAGAGGGAAGGGAAAGGTTCGGTTGTCGTGGTCTACGTGGGTACCAATGATTTAGGCAGAACCAAAAAAAGGTCCGTATGAGTGAATATGAACAGCTACTAAATGAAAACAGGCAAAACCCAAAGGGTAATAACCTCTGCATTGTTACTTGAGCCATGTGCAAATTGACACAGGGTCAATAAAATTAGAGAGTTAAGTGTGTGGCTCAAAGATTAATGTTGGACAAGTGGGTCTGAATTTGTGGAACATTGGCACCAGTATAGGAGAAGGGGATGGGTTCCACCTGAACCATGCAGGGACGAGGGTCCTGGCAAATCGCTGTGGATAGGGCTTTAAACTAGATAGTAGGTGGTGGTTTCAACAAATTGGAAAAGAATAGATAAAGCAAAAGGGAAAGAGAGTACAGGAGAGGTTACTGAGGTCTCCAGAATAGAAAAAGACAAAGTTTAGGAAAGGATAAGAATTTAACTTGAGGCAATGTGGATACAAATTTGAAAAGAGGGGTAGTGAATAAAGCATTGAAGCTGTTATATTTGAATGTATGCAGTAAATGCAACAAGTTAGGTGAACTTACAGAACATTTAGAAATAGTAGTTAGTGTTAAATATATTGTTTTGCATTTGAAGATTAGCTAATAATCGAAAAACACGAAGTAGGATTATTTTTAGGTTGGTAGACTGTTTCCATTAAGATTCCACAAGGAACATGGCAAACTGACCACTGATTAAGTAGAGATATAGTTCCCAAATCCACCTCACTGTGATTAAAATATTTTGTTGTCCTGGAATGAGTCTCAAATTGCTGTTTCAAATCATGAACGACTTCATATTGAATGCACTTATAATGATACTACCTCGCTGAGACTGAAAGAGTTCCTTTTGCTTATTTCAGACCTTGGGTTCCCCACTGGGATTCAATCACAGATCAGATAACAGTCTGGTCTATATTTTCTATCCTGAGCTGCCTCATCAAAACAAACAGCCTTGTGTTATACATTTCCTTTGAATGAACGCTAGCACATCTTTCATCTGTTCTGAAGCTTTCAACAATTTTTTTGTATAATAAAGAATTTATATTTTATGTTACACTAAGTGCAACTTACTTCCACCAGGCAGACTTTCTAAGCGTCAGCCTATTTTATATTTTCTCATGAATCTTCCTGCCCCAGAATAAGATAGTATAAAAATTCTGTAGCTCAGCAATCCACTACAATGATAACAACAACTTAGTCGATGAAGTACCTCCTAAGTAGTAAAAAAGTCCTAATGTATATCATATAAAATCCTCATAAAAAATAAATGAACTCAGAGCTATTTTAGGACAGATGACCAAAAGCATGGTCGTAAGCAAGAAACATAGTATCGGAGTCGAGGTAGGTATTGAGAAGCAGAGAGAGAAGTAATTCTGGAGTTAGGGTTGAAGATAGAGTTTAATTGTCTAAATGTCGTTACTCAGAAATTTGATCCTGATTGGTAGTGCTAAACTTGTCACATGGTAGCACATCATCATTCAACACCATTCCTGAATATAATGTCAAAGAAACTTGAACTTTGGAGCTGAGTACAACACATAGCAGATACTGTCTAGTAGGTTTAGCCTCTATTAAGTTCTGTGTTAGACTAGTAAGCTCAATGCTCACTGTTTCTATGACTGTCCAGAAAGACTTTCTTGAGCCAAGTAAATTTTTGTGATATAGCACAGAATTTTAAAACTGGAACACTTTTCTGTATTTGGAATTATTAATGCCATCCTGACTGCATAATCTACTTGCTAGATTAGTATCGTGGTTAGCTGGCTGGATCACCAGTGAGATGGCTGCCTCTGCGAGGCATCCTGGTGCTAATGGGACAGAGCTACCTTGGGACTTGATTGTCATGCCTCAGTGAAAGCTTCAGTTGAGAAAAGGCACTTTCACAAGTAAATGTCAATGAGGGCCAGATTGAGAACATCGGTTGTTGTAGGTGCTGCTCTTGGTATTGCTTCTTTTTGCCTTCTCTCTGGGGTACCACCACCTTGTCACAGTGGAGCGGCTTGTGTGATCCTGAGAACCTGAAAGCGATACTGTCTGGAGTTTAGCTCCTGGTAGGGTCATCCATAGTGATCAAGGGGAAGGATCCAGACGTAGCGCAGTCCAACCAAGACCTCAACGATGGAGCAGAAGGAAAGATGGTGGTAAACTAGGGTCTCTAGAATTTTGGAACTATGAGGACCACCACAACGGCTGTGAAAGCAGAAGAAGGCTTCAGCAGAAGATGGCTCCCAATTGTCTTGGTCTCCATGTTTTTGGATTCTGGCCCTTTCTCTGTCAAGGACCGTGTAGTGACTGCTTGTGCCTCAGTCTCCCCACTTTAAAAGACCTCAAACACATGTTTTTCTCCTGATTGATCGACTTGGACAAAACCCTGTGATGATCAGGAACTGGTGATAAGAGCAGGACAGTGAGGTCTGGGAACTCCAGAGCCACAACCTGGCACACTGGCTGTGGGTGTTAGATACAGGTGTCTTGCTCTTGGACTGAGGAAGATAAAACTTTTCGGTAGTTGCACCCATGACTGAGCAGTCCTATTCTGGACCCGCTCAGCTCATCCCACAAGGGGAATGGACTAGAAAAGGTACCCTAAAAACAGCCTGCCTCTTCACTCCTGACTGGATTACCGCACCAGTGGGATTACCAAACTGCGGCCTGAAGCAAAGCATATGAATTTTGGAGCCTGGAATGTGCAGACACTTATGGACAGTGAAACCAGTGATCATATTCAAAGATATACTGCCATGATCTCAAGAGAGTTCAGAAGATTCCAACTTGACCTTGCCGCCCACTCTGAAACGCAGTTGACCGGGGAAGGACAATTGAAGGAGAAGGGGTGGTACCACTGTTTTCTGGAAGGAGAAACCAGCAGATGAATCCAGAATCCACAGAGCTGGATTTGCCATAAAAAAACAGCACCATCAGTCACCTTTCCGAATTGCCACTTGGCATCAATGAATGCCTCATGACCATGCACTCTAAGGTCGCTAACAAACAAATGGCTACAGCTGTGAGTGCCTATGCTCCAACTCTAGACTCACCAGATGGTGTTAAGGAGACCTTCTATACTGACCCGGACAGCGTACTATAAGATATTTCCAAGGATGATGAGCTCACTCTTTTGGAGACTTCAATGCTAGAGTTGGCAGGGACATTGACTCCCAGAAAGGCACAATTGGGAAGGAAGATGTTGACAACATCAACTCCAGTGGGGTCCTCTTACTCTCCAAGTGTGCTGAACATGACCTGACCATCAGCAACACCTTGCTCTGCCAGAGAAATAAGGTGAAAACTTCATGAATGCATCTCTGTTCAAAGACGTAGTATTTTATAGATGAGGTCATTGTTTGGAAGAGGGATCGCAGAGACGTAGAGAATACAAGAGCCACGATCAGTGCTGATAATGGCTGGACAGACCTTTGGCTTATTTACTCACAAATAACCATCAAAATCAAGCGGAAGAGTAGAGTGCAAAAGAAGCTGAGCCACCCCAGGTTCAACATCAAGAGCCTAAAAGACACAGTGAAGGTACAACATCTCCAGGCTGCCCTTTCTGAAAGACTCCCAAAGCAGTGCCTGGAGGGCATTGAAGCACACTGGACCACACTGAAGACCACCATTCTTGAAGCTTGTAAAACATCATTGGATACAAGACTGGGAAAAAGAAAGATTGGTTTGATGAAAATAACAATGAAATAGAAGAGCTAACCAGCAAAAAAAGGAAAGCTTTCTGTGCCTGGCAGAAGGACATCTACTGCAAGGCAAAAAGAGAAGCCCACTCCAAAGATAAGGCCATAGTCCAGTGTAGAGTAAGAGAAATAAAGAATCAGTGGTGGACTGAGAGGGCCCTAGATATACAGCAGCTTGCTGACTCTGGTGATATCAGGGGTTTCTTTACTACTACCAAGGCAGTGTATGGCCCAAACCATCGTGGCCTAAACCCCTTTTGCTCCAAAGATGGACAAAGACTGCTAAAATACAATGATGACGTCAATTATTGATGGAAGGAACACTTTCAGGAGCTACTTAATCATAACGCTACTGTTGACATTGAATTCATCAACCAGCTCCCACAATGAGCCAAGAAGGAGGACTAGTATCAAAGTTGCGCAGAGAGCTTGCCAGAAATTAAGAACAACAGGTCCTCTGAGCTTGATGGAATTCCAGCAGAGATCTTCAAGGAAAGTGGCACAGAACTTCTAAATCATATTCATGACCTGCTTGTCAAGATCTAGGACCAGGAGAAGATTTCAGCTGAACTCAGGGACATCCTGATTGTCACACTCTTCAAAAAGGGTGACAAAGCTGACTGTGGTAATTATAGAGGCATTTCCCTCCTCTCTACAACAGGAAAGGTACTCACCTGAATTTTATGTGACCAGCCTTCACTCTGACAGAAGATCTCCAGCCTGAGTCTCAGTGTGGCTTCCTTCCAGCCAAAGGAACATCTGACATGACTTTTACAGCATGTTAATTGCAGGGGAAAGTCCAGGAATAAAATTTCCCACTTTATAAGGCCTTTATAGACCTTAGAAAAGCAGCTGACTCTGTAAATCGTCCTGCCCTTTGGCAAGTACTGTCCAAATTAGGGTGTCCGGAGAAATACCTCAAGATCCTGCAGCTCTTACACAATGATATAAGTGCAACAGTCATCAGCAATGGTGTCTCTGAAACAGCATCTTTTAAGGTTGTGACTGGGGTCAAACAGGGGTGCATCATTGCCCCAACTAAGTTTGCCTTTTTCATTACAACTATTCTTAACTTAACAGGCCAAGACATCCTATGAGGAGTCTAGATTTGCTATAGGACAGATGGTGGGCTCTTTAACCTTAATAAGGTTCAAGGCAAAGAGCAATATGCAGACGACAACACCATCGTAACTCACTCTAAGAAGAATCTGCAGTGCATAATGGAAGCTTTTGCTAGAACATACAAGCTCCTGGGACTTGATCTAAACATCAAGAAAACCTAAGTCCTGCACCAACTTGCTCCAGATCAAGCTCCTAACCTCTAATCATCCAGTTGACAACACCTCTCTAGAGGACACTGATCATTTCTCATATCTTGGCAGCCTTCTTTCTTCAAGAGAGAACATTGACCTTGAAATAAATTGCAGAGAGGCTGTGCAATTGGAATTCTGGCCAAGCTTAGGAAGAGGGTTTTCGAAGATTGGGATATCAAGACCAACACTAAGCTTCTGGTCTATAAAGCTATAGTTCTTCTCTCCTTGCTATATGGAGCGAAGTCATGGACAACATACAGTAGGCACATGAAATCTCTAGAAACTTACCATCAAAGATGCCTCTGCAAGATTCTGAGAGTTAGCTGGAAGAAAAGGCATACTAACTCCAGCATCCTGGAGGAAGCTAACATTATCTCCATAGCCATAATTGTGACTCAACGGCAATTGCGTTGAGTCGGTCGCATCACCCATATGCCTGTCTCCTGCCTCCTGCCTCCCTAAACAACTCCTGTTTGGCCGACTCAGGGATGCAATGCGTGCTCTTGGAGGGCAGAAAATGTGGTTCAAGGACTATATCAAGACCTACCTGAGGAAGTGCCACATCAACCTGAATGGATGGGAGGAAAAACTGGAGAAGGACTGTCTACGAGGGGACTTCAAAGCTCGAAGAATACCCCCACCATGCCACTGAGACTAAGTGGCTTCAACGTAAGGAGAAACTGGGAAAGGCCCAACCAGCTACGCTCTCCACCACTTCCATGACCTACACCTGCCAACACTGCAATAGAACTTGTGGATCACAAATCGGCCTTGTCAGTCCTCTCTAGACCCACAAGTGACCAGATCAACTACCAGGAGAAGAATCATACTCAACCATGAGTGATCATTGATGATGATGATGCTTTTTTGCCCCTCATGTCGCCCCTCCCTTCTCTTTTTTTTAAACTTGTCTGTCTGCAACTTCCTTCCTCATCCTTCTTCCTTTCTCCTTACTCCTTCAGTCTATACCCCTCTGCGTCCTCTCCCCTTCCTAGGAAGCAGCAGAAAGAATAGTTGTCTTTCACAATCAAGGCCAGCTGTAGTCCTGGGAAAGATAAATGTGACTTGGATGGAGATACAAAAAAGGCTTAATCCACTGAATTTTCTCTCAAATCAGATGCGCTGTGGAGAATCAAGCTCTCTTTCATTTAATATCTGGTCTAAAAAATTCCGCTTTGTCACCTGCTTTTCATTTCATTTGTGGTGAAGACAGTCTTACCTTAAATACTTAAATATACATGAACAGATTAGAAGTTTAAACAGATGAGATCAAAATTTAATAGATCTATTTTAAGAATGAGAGAGAACTCAAAGATAATTAGTTAATTTACATTCAGAAGTGGTATGTTAAGGGATAATCTCTACAGAGAGATTCAATTTGATTAATAAATTTTTGACAGCATTCTGAAAGAACATATTCAATAACAGCACCTCTCTTTCACAGGGATCTGCACCATCCTGAGACTTCTATTCTTTAGAAATAAATGATAGCGACATGAATGAATACAGCAAAGTAGGAGGCCTTAGTGGTCATAGATTGATGAAGATAAAATCTCAATATCCAGTTCTTTTTGTAGTTCTATTGAGGGAGTGCTCCATGAACAACTATTGAAGATGGCAACTACCACATTAAAAAAAGTCCAGACGACATGAAGAACAAATGTTCACTCTTTATTGCAAGCTAACGACAACTACTATCATATGTGCTTGTATTGCACAAGTTATTGATGTCATTATGTCACATCTACACATGACATACTTCTACAAAAGTGCATCATACTGCATTCCATCTTTGCAAAAGTGCTTCACAAATGCGGAGCAGTTACAAATTGTTTATTGATTGGCTTTCTCTGAAAATATGAGATATCCTGTTTTAACTCATTATTTAAATGAATTTCTTCTTCAGTGGATGGTTCAAAATTCACTTCTGGAGTAATGTTGTCCTCATATAACCCCAATATATTATGTTCAAAGTTCAATGTTCAAAGTAAATTTATTATCAAAGTACAGATATGTCACCATATACAACCCTGAGATTTATTTTCCCACAGTAAATACAAAGAAACACAATAGAATCAAAGAAAAACTGCATTCAAAGACAAACAAGCAATGCACAAAAGACAATAAATTGTGCAAATACAAAAGGAAAAAAAATAATAAATAAATAATATTGTGAATGAGTCATAGAGTCCTTGAAAGTGAGTCCATTGTTGTAGTCGAATCACAAACCAAGAGAAAATCTGCAGGTGCTGGAAATCCAAGCAACACACACACACTGCTGGAGGAGCTCAGCAGGCCGGGCAGCATCGATGGAAGAAAGTAGAGTCAACGTTTCAGACCAAGACCCTTCAGCAGGACCGGAGAAAAAAAAGTTGAGGGGTAGAGTTAAAAGGTGGGGGGGAGGGAAGGGAGAAACACGAGGTGATAGCAGAAACTGGGAGGAGGGATGAAGTAAAGAGCTGGGAAGTAGATTGGTGAAAGAGGTACAGGGCTGGAGAAGAGGAAGTCTGATAGGAGAGGACAGAAGGCCATGGAAGAAAGAAAAGGGAGAAGAGCACCAGATGAAGGTGATAGGTAGGCAAAGAGGTAAGGTGAGAAATGGAAATGGGGAATGGTGAAGGCGAGGTGGGGGCCATTATTAGAAGCTCGAGAAATCAATGTTCATGCCATCAGGTTGGAGGAAAAATGTGCTTGGTGGTGGGATCCCATTGGAGATGGCGGAATTTGCAGAGGATTATGTGCTGGCCATGGAGGCTGGTGGGATGGTAGGTAAGGATAAGAGGAACCCTATCCCTGGTAGCGTGACAGGAGGAAGGGCTAAGGGCAAACGTGTGTGAAATGGAAGAGATGCAGTTGAGAGCAGCGTTGATGGTGAAGGAAGGGAAGCCCCTTTCTTTGAAGAAGGAGGACATCTCCTTCATTCTGGAATAAAAAACCTCATCCTGAGAGCGGATGCTTTGGAGCCAGAGGAATTGAGAGAAGGGGATGGTGTTTTTAACAAGTAACAAGTGGGAGGAGCTGTAGTCCAGGTAACTGTGGAAGTCCGTGGGTTTGTAATAATCATTAGTGGATAAGCTGTCTCCAGAGATAGAGACAGAGAGATCAAGAAAGGGGAGGGAGATGTCGGAAATGGACCAGGTGAATTTGAGGGCAGGGTGGAAGTTGGAGGCAAAGTGGATGAAATCGACAAGTTCAGCACTGGTGCAGGAAGCAGCACCAATGCAGTCACTGATGTAGCATAGGAAAAGTGCGGGATGGCCATCAGTGTAGGCTTGGAATATAGACCGTTCCACGTAGCTGGCAAACAGGCAGGCATTGCTTACGTGTGGCCATTGCACTCTCATGGGTCCCAGCTATGCGGTGAAGGAGGATGAGTGGTGACTTGATAGAGGTGTACAAGATGAAAAGAGGCAAAGATTGAGTGGTTGGCAGACACTTTTTCCCAGGGTGGAAAAGGGCTATAATTTTAAGATGATTGGAGGAAAGTATATGGGAATGTCAGAGGTAAGTTTTTATTACACAGAGTGGTAGGTGCATGGAATGTGCTGTCTGGGTTGGTGGTAGAGTCAGATACATTAGGGACACTTATAAAACTCTCAGATAGGCACATAGATGATAGAAACATTGAGGACCATGTATGAGGGAAGGGTTAGATTGATCTTAGAGTAAGTTAAATGTTCAGTACAACATCATGAGCCAAAAGGCTGGTAATGTGCTGTAGTATTCTATATTCTCCATTCTTTGGTCTTAGTACTCTCACTTTTTCATGATGCTTGAACTGCTTCCCTTTGCCTCTTCCCAACGAGTTGTTGGGATTTGAATCTTGATGAAGTCTTGATAAAGGGTTTCAGTCCGAAACATCAACTGTACCCTTTTCCATTGATGCTGCCTGGCCTGCCAAGTTCCTCCAACATTTTGTGTGTATTAATTTTATTTTCTAGCATCTGTAGATTTTCTCGTGTTTTTGAATCATCATCTTGCTTTTACATGAACTTCTGTTTTACAGACCAATCCTTCATGCTTGGCTACAGTAAACTCAAATGTGTTAGATGTTAATAATATATCAACAGTTTTGCTATATTCATCTATTGGTAGAACGTGGCATTGTATAATGCTTGAACAAGAGATTATCTAAACAATTTCTTTTCATGAGTTTCTTAAGGATACATTCAGTCTTTTCAGTTTCACTCTTAGAAGTTATGGGAGAAATTTTATAAGCATTCAAACAGAAGTCTCTTATCTGACATCAATTCTTTGGGTATACTTATAGGTTACGAAAATCAATCTCAGCTCTTCAATTTTATGTTCTGTTGTTGTATGTGATCCCACATGTTGAACTTCAATCTCCTCAGAATGAGTGCCGATAAGGACTAGAAGGTTGTTGTTATCTTTCGGATAAAAAATCAGTTTGAATTCTCTGAAATGGTCAATTTGGCCATCATCATGCTTGTATGGGGGCAGGGGAGGACCTCAGCATTTTCGTTCTGTCTGCTTCAGACTGTATACAATATCTTTTCATTATAAAATAAGTTTATCAAATCTTGCAACAAGGTCCCTATTCCCATTTTATTCTTCTAGTTAATTTCAAATGCCCACCTTTTTAAAGGAACATGCCCTCCATATAACTTGAGATTTGCCTGTAGTCATATTAGAATATCAGAGTCACCCTACTCTACTTTACTAAAGCTATATGGTTGAAATTGTGCTTTTGAATGTTGAGGGGCTGATACAAGTTTTTAGTCTGTGACTAAAATGAACTCCCATTCAGAACAGAGATGCGAAGAAATTTTTTTAGCCAGAGGGTGGTGAATCTATGGAATTTGTTGCCACGGGCAGCAGTGGAGGCCAAGTGTATTTAAGGCAGAGATTGATAGGTATCTGAGTAGCCAGGACATCAAAGGTTATGGTGAGAAGGCGGGGGAGTGGGACTAAATGGGAGAATGGATCAGCTCATGATAAAATGGCGGAGTAGACTTGATAGGCCGAATGGCCAACTTCTGCTCCTTTGTCTTATGGTCTTACTACTACTACTACTACTACTACTACTACGACGACGATGTTGACTCAGGCCTAGGGGGCCGGCGTTGGGCACAATGACGGACTCTCCACTTCTCCCTCTCCCTCATCAGTGTGTTCAGTTCATCTACATTATCCGCGCCTCTGTCTTCTAGGAGCGTGTTGACCATAGTCTTGGGAGGGTGCCCAGGGTTCATCCTCCCATGCTTGGGCTCCCATATGATGTCTAGGCTGGCAGGTAGCTCGGGGTGGCGCAGACAGTGCCCTGCTAGATGCAGTCTTCTTGCCTCGATTTTAGTGGTGAGCATCGGTAGGTCGTCATAAAGCTTGACGTTCGTCTACAGACTTTCGCATAGTCTTGGTTAGTGTCAAATGAAAGATCCACCCAAATAAAACTGCTTTGTTTCAGAAATAGTGGATTACATGTCCTTTGTACTTGTGCACAATTCTATTCACATTTACTTAAAGAACGAGGTGTAAGCACATCCATATTTTCCTGACCATCATCCACTCCACAGATTAAGCAATCACACTGCACCTACAATGTCTTCATTGTACCAAGATGAAACAATAAGAACTAACAGTTTAAGCTCTGCCTGTATAAATTACGTGCTTTCCTTTGCTCTTCAATCCATCTGCATTTCTCACCTTTTTAATGGCAGGTCAAACTATGTAAGTATCTTTGCCAGTTGCTGAATTCTGACTGTAACCAAAATGGTAGATGAGAGTAGGACAGTGAGTATCATCTATTAGGATCTTTGCAAAGCTTCCAACATGTCCACATGCCAGGCTGTTTACATTCCGTGGAATCCAGAGAGAGAAAGTTAGGTGAATTCAAAATTGCCACTGAGGTAGGAAGCAGAGGGTAGTGGTTGAAAGTTACTTCCTCAAAAACTCTAAAAGGTTCATTCACCACAATCTTCCATGCACATAGCCATGCTGAATCCTTCTAATCAGACTGTGTCTATCCAGATACTAGTAGATACAGTCCACAGTACTGATGTCAGGCTGATAAGCCTGTAGTTCCCTGGCTTGTCCTTGCTACCCTTATTAAACAACAGATTAATATTCACCACCTTCCAGTCTTTGGAACTTCATCAGTATCTAATGAAGAAGCAGATATCTCTGCAAGGGCCTTAGGGTGAATTTGAATTGACTTTGTTTCTTACATCCTTCATATACATGAGGAGTAAAAATCTTTACGTCATGTCTTCATCTAAATGTGCAATGTGCAATCATAGTAATTTTTAGAAACATAGAAAACCTACAGCACAATACAGGCCCTTCGGCCCACAAAGCTGTGCCGACATGTCCTTACCTGAGAAATTACCTAGGGTTACCCATAGCCCTCTATTTTTCTGATCTCCATATACCTGTTCAGGAGTCTCTTAAAAGACCCTATCATATCTGCCTCCACCACCGTTGCCTACAGCCCATTACATGCACTCACCACTCTCTGCGTAAAAAACTTACCCCTGATATCTCCTCTGTACCTACTTCCAAGCACCTTAAAACTGTGCCCTTTCATGCTAGCCATTTCAGCCTCGGGAAAAAGCCTCTAACTATCCACATGATCAATGCCTCTCATCATCTTAAACACCTCTATCAAGTCACCTCTCATCCTCAGTCGCTCCAAGGAAAAAAGGCCGAGTTCACTCAACCTATTTTCATAAGGCATACTCCCCAATCCGGGCAACATCCTTGTAAATCTCCTCTGCACCCTTTCTATGGTTTCCACATCCTTCCTATAGTGAGGCGACCAGAACTGAGCACAGTACTCCAAGTGGGGTCTGACCAAGGTCCTGCAACATTACCTCTTGGCTCCTAAACTCAATCCCACAACTGATGAAGACAAATGCACCATATGCTTTCCTAACCACAGAGTCAACCTGCGCAGCAGACTTAAGTGTCCTGTGGACTCGGACCCAAGATCCCTCTGATCCTCCACACTGCCAAGTGTCTTAACATTAATATTATATTCTGTTATCATATTTGACCTACCAAAATAACCACCTCACACTTATCTGGGTTGAATTCCATCTCCCACTTCTCAGCCAATTTTTGCATCCTATCAACATCCCACTGTAGCCTCTGACAGCCCTCCACACCATCCACAACACTTCCAACCTTTGTGTCATCAGCAAATTTACTAACCCATGACTCCACTTCTTCATCCAGGTCATTTATAAAAATCATGAAGAGTAGGGGTCCCAGAACAGATCACTGAGGCGCACCACTGGTCACTGACCTCCATGCAGAATATGACCCATCTACAACCACTCTTTGCATTCTGTGGGCAAGCCAGTTCTGGATCCACAAAGCAATTTCCCCTTGGATCCCATGCCTCTTTATTTTCTCAAGAAGCCTTGCATGGGGTACCTTGTCAAATGCCTTGCTGAAATCCATGTACACTACATTTACCGCTCTACCATCATCAATGTGTTTCGTCACATCCTCAGAAAATTCAATCAGGCTTGTAAGGCATGACCCGCCTTTGACAAAGCCATGCTGACTATTGCTAATCATATTATGCCTCTTCAAATGTTCATAAATCCTGCCTCTCAGGATCTTTTCCATCAACTTACCAACCACTGAAGTAAGACTCACTGGTCTATAATTTCCTGGGCTTTCTCTACTCCCTTTCATGAATAGGGGAACAACATCCGCAACCCTCCAATCCTCCGGAACCTCTCCCGTCCCCATTGATGATGCAAAGATCATCACCAGATGCTCATCAATCTCCTCCTTCGCCTCCCACAGTTGCCTGGGGTACATCTCATCCGGTCCCAGTAATTTATAATAATTTATAATAAATAGAACAGTCAATGTAACATAGAATACACTCAAGTCAGCGTGAGTCCATCAGTCTGATGGCCTGGTGGAAGAAACTGTCCGGAGCCTGTTGGTCCTGACTTTTATGTTTCCCAGATGGTAGCAGCTGGAATAGATTATGGTTGGGGTGACTTGGGTCCCCAATGATCCTTTGGGCCCTTTTTACACACCTGTCTTTGTAAATGTCCTGAATTATGAGAAGTTCGCAACTACAGATTCACTGGGCTATCCGCACCACCTCTGCAAAGTCCTGCGATTAAGGGAGGTACAGTTCCCATACCAGGCAGTGACCCAGCCAGTCAGGATGCTCTCAAATATGCCTCATAGAAAGTTCTTAGGACTTGGGGGCCCATACCAAACTTCCTCAAACTGTCTGAGCAGATAGAGGTGATATTGTGCCTTTTTCACCACACAGCTGGTGTGTATAGATCATGTGAGGTCCTTGGTGATGTGGATGCCGAGGAACTTAAAGCTGTTTACCCTCTCAACCCCAGATCCATTGATGTCAATAGGGATTTGCCTATCTCTATTCCTCTTGTAATCCACAACCAGCTCCCTTGTGTTTGCAACATTGAGGGAGAAGTTGTTTTCTTGACACCACTGTGTGAGCACGTGGCCAAGTGGTTAAGGCATTGGACTAACTACCTGAAGGTTGTGAGTTCGAGCCCCAGCCGAGGGAACATGTTGTGTCCTTGAGCAAGGCACCTAATTTCCAGGCACAGATCCATGGTCTCGCAAGACTAACGGTTGCCTTAAACTGTGTCAGAGAGATGACTTCTTCCCTGTAGGCCACCTCATTATTGTTTCAGATTAGGTCAATCAATGTAGTGTCGGCAAATTTAATTAGCAGACTAGAGTTGTGGATGGGAACACAGTCATGGGTATGCAGGGAGTAAAGGAGGGGACTTAGTACACAGCCCTGAGGGGCTCCTGCATTGAGAGTCAGAGGGGTGGTGGTGAGGGAGCCTACTGTTACCACCTGCTGGTAATCTGACAGGAAGTCCAGGATCCAGCTGCACAAGGCAGAGTCAAGGCCAAGGTTTCTGAGCTTCTTGTTGAGCCTGGATGGAACTATGGTGTTGAATGCTGAATTGTAGTCCAAGAACAGCATTCTCACATATGCATTTCCATTTGTGGGAAGCTAGAAATTTCCCTTCTAGCCTCCCACAAAGTCTGAGGATGCACTCAATCAGGCCGTGGGGATTTATCCATTTTAATGTATTGAAGACTGTAAATCTTTCTTTCCTGGTAATCTGAATTTCCTCCTAAATTTCTCCACTTGCTTACACTATCTCTTGCACAATCATGATTTTCTCCCAAGTAAACACCCAGGAGGAATATTCATTTAAGAATCCCACCCATCTTCTTCAGCTCAGATCATAGGCAGTTCCGCTAATCTCTAAGGGGATCTGCTGTCACCCTGGCCACCCTTTTACTCTTAAAATAATTATATTATGGGATATTCTTTAACCTTATCTGCCAGCTCTATGTCATACCCTCACTTTAACTTACTGATATTCCACTTAAGAGTATTTTTAACCTTTTATAGTCATCAAATTATTCATTTACAGTCAAAAAGTAATTTATTTACATAAAATTATATTATGTATTTCCCTTAATCCTAAGTCTCCAGTAACTGAACCTCTTGCCAGTCAGAATAGCTGCTTCTTCATACTTTATTATGTTAGTTTATGAAAGGGAAATTTAGGAATATTTGAAAATCGCCTAAACTCATGGCTCATTGAGTCCTATTTAACCAAAGACAGTGACTGTGAATGAAGTCACCAGAGAGAGATCAGCTATTATCCCTTCTGCCCAATGAAGCAGTGGAGGTTACCTCAGTAACTATATTTAAAACAAGGTTGAATAGGTTTTTGCATAGTAGGGGAATTAGGGGTTATGGGGAAAAGGCAGGTAGGTGGAGGTGAGTCCATGGCCAGATCAGCCATGATCTTATTGAATGGCAGAGCAGGCTCGAAAGGCCAGCTGTCCTACTCCTGCTCCTATTTCTTATGCTATTATGTTTTTATGTCAGATGTAAAAGTCCTTATTTGCAACGCGCACAGGCTGACTGCCTTTGGAGTCACGAGAGAGAGAGAGAGAGAGAGAGAGAGAGAGAGAGAGAGAGAGAGAGAGAGAGAGAGAGAGAGAGAGAGAGAGAGAGAGAGTCACCGACCCAATGTTACAGCATATCTTTTATATGTTAAAGAGCAAAGGTAACAGGACAATTTCTATAGTTACCATGCCCTCATAATGCTTTTTTTGTTACATGTAATTTTTCAAATGCCTGGATTTTCCCACCAACACACCTAAAATAAGTGTTAATTTCTGTGGTCTCTGAGTCATATTCGTGCAATGGGGTGTTGATTGCATTCACACACATGCTGACATTGCAAGTCAATTGAACATTTCCTGCTCTGCAATTTACTCTAAACTGCAGCTCCAGCAAGACCATTGTTCAGAGCTGCATTTTAAATTCAATCTACAATCCATATTCAGATCTGGTTGCTTTTGAAATTACTACTTGCTATATCTGCAGAGTTAAAAAATACAAGTGGACTAAGATGTTAACTGTCCTGTGCTATCACCAGTGGGATCATCGTTGATCTGCCACCTGTCTTCAGGAGTTTTGGCCCGCTTATGATCAAGACTCCCTCGAGGTGGTGGGCCAGCAGTGCTAAAGCACCACCTCCCACTGGTGAGCTTAAAAACTTGGCATCTGCCTCTATCAGAGTTGTTGGTCACTTCCATCCAACAGATAATCTACTCTTCAGGTGTCTATGCAACTACTGAAGGGTTTGCAAGATATGTATACACTGTCTGACTATCTGTCCCTCTGGACATACTTGGTCCACACCCATGCTGATCCTTTCTCTGCTGCCGCAGCTACAACCCTGCTGGTTGACTTGACCTCTCTTCTAGTGAAGCCAATGTCATGCAGCCGCTTCTGGAGAGTGAACGCAATAAACCCATGGCAGCATACTTCGAATGGATAGCATGAGACCTTCCACCCTCTGTCTCTGCACTCTAATCTTAATTCTGCATACTTGGTTAACTTGCGCTCATGGGCTTCATTGATGTTGTCTTCCCAGGGGACTGTGAGCTCTCTCCTCAATCTACTAATCTCCTTACAACACGCTGGAGGAGCTCAGCAGGTCAGGCAGCATCCGTGGAAAAGATCTGTCGATGTTTCGGGCCTACTAATCTCCTTCTGGTGCCTGCTTGGTTGCTGTGTAGGCTTTGCTTTCTTCAACTCAACCAAACCAAACCTGTACTTTCCAACATCGCAAGTGATATCGCCCATACTTCCAACCTTCTCTTTGATGTTCCCCTGAGAGCGTTCTCCAACATCATACTGATATCCTCATCAAATACACGCCACGCCTTCTCATCTGCCGTTGCTGGCCACTTGACCTTCCTCTTCTTTTCTACCTCCTCACCACCACCATCATGTGAAGGATCTACCTGGGTACTGTGGTCTGAAACCTGACCTGGGTTATCTCTCATCCGACCTGGAGTATGATGACTCTCTCCAGAGCGAATCGCTGTGGCTTGTGAATCAGTGGTTGAAAAGACCACATCATCTGTGCTTGGTGAAGTAACCTCATCTTCATCCACTGGGATGGAAAAGCACCTCAGCTTTGCTTGGTGGACTCGTAAGCCTTTAATTCTGGAAAACGCTCTCCCTAACACCCTAACAACACAACTGATAACTTTCACTCAAGTTACTGAACCCTCTTTGGCAAATGATTCAGTCTGTTGGATGAGACATTGTTGTGCTTATAACCAACCTTTAAGATAGAATGTGGAATGATGCATTTTAATTGTGCTATTTCTTAAATTTCAGTACTACAATGTGAAGTCTGCATTAATTTTCTTCACTGGTTTCTTTGCCTCTGCAGCGCAGAATGTGATGAATACTAAGAAGAATTATTTTCTGTCACATTCATTTCCATATCCATTCTATTGCGGCAGGTGGATCACTAGATAATCACATATTGTTATGTATTTCTAAAACCAAAGTCTTGTTTGTTTTCTTGGACAGTTCACCACAAACAGGTAGAAAAGAAACGTCACCTGTGATAGCAGCAGCTTCTCCGGAAGGTAATCTCACTTCAACATGTAAGCACGTTTTACCATATGCTTATCTTCATAAATTTGCTTCTCTTGGAATGATCTGCTACTAGGTATGCTTTCTCGTCATAGAGATAACTCATCTTAAACTTAGACGCAACCAACATGTTAGTGAAGGTCTGCCTGCTTTACATTTGTCAGTTGTCAGCTGTGGCCTGTGTCAGACCTGAGAGCTACATGCTATATAGAAACTGTACTGGGCATAAAATGAGAGGAACTGCTTTTTCTGAACTTAAGAAAGCATGTGCATATTGGTGTGTAGAATTCATGGTTTATTGGAACTGTCAGACATGGTCGTAGATGCCAAATACTTCCCAGTTAAAACAAAATATAGTGTATGCAATCTACTATGCAATCAGATCTTGAGATCCAAAGTAGTCCATTCTGAGTTCACTACCAACTGGACTGGTTAAGTGTGAGAAGTTTATTGCCTCAGAAAACATGCCAAATTCCCTGGCATTCATAATAGTTATGAATAAAGTGTTAATTGTTATTTAATGCCCATATTTAATTTTTTTTGGATTAGCATTTGGTGGAGTCAAATAATGGGAGTTAATTCATAGTAGGTTCAACACTTTGAGTTAAGAAGAGGAAACGTACCTGCGTTTCACTCTTTAAAAACAGAAGCGCTTATGAGTGTGGATACTGTACAGATAATGTTGGTTCCTAAGGTTGTCATAGCCGAGGCGGTAGTGGGGATAAGCTCCCACTCCCTATAAAGTGCTCCAAATGGTGTGTGACTCTAACAGCCTCTGACAACCAAGTCCAAATCTCGGCCTTCACGTGTGGCTTAGCTAATAGGCCTGGTGGAACTGTTTCTACTGACAAGAGAAGGGGCAAAGGCAGACCACTGGCACCTCAAAACCAGTTGCTTTGGGCAGGTGGGGCTCATCAGCCTTGGACGGCAGCCCGCCTAGGAGAAGGAAAACTCTGATTTTAAACCTCTGCTGCCTTGTAACCATACCCACCCATGGGAAAGGCTTCGGGAGTAAACCCCAAGGAGGAAATCTGGAGCTGGGGTCCCGAAAACAGTTTGATGTTGTTTACAACTTCACTTTGGCAACTTCTGCGACGACACTGGTGTCAAGCTGCATGGGCGCTTGCCCTTCCCATGGACTACATCAGTGACGTGGAGAGGGGGAACCCGCTGCATGGGCAACAGCCGGTTCTTCAAATCTTACCGCTCAGGCTTGCGCCCTGGAGAGAATGCAGTCCACCAGAGGCACAAACTCATGATCCCCTGAGACCGATGGCTGCCTACTATAGGTAATGTTCCTCTTGAAATAAGGAATTCAATTAAATCAGAGTTTTGAAACTGCCTCCCATTTTTTACCCTTGAAATGTAGATATATGCACTGGGAGCAGCTATCTTTTTCACACTATCAGGATTGTCTATGCTACATGACATTAAAAAATATACATAACATAGCACCAACTTCAGGCTCTGATAATATTATACTTTATCTGTAGAAATACCACCAGACTAGACATGCCCAGGCATCATCCCTGAAGAAGATGGCAGAGTTTGTCATCGAAACATCAGTTATAATTGATACCTGTACCCAGCTGGAAGCCCGAGAAGTGTTTATTCGTTATTTTCTTATTGTTTTGATTTATTATTAATACTTTTCCCTTTCTTCATTTGGTTCAAATGCTCATATAGTATAGTTACAGTTGTCGGAGACAAAGCCTCAAGATGATGCTGGATCAGTTCAGCCCTCTTCAGCAGTTCCTTCTTTTTTTTCATTGGGTTAGTGATGAAACGGATCACTGATAATTCTACAGTGCTCAGCTGGACAAAAGAGGGCTGGGAAACATCAGCAAATACTCATGTAATGGAAAAAATAAAGGTCAGCTAGCCTCAACCATCACCAAACTCCCAGACACCTCCTGCTCCCTACTCCAACAACACATCAGTCATGTGTGCAAGCCAATGACCAACTGAGGTAGGAAAAATAGACGGAGAGGTTATTATTGCCAGCAGAACACTCAAAAGGTCTGAGGACACAAAATTAAGATTGTGGGCAAAAGATGCAAACACGATGTGAAGAAAAGATTTTGACTCAGAGTTGTTATGATTTGGAATGCAGTGCCTATAAGAATGCCAGAAACAGAATCAATGATTGCTGTTCCAAGGGAGTTGGACAGACACTTGAGAGAAAAATCTGTAAGACTATGAAGAAAGAGTGTTGCAATGGGGATGATTTGAATTCTCTTCTGTGCCAAAGACTGTATCATTTTTAGGCTCCCTCCTTACTAAAGTCTAGGGATATTGCAAAACCAGGACGGCTGTCATGCAGCTTGGGCAAAGGAAAAAAATGGCCAGCATACTTTAAAGGCAATAGTGATACATTTCCAACTGGAAATGTGCAGTAGATGATCCATTATGGATATTTCTTGAAGTCGCTCACATCTTAGAAAATAGATTTCAGCCAGTATAATATATTCCATGTAATAAGATGAAGTGGCAGAATGTGCTTGGTACAAAAAATATCAAGAGCCCTGATATCATTTCTCCTCGCACTAGAACTGGTTGCACTCTAGTCAAGAAGTTCCAATAAAGTTTGTTAGTTAGTTAGTAAGTTAGAGCATTATTGTCATTACTGAAGACAACAAAATTGCAGTGCTACTCCATTTAATGCAAAACAGCATAGTGGCAATTGAATTACTAAAATCACAATGACTAAATATCAAATAACATCTGAATTATTTAGAGTGACTTCCAAGTTACAACCGAATTAAAAACAGACAACTCTAAAATGGGGCATTATTCATTTGTACGACAGCCTGGGGAGGAAGCTGTTTTTCAGTCTGGATGTCCGTACAGAGATGTTTCTGTATTTCCTGCCGAATGGTAGGAGATTAAGCAGGTGATTACTGGGGTGGAATGAGCTCATCATGGTTTTGCAAGTCCACCATAGACATCGTGAGTTGTAAATGGTTTCCATATCTGTTGGCTGTATCCCAATAATGTTCTGTGCAGTCCTGATCACCTGCCGAAGTGCTTTTTGGTTGCTCTTGTCACAGCTAGTGTAGCATTCTGTCATGCGGTAGGTCAGTGAGTCTCAACTGCACATCAATAAAGGGTTTTCCAGCAGCGTTTGGGGCAGAATTACTCCGTTTAAACTCCTTAGATAGTATAGGTGCTTCTGAGCCTTCCCTACTATCAAGGAGGTGTTGGTGGTCCAAGAGGGCTCCTCTGTGATGATCACTCCCAAAAACTTAAAACCTGGAGACCCTTTCCACTGTTAGAACACTGCTATCTCTCGATCATGTGCAAAGTTACAAAGGACAAACTCAAAGTTACATAGTTCAAAATCATCTCTAAAATGATGTAAGCAGGCATAGTGAAGGCAATCAAACTTTTCTTGGTCCCAAATAACCTATTTATTAACTTGTTCAGTTGGATTTTGAGAGGATTCAGTTCCAACCTAAATACAACTTTGGCCTGAAAATAGACAAATGAGAAAAAGATGAGAATGACGGCCTTTGACATTAATGTAGCATTCAACCAATTTTGAAACTAAAGAGTCCTATGAGAATCAAAATCAAGAGAGGAGGGTGTCTTAATATTAAGCAAAATTTACTATAGCACAAGATAAATGTCATACCGATGTCAGAATGCTATTTATTGACTACAGCTAAGCATTTATCACCATCATTCATATAGTTCTGATTGAAAAGCTCTAGAAACTGGGCCTCTGTACCTCCCTCCTAATTGGAAGACCCCAATCTGTGTAGATTGAAAATACAAACTCCACACTGGCACATCTTAGGGGTGTGTGCTAAGCCCACTACTCTACTCTCTATATACCCATGACTGTGAGGCTAGGCACAGTTCAAGTGTCATCTATAAATTTGCTGACAGTACAACCATTGTTGGCAGAATCTCAGATGGTGATGAGAAGGTGTACAAGAGTAAGACATACCAGCTTGCTGAGTAGTGTTGCAGAAACAACCTTACCCTTAACATCAGTAAGACCAAAGAACTGATTGTGGACTTCAGAAAGGGTAAGCCAGATGAGGGAACACACACCTGTACTCATGGAGGGATCAGAAGCGGAGAGTGTGAGTAGTTTCAAGTTCCTGGATGTCAATACCTCTGAGGATCTAACCTGGGTCCAACATATCAAAGCAGCTACAAGGAAGGCATGACATCGGCTATATTTCATTAGAGGTTGAGGAGATCTGGTATGTCGCCAAAAACACTCACAAATTTCTACAGATGTGCCGTGGAGAGCATTCTAGCTGGCTGCATCACCATCTGGCACAGGACCGAAATAAGCTGCAGAGAGATGTAAAATTAGTCAGCTCCATCATGGGCACTAGGCTCCATGGTATCCTGGACATATTCGAGGAGTGATGCCTCAAAAAGTTGGCATCCATCATTAAGGACCCCATCACCCAAGACTTGCTCTCTTCTCATTGTTACCATCAGAAGGAGGTACAGAAGCCTGAAGGCACCCTCTCAACGATTCAGGAACAGCTCC
Organism: Mobula birostris; assembly: GCF_030028105.1. Classification (NCBI taxonomy): domain Eukaryota; kingdom Metazoa; phylum Chordata; class Chondrichthyes; order Myliobatiformes; family Myliobatidae; genus Mobula; species Mobula birostris. The sequence goes on from NC_092381.1 coordinate 29,815,547, forward strand.
TTCCCCTCTGCCATCCAATTTCTGAATGGACATTGAATCCATGAACACTACATCACTACTTTTTTATTTCATTTGTTTGCACTACTTACTTAATGTAACTATTGAATATATATATTCATACTGCCATTCACAGATTTTTCTATTATTATGTATTGCATTGTACAGCTTCTTCAAAGTTACCCAATTTCATGACATATACCAGTGATATTAAACCTGATTCTGATTCTGATATGCAGCGCAAAGGATGTAGGTTATAGGTTGTGTTTATTGGTGGGCAATCATCTCAGCCCTGCATCATCAGTGCTGGTATTCCTCCCTGTCCTGAACCCAATCATCTTCCACTGCTATATCAGCGTTGATTCCTTCATCAGACAGTCTGAAGTGGTGATTGCACAGCAATCAGTTTCTTTCACAGTCCTTTAGGTAATGAGTCGCTGTGTTTCTGCCCTCAGACTTGAAATAACAAATAGTGAGCTACATTCTCACTGTAAGAAATCAGGAAATCTCCAAAGGAGATAATTTAATTATATGACCTTGACATTTAATGGCCTTCCCCTATCAAACTTGCTATATTCAGGTCACTGGCAGAGGGTACTACATTTATCAGACTTCTTCGAAAGGGGAAATGACTTTTAGGTTGTTACGGCTTTAGAAAGCAGAAAAGTTCAATTCTATTGTGCAGAACCGACTCATTTTTATGGATAAACATGAGCAATTCTGCAGATATTGGAAATCCAAAGCGACGCACACAAAATGCTGGAGGAACTCGGCAGATCAGGCATCATCTATGGAAATGAACAAGTCGGTGACGTTTCGGACCGAGACCCTTCTTCAGGACTCATTTTTACAGATGTCTGCTTCCGTGCAAAGGCTTTTATCTTGTAAGTTTAAGTTCAGCACCAATTAGGCCCCATGCAATTTTTCTCCAGATTGGATCCTGTTTCATTTTGAATTCAGAACTGGGGCGAAAGTACAAACAGCACAGTGAGGAATTGAGCAAGGTAGTCATGTGAAATAGCTTATTAAGTGTATTTGGCTTGTGATTACATCTGTCAAAAAAAGATGAATACTGTGCATTGTAAATATATTGAGAAACGTGCCCATCTTGCCTAGTTTTGTTAAACATAACATATCTTTTAGAACTATTTTCTTCTTTTGAGGCTATGCTTATCGAACCGGGAAATTGAAAAAGGTTGCAACATTTATTGTGTGTTCTTCCTAGTAAGTTCTGTCACAATGTGACAGAAACACAGAATTATTGATTTCTACTTGACGTACACCTTGTAGAGAGCCTTTCATCCCGTGATTATGAACAGTTAGCAACAATGGATACAAATGAATCCTTTTAAGAGTAACTGAGCATTCTGTTTTCCCCTGAGAATGAACATCATGGCAAAATAACTAGTGTGGGAAACTTGCCTGACACTTTGGATCATACAATGATAATCGGATTGTTTTCACTACTCCTCACTGCTCAGATGTAAAATAACCAGAAATACCTGAACTGGATGGGGAAAAGGTATTTCTGACTGTGATTGATAACACCTAATACATAAAGACACTTCATGACAAGTTTCTGCAGTACCTCAGAAATTACCTTCAAGTGTTGCAACTTATATTGACTATAGCAAATGTTCAGTGATTCTGTGCATGTAAGATCACATCAGCAGCAAAATCATTCTAGATCAACTTACTTATTTTGGTTGAAGGAAGATGAATGTATCTTGGATGAAGGGCCTCATTCTGAAGCATTGACTGTTTATTCCCCTGTGTAGATAACCATATAACCATATGACAATTACAGCACGGAAACAGGCCATCTCAGCCCTTCTAGTCCGTGCCGAACTCTTACTCTCACCTAGTCCCACCGACCTGCACTCAGCCCATAACCCTCCATTCCTTGCCTGTCCATATATCTATCCAATTTAATGTTTAATATCCAATAGATGTTGCCTGACTTGCTGAGCTCCTCCAGCATTTTGTGTGGGTTGTTCAAGAGTTCCAGAATCTCTTGTATTACTGAATATCTTTGTTTTTCAATAGTAAAACAGACTAAAATAACTGACAGGATCAAAGATCAAGGATCAAAGTTATTCACCTCACACATTTACATGTATTAGAAATTCGCTGTGGTGCGCACCATGCAATACAACAGTATAAAGAATTATATTAAAAAGTATGGATATGGAATAAAATGTGCATAAATACATAAATATTAGCATTTATTTAGAATGTATAATTTAGGTACAGAGGAGATGTCAGGGGTAAGTTTTTTATGCAGAGAGTGGTGAGTGTGTGGAATGGGCTGCCGACGATGGTGGTGGAGGCAGATACGATAGGGTCTTTTAAGAGACTCCTGGACAGGTACATGGAGCTCAGAAAAATAGAGGGCTATGGGTAACCCTAGGTAATTTCTAAGGTAAGGACATGTTTGGCACAGTTTGTGAGCCAAAGGGCCTGCATTGTGCTGTAGATTTTCTATGTTTCTATGTTTCTAATATAAACAGCATTATAAAAAGTAGTTTAAAATGTCTACAGTTCACTGGAGTGATAAGGATAATAGATAGAAGGGGTGAGGGAAGCTAACTAGAATGGTTAATCAGATTAATTGCCTAGGGGAAGAAATTTAAGATGCAGTGAAGTTTTTGTTTTATTTCAAAGGTTTATTTATTATCAAAGTATACAACTCTGAAATTCTTCTTCTGCAGATAGCCACAAAACCAAGAAAGAAGACAATGACAGCACGGTCATCAACCTCCAAATCCCTCCCTTCCACACAAAACCAACAGGCATATCGACCCTCAAATATTCCTCTGCCCCACAAAGAGAAAAAAATGAGAAAGATCAGGCAAGAAACATAGAATATAAAAAAACTATAAGACTGAAAAGAAGTCCATAGTCCAAGTCCGTATCCAAAATGCAGAAAAACCCGGGTAACATTCTTCCGTCACAGTGGTACACTCTCCCCTCTCAGGCAACAGAGTGATTCCACCAGCAATTAAAAGGCAGTCTCCCATCTCTTGAAGCAGAGCGATTCCACTAATGATCAAAAGGCAGGCAGCCTGCTCTCACCTTTCAAAATTGCCTCTAATGTTTCAATCTCCCTTGGCGCTTTAATTGGTGAAATGGAGCCAAACATCAGCTTGCGCCCTGTCCCGCAGCCACGAAGTTTGCACACGCTGCCTCTGTCTCCCGGAATCCTCTCGGAGACTGCAGAGTGCTGGAATACCAAAACAATTTCCAAACTGCAAATCACAGGCTCCAACAGTTCCAGAATCACATTCAAGATAAAAAAAACAAATGTAAAAGCCATGAAATAAGTGAAGTATATGATTTTGTGGTCTATCCAGAGGTTGTTGACCGTGGGAGCCATCTTGACTGGAAGATGGTACACCTATTTGGTCAAGGTGGTTTATAATAGCCCTATTGCACCTTCCTGAAGGGTGAGTGGTGTCTAGGATGATTTTTCCTGTCCAATTTTTTGCCCTGAACACATTCTGGTCCTGCGGTGATGGTAAACTGCAGCCAATGATCTTTTCTGCTGACATGACAACTCACTGTAGTTTTCATACATTGTAAAAGGATGCTGCATCAAACCTGAAAATATTGGCTGATTACAGGAAATCTGGATTTCGTAGAACGTAGAACGTAGAATGTAGAATAGTACAGCACAGTACAGGCCCTTCAGCCCACAATGTTGTGCCGACTCTCAAACCCTGCCTCCCATATGAGCCCCCATCTTAGATTCCTCCATATACCTGTCTAGTAGTCTCTTAAACTTCACTAGTGTATCTGCCTCCACCACTGACTCAGGCAGTGCACTCCACACACCAACCACTCTCTGAGTAAAAAACCTTCCTCTAATATCCCCCTTGAACTTCCCACCCCTTACCTTAAAGCCATGTCCTCTTGTATTGAGCAGTGGTGCCCTGGGGAAGAGGCGCTGACTATCCACTCTATCTATTCCTCTTATTATCTTGTACACCTCTATCATGTCTCCTCTCATCCTCCTTCTCTCCAAAGAGTAAAGCCCTAGATCCCTTAATCTCTGATCATAATGCATACTTTCTAAACCAGGCAGCATCCTGGTAAATCTCCTCTGTACCCTTTCCAATGCTTCCACATCCTTCCTATAGTGAGGTGACCAGAACTGGACACAATACTCCAAGTGTGGCCTAACCAGAGTTTTATAGAGCTGCATCATTACATCGCGACTCTTAAACTCTATCCCTCGACTTATGAAAGCTAACACCTCATAAGCTTTCTTAACTACCCTATCCACCTATGAGGCAACTTTCAGGGATCTGTGGACATGTACCCCGAGATCCCTCTGCTCCTCCACACTACCAAGTATCCTGCCATTTGCTTTGTACTCTGCCTTGGAGTTTGTCCTTCCAAAGTGTACCACCTCACACTTCTCCGGGTTGAACTCCAACTGCCACTTCTCAGCCCACTTCCGCATCCTATCAATGTCTCTCTGCAATCTTTGACAATCCTCTACACTATCTACAACACCACCAACCTTTGTGTCATCTGCAAACTTGCCAACCCACCCTTCTACCCCCACATCCAGGTCGTTAATAAAAATCACGAAAAGTAGAGGTCCCAGAACAGATCCTTGTGGGACACCACTAGTCACAATCCTCCAATCTGAATGTACCCCCTCCACCACCACCCTCTGCCTTCTGCAGGCAAGCCAATTCTGAATCCACCTGGCCAAACTTCCCTGGATCCCATGCCTTCTAACTTTCTGAATAAGCCTACCGTGTGGAACCTTGTCAAATGCCTCACTAAAAACCATATAGATCACATCCACTGCACTATCCTCATCTATATGCCTGGTCACCTCCTCAAAGAACTCTATCAGGCTTGTTAGACACAATCTGCCCTTCACAAAGCCATGCTGACTGTCCCTGGTCAGACCATGATTCTCTAAATGCCTATAGATCCTACCTCAAAGAATCTTTTCCAACAGCTTTCCCACCACAGACGTAAGGCTCACTGGTCTATAATTACCCGGACTATCCCTACTACCTTTTTTGAACAAGGGAACAACATTCGCCTCCCTCCAATCCTCTGGTACCATTCCCGTGGACAACGAGGACATAAAGATCCTAGCCAGAGGCTCAGCAATCTCTTCTCTCGCCTCGTGGAGCAGCCTGGGGAATATTCCGTCAGGCCCCGGGGACTTATCTGTCCTAATGTATTTTAACAACTCCAACACCTCCTCTCCCTTAATATCAACATGCTCCAGAACATCAACCTCACTCATATTGTCCTCACCATCATCAAGTTCCCTCTCATTGGTGAATACCAAAGAGAAGTATTCATTGAGGACCTCGCTCACTTCCACAGCCTCCAGGCACATCTTCCCACCTTTATCTCTAATCGGTCCTACCTTCACTCCTGTCATCCTTTTTTTCTTCACATAATTGAAGAATGCCTTGGGGTTTTCCTTTACCCTACTCGCCAAGGCCTTCTCATGCCCCCTTCTTGCTCTTCTCAGCCCCTTCTTAAGCTCCTTTCTTGTTTCCCTATATTCCTCAATAGATCCATCTGATCCTTGCTTCCTAAACCTCATGTATGCTGCCTTCTTCCACCTGACTAGATATTCCACCTCACTTGTCACCCATGGTTCCTTCACCCTACCATTCTTTATCTTCCTCACCGGGACAAATTTATCCCTTACATCCCGCAAGAGATCTCTAAACACCGACCACATGTTCATAGTACATTTTCCTGCAAAAACATCATCCCAATTCACACCCGCAAGTTCTAGCCTTATAGCCTTATAATTTGCCTTTCCCCAATTAAAAATTTTCCTGTCCTCTTTGATTCTATCCTTTTCCATGATAATTATAAATGCCAGGAGCGGTGGTCACTGTCCCCCAGATGCTCACCCACTGAGAGATCTGTGACCTGACCCGGTTCATTACCTAGTACTAGATCTAGTATGGCATTCCCCCTGTTTGGCCTGTCCACATACTGTGACAGGAATCCATCCTGGACACACTTAACAAACTCTGCCCCATCTGAACCCTTGGATCTAATCAGGTGCCAATCAATATTAGGGAAGTTAAAGTCACCCATGATAACAACCCTGTTATTTTTGCACCTTTCCAAAATCTGCCTCCCAATCTGCTCCTCTGTATCTCTGCTGCTACCAGGGGGCCTATAGAATACCCCCAATAGAGTAACTGCTCCCTTCCTGTTCCTGACTTGAACCCATACTGACTCAAAAGAGGATCCTGCTACATTACCCACCCTTTCTGTAACTGTAATAGTATCCCTGACCAGTAATGCCACCTCTCCTCCCCTTTTTCTGCCCTCTCTATCCCTTTTAAAGCACTGAAATCCAGGAATATTGAGAATCCATTCCTGCCCTGGTGCCAGCCAAGTCTCTGTAATGGCCACTACATCATAATTCCATGTATGTATCCAAGCTCTCAGTTCATCACCTTTGTTCCTGATGCTTCTTGCATTGAAGTACACACATTTCAGCCCTTCTACCTTACTGTCTTTACACCGTTTATTCTGCTTCTCTTTCCTCAAAGCCTCTCTGTATGTTAGATCTGGCTTTACTCCATGCACTTCTTTCACTGCTCTATCGCTCTGGGTCCCATCCCCCTTGCAAATTAGTTTAAACCCTCCCGAACCATGCTAGCAAACCTACCTGCAAGGATATTGCTCCCCCTCGAGTTCAGGTGCAACCCATCCAATCTGTACAGGTCCCACCTTTCCCAGAAGAGATCCCAATGATCTAAAAATCTAAAACCCTGCTCCCTGCACCAACTCCTCAGCCACGCATTCAACTGCCATCTCCTCCAATTCTTACCATCACTGTCACGTAGCACTGGCAGCAATCCTAAGAACGTCACACTTGAGGTCCTGTTCTTCAGCCTTCTGCCTAGTTCCTGAAACTCACACTTCAGGACTTCATCCCTCTTCCTGCCTATGTCGTTGGTCCCAACATGTATCACGACTTCTGGTTGCTTTCCCTCTCGTACCAGGATGTCATGCATCCGGTCAGAGACATCCCGGACCCTGGCACCCGGGAGGCAACAAACCATGCAGGTGTCCTTCTCACATCCACAAAATCTCCTGTCTGCTCCCCTGACAATAGAGTCATTGGATGAACAGAATAAATAGGTAGGTGGTCCTGTGTGAAGGCTTGGATGGATGACATGGGAAATAAGTGGGTCAACACTCTGTCCGGGTGTTGGTTTAGTGAGGAGTAGGTCTCACTAGCTTAGGGACCATCACTTATGGCAGCCAGAGAGTGACAGCCCTACCAACCTCCAGCCTTGAGGAGCGTAATGTGTGAGACATGTGGAAAGGAAAATCCTTAATGTCGTCAGGGTGAATAACACAGAAATGCATCAATCCTAACTGCTTTTTTGAGTTAATTGTCATCACTGATTAACTGGATTCTGTAGGCTTGCAACAGTTTTTCAATCACACTTTACCTGTTGTGCACAAGGATAATAGCATGGTCCCTGTCACCAAATTGTTGAAAACTTTGAACAAAGAAATGCCATTTTTATACAGAAGTTGCGTAATTGATATGAGGTGTGTAGCAGGTAACAAATAAACAGGAAGGAACAAATGAGGTACTTAAGGAGTATAAGAAATGCAAGATACCATATAAGAAGGAAAGTGTGAAGTGGTTCATTTTGGTAGGTCCAATTTGAAGACAGAATATAATATTAATGGTAAGACTCTCGGCCGTGTGGAGGATCTGAGAGATCTTGGGGTCTGTGTCCATAGGACAATCAAAGCTGCTGCACAGGTTGACAGTGTGGCTAAGAAGGCGAATAGTGTGTTGGCATTCATAAACCGTGGGACTGAGTTCAAGAGCCGTGAGGTAATGTTACAGCTATATAAGACCTTGGTCAGACCCCATTTGGAGTACTGTGCTCAGTTCTGGTCACCTCACTACAGGAAGGATGTGGATACTGTAGAGAGAGTGCAGAGGAGATTTACAAGGATGCTGCCTGGACTGAAAGGTGTACCTTATGAGAATAGGTTGAGTGCACTTGGCTTTTTTTCCTTGGAGCGACGGAGGATGAGAGGTGACCTAATAGAGATGTGTAAGATGACGAGGGGCATTGATCGTGTGGATAGTCAAAGGCTTTTTCCCAGGGCTGAAATAGCTAACATGAGGGGGCATAGTTTTAAGGTGCTTGGAAATAGGTACCGAGGGGATATCAGGGGTATGTTTTTCACACAGGGGGTGGTGGGTGTGTGAATGCCTTCTTAACCACAGAGTCAACCTGCGCAGCAGCTTCCAGTGTCCTGTGGACTCAGATTCCAAGATCCCTCTGATCCTCCACACTGCCAAGAGTCTTACCATTAATACTATATTCTGCCATTATGTTTGACCTACCAAAATGAATCACCTCATAGTTATCTGGGTTGAACTCCATCTGCCACTTCTCAGCCCAGGTTTGCATTCTATTGATGTCCTGCTGACAGCCCTCCACACTATCCACAACACCCCCAATCTCTGTATCATCAATACCCTCAAATCTTTTGTCATCAAAACCCCCAACCTTTGTGTCATCATGTGGAGAGAAAAGAACAGGTGAATGACACAGAAATGCATCAGTCCAAGCTACTTTTTTTGAGTTAATTGTCATCACTGATTATCTGGCAGCACTGCTTGAAGGGCCGGTAGGGGCTACTCCGCATTGTAAGTAAATAAATGATCTTAATCCTTGCGTTGCTGCAACTTCCACGCTACGACCTTACAGAATGAAACTAGACAATAGTGAGACTTGCGCCAAGACTAGCCGCTCAATATTCCAGGGTTCCATTGTATTGGACATGATAGAACAGGAGAGATTAAAGGGGGAGAGATGGCATTACTAGTCATTAAAAATGTCAGTGCTCAGACAGAACAGACTGGAGAGTTTGTCTACTGAGGCTATGTGTGTAGACCTTGGGAGTGGTATCTCGGGTAGATGAGATCGTAAAGAAAGCTTTTGGCACGTTGCCCTTTATAAATCAAGGTATTGAGTACAGGAGTTCAGAATCAGAATCAAATTTAATATCACTGGCATATGTTGTGAAACTTGCTAACTTTATGGCAGCAGTACAATGAAATTCATGATAAATAAATATAGAGAAAAAATAGAGTTACATTAAGGATATATATGTCTATTAAATAATTAAGTTAAAGTATGTAGTGCAAAGTAGCAGAAATAAAAAAGTAGTGAGGTAGTGTTCACAAGTTCAATGTCCATTTAGAAATCGGATGGCAGAGGGGAAGAAGCTGTTCCTGAATCACTGAGTGTGTGCCTCCAGCCTTCTGTATCTCCTTCCTGGTAGTAACAGTGTGAAGAGGACATGTTCTGGGTGTTGTGGATCCTTAATGATAGATACCTTCTTCCTAAGGCGCCGCTCCTTGAAGATGTCTTGGATACTATGGAGGCTGGTACCCATAGAAACATAGAAAACCTACAGCACAATACAGGCCCTTCGGCCCACAAAGCTGTGCTGAACATGTCCCTGCCTTAGAATCACCTAGGCTTTACCCATAGCCCTCTATTTTTCTAAGCTCCATGTAGCCATCCAGGAGTCTCTTAAAAGATCCTATCGCTTCCGCCTCCACCACTGTCGCCAGTAGCCCATTCCACACATTCACCACTCTCTGCATACAAAACTTACCCCTGACATCTCCTCTGTACCTACTTCCAAGCACCTTAAAACTGTGCCCTCTCATGCTAGCTATTTCAGCCCTGGAGAAAAGCCTCTGACTATCCATAGGATCAATGCCTCTCATTATCTTGTACACCTCTATCAAGTCACCTCTCATCCTCCGTTGCTCCAAGGAGAAAAGGCCAAGTTCACTCAACCTATTCTCATAAGGCATGCTCCCCAATCCAGGCAACATCCTTGTAAATCTCTTCTGCAGTCTTTCTGTGGTTTCCACGTCCTTCCTGTAGTGAGGCAACCAGAACTGAGCACAATACTCCAAGTGGGGTCTGACCAGGGTCCTATATAGCTGCAACATTACCTCTCGGCTCTTAAACTCAGTCCCACGATTGATAAAGGCCAATGCACCGTATGCCTTCTTAACCACAGAGTCAACCTGCGCAGCAGCTTTGAGTGTCCTATGGACTCGGACCCCAAGATCCCCCTGATCCTCCACACTGCCAAGAGTCTTACCATTAATGCTATATACCATAATGCTCCATGATGGAACTGACTAATTTTACAAGTTTCTGCAACTTATTTTGATTTTGTGTAGCAGCCCCCCGCCATACCAGACTGTGATTCAGCCAGTCAGAATGCTCTCCACAGTGCATTTGTAGAAGTTTCCAAGTGTTCTAGTTGACAAACTAAATCTTCTGAGACTCCTAATGAAATATAGCTGCGGTCTTGCCTTCTTTATAGCTGCATCAGTATGTCGCATCCAGGTTAGGTCCTCAGAAATGTTGACACCCAGGAACTTGAAGTTACTCACTCTGTCCACTTCTGATCCCTCTATGAGGATTGATTTGTTTTCCCTGGTCTTACCCTTCCTGAAGTCCACAATTGGCTCTTTGGTCTTGCTGACGTGGTGTGCAAGGTTGTTGCTGCGATACCAGTCAACTAACTGATATATCTCACCCCTGTGTGCTCTTTTGTCATGATCTGAAATTCTGCCAACAATGGTTGTATCTTCAGCAAATTTATAGAGACTGTTTGAGCTATGCCTAGTCACACAGCCGTGGGCGTAGAGAGAATGGAGCAGTGGGCTAAGCACACATCCCTGTGGAGCGCCAGTGTTAATTGTCAGTGAGGTGAGATGTTATTTTCAACTCACACAGATGGTGGTCTTCTGGTTTGAAAGTCGAGGTTCCAGTTGCAGAGGGAGGTACAGAGGCCTAGGTTCTGCAACTTTTCAATCAGTACTTTAAGAATGATATTATTAAATGTCAGGAAACAACATCCTGATGTTTGCATTGTCCAGGTGATCCAAGGCTGTGTGAACCACTGAGATCCCATCTGCTGTAGACCTATCACGGTGATAGGCAAATTACAGTGGGTAGATCTTTCCTGAGACAGGTGTTGATTCTAACCATGACCAACCTCTCAAAGCACTTCATCACCATAGATGTGAGTGCTACTGGATGATAGTTGTTAAGGCAGCTCACCCTGCTCTTCTTGGGCACTGATGTAATTCTTGCCCTTTAGAAGCAGGTAGGAACTTTTGATTGTAGCAGTGAGAGATTGAAAATGAGTGACTTGTGAGAGACTTGTTCTGGAGCTGCTCCAGCCTATGGTCAGGCCACACTTAGATCCCCTCCAGTTTGCCTACCAGCCCCGACTAGGAGTTGAGGATGCCATCGTCTACCTACTGAACCGTGTCCATGCCCACCTGGACAAGACAGCGAGCACTGTGAGGGTCATGTTTTTTGACTTCTCCAGTGCGCTCAACACCATCCGCCCTGCTCTGCTGGGGGAGAAGCTGACAGCGATGCAGGTGGATGCTTTCCTGGTGTCATGGATTCTTGATTACCTGACTGGCAGACCACAGTACGTGTGCTTGCAACACTGTGTGTCTGACAGAGTGATCAGCAGCACTGGGGCTCCACAGGGGACTGTCTTGTCTCCCTTTCTCTTCACCATTTACACCTGGGACTTCAACTACTGCACAGAGTCTTGTCATCTTCAGAAGTTTTCGGATGACTCTGCCATAGTTGGATGCATCAGCAAGGGAGATGAGGCTGATTACAGGACTACTGTAGAAAACTTTGTCACATGGTGTGAGCAGAATTATCTGCAGCTTAATGTGAAAAAGACTAAGGAGCTGGTGGTAGACCTGAGGAGAGCTAAGGTACCGGGGACCCCTGTTTCCATCCAGTGTGTCAGTGTGGACATGGTGGAGGATTACAAATACCTGGGGATATGAATCGACAATAAACTGGACTGGTCAAAGAACACTGAGGCTGTCTACAAGAAGGGTCAGAGCCGTCTCTATTTCCTGAGGAGACTGAGGTCCTTTAACACCTGCCGGACGACGCTGAGGATGTTCTACGAGTCTGTGGTGGCCAGTGCGATCATGTTTGCAGTTGTGTGCTGGGGCAGCAGGCTGAGGGTAGCAGACACCAACAGAATCAACAAAACTCATTCGTAAGGCCAGTGCTGTTGTGGAGATGGAACTGGACTCTCTGACGGTGGTGTCTGAAAAGAGGATGCTGTCCAAGTTGCATGCCATCTTGGACAATGTCTCCCATCCACTACATAATGGACTGGTTGGGCACAGGAGTACATTCAGCCAGAGACTCATTCCACCGAGATGCAACATAGAGCGTCATAGGAAGTCATTCCTGTCTGTGGCCACCAAACTTTACAACTCCTCCCTTGGAGGGTCAGACACCCTGAGCCAATAGGCTGGTCCTGGACTTATTTCCTGGCATAATTTACATATTACTATTTAACTATTTATGGTTTTATTACTATTCATTATTTATGGTGCAACTGTAACGAAAACCAATTTCCCCTGTGATCAATAAAGTATGACTATGACTAAAATGTCTTTCAATACTCCTGCCAGTTAATTGGCACAGGTTTTCAGAGCTTTACCAGGTACTCCATCAGGCCCTGCTGCTTTGCGAGGGTTCTCCCCCTTGAAAGACAGTCTGACATGAGCTTCCAAGACAGAGATCTCAGGGTCATCGGATGCAGCAGGGATCCTCATAGCTGTGATTTTATTCTCCCTTTCAAAGCGAGCATAAAAGGTATTGAACTCATCTGGTAATGAAGCATTGGTACCATTCATGATAGTTGGTTTTGCTTTGAGGAAGTAATGGCATGCAAACCCTGCCAGAGTTGATATGCATCCAATGTCGCCTCCAATCCTCCTGAAATGGTCTGTTGTCCCTCAGCAAGTCATACCTGGCTTTTTTATTCAGACTTGGATCACCAGGCTTAAGTGCCTCAGGTCTTTGGGATCTTATGTTGAAGTTGGGATGTTATGTTGAAGTTATATAAGGTATTGGAGTGGCCTAATTTGGATTATTGTCCCCATTTCTGGTCACCTACTACAGGAAAGATATCAATAAGTCTGAAAGAGAGCCGAGAAAATTTACAAGTATATTGCCAGGACTTGAGGACCTGAGTATAGGCAAAATTTGAATAGGCTAAGACTTTATTCCTGAGAGCACAGAACAGTGAGGGGAGATTTGATAAAGATATACAAAATTATGAGGGGTATAGTAGGGTAAAAGCAGGCAGGAATGTTCCACTGATATTTGGAAATTCTAGTACGAGAGTCATAGGTTAACGATGAAAGTTTAAGGGGAACATGAAGGGAAATTTCTTCACTCAGAGATTATTGAGAGCGTGGAATGATCTGCCAGCAGAAGTGTGGATGTGTGGAGAAATCTGGATAGGTGCGTGTTTAGGAGTGTTAATGGAGGGTTATGGTCCGGGTGCAAGTTGGACTAGGCAGATAAATAGTTTGGCATGGACTAGATGGGCCAAAGGGCTTTATTCTGTGCTGCAGGGTTCTATGACTAAGTGATGTGGGGATCACCTTTGTGATTTCCTTGGGGTTGATTGCCATGTCTTTTTCCCTTCATTGATTGGAGGTAGACTTTGTTGCAGAACCCAGTTTACTGCTTATCACTAATTATCCATTGCAGTGGCAGATAAGAACCCCAGGTAGACAGATCAGATAGCAATGATACAATGTCTTTCCTGAAAGGCTGCATTAAAGTTTCAGCGAGGTAAAGAACCCTTGGTTTAAGCTTGTGGTGCATCATGTGCTCTCTATACAGTTAGCTTTCCTTGGGTGTACGCACATCCCACAGTCACCATTACTAATAATATCTTTTCAATTAACTAAATTTAAATTCTCTATCTGTCAGTGCAGGCAGTACTGGGAAATGGATGGGGCAGGGGGAGGACCCGCGAGGGACCATACTCACCTCAGAGAGCAGTGAATTTGGAGTTTATGTTATGATTCAGAGAGCATCATGTGGTGAGGGAGACAACATATTAGTAAGAGGAGCAAGTGAGTATTTTCTAAGACATCGAGTTTGCTCTGTCATTCCATCATGACTGATTTATTAACCCCCTTGACCCCATTCTCCTGCCTTCTCCCCATATCCTTTGATGCCCTGGCTAATCAAGAACTAATAAAACTCCGCCTTAAATATATTCAACGACCTGACCTCCGCAGTCGTCTGTGGCAATGAATTCCACAGATTCACTACCCACTTGCTAAAGAAATTTCTCTTCATACCTGTTCTAAACGGATGACCCTCTAACTGAAACTGTGCTGCAGGTCCTCGTCTTCCTCACTATAGGAAACATCCTCTTTACATCCACTCTATACAGGCCTTTCAATATTCAACAGGTTTAAATGAGATTCCCCCTTTGTCTATCTTGCCTGCTATTTCTTTAAAGAATTGGAACAGGGTTGTCAGGCAAGATTTCCCTTTAAGAAACCATTCTGAATTTGGCTGATCTTATCATGTATCTCCAAGTATCCCGACACCTCATTCTTAATAATAGGTGCCAACTTCTTCCCAAACACTAAAGTCAAGCTACCCAGACTATAATTTCCTTTCTTCTACCTCCTTCCCTTCTTACAGAGTGGAGTGACATTTGTAATTTACCTGTCCTCTGGAACTATTTCAGAACCTAGTGAATCTTGAAAGATTATTACTAATGCCGGCATAATCTTTTCAGCTACCTCTTTCAGAACTCTAGGGTGTAGTCCATCTGGCCCAGATAACTTAGCTATCTTCAGACCTTTCAGCTTCCCAAATACCTTCTCCTTTGTAATAGCAACTACACTCACTTCTGCCCCTGACACTCAAATTTCTGGCAAATTGCTAGTGTCTTCAATAGTGAAGGCTGTTACAAAATACTTATTAAGTTCATCCACCCATTTTTTGTCCCTTTAAGCTACAGAGAAGGTCACTTGATTGTGTGCAGGAATGTTGACTGCAAAATATGAGTAAAAAAATTAAATTAAAAACAAAGCCATGGCACAACAGTACAGAGCTATGAAGTGTTGCTTTGTGGGAATCAGGAACACTTCCAGTGCCCATGGTGAATATGAGTGTACTCAAAAACAGAAAAATTATACCGGGGACAAAGAAAACAAAATTGAACAACTATTTCGGTCTGTCTTCACATTTGAGGACATGATCTTCCAGAAATGTCAGGGAACCTTGGGCCTCATGAAAGGGAGGAATTGAGGAAATCAGCAATACTATACTAAGGATATTAGGAACTTTAATGGGACAGAAGGCTAATAAATCCTTGGGGGTCCAATGATCTTTATTCCAGAGTACTTAGAGAAATTTCTGCAGAAACAGTGAATTGCTAGTGATCATTTTCAACATTCCTTGGATGCTGCATCAATTCTAAGGCATTAGAGGGTTCGTTGGTTATGTGCCAAATCATGACATAGGTGATAGAAACAGAAAATAGGTGCAGGAGTAGGCCATTTGGCCCATTGAGCCTGCACCGCCATTCAGTATGATCATGGCTGATCATCCAACTCAGAATCCTGTACCTGCCTTCTTTCCATACCCCCTGATCCCTTTAGCCACAAGGGCCATATCTAACTCCCTCTTAAATATAGCCAATGAACTGGCCTCAACTGTTTCCTGTGGCAGGGAATTCCACAGATTCACCACTCTCTGTGTGAAGAAGTTTTTCCTCATCTCGGTCCTAAAAGGCTTCCCCTTTATCCTCAAACTGTGACCCCTCATTCTGGACTTCCCCAACATCGGGAACAATCTTCCTACATCTTGCCTGTCCAATCCCTTTAGGATTTTATACGTTTCAATAAGATCCCCTCTCAATCTTCTAAATTCCAGCGAGTATAAGCCTAGTCGATCCAGTCTTTCATCATATGGAAGTCCTGCCATCCAGGAATCAATCTGGTGAACCTTCTTTGTACTCCCTCTATGGCAAGAATGTCTTTCCTCAGATTAGGGGACCAAAACTGCACACAATACTCCAGGTGTGGGCTCACCAAAGCCTTGTACAACTGCAGTAGTACCTCCCTGCTTCTGTATTCGAATCCTCTTGCTATGAATGCCAGCATACCATTCGCCTTTTTCACCTCCTGCTGTACCTGCATGTCCACTTTCAATGACTGGTGGATAATGACACCCAAGTCTTGTTGCACCTCCCCTTTTCCTAATTGGCCACCATTCAGATAATAAACAACAGGAATTCTGCAGATGCTGGAAATTCAAGCAACACACATAAAAGTTGCTGGTGAACGCAGCAGGCCAGGCAGCATCTCTAGGAAGAGGTGCAGTCGACGTTTCAGGCCGGGACCCTTCGTCAGGACTAACTGAAGGAAGAGTGAGTAAGGGATTTGAAAGTTGGAGGGGGAGGGGGAGATCCAAAATGATAGGAGAAGACAGGAGGGGGAGGGATGGAGCCAAGAGCTGGACAGGTGATAGGCAAAAGGGATACGAGAGGATCATGGGACAGGAGGTCTGGGAAGAAAGACAAGGGGGGGGGAGAACCCAGAGGATGGGCAAGGGGTATATTCAGAGGGACAGAGGGAGAAAAAGGAGAGTGAGAGAAAGAATGTGTGTATAAAAATAAGTAACAGATGGGGTACGAGGGGGAGGTGGGGCATTAGCGGAAGTTAGAGAGGTCAATGTTCATGCCATCAGGTTGGAGGCTACCCAGACGGAATATAAGGTGTTGTTCCTCCAACCTGAGTGTGATTTCACTGCTTTCCAAATGTGCTGTTATCACATCTTTGATAACTGACTCTAGCATTTTCCCCACACTGACGTTAGGCTAACCGGTCTATAATTCCCCAGTTTCTCTCTCCCTCCTTTTTTAAAAAGTGGGGTTACATTAGCCACCCTCCAATCCTCAGGAACTAGTCCAGAATTTGAAGAGTTTTGAAAAATTATCACTAATGCATCCACTATTTCTTGGGCTACTTCCTTAAGCACTCTGGGATGCAGACCATCTGGCCCTGGGGATTTATCTGCCTTTAATCTCTTCAATTTACCTAACACCACTTCCCTACTAACATGTATTTCCCTCAGTTCCTCCATCTCACTAGACTCTTTGTCCCCTACTATTTCTGGAAGATTATTTATGTCCTCCTTAGTGAAGACAGAACCAAAGTAGTTATTCAATTGGTCTGCCATGTCCTTGTCCCCCATGATCAATTCACCTGTTTCTGACCGTAAGGGACCTACATTTGTCTTAACCAATCTTTTTCTTTTCACACACCTATAAAAACTTTTACAGTCAGTTTTTATGTTCCCTGCCAGTTTTCTCTCATAATCTTTTTTTCCATTTCCTAGTTAAGCCCTTTGTCCTCCTCTGCTGGACCCTGAATTTCTCCCAGTCCTCAGGTGAGCAGCTTTTTCTGGCTAATTTGTATGCTTCTTTTTGGAATTGATACTATCCCTAATTTCCCTTGTCAGCCACGGATGCACTACCTTCCCTGGTTTATTCTTTTGCCAAACTGGGATGAACAATTGTTGTAGTTCATCCATGCGATCTTTAAATGCTTGCCACTGCATATCCACCGTCAACCTTTTAAGTATTTTTGCCAGTCTATCTTAGCTAATTCACATCTCATACCTTCAAAGTTACCCTTCTTTAAGTTCAGAACCTTTGTTTCTGAATTAACTATGTCACTCTCCATCTTAATGAAGAATTCCACCATATTATGGTCACTCTTACCCAAGAGGCCTCTCACGACAAGATTGCTAATTAATCCTTCCTCATTGTTCAATACCCAGTCTAGAATGGCCTGCTCTCTAGTTGGTTCCTCGACACGTTGGTTCAGAAAACCATCCTGCATACATTCCAAGAAACCCTCTTCCTCAGCACCCTTACCAATTTGGTTCACCCAATCTATATGTAGACTGAAGTCACCCATTGTAACTCCTGTTCCTTTATTGCACACATTTCTAATTTCCCATTTAATGCCATTCCCAACCTCACTACTACTGCTAGGTGGCCTGTACATAACTCCCACCAGCGTTTTCTGCCCCTTAGTGTTATGCAGCTCTACCCATATTGATTCCACATCCTCCCGGCTAATGTCCTTCCTTTCTATTGCGTTAATCTCCTCTCTAACCAGCAATGCTACCCCACCTCCTTTTCCTTCATGTCTATCCCTCCTGAATATTGAATATCTCTGAATGTTGAGCTCCCATCCTTGGTCACCCTGGAGCCATGTCTCTGTGATCCCAACTATATCATATTCATTAATAAAAACCTGCACTTTTAATTCATCCACCTTGTTATGAATGCTCCTTGCATTGACACACAAAGCCTTTAGGTTTGCTTTTACAACACTCTTAGCCCTTATACAATTATGTTGAAAAGTGGCCCTTTTTGATTTTTGCCCTGGATTTGCCGGCCTGCCACTTTTACTTTTCACCTTACTACTTTTTGCTTCTACCCTCATTTTACACCCCTCTGTCTCTCTGCACTTGTTCCCATCTCCCTGCCGCATTAGTTCAAATCCTCCTGAACAACAGTAGCAAATGCTTCCCCTAGGACATTGGTTCCAGTCCAGCCCAGGTGCAGACCGTCCTGTTTGTACCGGTCCCACCTCCTCCAGAACTGGTTCCAATGTCCCAGAAATTTGAATCCCTCCCCCTTGCACCATTTTTCATCTGATATATCCTCCTATTTCTACTCTGACTAGCACGTGGCACTGGTAGTAATCCAGAGATTATTACCTTTATGGTCCTACTTTTTAGTTTATCTCCTAACTCCCTAAATTCACCTTGTAGGACCTCATCCTGTTTTTTCACCTATATCGTTGGTACCTATGTGCACCATGACCACTAGCTGTTCACCCTCCCACTCCAGAATGTCCTGCAGCCGCTCAGTGACATCCTTGACCCTTGCACCGGGGAGGTAACATACCCTCCTGGAGTCTCGTTTGCGGCCGCAGAAACACCTATCTATTCCCCTTACAACTGAATCCCCTATCACTATAGCTCTCCCACTCCTTTTCCTTCCCTCCTGTGCTACAGAGCCAGCCATGGTGCCATGAATTCGGCTGCTGCCACCTTCCCCTGATGAGACATCTCCCCCAACAGTATCCAAAACAGTATATCTGTTTAGGAGGGAGATGACCTCAGGGGACTCCTGCACTACCTGCCTACTGCTACGCTGTCTAGTGGCCACCCATTCCCTTTCTGCCTGTATAGCCTTTACCTGCGGTGTGGCCAACTCACTGAACGTGCTATTCACGACTTTCTCAGCATCACGGATGCTCCAGTATGAATCCAGTCGCAGCTCCAGCTGCTCAATGCGGTCTGCCAGAAGCCGCAGCTGGACACATTTCCTGCACACATAGTCGTCAGGGACACTGGAAGTATCCCTGATTTCCCACATGCTGCAGGATGAACAAACCACAGGGCCGATCTCAGCTGTCATGACCTACCCAATACGCTACAGCCTCGCCGCCTTCCTTGCTTCAAATAAAATACCGCTGGAGATGGTTCTCCTTTAAAGGAACTTACCTGGCCTTACCTCACTTGGAGCGAAGCTCGTCCTCAGCCTCTGCTTGCTGAAGCCTCTCGAGACAAAGCCTTCCTACTCTGTCTCCCTCTACTCTGTCACCCGCTACAACGTCACCCGCACCGTCAAACTGCTCTCTTTTAAATTCTCCCGCTGCCTCACGGACCGACTTACACGCACTTGTGCAGTCCTGTCCCGATCAACCGCTGAGAAAAATGGCCGTCGTCCACAAACTGCTCTCTTTTAAATACTCCTGCTGCCTCACGGACCGACTTGCACGTGCTTGCGCAGTCCTGTCCCGATCAACTGCCGAGAAAAATGGCCCATCATGGTCATGGTCTTTCCATGACCATGATTGTTCTTGGCAAAGTTTTCTGCTGAAGTGGTTTGCTATTGCCTTCTTCTAGGCAGTGGCTTTACAAAACGAGTGACCCCAGCCACTATTAATACTCTTCAGAGATTGTCTGCCTGGCGTCAGTGATTGTATAATCAGGACTTGTGATATGCACCAGCTGCTCATGTGACCATCCACCACCTGCCCCATGGCTTCACGTGACCCTGATCGGGGAGCTAAGCCGGTGCTACACCTTGCCCTAGGGTGACCTACAGGCTAGTGGAGGGAAGAAGCATCTTACACATCCTTCAGTAGAGATGTATCTCCACCCCACCACCCACAAGTGAAGATAGCCAATGTAATCCCACTATTTTAGAAAGGAAAACCATTAACTCGCATCGTAGAATGATTAACCAGACATCGCCATCAAAGTTGTAACAGTCGAGCATTTGCAAAGGAGGATCAGTCAGAATCAACATGGATTTAGAAAGGAAAGTAATGAACTGCCAAATGAACTGGAAATCTTTGAGTATGAAACTAGTAGAGATACATTTTGACCCTCAGATGGTATATGGGAAAGTCCTACATAAGGGATTAATGTGCAAAATTAAAGCATATGGGATTGGGTGTACTGTACTAACATGAATAGATCATTGGTCCGGACCTTGGATTGCTACTCTAGTAATATTACTGGGCAAAACACACAGTCCCCCAGTTCAGTTAAAATATGGCGGTCAGGAGTCTTATCTGTATTGCAAGTCCCGTAGTTAGATTTTGGGTGGACATTCTTCCTGAAACTGGAATTCTTTAAATTCTGTCATGCAGCATCAAGATTGGTGGGACATGGAGGGGGATGGGTCGGTGCTTTGCTGTACGTTAAGGCTGATTTATACTTGTGTGTCAAATGTACGCCATAGGTACCGCGCACCCTACACCGCACCCTATGCTGTAGGGTGACGTGCACCTCCCCAAAAATGTAACCCACGTGTTGCGGCGACGCAGACTGCAACAACTGTGATTGGTCCGCTTGGTAGCATCGCATTTCCGGTTGCTCTTCTCCACCATGTCTGTACACTGATGCGAAATAAATGGTTGGAGACGATGAACCGAATCATCAAATCTACCTGTCGACAGCCGAAAATATTTGAAATGCTTTTCTTCGTCCATGTCTCTCACGAAGAAACTCAACACAGTGGCTTAGAAACCCCACCGCCAACTGGCATTTTGGCGGTGAATTGCAGAGCGACGCAGACACAACTATGCATGCTTGCTATGGCATAGGGCTACGCAGAAGTATAAATCAGGCCTATGGCGTAAGCTAAGGCGTAGCCGTACGCACAAGTATAAATCAGCCTTTACTCCTTCTCAGTTTGAAGGCACCTCCATTACCTTTTCTCTAACAACATGGTTTCAAACTCAGTCTGTTTTCCTGCAGTAAACTTGAAAAGGAGTCCCATTTTTAGCTGAAGCTCAATAATCCCATTGGGATGCCTACAGCGATTAGCGTACCACTATTACAACACCAGCGACATAGGTTCAATTCTGCCACTGCCCTGAAGGAGTTTCTATATTTTCTCCCGTGTCTGTGTCCTCTGGCTTCCTCTCACATTCCAAAGAAACACGGTCAGGGCCGATGAGTGTGAGCAGCCTCTGCCCGGGAACTGCCATGGCACTTGCCCGGCACAATCCTCACTGATTTGATTTGGGGCAAATGATGCATTTTACTGTATGTTTTGACATTTTGATGTACATGTGACAAATAAAGCTAATCTTTATAATCACCTGAGCACTCAATATTAGGTCTCACCTGACATTTGGAAGTGCAGTGTATGGATGGCACCATAATTCTAACACCAAACTAGCTTTGTAATGTGCTACACCAAAAGCAAAAGAAGGGGGCGCCAGTATTATAAGCCTGATGTAAGAAGTAGGGTTTAAAGAGTACCTTAAAGGAGGAGAAAGAAAATGGAGAAGTAGAAAGATTTTAGCGGAGCATTTCTGGGTTAGGGGTCTGGAATGGTGAAGGCTCATTCACCAGGATGGGGAGAAGTAAGTGTGGGATGTAGAAGAGACTAGATTTAGAGAGAAACACAAACTAACTTCAGGATAATACATATGGTGAAGGTCACATAGATATGAAAAGGTGAAAAGATAGAAAAATTAAATTTGTTGATGATACTACACTGATTGGTCTTATCTCAAATTATAACAAGGCAGCCTACACAGAAGAAGTCATCACTCTTGACACAGTGGTGTCAAGAAAACAACCTCTCTTTCAATGTCACAAAAACAAAGGAGCTGGTTGTGGACTACAGGAGGAATGGAGACAGGCTAACCTCTATTGAAATCAATGGATCTGGGGTTGAGAGGGTGAACAGCTTTAGGTTCCTCGGCATAAATATCACTGAGGATCTCACGTGGACTGTACATACCAGCTGTGTGGTGAAAAAAAAACACGGCAGTGCCTCTTCCACCTCAGACAGTTGAAGAAATTTGGTGCGGGCCCCCAAATCCTAAAAACTTTCTATAGGAGCACAATTGATAGCATCTTGACTGGCTGCATCACTGTCTGGTATGGGAACTGTACCTCCCTCAATCGCAGGACTCTGCAGAGAGTGGTGCAGACAGCCCTGTGTATCTGTAGATGTGAACTTCCCGCTATTTAGGACATTTACAGAGACAGGTGTGTAAGAAGGACCCGGAGGATAACTGGGGACTGTTCCAGCTGTTACCATCCAGAAAATGGTACCGCAGCGTAAAAACCAAGATCAACAGGCTCCGGGACAGCTTCTTCCACCAGGTCATCAGACTGATGAATTCACGCTGATACAGTTGTATTTCTATGCTATATTGATTGTCCTGTTTTGCATACTAATTATTACAAATTACTATAAATTGCACATTGCACATTTAGACAGTGACGTAACATAAAGATTTTTACGCCTTATGTATGTGAAGGATGTAAGTAATAAAGTCAACTCAATTCAATTCAATTCAGGGAATGGTGAGATCTGAGAATGCTTGGACAAAAAAGTTGAAAGTAACAAAATCAGCTCCCTGATGGCCAGTGACCATTGAGATACTGGGTGAATTTGGCTCAGTGTGATTTACGACTGGAATCAGCAGAATTTTAGATGAGCTTAAATGTTAAGAGTGTTGGAGATGGGAAAACTGTCAGGAAATTTTGGCAATGTTCAACTCTGGAGGTAAGTGAAACACAGATTTCTCCAGCAGGCCAGATGACATATACCACTTCAGATTACTTCTGAAATAGGAAATGTTGCTTTATAGTGCTCAGATAGTAACCTAGTGCAGGTTGGCCTCCTGATGTTACGCGATAACGTGCCCTTGAATTTCTGACAGTTATTTTTTGACTGTAATAGTAGAGCTGTGTTGGAAAGTTCAGTCTCAAAGTACATACCAATTTATTATAAAGTAAAGCAGATAATGCTAGAAAACGGCACAAGGCATCCACAGAAAAAGCCACTGAGTTAACCTCATTACTTATAGTGAAATACTGGAAATGCCAGAAATCCGAAACAAAACCAGGAAGTGCCAGCACTGCTCAGCAGGCTAACTAAAATAAAATGCTAACTCTACTTTTCTTTTTGACAGATATTGCCTGACCTATTGAGCATACCTAGTACCTCAGATTTCCAATGTTTTAGTTTAGTTTTGAATCCACCTTTGATTGAATATGGTGCAAATGTAGGAAAGAAAAAAAAGTAAACAGTAGAATATATCATCAGGGTAACTGGCTCCATATGTATACGTGTGTTGTGGTCTTTGCTATTTCAGCCCATCCACTTCAAGGTTTGATGTGTTGTGCATTCGGAGATGCTCTTCCCCACACCACTGTTCTAACACAAGGTTATTAGAGTTGCCTTCCTGTCAGCTTGAATTAGCCTGGCCATTCTCCTCTGACCTCTCTTATTAGCAAGGTGTTTTTGCTCACGGAACAGCCAATCACTGGTTTTTGGACCAGTCTCTGTAAACTCTAGAGACTGTTGAGTGTGAAAAACCCCAGGAGTATCTTGAGTTTCTGAGATACTCAAACCACCCCATCTGGCACCAACATTCATTCCATTTTCAAAATCATTTAGATCACATTTCTTTCCCATTCTGATGTTTGTTCCGAATAACAACTGAACTTCTTGAACATTTCTGCATGCTTTTATGCACTTCGTTGCTGCCAGATGATTGGCTGATTAGATATTTGCATTAACCAGCAGGTGTATAGATGTACCTAATAAAGTGGCCACTGACTATATATAATAAATGCATTTTTTGAGATGAATGGTGCTCACAGTGTAACTTTTTATATTTGACTTTGTTCAGATGAGGACTAGAAGAGAAACATATACACATTGACTGGATTCTCCTAAAGGCACCATTAAAAGTAGTTTTAATGCACTTTGAGTTAAAAGGCAGTTGTTTGATGTTTATCATAGTCCTATTGTGAGGGTTTAACAGACACTGTTGTAGGTAGTTCTGGCGTTGGATCGTAGGAGGAAGGAATGGCGTTTGTAGGAACATTGCTGTAGGCTTCAATTTAATTGCTTCGATCTGCTTGCATGCCATATTTTACTTGTACTTCCGAATGTTAAAGCATCCTCTGGAGGTGGGAATATCAGCATTTTCCTGATTCGATTATATTCCTTATATCACCACAAGAATGATAAATTAGATAATGTGCCTGATTTTGCACTCACAGCATGTGCTAGCCATTACACATACTTACAGACTTCCGTTAGCAATTTGTCACTGGAACTCAATGTACATTAGGAAGCCAGCTTGGCCCAGGTTCTTCAGGGTGGATCTCAGATCTGTGAAAGCAGGGCATGACATTTTAACCACCCGGTGTGAATCATTGTTAATAACTGGCCAGGAATCCGAACTGGCAAGTGTCAGAGCATTAAATTCTCTGACAAGTCTGGTACAGAAAATTAGATTAAGATTTCAAGATAAAGGCTAGCTTTATTTGTCGCACGCACATCAAAACATACAGTGGAATGCGTGATTTGCGTCAAGGACCAATACAGACCGAGGAAGAGCTGGGGTCAGCTCACAAGTGTCGCCATGCATCTGGCGCCAATATCACATGTCCGGAACCCGTATGTCTTTGGAACGTGGGAGTAAACTGGAGTACTTGGAGGAAATCCACGCGGTCATGGGGGGACCTACAAACTCTCTACAGGCAGCAATTACAAATAAAAGGGGCAGTAAAAAAAAGTAATGATTTCTTTTGGAATGATTTCTCTCACAGCTATCTGGACTATTCCCCTTCTCACCCTGTCTCTTGCAAAAATGCCATCCCCTTCTCGCAATTCCTCCGTCTCCACCGCATCTGCTCTCAGGATGAGGCTTTTCATTCCAGGATGAGGGAGATGTCCTCCTTTTTTAAAGAAAGGGGCTTCCCTTCCTCCACCATCAACTCTGCTCTCAAATGCATCTCCCCCATTTCACGCACATCTGTTCTCACTCCATCCTCCTGCCACCCCACTAGAAATAGGGTTCCCCTTGTCCTCACCTACTACCCCACCAGCCTCTGGGTCCAACATATTATTCTCCGTAACTTCCGCCACCTCCAACGGGATCCCACCACTAAACACATCTTTCCTGCCCCCCACCCCCACTTTCTGCAGGGATCGCTCCCTACACGACTCCCTTGTCCATTCGTCCCCCCCATCCCTCCCCACCGATCTCCCTCCTGGCACTTATCCGTGTAAGCGGAACAAGTGCTCCACATGCCCTTACATTTAATCCCTTACCACCATTCAGGGCCCCAAACAGTCCTTCCAGGTGAGGCAACACTTCACCTATGAGTCGGCTGGGGTGATATACTGTGTCCGGTGCTCCCGATGCGGCCTTTTATATATTGGCGAGACCCGACACAGACTGGGAGACCGCTTTGCTGAACACCTACGCTCTGTCCGCCAGAGAAAGCAGGATTTCCCTGTGGCCACACATTTTAATTCCACGTCCCATTCCCATTCTGATATGTCTATCCACGGCCTCCTCTACTGTAAAGGTGAAGCCACACTCAGGTTGGAGGAACAACACCTTATATTCCATCTGGGTAGCCTCCAACCTGATGGCATGAACATTGACTTCTCTAACTTCCGCTAATGCCCCACCTCCCCCTCATACCCCATCCGTTATTTATTTATATACACACATTCTTTTTCTCTCTCCTTTTTCTCCCTCTGTCCCTCTCACTATACCCCTTGTCCATCCTCTGGGCATTTTTCCCCCCCTCCTCCTTTTCTTTCTCCCTAGGCCTCCTGTCCCATGATCCTCTCATACCCCTTTTGCCAATCACCTGTCCAGCTCTTGGCTCTATCCCTCCCCCTCCTGTCTTCTCCTAACATTTTGGATCTCCCCCTCCCCCTCCCACTTTCAAATCTCTTACTAGCTCTTCCTTCAGTTAGTCCTGACGAAGGGTCTCGGCCTGAAACATCGACTGTACCTCTTCCTAGAGATGCTGCCCGGCCTGCTGCGTTCACCAGCAACATTTATGTGTGTTGATTTCTTTTGGAATTTGACAATTAAAATTCGAAGGAAAGAAATTTTATTTTCAATGCCAGCAATTAAGGCTTAAACTAGAAATTGATAAATTGCCAAAAACATGAGTTTAAATGGATCTTTACATATTTGGCAGCTTGTCCAATCGTGGCTCCAAAATTGTCCCAGGTACACTTTGTCTGAATTTTCTGTTGCCTCTCCCCCACCTCCACTCCACAACTCACTGATATGCTCTCAACCTGTGATGGTCACTTTTCATCTTTTATTACAGCTGTTTCACATATTTATATGACTGTTGTTTTTTAGATTATGAAGACATGTAGTCCTCTTTTATTGTCATTTAGTAATGCATGCATTAAGAAATGATACATTATTTCCTCTGGTGTGATATCTCAAAACACAGGACAGACCAAGACTGAAAAAACTGACAAAACCACATAATTATAACCTATAGTTAAAAACAGTGCAACAATACCATAACTTGATGAAGAAGTCCCTGAGCACAGTAAAGTTCAAAGTCTCTCAAATGTCCCACATCTCACGCAGACGGGAGAAGGAAGAAAAACTCTCCCTGCCATGCCGACCACAATCCGACTCTGAGTCGTCCGAAAACCTCGAGCTCTGATCAGCTCTCCGACACCGAGTACTGAGCGCCATCCCTGTCTGAACGATTCTACCTCCTTCTCGGTCGCCAAAAGCAGGCAAGGCCTACCCTCCGAAAGATTCCCGACCACACAATAACGACAGCAGCGAACGGGCGTTTCAGAAATTTCTCCAGATGTTCCTCTGTGCTTTCACGTCCATTCACCATCAAATCAGAATTGTCCTCGGCCCTTATTTAACAGATACGGTATCATTTTTCACCGGAGGGCTGTGCACACGCAGGCGCGCCACCATCTTTTCCTCCCACCTTAGTTTGTTTTACTATGATAGTGCCATTAACATTATATTGCCATACGTAAATGTATTCCTTATGCTTGATGTCGACCTGTCATCTTAAGGCCATGACACTCGGGGACTTGTCTGATTTTATTTTGTGTCTCTATGTGCTGGATTGTAACTATATCTGGTTTCTGTATTTTGCATCTTGGCCCCAGAGGAATGATGTTTTGTTTAGCTGTATACTTGTGTTGGGTTGATTGATAATAAACTTGAATTCAAAAATGCAGTGAATAAAGCTGATCCATAGAACAGAGAAATCTACCACACATTACAGGCCCTTCGGCCCACAATGTTGTGCCAGCCACGTAACCTACTCTAGAAACTGCCTAGAATTTCCCTCCCGCATAGCCCTCTATTTTTCTAAGCTCCATGTACCTATCTAAGAGGCTCTTAGAAGACCCTATTGTATCCACCTCCACCACTGTCGCTGGTAGTGCATTCCACACAGTCATCACTCTCTGTGTAAAAAAATTACCCCTGGTATCACCTCTGTACCTATTTTCAAGCACCTTAAAACTATGTCCCCTTGTGTTAGCCATTTCAGCCTGGGAAAAAAGCCTCTGGCTATCCACATGATCAATTTCCCTCATCATCTTATACACCTCTATCAGGTCACCTCTCATCCTCTGTCACTCCAAGGAGAAAAGGCCAAGTACACTCAACCTATTCTCATAAGGTACGCCCTCCAATCCAGGCAGTATCCTTGTAAATCTCCTCTGCACTCTCTCTATAGTTTCCACATCCTTCCTGTGGTGAGGTGACCAGAACTGAACATAGTACTCCAGGCATAGGTACTGCCTAGTTTGCTGAGTTCCTCCAGCATTTTGTGTGTGTTGCTCGGATTTCCAGCATCTGCAGATTTTCTCTTGTCTGTGACTTTACAGTACTCTAAATGGGGTCCAACTAAGGTCTTATATAGGTTTAACATTACCCCATGGCTCTTGACTTCAGTAAGTGAACAAGTTCACTCCTGATATCTGGTGCTGTACATGTGGAGTCTATAAGTTCTTTCTGTGATCAAGAAGGTTCCCCTGTGTGCTCTAATTTCCTCACTCATTCCAAACCATACGTGGATTGGTAGGTGAACTTAGACCTCTCCTTTATCCCTAGTGTGTTGGTGAGCGTTAAAGCTGGGGGCAGTTGTTTGGAATGTGAGATTAACATATACTTAATTTACAATTAATGTATATGGTTGATTGATAGCCAGCATAAACTTAGTTCAAAGTTCAAAGTACATTTAATGTATATATGTCTAGTGAAATGGAGGAACTGAGGGAAATACATGTTAGTAGGGAAGTGGTGTTAGGTAAATTGAAGGGATTAAAGGCAGATAAATCCCCAGGGCCAGAGGGTCTGCATCCCAGAGTGCTTAAGGAAGTAGCCCAAGAAATAGTGGATGCATTAGTGATAATTTTTCAAAACTCTTCAAATTCTGGACTAGTTCCTGAGGATTGGAGGGTGGCTAATGTAACCCCACTTTTTTAAAAAAGGAGGGAGAGAGAAACCGGGGAATTATAGACCGGTAAGCCTGACATCGGTGGGGAAAATGCCAGAGTCAGTTATCAAAGATGTGATAACAGCACATTTGGAAAGCGGTGAAATCATCGGACAAAGTCAGCATGGATTTGTGAAAGGAAAATCATGTCTGACGAATCTCATAGAATTTTTTGAGGATGTAACTAGTAGAGTGGATAGGGGAGAACTAGTGGATGTGGTACATTTAGATTTTCAAAAGGCTTTTGACAAGGTCCCACACAGGAGATTAGTGTGCAAACTTAAAGCACACGGTATTGGGGGTATGGTATTGATGTGGATAGAGAATTGGTTGGCAGACAGGAAGCAAAGAGTAGGAATAAATGGGACCTTTTCAGAATGGCAGGTAGTGACTAGCGGGGTACCGCAAGACTCTGTGCTGGGACCCCAGTTGTTTACAATGTATATTAATGACTTAGACGAGGGAATTAAATGCAGCATCTCCAAGTTTGCAGATGGCACGAAGCTGGGTGGCAGTGTTAGCTGTGAGGAGGATGCTAAGAGGATGCAGGGTGACTTGGATAGGTTAGGTGAGTGGGCAAATTCATGGTAGATGCAATTTAATGTGGATAAATGTGAGGTTATCCACCTTGGTGGCATGAACAAGAAAACAGATTATTATCTGAATGGTGGCTGATTAGGAAAAGGGGAGGTGCAACGAGACCTGGGTGTCATTATATACCAGTCATTGAAAGTGGGCATGCAGGTACAGCAGGCGGTGAAAAAGGCGAATGGTATGCTGGCATTCATAGCAGGAGGATTCGAGTACAGGAGCAGGGAGGTACTACTGCAGTTGTACAAGGCCTTGGTGAGATCACACCTGGAGTATTGTGTGCAGTTTTGGTCCCCTAATCTGAGGAAAGACATTCTTGCCATAGAGGGAGTACAAAGAAGGTTCACCAGATTGATTCCTGAGATGGCAGGACTTTCATATGATGAAAGGCTTATACTCTCTGGAATTTAAAAGATTGAGGGGGGATCTGATTGAAATGTATAAAATTCTAAAGGGGTTGGACAGGCTAGATGCAGGAAGATTGTTCCCAATGTGGGGAAAGTCCAGAACGAGGGGTCACAGTTTGAGGATAAAGGGGAAGCCTTTTAGAACCGAGATCAGGAAAAACTTCTTCACACAGAGAGTGGTGAATCTGTGGAATTCCCTGCCACAGGAAACAGTTAAGGCCAGTTCATTGGCTATATTTAAGAGGGAGTTAGATATGGCCCTTGTTTTCTAAAGGGATCAGGGGGGTATGGAGGGAAGGCAGGTACAGGGTTCTGAGTTGGATGATCAGCCATGATCGTACTGAATGGCGGTGCAGGCTCGAAGCCCGAATGGCCTACTCCTGCACCTATTTTCTATGTTTCTATATTCAGAGTACCATATACAATCTTGAGGTTCATCTTGCAGGCAGCCACAACACAAAGAAACAACAGAATCCATCAAAAAACTTCACAAAACAAGGTCGGTCAAACATCCAAAGTGCCAAAGAAGAACAGATCGTGCAAATAACGAGAAAAGTAGATAAATAACACACAGACCATGAACTGCTGAGTTCCCAAAGTGAGCCCACAGCCACAAAGTCAGTTCAGCCCTGAGGCAAGTTGAGCCAGTCGAGGAGCAGGAGCCGACGGCTCCCTAACCTGATGGCATGGGGTCCAAGACTCTTGCACCTTCTGCCTGTTGATAATAGTGAGAAGAAAGGGAGATGGGTCAAATGCAGGCAGATGGGACAGGCTCAGATGGAAAATCCTGGCTGACATGGAACACTGGTTTGTCCTCCGCCTTCAGCCTCGATACAGGCTTGCGTTAAAATTGTCTTAACATTGGCTTGTTTTTTTTGCTCCAGGTGCCAGCCCTTGTTGCTGCTATCCAGCTCGAAGTTTCATTCTGATCCTAAATTTCAATCTGGCTTGAAGTCCCCCCCATCAATGGCCGCCACGGCCGTACCTGTATTCTTGGGAGTCCAGTTTGCTAATCCTTCTGGATACTGCAAAAACGCCAGATTGCTCAGAGAGTTCAAAAGCACAACTCCCAAAGCGAAATTACAGACTGCAGGATGCAGTGATCTTAGTCCAGAAAAAGTATATTTAGTAGAATAGTTAGTAGTTTTGCTAGCTGCCAGGGAAAATGTCACCTTATATCACCAGTGCCATCTTGATTCAACTTAGTGGGTTGAAGGTCCTATTTACATTCTGAATGACCCCATAATTGTAGGGAATGTGTACCCTGTGCATGGTCTTATGAACTTCGGAGATGATAAATGCAGCTTAAATATGAGTAATTGCAGGAGCCCAAAGCACTTGCTGAGACTAGCAAATGCTGATGGTTTTAAGTATGAAATGAATGGGATCTCTCATACAGTTAAAGTAGATGTCTAATCTACTCCAACGTTCTGAGGAAACCTTTGAATCCTTTTGGAAGTTGCTGCGCACCTTGAGAAGCGGTCAAATTGTTGGCCTTTAAACACAAACAACGGTCGGTCTTGTTTGTGTACTGTTCTTAATCAATTCTGGTTTATGTTCTACTGCGAATGCCTGTGAGAAAATGAATCTCAGGGTAGTATATGGTATGTATATGTACTTTCATACTATACTTACTTTGAACAATCATAGCAGAGCATACATAGGAATAAGTACTTTGATGACCAAATACAGACCTAAACTACCAATGATCCAGCAAGGATCTCTTTCTGAATGAATACACCACAGTTGTCATGGACTTTATAAAAATAGTTGTAGATTAGTATGTCCTCACAAAATCATTCAGAGTCTTCCACAACCAGAAGGCCTGAATGAACCATGAGATCTGTGATCAGCTGAGGGCCAGATCAGTAACATACAAGAGGTCCAGGTACGATTTTCAGAAAGCCATCTCACGTGCAAGGTGACAACTCTTGACTAAACTGGAATCTCTGAAGGATGCTTGACAGCTGTGGCAGGGCTTCAATGCTGTCACCTCCTACAAAATGAAAATAAGCGACATGGGTGACAACAAGGCTTCACTCCCAGATGAGCTCAATGCCTTTTATGCTCATTTTGACTGTCAAAACACAGACGCATCTTCACAAACTCCCTCAGCCACCGACGAAGCTGTGATTTCAGTCCCTGTGGCTGATGTGAGGCCATCCATCAGGAGAGCGAAGCCGCAGAAAGTACCTGGTCCAGACGAGGTACCTGACAGAGTACTAAAGACCTGTGTTGATCAACTGGCTGGAGTGTTCACCAATAGCAATAATCTCTTGCTTTGACAGTCTGAGGTACCCACCTGCTTCAAGCAGGCTTCAATTTTACTGGTGCCTAAGAAAAAGAGGTAACGTGTGTCAATGATTAATATCCAGTAGCACTTACATCCACTGTGATGAAGTGCTTTGAGAGACTGACGATGAACCATATCAACTCCTCCCTGAGAAGTGACTTGGATCCTCTCCAATTTGCCTAAAGTCACACCAGATCGACAGCAGATGCCATCTCATTGACTCTTCGCTCAACCCTGGAATGTAGGGACAGTGAAAATGCATACGTCAGGATGCTCTCCATCAACTACAGCTCAGCATTCAGTACTACCATTCCTTCAAAACTAATCAATAAGCTTCAAGACCTTGGCCTCAATACCTCCTTGTGCAAGTGGATCCTTGATTTCTTCACTTGCAGACCCCATCAGTTCAGATTGGCAACAACATTTCCACAATCTCCACCAGCACAAGTGCACTATAAGGCTGTGTGCTTAGTCCCCTGCTCTGCTCACTTTATACTTATGACTGTGAGGCTAAGCACAGCTCCAATGCCATATTTAAGTTAGCTGATGGCACCACTGACATGGGCCGAATCGAAGCTGGTGATGAATCAGCACATAGAAGGGAGTTTGGAAATCTGGCTGAGCGGTGCCACAGCAACAACAACCTCTCACTCAATGTCAGCAAGACTACTATCATCATCGGGCAAGAGGGGCAGGAGTCTCAGGTCTCACGCCAGCATGATAGGGAGCAGTTCATTCCTGACCCTGGACCGACTGCACTCACCTGAGTGCTGAACAGACTTTGTGGCTGTGGACTCACTTTTGGGGACTCTGCGGTTCATGTTCTGTGTACAGGCTCCCCGTGGAATGCATGGGCTTTGTCTGGGTGCTCTGTTTTCCTCCCACAGTTAGTAGATTAACTGGTCGTTGTAACTTGTCCTGTGATTAGGCTAGTGTTAAATCGGGGGCTGCTGCTGCTGTGCTCAAAGGGCTGGAAGGGCCTATTCTGCGCTGAATCTTTAAATATGAAAAAAATAAATAAACAATCTTCCTTGCTATCTGCAACTTCACCAATTTTCATGCCATCTGTAGATGTCTAACTGCCTAAGTGAAGAACTTTTGTCAGTATGCATGTCTGACGCTTTTGGATTACTGGGGCCACTTTAATTCTCTGCCTAATGTCCCCCGTTTTCAGCTTCCCATATTTGCCTACGGGGAAATATCAGTGAGCTGGAAGAACACACCTCCTCGTTTAAAAGGCACTTTATACCTTTCTGGAATCAACAATCTCTGATCATAACCACTTCTGGCATTATTTGGACACTAGCTATGTAGATGTTGGAAAACTGAAGTAAAAAGAAATGTTAGAACTGGATACACTCAGGTTCAGGCAGCATCTTTGGTGGATCAGAATCAGACTAGAGTTAACATTCCACATTGAAGATCTTTCATCTTTCCCAAAGATAAATGAAAATTCTTTCACCAGACATGTGATTCTTTTTCTTTCTATAGATGCCACTTGGCCTGCCTCGTGTTTCCAGCCTTTTACATTTTCATTTTGCTAGTAGTAAAGGATCTGTTGTTGCAAACTTCCTCAATACACCTCCTCTTTTCCTTTACTTGTCCCTTTTGCCACCATGGTGACCACCAGTCCCCATTTGATTGGTACAGCCTCAATACAGAGAGATCAAATCCCAGACCCGCACCGAATAACCTTGAAGCAGCAATGATTGCAAGGTCTCTTTTGACCCAGAGTTTGTGGTTAGTGGTTAACTGGAGACCTTAATTACTATCTTATTTCCTGCCATCATCTGCTTTCTCGTATGAACTCTCTGCCTATTACAACCCCTCTATTTTGTTCTTCCTGTACATCTGCTCTCTGTAGTTGATTAAAACCTATTTATCTTCAATGTTTATCCAATTCTGAGGGAAAACCATCAGCCTGAAACACAACTTTGTAAAAATGCAGCCTGCTCCACTGAATATTTCCAGTTATTCTGTTTTTATTCAGATTTGCTGGACCTCAATATTTTGCTTCAGGTTTAGGGCTCAAGTCTAGCAGTGTTCAACCATAAGTTTATATGGAATTACAAGAGCTAACATCCGTGAAGCTTTCAATTCACAAAATGGAATTGACCATTTCCAGTAAGATCATTATCATGCAGATATTGTGACATATTGGTATGAACTATAATTTTTCAAGGACACACATAGAATTTAAATACGTACATACCTGTACTGGGTCATGCACTTTGAGACACACAAACACAAAGAGGAAGGCAGGTCATTACCACTCTTCATGGAGTCTAAAGGCTGGACAATAAATGCTGCCCTACCAGTTAAACCCACACCTCACAAATGAATAATAATCTACAGCAAGCAAATTCTTAATTAGTCAGGGTGACAAAAATTATGGGGAGAAGGCAGGAGCCATAGTGGAATGGTGAAATAGACTTGATAGGCTGAATGGCCAAATTCTGTTCCTAAGTCTTACGGTCTAAAAGCACATGTGCTTTGAAGTTTCAAAGTGCATTTAACAAAGAATGTATAAATTCTACAATCCAGAGATTTGTTTGCTTACAGGCAGTCACAAAGCAAGGAATCCAAAAGAACCCAATTAAAAAAAAATAATACTAACCCCCCCCCCACCTGTGCCCACAGAGAAAGAGAAAAAAAACACACAAAACAAAATAAATCATCTAAACAATAAATGTACACAGTTTCAATAAGCCACAATTGTATTGCCATGGGTGTATCTAGTCATGCACTCATCGAAGAGTATACATATAGTAACTTGCATGCGTAAGCAGGCAGGCAGACACACACAGAATTATGCGGAGACAGTGTGATACACTTGCACAAATATTGTGAATCGCACAAATATTTTGAGTTTCCCTTATATGGAGCGAGAGACATTGCAAGATGCACACACAAACATTTGATGCAGTCATCTTCACAGTCTATTGTTGGATGCATTAAAAACGTTAACATTGTCAGGTACAGGTCTAAGGGGAAGTTATTATGCATTACATATTCACATACTGAGGTGTAAAAATGTCTTGCTGATTATTTGATTATCACAACACAGGAGTTCCAGACAGACTCAGCTTGTATTAAACACATAATATACTGAGTAATAGCTAAGCAGCCAAGAAAGACCATCATAAAACCAAATTGAGACACCTTTGCAGTGGTATAGATTCCCATCAGCTCCTCACTCCCTGAAGTGCTGGCAAAGGTTAATGAGGAACGATATGAACCCTCAGGTGTTTTACCTACCACTGTAAATCAGATCAATCATGGCAGAACACAAAGCACAACGACTTGCCTTAAAGATTTATTCAAAGTGGCTCTATCTTCAACAATGAAGTTTACAAAATTTCAGAACACTAGGCAAAAACTGTTGTTAGATAGCATGTCGATCTGCTGAAAGGAAAGCTAAAGAACTGCAGCTTTACAGGTCTCCCTTCATATCCCCTGTCACTCCAGTAAATAACTTTTGTCAAACAGAACGAGTGGTTCATTCACTGAAAACAGCTCTGACATTTTTCATTTCTTCAACTGCAAATTGTTTCTTCTTGAGAGGTTACATAACATATGCAAAGGACTGAAATTCTGATGCAGTCCTTGGCCAGCCTAGTCTACAAGGGACAGCAACTTCAATTCCAGATGACCACCATAGCTCCTGTTCTCAGAAGGTGACATCCCCAAATAACATCTATAAACCTGCAAGGTAGCTCAAATAACACACATCAAAGTTGCTGGTGAACGCAGCAGGCCAGGCAGCATCTCTAGGAAGAGGTACAGTTGACGTTTCAGGCCGAGACCCTTCATCAGGACTAACTGAATGAAGGTAGCTCAAATCACAGCTTATGGGGGTCAAAGATGACCTGGGACTCAGGATGGCTGGCAGTTACAGGATTCCCTGTGAATGCGGAACAGTCTATATTGGCCAGACGGGATGCACGGTGGAAGCCCGCATCAAGGTACACAGGAAGTGTATGCATTTGGGCTACCCAGAGAAATCGGTGGAAGCAGAACATTACATTTACAATGGCCACAGGACTGACCGCGGCATAAAACTGCTGTGCCACACTGATGGCTTTTGGGAATGCCAGGTGAAGGAAACCATTGAAATAAAGCTAGAGAAAAAGAATTTTCACAAACACAAAGGTCTCGCTCTAAGTAAGAACTGGAACTTGATTGTAAACAAGGTGGGGCAGTGGATTGGATGAGGACTAACGTCATTCTTGAAATGCTATCATTAAAAAGTTTTCAAAAATTACACATAGTCTGGTACATTGCTCTCACTGCATTGATACATTGTCATTGGAGCTCAGACCTAAGCTCCTGCAGGGACCTCTTGGGCACTGATTATAATATTACCGCTTCTGGGGAATCAGAGAAACATTAAACATGGGTGCAACCATTTGTGGTGTGCATCAGCACGCATACTTCAACCTTCCTCTCCTAAAGGCACGAACTCAGATCTATCAGTAACTCTGCTAAACTTCATAACCATTACTCTGATGCAAAAACACAATGAATTTCTTTCCTTATTGACCCTCCCTTCAGCTACAGAGAATGATGAGCTAATTACTGTGTTATCCAGGTCCAGCCTTATTTTAAGTATCGATTGAATTGAAAGCATGTGGCAGGAATGATCATTCCCAAACACTGCATTTGGCATCTTGATATTAACCCATGCATTTCTTGTTGACTGTGCCTGCTATTAACTCACTTGATCGTTGAACCGTGCATCAGATAATTTTGGTCACTCTTTCTCGTCTGGATAATTGCCATCCATATTAATTCCAATGCCCTCAATTTTCCAGAAACACCAGAGTGAAATTGGTGGACCAACCTGCACATTGGTAGAAAGACTCATTCTTAATTTTCTATCAACTTAATGGGCTTGAGAACCCATTTCAGATTGAACCATGTTGTTATAGATCTGGTGTCATATATGGACCAGACAGGTCTGATCAGCTGGTTGTCTTTTCTGATGTGCAGTAGTAAATCATCTTATTGTTGTTAGTGACTATATTTTTAAAAAATCACAGCTATCATGGTAGGATTCCAAATTGGATCTCTGGATTTATATTCAGGCCTCTAGGTACCTCTAGGTATCTCCATGCTCAGATCAGCCATGATCTTATTGAATAGTGGAGCAGGCTCAATGGGCCAGATGGCCTACTCCTGCTCCTATTCCTTATGTTCTTTACCAATAACTTGTTACCTCATAACTGTGATTCAGATAGGCTCGGTCTTACTCATCCCTTTCCATGAAAAATCTTTAGATTGAGAGAATTGAACTTGGCTTTTGCTACAACCTGTATTTTTCTAGGATTAGTCCTTTGGAGGTTAATTAACCTCCATTTCCCAAAAGTATCCTTTCTCTAAGCATCTTGCTCAGCCAGTGCTATGAAAAAGAGAAGGATGAAATACAGAGTAGTATGAAAAAAATGAAATGATGTTGGCAAATTGCTTTATTATGAGACCATATGACCATAAGATATAGGAGCAGAAGTAGGCCATTCGGCCCATCGAGTCTGCTTCGCCATTCAGTCATGGGCTGATCCAATTCTTCCAGTCATCCCCACTCCCCTGCTTTCACCCTATACCCTTTGATGCCCTGGCTAATCAAGAACCTATCTATCTCTGCCTTAAATACGCCCAATGACTTGGCCTCCACAGCCGCTTGTGGTAACAAATTCCACAGATTTACCACCCTCTGACTAAAGTCATTTCCCCACATCTCTGTTCTGAAAGGACATCCTTCAATCCTGAAGTTGTGCTCTATTGTCCTAGAATCCCCTACCATGGGAAATAACTTTGCCATATCTAATCTGTTCAGGCCTTTTAACATTCGGAATGTTTCTATGAGATCCCCCCTGATTCTCCTGAACTCCAGGGAATACAGCCCAAGAGCTGCCAGACATTGCTCATATGTTAACCCTTTCATTCCTGAAGCCATTCTTGTGAATCTTCTCTGAACCGTCTCCAATGTCAGTATATCCTTTCTAAAATAATTATTGTCATATGAAACAGAGTACAATTAAAAACTTTGTTTTTCATTTCATTACAGCAATGAATTGTGGTAGTACAAGGGGAAACAATAATGGCAGGGTGGTGTAGTGGTTAGCACAATGGTTTACAGTACCAGTGACCCAAGTTCAATTCCCGCCACTGTCTGTAAGGAGTTGGGACATTCTCCCCGTGCCCTGGTGGGATTCTCCCCCACAGTCCAAAGACATATCGGTTTCTTAGGTTAATTTGTCATTGTAAATTGTCTTGTGATTAGGCTAAGATTAAATTGCGGGATTGCTGGGCAGTGTAGCTCGAAGGGTTGGAAGGGCCTATTCCGCAGTGCATCTCAATAAATGAGTAAATAAATACATAAAAGAATGCAGAATATAGTGTTACAGTTAAAGAAAAGTGCAGTGCAGGGAGCCAGTAAGGGGAAAGTCCATAACGAGGTACATTATGAGGTCAAGAGTCAATCTTATAAAACCAGGGAACCCTTCTGCAGTCTGATAGAAGTTGTACTTGATTCTGGTGGTATGTACTTTCAGACCTTTGTATCTTCTGCCTGATGGGAGTGGGGGAAAGAAAGAAGGCTGGAGTCTTGAATTATGTTGGCTGCTTTACCAAGGTAATAAGGAGTATAGACAGAGTCCATAGAGGTGAGGCTGGTTTCTGT
Source organism: Mobula birostris (assembly GCF_030028105.1). NCBI lineage: Eukaryota > Metazoa > Chordata > Chondrichthyes > Myliobatiformes > Myliobatidae > Mobula > Mobula birostris. The sequence continues at coordinate 29,854,295 of NC_092381.1, forward strand.
AATATGCTGAGCTGTGTCCACAACTCTCTGTAGTTTCTTGTTGCTATAACCAAGCCATGATGCATCTGAATTGAATGATTTTTGTGGTAAGTATATAAAAAGTCAGTGAGAAATTGAATTGACTTTATTATTTACATCCTTCACATGCATGAGGATTAAAAATCTTTACTGTATGTCTCTGTCTAAATGTGCAATGTGCAATATATAGTAATTTGTAATAAATAGTATGTATAATAGGACACTCAATATAGCACAGAAATACAATTGTAACAGTGTGAATTAATCAGTCTGATAGCCTGGTAGAAGAGGCTGTCCCGGAGCCTGTTGATCCTGGCTTTTATGCTGCGGTACTGTTTCCCGGATGGTAGCAGCTGGAACAGTTTGTGGTAGGGGTGACTTGGGTCCCCAATGATCTTTCATGCCCTTATTACACACCTGTCTCTGTAAGCGTCCTGAATAGTGGGAAGTTCACATCTACAGATGCGCTGGGCTGTCCACACCACTCTCTGCAGAGTCCTGCGATTGAGGGAATTACAGTTCCCATACCAGTGATGCAGCAGTCAGGATGCTCTCAGTTATGCCCCTGTAGAAAGTCCTTAGGATTTGGGGACCCATACCAAACTTCTTCAATGGTCTGAGGTGAAAGAGGCGCTGTTGTGCCTTTTTCACCACACAGCTGGTGTGTACAGACCACGTGAGATCCCTGGTGAAGTGTATGCTGAGGAATTTAAAGCTGTTCAGCCTCTCAACCCCATATCTATTGATGTCAATAGGGGTCAGCCTACCTCCATTCCTCCTGTAGTCCACACGTAGCTCCTTTGCTCTTTGGCGACATTGAGGGAAGAAAGGAGACATGCTAAATTTCTCTAGCCTCCAGAGGTTGCCGTTGAGATTCCTTGGCCATGGCATCTACACAGTTTGACCAGGACAAGCTATTGGTGATGTTCAGTCCTAGAAACTTGAAGCTTTCAACCCTCTCAACCTCAGAACCTTTTGTGCAAACAAGAATGTAGCCACCACCCCCTTCCTGAAGTCAATAACCAGCTCTCTTGCTTTGCTGACACTGAGAGACAGATTGTTGCTATGATGCTATGTCAGTTTGTCTTTATCTTCTTTCTGTTCTCCGACGCCTTGTTTTTTGAGAATTGACCCACTGCAGTGGTGTCATCTGCAAACTCGTAGGTGGAGTTAGAGCAGAATCCGGCCACACAGTTATGTGTGTACACAGGGTAGAGAGTAGGGAGGCTGAGGACAAATCCTTGTGGAGCACCAGTGTGGAGAAAGATCATGGCGGAGACACTGCTGCCTATCTTTCTTAATTGCAGTTGGTTTGAAAGAAAGTACGGTATGCCAGCTTAGCAATTAGCACAAATTTATTACAGCGTCAGCGACTCGGGTTCAATTTCCAATGCTACGGGGTTTGATTATTCTCCTTGTGTCCCCGTGGGTTTCCACTGGTTGCTCCACTCTCCACCCACATCCCAAAGATGTACGGGTTAGCAGGTTAATTGGTCACATGGGTGTTATTGGGCAGCGTGGGCTCGCTGGGCTGGAAGGGCCTGATACTGTGCTGTACCTCTAAATAAAAATGAAATGAAATTAAAAAAAAGTCAATAATCCTGTTACAAAGAGAGGTGTTGAGTGTCAGGTCTGGGAGTTTGGAGATGAGTTTGCTTGGAACTATAGTACTGAAGTAAAGCTATAATCAATAAACAACAGTCAAACATAAGTGTCTTTACTCTCTTTTGTCCTAGAGATGAGAGTAGGGCCAGGGTTATAGCATCCACTGTGGACCTGTTTTGGTGGAAGGTCAAGATTGAGTCCTTGGTTAAAAAGTTAAAAGGATGGGGGAACAAAGTTCAATTATAGGCTTTATGGAGTAGTGAAACAGGAAGAATTTTATTTCAAGAATGTGTAACGGTTATGCCAAGCTTCAGGATATCCCTTGGCATGTGTCCCTGCATTTTGGAATGTACCAGTCGTCAACGTTCGCTTATGGCCATCTCCTTACACTGGAAATTCAGTGGGCAGAGAGGCCCTTCCAGCTCTACACCAAACTTCTAATTTCATCCTTTGTGTTGGGGACTCTTTGATATCTAGTTACCACATACTTTGAAACACATAACTTCAAAAGAAAGAGTGCCCTGTGTAATTATGTAGGGAGACGGGACAATATTTTTTTGCTCAAAAGAATTAAGTCAATGTATTTCAAGTAATGACCACATTTAGAGCTTTCACAAAAAACAAATGTTTTATTTATCAACCATAAATTTATAGGGAGACTTTGAAGGGTTTATTTGTCTTTTAGTTTTCTCTGTTCATGAAGGATAGAATGATTACCTCTACTTATCTTTATACATAAACTGATCCTCTGGAATATTCTTTTAAGTCAGTCGTATTTGAAGAAAATTATCCTTACTTTGAAATAGTCAATTATAAATGCTTGAGGGCTCTAGATATCATTCTGGTTCACCTTGTGTAAGGAAACAAAAATGTATTTTCATATTTCTATAAAAATCAGAAAGGTCTTTACAGAGAGACTGAGCCTCCTCCAAAAGCTACTCAGCCCTACACGGGTTTCTGTACTTAAGAAGGTTCTCTTCTCGAAGCAGAAGTCTTTACTTCAAAGTCTTTGGAATGTCAAAACACTCGCTTCATTTTGTTTTGTACAACACATACCTTTATCTAAACCTTTCTTCATAATTACTAACTTCCTTTGGATTTTATCCAAGTCACATATTGCCTCATTAATTCCTGGTGATTTTAAATTTAAGCACTGTTCTTGAAATAGAATAACACTGGTTTATTCCTCTCTTTGAGCTTGCATGGATCGGGCTGCCTGCTCATTTTATCGGATAGGCAACGCTGACATGGTCACAGTCGCTCTAGTTTTACGGATCTCACTTCTGTGCCACTGATGCTGCAGCAAAGTATTGTTAGTATACAGCTGCAGCCAATAGGAGAGCTGGTAGGATGAAGGGTTATTAAGTGCTGCAGTGTGTTAATGGCCTTTCTCATTTACAGTTTGACCCTGAAACGTGCCGTTTAATTTTCACTGCCACTGAGACAGTTGTATAAATCATATGGCAAGAGTTTCTAATGGAAGGAACTTTCTGACCTGCATTTTCACTTGAGTGTTCTTTTCAGTGGATGTAATTAAACTCATGTTATCTGCAATCCCAGTAGGCAGCCATAAGTGTTATTATTGTAATATTGCAAGGAATGTTGGCCTATTCTGGAAGTACAGAAAAAAGAAGATGAATTGTAAATCCTCTCAGGAGGCTGGTGTTTGCTGGCATATTTTTTTTGGAAAGAGATTTGAGATTTGTTAATGCTAGATATGGCTCCAAACACCTGTGGGAAATCAATTTGCAATAACAATTTAAATAATTTTTCTTTGCCCGCTCTTCTCTCCTATACTGACTCAATCAAGGGAGGCCAGATATTCAGTGAGATGCATTGAGTAGGCTGCTTTGACAAATTCCTTTTCAGCTGCAATGATGTTAAATGCCACCATTACTGCATGCGGTCTCTAGGCTTGGATCAGGCATAGCTTTGAATACTAATAACCAATCAGAAGGAAAATGTCCTCCTAAATTGATTGAGGATACATTTTTAATGTCCTAATGATTCTGTAATGTAGTGAAGAGCATTTAGTAACAATAATAATCACTTTAAATGTGGTGGATCACACATCGAGTCTGTAAGATAGCAGGGTTAATCTGCAACTGATTTGTTACACAGCCTGTCTAGCATCCAGAATTGGTAACAACAAAAATTACTACCAACGGAAGTCATTGTTTTTGTTCTACATCAGAAGCACCACTCTCCTAGCCACCAACTCCACCATCCTGTTTGGAAACTTTGTAAGATTAAACCAGAGAGAGCATAGACTTGGTATCTGATTTGATACTGACCTGATCTGACCACAAATCCTCTCCATCACAAACATTACTTCCGTCCATCTCTGGACATGACCAGGCCGATGCTCTCCTGGTCAACCTTCCTTTTTCTTGCTTTGACCCCATGCAAAACTCTGCTGCCTGCATACAACCTGGCTCACGGGATGGGGGCCCAGCCCAACGCAATCATGCTAAGTAAGTGCGAGCACAGATGTGTTCTTCCAAAACTACTCCAACTGTGGTGCGCAGTCACAAAGGTCCATTAATGGGGTTCAGAGTCTCTAAGTAAAGGGAAGGCCATTTCAGATGAGGAAAATCTCTTCACTAAGAGGTAGAGAATCTTTGGAATTCTCTGCCCCAAAGGGTTTTTGAGGCTCAGCCATTAAATGCATTCAGAACAGGGATCAATAGATTTCTAGATTTTTAAAGAAACAATGAATGCGGCAATAAGGCAGGAAAATGGTGTTGAGATGCCATATATTGGTGAATGGGGAAGCAGGCTTCGAGGGCTGAAAGACCTACTGCTATTCCTGTTTTTTATTTTATATAAATCCTCACAGTCCATGTGCTAGTATTGTGGCTTATCTAATTGCCCCTCAACCATCACTCCTGTGCTTGCAAACACACCAAGGGTTTTGATCCGTTGATATCCTTCTAAAGTCTTAGATCCTAAGGCAATATTTCAAAGATGAACAGGAAAGTTAACACTGGTGTCTTGGCCAATGTTTATCCTTTACTTAGCATGACTAAAACAAATTATCTCAGTATGGTTGTTTGTTGGAGCTTATTGTGTGAAAATGTTCTGCCATTGACTATGCTACTAATGTGAAAACATTTCATTAACTCTAAAGTGCTCTGGAATGTACAAAAGAGGTTGTGAGAGGTGCTATTCTCGGCTTCTAAACTTACACCAACACCTACCTATAGTAAGTAGAAGAAAGTTCAGTCATAGTTTGTTGCTTCGATTCAGGCCCCTGCTGTTCCAAAAACTGGTATTACCACTGAGTGGCCATTGTACAGCTCAATCCTTATCAGTATTCAACATTCCCAATTTCTGGGAAAGACTTCCTAAACATAAGTCTGTTCTATATAAGCGTATTTAGAGTCATAGAGCCCACTTAGTCTGTGCGAACTGTTAATCTGCTTAGTCCCGTTGACCTGCATATGGACCATATCTCTCCCATCCCTGTACCTATCCAAATTTATTGCACTTACCCTATCTTTACCCCTCATAATTCTGTTATACTTTTATCAAATCTTTCCTCATTCTCCTAGGCTTCAGGGAATAAAGTCCTACTTTTTCTAGGGAATAAATATACTGTGTTACTGCATCTGGCACTCAGACTTGCCCACGGCCACATTTCCACCCTTACTGCACTGCAGGGAGCTTCATGCAATTCACTACAGCGATGGTTCTAAATCGTCAGTGAGCCCTCTCCTGAACTTGGAGATGAGATCTATGCTCAGCTCAGCTGTCCTCGCTGTGTTGCTGCAAAAGATCACAGCCAAAGCTGCCACATTAATTAAAAAGCAGTTTACCATGCCAGGCACTGCATTCCCAAAGTAACTGAGCTGGAAGTTCATCTAGAGTTGCCTCTTTAAGTGACTGGGCAGTCTCTGAGGGAATGCGGAGAAGTCTGAAAAATTGAGACTATAGCTCAAACAGTTAGCATCTTGCCACGCTGCAGAATGGAAGAAACGTTTAACAAGCCACTTACAATTCAGTTAATAAAATGGAATTGCATTCTTTATTGCTGCTCATGAAAAATGTTGGCTTCAAGATAAGTATGTGACACGATTCAGAAGCTGACATTGGGAAAAAAAAAAGACTGTCATAAATCTTCAGAAATGTTCAAAACAGGTAAATTGCTGAGACTATTACATTGAAATTACACTGTGAGCTATTGATATAGATGTTTATAAGTAATGGATGCCTCAGAGTTCCAGGAACCCAGTTTTGATACTGTCCTCAGGTGCTGTTCATATGCAGTTTGCATATTCTCCCTGTGATCTATGGGCTTTTCCGCATGGTTATGTTCCTTGGATGTGCCAATACTATGCTGATTAGTAGCCTAATTGACTACGCAAGTTACCTCCAGCACAGGTGAGTGTTGGGAGAATCAAGATGAACGTGATGGATATGTGAGCAAGAGTAGGTGGTTAAGGTGCAGGAAAAAGAGAATGGGCTGATGGGATTGTCCCACTGTGAGCAAGCATGGACCAGATAGGTCAAATGGACTTCTGCATTGAAATACTGTAAGTGCTTTGATATAAACTTCCTTGTGCATTTACAAAGGCATTGAGAGATTTCTTTTTAATTAAGCAAGAGACCCTTTTGAACGAGATAAAAATGCAGTGAAATGGAATAATAGGCCACAAAGTAGTAGAAATGTGATCAAACTATAGAGTGCTCTGGCAGTGGCCTATAAAACAAAGAAAACAACTAAATACTTTAATAATCATACTTCTTTTCTGGTAAACGATTAATACAAACAATAACCTGTTACTTCTCTCCCAAACAAGAGAAAATCTGATGACGAGTCGCATCCTGAAACATCGACTGTACTCTTTTCCATGGATGCTGCCTGGCCTGCTGAGTTCCTCTAGCATTTTGTGTGTGTTGTCTGTAACTCCACCGTTGTAGTTGAGTTTATGAACTGCCTGTATGACATGGCGGTTTTGCGGTGTGACTGAAGTGTCGGAGAAGCAGGACGGTTGCAGCATGAGGGGGGAATGAGCCGATGTACGGCCGTTGCCGGAGTGGACTTGGAGGCGATTTGATGTGGCAGAACCAAGGCAAGGCTGAGTTGTGCCAGAGCCTGGGCTCAAAAGTGAGGAAAGATGAGCAATTTAAGCACTCAACTGAAAGGCAAGGGTCTGGTATGGGCTGAATTGAGGCGGTGGGTATTGAAGCAGCAGGGTCTAGATCTGACAGCGAGGAACAACCTGAGCTTTGGACAACTTTAGCGCTTGGCTGGACTGAAGTGGTCAGGGAGTTGGGGCCGGAGGCGAGGTACAGGCTGGTTCAGCTCGCTGCTCAGCAACATTTACTTGGCGCTGCACTGAACTGAGGCTGTGACCTGCAACTAGTGGATTTCTGAATCAGCTGCAGTGACTCCACTCCTGGCTTTGTGAACCCCAGATCTGAATGCTAATTACTTACTTTTATTATGTTGCATGATTGCTTTTTTATCTCTCTGACATTACTTGTGGTCTTTTGTTTAAATAATTGTATTTGGTTTCTTTGTTTTGTAAGGAGACTAATCTTACGGTTGTATAAAGTATGCATACTTTGATAATAAATGTACTTTTAACTTTGTTCTGCCCATCACTGGAAGAAAATGCAGAACTGTGGATAATCACGGAGACCAGCCACCCCTCCATAGACTCTATACATTTCTTGCTGCCTCAGTAAGACAACAGCATAATCAAAGACCTGACCCACCCAACTTCCACCTTCACCTCCCAGGTCCTCACTTCTTCACCCCTCACCCACCCACCTTATTTCACCTATCACCTACCAGTTTGTACTCCTTCCTTTCCCCATCTCCTTATGCTGGCTTCTTCCTCCTTCTTTTCCAGTCCTGATGAAGGGTCTCTGCCTGAAACCTGGACTGTCTATTTCTCTCCATAGGTGCTGCCTGATTTGCTGAGTTCCTCCTGGATTGTGTGTGTGTGTGTGTGTGTGTAGCTCTGGATTCCCAGCATCTGCAGAATCTTTTGTGTCTAGGAAAGCATACAAGTGGAGCTTTTCACTGTACTGCAGTGAAATCCAGGAACAGCTACTTCCCTTTAAACACCTGGTTCCTGAGTCAACTGGCACAACTCTAATTAGTAGCTCAGTATAGCAGCACAATGACCGCAGTGGACTTTTGTTTTGTTCTAGTTGAGCATGCATGTACTTGTATATACGACTTTAAACTTGACTTGATTTGTGATTGATTTATTATATTCTCTGATGCTTTCATAGCCAATTTTCCATCATATATTGTTTACACGGTGTTTAGAATATTGTTATCCAAATCTGCCTGATAACATCCACTTTCCCTGCATTTTGCTATCACTCCTTATTTAGCAACTACTCTATTACACAGTCCATGTTACTTCTATGTCATCCTGCATTTCTATATTCTGCCCTGAATCATTGGTTGTTTTGACTTACCCCCTTTACTTGGCTCAGCACTAACAAAATACTTCTGCCTCACTACTTCCAATCCTTATTGCTTCTGATTTACTTTCTTTACTGTTTTAGGAGTTTCTTTGTTAAAATGTCTTCGGATATCATGCTGAGTTTGTTGTCAAATATATATGTATTGGAGGGTAAAGTTAGAATGAAAACCTTGCAGGCCCGTGGATTCAGACAACGCACAATACATAAGATACAAAAATTATGCCAGATAACGAAGAAAATAAAGTGTGTAATCAAGAGTGCAATAAAAACATAATCAGAGACATGTCCATAGTTGCGCAAAAGGTGGTCTGTAGCATCCCATTGCAGAGAGAGAGATCAAGATTAAGTTCAGGTTTATTGTCATCTGACTGTACATGTATACAACCAAATGAAACAACATTCCTCTGGACCATGGTTCGCCCACACATCATATATCACACACAGCAATAAAACAAAATATTACCACACATAAGTTAATAAAATATAACTCAAAACGCATGTGAAGTACATAGCTCAGGTAAATAGTTTACTGTCCTCGTGATGAGGCCTCAGTGGTGGTAGGGTATTCATCAGTCTCACAGCAGGAGGAAGAAGATGTTCCCCAGTCTGGCAGTCCTAGTCCTGATGCCTGTTGTACTTCCACCCTGTATCTCCTTCCTGATAGCAGAGGGTCAAAGATATTGTGGAATGGATGGTAGGGATCCTCAACAATGCTTTGGGTCCATCATGCTCATCACTCCCAGCAAATGTCACAAATACAGAGGGGAGGGAGACCCCAGTGAACCTCGCGGCGGCTTCTACCATCACCAATTGGGTTTTGTGGTTTGATGCCTTGCAACTTCTGTACCACACAATAATGCAGTCAGACAGGACACTTTCAATGGTGCAACACGCATCAAAGTTGCTGGTGAACGCAGCAGACCAGGCAGCATCTCTAGGAAGAGGTACAGTTGACGTTTCGGGCCGAGACCCTTCGTCAGGACTAACTGAAAGAAGAGCTAGTAAGGGATTTGAAAGTTGGAGGGGGAGGGGGAGATCCAAAATGATAGGAGAAGACAGAAGGGGGAGGGATGGAGCCAAGAGCTGGACAGGTGATTGGCAAAAGGGATACGAGAGGATCATGGGACAGGAGACCTAGGGAGAAAGAAAAGGGGGAGGGGGGAAAAAGCCCAGAGGATGGGCAAGGGGTTTAGTGAGAGGGACAGAGGGAGAAAAAGGAGAGAGAGAAAAAGAATGTGTGTATATAAATAATGGATGGGGTACGAGGGGGAGGAGGGGCATTAGCAGAAGTTAGAGAAGTCGATGTTCATGCCATCAGGTTGGAGGCTACCCAGACGGAATATAAGGTGTTGTTCCCCCAACCTGAGTGTGGCTTCATCTTGCTCCTGTACAAAGGTGTTAGAACAGTGGCGGGAATATTGCATGCCTCAAGGATTAGGGTTGGCTCCAAATATTAGCTGTTCCTGAACCTGGTGGCATGGGACTTCAGGATTCTGTACCTCCTGCTGGTGTTAGCTTTTGTTTGTTGTTTTTTAAATTAAAATGCAGAACAACCTGTTTTCAAATTTAAAGAAATGTTTTGAAACTTCAACCTCAGAAGAATTTTCCTTCCTGCTTTAGAGGGTCAACACTCCAGAGTTACGGAAAAATAGCAAGGTTGCATATTTATTGCAGCATAATTATGTACATAAAGCAGGAAATCAATCGTTCATCACCATTTTGAAGTGCATTCTGTAGACTGGCTAGTGACATTATTAAGATGATATGGTGCCTACGGCCTCCTCTACTGGAGCATAAAGCCATAGAAATTCTCAGCTGGAAAATGGAAATTCTGAATTAAATGTTGGTGAGCATGCAGTTTTACTAATTTTCCTTTTTAACAAATTACTCAGGATGAAATTGTTTTGATGCCTTGGTGGCTGCAATTAGCACTATTCATTTTACTACTAGAAAAAGAAATGTAATGCTGAGATACACAAGATTGTGGACGATGTAAAAGGTTATTGGAATTTTCAGTTGGAGGACGTGTTTGACCGAATCACAGAGTAGTTAGAGCATGGGGGAAGACTATATGGATCATTGAGACTTTATCAGCTCTATGTAAGAGCAATCCAGATAAGCCTACTCCCCCATCCTGTTTCACAAAGCCTTACAAATTTTTTCAAAGGACTTCTGAATATGAAAGGATTAAGAGTAGTTAAAATGTGCTCTTTGGAACAGATCCATCTTATAAATCCCAGGTCTTTCACTGAATGAACATTGCATTGGAGAAAGAAGTTCAGTGTGTAGGTTCTGTATAATATTCTCAGGTCATTAGAACCTGAATCAAGCCAATTCAACATGGAAAGATAAATCATGTTTGACAGAGTTAGATGTAATATGACCAAATTTGATAAGGGAACTTAAGGTAAATGAGCTTTTAGGAGGCAGTGATCATAATATAAAAGAACTCACCCTGCAGTTTGAAAGGGAAAAGCTAAAGTCAGGTGTATCAGCATTACAGTGGAGTAAAGGGAATTACAGATTATAAGAGAGGAGATGGCCAAAGTTGATAGGAAAGAGACACTAGCAGGGAAATTGGCAGAATGGCAATGGTTGGAATTTCAAGAAGCAATGCATCCCAGAAATGAAGAAGTATTCTAATGGGAGGATGACACAACTGTGACTGATGATGGAAGTCAAAGACAGCATTAAAGTGAAAGAAAGGGCATATAATATAGCAAAAAATAATGGGAAGTTAGAGGTTTGGGATGCTTTTAAAAATCAAGAGGTTAAGAAAAAAAGCCATAACAAAAGAAAAGGTGAAATATGAAGGTAAATTAGCCAATAATATAAAAGGGGATAACAAAGGTATTTTTTATATATAGAGAGAGAGTAAAAGAGAAGCGTGAGTAGATATCAGATCACTGGAAAATGATTCTGGAGAGGTAGTAATGGGGGACAAGGAAATGGCAGATAAACTAAATAAGTATTTTCTGTCATTCTTCACTGTGGAAGACACTGACACTATACTGGAAGTTCAATAGTGTCGGGGCAGAAATGAATGTAGTTGCTATCACTAGGGACAAAGTAGTCAGGAAGCTGAAAGGTTTGAAGTTAGATAAATCACCTAGATCAGATAGACTACACCCCACAATTCTGAAAGAGGCAGCTGAAGAGATTGTGAAGGGATCTGTAATATCTTTCAAGAGTCACTAGATTCTGGAATGGATCTGGAGGATTGGAAAATTGCACATGTAACTCCACTCTTTAAGAACGAGGAAGACGGAAGAAAGGAAATTAAAGGCCAGTTAGCTTGACCTCAGTGGCTGGGAATATGTTGGAGTTCATTATGAAGGATGAGGTTTCGGGGTACTTGGAAATATATGACAAAATAGGCAAAAGTCAGTATATTTTCCTTAAGGGGAAATCTTGCCTGACAAAGCTGTTGGAATTCTTTGAGCTAATAACAGGCAGGACAGACAAAGGAGAGTCAGTGGATCTTGTTTACTTAGTTTTACAGAATATTTTTGACAAGGAGCTGCAGATGATGCTGTTTAACAAAATAACAGTCCATGGTATTATAGGAAAGATACTAGCATGGTTAGAAGATTGGCTGATTTACAGGAGGCAAAAAGAATGAATAAAGAGGGCCTTCTCTGATTGGCTGCCTGTGACTAATGGTGTTCTGCAGGGGTGGGGTTAGCACTGAGACAGTTTCTGTTCACATTATATGCAAAAAAATTTGTAAGATGGAATTTATGATGTTGGTATCCAAGTATATCGAAGAAGTGAAAATGAATGGAGGGGCAGGTTGTGTTGGGGAAGCAGGGAGTCTGCAAAAGGTCTTGGACAGATTGGGAGAATGGACAAAGAAATGGCAGATGGAATATAGTGTAGGGAAGTGTATGGTCATGCACTTTGGTAGAAGGAATAAAGGTGTAGACTACTTCCTAATTGGGGAGCAAATTCAAAACTCAGAGGTGCAAAAGGATTTGGGAATCCTTGTGCAGAATTTCCTAAAGATTAATTTGCTTTTTTGGACCATACTTGGAATATTGTGAGCAGTTTTGCATTCCTTTTCTAAGTAGAGATGTCTTGGGATTGGGGAGGATCCAGAGGAGGTTCACGAGAATGATTCCAAGAATGAATGGGTCAATGTATGAGGAGCGTTTGATTGCTCAGGGTCTGTAGTCACTAGAGTTTAGAATAATGAGTGGGGATTTCATTGAAACCTATTGAATATTGAAAAACCTGGAGTGGGTGTGGAGAGGATATTTCCTACAGTGGATGAGTCTAGGATCAGTGGCACACTCTCAAAATAAAGGGACATCTATTTAGAAAAGAGAAGAGGACAAGTTTCTTTAGCTAGATGACAGTGAATCTGTCAAATTCATTGCCACAGAAGGCTCTGGATGCTAAGTAATTGGGTATATTTAAAGGAGATGTTGTTAGGTCCTTGATTTGTCAGGGCATCACATGTTAAAGAAAAGGCAGGAGAATGGGGTTGTGAGGGATAATATTGAAATGTTGGAGCAGACTTGTTTTGCTGAATGGCCTAATTCTGCTCCTGTATCTTACGGTCTTATAAAGAGTCAATAGAGGAAACCTGTAGTGTTTTCGCATTTCCAAAAGATACCTCAAAAAGACAGTATCTATCATCAAAACTCCATCATGCAATCTTCTCGATTACCATTGGGCAAGAGGTACAAAAGTCTGAAGTCCCACACCACTAGGTTCAAGAATAGCTATTTCCCTTCAACCATAAAGTTCTTCAACCAACTTGCACAACGCTAATCACTATCTCATTTACAGTGGCAACGCTATGACCACTTTGCACTACAAGGACCTTGGTTTTCTTTTGTTCTAAATTTCTCCTTTCTTATATAATTCATATTCAAACTGTGTTCATTGTGAATTTTGTGCCTTTAATTTTATCTGCCTGTGATGCTGCTGTAAGGAATATTTTTTATGGCATCTGTGCATTCATGTACTTCTGCATATGACAAAACATTGCACTAAGTGTCACTTACTGTAAATGGGTGGTGCACAAGCTGAAAGTTTGTGGTATTGGGGCAGTGGGGGGGGGGCGCATTGGAACATGTGACCATGAATTGAAAACTGGCTATCAAATCAAAGACAGAGATTTTGACTAAATTGGTCTTTTTCTATTTAAAAATCTGCTTATGTCTGCTCCTGTGTTCTCGTTCATAGCATTGCACTCATTGAATATATTTCCATTTTCGGAAAAACTGCCATCTGGGAGGACTTCTCAATAAAAATTGTACATAAATAATAGATGTGTGTTTAGCCCTCTGTACTCATGACTGTGTGGTCAGGCACAGCTCAAACATCATCTGAAGATTTGCTGATGACACCACTGTTGTCAGAATCTCAGATGGTGCTGGGAGGTGTACAAGAGATTACTTGGTTGAGTGATGTCGCAACAATGTCAGCAAGCCAAAGGAAGTGATTGTGGACTTTAGGAAGGGCAATTCGGGAGAACACACACCAATGCTCATTGGGGCTTCATTAGTGGAAAGGGTGAAGAGCTTCCAGCTCCTGGTGCCAACATTTCGGAGGATCTATCCTGGGCCCAAGATATCGATGCAATCACAAAGAAGGCACACCAGTGGCTCTACCTGTGTCACCAAAGGTTCTTGTAAGTTTTTTACAGATGTAATGCTTGCTTCTTTGCCTGGTATGGAGGCTCCGATGAGCAGGACCAAAAGAGTCTACAGAGGGTAGTAGACTCGGCCAACTCCCTCACGGGCACATTCCTTCCCACCATCGAGGACACCTTTAAGAGGCGGTGCCTTGATAGTGTGGCATCCATCATTAAGGACTCTCTCCATCTGGGACATGTCCTCTTCTCGTTATTATCATCTGGGAGGAGGTACAGGAGTCTGAAGACCAACTCAGCATTTTAGGAACAGGTTCTCCCTCTCCACCTTCAGATTTCTGAATGGTCCACAAACCCAGGAACACTCATACCTCCTCTTTTGCACTTCTGTTTATTTTCGTAAACTACAATAATTTTTTTGCCTTGCTGCCACAAACCAATAAATTTGACGACATCTGTCAGTGATAATAAACCTGATTCTCATTCCTCATGTAGTTTTCACAGGCCGGCCTACCTTGTGAAGAGCTGGGAATTTGTGTTGTTTCTATGTGTTCTGGTCAATTGAATGGAGGTGTTATGATACATATTGGCCCTGAAGTTTTGATCTGAGTTATCAGTATATGAATGTTTAATATGTGGATTTGAGAGGTCAAGATCCTTTCTGCTATCATTTCATTGTAGTGTGCTCTTTGGAAGCCTGGCCCAATGATGTGTACTCTAGCATCCTTCACTCTTTCATGACAGATGTGTCTTGGCTTTCTAGAAGTGCACTTTGGAAGACGGTGTCTGATGCCTCCTTAATTGATAAATTTGCTTTCTGTTACTTCAACAGTCATTAACGCTAATGGCATGCATGAGAGGAGAAAGACATCAGTAGAGTACATTAAACAACGATACATGAATATCACAGACTGTAATTTCTTCCATTAGTTGTTAAATATACTAAATTATTCTACCTTATTGTTTGTGCTTCGGCATTAAACTTGTTTCAGTAATTGTGGGTTAAACAGAACATAGCATAATAAAAGACAAGTTGTACCTTATAAATCTAAGAATACAGGAGTTTCAGTCCCTCAATCTATCTTCTATTATGTATCTTTTAACAACCCCTCACCCCCACCTTCCTGACTCAGTCCCTCTCAATGGCAGAACCTATTAATATGTCTCTTTAGGATGTGGTAAGAAATAAAGGAAAATATGGAAGTCTGAAGTCTTTCAAAGTGGTGTTCTGAATCTGTGCCCTGTAACTTATTATTGTCTATATCTCCATCCTGTAAAATACCAGAAAGTGTCAAGGGGATGATTGCTCTGCTGATTATGCAGCTTTTATAGATCTTGCATTAGCAGTGAGATTGGTGGAACGTTGGGAAGTGGCAGGAGGTGAAGTCTGGAGTGCTCATGGTGGAGGGTATGCATTCCCTGCCTTTCCCACTTCAAGAAACAATAATTAGAGTTCCCAGACATATCCACTAACAATGCAATGAGAAAAGCTTGCAGCCCCCATCTCGTTCCCATGGTGATCATCTAAGTGGAGCTATTTTATGTGTGTCACAGTCGTGACCCTGAATTCTAACTTTCTTATGCTCTCTTCTTCCTCTTTTTGATTCTCCACTAGTGATATCCCTTCTTGATTGTTTTACATTGCTTATTGCATTTATTGTGCTGTTTTACATTGCTTACTGCATTTACTGTTAATTTTTTAAAAATCTCTCCTTCCATCATCCTCTTTCCTTATTCTCTCAGCTTCCCTCTCTTTTCTGCTTTCTTTCCTCTTCTTAGCTTCTTTTTCTCTATCCTTCTGAGAACAGAGTCAGAATGTCGGGCTACCAGAGTCCAGAGCAGGCAGGCAAGCGGAACAGAGCAGTCAGCTGGAATGCAAACCAAATAAAGGCAGCTGGCTGTCCAGTTACAAAGTACAAAGTAAATGTATTATCAAAGTACATATATGTCACTGTATACAACCCTGGGGATCATTTTCTAGTGGGCATACTCAATAAATCTATAGAATAGTAACCAGAACAGAATCAATGAAGACAACCACATGTGCAAATAAAAAAAGAAAGAACTAATAATAATAAACTGGGAGCAATAACAATGCAGAAAACAGATTTTTGACAACAATGCCTTTGTGCTACATATGCTATTTACTTCTGGTATGATGGTGGCACATTGGGTCATAGTGCCCTCTCTGGGTCCAAACATCCTTTGTGCCTTTTTCATGATCGCAGGGCACTGCTGGATATTAAGAACATCAGGCACTGCAGGTCTATCCCTTCAGTGAGTTGCTCAACAGCTGAGGAGTTGAACTGGTTGTGTGCCGTGTTTCTGCCTGTTACAGTCAGCCAAGGAGGAAGGCACTGAAGGTGATATGTGAAAGTGGTGCACAGTCTAACAAATGGTGCAAATGATTGTCCTGGACATTTTTCTTGTGATTGCAAGACCCTGTTAGATATCGGTAGAATACTGAAAATATGGTTCACTGCTTCATCTGTGAGCCGATGGCAGAGGAGCTGTGTGGCCTCAGACAGACCAGGTCCTGGTGCTGTGGAGTCACCTGCTGCAGCCACCTAGGAGAAAAGATGCCGGAGGCGGTGTGGCATGCTGGGTGTCCAGGCTGGTTTGGGGTGCTGCTCTCCAGTGTTCGCCTGGTGGAAGAGAAGCTGTATTGTGTTCATCTGCAACTGCAGTAGCGAGTGTTGAGGAACTGCTGTGTACTTGTTTTTGCAGAAATGTGGCTCCAGGACAATCATCCCATGCACTATCACTCTACAGGCCATGACACTAATGGACTTGGGCTATATTATTATTACTATTATTATTTTATTATTATTATATGACTGTGTTTTACTGCTATGGTAATTACATGTGCTATATGTGGCCATGTGCTGTGTGTGACTGTTGGTACTGTGATTTGCAACTTTTGGAACTGTTTCGATCAGCTCTATTTAGGAGTCTGGTTGAGCTGTGTTTGCGAGTCCCGATGAAGGGTCTCGGCCCGAAACATCGACTCTTCCTCTTCCTATAGATGCTGCCTGGCCTGCTGTGTTCTACCAGCATTTTGTGTGTGTTAGCTGTATTTACTTGTCTGGTTGAATGACAATTAAATTTGAACTTGGAAATAACTTCAGGCCAGCCCAGTGGTACAACAACTAAGGCTATGGCTTCAAAGCGCCAGGGATGCGGGTTTGATCTTCACCTCCAGTCCTGTCTGTTGTGAAGTTTGCATGTACTTTATGTGACTTGTGCGAACGCAAGAAAATCTGCAGATGCTGGAAATTTAAAGCAACATACACAAAATGCAGGAGGAACTTTGCAGGTCAGACAGCATCTATGGAATGAATGAACAGTATATGTTTCAGGCCGAGATCCCGAAACAACAACTGCTTGTTCATTTCCACAGATGCTGCCTGACCTGCTGAGTTCCCCCAGCATTTTGTGTGTGTTGCTTTCAATTTCTGAGAGCAGGCACAGAAACGATGGGCCAAATGGCCTCCTCCTGTCCTGTAGTAAGTGAAGACAACTAGTTTGTCTACTTATTTTATTTTGCTAAAATTTGCTTGCTGGAAAGAAATAACATTGATCAACCAGAAGACCAAACTTTCACAGCACCATCCCTGCCATGCAATCAGGCTTTGAGGAGATTCAGGTGGCGGAAGTAAATATCAGTACCTTACGATCCTCTGAACCATTGTTGGAATTATGAATGAATCAATATAACACAGATCTATAACACCACAGAAGCAGAACAGGTTCGATATTTATGTGTTGTTGTTGTTCCTTTTGACGCCATGTGACACATTAGGCGACATTTTTTCTGTTTCCAAAGCACTTGGATGGAATGTGTGTAAGGAGCCAGCGGGATTCGAACCCGGGACCATGCACCCTGAAGCCTGGAGCTTATGCTGCTACACCACTTGCCAGCTATATTTACACGTAGGAAGGATTTACAACAGTACAGCACAATAAGGATCCTTTAGCCCAGGGGTCCCCAACCTTTTTTGCACCGCGGACCGATTTAATATTGACAATATTCTTGTGGACCGGCCGACTGGGGGGGGGGTGTTCAAGTAGGGTTAAACTCACCTCAATATGTCTTTTACAGTTAGGGTTGCCAATTTTCTCACTCCCAAACAAGGGACAAAAGTAGCAGTCAAATCTTGGGACACTTTACCCCAGGAAAGACTACCATGACCATGAAGCCTTGCACGGGCACCTGTGTGCACATGTGCGTACGTGCCGATTTTCTCCCCCTTTTGCCTTCATCTTCCCGACTATACTGTACATACATTATTTCTACTTTATATAAGCTGTGTATTTATCATATCATTCCTGCTTTTACTATATGTTAGTGTTATTTATTTTCAGTTTCATGTGTTATTTGGTATGATTTGTTAGGTTATTTTTTGGGTCTGGGAACGCTCAAAAATTTTTCCTATATAGATTAATGGCAATTGCTTCTTCGCTTCACGACATTTCGGCATGAAAGGTTTCATAGGAACGCTCTACCTTAGCGGGGGAAATACGGGACAAGCCAATTTAGCCCAATATACGGGATGTCCCGGCAAATACGGGACAGTTGGCAACCCTATGTTCAAGTTCAACAGTGCGTGACAGGGAATGAGGAAAAGGTGCAGCTGATTCATATTGTTTCCTCGCGGCCCGGTAGCACATGCTTTGCGGCCCGGTGTTTGGGGACTGCTGCTTTAGCCCACGGTGTTGTATGTATAAATCTACTCCATGATCAATCTAACCCTTCCCTCCTACACAGCCTTCACTCTTCTTACACACATGTGCCTATCTAAAAGTCTACTAAATGTCCCCAGTGTAAAAACACTACAACCACCTCTGGCAGTGTGTTCCAGGTAGCTAACAAAAAAAAAGCAACTTTTATTGAATCTCCCCTAGCTTTCCTCTGCTCACCTGAAATGAATCTCCTCTGATATCGGCCATTTCTGACCTTGGGAAAAGGGGCTGGTGGTCCTCTGGTCTGTACTCTCATAATCTCGTGCCTTTTTATGGTCCGACTATCACAAGAACATGTGCACAGGTGCAGGGAAGTTACCAAATCCATGATGATTAAAGAAGATCAAGATTGGATGAAAACTATAAATTGGCTGGAAGGCCTACTTCTGTGTGGAGAACTGGCTTATTGTCCACATTCAAGAGGGAAAATGCATACATGAGGTTCCAGGTTCTGGTCATGCCATGTACCTATTAGTTTAACACAGTGGTTTCCGCACCATTCCTAAATGGCTAATTAAATGCAATATACTTTTGACAAATTCTCATTAACCCCAAAGCATGATCATTTTTCTTTCTTAGAGTTTTGTCTGACCTGCTGTGTATTTTTCGCATTTCCTGCTTTGATATTAAATGCGGTGTTCCTGCTGCGTTTCGGGTCATCTTCCAGCAAACATCTGAGCAAATTAAAGCTGGAGGCAAATTAATTACCCTGAAGCTCTCAGAAAGTAAAAGGAGAAAGGCGTTCCTGTCGTAGTCCTTAACAGTTTTGTCCTCATCTGTCTACTCTCAGGACACATTCCTGGTTTTACTGAAAGGATGGTGGTTTGCTCATTTTGCAGCCCATTCTATTTCTATATCTGGGATATAATTGGATTTTTTTTTTACAAACTATTTGGATGAAGAGAATGTACACTCAGTAGTCACGTTATTAGGCACAGCTGTAAACCTGCTCATTAATGCAAATATCTAATCAGCCAATCATGTGGCAGCAACTCAATGCATAAAAGCATGCAGGCATAGCCAAAAACGTTCAATTGCTGTTAAGACCAAATATCAGAATGAGGAAGAAATGTGATCTAAGCGACTTTGACCGTGGAATGATTATTGGCGCCAGATGGGGTGATTTAAGTATTTCAGAAACTGATGATCTCCTGGGATTTCCACACACAACAGTGTCTAGAGTTTACAGAGAAAGATGCAAAAAACAAATAAGCATCCAGTGAGCGGCAGTTCTGTGAGCAGAAACACCCCCTTGTTAATGGTAGAACTCAGAGGAGAACGGCCAGACTGGATCAATTTGAAAGGAAGGTGATAGTGACCCAAATAACCACGTTAGCGGTGTGCAGAACATCTCTGAACACACATGTCAAACCTCGAAGTGGATGAGCTACAGCAGCAGAAGACCAGGAACGTACACTCAGTGGCCACCTTATTAGTTAGAGGAAATGCCTAATGAAGTGTTTACCGAGTGCACGTATCACAGGGAGGCTCAATTAATATCCTCTTTCTCCTTGTCTTATAGAAATAAACACTATTCACCTCTGTTGTGAGCTAAGGTCATTTTAAAAGTTGGCATTCTCTTCAATGACTGTCAGAAAATCAAAACAGTCTGTGTTGCCCTGCTTCTTCCAGACTCACACTTAAACTGATCGTCCATGGAGAGGTGTAATCGCTGAACTCTAACACCTCCCTTCCTGCGCAACCCTCTAGACTACCAATCAACAACATGAGCTTGAATGAGAGCTTAACCCCATCAATCTTTGGAACCTAAACAGTTACTTTATATAATTGGTTGGCATGTACAAGGAACGGGTTGAATAAGAACTACTCCTATAGTGAACTTTCCAATACCTCTAGGGAGTTCTGGTTGATTCCTCAACTTATTGAATAGAGTTGGAAGGTCAGTTAGAAGTCCCATCCTGACAGTTCTACTCTGAAAATAAAATTAGTTAGCCACAGTTTATGGAAGATTCCTAACAGCCAGGGGAACAGTTCTTAAAAGCCAGCATTTACTGGCTTTCCTTTGGACCATATAACTCATTGGACCTTTTCAGAGGGCATTTGGGACTCAACCATTCAAGATTTCCATCTGGGCCAAATTGAACAAAGACTTTGCCGGAAGACATTAATAAACTAAGTGGGCTTTTTTTCAAACAACAGTTCGATATTTTAATAATCACCACGAAAGATTACGCCAGCGTTTTATTCCAGATAGCCACTGAGGAATTTAAAGCTGTGAATCTGCTTGATGGCACACCTCAAGATATTAACCCTGGTTCTTGGGTTACCTGACCAGTAACTTAACCACATTTTTCAGTAATCACCTGTAATGTGGTTGATGAGAAAATTCTACAATACCCCAAATTAATGAAAGAAGTTTCTGATCCCATTGAAGTTTACTACATGTTCTATACCAATAGCTTGAGGTCAGAATCATTAACAGGCTTTTCACATTGGACCACATTTCGTTGGTACACATTACAGCTGTGTGTAGGTCAACTACCCATCTACCTCTCTATCTTAATCTCACTTTCCAGCATTTGGCCCATAACCGTCTAGGTCATGGCATGTCATGTGCTCCAGTAAATACTTGTTAAAGATTGTGAGAGTCACACACAAAATGATCAAGGAGCTCAGAATGTCAGGCAGCAACTACGGAGAGGAATAAACAGTTGACATTTTGGGATGTGTCCCTTCATCAAGACTGCCTGATGTTGTGAGAGTTAAGTCGCCATTGGGCTTTCATCAGAATATAAGTTCAAAGTAAATCTATTATCAAAACATAGTATGTACTGTATATGTCACCATATAATACTTTGAGATTCATTTTCTTGTAGGCATTCCTAGAAAAACAGAAAATACAAAGAAATCAGTGAGAAGCTACTCACGAATACTGACAACCAATGTGAAAAAGAAGACAAAATTTTGAAAATTAAGGAAGTAATAATATTCAGAACATGAGCTGTAGAGTGCTTGAAAATGAGTTCACAGGTTGTGGAATCAGTTCAGAGCTGAGGTGAGTGAACTTATCCTTGCTGGTTCAGGAGCCTAATGGTTGAAGGGTGATATCTGTTTCTGAACCTGGTGGTGTGGGACCTAATGGTTGAAGGGTGATATCGGTTTCTGAACTTGGTGGTGTGAGACCCAAGTCTCCTGTATTTCCTTCCCAATGGCTGCAGCAAGAAGAGTGCATAGCCTGGGTGGTGGGGATCATTGATGATGGATGCTGCTTTCTTGTGGCAGCATTCCTTATAAATGTGTTCAGCAGTGCAGAGGGATTTGCATGTGATGGACTGGACTGTACACACCACTTTGTGAAGACTTTTCCTTTCTTGGGCATTGGAAACTTCATACCAGGCTGTGATGCAACCAGTCAGGATACTCTCCACCGCGCATCTATAGAAGTTTGTCAACGTCTTAGATGATATGCCAAATCTGTGCAAACTTCTATGAAAGTCAAGATGTTGTTGTGCCTTCTTTGTGTTGACACTATTGTGCTGGTCCCAGGACAGATCCTCATTTATGACAATAACAAGCAATTTAATGTTACTAACCTTCTCCACCTTCAATCCTCAAATGAGGAACAGCTCATGGGCTTCATTGTATTGAAAGGATGGGCAAGAAGGCAGAGGGAGTGGGCGGCGTGGCTCTGTTAGTAAAAAATGAAATTAAATCATTAGAAAGATGACAAAGGGTTGGAAAGTGTTGAATCTTTGTGGATAGAGCTAAGGAACCACAAGGGTAAAAAGACCCTAATGGGAGTTATATACAGACCCCCAAACAGATGTAAGGACATGGTCTGCAAGTTACAACATGAGATAGAAAATACATGCCAAAAGAGTAATGTTAAAATAGTCATGGGGGATTTTAATATGAAGGTAGATTGGGAAAATCAGGTTGATGTGGGATTACAGGAGGGGGAGATGCCTTTTTAGCATTTCATGATTCAGCCCACTAGGGGATCAGCTATTCTCAATTGGGTGCTGTGCAATGAACTGGATAATGAATTGATTAAATCAATGAATTGATTAGAGAGCTTAAAGTGGAAGAACCCTTAGGGGAAAGTGATATGATCGAATTCACCCTGAAATTTGAGAAGGCTAAGCTAAAGCCAGATGTATTAGTATTACAATGGAAAGGAAATTGCAGAGGCATGAGAGAGGAGCTGGCCAGAATTGATTGGAAAAGAACACTGGCAGGGATGACAGCAGAGCAGTAATTTCTGGAAGCAATTTGGAAGGCACAGGATATATACATCTCAAAGAGAAAGAAGTATTCTAAAGGCAAGGTGACACAACCATGGCTAACAAGGGGAAGTCAAAGCCAACATAAAAGCCAAGGAGAAGGTGTATAATAGAGCAAAGATTAGTGGGAAGTTAGAGGATTGGGAAGCTTTTAAATACCAGCAGAAGGCAAATGAAAAGTAATTGAGAAGGCAGAGATGGAATATGAAAGTAAGCTAGCCAATCATATTAAAAAGGACACCAAAAGTTTCTTCTGATACATGAAGTTTAATACAGAGGTGAGAGTGGATATCAGACCGCTGGAAACAATGCTGGAGAGGTAGTAATGGCGACAAGGAAATGGCAGATGAACTGAGTAAGTATTTTGCATCAGTCTTCACTATGGAAGACACTAGCAGTATGGTGGGAGTTCCAGGTGTCAGGAGTCATGAATTGTGTAAAGTTGCCATTACTCGAGAGAAGGTTCTTGGGAAACTGAAAGGTCTGAAAGTAGGTAAGTCACCTGGACCAGATGGTGTACACCCCAGGGTTCTGAAAGAGGTGGCTGAAGAGATTGTAGAGGCAATAGTAATGATCTTTCAAGAATTACTAGATTCTGGAATGGTTCTGGAAGACTGGAAAATTGCAAATGTCACTCCACTCTTCAACAAGGGAAAGAGGCAGAAGAAAGGAAATTATAGGCCAGTTAATCTGACCCCAGTGGTTGGGAAGATGTTGGAGTTGATTATTAAGGATGAGGTCTCAGGATACTTTGAGGCACATGATAAAACGGGCCGTAGTCAACATGGTTTCCTCAATCTTGCCTGACAAACCTGATGGAATTCTTTGAAGAAATAACAAGCAGGATAGACAAAGGAGAGTCGGTTGATGTTGTGTACTTGGATTTTCAGAAGTACTTTGACAAGGTGCCACACATGAGGCTGCCTAACAAGCTAGTAGCCCACGATAACACAGGAGAGATTCTAGCATGGATAAAGCAGTGGCTGATTGGTGGGCGGCAAAGAGTAGGAATAAAGGGAGCCTTTTCTGGTTGGCTGCCGGTGACTAGATTTCCATCTTGGTCAGGACTAGTAGTGTTTCACAGGAGTCTGTGATGGGACCGATTCTTTTTACGTTATATGTCAATGATTTGGATGATGGAATTGATAGCTTTGTTACAAATTTGGTAGATGACACAAAGATAGGTGGAGGGGCAGGTAGTTTTGAGGAAATAGAGAGGCTACAGAATGAATTAGACAGATTAGGAGAATGGGAAAAGAAGTGGCAGATGGAATACAGTGTCGGGAGGTATATGGCCATGCACTTTGGTAGAAGAAATGAAAGGGTAGACTATTTTCTAAGTGAAGAGAAAATACAAAAATCTGAAATGCAAAGGGATTAGGGAGTCTTTGTGCAAGATTCCCTAAAGGTTAATTTGAAGTCTGAGTTTGTGGTGAGGAAGGTAAACGAGCAGTGGTGAGACCTCACTTGGAATATTGTGAGCAAATTTGGGCCCCTTTTCTTAGAAAGGATGTGCTGAAACTGGAGAGGGTTCAAAGGAGATTCACAAAAATGATTCCAGGATTTAATGGATCGTCATATGAAGAGCGCTTGATGGCTGTGGGCTGGTATTCACTAAAATTCAGAAGAATGAGGGGTGACCTCATTGAAACCTATTGAATGGTGAAGGGCCTTGATAGAGTGGATGTGCAGACGATGTTTCCTATCGTGGGAGAGTCTAAGACCAAGGAACACAGCCTTAGAATAGAGGAATGTCCTTTTAGAATGGAGATAAGGAGGAATTTATATCACTGGAGGGTGGTGAATCTGTGGAATTCATTACCAGAGGTAGCTGTGGAGGCCAAGTCTTTACATATATTTAAGGCAGGGATTAATAAATTCTTGATTGGCCGAGGCGTGAAGGGATATGGGGATGGGAGGGGAAGACAGGAGATTGGGGCTGAGAGGAAAATTGCATCAGCTATGATGAAATGGCGGAGCAGACTCGATGGGCCAAGTGGCCTAATTCTGCTCCTATAGCTTATAGCTTCTTCCTACTTTTGTCAATTATCAGCTCTTTGGTCTTGCTGATGTTGAGTGAGAGGTTATTGGTGTGGCATCATTCAACCAGATTTTTAATCTCTCTCCTATGTGCCAATTTGTCACGGCCTTTGATTTGGCCAACAACAGCAGAGTCATCACCAAACTTAAATGTAGCATTGAAGCTGTGCTTAGCTAGACAGTGTTAAACTGCAGGATGTTTATGTTTTAAAAGAAAATATCATTAAAAATTTCAAAGGAGTTTAAGATCAGAAGAAAGCCAAAGGATGTTTCTGTCAAATCCTTAAATGTGGTGGGACAGATTAAAAACAAGATTACACAGAACTACAGAGGGTATACAGGCAGAAACAGTCAATGTCAACATTTATGTTTTATCTGGGTGTCCTCCTTTCTTTCCTCATCCAAATCCATCAGTGAAAGCCTCTCACAATTGACTAGTTTCCACTTAGATATGCCGTACCAGCCCTATTATTAACACCGCCCATTGTGCTAATGTCTTCCACATTCTCACCGCTCTTTGAGTGAAGAGCTTTCTTCTGAGTTCAGTTCAGTTCAGTTTTCGTTTATTGTCGTTTAGAAATGCATGCATTAAAAAATGATACAACGTTCCTCCAGAATGATATCACAAGAAAAACACAGGACAAACCAAGACTAAAACTGACAAAACCACGTAATTATAACATAGTTACAACAGTGCAAAGCAATACCATAATTTGATGAAGAGCAGACCATGGGCACGGTAAAAAAAAGTCTCAAAGTCCCCATAGACTCATCATCCCACGCAGGCGGCGGAAGGGAGGAACTCTCCCAGAGTTAAAATAACCCTCTCAGAGTTCCTCTGCTAATGATGCCCTCTGCATAGTTACATGTATCCATGCAAAATCATTCTTATTTTTTAATCCAGCAGATGAAAAACCTTTCATAATCCTGAAAAGCTGTATTAGGTCACCACCTCTGCCTTCTGCTTTCAGGAGGAAAGTGACCCATAGCTGACAAAACATTATTTTCATTCTCATTCCTGAAATGTCGTTTCCACCAATAGGACCAGCATTTATCGTTCATCAATAATTGCTCCTAAACTAAGTGGCTTGTTGGGGTAGGGCAGGTGAGATCTGAGGATCAAGTATTTGGGTATATAGTTAGTCACAAAAAGGCTAGACAGGGTAAGAATGGTAGACTTCTTTCCCTAAAGGACATTATTGGAATAAGGGGTTTTCACAATAACCTGGTTTTATTGTTCCCATTACTGTTGTTAACGTTTCATTCCAGATTTATTTAACAAAACTAACTTACACCCGATTAAAATTTGAATGTAAATTCAAACTCCTGGCATCAGATCAATGGTTTAGGTCTCAACATAGATGCACTTGAGTTTAACAAAAATGTTGCTTAATGTCTTCAAGTACAAAGGATTCTGGGTTTTATGAATATTAGAACTTGTCCTGACCCTCAGCAGCTTTTCCCTTTGGTTCCTCCCACCTTATCCTGGCTCGAGGGGAAGCCATGGGCACCTGCATGGGCTGCAGCTATGCCTGTCTCTTTGTTGGCTATGTAGCACAGTCCATGTTCCGAGCCTTCCCTGGTAATGTTCCCCAACTCTTCCTCCTCTACATTGACGACTGCATTTGTGTTGCTTCATGCACCCATGCTGAGTTTCTCAATTTCATCACCTTTGCCTCCAGCTTCCTTAAATTCATTTGGTCCATTTCTGACATCTCCCTCCACTTTCTCGACCTCTCTGTCTCCATTTCTGGAGACAAACTGTCAACACCATCTTTTATAAACCTATTGATTCCTAGGATTATCTTGACTAGGCCTCTTCCCACTCTGTCTCCTGTAAAAATGCTATTTCCTTTTCTCAGTACCTTTGGCTCCACTGTATCTATTCCCAGGGTGAGGTTTTCTTTTCCAGGACATCAAAGATGTTTTCCTTCCTTTCTCTTCCTCCACTGTTGATGCTGCTCTCAGCCGCATCTCAACCATTTCCCAAACATCTTCCCGCTGCCATAACGGTGATAGAGTTCCTCTTGTCCTTACCTATGACACCATGAGTCTCCTCATCCAACACATCATTCTCCGTAACTTCCCTAAAGTCCAAAGGAATCCTACCACAAAACATACCTTTACCACCCCGTCTCTTTGCTTTCTGTAGGGATCACTCCCTCTGTCATTCCCTCGTCCATTCGTCCCTCCCCAGTAATCTCTCTCGCGGCACCAATCCTTGCAGGTGGCCAAAGTGCTACACCTGCCCATTCATCCCCTCCTTCACCTCTATTCAGGGCCTCAAACAGTCCTTCCAGGTGAGGCAACACTTCCCCTGTGAATCTACTGGGGCAGTCTATTGCGCCCGGTACTCCCGATGCAGCCTTCTCTATATTGCTGAGACCTGTTTTAAATTGGGGGACCACTCTTCGAGCACCTCCACTCCATCTGACAGAAGCAGAACTACCCAGTGGCCAAACATTTTAATTCCAATTCCCCCTTTAGTTCCAGCATGTCGTCCATGGCCTCTTGTGCCAAGATGAAGCCACCCTCAAGGAGGAAGAGCAGCACCTTATACTCTGTCTGGGTAGCTTCCAAACTGATGGCAACAATATTGATTTCTCATTCCAGTAAAAAAAATCCTTCCTCCTCCCTCTTCTTCAATTCTCCCCTCTGGCCCATTACCTCTTCTCACTTGCCTGTCACCTCCCCTTGGTGCCCTTCCTCCTAAAGTTCACTCTCCTCTTCCATCAGATTCCTTCCTCTCCAGCCCTTTACCTTTCCTACTCATCCAGCTTCACCTGTCACCTTCTAGCTATTCTCCTTGTTCCCCCACCCTTTTATTCTGGCATCTTCCTCCTTTCTTTTTAGTCCTGAAGAAGCGTCTTGGTCTGAAACATCGACTGTTTATTCATTTCCATGGATGCTACCTGACCTGCTGAGTTTCTCCAGCATTTTGTGTGTGTTGCTTTGGATTTCTGGAATCTGCAGACCTTTTTTTGTGTTAATCAATTCCAGGAAGTTTGACTGGACTATATAAAACACTAGTTTTTCTCTGCTTGTGTCTAGAGTCATTGGGAATTTGGCAAACAGTGGAGTCATGTGACCAAATGGAGCTGGAACAACCTGCGACCCTGTAGTACTTGCTTGTAATTATATAATTCAGTTTGTGTTGGTTTATAAATATGTTGATGGTCAGAGTATTGAGAAGAATAATCCAAGCAAATGTATCAAATAAATTTAAATCATGATGAAATCAATGTAAATCCTTCTGTGGTAGTGACAAGTCATAGTCCAGTCCCTCAGCAATCCCATGGCATGTGCAACTATCTTCATTAATTTTTATACAAGGTGATGTTAATGCTTTTTGACAGATGTTCTGCAAGGTAAGGAAATAGCCCATTTTGGAAACAGTCTCCTTATGTAACAGGCTCATTTCTGTTCGGAATCAATAGTGTTGTTATGTGTGTGTGCTTCTTTCAGAGATAATGAGGGGATTTCAAAGAAGCAATGATCTTACAACATTTGTCATTTGCAGCTTAATGGTAAGCAACGTCTGTAATATTAAGCATTTCCCAGAAAATGTCTAAGGGAAAGTCCGGAAGAACTGAGAGCAAGTAGAATTGAGGTTGCTCTATAAGCTAATCCTAGTGAGTTGGTGCTTTTTGGAAGGTCAAGAATGTTAGATGGAACACTTGTACCTGTAAAGGACAGTGATGTACCAACTAGACCATTTCTTTCAGTCTTAATTCTATAGAGATACAACCCTCATCCCTTCTAGATTTACCAGTTTCAAGTGGCAGTGAAAAAGGTGGCATTTGCTCTGCTGTCAGCAACATGGTTTCCATAGTTATACATTTAAAATGTTATAAACACCAGAGATTCTGCTGATGCTGGAAATTCAAAGTAACACACACAAAATTCTGGAGGAACACAGCAGGTCAGGCAACATGCACGGAACAGAATCATGGTCCTGATGAAGGGTCTTGGCCCAAAATATCATACCTTTATTCCTTTCCATAGATGCTGCCAGACCTGCTAAGCTCCTCCAGCATTTTGTTAAAAATTACTAGTTGCATTTTCACTTTGTTTTCTTTCCTTTTGATTTTTACTAACTCTTTAGCACTCGGGTGTCCACAGGCATTAAAATAATCATTACTTTGGATTCAGTAAGTACCGTATAACCAAGGCAACTCGTGTTTTGGACTACCTTCTCGTTAATAATTAGGACTGAACAGTTGGGTTAGGTCACCCTTACTTACTTATTCAAAGTTATACGTAGTTGCCAATGCTGATATTCATTTTCATAATGGCACTCAGGAGAAGATATTTAACCACATTGTGTGGTATGGCGGTGCAGCTGCTGCCTCACAGCCACAGCACCCTGGGCTCTGTCCTGACCTTGGGTGAACGTGGGAGGAAACCAGAGCACTTGGAGAAAACATGCAAACTCTACACAGACAGCACCAGAGGTCAGGATTGAACCCAGGTCACTGGAGGCAGCGGTTTAAATAACTGCACACTGTGGCACCTAATTCAACCACAAACTTGTTTTCCACCTATCACCCACTAGCCTCTATCTCTAAACTCTCCTCTTCCCCTCCCCAGCCTGACCCCATGTACCCATCATCTCCCCCCTCATCTGCTTTCTTTTCTCACCTACCAACTCCTGTACCACCCTCCCCATGTGCCCCTTTATACTGGTTATTTCTCTCTACATTCTCAATCCTGATGAAGGGTCTCCATTCAAAACGTCAGAATCAGAATCAGAATCAAGTTTATTATCACCAGTATGTGACGTGAAATTTGTTAACTTAGCAGCAGCAGTTCAATGCAATACATAATCTAGTAGAGAAAAAAACAAGTAAGTCTATTACATATATTGAATAGATTTAAAAAAAGTGCAAAAACAAAAATACTATATATTAAAAAAAAGTGAGGTAGTGTCCAAAGATTCAATGTCCATTTAGGAATTGGATGGCAGAGGGGAAGAAGCTGCTCCTGAATCACTGAATGTGTGCCTTCAGGCTTCTATAACTCTTACCTGATGGTAACAGTGAGAAAAGGGCATGCCCTGGGTGCTGGAGGCCCTTAATAATGGATGCTGCTTTTCTGAGACACCGCTCCCTGAAGATGTCTTGGGTACTTTGTAGGCTAGTACCCAAGATGGAGCTGACTTGATTTACAACCTATGCAGCTTCTTTCAGTCCTGTGTAGTAGCTCCTCCGTACCAGACAGTGATGCAGCCTGTCAGAATGCTCTACATGGTACAACTATAGTAGTTTTTGAGTGTATTTGTTGACATGTCAAATCTCTTCAAACTCCTAATAAAGTATAGCTGTTATCTTCCCTTCTTTATAACTATATCGATATGTTGGGACCAGGTTAGATCCTCAGAGATCTTGACACCCAGGAACTTGAATCTGCTCACTGTCTCCACTTCTGATCCCTCTATGAGGATTGGTATGTGTTCCTTCGTCTTACTGTTCCTGAAGTCCACAATCAGCTCTTTTGTCTTACTGACGTTGAGTGCCAGGTTGTTGCTGTGGCACCACTCCACTAGTTGGTATATCTCACTCCTGTATGCCCTTTCGTCACCACCTGAGACTCTACCAACAATGGTTGTATCGTCAGCAAATTTGTAGATGGTATTTGAGCTATGCGTATATAGAGAGTAGAGCAATGGGCTAAGCACACACCCTTGAGGTGTGCCAGTGCTGATTGTCAGCGAGGAGGATATGTTATCACCAATCCGCACAGATTGTGGTCTTCACAGATGTAGCCTGACCAGCAGTTCAATCTTATCTGCTCACTTTTAGATCAATGGTTCAGAACTCTGCCAGCTGATCCAATTAACATGCGTTTTGCTGCAGCACTCCTGCATGCAGTGCTGGAAGCGCATTCGACATTGGGAAATTACACTGGATGACATAGAACATAGAATAGTACAGCACAGTACAGGCCTTTCAGCCCACAATGTTGTGTCAATCCCTAAACCCTGCCTCCCATATAACTCCCCACCTTAAATTCCTCCATATACTTGTCTAGTAGTTTCTTAAATTTCACTAGTGTATCTGCCTCCACCACTGACTCAGGCAGTGCATTCTATGCACCAACCACTCTCTGAGTAAAAAACCTTCCTCTAATATCCCCCTTGAACTTCCCACCCCTTACCTTAAAGCCATGTCCTCTTGTATTGAGCAGTGGTGCCCTGGGGAAGTGGCGCTGGCTGTCCACTCTATCTATTCCTCTTAATATCATGTATACCTCTATCATGTCTCCTCTCATCCTCCTTCTCTCCAAAGAGTAAAGCCCTTAATCTCTGATCATAATGCATACTCTCTAAACCAGGCAGCATCCTGGTAAATCTCCTCTGTACCCTTTCCAATGCTTCCACATCCTTCCTATAGTGAGGTGACCAGAACTGGACACAGTACTCCAAGTGTGGCCTAACCAGAGTTTTATAGAGCTGCATCATTACATCGCGACTCTTAAACTCTAGCCCTCGACTTATGAAATCTTACACCCCATAAGCTTTCCTAACTACCCTATCCACCTGTGAGGCAACTTTCAGGGATCTGTGGACATGTACCCCCAGATCCCTCCACTCCTCCACACTATCAAGTATCCTGCCATTTACTTTGTACTCTGCCTTGGAGTTTGTCCTTCCAAAGTGTACCACCTCACACTACTCTGGGTTGAACTCCATCTGCCACTTTCAGCCCACTTCTGCATCCTATCAATGTCTCTCTGCAAATCTTCGACAATCGTCTGCACTATCTACAACACCACCAACCTTTGTGTCATCTGCAAACTTGCCAACCCACCCTTCTACCCCCACATCCTGGTCGTTAATAAAAATCACGAAAAGTAGAGGTCCCAGAACCGATCCTTATGGGACACCACTAGTCACAATCCTCCAATCCGAATGTACACCCTCCACCGTGACCCTCTGCCTTCTGTAGGCAAGCCAATTCTGAATCCACCTGGCCAAACTTCCCTGGATCCCATGCCTTCTGACTTTTTGAAGAAGCCTACTGTGTGGAACATTGTCAAATGCCTTACTAAAATCCATGTAGATCACATCCACTGCACTGCCCTCATCTATATGTCTGGTCACCTCCTCTAAGAACTCTATCAGGCTTGTTAGACATGATCTGCCCTTCACAAAGCCATGCTGACTGTCCTTGATCAGACCATGCTTCTCTAAATGCCCATAGATCCTATCTCTAAGAATCTTTTCCAACAGCTTTCCCATAGTGCCAAAGACATCCCATTTTATCTGAATTACTCTGTTGTCGAACAATATCCAATCACAAACAAGAGAAAATCTGCAGATGCTGAAAATCCAAGCAACACACACAAAGTGCTGGAGGAACTCAGCAGGCCAGGCAGCATCTATGGAAAAGAGTACAGTCGACATTTTGGGCCAAGGCTCTTCAGTGGGACTGGAGGAAAAAAAGATGAGGAGTAGACTTAAAAGATGGGGGGAGGGGAAGGAGAAACACAAGGCGATAGGTGAAATTGGGAGGCTGATTGGTGAAGTAAAGAGCTGGGAAGTTGACTGGTGAAAGAGATACAGAGCTGAAGAAGAGCGTATCTGATAGAAAAGGTCAGAAGGTCCTGGAAGAAAGAAAAAGGGGGAGAAGTACCTGAGATAGGCAGGCAAGGAGATAAGGTGAAAGAAGGAAAAGCAGATGGGGAATGGTGAAGTGGGGGGGGGCATTACTGGAAATTCAATAAACTGATGTTCATACCATTAGGTTGGAGGCTACCCAGATGGAATACAAGGTGATTTTCCTCCAGCTTGAGTGTAGTCTCATCGCACCACAGTTTGGGGCACGTAATTCTCTGCAATTTCCGCCATCTCCAACGGGATCCCACCAGCAAACACATCTTTCCCTCCCCTCCCCCCCCTTACTGCTTTCTGCAGGGAACACTCCCTATGCGACTCCCTTGTCCATTTGTCTCTCCCTGCTGATCTCCCTCCTAACACTTATCCTTGCAAGCAGAACAAGTGCTACATCTCCATCTACACCTCCTCCCTCACTACCATTCAGGGCCCCAAACAGTTCCACTAGGTGAGGTGACACTTCACCTGTGAGTCTGTTGGGGTCATATATGGTGTGGCCTCCTGTATATCGATGAGACCTGATGTAGATTGTGAGACCCCTTAGCTGAGCACCTACGCTCCATCCGTCAGAAAAGCAGGATCTCCCAGTGGCCACCCATTTTAATTCCACTTCCCATTCCCATTCTGACATGTCCATCCAAGGCCTCCCCTACTGTTGCGATGAGACCACACTCAGGTTGGAGGAACAGCATCTTATATTCCATCTGGGTAGCCTCCAACCTGATGGCATGAGTATCAATTTCTCAAATTTCTGGTAATGCCCGCTCCCTCCTTCACCATTCCCCATCCCCTTTTCTGTCTCTCACCTTATCTCCTTGCCTGCCCATCTCTGGTGCTCCTCCCCGCTTTTCTTTCTTCCAGGGCCTTCTCTCCTCTCCTATTAGATACTTCCTTCTTTCCCAGTTCTGTATCTCTTTCACCAATCAACTTCCCAGCTCTTTACTCCGCCCCTCCCCCTCTCGGTTTCACCTATCACCTTGTGACCTTGTGTTTCTCCCTTCCCTTCCCCCACCTTTTAAATCTACTCACCTTTATTTTCCCCAGTCTTGCTGAAGGGTCTCGGCTGACCATTCTTCCCGGCCCTCTGCTCTGCTCTACATTGCATGGCACAATAGCCTAAGAGTTAGCACTATCACCTTACAGAGGCAGCTATCACCGATCAAGGCTTGATTCCTGCTACTGTCCATTAGAAGTTTCTATGTTCTCCCCTTGTCCACATGGATTTCCTAAGGTGATCTGGGTTCCTCCCACGTTCTAAAGACATACAGTTAGGGTTACGGTTGGTAAGCAGTGGGCTTCTATGTTGGCACTGGAAGCTTGGCAACACCTGCAGGCTGCCCCCAGCACAATCCTTGCTGATTAGGTTTGCTGCAAAATGACACATTTAGCTGTATGTTTCAATGTTTTGATGTACAGTGATGAAAGTGTGAATTTTCTCTATTTCTGCATAAATATGACCTAAAATGTGATTGGATCTTTACACAAGTCCTAAAACTAGATAAAAAGAACCAAATTGAATGTAACCGGGTGACCGTCGGATCTTATTCAGTATCGTTAAAAATGTACTTAGGCATCTATCCGGGTAATGCTAGAATAGTTGTCTGTGCCTTTAAGGGAGACGGTGATGTTATTATGCACGCGTGGGATAGTGGGGAGACCATTTTGCTTTCTGCTGAAGACGCTGGTGGTGCATTGGAGTCGATCTCTCCCAGAGTGTGCTGGGCATGGTGAGGAAAGATTTCCACGAGTGAAGACATCAACGCTGGGTGGCGTGGCTTATACCAAATTCCTCATTATCCAAGTAAGATTGCCACTACCGTATTTGTACTGTATTTGTACCGTATTAGTACTGCATTAGTTCTGGTATTTTTATTCTGCATACGCAATTTTGTCCATACACAAGGGTGTGAATCGGAAGTTAAACTGAGATTGTAAAGGCAAGAACTGGTTGTAAATTCGTACGTTTTGTTTCGCGACCCCCTTCTGGCACTTAAACATCGAAAACCGATAAAGGAATTAAAACCCGAAAAAGTCTTTGTTGTCCTGAGTGTGTACTTTTCCCCAGGCTACATAAATAAATAACACAAAACATTATACTTGTTCATTACTATAGGATTAAGGTCAGAACTTTGACTTGGCCATCCCAAAACATGAATTTTCTTTAGACTTTATAGTTGTTGATTTACTCTTGTTTTTCGGCTCATTGTCTTGTTGCATTATTCAACTTCTATTAAGCTTCAGATGATGGACTGCTACACTGACATTCTCCTGTAAAATTGTCTTGATACAGTTTTGAATTTGTTTCCTCAACGATTACAAGCTGTTCAGGCCCTGAGGCAGCAAAGCAACCCCAAACCATGATGTTCCTTCCACCATGCTTCACAGTTAGGATGAGGTTTTAGTACTGGTGTGCAGTGCCCTTTTTACTCCAAACATAGCAATGTGCACTTCTGCCAAAAAGTTCAACTTCTGTCTCATTTGTCCACAGAAGCATTGTAGAACATCCTACTGCAAACTTGAGACATGCAGCAATGTTCTATTTGGAGAGCAGCGATTTGCTCTGCATTGCCTTCCATGAACACCATTCCTGTTCAGTGTTTTTTCTTATGGTGACCACGTGAACAGAGACTTTAGCAAGTCCTAGAAAATTCTGCAGGTCTTTTGCTGTTACCCATGGGATTTATTGTTCTCTTAGTGTTATCTTTGCAGGATGCCCACTCCTCAGGAGAGTAGCAACAGTAGAGTACTGAGTTTCCTCTATTTGTGGACAATTTCTCTTACTGTGGACTGATGATCACTCAGGTCTTTAGAAATGATTTTGAAGCCTTTTCCAGCTTCATGCATGTCTACAATTCTTTTTCTAAGATGCTCTGAAAGTTGTTTTGATCAAGGCATGGTGTACATAAACACATCTTTCTTGAGAAGAATGGGCTCTGTCAGTAACCTGGCTTTGTGTCTTTTTTATAGAGCAGGGCACCCCTACAACCCAGACCTCCAATCTCATCTCATTGAACACCTGTCTCCATATAGCTTTTGTAGAAGGCATTATCCCAGAGGTTCACATCCTTTTTCTAACAAATACATGAAATATTGGATAATTTTTCTCAATAAATAAATGAACATGTATAATGTTTTTGTGTTATTTATTGAATTGTGTTCTCCTTGTCTAGTTTTAGAACATGTGAAGATCTGATCACATTTTAGGTCATATTTATGGAGAAATAGAGAAAATTCTACAGGATTCACAGCATTATTGTACAGCGATAAATAAACCTAATATTTAAACCATTTAAAGACATAAAACAATCTTGAAGTGTTAAACAAACTTGAATTTTAAATCTTTAAACTTACATTGCTTGTGCACTGCACTGGACCTGTGGCTACTCTTACCTGCCTGCTGAATCCATCCTACTGGAGTCTGTCCCACCATGGGTGGATTACAAAGGGATGTTCACTGTTTTTAAATGCTCTGATATTCAGAGGTGAATGAAAACAGTTTAAAAATATTCAAATTGTTGTGTTCTTTATATTCATATGTACCGTGGGTTACTAATAAAGAACCATCTTCTGTTTGAACTAGAACTTTTATTTAACAACAACCACAACGTTTTTACAATACCATGTTTCTCGATCTTTCTATCACCCCCACGCATGCTCAGAACACTCTCTAATCACGTTCTTACACGTCATATCACCACATCTTCTTTTCCTTAAAAAGAAAAACAATTAGCAACATTGACCAAAGCAAATGCATAATTTAACATGTCTCAGTCAGTCTCTCTGGGAGTTTACGGACACGAGTAGACCTTCTACGTGATTCACACAGTTCTTGTGCTTCGTTGTTATTTCCATGTTTTGTCTGGTCTGCATCAGTTAACTGAAACTCTGAAGTTGGCTCTTTCTTGAGGTCTTTGCGATTTCTTCTTAACGCTGCTCCTTCTTCTGTTTGGACCATGTATGATCCATGTATGACCATGTTGAAATTCTATGATGCTGAGAGATCCATCAAAATCTCATGTGATGCATCTCAAGCAGGCTTAAGGGCAGTATTTATCCAGAAACATGATGAGGAATGGCTACCAGTGGCATATGCACCTCGTTCGTTATCTGATCCAGAAACAAGGTATGCACAAATTGAAAAAGAATTGCTCAGCATTATGTTTGCTTGCGAGAGATTTCATCAGTTTGTGTCAGGGCAATCTATTGATGTTGAAGCTGATCATAAGCCTCTGATTGCATTGTTTCACAAACCTTTAAGTGACCGTCCTTTGCAAGTTCAGCAAATGATGATCAAATTGCAAAGACCTCGAGAAAGAGCCAACTTCAGAGTTTCAGTTAACTGATGCAGACCAGACCAAACATGGAAGTAACAATGAAACACAAGAACTGTATGAACCACTTAGAAGGTCTACTCATGTTCATAAACCCCCAGAGAGACTGATAGAGACATTTTAAATTATGCACTTGCTCTGGTCAATGTTGCTAATTGTTTTTCCCATTCTCAGCAATGTTCCCAGACAATTGAAGTGTCGATGGAGGCTGCAAACCTTCCATTTATAAAACTGTTAGCAAACACCAAAACAGTTCAAACTCTTTTTTTCCGAAAATTATCTTCGAGTCTCCCGTGTTAGGAAGCGTATTATTCTCCTGTCCCACTTCTGACACCATGTTGTGTACTTTATATTCATACGTACCGTGGGTTACTAATAAAGAACCATCTTCTGTTTGAACTAGAACTTTTATTTAACAACAACCACAACGTTTTTACAATACCATGTTTCTCGATCTTTCTATCACCCCCGCACATGCTCTGAACACTCTCCAATCATGTTCTTACACGTCATATCACCACACAAATAATATTTAAATTAATTAAAAACAAAGACATGATATGTTTAATTAAGGTGAATTAAAATAAGTTAATTAAAAGTTTAGGCGGAAGAACAAAAATAAACTAACTTAATTGAACTTAACAATATAATTGAGGTTAACCTATTTGAATACACGAGTTCACTGTTTGTACTTCAGGCTAGCCTGGTATAAAACTCTACCATCTACATTTCTGCTGGATTCATGCTAAATCCCTTGGTAGAAAGGGATGTCGGGTGAACTGCTGACTGACTTCCTGCACCTTGTTGACTTCTGCTTTGCAGAGCACAAGTGCAGAAGCAACAGGGATGCAGAACATGAGAGAGTGAATGTTTGAAACAGAACTGATCAATTTCTGTTACTGATCCCACCTCAACAGCCTCGGAAGGCAATGGCTATAGGATTTGCTTGGAGAAGACCTTACCCTGCTCAAAGGGACCGCCTCTTTGATATAACTGAGGAGTAGATTTCCTTCACCATCAAGCCCAAAGCCCATTGTACTCCTTCCCACCATCCTCTCTTCTAACCTGTAGCCCTGCAGTCATTTTCTAAATCTCCTCTTCAATAATTACACTCTGCTGATTATTTGATTTAATCCCTTACAAATTCCAGCGCGTGTAAGAGAGAGAGGGAAAAAAAACCTAGGATGAAGACTGAGTTCCAAGTCTGGGACTCAGAGAACAAAGGAATCATACATATGATTCCTTGTCACCTCACTGATCACCTCAATCCTGATGAGTAGTACACTGCACAAGTTGTGTATGTTTATAATTTGTCTTTGCAAATAAATGTTTATCTTAACCAGTTATCACTTGTGCCTTCAATATTAGACACAGCACTGTCCATCCTGTTGCTTTCACCAGCATTTTATTGTGTATTGAAGCAATAACTGTGTGCAATCGTTCCTGAACAGTATAAAAGCTATCAGAAGATTATTTAAGGAACTTGTTTCAGGCAGCCCTGAGGTCTTCTACCAAGGACCCGCGGTCACCTGCCTGGGCTGTCTCAGCCTCCGGAAGCACTGTTCCTCTGATGGCCCAGGAGAGTGATCCATGCATCCTCTGAGCTGGGAAGACCTACTACAAGGAAATCTCATTCCTGCTGCCTTCCCTGAAGCTGTCTTGCTCTCCTGCTGCTTTTAGAACCTTCTGCTGCTGTCCATTACTCTTTCCCCTTTATCCACCAGAGTACAATTAAAGAGGTCCATACAGAGTACAGAG
Source organism: Mobula birostris (assembly GCF_030028105.1). Classification (NCBI taxonomy): domain Eukaryota; kingdom Metazoa; phylum Chordata; class Chondrichthyes; order Myliobatiformes; family Myliobatidae; genus Mobula; species Mobula birostris. Next base: position 29,892,701 of record NC_092381.1, read on the forward strand.
GCTGCACCTCGATGGAAGTTAGAAAGAAAACGTGTGTGCTTTCGTCAACATCAAAAAGACTGAAATCATACACCAGCCTACTCCTCATGCACCGTACGCAGAACCGAAAATCACAATTGAAAATCACAGTTGACCAGTTTACCTACCTTGGCAGCACCCTCTCCCGAGCAGTGACTATTGTTATAGAAGTTAACTGCAGAATAGCAAAGGCGAGTTCTACTTTCCGTGGACTGCGCTCCACTGTGTGAGAACGCCGAGGAATCAGTCCAGCAACAAAACTGAAGGTCTACAGAGCCGTGGTACTCACTACCCTCCTGTATGCCTGTGAAACGTAGACTGTGTACTGTATTGAGTGCATGCAAGACAGCGCAGCCATTTCCACATGACTTGTCTTCACAGAATATTAGGCATCAGATGGCAAGACAAAGTACCAGACACTGAAGTTCTCTCTAGAGCAAGTCTACCATCAGTCCACACATGATGAGAGCACAGACCCGGTGGGCAGATCATGTCATCCGCATGCCGGATGAGATAAGCATATCCAAGCAGCTCCTTTTTGGGGAACTCTCTGCTGGAAGACGCTCGCATGGAGTGCAGAAGAAACGTTACAAAGACACACTAAAGGCCTCCCTGAAGTCCCTTGACATAGACACGACCTCTTGGGAAACGCTGGCATAAAACTGCCCTACCTGGCACGGCCTCATCCACAAGGGCTGTCAAGCTACGAAACAAGGCGCATTGCTGAAGCACAACATAAGCGCAAACTGCGCAAGTCCAGAGCCACCAGCGCAACAACTGCAGTGCCTACACATGTCTACCCAACATGTTCCAGGACGTTTCGTGCCCGAATTGACCTGACCAGTCATCTTCGGACACACGGCATCCAGTCTCAAAGGGACTAACGGTGTCGAGGTCTTCATCGACAACGATGGACGAACAATGAACTAATGCCCTTTGGTTTTATTTCTTCACCACCTGCTTCTACCTCTGCACTGAATTTGTGCTCCTCAAATTCTTATTTCCGTACAGTTTAGTAGGATACCTTTGTATGAATGCCTTCATCATGGGGAATTCCATGCCAGTGCGCAACTTTTCGAACAAGCTACAAATTGGAAGGGAAAATCTGAAGTATTTGCTTATGCAGAGACAAGTTTTTCTTCAGGACCCAGCTATGTGACAATGTTGCCAAGGCTAGGCACCACGATAATGTAGTGATGTAGTGTGATTCTATTACAGTGTAGTGTGATGGTATTACAGATTGGGGTGTTGGAGTTCGGAGTTCAATTCTCCGTTGTCCTCTGTAAGAAAGTTCTTCTGTGTGTGCATGGGTTTCTTCCGGGTGCTCCAGTTTCCTCCCTCAGTCCAAAGATGTACTGTTTAGTAGGTGTAACTGTCTCAGGGACATATTTTATTGAGATGTTTATTTTATATGTTTTTGTCATAAATTCATGATTATTTTATCACCTTAAAATATTTTACGTAAGGTTTATTTAATGCAGAGTTTAACGGGTCACATGACCAGAGTTCAATAAAGGCATGACTGTGGTATTATGGGTCAGACCCAACATGGAAGTAGAGAAAGACACATGGCCTAAAATAACCTCATTCTGCATGTGGTCCAAGAGGTGCACACGGTAATTGTTTCTTTTAAAATTTGTTTATATAATGTTGCTGAGGTGCCTTTATATGAACAGTGTGATATGTTTTAGTGATTTATTTGATTTCAGCACACTTCTGATGTGCTAACGTGTTTGGGCCTGTTTATCAACGGACACTAGCTTGAGAGACTTTAAAAGACTGAGAGACATATGTTTCAAACTTTTATGTCCTTTATTTTCTTGTAGTTTTCACGGTGTCTGCTGAAGAAAGAGAGAGAGAGAAATAAAAATAAATCTTCAAGAACATCTGTATGTTGTGTGGCCATTATTTCATTGGACCAGTGCAGTTACAGTAGGTTAATTGGTCAATGTAAATTGTCCTGTGACTAGGCGAGGCTTCAATCCATGCATTGCTGGGTGGTGCCAGAACGGCCTGTTCTGCCCTGTATCTCGAAATAAAATCAAATCTTACGTCTTTGCTCAAACAACGAGATGAGCCCAGTGCATCTGGCTCTGTCGTCCACATGAACATCTGGTGAAATATTTGTTGACACGTTTTAGACTACAGATAAGCTCAACTTTCCTCATCAAGTCACGAAACCATAAGACATAGGAACAGAATCTCATCAAGTCTGCTTCGCAATTCCATCATGGCTGGTTTATTATTCTTTGCAATACCATTATTTGCCTTTCCCACGTATCCTTTAACACTCTTAGCAATCAAGAACCTTAGCTTTAAAGATAGCCAATGATTTGGCCTTTACAGCTGTCTGTGGAAATGAATTCCACAGATTCACCACACTGTGCCGAAAGAAATTGCTCCTCATCTCTGTTCCTTGAATTCTATATGGTGCCCATTTTTTTTCCGGAGCTTTCCTGATGGAAATTACCACTGGACAGGATTTCTGTGACTTACAGGATGAAGTTAATCTGGTGATTCCCTGACCCTGCCTGGGCATCTGTTCTGCCTTAGACCTGCGAAAGAGCAGAGATTTATGAATGTAATACAGCCCATCATGAAAGTGAAGCTCCCTTCCCCTCTGTCTACATGCCCCACTGCCTTGTGGTAAACAGCCAACATAATCAAGGACACCTCCCACCCTGGTCGTTCTCTCTTCTCTCTCCTTCGTGTACCACCAGGCTCCAGAACAACTTCTGCCCCGCTGACTAGAACACTTATATGATAAAGGTAAACCATTAAAACAAAAAAAATGAACTCTTGATCTTCCAGTTTACCTCATCCAGGCTCTAATACTTTATTTGCTGATCTGCACCTCACTTTCTCTGTTACTGGGCTCTGTACCCGCCTCTGCAACTGGATTCTCAACTTCCTAACAGGCAGACCACAATCTGCACAGATTGGAGATAACATCTCCACCTCACTGACAATCAACACTGGGGCACCCCAGGAATATGTGATTAGCCCACTGCTCTACTCTCCATAACCATGCCCGTGTGGCTAGACACAGCTCAAATGCCATCTATAAATTTGCTGATGATACAACCATAGCTTGTAGGATCTCAGCTGGTGGTGAGAGGATGTACAGGAGCAAGATATACCAGCTAGCTGACTGGTGTTACAGCAATAACCTTGCACTCATCATCAGTAAGACCAAAGAGCTGATTGTGGACTTCAGAAGGGATAAGATGAGGAACGCACACCAGTACTTACAGAGGATTAGAAGGGAGAGAGCGAGCAATTTCAAGTTCCTGGATGTAAATATCTCTGAGGAAGTAACCAGGTCCCAACATATCGATGCAGCTATAAAGAAAGCAAGACAACAGCTATATTTCATTGGGAATACGCGGAGATTAGGTAAGTCAACTAAAACACTCGCAAATTTCTTCAGCAGTAACATTGGGAGCATTCTGATTGGCTGCATCACTGTAGAATGGGGAGGGGGATCTAGGCTGCTGCACAGGATTGAAGTAAGCTGCAGAGAGTTGTAAAGTTAGTCAGCTCCACCATGGGCACGAGCCTCCATAGTATCCAGGTCATCTTCAAGGAGTAGTACCTCAATGAACCATCACTACATTTTCATTTCTATTTTTGCACTGCTTTTAAAATTTAACTATTTTATATATATACACACACATACATACAGTACCGTAATTCACACTTTCTTCTCTGTTATCAGCATTGTACTGCTGCCGCAAAGTTAACAAATTTCACAAAACATACCAGTGATACTAACCCTGATTCTGATTCTGATACTGTAACATTACATTGTTTCTTTTTTTTGTGCTATCATGATATACTTATGTTGGGAATGATCTGATAAGATGTCAGCATGAAGATATAACAATTGTTGACATCAAAGATCCCCCTGAAGAATAACCTAACAACAATCAATATCAGAAAAGAGAAAGAATGAACCTAAATCTGCAAGCTTCTGAGGAGAATGCCATTTACTTTGCCAATAAGTCAAACTCCAACCCAATATCTTCAAAGTTATCCGTTTGAGGAATGAATCAACAGAGGAAGAAAACAAGATGCCCCCATTTAACAAAGTGTAGCAGAACAAAGATAAAAGTGGTGAAGGATATTGAATGGGCTTCATTCTGAATTGACAGATGCAGAGTTCACATTATTCTCCACAGAAAACAATTGACAGCTCTGCTGGAAACAATTTCTTTCTGCATTGTGTTCATTCTTCCAAACCCAAGTGAAATAAACTCCAAACTTGCTGCAGAAAGTAAAGAACTTTGTCAAATTTGCATAAATTGGTCTGGCTCTTTCTTTCTTTGTCTACTCCCACGCCATATTCCTCTGAATATGGATAGATGAGTTTGCCTAGCAATTGTCACTTGCTGTTGAACTTTGCAGTAGTATCGTTGCATGTGAATTACTGTCTGTGCTAATGTAACCACACAAGCTTGAGGGGCTGACAAACCCATTTTTTTTCTGGAAGGCTAAAGTGGCTTGTAGAAAATAAAGATAAAGATCATCTCTCTTTGTACATCAATACATTGAAACATAGTGAAATGTGTTGTTTGATTTCTTTTTTTAAATTCTGTGATATTTTGGGCAGCCGGCAGGCGTCACCATGTTTCTGGTACCAACTCAGCACACCCGCAACTCACAGCTACCCGAACTCATATGTGTTCGGCTGGTGAGAAGAAACTGGAGCATCTGAAGGAAATCCATGCACCCATGGGGAGAATGCGTAAACTCCTTACAGACAGTGACTGGAATCAAACCCGAATCGCTGATCAATCGCTGGCACCGTAAAGTGATTGCACTAACCGCTGTGCTACTGTGCCAACCCAAACAATCAGAATGGAGTACTTAGAGGATGGAAAGACACAGAGTAATGAAATATAAACATCATCATTCTCAGATCTTAGAGAAGAATGACTTCTGCAGTGATATTTACAGTTCATGATTCTGTTTTTGCTCTAACAAGTAGTAACCCTTGGCTAATATTGACTAGCACCTTTCGGACCCTTCAGGAAATCTCTTTTGGCCTAATGGACATCATTCTTTGTTGATAACTTTATTGCCACAGGGCTTCCATGGCCAACTTTAATAAGGACATCCTAATAGCATAGATAACATCCCCATTAATTCTGGACCAGAAAGGCTTCAGCAAAAGCAATTGCAATAGTGCTGGTTTTACATCAACTCTGCTTCCCAGCATTCATTTCAAATTATCTGATTACTCGATAAAACTAATTGAAACAAACGCCTCCAGTATCAACATATTGATTAGAGTTCAACTTCTAATGCATTTATAATCCTTGTAATGGATTTTTTTGTATAATAGGGAGAGAATATTGTGCTATTAACTGTGATAGACTTTTAAAGTAAGCATCACTTGTTCCATTGGCATCAGAGACAGCAATTGACAAATGAAGTCTGTCATGCTTAAGCTTTCTCTCAGTTATCCCAGATTCCTGCACATACCTGAATGTCCCCTTATGTTTATAAATAACCTAGAGCTAAAGATATACCTATTCTTCACAGTGCTCTGTATTACAGGGTTTCTATTTTCATCAGATAGGGTTCACTGGAACTGTCTTCCTTCTACTGATTACAATCCATTGATGTTTGGTCACCAAACATACTTCACTGAGACCACCAAGACTCAGGTCATAAAGCATATTAAGTGTCGGTTAAGTATTCCTCTTTTCTAAAGTTTGGACTGGCTTTTGACTCCAGTAATTTTACTAACCTTATTCCTCTTACAGAGCTCTGTCACTGATCCAGCTCTCAGAATAGCAGTAAGCCCTTGTTGACATCGAGGTGAATCTGCAAAATTCTTGCACTGGAGGTCCTAGGGCAACATCTGCACCACATGGTATGGGCTGGGAAAGGGTGGGGGAAATGGGTGGAGGAAAAATAGGGGCAATTGAATGCTGTATTAGAGGAGTGAAGAGAGATATAACGCTCAGCTCAGCACGTTATTCGTAAACACTTGCGCGTCCATGCAGTTCCCGCAGAAAATAGACAGCTTCAAACCTCCAACACCCCTTCTCCAATAATGGAAACCATTTGGTCCTTTCATTTTCAAGGCTCAAAGTTGTGACACTAAACCTTGACTTAATTATGTTACAGATAGCCATAAATCTCTGACTGACAAAAATCATTGTCATTAAAAATGACACATGGTGGTGCATTATCTAAAATGAGAGAATAAGTTTATTGAACAGCTTTATCACTTGACTTGCTTTGAACAATGGCATGAGAAATCAGCTGAATTGTATTTGATTAAATATTCTACATGGGTCAACATTACTCTGAAACATTTCCCTTGGAAATTGCAAAGCCAAAGGGCCAATGCTTACTTGTAATTATTACCTGTTTTACAACGAAGCAAGAAACTAAATAAAATTGGGATCAGAGTTGATCAAATTGACCTCTACAAATTCACAGCTAACTTCACCAGGCAATGTTTAATAGAATCTCCCAAATTAGCTGGTCTGCAGTGATTGCACTTCAAGCCAAGGCACAGTCGTATATTATACTATGCCAACAAGGCCAAACATTATCTGCTAAATTTTCAATGTGTGTAATATAATCAAAACTGCATGAAAGTTGGGAGGCCCCAAACTGATTCCGGCAGCAAGCTACAGCAGCTGATCAGAATGGAAAATGATTGAGAACTGAATTGAGTTCATTCTGAGGACTCATTATCATAATTAAGATGAATTCAAAGCTTCAGTCGGACCATGGTTAATTTTTGCCTGCTCATGGGAATGTCTGAGGCAGTTGGCTATTTGGTGGTGTGAGGACTGCTTGCGGGGAGTTGGGGCATTGAACTGGTGGTGGATGAAAACACATTGTGTACCACATCAGATTGATTGTGGGAATGTGGCGAGTGTACATGCAGCCATTTGATCTCACTTGGCCCTCCTATGCATGGAGGGCTCTCTCTTTTGGGTGTGGGCTTTCGAGTGCACATCTATCTTTTGCCTTGGTGGGCTTGGCTCATTGCTCCCGCACTGCAAATTGCACAGCATGTGCCATTACTAACATGACTCAATAAAACTGTTTAATTTAATGCTCAATGCAATATGTAACACATTGTCCTTGGGTATGGTGCAATTATGCTCTGGCTGGTCACACTTTTCTTGTAGAGGGGAAGCAGCTCTCTTGATCCTTTTGACAACACAGAAAATAATAATGTAAAATTTTTGTTGTTTTTTTTAAAAGGAGGGGACCTCCACAGGTCCACTTAAGGATTATTTATGAAATAATTTAAGACTGAGTAATACTGGCCTGGAACTCATTCAGCTATTGGCTGTTTTAGAAGTTTGGGTTTGTAATGGTTGCAGGAGCATCTTTTTGATTTTGACATGAAATCTGGTCACTCTTCCCCCATCCACTTACGAGTAAAGAATTCCCAAAAGAAGAACAAATACAAAATAAGATCAGACCTGACTCCAGAATACCCTTTTGTAATACCTCTCCCAAGCTATTGGCAGACCAAATAGTGATAATGCTAAGCATATGAGATTCTGCAGATACTGGAAATCCAGAATAATACACTTGAAATGCTGGAGAAACTCAGCAAGTTAGACAGCACCTACGGAAAAGAATAATAAGACAAAGTTTCAGGCTGAGGTCCTTTATTAGTGATAATGTTAGGGGCATGAGATATTTTGCTCCCTTGTTTCAGCAGATTCCCCCCCACCCCCACCATTGTTTCCTGAATTTGCTGACTTCTCTTGGAGGACGCAAACACGAGGAAATCTGCAGATGCTGGAATTTCAAGCAACACATATCAAAGTTGCTGGTGAACGCAGCAGGCCAGGCAGCACCTTTAGGAAGAGATACAGTCGACGTTTCGGGCCGAGATCCTTCGTCAGGACTAACTGAAAGAAAAGCTAGTAAGGGATTTGAAAGTGGGAGGGGGAGGGGGGAGATCCAAAATCTCCCCCTCCTGTCTTCTCCTATCATTTTGGATCTCCCCCCTCCCCTCCCACTTTCAAATCTCTTACTAGCTTTTCTTTCAGTTAGTCCTGACGAAGGGTCTCGGCCCGAAACGTCGACTGTACCTCTTCCTAAAGGTGCTGCCTGGCCTGCTGCGTTCACCAGCAACTTTGATGTGTGTTGCCTCTCTTGGAGGAGCAGTTTTATGGATGTAGCCTGCATTGTTTTATCTTCCATATATGGGCATAATGCACACTTGAAGCTTTACTGTGGGCTATTTGAGTGAACTCAAGGTTTCCAGAAAATGATCAGAATCAAAACAGGACTTTTTGATTCTTGGGCATTGAGAGCCGTGAAACTGAACTCAACAAAGGTTTCACTTCCCTCAGCAAAAATGAGATCCGAAAACAAGACTATTTTGACCCGTCCGGTACAATCACTAACTGGATAAAGTAGGCGAGTCACTGGGGAAAACCATAACTGCTGCAGAAACATTCTACAGCTGGAACTCAATCAGAATTCTATTAAGCTTTGATAAGGTTGGCTTCTCAATTTTTGCTGCAGATTCAGGGAGTTGACTAGAGTGGATGGGTTCTGGCTATAATGGGAATGTGAGACTTAGCTTAAGCAGCTTAGTAATCACCAGCCTCAAAATGGCTTTGCGACATTCAACGAATCTGTACTGCTGCTAAGTGTCCTGCCTGGATTCCAATTATCCGAAAGGAGCGGGAAGGACTTCTCACAACACGATGAGTTAATGGACAGAAAAATAAAAATGAAATGAAAGGTCTGATTGGAAATGGATTTTGTGCCCAGTCTTAAACTGCTCCCTCTAGATTTTCCTGAATTATTTGAGGCAAACAACAATATAACATTACCGTGCCACATAACCTTTTTCTTCTGTACAAAGGCCAAATGATTGAACTCTCTAGTTTATTGGAAGAGTTATTTAGGTTAGCTCATCCGTTCTAAATGATCTTCAACTATACATAAAAGCCAATTAATCAAATCTGTATCATTTTATTTTAAGAAGAAGGAAAGCAACTTGATCTGATTTGTAACCGAATAAAAAATCCCAAATCTTTTCCTTGGAATAACTTCCTGACAATGAGCACCAGGCACAGGTAATGGATAGACAGTGTAGAATATACTGCTAAAGTGCATCAGAGTCTATTTTCACTTATCATTCTGCAGGCAGTATAAATTGTGGTATAAAGTACCACTTCCATTATACGCCTTGGGTAAGTGAATATCCTGGATTGATCCAAGCAGAGGACGAAGGTGAAGATATTTTAATAGAGGGGTAAAAAAGCCTAGCTCTGAAAATTGATTGTTCATGAAAAAACACTTAATACGTTCCTTTCCAATTTGGTTGCCATGGTTCCTGGATTACTACACACTTCAAAAGGCCTCATGGTTTGAGTTTGCCAGTAGCCAGCTATTCAAAAATGAGCTGGAGGTTCAGATATTCATATTTTTAGATTGCTTTTTAAAATATGTAATATTCATTACTAGTTAAAGAACAGATTTATATAGAGAGATGGTTACCACATTAAATTTATAAGGCCAAATCTTGCTGTTTCTTTTGAATGGTTTGATCAGTTTACTGTCGAAGACCACAATGATTTCAATGGAAATCATGGGGTTTCAGAGACTAAGGGGAAGGCACGTTACTTTTAAAAGTTATTTCTTTTTAAGTTATTATTTCAGGATTTTTCACAGTCCTGGATGAACCATAAGATATATATATATATATATATATATATATAAATGTCCATTTAGGAATTCAATGGCAGAGGGGAAAAATCTGTTCTTGAATAGCTGAGAATGTGCCTTCAGGCTTGTGTACCTCCTTCCTGATGGTAGCAATGAGAAGGGGGCATGTCCGGGATAATTGGTGTCCTTAATAATGGACACCACCTTTCTGAGGCACCGCTTCTTGAAGATGTCTCAGGTACTACATAGGCCAGTACCCAAGATGGAACTGACTAATTTCACAACTTTCTGTAGTTCCTTTCGGTCCTGTGCAGTAGCCACACCCCCCCCCCCCCACCATACCAGACAGTGATGTAGCCTGTCAGACTACTCTCCATAGTACAGCTATAGAAGTTTTTGAGTGTTTTATTTGACAAACTTAATGAAGTACAGTCACTGTCTTGCCTTCTTTATGGCTGCATCTTTTTGTTGGGACCAGGTTAGATCCTTAGAGATCTTGATACCCTGGAACTCAAAATTGCTCACTCTCTTCAGTTTTTATCCCTCTATGAGAATTGGTTCATGTTCCCTCGCCTTACCCTTCCTGAAGCCAACAATCAGCTCTTTGGCCTTACTGACATTAAGTGCAAGTTTGTTGCTATGACACTATTCAACTCGCTGGTATATCTTGCTCCTGTACACCCTCTCATCTCCATCTGAGATTCTACCATCAATGGTTGTATCATCAGCAAACTTGCAGATGATATTTAAGCTATACCTATCCACACAGTCATGGATGTAGAGAGTGTAGAGCAGTGGGCTAAGCACACACCCAAGGTGTGCTGGTGTTGATTGATAGCGCGGAGGAGGTATAATTACCAATCTGCACAGATTGTGGTCTTCCAGTTAGGAAGTCAAGGATCCAATTGCAGACCGAGGTACAGAGGCCCGGGTTCTGTAACTTCTCAATCAGGATTATGGGAATGGTGGTGTTAAACACTGAGCTATAGTCAACAAACAGCATCTAGAAATAGGTGTTTGTTTTGTCTAGGTGATCTAAGGCCCTCTGAGATTGAGATTGTGTCTGCCATAGACCTATTGTAGTAAAAGGCAAATTGCAATGGGTCCAGGTCCTTGCTGAGGCAGGAATTCATTCTTGTCATGGCCAACCTCTGAAAGCATTTCATCACTGTAGATGTGCATGCTACTGGGCGACAGTTATTAAGGCAGCTGACACTACTCCTCTGAGGCACTGATACAATTGTTGACTTTTTGAAGTGTGGGAACTACTGCCTGTAGCAATGAGAGTTTGAAAATGTCCTTGAATACTCCTGTCAGTTGGTTGGCACATGTTTTCAGGGCCTTACCAGCTACTCGATAAGGGCCTGCTGCCTTGCGAGGGTTCACTCTCTTTAAAGACAGTCTAACATCGGCCTCTGAGATAGAGATCACAGGGTCACTGGGTGCAGCAGGGATCTTCACAGCTGTAGTTATATTCTCCCTTTCAAAGCGGGCATAGAACGTGTTGAGCTCATCTGGTGGTGAAGCATTGCTACCTTTAACGCTATTCAGTTTTTCTTTGTAGGAAGTAATGTCTTGCAAACTCTGCCAGAGTTGTCGTGCATCGGATATTGCCTCCAACCTCACTTGGAATTGTCTCTTCACCCTTGAAATAGCCCTCCTGTACAGACTTGGGTCACCAGACTTGAATGCCACAGTTCTAGCCTTCAGCAGGTGACGTACCTCCTGGTTCATCCATTGCTTTTAGTTTGGGAATGTACAGCAAGTTTTTGTAGGCACCCTCATCCACACAGGTTTTAATGAAGTTGTTAACAACTGCAGCATACTCATCCAGGTTCAAAGACCTCCTGTGCAAAATAGCACTTCTGGACTAAACTGGAATCTCTGAAGGATGCTTGACAGCTATGGCAGGGCTTCAATGCTGTCACCTCCTACAAAGTGAAAATAAGCGACATGGGTGACAACAAGGCTTTGCTCCCAGCTGAGTTCAATGCTTTTAATGCTTGCTTTAACCATCATGAAGAAACTTTGAAGAAACTTCATGAACTTCCACAACACCTGATGACCTTGTAATCTCAGTCTCTAAGGCTGAGGTAAGAGTAACCTTCTGGAAAATGAGCCCACAGAAAGCATCCAGCCCTGAAAGAATACCTGGGTGTGTGCTAATGACCTGTGCTGATCAACTGACTGGAGTCCAGAGAGTTAATCTAACACTCACAACACGCTGGAGGAACTCAGCAGGTCGGGCAGCATCCGTGGAAAAGATCGGTCAACGTTTCGGGCCAGAACCCTTCGTAGAGGGAAGAGGCAGAGGCCCTATAAAGAAGGTGGGGGGAGAGTGGGAAGGAGAAGGCTGGTAGGTTCCAGGTGAAAAACCAGTAAGGGGAAAGATAAAGGGGTGGGGGAGGGGAAGCAGGGAGGTGATGGGCAGGTAAGGTGAAGAAAGAATAGGGGAAAACACAGTGGGTAGTAGAAGGAGGCGGAACCATGACGGAGGTGATAGGCAGCTGGGGGAGGGGGCAGAGTGACATAGGGATAGAAGAAGGGAGGGGGAGGGAATTACCGGAAGTTGGAGAATTCTATGTTCATACCAAGGGGCTGGAGATTACCTAGACAGTATATGAGGTGTTGCTCCTCCAACCTGAGTTTAGCCTCATCATGGCAGTAGAGGAGGCCATGTATGAACATACCTGAATGGGAGTGGGAAGTAGAGTTGAAGTGGGTGGCCACTGGGAGGTCCTGTCTGTTGTGGCAGACGGAGCGGAGGTGCTCGACGAAGCAGTCCCCCAATCTGCGTCGGGTTTCACCGATGAAATCTGTTAATCTGTTAATCTGTTGCTTCAGAAGACTGAGCTTCCCACCTGCTTCAAGCAGGCTTCAATTATACGAGTGCCTAAGGTGTAGGTGGTAACCTGCCACAATGACTATCATCCAGTAACCCTTACTTCCACAGTGATGAAGTGCTTTAGGAAGTTGATGATGAAACATATCAACTCCTGCCTGAGAAGCAAATTGATTCCACTTCAGTTTGCCTACTGTCACAACAGGCCAACAGCAGGTGCCCTTTCATTGGCTCTTCACTCATCCCTGGAACATCTGGACTGTGAAAGTGCATGCATCAGAAAGTTCTTCATTGACTATAGCTTGGCATTCAATACTATCATCACCTCACAACTAATCAATAATCTTTAAGACCTTGGCTTCAAAACCTTCTTGTGCAAGTGGATCTTTGATTTCCTGACTTGCAGACCCCAGTCAGTTCTGATTGGCAACAACATCTCCTCCACAATCTCCATCAGCACTGATGCCCCACAAGGCTGTGTGCTTAGTGTGCACAGCCCCCTTTTCTACTCACTTTCTACTTTTGAATGTGAGATTAAGCGCAACTCCAATGTGATATTTAACCTTGTTGATGGCACCCTGTTGTTGGCCAAATCAAAGTCAGTGATAAATATTACCACCTACATATATATATATATACACACACACACAGACACAAGGGGTGATTGATAAGTTCGTGGCCTAAGGTAGAAGGAGTCAATGTTAGAAAACCTAGCACATTTATTTTTCAACATAGTCCCCTCCTACATTTACACACTTAGTCCAGCGGTCATGCATACGGATCTTGGACCTCCAGAAAGTGTCCACAGCAGGGGTGATTGATAAGTTCGTGGCCTAAAGTAAGAAGGAGATGAGCTATACAGTTCTCGTTACGTGCACATGCAGTTCAACTCTTTGAGTGATTATGCAGAAAGTTTGAGGTTAATAACTCATCAGGGGTGATTGATAAGTTCATGGCCTAAGGTAGAAGGAGATGAGATGAGCAGAACTAGGCCATTCAACCCAATGAGACGGCTCCAACATTTCATCATGGCTGATCCCAGATCCCATTCAACCCCACACACCTCCACTCTCACCAAATCCCTTGATGCCCCAACCAATCAGGAATATTTCAACTTCTGCTTTAAATATACTGTGACAAAAGACCAAGTTATCAGAAGTTTGATGCTAATAAGAGAGACAAAGAGAGAAACATTCTAAATGTTAATAAGAGAGAGAAGAGAGATTAACGAAAAGAGACACAGTTCCGAGTATTGTCAGACCGGTTGCTTTGAACCTGAACTGTTTGAAGTTTGATGGACAGGAAATACCCCAGCAGGGGGATAAAAGGAACAGGTTCGCTAAGGCAGGACACACCAAGAGATCACGAGGTAGCGAGACCCTGGAAGTGTGGTGTGCCCCCCCCCCCCCCACAAGTTGGTGGGAGTTTTTGGAGGTCTGGTCGCGGGACCGACCATAGACACACAGGGTGAAAAGGTACGATTGGCGGGAACCTGGTGTGTGTGTGTCCGCCCTTGCCTGGGTGCCGGGTTCACCGCAGAAGAACGATCGTATCCGGAACGGAGGGGTCACAGTCAGTGACCTCAGAAGACATTACAAAGGGCTCGCCCGAAAGCTAACTGCGAGGAATATCAAAGGTCTGTTTGAATCCGATTTGAATATCATCATTCGCTCTCTCTCTCTCTCCAACAGCACCACGGCGATTACTACGAACTGTATTCAGCTGAACTGAACTCTGTGTCACTTGAGACTGATCATTTACCCCTAGACTGCGATGGAGCTTGATTGATTCCTATTATCCTAGTTCTGTGTACATGCGTGTTTTATTGTTGCTAACCTGTTGCATTTATATCCTTACTATTAGAATACTGTGTTACTTATTTCTTTAATAAACACTTTCTTAGTTCCAGTAATCCAGACTCCAACTAAGTGGTCCATTTCTGCTGGTTTGGCAAACCAGTTACGGGGTACGTAACAATACCCACAGACTTGGTCACCACTGCAGTCTGCGTTTGAGCATTCCACAGATTCACCACTCTTTGCCCATAAAAATTCCTCCTTACTTTTGTTTGAAAAGGTTGTGCCTACATTTTGAGGCTGTGCCCTCTAGTTCTGGACACCCCCGCCAGAGAAAACATCCTCACCACATCCACCTTTTCTCATCTTTCATTCCCAGAATCATCCTTATGAACCTCCTCTGAACCTTCTCCAACACATCTTTGCTTAGATAAGAAGGCCAAAACTGTTCACAATACTCAAGGTGAGGCCTCACCAGTGCCTTATAAAGCCCCATAATCACATCCCTGCTCTTATATTCTAGATGTCTTGAAATGAATGCCAACATTGCATTTGCCTTCCTCATCACCCACTCAACCTGCGAGTTAACTTTTGGATGCACAAGGGCTCCTAAGTCCTTTTGCACCTCAGTTTTTTTAAATGTTCTCCCTGTTTAGAAAATAGTCTGCACATTTATTTCTCTACCAAACCGCATAACCACGCATTTTCCAATATTGTGTTTCATTTGCCATTTTCTTGCCCATTTTCCCAATCTGTTGAAGTCCTTCTGCAACCTTCCTGTTTCCTCAACTCTACCTGATCCTCCACCAATCTTTGTATCATCTGAAAACTTGGCAACAAAGCCATCTATTCTATCATATAAATCATTGATATATAGGATAAAAAGAAGTGGCCCCACCACTGACCCCTGCAGAACACCATAAGTCACTGGTAGCTACCCAGAAAAGGATCATTTTATTCCCACTCGCTGCCTCCCACCAATCAGCCAATACTCTAACCATGCTAGTAACTTTCCTGTAATACCATAGGCTCTTTACTTGGTAAGCAGCCTCATGTGTGGCACCTTGTTAAAGCCTTCTGAAACTCCAAATATACAACATCCACTGAAAGCCCTTTATCTATCCTACTTGTAATCTCTTCAAAGAATTCCAACAGGTTCATCAGGAAACATTTTGCCTTAAGGAAACCGTGCTGACTCTGTCCTCTCCTGTCCTGTGTCACCAAGTACTCTCTGACCTCATCCTTAGCAATTGACTCCAACACCTTCCTAACCACTGAGGTCAAGCTAACTGGACTATAATTTCCTTTCTTAGTGGAGTGACATTTTGCGGTTTTCCAGTCCTCTGGTACCTACATGGATCATGATTTTAGGATGTTCACCCTCCCATTTAAGAATGCTGAGGACTCAGTCCAAGATATCGCAGACCCTGGCACCCAGGATGCAACATACCACCCAGGAATCTTGTTCTTGCCTACAGAATCTCCTGTTCGGTCGCCTAACTAATGAATCCCCTATCACCACAGCAAGCCTCTTCTCCCCCCTGCCCTTCTGAGTCACAAAGGCAGACAGTGCCAGAGACCTGACCACTGTGACTTTCCTCTGTTTGGTCATCTCCCTCAACATTATCCAAATTTTGCGAAGATTTGGCATAACATCTAAAACTTTGACAAACTTCTACAGATGTGTGATGGAGTGTACATGCTGGTTGCATTGCTGACTTTTAGGGAAACGTCAACACCCTTAAATGGAAAATGCTACAAAAAGTAGTGGATTTGTCCCAGTCCTTCAGGGGTCAATCTCTTCCCATTATTGAGCACATCCACTTGGAGTGTTGTTGCAGGAAAGCAGTGTCTGTCATCAAGGTCCCACCATCCAGGCCATGCTCTCTTCTTGCTGCTTGCATCAGGAAGAAAGTATGGCAGCCTCAGGAGCCAGGTTTAGGAACAGTTATTAACCCTCAATCATCACCCCGTTGAACCAAGTGGTATAACTTCACTTGCCCCATACTGAACTATTCCTACAACCTAAGGACTCTTCATTTCATGTTCTCGATATTTATTGCTTATTTACTATTATTATTTTCTTTTTATATTTGCACAGTTTATCTTTTGTATTATGGTTGTTTGTCCATCCTGTTGAGTGCAATCTTTTGTGTTTCTTTGTATTTATTGTGAAAGCCCACAAGAACACAAGTCTCAGGGTTGTATATGGTGACATATACTGTACATACTGTATGTACTTTGATAATACATTTACTTTGAACTTTGATTTAAATTTACATGTTTACAACTTCTTTGGTTTTTAATAAAACTACTCAAATAACGTTTTTAAATATCATCGAATGCCAAGGGCATTAAATATTATTCAGACACTTTATGGCTTATCCTTCCTGTAGAGTGGTGTCCAGAACTGAAGAACATTCCATGTGTAATCTCATCAATGATCTGTGTAGTTGCAACATGATGTCCCAGCTCTTGCATTCAAATATTTCACAAACTTCTGGAGATAGTACCACTGACCAGATTGTATTCCTGGATTCCAGTGGAAGTGAAATTGCCCTGTCACATTTGAACCAAGTATGGACGTAGGGTTATTGCAGATGGTGAACTGGGGTACAGGCACAATGCCAACAAGATCTGCCATTCAGCTTATATGCACACTTATTGCTGAAGCCCTACAGTACAGTGCAATTGTAAAGGCAGACAGTGTAGTTATATGTAACGCCTTAAGACTTAGGAGCAGATTTAGGCAATTCGGCCCATTGAGTCTTCACTGCCATTCCGTCCTGGCTGATGCATGATTCCTCCCGAACCCATTCTCCCCTTCTGCCTGTAACCATTCTCACCCTTACTAACCAAGGAACTGTCAACCTCTGCTTTACATATGACCAATGACTTGGCCTCCACAGCTGTCTGTGACAATGAAGTCCACAGATTCATCACCATCTGGCTAAAGAAATTCCTCCTCATCTCTGTCCTACAGTAGTTATAGCCACTTGCACTCAAAACATTAATATTTATAACGGGCAATTACTTATATCAGCCAAAGATAATAGATTGCCACATTCATTAATGTTAGCTATAAATTGCTGGTTATAAAGGTTTTATTTCGAACAGGAACTCCTGTGGTGCAATGGAAATGAACTACAGACAGAAATGATGGACATTCATTTGAAATATATTTATTAATCTTATGGAATTGGCTCTGGTTTTCAAACAGTTTAGTGGGTGAAACCAATCCCTGCATTGGGTATATCCAACAAGATAATATTTCCAGAATGTTCTGTTTGCTGATGCTGGTTAACAACTCAAACATCAAAAAGGTGCATGATAACTAAGGGAGCTGAGAGTCTGGATTTTACATTCACTTCATGCTTGCAAGCTGCTGATGGGATTGTGTGTTTGTCACAAGTGAGGGACTGAGGAACCAGGATCAGTGTTGGTAGGTGACCAAAAGACTGTTGTCATCCATAGACTGTGCACTAGTTCCATCCACCATGAGAAAAAAAAACCCTGGTTTACATGATGAATGCACTCACTACAATCAATGAAGATTCTGAGAATTACTTATTCCCTCATGGCTGGTCAGTTGAGTCAATGACTACCTAAGCTACAAAGACAAAAGATATTCCAAACACGAGGAAATCTGCAGATGCTGGAATTTCAAGCAACACACATAAAAGCTGCTGGTGAACGCAGCAGGCCAGGCAGCATCTATAGGAGGAGGTACAGTTGATGTTTCGGGCCGAGACCCTTCGTCAGGACTAATTCAAAGAAGAGATGGTAAGGGATTTGAAAGTGGGTGGTGAAAGGGGAGATCCAAAATGATAGGAGAAGACAGGAGGGGGAAGGGATGGAGCTAAGAGCTGGAAAGTTGATTCACAAAAGGGATACGAGAGGATCATGGGACAGGAGGCCGAGGGAGAAAGGAAGTGGGGGGGAGCCCAGAGGATGGGCAAGGAGTATAGTGAGAGGGACAGAGGGAGAAAAAGGAGAGAGAAAAATAAATTAATAGTAATAAAAAAATAAATAAATATTAGATGGGGTACGAGGGGGAGGTGGGGCATTAACAGAAGTTAGAGAAGTCAATGTTCATGCCATCAGGTTGGAGGCTACCCAGACAGAATACAAGATGTTGTTCCTCCAACCTGAGTGTGGCTTCATCTTTACAGTAGGGGAGGCCGTGGATAGACATGTCAGAATGGGAATGGGATGTGGAATTAAAATGTGTGGCCATTGGGAGATCCTGCTTTCTCTGGCGGACAGAGCGTAGATGTTCAGCAAAACGATCTCCCAGTCTGCGTCGGGTCTCGCCAATATATAAAAGGCCACATGGGGAGCACCGGACACAGTATATCACCCCAGCCGACTCACAGGTGAAGTGTCGCCTCACCTGGAAGGACTGTCTGGGGCCCTGAATGGTGGTAAGGGATTAAATGTAAGGGCATGTGTAGCACTTGTTCCGCTTACAAGGATAAGTGCTGGGAGGGAGATCAGTGGGAAGGGATGGGGTGGGGGGGACGAATGGACAAGGGAGTCACATAGGAAGCGATCCCTGTGGAAAATGGGAGGGGGGGGGAGGGAAAGATGTGTTTAGTGGTGGGATCCCGTTGGAGGTGACGAAAGTTACAGAGAATAATATGTTGGACCCAGAGGCTGGTGTGGTAGTAGGTGAGGACAAGGGGAACCCTATTCCTAGTGGGGTGGCGGGAGGATGGGGTGAGAGCAGGTGTGCGTGAAATGGGAGAGATGCATTTGAGAGCAGGGTTGATGGTGGAGGAAGGGGAGCCCCTTTCTTTAAAAAAGGAGGACATCTCCTTCATCCTGGAATGAAAAGCCTCATCCTGAGAGCAGATGCAGCAGAGATGGAGAAATTGCAAGAATGGGATGGCATTTTTGCAAGAGACAGGGTGAGATGAGGAATAGTCCAGATAGCTGTGAGAGTCAGTAGGCTTATAGTAGACATCAGTAGATAAGGTGTTTCCAGAGATAGAGACCGAAAGATCAAGAAAGGGGAGGGAGGTGTTGGAAATGGACCAGGTGAACTTGAGGGCAGGGTGAAAGTTGGAGGCAAAGTTAATGAAGTCAACGAACTCAACATTTTTGCAGGAAGCAGCGCCAATGCAGTAGCGAAGGAAAATTGGGGGACAGATACCAGCATAGGTTTGGAACATGGATTGTTCCACAAAGCCAACAAAAAGGCAGGCATAGCTGGGACCCATACGGGTGCCCATGGCTACACCTTTAGTTTGGAGGAAGTGGGAGGAGCCAAAGGAGAAATTATTAAGAGTGAGGACTAATTCCGCGAGACGGAGCAGAGTGGTGGTAGAGGGAAACTGGTTGGAAGATATTCCAAGTTCGATTTACAACAAGTGACTGCTATCCTGGTGAAAAAGCACAATTGTGACATTTGATTATTTTGTCATGGGGTTTAGCAAGTCAACGTTTGAACTCCAGAACATCCACCATTAACTTCATGAATGAATAGGTTTTTGTGAATAGAGAATGAAGAGAGATATTCCATTCTCAGGATTGCTGCCAGTGCTATGTGATAGTGATGGTAAGAATTGGAGGAGATGGCAGTTGAATGCGTGGCTGAGGAGTTGGTGCAGGGAGCAGGGTTTTAGATTTTTGGATCATTGGGATCTCTTCTGGGGAAGGTGGGACCTGTACAGATTGGATGGGTTGCACCTGAACTCGAGGGGGAGCAATATCCTTGCAGGTAGGTTTGCTAGCATGGTTTGGGAGGGTTTAAACTAATTTGCGAGGGGGATGGGACCCAGAGCAATAGAGCAGTGAAAGAAGTGCATGGAGTAAAGCCAGATCTAACATACAGAGAGGCTTTGAGGAAAGAGAAGCAGAATAAACGGTGTAAGGTAGAAGGGCTGAAATGTGTGTACCTCAATGCAAGAAGCATCAGGAACAAAGGTGATGAACTGAGAGCTTGGATACATACATGGAATTATGATGTAGTGGCCATTACAGAGACTTGGCTGGCACCAGGGCAGGAATGGATTCTCAATATTCCTGGATTTCAGTGCTTTAAAAGGGATCGAGAGGGCGGAAAAAGGGGAGGAGGGGCGGCATTACTGGTCAGGGATACTATTACAGTTACAGAAAGGGTGCGTAACGTAGCAGGATCCTCTTTTGAGTCAGTATGGGTAGAAGTCAGGAACAGGAAGGGAGCAGTTACATCTATTGGGGGTATTCTATAGGCCCCCTGGTAGCAGTAGAGATACAGAGGAGCAGATTGGGAGGCAGATTTTGGAAGGTGCAAAAGTAACAGGATTGTTATCATGGGTGATTTTAACTTCCCTAAAATTGATTGGCACCTGATTAGTTCCAAGGTTTAAATGAGGCAGAGTTTGTTAAGTGTGTCCAGGACGGATTCCTGTCACAGTATGTGGATAGGCCGATTAGGGAGAATGCCATACTAGATCTAGTACTAGGCAATGAATCGGGTCAGGTCACAGATCTCTCAGTGGGTGAGCATCTGGGGGACAGTGACCACTGCTCCCTGGCCTTTAGCATTATCATGGAAAAGCATAGAATCAGAGAGGACAGAAACATTTTTAATTGGGGAAGGGCAAATTATGAGGCTATAAGGCTAGAACTTGCGGGTGTGAATTGGGATGATGTTTTTGCAGGGAAATGTACTATGGACATATGGTCGATGTTTAGGGATCTCTTGCAGAATGTTAGGGATAAATTTGTCCCGGTGAGGAAGATAAAGAATGGTAGGGTGAAGGAACCATGGGTGACAAGAGAGGTGGAAAATCTAGTCAGGTGGAAGAAGGCAACATACATGAGGTTTAGGAAGCAAGGATCAGATGGGTCTATTGAGGAATATAGGGAAGCAAGAAAGGAACTTAAGAAGGGCTGAGAAGAGCAAGAAGGGGTCATGAGAAGGCCTTGGCGAGTAGGGTAAAGGAAAACCCCAAGGCATTCTTCAATTATGTGAAGAAAAAAAGGATGACAGGAGTGAAGGTAGGACCGATTAGAGATAAAGGTGGGAAGATGTGCCTGGAGGCTGTGGAAGTGAGTGAGGTCCTCAATGAATACTTCTCTTTGGTATTCACAAATGAGAGGGAACTTGATGATGGTGAGGACAATATGAGTGAGGTTAATGTTCTGGAGCATGTTGATATTAAGGGAGAGGAGGTGTTGGAGTTGTTAAAATACATTAGGACGGATAAGTCCCCGGGGTCTGACGGAATATTCCCCAGGCTGCTCCACGAGGCGAGAGAAGAGATTGCTGAGCCTTTGGCTTGGATCTTTATGTCCTCGTTGTCCACGGGAATGGTACCAGAGGATTGGAGGGAGGCAAATGTTGTTCCCTTGTTCAAAAAAGGTAGTAGGGATAGTCCGGGTAATTATAGACCAGTGAGCCTTACGTCTGTGGTGGGAAAGCTGTTGGAAAAGATTCTTAGAGATAGGATCTCTGGGCATTTAGAGAATCATGGTCTGATCAGGGACAGTCAGCATGGCTTTGTGAAGGGCAGATCGTGTCTAACAAGCCTGATAGAGTTCTTTGAGGAGGTGACCAGGCATATAGATGAGGGTAGTGCAGTGGATGTGATCTATATGGATTTTAGTAAGGCATTTGACAAGGTTCCACATGGTAGGCTTATTCAGAAAGTCAGAAGGCATGGGGTCCAGGGAAGTTTGGCCAGGTGGATTCAGAATTGGCTTGTCTGCTGAAGGCAGAGGGTTGTGGTGGAGGGAGTACATTCAGATTGGAGGATTGTGACTAGTGGTGTCCCACAAGAATCTATTCTGGGACCTCTACTTTTCGTGATTTTAATTAACGACCTGGATGTTGTGGTAGAAGGGTGAGTTGGCAAATTTGCAGTCGACACAAAGTTGATGGTGTTGTAGATAGTGTAGAGGATTGTCAAAGATTACAGGGAGACATTGATAGGATGCAGAAGTGGGCTGAGAAGTGGCAGATGGAGTTCAACCCGGAATAGTGTGAGGTGGTACACTTTGGAAGGACAAACTCCAAGGCAGAGTACAAAGTAAATGGCAGGATGCTTGGTAGTGTGGAGGAGCAGAGGAATCTGGGGATACATGTCCACAGATCCCTGAAAGTTGCCTCACAGGTGGATAGGGTAGTTAAGTAAGCTTATGGGGTGTTAGCTTTCATAAGTCGAGGGATAGAGTTTAAGTGTCCTGATGTAATGATGCAGCTCTATAAAACTCTCGTTAGGCCACACTTGGAGTACTGTGTCCAGTTCTGGTCACCTCACTATAGGAAGGATGTGGAAGCATTGGAAAGGGTACAGAGGAGATTTACCAGGATGCTGCCTGGTTTAGAGAGTGTGCATTATGATCAGAGATTAAGGGAGCTAGGGCTTTACTCTTTGGAGAGAAGGAGGATGAGAGGAGACATGATAGAGGTGTACAAGATAAAGAGAGGAATAGATAGAGTGGATAGCCAGCGCCTCTTCCCCAGGGCACCACTGCTCAATACAAGAGGACATGGCTTTAAGTTAGGGGGTGGGAAGTTCAAGGGGGACATTAGAGGAAGGTTTTTTACTCAGAGAGTGATTGGTGCGTGGAATGCACTGCCTGAGTCAGTGGTGGAGGCAGATACACTTGTGAAGTTTAAGAGACTACTAGACAGATATATGGAGGAATTTAAGGTGGGGGCTTATATGGGAGGCAGGGTTTGAGGGTCAGCACAACATTGTGGGCCGAAGGGACTGTACTGTGCTGTACTATCCTATGTTCTATGTTTTATGTTCAACAATGTCTTTAGCAGACGAACAGCTGGTGCCACTGTGAAAATTGGCCAGATGGGTCAACAACCCCAGGGAAATTAATGCTGTGGAAAATGCCAAACATGCAAGTCAATCATTGCAGGGCCATTGGACCTTGTGTTAGTTCTCCAGCATGGATAACCCCAGCACCACTCAAGTGTGCTTACCCTCACTGATTTGAGAGTCATAGAGCAATCCAGCCTTGATGCAGGACCTTTAGCCCAACAAGTCCAATCTGACCGTGAAACTACCCAACTAGTCCAAATTCCTGTGTTCTGCTCATATCCCTCCAAACTCTGCCCCTCTACGGCCCTTCAATGTTTAAGAGAAGTTTGGATAGGTACATGGATGGTTGGGATATGGAGGGCTATGTTTTCGATGCGGGTCAATGGATCAGGCAGTTTAAATGGTTTAGCATGGACTATATGGGAAGAAGGGCCTGTTTCTGTGCTGTACTTTTCTATGACTCAATGACCCTTTTTTCAAATGCTTCCTATATGTTATTTCTATACCTGCCTCCAGATTCCACTCAGAACAGAAACCAAAAAGATGGCCAGGCTTAGCCTTGTTAAAAAAAAAGTGCTAACACACCTGAATATCAAGCAGTAGTAAATCAAGACATCTGTACTTGCTGTGTTGTCTGGAAGACATTTTGCCACTCATCCGAGAGGCTTCTTCAGTTCTGATCCATGGTGGGTACTTTTCTGGCTGATAAACTCTGTGAGCTGTTTAAAGGTATAGCAATCACATGAGGGTCATTAGGAGTTGTAGAGGTAATGAGAGGGTTATTAGTCTTATCTTTCCATGAATGGAGGAGTGAACTGTTGTGGAGACACCAGGGTTGAGATGTAAGTAGGTGACAGGTGGTGTTGTACCCACCCCCCTCTGTTCAGTGATGGGTTTCCAGTGTGACAGGGATGGCCCCATTCACCACTCTTTCAAGCTACCTGTCCCGCCTGTCCAAAATGTGCACATTGTTATCATCAAAGGCGTGTTCCTTGTCCTTTAGGTGCAGATATACAGCTAAGTCTTGACCTGAGGTGTTGGGTCTCCTATGCTGGGCCATCCGTTTGTGAAGTGATTGTTTTGTCTCGCTGATATACAAATCTATGCAGTTCTCATTGCACTGGATAGCATCTGCAATATTGCTCTGTTTATGTTTCAGTGTAGGATCCTTGTGGTGGATGAGTTTCTGTCTGAGTGCATTTATAGGTTTGGAAAACCTAGGGATTTGGTATTTGTTGAAAATGCTTCTGAGTTTCTCTGAAACTCCAGCTACATATGGGATGACTAGTTTTTCCGTCTGCTTTGCTCCTTATCTCCGTCTGTTGGGCTGATGTCCCTGCTGGTTTTTGTTGCTGTCTTGATGAAGGCACAGTCAGGGTAGCCACAAGCTTTCAAGGCTTCTCTCAAATACTTGTGCTCCTTGTCTTTAGCTATGATGCTCGTGGGCACATTCTCAGCGCAGGGATGTAGTGATCTGATAACCCCCAACTTATGTTGTAATGAGAGATTAGTGAAACCGTAGGTACTGATCTGTGTGGGTTGGTTTCCTGTAAACTTCAATGCCCAGATGTGCATTTTCTTTAGTAAGCACTGCACAGTCTAAAAAGGCCAGTCTATTGTTCTCGACATCTTCTCATTACCTCTACAACTCTTAACGACCCTCATGTGATTGCTATACCTTTAAACAACTCACAGAGTTCATAAGCCAGAAAACTACCCACCATTGATCAGAACTGAAGAAGCTTCTCGGATGACTGGCGAAATGTCTTCCAGACAATGCAGCAAGTTCAGTTGCCTTGATTTACTACTGCTTGATATGCAAAGACCTGGATGACTGAGATCCTTCATACACAACACCACTGAATGCCTTGATCAAATGGCATGAAAGATGTAAAGAGCTTTCCAGTTTGTTTGTTCCGGTGAATATGATTTTATTGCGAATAAAGTTTATTTTTGAGGCAATAAACACAAGCTGAGAGTTACATTTCCACAGCTGCTGCAGTACAGTTAAGCTGATTGAAAGCAGGTGCAGTGGTGCCGAATTTTGCATCATCAGCAAATTCTGTCTATCTCTGCAGTGTGACGGCAGAACAGGTGAACACCCAGATGATGGAATGCTGTCTCTTAACCACAAGGTCAGAAAAGCTGGCATTTTCAGGAAGTGAGGGGCATATACAGTGTATATATTTGAGCTTCACGCAAGTGATTCGGAAGGTAATGCTATGTTTAGCAACCTGCTCTTTTAGCACACCCGGCCTGCACCTGTGAGCTAAACTATATTATCATAAACAGACATTGCCTGAAGCATTCAAAGAACTACTGCCCATTGTGGAAGTGGGTTCAGATACTACCATGACCACAAATGGGAAGCTTCGATCTTAGATTACTTCTGGTAGAGAGCATGGCTATCAGGATATTGGCATGGACAGTCAAACTAAGTGCCCATATATAAATCAGAGAGTACTACAGCACAGAAACAGGCCTTTTGTCCCTTCTCCAGGCTGACTTGATCCACCTAGTCCACTCTATCTGCACCTGTATCATATTCCTCCAAATTCCTCTCATCCATGTACCTATCTAAAATTCTTTAATGGTACAATTGAACTCATATCTAGCAATTCCTTGAGCAGCTTGTTCAACACTTGCACCACTCTCTGAGTGAAAAGTGTTGCCTGTTCATTCAGTGACAATCTAAGCACTACAGATCTAGTTTGATTTTGGTTAGTGACTCATTCCGCCTAATGAAACGGGAATCTTTGTGTGGTTCACTTCATTTGACATAGTACTGTAGAACTGGCAGATTGTTGTAAGAACCTTTTCTGACTCACCAACATTCTTCAGTGAAATGAATCTACCAGCTCTGGCTCACACCTAGCCCCACAGTAATGGACTTGACTCTTAACTGTCTGTTCCTTTGGTTTGGCAAACCATGCAAGTTAGGAGGGCCAACAAATGGTGGACTAGTAAGTGACAGCTTTTCCCATGGGTAGAAATGAACGGGTGGGAGGAGGGAGAGGTTGCAATTCTAGCTGCAAGAAGGTCCCACATGCTCTTGGGTCTGAAGTACACTGCTACTCTGTCAATGACTATATAATTAATCCTGGGTCTCTTCCATTGCTTCAGGAATTGGCTGAAGCTGGCTTTACACAGGCTGTGATTAGCAGTGTTTAAGATGTGAACTGTACTGTTATTAACATTACAGGGTCCAGGTTTTGACATTATACGAGGCCTAAGATCTGAAAGAGCACTTTGCCAGATGTGTAACTGCTGAAGTTACTCTCTCCACTTTTTTTTTCATTTCAATTGACTTTTATTTTTTAGAGCAAGTTGTACACATTACTGAGGATGTCCACATCCACGGCCAAATCCACATCTAAACTGGAATTTTGTGTCTGCACCAGCCCCAGCTTCAGCCCTCTTGTCTAATCCAAATCTTTAATCATGATCAGTTGGATTGTTAGGCTCTGGCCTTGCAGTTTCAGAATGGGTCTTGTGTTGTAATATAGCAGGAAAAATTTCTGGAGGAAGCTGAAGGTAGTCACATAGGTACTGGATGCCCTCGAAGGTCAAGAACCACCAGAAGCATCTCCAAGCCAACTGCTTCTTTACATAACCACCAGATGTCAATAACTTCTTGACCTTCATTACATGCAGATTAGGGACTCTTTTTTTCTGCCAACTCAGAAAGTTTTGATGTAGATACAGCATGAAGAGAATTCTGATGGGCTGCATCACTGTCTGGTATTGGGGGTGAGGGGAGGGGAGGGGCTACTGCACAGGACCGAAAGAAGCTGCCGAGGGTTGTAAATCTAGTCAGTTCCAGCTTGGGTACTAGCCTACAAAGTACCCAGGACATCTTCAAGGAGCAATGTCTCAGGAAGGCAGCGTCCATTATTAAGGACCTCCAGCACCCAGGGCATGCCCTCTTTTCACTGTTACCATCCGGTAGGAGGTACAGAAGCCTGAAGGCACACACTCAGTGATTTATGAACAGCTTCTTCCCCTCTGCCATCCGATTCCTAAATGATCATTGAACCCTACAACACTACTTCACTTTTTTAATATATTATTTCTGGGGTTTTTTTGCATGATATTTAATCTATTCAACATACATAATCTATTTATCCAATTAATTAATTAATCAATTAATTACTTTTTCTTCTATGTTATGTATTGCATTGAACTGCTGCTGCTAACAAATTTCATGACACATGCCGGTGATAATAAACCTGATTCTAATTCCGATTCCGATTTGCACAACCTTTTTTTGTTACATTACATCTTCTGTGAAGAGGAGCTCATAGATAGCAATATGGTTTTCACTAGGGCATCAACATCTTGAACTCTTGTGCCCATTTAATCTGCTTTAGGTGAAGGGAACGCAATACAGTCTCTTGATGGTCTTTGCATTGATGACTTGCAGTGGTCCTAATCATTGTAGAATCAACAGCCAGTTACTTTGATGCTCAACCACTTAGAGGGAGGAGGTTTGCATTGCCCAGCTCTGATTATGAATTACAGTGCTCTACCAGTAGATGACCACTGAGCCTGCTAATCTGTCAGCAAAAATGATGACTGATCACAGCTGCAATCAGCCTTTTTGTACTCTCAGTGTGAGCATCACACAATCAGAGCATGATCTCTCAGCAAATGTGAAGGAATCAAGGGCACTTGTCTTCAGCATTTCAGTCATGTGTGGTCTAATCAGATCATTAAAAAGGAATACAAGTTAGCACCACTGCCTACATAGGGGAGGGGAAGGCATGCATTTTCCAGTGGATTGGCGGTGCAGAGGTTTAGCAGCTTTCAATTCCTGGGTGTTAACATATTGGATGATCTGCGCTGGATCCAGCACATAATGGTGATCCCAAGGAAGGCGTGCCAACGTCTTTACTTTCTTAGAAAGTTAAGGAGATTTGGTTTGTCGCCAAACAGTCTAACAAATTTTACAGATGTGCCGTTGAAAGTATTCTGATTGGTTGCATCATGGCCTGGTCCGGCAAGTGAAATGTCTAGGAATGTAAGGAGCTACAAGGAGTAGCTCCTTACACAACGTGTGATCAAGATCGGAAATACAAACATCAAACAAGTCAACAAATTCAAATATCTTGGCAGCCTAATAACAAATAATGAGAAGGTGCGACACAGATATCAAATACAGAATAGCAATCACGAAAGAAGCTTTCCAAAGAATGAAGACCATATTAACAAACAGAAAGATGAGCATGCACACTAAAAACAGAATACTGCAGTGCTACATTTGGTAGATCAAACCAGGGTGGGACTTATACTGTGAATGGTTGGGTGCAGGGGAATGTTATGGAATACAAGGATCTAAGACTGCTAGTGCACAGTTCACTGAAAGCCCTATCGTAGGTAGATAAGGCGATGAGAAGTCATTTAGCACTCTGGTCTTCATCAGCCAGAGCAGTGAGGATAGGAATTGGGAAGTTATGTTGCAGTTACTGTACATAGAATAAGATATTTGTGAGGCTGCACTTGGAGGGCTGTGTACAGCTTTGATCACCCTGTTATAGGAAAAATATTACTAAAACTGAAAGAGTACAGAAGAGGTTTACCAGGATACTGCCTCCATTTGGGGCTCTTAGTTACAAGGAGAACAAGGGGGGGATTGCTCTTAATTTTCTGCAATGTAGCAGATTGAGAGGTGACATGACAGAGATATATATGATCATGAGTTGCAGAGACAGTGTGAGAGCACACACAGTGTTTTACCTTGGAAGGCGGTACTAAAAACAAGAGGTATAGGTTTAGGATCAGAGGTGAGAGATCTAAAAGAGACATCAGAGGCAGCTTTTTCACATAAAGATTGCATTTGGAATAAGTTGCCAGAGATAATGGTTGAGGTGAGCACATTAGGAATAGTTAAAAGCCATCTAGGTAAGTACATGGAGAGTAGAGGGCTAGAGGGCAATGGGCCAAATGGGGGCAGATGGGCAACTCACCGGCATGAACGAGTCAGGCCGAAGGGCCTGTTTTCCTATTGCATGTATTTAATGCTGTACAATTTTCTTTCTTGCCATGCCAAAGATAACAGACATGCTCAGAAGTATATGCAATGTCGTTAAAGAGGATAAGCACCTAGTATTCTTTAAAGGGAAATGTGATGCATAACAGCATTTCAGAATCGTGTCTTTTATTGCATAGCAAAAGTACATAGCAATCTTAGAACACAAAATCAGACCCTCCAGCCCAACCTGTCCATTGCACCCAAGGTGCCCCTCTGTGTTAATCTCATTTTCCTGTATTTGGTCTCTATTTGTCGGGTTTATCATCACTCACATGTCAGGAAATTAGTTTTTTTTTTGCAGCAGTACAGTGCAATACGTAAATTTACTACAGCACTGTGCAGAAGTCTTAGGTTCCTTAGCTATATATATATATATATATATATATATATATATATATGTGTGTGTGTGTGTGTGTGTTTGTGTGTAGACCCCTGGTAAGCCTCAGGCTTGCTGAACTCGCTTTCGTCTAGGGCGAGCAGCCTTCGGCCCCGCCAAACTGGGTAATCAAGTTTGTGTGGATGCTGTGTGATGTACCCCACCCCGCCAAACAACAGACAACACACCTTATGCGATTAAATGATTACACTTTACAGATCTTACTGGAACTATGTAATTAATAGAGATAAAATATAAAAGGCGCCAAACTTATCAAAGTTCAACCACTTCGTGCACAACAGTTGGAGCTCAATTGACGGAGTCTTCTTTCCACCATTCGATCCCCTCCGACCCCCTCGACCCGCCGCCCGGGACCAACCACAGTGGCCGACCAGACGCTCCACATGAGTCTGTCTTCAACTCCTCTCCTCGCCGAAGACCCTGGGCCTCGGACTCCCGCTCGGGGTCTGTCCCACCGCCCAGCTTACAGCATTGCGTCTCCTCTCTTTGCCCCCATCCGCCTTCTCCCTCAAAGCCCGCGAAACACAATAGCTTACAGACACACAAGAAAGAATAACATCTATCCCAATTGGTTCGTTCTTTCTCTTATCAATAATATAACCCAAACAAGCTGCGAAAGAGAAGCACTTTCTCAGCAGTTAACATAACAAAGAAGCCATTTTCATTAGCCTTAGCAGTAACATAAAAGAAGAAACCCCTTACATATATATGTGTGTGCGCGCCTAAGAATTTTGCACGGTACTGTATCTATGACACTTTGTGAAAAACTTGCCCCTCTGGTCCTCTTTAAATCTTTCCTCACTCACCATAAACCTATGCCTCCTAGTTTTAGGTTCCCTGCCCCCCAAAAAACGATTGTGATCATCCATCTTACCTCTGCCCCTCATGAATTTATAAACCTCCATAAAGTCACTGCTCAGCTCCCTTCACTGCAGGGAAAACAATCTTACCTTATCCAATCTCTCTTTATCAAGTCAAGCCCTCCTTTGTAGATAACCCCCGGTGAATATCACTGCACTGTTTCTAGTGTTACTGCATCATTTTAATAGAGTGGTGACCAGAACTGGGGCTAACTGTATAATCAATGTATCGTGCAGCTGCAATATGATGTCATCCTGGTATTAGGAATGAGTGGAAAACCAGCCCCGTTCTTTTCTGCCTAGATTTCGGCTATAGGTCTCTCATAGTACTGACTGCATGCTGCTTGCTGATTTCACTTGTTCTAGTCCCTGTGTAGTTACAGGACTTTCCAATAATAAATGTGCAATGAACAGGATTTGATAAGTGATCTTGAAGTAAAGGAGCCATTAGGAGGTAGTGACCATAATATGATAAGTTTTTATCTACAAGTTGAGAGGGATAAGGGCAGATCCGAAGTGTCAGTATTGCTGTTGAACAAAGGAGACTATGGAGCCATGAGGGAGGAGCTGGCCAAAGTTGACTGGTGGGATATCCTAGCAGAAAAGACAGTGGAACAGCAATGGCAGGTATTCTTGGGAATAATGCACAAGGTGCAAAATCAGTTCATCCCCCGGAAAAGGAAGGATTCAAAGGGGGGAAAGTGGCCACAGTGGTTGACAAGGAAGTCAGAGATAGCATAGCATTAAAAAAGAAGTATAACAGAGCTAAGGTGAGTGGGAAGACGGATGATTGGGAAATTTTTAAGGAGCAACAGAACTTAACTGAAAAGGCAATACGGGGAGAAAAAATGAAGTATGAACGCAAGCTAGCTAGGAATATAAAGGAGGATAGCAAAAGTTTTTTTAGGTATGTGAAGAGAAGGAAGATAGTTAAGAACAATGTTGGGCCCTTGAAGAATGAATTGGGAGAAATTGTTATGGGAATCAGAGAAATGGCAGACGAATTTAATAAGTACTTTGGATCTGTCTTCACTAGGGAAGACACAAGCAATCTCCCAGATGTATGGATGGACCAAGGACATAGGGAAACAGAGGAACTGAAACAGATTGACATTAGGAAGGAAGCGGTGATGAGTAGACTGATGGGACTGAAGGCTAACAAATCCCCAGGTCCAGATGGTCTGCATCCTAGGGTACTAAAGGAGGTGGCTCTGGAAATTGCGGATGCATTGGTGATCACTTTCCAATGTTCCTTAGATTCAGGATCAGTTCCTGAGGATTGGCGAATGGCTAATGTTATCCCACTTTTCAAGAAAGGAGGGAGGGAGAAAACAGAGAACTATCGCCCTGTTAGGCTAACATCAGTAGTGGGGAAGATGCTAGAGTCCATTATTAAAGATGAAATAGTGGCATATCTTGATAGCAGTGATAGGATTGGGCCGAGCCAGCATGGATTTACCAAGGGCAAATCATGCTTGACTAATCTATTGGAGTTTTTCGAGGATGTAACCAGGAAGATAGACGCGGGAGATCCAGTGGATGTGGTGTACCTTGACTTTCAGAAGGCATTTGATAAGGTACCACATAGGAGATTGGTGGGTAAAATCAGAGCTCATGGCATTGGGGGGAGGATATTGACATGGATAGAAAACTATGGTTGGCAGATAGAAAGCAAAGGGTGGCAGTGAATGGGTGTTTCTCGGAATGGCAGGTGGTGACTAGTGGGGTGCCACAGGTATTGGGACCACAGCTGTTTACGATTTACATCAATGATTTAGAGGAAGGCATTGTGAATAACATCAGCAAGTTTGCTGATGATACTAAGCTGGGTGGCAGTGTGACGTGATGAGGATGTTAGGAGAATTCAAGGTGACTTGGATAGGCTGGGTGAGTGGGCAGAAACTTGGCAGATGGTGTTTAATGTGAATAAGTGTGAGGTTATTCACTTTGGGAGCAAGAACTGGAAGGCAGATTATTATCTGAACGGTGTGGAGTTAGGTAAGGGTGAAATACAAAGAGATCTAGGAGTACTTGTTCATCAGTCTCTGAAGGTGAATGAGCAAGTGCAGCAGGCAGTGAAGAAGGCTACTGGAATGTTGGCCTTTATTACAAAGGGAATTGAGTACAAGAGCAAGGAAATCCTTTTGCATTTGTACAGGGCCCTGGTGAGACCACACCTGGAGTATTGTGTGCAGTTTTGGTCTCCAGGGTTAAGGAAGGACATCCTGGCTGTGGAGGAGGTGCAGCATAGGTTCACTAGATTAATTCCTGGGATGTCTGGACTGTCTTACGCAGAGAGGTTAGAGAGACTGGGCTTGTACACACTGGAATTAAGGAGATTGAGGGGGGATCTGATTGAGACATATAAGATTATTAAGGGATTGGATAAGATAGATGCAGGAAATATGTTCCAGAAGCTGGGAGAGTCCAGTACCAGAGGGCATGGTTTAAGAATAAGGGGTAGGTCATTTAGGACAG
This sequence comes from Mobula birostris, assembly GCF_030028105.1. Taxonomy (NCBI): domain Eukaryota; kingdom Metazoa; phylum Chordata; class Chondrichthyes; order Myliobatiformes; family Myliobatidae; genus Mobula; species Mobula birostris. The sequence continues at coordinate 29,925,563 of NC_092381.1, forward strand.
AGTTGAGGAGGAACTTCTTCTTCCAGAGAGTTGTGGAGGTGTGGAATACGCTGCCTCAGAAGGCAGTGGAGGCCAATTCTCTGGATGCTTTCAAGAAGGAGCTAGATAGGTATCTTATGGATAGGGGAATCAAGGGTTATGGGGACAAGGCAGGAACCGGGTATTGATAGTAGATGATCAGCTATGATCTCAGAATGGCGGTGCAGGCTCGTAGGGCCGAATGGTCTACTTCTGCACCTATTGTCTATTGTCTATTGTCTATAAATCTTCTGGTCTGGGACTAAAAGGTGTCTCTGGGGTGGATTGTGTTGGATAAATGGCGTAAAGATGAAAGGCTGCACGTAAAGTAACCATGCTCTGAGCTCAGTGTGTTCTAGACCCTGAGGTGAGCCTATCAGGGGAGCAGGCAGGATATATGACCTCTTAATTATTTTTGGCTTCTGATTTGCAGTGCATGGGTCTGACGGTCAAAGACATGCCATGTACTGTTGGGCGCATAGCCTGTTGTTCCATATGGAAACACTGCCCAAATTGGAGTTCCATTCATCACATCAAACATATTTCAAGACCCTGCCTTGCAAACTATTACTTCAATTGTATCTATGGGCTAGTCAGTATGTGCAATTTTCAATACAGCCAGACCCCACAAGCAAAATCAGCTCAATCAGAAGTTGTGGCCCAATGGACAAAGACTGGAGGCCTATCCTGGATTTGGAGGGCTGTCTGTGTGTGTTGAGAGAAGGATGGGGTTTATTTTGCTGCTGTTGTTTTGTTGCTTGTTGTGTTTTGTGCTGATCTGCCAAGCATTGTAGGCATGTGCCGGAATGTGTGGCAACATTTGCAGGCTGTCCCCAGCACAACCTTATCACAAAGATCACATTTCGCTGTATGCTTCAATGTACATGTGATAAATAAATCTGAATCTTACTTTTGGTATCAGTGGAGAGATGGTGGACAAGTTGTCAAGAAAATCCCATGCCCTCAAATGGATCTGAAAGGAATACGCTAAGATGCTGGTCAAGCAGACCCAGAAACGTGAAGGACCAGGGAGGATAAACTTGGAATGGGGATGGACACGAAGCAGACCTGAAGAGTGATGGCAGTATTGAGCTCGCAGGCCTGAATGGTGATGGCAGTGCTGAACTCGTGGACTTGAAGGGGTGATGTTTGAGCAAAGCCGAAAGAGAGGTGTCCTTGTGAACGGTGTCGGGAGAAACAGCAGCAGCATGCACAGCGCGAACGGACAACTATACAAGTAATCAGCCACGGGAGGAAGCAGGAAGGACAGGATGATGACAAATAGACTGAGAAAAAGAAAAAAGAAGGAGAGTTTGGCACAACATCTTGGGCTGAAAAGCCTGTTCCTATGCTGAATGTTCTGTGTTCTCATTATGATCTTTAGGAACTTTAGCTTCAGTTCTTCATTCAAAGGATGTGGATGCGACTGGCGAGGGCAAAATTTTCTATTTATTTCCCTGTGATTACACTTGAGAAAGTGCTGGTGAACTGCCTTCATGAACTGCTGTGTGAAGTATTTCCGCAGTGCTATCAGGTAGGGAGTTGTGGGATTTGATGAAGGGGTGATAATATACGTCCGAGACAGAATGATGTGTGGAGAGGAACTCACATCTTATACCGATCAGCTGTGTCTGTGGCTTTGGCCCATCTAGGAGGTAGAATTCATAGGTTATGTCATTGCTGCTGAAGTCAGTGCATTCTGCGGTGTTCACAGCCTAGAATTATAAAATCACAGAAATTCATAGCACTGAGGGTGGCTGTTGGCCCATTGTTTCTAGCTGGACAAATCACCCAGCTAACAATCAAACAGGTAATAAGAACCTCACTCTGGAAGACAGTATCTTGACCAATATAGCAATTCATCATCACAGCACTAGAGTGCTGGCTAGAGGTTTCCTCAGGTCTGGGTGGGACTTACAAAAGAGAGAGAGAAGCTAACTCACAAAGCTAATTGTCCAGTACTGAACCATTGCATTATGGTGCTTTCTTGAGTAGGAGGCTTTAAATGTTGGGCATTGCCTTTCACCACCCCGGGAAACCTGCAAACACACTGCAGCAGAAGACAATCATTATCATGGCATTTGGATATGTTATTGAAGTATGTGGATCTCAGCAGCCAAGAAGAAAAATAACCTATCTAACAGCATTCCTCGCCAATAATGAGCACTTGGTCTCCATCCATATCAAAGCATCTGTAAAACAAGACCTAGAGCTGAATTCTATTCATTGCAGAATTACCTTAGAAAGTATCCTGTCTGGATGCATAACAGCTTGTATGGCAACTGCAAAGACTCGTGGAGACAGCTCAGCACATCATGGAAACCAGCCTCCCCTCTGTGGACTCACACTGACTCAGTAAAGCAGCAGTATAATCAAGGTTTCCTTCTACCCTGGATATTTATCTCTACTTCCCTCTTCCACTGGGCAGAAGATTCAAAGGCTTAAAAGCATATACCACCAGGCTAAAGGTCAACTTCTTCACTGTTATAAAACTATTATATACCTGTAGGCAGGTTCGCTCGAGTTGTTCAGGTTGGTTTCAGCAAATTAGACAGGGGAATGGGAAATGGAGTGATCGTGCTGGGGATGAGATAGTTGGTTTACTAAAAGAGAAAGTGTGTAGTGAGACTGCAAGCACAAAGAGACTGATGATAGGGCAAAACTGCAGTCAACAGGATGAGTTTCAATGTAAAAGAGAGATAAAATTGAAAAGGGTGAATAGAAAACTGAAGATATTATATTTGAATGCGTGCAGTATACAGACTAAGGTGGATGAACTTGTAGCAGTTACAGATTGGCATGTATGGCGTTGTGGGCAACACAATTTTGGCTGAGAGAAGATTATAGCTGAGAGCTTGACGTCAAAGGATACACATTGTATTGAAAGGACAAGCAGGTAGGAGAAGGGGTGGTGTGGCTGTTGGTAAAATTGAAAGCAAATCATTAGAAAAAGGTGACATAGGATTGGAAGGTGTTGAATCAGAGTTAAGGAACTGCAAAGGTAAAAAGACCCTGATGGGAGTTATATACAGACCCACAAATGGTAGTAAGAATGAGGCCTACAACTTACAAAAGGAGACAGAAAATGAATGTCAAAAGGTAATGTTACAACAGTCATGGGGGATTTCAATATGCAGGTAGATTGGAAAAATCTGGTGCTGGATTCCAAGAGGGGGAATATCTAGAATGCCTTCTTTCCTTGGAGCGACGGAGGATGAGAGGTGACCTGATAGAGGTGTACAAGATGATGAGAGGCATTGATCATGTGGATAGTCAGAGGCTTTTTTCCCAGGGCTGAAATAGTTGCCACAAGACGACACAGGTTTAAGGTGCTGGGAAGTAGGTACAGAGGAGATGTTAGGGGTATGTTTTTTATGCATAGTGGTGAGAGCGTGGAATGGGCTGCCGGCAACGGTGGCGGAGGCAGATACGATAGGGTCTTTTAAGAGACTTTTGGATAGGTCCATGGAGCTTAGAAAAATAGAGGGCTATGGGTAAGCCTAGTAATTTCTAAGGTAGGGACATGTTCGGCACAACTTTTTGGGCCGAGGAGCCTGTATTGTGCTGTAGGTTTTCTATGTTTCTATGTTTCTAGAGTGCCTATGAGATGGCTTTTTAGAGCAGATCATGGATGAGCCCACTAGAATATCAGTATTCTGGATTGTGTGTTGTTCAGTGAACCAGATTTGATTACAGAACGTAAGGTTAAGGTACCCTTTGGGGAGAGTGTTCATAATATGATAGAATTCACCCTGCAATTTGAGAAGGAGAGCTAAAATCTGATGTATCAGTATTACAGAGAAGTAAAAGAAATTACAGAGGCATGAAAGAGGAGCTGGCCAAATTTGACTGGAAAAGAATACCAGCAGGGATGAAGGAAGAGCATCATTGGCTGGAATTTCTGGAAGCAATTCAGAAGGCACAGGATATATTCATCACAAAGAGAAATAAATATTCTAAAGGCAAGATGACACAACCATGGCTAACAAGAGAAGTCAAAGCCAACATAAAAGCCAAAGAGAGAAGGTGTAAAATAAAGCAAAAATTAGTGGGAGTCAGAGGATTGGGAAGCTTTTAAAAACCAACAAAAGGCAACTAAAAAAAGTCATCAAAAAGGTAAAGAAGAAACACAAAAGTAAGCTAGCCAATAATATTAAAGATGGTACCAGAAATTTCTTCAGTTATATAAATTGTAAAAGAGAAGTAAGATTGGATAGTGGACCACTGGAAAACAATGCTGCAGAGGTTGTAATGGGGGGATGAAGAAATGGGGGCTGAAATGCTTAGGTATCTTGCAATGGTCTTCAGTGTCGAAGACATCAGCGGTATGCCAGAAGTCCGAGAGTGTCTGCGGGCAGAAGTGTCGGAAGTTGCCATTACTAGGGGAAAGTTCCTTGGCAAACTAAAATGTCTGAAGGTGGATAAGTCACCTGTGCCAGATGGTGTACACCACAGGGTTCTGAACAAGTTTATGGGATATTATGGAGACATTAATAATAATCTTTCAAGAATCAATTGATTCTGGCAGAGTTTCAGAGGAATGGAAAATTACAAATGTCACTGCACTCTTCAAGAAGGAAGCGAGACAGGCAAAAAACAACAATAGGCCAATAAGTCTGACCTCAGTGATTGGGAAGATGTTGGAGTCAATTGCTAAGGATGTAGTTTTCCGGTACTGTGGTAAACCATATATATGTTGTAACTGGGTTAACTGTCTGGATACGCCCCTCTGCTGACTGCCCCTGTGGCTCCTCCCACAGTCCCTGAATAAAGGTGATTTCGCCTTGCCCCTCCCCCTCAGTCCAGGGGGCAGACACTCAGCATGGAAGTCGTATTGTAGAGCGAATAAAAGTCTTTCAGTATTTACCCTACTTCAGTCTTTTGGAATTATTGAAGGTGTTTCAGGTACTTGGTACATGATGAAATATGCCGTGGTCAGCATAGCTTCCCCAAGGGAAAATCTTGCCTGACAAATCTGTTGGAATTCCTTGAAGAAATAGAAAGCAGGATAGGCAAAGGAGAATCAGTGGATGTTGTGTACATGGATTTTCAGAAGGCCTTTAAGAAGGTGCCACACATGAAGCTGCTTAACACGCTATGAGCCCATGGTATAACAGGAAAGATACTAGCATGGATAAAGCAGTGGCTGATTGGCAGGAGGCAAAGAGTAAAGAATAAAGGGAGTCTTTTCTGGTTGGCTGCTGGTGACTAGTGGTGTTCCACAGGGGTCTTTGATGGGACCGCTTCTTTTTATGTTATATTTTAATGACTTGGATGATGGAATTGATGGCTTTGTGGCCATGTTTGCAGACAATATGAAAATAGGTGGAGGGGCAGGTAATTTTGATGAAGTGGAGAGGCCACAGACGGACTTAGACAGATTAGGAGATGTGGCAGATGGAATATAGTGTATGGTCAGGAAGTGTATGGTTATGCACTTTGGTAGAAGAAATGAAAGGGTAGAATATTTTCTAAATGAAGAGAAAATACAAAAATCTGAAATACAAAGGGATTTGCAAGTCCTTGTGCAAGATTTCTTAAAGGTTAATTTGCAGATTGAGTCAGTAGTGAGGAAGACAAATGCGATGTTAGCATTTATTTCAAGAGGACTAGAATATAGAGGCAAGGATGTAATGTTGAGGCTTTATAAAGCACTGTTGAGGTCTCACTTAGAATATTGTGAGCAGTTGTGGGCCCCTTATCTAAGAAAGGATGTATTGACATTGGAGAGGATTCAAAGGAGGTTCATGAAAATGATTCTGAGATTAAAAGGCTTATCATATGAAGAGCATTTGATGGCTCTGAGCCTATACTCACTGGAATTCAGAAGAATGAGGAGTGACCTCATGTGGAGAGGATGTTTCCTATGGTGGGAGAGTCCATGACCAGAGGTCACAGCCTCAGAATAAAGGGGCGTCCTTTTAGAATGGAGATGAGAAGTAATTTCTTTAGCCAAAGATTGGTGAATCTAAGGAATTCATTGCCACAGGTGGCTGTGAAGGCAAAGTCATTATGTATATTTAAGGCAGAGATTGATAGGTTCCTGCTTATCAGGGCATAAAGAGATACAGAGAGAAGGCAGAAGATAAGGGCTGAGAGGGAAAATGGATTAGCCATGATGAAATGGCAAGCAAACTTGATGGGCCAAATGGCCTACTTCTGCTCCTATGTCTTATGGTCTTATTAAATGGTTCTCTAGTATGATAAGATGGACTTTAGATTTTACAATCTATCTTATTATGAACTTGCACCTTACTTGCCTGCACTACACTTATACAGTAGCTGCTACACATATTCTGCATTGTTATTAGTTTATTACATTCTACCTCAGTGCACTGTGTATGATAAAGATTCAGATTCAGATTTATTTATCACATGTACATGGAAATGTACAGTGAAATGTGTCTTATGCTTAAATGACCGACACAACTAAACGTGCTGAGGGTTGCCCGTAAGTGCCGCCACAAAATTTGGCGCCAACATAACATGCCTACAATGCTCGGCAAAACAACACAGAGCACAACAAGCAACAAAACAACAGCAAAGCACGCCCCTTTCCTCTGTCACCTTCCCTCCCTTCTTCACACATGGACAGTCCTCCAAAACCAGACAGGCCTCCAGGCTTCCCGTTTCCACTCTCCAGGCTTCAGCCATTGGACTTCGACTTCTGGACTTACTATCTGATCTCTATGAGCAGTTTGCAAGACAAGCTCTTCACTCTACCTTGGTATGTGTGACAATAATAAACCAATTCCAATCCCAGTTCCAACTGCAATCGTGGCAATATTCAAATACGGGCTGATCAATATCAAATAATGTTTGCACTATAGAGATGCCAGACAATGACAACCTCCATCACAACAAAGTCCAGCCACCTTCCCTGAATATCTGACAGCATTACCAGTTCATCGTGCATACGTTTGGGGTCACCGTTGACCAGAAACTCAGCTGGATCAGCCACATAAACAACAGTAGCTCAGAGACTGGATATCCTGTAGTGAGTGACTCACTCCTGACACCTCAAAGACTTTGTACTATTCATAGGGCACTAGTCAGAAGTACGGTGGGTTCTCTCCTTGCCTGGATAAGTGCAGCCTAACAATTCAAGAAGCTTTACCCCATTTGAGTCGAAACAACCTGTTTGACTGGCAATCCCCACCAATCTCTCTGAACATTCATCCCCTCCATAGTGCTGCTCTGTGTACAAAATGCACCGCAGATACTGACCTAGACTCATGCAACAGTAATTCTCAAAACTACAGCCTCCACCACCAAGTAGTACAAGAACCCCAGCCATATAGACCAGCCTGCTTGTTCCTCTCCAAATCACATACCAACCTGACTTGGAAATATTTCGTTGGTTCTTCTTCTTGGCTAGGTATCAGGAGGGCTACATAATACAGGAATACAGCTCCCTACTAGCTTAGGAACCAATAGGAAAGGACAATAAATCTTGGTCTGGTCTGAAAAATGAAATAAAAGGAATTAAAACACTTCCTTGGTCAACTCATTGTGACAGCAATAGGTTTATTCCCTTTATCAGCAAAGCACATCTCCCCAGGGTTTATCATGGAACCAAAGGGTAGATTGATGGAGGCTCCATTAGATCTGCTCCCAACCATCCACTGCCCTTCCAGACTCCCTCTTTGAATTAGCCTTTTAAAGTGCTGTAGTTGAGATTAGCTTGAATGATCTTCATTATGGCTGCTGCAGCAAGCTCGGGGACAAACATAGAAGGAATCTGCAATCAAATCCCCCTGAATTGCTGACATTCTGGGATTCCCCCATAATACTGGATTAGTAAATTGATGCCCTCTATAACATTGGCTCCCAATGTAACTTAGAGATAATGAAATTACAGAGCGCTCGATTTGACTTTGAGAAAAGGTGGGGTTCTTTTGCCTGCTACTATCATTTAATTTGAGTTAATTAATATGTTCCCCTTCTGATTCTTGGGTAACTGGATTTGGTTGGCGGACTGATGTCTTTTTTTTACCTAGAAGCTTGTGTGGCGTATAGCTCCGTGTTTGTGCTCCAAATGGTTTTTTTTCTTGCTTTTTTTTGTTAGCTGTTTTTTTTTGTTTTAGTTAGTAGGGGTTCTTTTTTCCTTCTTTCTTTTTTCCAAAAAAAAAGCTTTAACATTTTGTTTTTTTAAAATTATTATTATTGATATACTGCTTAGCTTGGTTAATAGTTTGACTCTTATTATATGTATTGATATATTGACTTGATTATTTTAATGTTTTTTTGTTGTGATTTTCAATAATAATTAATAAAAAGCTTTAAAAATGAAAAAAAAAGGAATTACAGAGTCATAGAAATTTACAGCACTGAAGGAGGCTATTCAGTCCATTAGCAAAGAGTGGAACATAGACCATAGAACACTACAGCACAGTACAGGTCCTTCAGCCCTCAATATTGTGCCGACACTTTAACCTACTCTAAGATCAATCTAAACCTTCCCTCCTATATAGCCCCCCCTCCCCCCATTTTTCTATCATCCATGTGCTTATCTAAGTTTCTTAGAAGTCCCTAATGTATTTGTCTCTACTGCCACCCCGGTGTTCCAAGCACCCACCATTCTCTGTATAAGAAGACTTACCTGTGACATCCCCCCTATACTTTCCTCCAATCACCTTAATATTTTGTCACCTTCTATTAGCCATTTCCACCCAGGGAAAATGTCTCTGCCTGTCCGCTCAATCTATGCTGGGTGCAGGTCGATGGGTGTAGGCAGTCTGAATAGTTCGGCATGGACTTGATGGGTTGAGGGGCCTGTTTTTGTGCTGTACTTTTCTATGACTCTATCAAGTTAATTCCACTTCCCAGCTCAAAACAAGATATTCATTTCTGTAAAGAACAGGAGCAAAGACAATCTGGTCAGGCTTCGGTGTTGGGAGTCAGGAGGATACAGCTAAGGAGTTTAAAACATGGAATCACGCTTCTCTCCTACTCACCACTTGCAAGGGGTAAAAGCAAACGGCCCAGTGGAAAACAGAGAAGCCAATGACTTACTTCTTTTTTTTAAAGTTCCTTGACTTCTCCTTCATGCGAGGAAAGGTTTTAAGAAGTAAATTTGGTGTTGACTCTGATGTCAGTAAGTCTTAGAAGTTCAGCATTTGATCAAAATTTGATTTGTTGGGATACTGCAATGTCTATAACTTCCAAATAGGCATAACCTTCAGTTTCTGTCAGGATGAGAACAACTCACCTCGCCAAGGTCAAACAAGAAACCAATTACTCAGGACTAGATGGGTTTGTGGATATTGATGTTACTGTGGTATTTTATGTCTGAGGACGCGAACCATCTGTTCCATTCTCTTGACAGATTGTGTTCTGCTGTAAGGCCACATTATCATGTACAGGGCTTCACCAAGGAGCAGCTCCTTACAAAAGCTAACTTTGAATTGCCATATACATTATTAAGTGTGATGGGAGTGAAGTATGAAAGGGAAGCCACATTTCATCAACCGATGACTGAAGGCGTGAATTATTACCCAGCTTTCACAGTACTGTGGTCCTTGACTTCATTCATTAAAATGTGACGGTGAGCCCACTGGTTGAGAAGCTGCATTGATTTTGTATTATCACATCCAAAAATCAGACAGGTTGCATGCTCAGGCTTTGTCACTGTTATTTCCGCCCTTACATTTAGTGTCCTTAAAATATTGGGGATAACACCTAGCTACGTCATGCCTTGTGAGTAGAAAATAATAAACTTGGAAAATATATTCTTTGGAATTCTGAATATAAGTTTACTTAAATATCCCCATTATCAGGTTTGAGTTTGTCTCTCAGTAGTATTTGGTTACTTGGCTACTTTATGTTTTACCCTGGGGCTCAGTGCATTATTTATTGCCTTTAAGTGCAGTAGTTTCCTCACACTGCAGCTGTGAGGGTATGTAGTAGCAGGATAATGGCTAAGGGGAAAGGAGGTTTTTTTTTATGAATACCTTAGGGATTTTAATAGCTGGCATTAGATTGTTACAATGATATAGTTTTGTCCAAGTTTCTTGTCCCCATTGCAAAAGGCCAAGTGTTCTTGTATGGTAACCACAAGCCACTTAACTCTTTATTGATACACTGAGACCATGGCAGTATAAATAATTGATCAACAGACTCTCACAAGGCCAACAAAGAGAAATGAGAAGTAAAAACATTAATCAGAGGGTCAATGTTGCAATCTTTTGTTGGCATGATAAGAAAACAGGTCTTGTTGCTCTGTCCCTTAAGAGTAGCAATTGCAGCAATCTTACAAACAAATTGATATTAACAAAGTAAAGAAAGATCTCTTGTATAAGCAATAGTTCATTCCTTTGTGATGGATGATTAACAAGACAAATCTACGATGTTCTCTAATAAAGAAGGAAAATAATGAGTGATGGATGAGTGGCACCAAATTAATGCTAATCCAATGCATTTACCAGAAATAACACTGAATACTACAGTTATGAGTAAAGAAACAACCATTTAGTTCATCCAGATCCACCCTCCCCCAGTTCTCCATCTAAGACCCCTCCCGTTCTCGTCTCATCCTCTCAAAATATTCAGTCCTGCTCATGTGCTAAGGTAAGCAGAGAAGGAAACTATCTGGGACACCACAGGCATTTTTTCAGAATCAAAATCAGATTTATTATCACAGACATATGTCGTGGATTATTTAGTTTTGTAGCAGCGGTACGTAGCCAGACAGGAGAAGGGGCAAAGGCGGATTACTGATGCCTTAAAGCTAGTTGCTTTGGGCAGATGGGGCTTGTTAGCTGTGGTTGGCAGCTCATCTAGGAGAAGGAAAACTGATCTCAAATCTCTGCTGCCTTGCAGCCTTACCCACTCATGGGGAAGGCTTTGTGAGTAAGCCCCGAGGGAAAAATCCGGAGCTGGAGTCTTTAAGGCAGTCCTACATTGAGTTCTATGTTGACTGGCAACTCCTGCGATGCTGCTGGTACCAAACTGTATCGGTCTCTGCCGTTCCATTGAGTTCATCAGATATGTGGAGAGGAGGTGATTGCTTCATGGGCAACAGTTTGCTCTCCTCATTGTACTGCCCAGGTTTGTGTATCTAGACAGCTGGGATGCAATATCCGAGGTCAGCTCTGACTGACAGAGGCCCTCATTCACTCACAACAATAAATAAATAAATAGTCCCAAACTGGAATAGTGAGGTAGTGTTCAAGGGTTCATTGACTGTTCAGAAATCTGATGGCAGAGGGGAGAAGTTGTTCCTAAAACATTACGTTTGGATCTTCAGGCTCCTGTACCTCCTCCCTGAGGGCATTAATGAGAAATGTGCATGTCCTGGATGGTGAGGTACTTAATGATGGATGCCACCTTCTTTAGGCACTGCCTTTTGATGATGTCCTTGATGGTGGGGAGGCTTGTGCCTATGTTGAAGCTGAGCCTGCCACCGTCTGCAGCCAGTTGTGATCCTAGGCATTGGAGACTCCAGACTTGGCACGATGTAACCAGTTAGAGTGCTGTCCACAGTATATCTGTAGAGTCTTTGGTAACATACCAAATCTCCCCAATTCCTGATGAAGTATAGCTGTTGGTTTGCCTTCTTCATGATTGTATCAATATGTTGCGGCCAGAATAGATCTTCTGAGATGTTGATGCTAAGGAACTTGAAACCACTCAATCTTTCCACTGCTGACCACTCAGTGGGGATTGGTGTGTCTTTTCCACCTTCCCCTTCCTGAGGTCCACAATCTATTCCTTGGTATTTCTGATGATGAGTGCAAGGTTATTGTTGTGACACCACTCAACCAGCCAATCTGTTTTGCTCCTGCACACCTCCTCGTCACCATCTGAAATTCTGCCATCAACAGTCATGTCCCTGGCAGATGTATAGATGGCATTTGAGCTGTGCCTCATCACACAGTCATGAGTGTAGAGAGAGTAGAGCAGTGAGCTAAGCACACATCCTTGAGATGTGCCCACATTGATTGTCAACATGGAGGTTTGTGCCCTTTGAAAAATATTTTTTTGAAGGCTGGGAGAGAAAAAGAGAAGCAGAATGATTCAGGATCATAATCAGATCTAGAGCACTGGGAAAAAGAGGAGGATGGGTGTATGGTTGCTTGATCTGCATCAAAGCATTAAGTGTGTGAGAGAAAATGTCAGGGTGGACCATGTTCCTGAGATGGCAAAGCATAAGAAAACATGCATGAGGATTCTTCCTTTAATGTGATAGTGCACTGGTGCTCATTGTAGGTCAATGACAAAGATAAAGGGTACATGGTTCAGTGTAAGTCACGGAATCATAGAAAAGTACAGCACAGAAAAAGGACCTTTGGCACATGTAGTCCATGCTGAGCCATTTAAACTGCCTACTCCCTTCGCACTGGGAGACCATAGCCTTCCATATTCCTACTATCCATGTACCTATCCAGACTTCTCTTAAATGTTGAAATCAAGCTCACATACACCATTTCCACTGGTAGCTTGTTCCACACTTGCACCACCCTCTGAGTCAAGAAGCTTCCCCCCATGTTCTCCTTAAACTTTTCGCCTTTCACCCTTAACCTATGATCTATAGTTGTCGTCCCACCCAACCTGAGTGGAAAAGGCCTGTTTGCATTTACTCTATCAATACCTCTCATAATTTTGTATACCTCTGTCAAATCTCCCCTCAATCTTCTACGTTCCAAGGAAGAAAGTCCTAACCTATAAATTTTTTTCTTCTAACGCAGGTCCTCCAGTCCTTGTAAATTTTCTCTGTACTCTTTGAACCTTATTTACATTTTTCTCGTTGGTAGGTGAACAAAACTGTACACAAATCTTCAAATTAGACCTCACCAACATCTTACACAGCTTCAACATAACATCCCACCTACTGTACTCATTACTTTGATTTATGAAGGCCAATGTACCAAAAGCTTTCTTTACGACCCTATCTACCTGTGAAGCCACTTTTAGTGAATCATGTACTGATATTCCCATAACCCTTTATCCACAGCACTCCTCAGTGCCCTACTGTTCACTGTGTAAGACCTACCCTGATTGGTCCTACCGAAGTGCAACACCTCACGCTTGTCTGCGTTCAACTGTTTTTTCTTTTAAGCTTGTCGTATCAGACATTCAGCCATTCTTGTCTGGCACGTGGTGTCAGGATTAACTGGGTCACATTTTGAACCTTCCTGACTCAACCCTTGTATTTTTTACGAGGCCAAGTGACTAGCTCGACACTCAATCCGGCACGGATGGAAAGCGTGCTCGGGGGTGGCCCGACCTGGATTCGAACTCAGGAACCTTTGCTCCGGAGTCCGGCGCTGATCTCACTGCGCCATTGCAGTTAATAAATACAACCGACTGCAGGAGGCTGACAGTGTGGTGTTTGTCTGGGTAGCGGAGAGATGGGGAAGAGCATATTTAACAAATCGTGACAAATAAATGGGCAAGTCATTCAGTAGCTGAGGAACTGAATTGGACACACAGTACAAGTAAAGGGAAATAGAGTAAAAAATAAGAAAAAGGATTACCTTTATTTGTCACAAGTATATTGAAACATTGAAACTTACAATGAAATATGTTCTGTGTGCCAATGACCAACACAGTCTGAGGATTGTGCTGGGGACAGGACGCTGGTATTGTCACACTTCCGGCGCCAACATAGCATGCTCACAACTTATTAACTCCATCCTGTATGTCTTTGGAACATGGTAAGAAACTGGAGCGCCTAGAAGAAACCCATGAGGCTGTGGAGAGAGAGTACAAACTCCTGGCAGAAGTGGTGCGAACTGAATCCTGATTGGTGATTACTGGTGCTTGAGGTGTTTAAGTTTGCTGCTGTGCTACCATGCCACCCTTTTGTAAAGGAATAGACATTGTCAAACAACCTGAAAACAGATCCTTCCACCCACCATTTCCATGATAACCATGGCACCCTTCTCCACTCATCTCACTTACATGCATAAAGTCCATACTCTTAAATGGCTTGGCTATTCAAGTGCTTATGGAGATGCTTCTGATATGTAGTGTGAGTACATGCCTCCACCATCTTCTGAACAACACATTCTAGATTCCAGCCCTTCTCTGTGTAAAAAAATCTCCTGTAAATTCCCTTTAAATCTCCTCCCTTCTCTTCAAACTTATGATCCCTTGTCTTAGATACACCCTCCTCATGGAATAAGATTCTTAGAATCTCTCCTAAACTACTCCATTATAGGGTTTGAAACTCAGCTCAGAACTGAATAAGTGTGCTTTCGTGGATTTAATGTTTTGACAGCATCTTTTTAATGGATAACAAATGTACCTACTACGCTGAGAAAGCCAAAAAACTGCCAATTAAAGGCAAAATTAATGGTTAGTTTAGTGGCCTAGTTTCCCTAATTTGACAACACTATCTTTTTCAACAAAATTCAATTATCTGCATTGAAAACAATTAATAAATATCAACAAATCCTCGCCTCTCAATGGTGATAATCAAATTACACTGCTATCGTTGTATTTACTTGTAAGTAAGGAAACCTGTTGACAAGTCTGCCAACAATCATTAGTCAAATTACAATCAATTATGCAAAGGTACTTCATTAAATGTCGTGTCTACACTCTGTAGCAGTCAGTAGTCCCCTTTTAAGAAGTATGGATTTGTCACAATAAATTATTAACCTCAGTCCTTCCTATGATTCATCACCATGAAATCATTTGCTAATCAATTTCAAAATAGTTTGAGGAAAATAGAGAAAAAAAAACAATCTACGTTACCATTTTGAGAGACGTAAATACGTACAAGTCAAGCTGGAAATATAATTATTTGTTGATAGTTTATTTAGTGAACACTGAAGGGGAAAATATTATTCTTGAATTCCATTTTATAATACAGCAATACCTAGCACACAATGTTGAGGGAATAATCGGATGGAAATTGTTAATATGTAAGAAATTTCTTATGAGCACTCAGTACTCAGAGGGGAACATTACAATTCTTCCCCCTCCCTTGGTGTTTGGTTGACGATTACTGAACTGTATTATGCTGTTTCCTATCCTCAAGCTGCTTCAGTTAGCTGCCACTCCCCAGATATTCAAAAAATGCATGCAATAGCCTTTTAAGATGGGGGCTGAGACAAAGACAGTAAACATGGGCATGCACCTCTAACACGACGGTAACCACCTATGGTATCATTACACCCTTTCAAATCTTGTAGAGGAAAGGTAAGATTAGGCAGGACAAAAAGAACTGCGTAGTCTCGCCAGGTTTAGGAACATCACTGATTTCCTTGGTACAGTGAAGGTGAATGACTTCAAAGATACCCGCTATGGCGCTGTGATGAACATACAACAGGGTTAGGAAACATCTTTCAATTTCATTGGCCAGAGGAGTGCATTGTAAAATAAAGAAACAAAGATTATTTCATCCCAAAAAGGAAAAGAGGTTCTCACACTAATTCCACTTAATAAACTAGGTTAAATGAAAGGCTTTTCTCTTGCATACAGATTTTTGTCTGGCTCTGCTGGTAAATAGACAGTGCTGAGAGGCAGGCCTGCCCTTGCCTGCTGCCTGCATGAACTACTAAGCTGCAAATCAGCATGACCCAGTGTCCCTAACAGACTGAGTTAACGGAGCACAGAAAATCAGCGCTGTCAGGAACCTGGAACATTTAATAATGCTTTGTCTCATCTGCAGATCACACTACACCAGCCGTGCACAGCTACTAAACAGTGAAGCGGAAAATGATGGTAATCAGAGGCAGTGCAGCAACGATTGGTGTGCAGTCACCAGTGTAATAAATGCATCCGTGTCCACTCAACAGAATACCTGGCTTGCGATGACCCAAAACAGAGGAAGTACAAATGGGAATACACTAAGTCTCCATTATAGGAGCTTTCATAAGTCAAGCAAAACATCACAGATGGAGCTCAGAGCCTCCCAAATGACCCAAGTCCGCACTGCACTTTCTCTGCACCCCTTACACTTTATTCTGCATTCTGTTATTGCTTCACCTTATACGACCCCTCTGTGCTGTTGTAAGAAATTGATGTGAATGAACAGTATGTAAAACAAACTTTCACTATACCTCGGTACATGTGACAACAATCAACCAATCCTAAGTCCTCGTCTCGCCTGCTGGACTAGCTGAGGTAGAATCTACAAATCCCACAGCAGCCATCTGAACTACCTCGACACCCAGAGAGCTGGAGTGAAGGCACATCTATCTCTGTCTTAGGAAATGCTCATGCTCTTGGACTGAGAGTTCTTTTTAGGTATTTCTGTCCCATCTGTTGATGGCAGATTAGTAAGGTGGCAGAGTGATGTAGCTAGAGGAGCTGTTGTTTCACAGTACCAAAGACCTGGGTTCTGGCACAGTGACCTCAGGTAATCTCCATTGGAGCTTGCATGTTCTCACTGTGAATGCATTGATTCCATCTTGATGCTCCATGTTCCTCCAAAAGATGTGTGGGTTGGTAGGTTAAGTGGAAAATGTAAGTTTTCTGAACCATAAAACCATCAGATTATAAGGAATAAAATTAGACCATTCAGCTCATTGAGTCTACTTTGCCATATGATCATGGCTGATTTATCATCTCTCCCAGCCCCGTTCTCCTGGCTTCTCAACAAAACCTTTGATGCATTTACTAATCAAGAACCTATCCCCCTCTATAAATTTACCCAATGACTTGGCCTCCACAGCTGGCTGTAGCAATGAGCTACAGAGAGTCACCACCCTCTGGCTGAAGATATTATTCCTCATCTCGGTTCTAAAGGGATGTCCTTGTATTTTGAGGCTGTGCTCTCTGACCCTAGACTCGCCCACTATAGGAAACATCTTCTCCATGTCCACTCTGTATGGACCTATCAATATTTAGTATATTTCAGTGAGACCTCCTCTCAAACTTCCAACTCCAGCAAGTACAGGCACAAAGTAATCAAATGCTCCTCATACCTTATACAATAACCCTTACATTCCCACGATCATTCTCATAAGCCTCCTCTGGACCCTTTCTAATGCAAGCACATCCATTCTTAGTTAGTGGATGAGTCATTGACACTTAAAGAGATGGATCTGTGACATATGGCTCTGTGATTCCTTCTCATGTTTTGTGGGGGGGGGGGTGGAGCAAATAAAACTCTGATAATACTTATTAGTTTTCAAAATGTTTATTTCCTCCATCAGATATTCCCTTTCCCTATTCTAGGCGCGTGAAGACAGGTCAACTCCTCCCTAATGTCAGAGAGTGGGAACGGAATTTACCCCATCAAGCCTGTTCTCCCACTTAATGAGGTTATGCTGACCTTTAACCTAACTTTGTACATCAATTGCCAATTAACCTTTGTCCCTTATCCCTATTTGTGTTTGGTTAATAAAAAGTTATCAAATCTTAAACTTTGCTCAGTACAGGTCATTTCTATTCCTCCAGAGTTCAGCCTAAATCTATCTGGGAGGGAAAACTTTTGCAACAAACGATCTACTGGAGAGACTCAATGTGCTGAGCAGTATCCAAGGGAGGAAGCGAACTGTTCATTTATCAGGCTGAAACCCTGCATCAGGGCTCCTAATGGATGCTCACAAGGCATCAAAATCCAGACTCTTTTAAAAAAAAAATCAATCTAATGCAACAATAAGTGTACACAAGAAATTCTGCAGATGCTGGAAATCCAAAGCAAAATGCTGGAGGAACTCAGCAGGTCAGGCAGCATTCATGAACGTAAGTGTATAATTAATGTTTCAGGCCGTCACCCTTCTTCTGAACTGTAGTGGAAGGGGGATGATGCCAGAATAAAAAGATGGAGAGAGGGGAAGGAGGATAGCTAGAAGGTGATTGGTGAAGTTAGATGGGTGGGAAAGACAAAGGACTGGAGAGGAAGGAATCTGACAGGAGAGGAGAGTGGACCATAGGAGAAAGGGAAAGAGGAGGGGCTCCAGGGGAAGGTGATTGGCAGGTGAGAAGTGGTAAGAGTCCAGAATGGAGAATTGAAGAAGAGGGAAGGCAAAAGGATTTTGTTTTTTAACCAGAAGGAGAAATCGATATTCATGCCATGAAGTAGAAGGCTACGTAGATGGAATATAAGCTGATGCTTCTCCACTCTGAGAGTAGCCTCGTGACTTTATCATGGCACAAGAGGAGATCACAGACCTACATGTTGAAATAGGGATGGGAATCGGAATTAAAATGCTGGGCCATCGGGAACTTCCGCTTTTAGCAGATAGAGCAGAGGTGCTTGACAAAGTGGACCCCCCCATTGGCGATGGGTCTCACCAATGCAGGGGAGGCTGAATCGGGAGCGCCAGATACAATAGATGACCACAGCAGCAAATTTGCAGGTGAAGTGTTGCCTCTCCTGGAAGGACTCAGAATAACATGACATAAGATCATTCAACTATACCTTATGACACGTACACTTTTTGCTCTCTTTCTACAGGTTGTCTATTCTGTTTCTTTGTGCGCCATTTTCTAACTAATGCTAGCCCTAGATGATTGAAGAGAGAACTACCCTTGGCATCCTCACAGAACATACAGAGCAACACACATAAAACGTTGGGGGAACTCAGCAGGTTAGGTAGCATCTATGGAAAGAAATAAAGAGTCAACTTTTCAGGCCAAGATCTTTCATCAGGGCATAGGAATGGACTTTTGACCTCAGAATCAATCTTGTTATTGACCTTGCACCTATTGTCAACCTGCACTTCACTATCTCTGTAGCTGTTGCATGTTATTCTGCACTCATTATTGCTTTACTTTGTGCCACCTCAAGGTACTGGGGAATAATTTGATCTGTATGGACAGTATACTGGACAAGTTTTCACTGCACCTCTGTCAAAGCATTCATATATGGCCCAAGTGCAGAAACAATAGCGGGTCAACGGTTCACCGACTTTAATGCGAACTCTTACAGAATTTAAAGGGGAAGAGAAACAATAATAAACACCAGGCCAACAGGGCCATTAACTAACACTTTCAAACTGAAAGTTACCTCCGACACTGTGGCTGAAAGCTATAACTAATACTAATTGAACACCACTCCCTGACAGCATCTGTCAAAATGGTAGTCTTTTTTCCAGTACAGGGATGACGGTAAGCAGGGAGTGTAAACGTTGCTGTGCATTTGGTCAAGTCTCAACAAGACTAGCATGAAAAGAAAGGAGTTAAGCACCACCATAACAGAACACTAATTAGCTGGAGCGCAATTGTCGAATCTGTTATGTAGCTTGCCTGTGCAGGTGTGTAGACCCTGCTGCAGAGTCTGTGGTTGTGACAACCTTGGTACATGTGGCAATAATAAAGTGATTCTAGTTGCAAATTGCAAATCCAATTCCAACCATGGTATGAGGATGAAACATTTTAGGAGTATTCTCACAGATGTTAATGAATGCTTCTCATGTTGTTTACTCTTACAAATGCCTGTGAGGACAGATCCAGCCAAATTATTATTTATGCGATGACTTGTAACTTTGGTGACATTGCCATTTAGCAGAAGTCTAGAGGTAAAATTTTTGCTTGTATGAACAAATACCTCAGTATTTCTTTTCAATTTACAAGCCATTTGAAAAGTTCAGTTCTGACACCAGGTTCCCCACAGCACCTTGGGGAAGGAATTCTGGTCAGCTTTTGATTAATTTTGGTTCACCATGAGTTATGTCATCTTGCTGAAGAAGTGATTTCTTCAATATCACAGGAGGGAATTCTAAATTTCCATTGTATTTTGTATGTAGAAGTAGTTCCTAACTGCATTCCTCAGACAGCCCACCCTGCAAAAACTTATTTCAGGGAGGTATCACCATCAATTTGCGGGAGACTCCCGGAACTTCCGGGAGAGGTGGGATGTCTGCAATAGAGCAGCTCCTTAGCAGCCAGCCAGCTAGTTTAAATAACATTAGTTATGCTAATGAACGAATGACACCTGTTAAACTCACCTCAACATGTCTTTTACAGTTTTAACCCACCATGGGCAATAGAAAAGTCACTGTTGCAAACAGTGCAGCGAGCAACACTGTCATTATTTTTGACCCCTATTAGGCAGGGGTACACTTTAGTGTAGTCTGGGGTGAAATGCGTTTTATATTTTCTTTTTTTGAAACACTCTGCCATGGCAGTGCAGGACACTAAATTGAACAATTGAACTGATGGAGAGACAGGGGTCGTCTGTAAAGCTCACGCACAGAGAAAACTGATAGGTCCACTTAGCGCAAAGAGAGACCAATCAGGACGCCCGCTCCCGCTCTCTCTCTCTCTCTCTCTCTCTCGTTTCCGGGATATTGTATATAATTTGCGGGCATCAGGGAGCTGCTATTAATATGCGGGAGACTCCCAGAACTTCCGGGAGAGGTGGGATGCCTGACTCCTCGAAGTGCTTGCTTCAAACTTTAGACTAGGCCTCGCTGCTCAAATGAAAGTAAAGGATTGGCTTTGTTTGTCACAGATACTGTGCAGTGAAACATACAGCGAAATGTGCAGTTTGCATCAAGTGAAATCAGTGGGGATTGTGCTGATTCACTACACTTCTGGCTCCATCATTGTATGTTCCAAACTCACTAACCTTAACCATAAGTCTTTGGAATGTGGGAGGAAACTGGAGCACCTGGAGGAAACCCATAGGTCATGGGGAGAACATACAAACTCCTTACAGACAGTGGCGATGAATCAAAACATGATCTTACACGAACTGCTACGCAACCATGTCACTCCAAGAGTTCTTAAAGACTGAAATGTAAGAACAAGATGGATGCATCACCTTCACATCTTCATTCCGTCTTTGTGAAGAAGCACAATTTCGGTGAGTAGGATTTCTCCTGATAACTCGGCTAAGATTTCGGAAGATACGAATGCAATATGCAATGCATCAACGCATCTGTTTGTAAACCTGGTTTGCACTTTCAGTTTAAATAGCAAGCTTACCAATCATGAAGGTATTAAAAAAATGTTACAGTTCAGATAACACACACAAAATGCTGGAGCAACTCAGCAGGCCAGGCAGCAACTGTGGAAAAGAGTAAACAGTCGATGTTCGATGTTCATCAGGACAGGAGAAAAAAGGATGAGTAGAGTTAAAAGGTGGGAGGGGGAGGAGTGTGAGGAACACAAGGTGATAGGTGAAAGTGGGAGGGGGAGGGCTGAAGTAAAGAGCTGGGAAGTTGATTGGTGAAAGAGGTACAGTGCTGGAGGGGGGTAATCTAATTGGAGAGGACAGAAGGCCATGGAAGAAAGAAAATGGGGAGGAGCACCAGAGGGAGGCAATGGGCCAGCAAGGAGATGTGGTGAGAGGGAAATGGGGATGGCGAAGAGTGAAGGAGAGATTGGTTGGGGCATTACCGGAAGTTCAAGAAATTGATGTTCATACCATCAAGTTGGACACTACCCAGATGGAATATAAGGTGTTGTTCCTCCAACCTGAGTGTGGCCTCATTTCAACAGTAGAGGAGACCATGGACTAACATATCAGAATGGGAATGGGAAGTGCAATTAAAATGGGTGGCCAGTCAACGTTTCCACGGATGCTGCCCGATCTGCTGAGTTCCTCCAGTGTGTTGTGAGTGTTGCTTTGACCCCAGCATCTGCAGAGTATTTCGTGTTTAAAATGGGTGGCCACTGGGGGATCCCGTGTTTTCTGGCGGACAGAGTGTAGTTGCTCTGTGAAGTGGTCTCCCAGTCTACGTCAGGTCTCACTGATATAGAGGAGGCCATACTGGGAGCATTGGACACAGTATATGACCCAACAGCCTCACAGATGAAGTGTCACCTCAGCTGGAAGGACTGTTTGAGGCCCTGAATGGTAGTACGGGAGGAGATAAGCACTTGTTCTGCCTGCAAGGATAAGTGCCAGGAGGGAGATCAGTTGGGAGGGGCGTATGGACAAGGGAGTCACATAGGGAGTGATCCTTGCGGAAAGAAGAAAATGGGGGGGTGGGAGGGAAAGATGTGCTTGGTGGTGGGATCTCGTTGGAGATGGCAAAAGTTGTGGAGAATTATGTGCTGGACGTGGAGGCTGGTGGAGTGGTAGGTGAGGACAAGAGGAACACTATCCCTGGTAGGGCGGTGGGAGCATCAGGTGAGAGGAGATGTGCGTGAAATGGAAGAGTTGTGGTTGAGGGCAGCGTTGATGGTGGAGGAAGGGAAGTCCCTTTCTTTGAAGAAGGGTATCTCCTTCATTCTGGAATGAAAAGCCTCATCCTGAGAGCAGAGATGGTAAAGGAAGGGACCCTCTAGTCCTGCTGAAGGGTCTCGGTCCGAAACGTTGACTGTGCTCTTTTCCATCAATGCTGCCTGGCCTGCTGAGTTCTTCCAGCATTTAGTGTGTATTGCTTGGATTTCCAGAATCTGCAGAGTTTCTCTTGTTTGTTACAATTCAGAAGCATTTTGATGCCTGTGTGGATGTTTATCATGACATGGGCTACCTAGTTGAATTTAGTTCATCTGCTTATGGAAGGAACAGAGCATAGATTTCCCAGAATCCCAGAAGACCACCTGATCTCTGAAGTTTAAATTACAAAAACTGGTGATGCATGTTATTGGGACTGAAATGGTTAAACTATCCACTTTGCTCAATTTTCAAGTTGTTAAGCAAACTGCCTGTATAGGGTGTGACACTGAAGACAAGATTCTGTAGATGCTGGAAATCTTGAGCAACACAAAAATGCTGGAACAACTCAGCAAGTCAGCTAGCATCTACGGAGGGAAAAAACGGTTGATGTTTCAGGGCAAGACCCTTCTTCAGGATGTAATCGCCATTCCTGAAGTAGAGTCTCAGTCTGAAGCATTGATTATTCATTTTCCTCTACAGATACTGCCAGATCTGCTAAGTTCCTCCAGCATTTTACTGTGTGTTGTTAGTGAGACATTAATTGGCTTGTTGGGAGACTAGGATAAGAAGACATACTAAACATCAGAGCAAGGCTTTTCAGGAGTGGTTAGGGGAACTACTTAGGTGTAGGAAGTTGCTGGGGTTTAAACTCACCTTAACAAAATGGCAACTAATACAGATTCAATTGTTGATATTAAACCTGAGATTAACCGCTTTTGATTACCTACAATAATTGTATTTGGGAAATAAGGCAAAGGTAGAATTTACAGAGCTGCTATGTTATACTTAAGAATGGGATAAGGTTCAAGATGTACTTCCCCAATTGTTTTCTTATACTCATGGTTGTTTGTCAGTCTTTGCTTTTGATTGGGTATAGTTTTTCATAAATTCTACTATATCTCTTTATTTTCCTGTAGATTCCTGCAAGAAGTTGAATATCATGGTAGTAGGTGGTGATAATTATGTGCTTTGATAATAAATTTGCTTTGACTTTGACTTTCTTCCCATGTTTTGTAATTCCCCTTACCTAGGAATATTATCAAATTACAGGCTGATTGCTGAAAATCTGGCTAACAAAGAGCTAATAGTTTTGAACGTAATTCAGTTTGGTACTTATCTAATGTCTAAACACCAGATCATTTAGTTAGGCACTTATTCTCAGCAGCTGTCACTTCCAGTTGTGTGCTGGTCTACTCCTGCTCTCCAAGACGACTTGAGCAATTTTTGGCCTTACCCGGCCCAGTCTAAACCATCAAGCTCTGCTGCCTGTGATCTCCCATGTTTTTTTTTGCCATTGCAATGAGGTCAAAAAGGCCACCAGATACCACTTCAGGTAATACTTTAAAGAGGAAGCATAACTGTATTCTTATTTGGTAACTATGAAAGAAAACATTTCCTTTCAATATTTTATGCCTCAGTTCCCCAAATCAGGGAAAATCATGGTCTCAGCACCAATGGCATGCAATTTTGTTCATGTAGTAGGAAGCCATGATCCCAGGGTATCATGGGTTTGTGCCTCTGGTGGACTACATTCTCTCCAGGATGCAAGCCTGGGCGGGAAGATTTGAAGAACTGACTGTTGCAGCAGGTTCTCCCTCTCCACGTCACTGATGTAGTCCAAGGGAAGGGTAAGCACCCATGCAGCGTAGTACCAGTGTCTTCGTAGAGGTTGCCAGAGTGGAGCTGTAAACAACATCCAACTCCCTTAGGGCCCTGGCTCCGGATTTCTTCCTCGGGGTTTAGTCATAGTCATAGTCATAGTCATACTTTATTAATCCCGGGGGAAATTGGTTTTCATTACAGTTGCTCCATAAATAATAAATAGTAATAGAACCATAAATAGTTAAATTATAACTAAATAAATACATATATAAATATGTAAATTATGCCAGTAAATTATGAAATAAGTCCAGGACCAGTCTATTGGCTCAGGATGTCTGCCCCTCCAAAGGAGGAGTTGTAAAGTTTGATGGCCACAGGCAGGAATGACTTCCTATGATGCTCTGTGTTGCATCTCGGTGGAATGAGTCTCTGGTACTCCTGTGCCCACCCAGTACATTATGTAGTGGATGGGAGACATTGACCAGGATGGCATGCAACTTAGACAGCATCCTCTTTTCAGACACCACCGTCAGAGAGTCCAGTTCCATCCCCACAACATCACTGGCCTTACGAATGAGTTTGTTGATTCTGTTGGTGTCTGCCACCCTCAGCCTGCTGCCCCAGCACACAACAGCAAACATGATAGCACTGGCCACCACAGACTCGTAGAACATCCTCAGCATCGTCTGGCAGATGTTAAAGGACCTCAGTCTCCTCAGGAAATAGAGACGGCTCTGACCCTTCTTGTAGACAGCCTCAGTGTTCTTAGACCAGTCCAGTTTATTGTTAATTCGTATCCCCAGGTATTTGTAATCCTCCACCATATCCACACTGACCCCCGGATGGAAACAGGGGTCATCGGTACCTTAGCTCTCCTCAGGTCTACCACCAGCTCCTTAGTCTTTTTCACATTAAGCTGCAGATAATTCTGCTCACACCATGTGACAAAGTTTCCTACCGTTGACCTGTACTCATCCTCATCTCCCTTGCTGATGCATCCAACTATGGCAGAGTCATTCGAAAACTTCTGAAGATGACAAGACTATGTGCAATAGTTGAAGTCCGAGGTGTAAATGGTGAAGAGAAAGGGAGACAAGACAGTCCCCTGTGGAGCCCCAGTGCTGCCAAAGCCTTTCCCATGAGTAGGTATGGCCACAAGGCAGCGGAGGTTTACAATCAGAGATTTTCTTCTCTGTCCAAGGCTGGTGGGTCCCACCTGCCTGAAGGACATGTACTAACATTACCCATTTAATTACATTTGTATAATTTACTTCAACAATATCATGAGAATGCACATTCTAATTTTCTGCATAAATGTTTTCTTTTACTTGCCTTCTGATTCTTTTTGAGATCATTTTAAAATTTGGCACTTTCACTTACTAGTGGGAATTGATGTTATTAATTTTAACATGATCATTTTAAGGGCCACTGATTAGATCAACCCTTCAAATGAAGAGAAAAGCTAAGCTTCTTAAACAGTAGTTCTGTGACAGTACGTGCATTGCGTCCTCAGGAAGAAGGAGTTAATCATTACTTATACATCTCCTGCAGCTATCTGTTCTGATTTACAAGCAGAACATCTACTAACCATCGAACTCCTTGCTTGGTCTACAACTGCATCAATAACAGACCTGAATGCCTTAAAGTGTTGATTTCACATGAGGTTTCTCTTGGACTGTGACCTAGCACAACAAATGGAAGAAACAATGAGCTTCACAATTCAAAGTAAATTATTTGTTGATGTTAGGTATCAAGCTCAGCATGATTTGTGACCTTTGCTGCCTATCCTATGATGTAAAGGGGTGAATAAATGGTTAGGCATGGAATTGAAGATTACAGATGAAAGTGCAGCTCTGTGTTTGGACTGTTGAGATGTGAAAAATATTCTTCTTGAAATATAACAGGTCATGGTTCAACAATGTTACACAGATATCCTCAATTACCTTAGAGACTTAGGGAAACCTGTGCAGAATATTATCATATTGGTATACAGTATTCAGCCTTGCCTCTGATTGTTAGAGAGTATCTAAGGTGTTGCACTGAACACGAATCTCTTGGACCCCGGACACCTCAACTTCATTTTAATGTGGGTTCATGTGCTGTCCTATTTCTCTTCAGCTGTTTTTGTGTCTATTAGTTTTGTGGGATCTTTCCCAGATCCCAGTAACTGCTCATTGACGTACCAGAACGGCAACTAAATCCTGGCCAAAAAGTAAGAACATTAATATTCCAAGTTGGTTTCAATTATCACTGGTTTAAGACGATCTAGCTGAATACAAATAATATTTTAAGCAACAATAAAACCTGCTGGAAGAAGTTGGTGGGTTGAACAGCATCTGCCGGAGGAAGGGAATTTATTTATTTATTTAGTTTGAGACGCTGCGTAGAGCAGACCCTTCCAGCCTAACGAACGGCACCGCTCAGCAATCCATCTACTTAACCCTAGCCTAGTCACTGGACAGTTTACAGTGACCAATTAACTGACTAATCGGTACGTTTTTGGGTTGTGGGAGGACACCGGAACACGTGGAGAAAGCCTACGCGGTCATGGCAAAGACGTGCAAACTCATTATGGACGGCGTCAGGATAACTGAGCTGTAATAGCGTCATGCTAACCGCTACACTACCATGACACCCTAACGGTCGACTTTCAGGATGAAACCCTGCATTACCAGTAACCCACTGATGGCTGAAATTCTGTAATCTATTGAAATATTTGGATCGATATCACAAAACAGAAACTTCAAAGTGCAGCACTTGAAACTGATCCCCACAGCATCATTAACAACCTCAGCTCACCCTCAAGCGCTTTACAGTTTGTAAAGCCGTTGCAAAATGTAGCCTCTGTTTTAGTGGAGAAGTTGTGTCTAAACATGGAAAAAATTCATAAATAGCATTGAAATAAACGGACACATCCGCTGGTTTCAGCACTGCGATAAATATTAGTCAAGTGCTGGAAGAATAGAAATACATCCTTGTTTGCACAAAACACGATGTGCTCTGTTGATGAAATTTATTCCCATTGACCTCATTGACTTACAGATGCTGAGTACAGTCTGAACAATTGATGATGAATTTCTATTCCCCTGCACTTTATCTTTCATGCGTATTTGGAGGGCAGATCAGGCCATGGTTTATTACATCTTTCAGAAAATATCATGTGGAATAGTGCAGTAGTCCCTCTACAGAGTACTGATGAATTAGCCATATTATGTGCTCAAGCCTTTGACACTGAACCACTAACTAGGAGGTCCCTATGCACTTTGCATTGGTAAGCGCATCGCCTATAAAATACAAAGAAAAATAAACCAAAAAGTCAAACAAGGCGAAGTTACTCTATAATTTCCCATTGAACTAAACCTGCTGCACTTTGGTATGAGGCGTATTTATTTATTTCTTGAGATACAGCTTGGAATAGCTCTTCCACCCCCTTGAGCCGCACAGCACAGCAACCCCCCCAGATTTAATCTGAGCCTAATAACGGGACAATTTACAATGACCAACTAACCTACCAACCAATACATCTTTGGACTGTGGGAGGAAACCAGAGCACCCGGAGCAAACCCACACAGTCACAGGGAGAACGTACATACTCCTTACAGGCAGTGGCAGGAATTGAACCTGGGTTGCCTGTATTGTATATCGTTGTGCTAACCTCTATGCTACTGAGCTTCCCCAAGATAGGGTAAATGCAAGCAGGCTTTTTCCACTGAGGTTGGGTGAGGCTACAACTAGAGATCATGGGTTAAGAGTGAAAAGTGAAATATTTAAGGGGAAAGTGAAGAGAAACTTTTTCACTCAGAGGGTGGTGAGAGTGTATAATGAGCTACCTGTGGAAGTGATGGATGTGTGTTTGATTCCAATATTTACTAGAAGTTTGGATAGATAAGTGGATGGGAGGGTATGGAGGGCGATGGTCCAGATGCAGATTGATGGGACAAAGGAGCATAATGATTTAGCATGGATTAGATGGGGTGAAGAGCCTGTTTCTGTGCTGTGGTGTCCAGCGACTCCATGACTCTGTGTACTCTAGACCCTCTCTCACTGCTCCACCTCTGTGGTCTCTTCAGCATTTGTGACCTCTTGAGTCCTACTATGTGCTCTGTTCCATTACCTGGTCATTTTAGCTCCCATATTTTTGCATCATATGGGCTGTCCAGGTCCTGCTTGGACCTTAGATGCAGAGATCTCCTGAGGCAGATCTTCAGCACTTGCAATAAAGACTCTGGAGTGTAGTTGTCAGCTCCATAATGGAGGGATCTTATCTGGACTATGTAATCATAAACACAAGAGATTCTGCAGATGCTTGAAGTCCAGTGAAGGGTCTCTGCCTGAAATGTCGACTGTTTATTCCTCTCGATTGATGATGCCTGACCTGCTGAGTTCCTCCAGCATTTTGTCTGTACTACTTATTCAGACAGTGCTCCTGGGAAACTCTCTGGCATTATATTGGTGCTAAATCCTTTCCATCATTTTCACTGGGAATGTTTTTATGTCAGAGAATTTCTACTGGGATAGCCAAGCTGGTTGAAAGTGGAAAATCAAAACCAAGTCAGAATTATAATTGTAAAAACGTTCCAACATATATATGCTTTGCATTCTATTTTATAGCTGAGCTTTGACAAATTTTATTCCTATCTTCAATTTTTTGATGTTTTAGCTTAATTGGTATTGGAAATTATAGAGTGGCTCAGACTTGTTTGACATTTTGCTTATTTTTCATGGCATTTTATAGGGGACACGCTTACCAATGCATGACATCAATTTAGGTTGGTTGAAGAAAGACATGTGCTTTAAATTTTTAATATGCAGCATACAGTATATGATGGACTGCACCTGATTAGCTTGTTGGCCCATCTAACTTAAATAATTATCATTTCCATTTGGAATATATGTAATTTATGTTTTACAACTTGACTTGTCTTCAATTTAAAATTAAAGAGCGTCTCTGTTCTCTCTTGCGTGCATTCTTATGTAGCTGAATACAGACTGTTACTAGCTATCAAATTCCTGAACAGAAAATAAAATGCATTTAAAGCTGGTTGAAACTAATCCTTTCGCATTGTGTTCAGGCACTTATTTCAAGAACTAGAAGTAGAAAAGCATGCCTGCTCCACTTAAACATTACTTCTGCTCAGGCAGTGCACCTGTTCCATGGGATGGTTTTAAACTCCTTTCAAGAACATTGTAGTATATAAACAAGGCTATGATTTCATTGCTTAACTGGGTGAGTGCTCTATTGTGGGAGGAATTGCTTTATAGAAGATGCTCTCAACAAATGTTCTACCCTGTCAGTTCAGGTGAATCCAAAAGATCACAAGACACTTTAGAAAGATCTTCTGTAGCCTCACTGGAGGTTCTCTGAGAAGGGCTCAGGGAAACAAAGGAAGTATTTTTCCTGTCAAAAATGTACCAGTATTGTGGAGTCAGTGAGGTAAGTGCTGGAAATGGGACACAAAAATAGAAACTATAGCAAACATACAGCTTGGTTAATGACCTGTCAAGCTTTTTCAACAATATCTGGACCCTCATGAACAAACTCATCAGTAATAGATCTGAACCCCTCTTTGCTGGTAATTTAACTGTTCCCAAATTGATATAAAATATTTATAAGGATAAAGATTAGTATTATTTGTCACATGTACATTGAAACATGCATTGGAGATCAATAACCGAAACAGTCTGAGGATTGTGCTGGGGGCAGCCCACAAGTGTTGCCACACTTCAGCGCCAACATAGCGTGCCCACAACTTACTAACCCTAACCTGTAGGTGTCCTTTTGGAACATGGGAGGAAGCCAGAGGACCCAGAGGCAACCCACAAAGTCAAGGGGCGAATGCACAAACTCCTTACAGACGGCGATGGGAGTAGAACCCCGACCGGTGATCACTGGTACTGTAAGGTGTGGCATGAACGGCTACGCTACTGTGCCACGCTTTGTTGGATCTAACATAAAAATAACCACCTCATTCTCTTCAGGATAATTTACCTTAGCTGCACTCAACTGCTAAAGCCTTTCAAACTCACCCTATCTTTGTCTTACAGGCTCAGAGAGATGGACAGGTCAGAAATGGGCCCTTCACCCCATTGCATCCATGCTGGTCATTCTGCTCATCTACAGGAATTTGGTTTGCCTGCATTAGATCCTTATTCTTCCATGCCTTATCAATTTAAGTGCCTATTTAAATGCCTCTTAAATGTGGTGATTGATTGTGTCTGACTCCAGCACCTCCTCGGTGGATCCCTCTCAGCATCTGATCATTGCAATCGAACCTAAAGTTCAAAGTTCAAAGTATGTATGCATTATACAACCTTGAGGTTTGTCTCCTTACAGGCAGCTGCAAAGCAAAGAAAACCAAAAGAACCCAATGAAAGAGAAAGCAGACTGTCGAACACCCGATGTGCAGAGAGAGAAAGAAATAAACCATGCAACAATAAGGTAAACAAATATCATTCAGAGCAAAAGTGAGTCTACAGACATGACGCTAGGCACCACTGTAGTCCGAGCAGGCCACGGCCTCAGTTCAAGGCAGAGCTGAGTAAATGTCGCAGAGCAGTGAGCAGAATCAGCCTGGTCCTCGCTGTGATCCCAACACCCTGTCTTTTTAATCCGGTGTTTAAATCGTCCAAACATTGGGTCATTTCTCACTCTAGGATCCGAGCCCTGTCGCTTCGATGCGCTCTTGGCATGGACCTCGCTGCATGTTTTGCCCTTTACCTGACCTTTCCAAATCGGCCTGGCACTTAGATCGATCAAACGTTGGGTCTTTCCTCACTCTCAGTTTGGTGGGCGGGCGTCCCCTTGGCTCACCTTGACCATGCCTTGATTCAGATTCGCACTCGTTCGCTTGTCTCACTTCTGCCTCAACTCCCCTGCCTGTCCATTGTTGGCGGTGATTGTTTACCAGAAATTTTACAAGAAGAAGTGTAATTATAAAGTAAATAGTTGTATTCTTTGTTTTGTTTGCTGCTGATAAGTAGTCATGGGGCTTCACCAGCTCCATCTTAAACCTACATTAGATAAAATATCATATTGGCCCCATCCTTCCCGAACACCAGCAAAGAGAAATGTTGCCCTTGATCAAAGAAGGAGAAATGAAAGATGGTAGCTGGTGGTAAGAGTAGGCCAAGATGCAGCCTGCATGGAGTTGGGATCTTCCACTACCTCATCTACATATAAGGAGCAGATCATATGTTAGGAACCCAGCTCCAGAGGAAAACTTCTTGCTCATCACAAACTATTCTACCAGGAATTAGATCAGAATCAGGTTTATTTTCACTGACACAAACTGTGGTTGTTGTGAAATTTGTTGCTTTATGATAGCAGTGTAGTGCAAGACATTTAAAAGTCGCAATAATGAATAAATGCATAAATAAATGAATGAATAAATAGTTAAATAAATATTGCAGAGGAGGTATGGACAGCAGCTCCTGGGACTCTGGCAGTCAAAGACAGCGCTGCCACCAATGTGGATGACATGAAAAATTGGGAGGTCAAAGAAATGGGGATTGCTAAAATTTTGGATTGTGGGGGATTACAGGAGACTGAGGTCAGAGGGATTGATAAAGACTGAAAGTTTTAACACTGAAGCTTTGGCAGAGTTAAAAGATCATAAGACCATAAGACAAAGAAGCAGAAGTAGGCCATTCGGCCCATCGAGTCTGCTCCGCCATTTTATCATGAGCTGATCCATTCTCCTATTTAGTCCCACTCCCCCGCCTTCTCACCATAACCTTTGATGCCCTGGCTACTCAGATACCTATCAATCTCTGCCTTAAATACACCCAATGACTTGGCTTCCACTGCTGCCAGAGGCAACAAATTCCATAGATTCACCACCCTCTGACTAAAAAAATTTCTTTGCACTTCTGTTCTGAATGGGCACCCTTCAATCCTTAAGTCATGCCCTCTCGTACTAGACTCCCCCATCATGGGAAACAACTTTGCCACATCCACTCTGTCGATGCCTTTCAGCATTCGAAATGTTTCTATGAGGTCTCCCCTCATTCTTCTAAACTCCAAGGAATACAATCCAAGAGTGGGCAAACGTTCCTCATATGTTAACCCTCTCATTCCCAGAATCATTCTAGTGAATCTAATTAAACACTTACAAAATTACGGATTGGTAATTTAAAACTGAGGTGTGCGTCCATATCTTCTTGCTGAGAGTTGTGAATCTCTGGAGTTCTCCATCCTGGAGTGTTGTTGAGGCTTGATCACTGACAGCATTTAAAGAGGAAGTGGATAAAATTTTGAAGGATCTGAGAATTGAAGAAACACAGAAGTAGAGGGCAGAAGAATCATGATCCTATTGTGTGTCAGGACAGGTTTGAGGGGCTTTGTGGCCTTCTCCTGCTCCTATTTTCATACGTATGTTCTAAACTGGATGATACTGCAGCTCTGCAAGCACAGAGTGAAGGAGAGCTCAGCTTGGTTGGAGTTAACAACACATTTTTGCAAGTACTCAAGTGCACTTGCACTGTCACTTTGCAGAAGAAGTTGTCAGGCCTTTAGCTGACGTTCTGGGCAGATCTGTGCCTCACCCTCACCATATGTGCTGATCTGCTTATGGCAGCTAAGGTTACCGTGGTTCTAAGTCTTGTACTCGTCTGCTGTCAACACAGACATTAGCAACATACAGCAAACATTTGTGCAAGATGAATCAAGCAAGTCACGGCTTTATTGTTCTGTAGATTAAGCAATTTTACTAGATTCTCCATGGACAGCAGTGACAAAATGACAAAGCACCGCAATTTTACTGAATGACAGGACTCATCAAAGTTCGAAGTCCAGGAAAAGGCAGCTACATAGCAACACATGCCCCATTTTCACATGGCCAGATGTATTTTGATAAGAATGAACACACTCTCACAGTGATTTGCGAATCTTCCCCTACACTCCAGAAATTGCTACAAGTTCATTTTTACAGTAATTCCACATTGCTGGCATATTTAACAGAGAAAAAAAATCTGGGTTGTCAGTGCTTAAGGGAAAGCTGCCTAGTTAAATGATACCGTAAGTGCTAGGACTATGGGACACAATGTAACAGCCATTCATTGACCTGAATCACTTCAAATTGGATCATTTGTGATGCAAAGCTGTCAGGTGTGATTTAAATACAACAACTGTATGACAGAAGAGCCAGATTATCAAAGATACTATTTTCTCACTGCTACCATCAGGCAGAAGGTACAGAAGCTGGAAGTTCCACACACGGGGGTTCAAGAACAACTTGTGTCCTTCAACCAATTGGTTCTTGGACCAGCCTGCAAAACTCTAACCACCATAGCAACATTATGGCCACTTGGAACTGTATTGAACTTTTTTTTTTTGTTCTAATTGGTTCTTTCTTGTATGAAATGTGTATAATTTACGTTTAACTATTTTTTCTTGTGAATGTTGTTTACCTAATGCTATGTGCCTACGATGCTGCTGCAAGTAAGTTTTTCATTGCTCCTTTGCATGCATGTACATGTGGGGATGACAATATACTCAACTTTGATGTTGTTTAATAGAATAATTCCTCAGGAGGTTTTGCTGGTTGTTAATCCTTAACCGCGCTGGATCATGCTTTGCCATGGAACAGGTGAGTTGAGAGTGGCTCTCATGGTCCTTTCCTATCAGGCAAGTGGTAATGAACACAAATGGTCCTCACCACATCTGTTGAAGTTCATGCATCACCACAAGAATAGGTAGACATGATAAAGTTCATGAGAGAAATTGAAGCTGACTAACAGTCTTTTAAAAAGAGTTAGAAGGTGATGGCTGAGGATAGTTCCATGATTGGAAGCTTGTGACCAGTGATGCACCACAGGGATTGGTACCAGTACCCTTACTGTTTGGTTAACAAAATGAACATGAATGTAGGACATGTGATGAATAAGTTTGCAGATGACACAAAAATTGCTGTGGTTGTTAGGCTACTGCACAATATTAATGACTCAGTAAGGAAGTAACTCTCGCAGACCCCCAGCACAATCCTCCGACTGTGTTGTTTCTTGATGCAAAACACATTTCAGTGTATGTTTTGATGTTCCAGTGTACATTTGACAAATAAAGCTAATCTCTTTAAAAAACATCTTCTTTATCAGTTGTACCAGCTTCTCCCTATTTAATTTGTCTAGACTTACTATGATTTTAAATATCACCGTCAATCCTCTCCCATCTCCTCTGTTCCAAATACAACGATGCCACTTTCTATATACATTAGAGTCCCTCGCATCTGGATTCGATGTAGTTTATTTCTTCTGCATCTGTTCCAAGGCTTTCATATATTTTAAATGTAGCTCATGAAACTGGACACACTATTGTACCCAGACCAGTATTATACAAAGGTTCATCATGTCTTCATTGGTCTTGTTGTTGCTGTCTCTTTAAGATCTTTTAAAGCTTTCTTAATCACTTTCTTAACCTGTCCTGACACTTTCAATGAAATATGCATTCATAGCAACACACACAAAATGTTGAGTCCTGAAGAAGGGCTTCGGCCCAAAACGTCAACTGTTTACTCTTTTCCATGGATGCTGCCTGGCCTGTTGGGTCCTCCAGCATTTTGTGAGTGGTGCTTTGGATTTCCGGCATCTTCAGATTTTCTCTCATGTATGCCCCTGATCTCATGTTTCTGTACCTCTAAGTTTTCTTCATTATCCATGTTCTTCCTACCAAAGCATAACATTTCGCATTTCTTGGTATTTCCAGTGCCTATAAAAGGTGTCCACACGCTCCCCCCCCCCCCACCGGAAGTTTTCCTGTTTTGGTGTTTTACAGCATTGAATCACACTGGATTTAATTTGGCTTTTTTGACACTGATCAACAGAAAAAGGCACTTTTGTGTCAAAGTGAAAACAGATCTCTACAAAGTAATCTAAATTAATTACAGATATAAAACACAAAATAATTGATTGCCTAAGTATTTCCCCCTTCAAGTCAGTATTTAGTAGAGGCACCTTTGGCAGCAATTATAGCCTTGAGTCTGCGTGGACAGGTCTCTATCAGTTTTGCACATCTAGGCACTGCAATTTTTCCCCATTCTTCTTTATGAAACCGCTCAAGCTCTTTCAGATTGTATGGGGATTGTGAGTGAACAGCCCTTTTCAAGTCCAGCTACAAATTTGCAATTGGATTGCATTCTGGACTCTGACTTGGCCACTCCAGGACATTAACTTTGTTGTTTTTAAGCCATTCCTGTGTAGCTTTGGCTTTATGCTTGGGTTCATTGTCTTGCTGGAAAAGAAATCTTCTCCCAATTTGCAGTTCTCACAGACTGCATTAGGTTTTCCTCCAGGATTGCCCTGTATTTTGCTGCATTCACTTTACCCTCTACCTTCACAAGCCTTTCAGAGCCTGCTTCAGTGAAGCATCCCCACAGGATGATGCAGCCACCACCATGCTTCACGGTAGGGATGGTGTGTTTTTGATGATGTGCGGTGTTTGGCTTACACCAAACATAATGTTTAGTCTGATGGCCAAAAAGCTCCATTTTGGTTTCCTCAGACCATAGAACCATAAACTTCAGAGTCTCCCAACATGCCTTCTGCCAAACTCTAGCAGAGATTTCATGTGAGTTTTTTTTCAACAGTGGCTTTCTCTTTGCCACTCTCCCATAAAGCTGTGACTGATGAAGAACATGGGCAACAATTGTTTTATGAGCAATTTCTCCCCTCTCAGTCACTGAAGAATATAACTCCTCCAGAGATGTCATCGGTCTCATGGTGGCCTTTCCCACTAGTTCCCTTCTTGCACCGTCTCTCCGTTTTTGAGAACAGCTTGCTCTGGGCATATTCTGTGCCAT
This sequence comes from Mobula birostris, assembly GCF_030028105.1. Taxonomy (NCBI): domain Eukaryota; kingdom Metazoa; phylum Chordata; class Chondrichthyes; order Myliobatiformes; family Myliobatidae; genus Mobula; species Mobula birostris. The sequence continues at coordinate 29,961,209 of NC_092381.1, forward strand.
ATTCTTTCCATTTCTTGATGATTGACTTAACTGTACTCCAAAGGATATTCAGTGACTTGGAAAATTTCCTCTATCTATCTCCTGACTGGTGCCTTTCAATAACCTACAAGTACCTGGGGTGCTGCTGGATGACAGACTTGAGAGGAGCACCAACACAGAGGCTGTGTACAAGAAAGGCCAGACTTTGCCTCTACTTCCTGAGGAGACTGAGGTCCTTTGGAGTATGCATGTTCTACCAGCCTGTTGTCGCCAGTACAATCTCCTATGCAGTGGTGTGCTGGGGCAATGGCATCAACACGAGTGATGCCAACAGACTCAATAAACTGATTGGAAAGGCTGGCTCTGTTATAGGAGTTAAAGTGGACACACTGAAGGCTGTGGTAGAACAAAGGACCGTACAGAAAATACTGGCAATTCCGGACAATTTTTCTCACCCTCTGCATGCCACCTTGGCTGAATAGAGGAGCACTTTTAGTAATAGACTAAGACAACTTCACTACTCCAAAGCGTGCTGTAAGAGGTCATTCTTACCCTCGCATATTGGGCTCTATAACGAGTTAACCTATAGCCGGGGAAGTGATGACCCCCTCCTATTAGACTGTTTGAGGTAACTTATTTTTTATTCTTTCTTATTTCTCTTCTAATATTTGTATATTTGTGGAGCTGTGCACTTGTAATGCTACTGTGACACTGTAATTTCCTTTGGGATCAATAAAGTATGTATCTATCTAATCTTTCCAGAGAGTTGCCTGTAGTGTTCTTTCATCTTCATGGTGTAGGTTTGCCAGGAGACTGACTCACCAGCAATTGGACCTTCCAGATACAGGGGTATTTTTACTACAATCAATTGAATCCTTGGCTGCACACGGCATCTCCATTTAAGTAATTATGTGGCTTCTAAGACCAATTGACTGCACCAGTGATGATTTGGTGTGTCATATTAAAGGGGGTGAATACTTATGCAATCAAATATTTTGTGTTTTATATTTCTAATGTATTTATATCACTATGTAGAAACCTGATTTCACTTTGACACAAAAAAGTCTGTTGATTAGTGTCAAAAAAAGCCAAATTAAATCCAGTTGTAGAACAATAAAACATGAAAACTTCCAAGGGGGGGGAGGTGAATATTTTTTATAGGCACAATAATTTTACCTGTTACTTCCCTGCCCTTTCCACTATCCTTTCTGTTACTACTTGAAGCTTAAAATTATTTGTGTTGCAATTCATTGTGCTTCCTACGTTCCTGTAACCACTGGAGAATCCCAAGGTAAAGAGCCTCTGTTCAAAACAGGACCACTCACTACAACTTCCTGGTGTGTCAGATTGTTTTCTATCACTTTTGTTCCATCGGTTTAACTGATCATGGCAAGCCTGTTGCAGTACACACTCAGCCATGAGATATGGGGTGGGAGGATGAGGTGCCAATTGCAGGAATAAGCCAGTCGCATCATGGGAGTTGCTTAAAAATGAATTGACTGTACAACACACACTAGTATTCTATGCATAAACCTTGAAATAAATTGCCGATCTATATGTCATCTTCCTGCCCTTTTAAATAACACTGTTTTACGTGGCAGTGCTATGCTTTAAGGCAGACCAGTATTAATGTAAAATGCAGCAAATCAAATGAATAGCTGTGTTTGCCATCATATGATGTGTTAGTTCCTCAAAGAGGATATGGTTGATAATCAGCTTACTGCTGTACTGACCTTATATAAAAACATAAATAAACTAAAAGAAATGTCTTTTCACACTTATTTGGCATAACAGAAATTAAAGGCTGAGGAGATTTAGGCTTACTAACCTTCTTCAATAGATCTTATGTCAGCTTGCTTGCAAGCCTCCCTTCTGTCATGCACAAAGTGTGAATGAAAAAGGTAAAATTGTATTGCAGATTAGGTAGAAAAGCAATTCTATTGCTCAACATCTTTCAAGACATTTTCAAATCTTTAGGCAGAAATTTTGCAGGAGATTTTTTTCTTCAGGTGCCCGTTCATCACTGTTTTTCTTCTTCTTGATCACTAGGTTTACTGTGATTTAAAATCTTTTCTATGATCAGGATGGCAGTGTGGTAAACTGGATCAGCAAATTTGCAGATGACACCCAAAATTGGGAGTGAAGGAGTATGAGGCGAGAGAGGGGAGATTTGATAGAGGTATACAAAATTATGAAGGGTATAGATAGGGTAAATGCAAGCAGGCATTTTCCACTGAAGTTGGGTGAGGATAGAACTAGAGGTCATAGGCTAGGGTGAAAGGTGAAATGTTTAAGGGGAACATAACGGGGAACTTCTTCACTCCGAAGGGGGTGCATGCATGGAATAAGCTGCAAGAGCAAATGGTCGGTGTTGGTTCAATTTCAAAATTTAACAGATGTTTGAATAGCTACATGGATAAGGGAGTTATGGAGGTCTGTGGTCCAGGTGCAGGTTGATGGGTCAAGGCAGAATAACAGTTTATCACAGACTAGATGGGCCGAAGGGCCTGTTTCTGTGCAGTAGTGTTCTATGGCTCTATGATTGCATTTAATCAGTATTTAATGTCACTGTAACCAGAGCATCCTTGTCAATTTCCATGCCCTTCAGTGCATCTCGCAAGTGTATTTCCAATGGATTTTCAGCATTCACTATTTCTTCACATACAGTTGTCAACTGTTTGCCCTTCTACACAAAAAATTTCTTTGTGTTTATTTATGCATTCTCTCTTCACCTGCTTCCAAGTGCATGACACATTGAAAATTGCTTCTGAGTGTCAAGCTTGAAGTTTCATTTCTTACTTGTCCAATTGAAACTTATGTTGTGAAAAGTATTTATGAACTTGTTTAATATCCTCAACTATTTTTGCTGGTTGCATGGGATTTCTGGATTCACCAAATAAAAGTTTAATATATAAAGTACTTTGAAAATCCAAATACAGCACATTATCTATATCTTTAAGCCAAAAGTGCATAAGGCATATGAGCAGAATTAGGCCATTTCCCCTACCTTTCCATCAAAGTTGATCCCTATCAACCCCATTCTCCTGACTTCTCCCTGTGAACTTTGATAGTCCTACTAATCAAGAACCCTATCAACTTCCACTTTAAATATACCCAAAGACTTGGCCTCCACAGCCCTCTTTAACAATGAATTCCACAGGTTTACTACACTCTGGCTAAAGGAATTTCTCCTCATCTCGGTTCTAAAGGAACAGCTTTGTATTCTGAGGCTGTGCCCTCTGGTCCTAGATTCCCTCACTATAGGAAAAATCTTCTTCAATTCCACACTATCTAGGCCTTTCAATATTCGATAGGTTTCAATGAGATCTCACCGCATTCTTCTAAACTCCAGTGAGTGTAGGTACAGAGACATCAAATGCTCCTCATACATTAACCTTGCCATTACCAGCATCTTTCAACCCCCTCCAGTGCCAGCGCATCTTTTCTTAGATAAGGTGCCCAAAACTACTCACAATTCTCCAAGTACAGTTTGATCAATGCCTTCAGTTAGTCCTGACGAAGGGTCTCAGCCTGAAACGTCGACTGTACCTCTTCCTAGAGATGCTGCCTGGCCTGCTGCGTTCACCAGCAACTTTGATGTGTGTTGCCTTATAAAGCCTCAGCATTACATCCACTGACTCGACGTGCAAGGTAACTATTAGTGAATCCTGCACAAGGGCTCACAAGTGCTTTGCACTTCTGATTTCTGAATTTTCTCTCATTTCAAAAATAGTCTATGCCTTTATTCATCTACAAAGTATATGACCCTACACTTTCCTACACTATATTCCAACTGTCACTTCTTTGTCCATTTTTCTAATCTGCCTAGAGAGTTCTGCTGACTTTCTGCTTCCTCAACACTACCTGCACTTCCACCTGTCTTTGTATCTATCATCTGCAAACTGAGACTCAAAACCATCAGTTCCATCATCCAATCATTGACATATAATGTGAAAAGAAGCTGTCCCAACACAGACCCCTGTAGCACACAGGCAGCCGATCAGAAAATGCCCCATTTATTCTGACTCTTCCCTCTGCCAGTCAGCCAGTCTTCTGTCCATGCTAGTATCTTTCTGATAATACCACGAGGCCTTATCTTGTTTGTCAGCTTTATGTGTGGCATCTTGTCAAAGGCATTCTGAAAAAGAAATGTAAACACCGTTCACTGACTCTCCTTTGTCTATCCTGTCTGTTATTTACTCAAGAATTCCAACAGATTTGTCAGGCATGATTTCTCCTTAAGGAAACCAAACTGACCTCAGCCTATTTTATCATGTGTCTCCAAGGACCTTGAAACCTCATCCTTAATAACAGACTCCAACATCTTCCCAACCACTGAAAGGCTAACTGGCCAATAATTTCCTTTCTTTTGCCTCCCTCCCTTCTTAAAGAGTGGAGTGACAATTTTCCAGTCCATTGGAACCATTCCAGAATCTAGTGATTCTTAAAATCTCAGTACTAAAATCTCAGTACTAATACCACCACAATCTCTTCAGCTACCTCTTTCTGAACCCTGGGGTGTTGGGGTGTTGTCCATTTGGTCCAGTAACTTATCTGCCTTTATATCTTTCAGCTTCCCAAGCACTTTCTCTTTGGTAATAGCAACTACTCTCATTTCTGCCCCCCGAAAATCATAGTTGCTGCAATAAAACTGTTAACCATGATTTTCCTTTACAATCCATGTTTCTCTGTCACTCTGCAGCCAACAAGCCACCAGTTGCTTGGTTAACCATTGCATCCACTTTTCAGCAAGGATGCAGCATTTGCTGTTTCCCAGTCCTTAGGCATCAGCTGCCTAAAGGATGAGGACAAATGCCTCCACGTTTTCCATTCTAACTTCCTTGCTCCTTTACAAACCTGAAAAAGAGGTAACAGCACCTCAGTCCAGCCCCCTTAAAGATGAACAGACAGTGACTGACATCCACAAAACCAGAAGGTCACCATCTCTTTATTTTTATCAAAACAGTGGAGACTTGCCTTTCTCTGGCAGGATGGCTGCAAATTTCACTCTGATATATTACATTTGAGATTTCACGCACTGTTTCTTCTTATTAGATTATGTCAAACAAAGGAAAGTTGTAGAAATCTTTGAAATAATCAACATCAAATCTACATCTGTACAGAATTTGTTCGATGTACATTGAAATGCGTTGTTTGTGTCACTCAGGTGGATGTGCTCTGGATCTACCTCTCCTCCACGCCATCTTTGCTCCCAACATCAGTCACTGAAAGCAAGCATGCAAGTACAGCAGGCAGTGAAGAAAGCTAATGACATGCTGGCCTTCATAACAAGGGGAATTGAGTATAAGAGCAAAGAGGTCCTTCTGTAGCTGTACGGGGTCCTGGTGAGACCACACCTGGAGTACCGTGCGCAGTTTTGGTCTCCAAATTTGAGGAAGGACATTCTTGCTATTGAGGGAGTGCAGCGTAGGTTCACAAGGTTAATTCTCGGGATGGCGGGACTGTCATATGTCGAAAGATTGGAGCGACTGGGCTTGTACATTCTGGAATTTAGAAGGCTGAGAGGGGATCTTATTGAAACATATAAGATTATTAAGGGATTGGACACACTGGAGGCTGGAAGCATGTTCCCGCTGATGGGCGAGTCCAGAACCAGAGGCCACAATTTAAGAATAAGGGGTAGGCCATTTAGAATGGAGTTGAGGAAAAACTTTTTCACCCAGAGAGTGGTGGATGTATGGAATGCTCTGCCCCAGAAGGCTGTGGAGGCCAAGTCTCTGGATGCTTTCAAGAAAGAGATGGATAGAGCCCTTAAAGATAGCGGAATCAAAGGTTATGGGGATAAGGCAGGAACTGGATGCTGATTGTGGATGATCAGTCATGATCACAGTGAATGGTGGTGCTGGCTCGAAGGGCCAAATGGCCTACTCCTGCATCTATTGTCTATTGTCTATAACATGCCCCGACTCACACCAACACGCTTCGATGCTCAACTCAGCCTTGCCTTTGCGCACCTCTTCGTTGTTCATGGTGACCATTTATTATCATTTTTTTGCAGAATTTTTAGGTCGGCTGGTGGTGCAGTTAGATCAGCGCCGAGCTCGAGAACGGAGGTTCCCGAGATCGATTCAGTGACAGACCACTCCCATGCGTGTTCTTCATCCGCGCCGGGTTGATGTCGAACTCGCAACTCGGCCTTGTAAAATGACACTGCGAAATGTCTGTGCAAGGAGTGGCGACCCACACCGCCTTTCGAACCGCGCCTTGTAATGCATGAATATGCCCGACGCTGGCCTCTCAGGTCTGAGTTGACGTCATCATCATCATCATCATTTTTGCAGAAAAGTGTCATTAATAATGTATTTAGTTTTATTTCTTGATTTGGGAACCACCAATAAGTTGTCACCTGTCTTCAGCAGCACCATCTTAAAAGTTCACCAGTTTAAGATGAAAATAGAAAGATTATCCATCACTATACAATAATTTCAACAGTTCAAGAATTAAAATTAATATCAGAGAATGCATACATTATACAACCTGAAATTCTTGTTCTTCATGGACATCTACAGAAACAGAAGAGTGCCCCAAAGAATGAGCGACAGTAAAAACTTTAGAACCCCAAAGCCCCTTACTCCCCCCTGCCATGCATAAGCAGCAGCAGCACATTGACTCTCCCCCTCCCTCGACTTATTTCAGCAAAAAAGCATCAGCACCTTCCACCCAACAATCAAGTAATAACAAAGCCCCCAAGAAAGACCATGATCTGCGGTAGAGCAAAAACATACCATTCACCCGACAATGCAACATACTACAGTCCCACTGTCTCTCTCCCTAATAAAGGGACAGAGGGGTGTCACAAAAATAACAATAAATTTTGCCAGCAGACATTTAGCAGAAAAAGCTGCTGATAAAGTAATTGCTATAAATTTATTAAGGCTAGGAAATCCCTACTCCAGCAGTTGATTGTTAGTGCCAATGGACTTGATGTTCTACCAATATTTATGTTACCACTTATTGTTCGGAAGTTCCTCACTGCTGGCATGTGCTTCCTCTGTCTTGATTAATGATACAGATTTCCTATTTGTTCCTCACTGGATAGTAAAGCAGTTCATCACTCAGTTACAAGTAGTGTAATATATTTACAGTGGCAGCTCGATAATCCTCAGCATTGTAAAACTAAGTAGTTCTGTGCGACATATCATTATCAATGCTACTTGGGTAAAGAGAGAATCCTCCCGAGCTCTGCAGCAGTCCTTCAAAATTAACAGTGTTTGTATATTGATATTTGTTCATTATTTTCCAACATCACTGCCAGTGGGAATCTATTTTGCATTCAGGTTATCACCCCAATTTAATGGTAGGTAAGATGGAGGAATGGAGAAGAAGCTGGTTATCATCATTATTACACTGAAGTTGTATAAGATGTTCGTGAGCAATACTTTTCTTATTTGGAATATTGTGTACAGTTCTGGTCACCTTTCAAGAGGAAAAATCTCAATAAGATAGAATACAGAGAAAATTTACAAGGATGTTGCCAGGATTTGAGCACCTGAATCTGAGGGAAAGGATGAATTGGCTAGGACTTCATTCCCTGAAGCAGGGGAGAATAAGGGGAGATTATATAATTACACAAGATTATGAGCAATATAGATGGGATAAGTGCAAACAGGCCTTTTCCACTGAGGTTGGGTGAGACTCAGGCTAGAGGTCATAACACCAGAAGACCATAAGACATGGGGCAGACTGGCCCACTGAGTCTGCTCCACCATTCCAACACAACCCCAATCTCCTGATTTATTATCCCTCTCAAACCCAATCTCCTGGCCTCTCTCCATAACCTTTGATGCTCTTACTAATCAAGAACCTATCAGTCTCCGCTTTAAAAGTACTCAGTGACTTGGCCGCCACAACCATCTGTGGCAATGAATTCCACAGATTCACTACACCCTGGCTAAAGAAATTCCTCATGAACTCTTCTCTAAATGGATATCCCTTTAGCTTGAGGCTGTGCCCTCTGGTCCTAGGCTCACCCAGCACAGGAAACATTCTCTCTATACCCACTTGATTCAGACCTTTCAATATTTAATAGGTTTCAATGAGATCCCCCCTTTTTCTTCTCAACTCTAGTGAGTACAGGTCCAGAGCCATCAAACGCTCCTCACATAATAACCCTTTCATTTCCAGAATCATCCTTGTGAACCACCTCTGGACCCTCCTCAATGCTGGCACATCTTTTCTTAGATAAGGCACCCAAAACTGCTCACAATACTCCAAATGCAGTCTGACCAATACCTTATAAAGCCACAGAATTACATCATTGCTCTTACAGTCTAATCCTCTTGAAATGAATGCTAACATTACATTTTCCTTCCTTACCACTTAATCAACCTGCAAGTTAACCTTTAAAGATCCCTGCACAAGGACTCCCAAGTCCATTTGTACATCTAATTTTTGTATTTTCTCACCATTTATTCATTTTACCAATGTGCATGACCATACACTTCCTAACACTACATTCCATCTGCCACTCCTTTGCCCATTCTCCCAATCTGTCCTAGTCGTTTTGCAGACTCCCTGCTTCCTCAACACCACTTGCCCCTTCACCTATCTTTGTATCATCCTCAAACTTGGCCACAATACTATCAATTAGGTCATCCAAGTACCGTACAAGATTCCCATCTAAGGCTGTCCCATTTGCCTGTGCCTAGCTCCACTTGCCCATCACTAGAGTACAGAGCAACCACATAGTTGGTGTCTGCAAACTAAGCATGGGTTCCAGTAACTTCAATGTACAGACTTGAAGCATTGGTTCTTGAGTTCAGAAATATGGCGTTGTGTATGGTGATCACATATTGCTTTGTAAGTATTAAAGTTGGAACAGTGTGAGATGGCAGCTCAATCCTAAATCAAGAACCTTGGCATTTATGATAAAATTCATGTGTTCTTCGGGGTTCTTATTTAAAATAGATAGAGATGGGTTTCAGGGGCAATAATGTTGCTGATACTGAGAAACGTGTGAATGTATGCCTTCTCATAATGAAGACACATGAGAGAAAGGAAAAGCAATCCTGTTAATAATAGAGATAAGCCTGGAAATATTTCCACTTCAGCAGACTCTAGGTACCATGCAAGACAAAAAAGGTTTTATTGTGATGAGGTGATAGTGAGACTGCAGAATTATTTTTACAAGACAATTTTTTTTTCAGATGGTAGAAAGCTACAACCTTGGAACCAGAAACTGAAGGTCAGCTGAGACCAATAGTGGTTATGCGATTGGGCTGAAGAGTTAGTTTGGCACTGAAGTTTTGATATTTTCCTGCAGGACAAATTCATATGCAGTTTAACAATCAAAAAAATTCAACCTAACTTAACAAATACACAATATTTAATGTTTAAGACTGCATGTAAATTTCTTTTAGATTATGAGGACACTCAGTCCTCATTTATTGTCATTTAGAAATGTATGCATTAAAAAATGATGCAATGTTCCTCCAGAAAGATATCACAGAAACACAGGACAAACCCTAAAACTGACAAAACCATATGATTATAACATATAGTTACAACAGTGCAAAGCAATACCACAATTTGATAAAGAGCAGGTCATGGGCACGGTAAAAAAAAGTCCCGATAGCCCCATCATCTCACGCAGACGGTAGAAGGGAGAAACTCTCCCTGCCATTGACTCTCCATTATTGTACTGATAGAGATGGTTTACAAATCTGTAGAAGAATTTAACCAGTGGTTTATTTTTGTGTTAATGTTAAGTATAGGCAAAGAAAGGTAAGTGCTTTCATTCTCAAACTGAGTTTCATGACTGAGTTTGGAACAAAGGCTGAAGGAGGTGGAAGTAGCTGCTACCAATATAATGGAGAGTCTCCAGCAAGACTGTCAGTTCTCAGCAGTGAAGTTGCTTCATCTTCTCCAAGGCCTCTTGCGGAAGGTTGTCGACTCAGGATTGCAAGGCACAACAGCATCAGACAGGAAGCGTGACACAGAGGATGTGCTTGTGCAATGGTAAGAGTGAGAAATTGTGATGAAGTTAATAATTTGCTTATGGGTGCATCTGCTGATGATCTGATTTTGGACAAAGGTAACTACATCAGAAAGCTTAGCAAATGAACTCTGAATATGAAAACATAATTGGACTGAATTGTTCTAATGACAGGCACATGACACAGAATCAGAATCAGGTTTAATATCACTGGCATATGTTGTGAAATGTGAGGAGGAGGTTATGAGAATGCAGGGGACTTGGACAGGTTGGGTGAGTGGGCAGATGCATGGCAGATGCAGTTTAATGTGGGTAAATGTGAGGTTATCCACTTTGGTGGCAAGAACAGGAAGGCAGATTGCTATCTGAATGGTGTCAAGTTAGGAAAAGGGGAAGTACAACAAGATCTAGGTGTCCTTGTTCATCAGTCACTAAAAGTAAGCATGCAGGTACAGCAGGCAGTGAAGAAAGCTAACGGCATGCTGGCCTTCATAACAAGGGGAATTGAGTATAGGAGCAAAGAGGTCCTTCTGCAGTTGTACAGGGCCCTGGTGAGACCACAATTGGAATATTGTGTACAGTTTTGGTCTCCAAATTTGAGGAAAGACATTCTTGCTATTGAGGGAGTACAGTGTAGGTTCACGAGGTTAATTCCCAGGATGGCGGGACTGTCAAATGTTGAAAGATTGGAGCGACTGGGGTTGTATACACTGGAATTAAGAAGGATGAGAGGGGATCTGATTGAAACATATAAGGTTATTAAGGGATTGGACACGCTAGAGGCAGGAAACATGTTCCTGATGTTGGGGGAGTCCAGAACCAGAGGCCACAGTTTAAGAATAAGGGGTAGACAATTCAGAACGGAGTTGAGGAAAAACTTTTTCACTCAGAGGGTTGTGGTTCTGTGGAATGCTCTGCCCCAGAAGGTAGTGGAGGCCAATTCTCTGGATTCTTTCAAAAAAGAGTTAGATAGAGGTCATAAAGATAGTGGAGTGAAGGGATATGGGGAGAAGGCAGGAAAAGGGTACTGATTGTGGATGATCAGCCATGATCACAGTGAATGGTGGTGCTGGCTCAAAGGGCTGAATGGCCTACTCCTGCACCTATTGTCTATTGTCTATTGTTGTCAAATTTGTTGTTTTGTGGCAGCAGTATATTACAAAACATAATAATAATAAAAACTATAAATTACAATAAGATATATATAATTTTCATCAATCAATCAAATGCCTGTTATGCCACAGGAATATATAATTTATATATATATAAATTAAATAAGTAGTGCAAAAAGATAACAAAAGAAGAAAAAAAATAGTGAGATAGTGTGTATGGGTTCATTGTTCATTCAGAAATCTGATGGCAGAATGGAAGAAGCTGTTTCTGAAACATTGAGTGTATTTCTTCAGGCTCCTGTACCTTCTTCCTGGTGGTAGCAATGAGAAGAGGACATGTCCTGGGTGATGGGGATCCCTAATAACAGATGCCAGCTTGTTGAGGCATTGTATTTTGAACGTTTCCTTGATTCTGGGGAGGCTAGTGCCTATAATAGAGCTGGTTGAGTTTGTAACTTTCTGCAGCTTTTCCCAATCCTGTACAGTGGCCTCTCCATACCAGATGACGATATATCTCCTCAGTACATGTAGAGAAAAGTACTAGTCTTTGGAGATACACCAAATCTCCTTAAACCCCTAATGAAATATTGCTGCCCTTGTGCCTTCTTTGTAATTACATCCAGAAACTTGAAACTGCTCACCATTTCCACTACTGATCCTCGATGAGGACTGGCCTATGTTCTCTTGACTTTCCCTTCCTGAAGTCTACAATCAATTCCTTAGTCTTACTGACGTTGTGTACAAGGCTGTTACTGCCACACCACTCAATTCTGTACGTCTCCTCACCACCATCTGAAATTTTGCCAACAATAGTTGAATGGTTGGCAAATTGAAACATGGCATTTGAGTTGTGCCTAGCCACACAGTTGTTGGTATAGACAGGATAGAGCAGTGGGCTAAGCAGCATCTCTGAGGTGCGTCAGTGTTGATTGTCAGCGAAGAGGAGATGTTCGTTCTGATCTGGACTAATTGTGATCTCCCAGTGAGGAAGTCAAGGTTCCAGTTGTAGAGGGAGGTACAGAAGCCCAGGTTTTGGAGCTTGTTGATTAGTACCAAGGATACAATTGTTTTAAATGCTGAGCAGTAATCAATAAACAGCAGTTTGACTGATATTGTCCAGGTGATCCAAGGATGAATGGAGAGACAATGAGTTGTATCCACTGTAGACCTACAAGGGTGATTGATAAGTTTGTGGCCTAAGGTAGAAGGAGTCAGTTTTAGAAATCATAGCACATTTATTTTTCCTACATTTACACACTTAGTCCAGTGGTCATGGAGCATACGGATCCCTTCTTTGTAGAAGTTGGCGTCTTGGACCTCCAGAAGTGGTCCACATCAGGGGTGATTGATAAGTTCGTGGCCTACGGTAGAAGGAGATGAGTTATTAACTTCAAACTTTCTTGCATTTTCACTCAAAGAGTTGAACTGCAAGTGCATATAATGAGAGCTGTATAACTCATCGCCTTCTACCTTAGGCCACGAACTTATCAATCACCCCTGCTGCGGACCACCTGGAGGTCTAAGACGCTCTTGTTACATGCATGTGCAGTTCAACCCTTTGAGTGATAATGCAGAAATTTTGAAGTTAATAACTTATCTCCTTCTACCTTTTGCCACAAACTTATCAATCACCCCTGCTGTGGAGGCTTCTACAAAGAAGGGATCTGTATGCTCCACGACCGCTGGACCAAGTGTGTACATGTAGGAGGGGACAATGTTGAAAAATAAAAGTTCTAGTTTTTCTAAAACTGACTCCTTCTACCTTAGGCCACAAACTTATCAATCACCCCTTGTCTTGTAGTGACAGGCACATTGTAGCAGATCCAGGTCCTTGCTTACACAAGAGTAGATTCTGGCCATGACCAACCTCTTAAAGCATTTCATCAAAGTAGATATGAGTGGAACTGGGTGAAAGTCTCTGAAGCTGCTCACCATTCTCTTCTTTGGCACTGGTATGATTTTTGCCCTTTTGAAGCTGGTGGCAGCAGTGAGACATTGAAAATGTCCTTCATCACCCCTGCCAGTTGATTGTCCCTACGATGAAGCCACCAGGGCCTGATGCCTTGCGAAGGTTCACCCTCTTGAAGGATGCTCTGACGGCAGCCTCTGAGACAGAGATCACAGGGTCACCAGATGCTGCAGGGATTCACAAAGGCGTAGTTTTATTCTCCCTTTCAAAACACGTATAAAAAGTGTTGATCTCACTTGGGAGAGAAGCATCACAACCATTCGTGATGTTGAGTTTCCCCTTGTAGGAGGTAATGGCTTGTAGACCCTTCCAAAGTAGATGTGCATCTGATTCCATCTCTTCAATCAGACTTGTTTAAATTTAGATTTGTCTAAATCTTTACTAATGATGTAGGCTAGTGACACATATCATACTGGAGCAGAGATTCCCAACCTGTTTTAACCCAACAAGCTCCCAAGACACTTTCGTACTTGCCCACGCCCACCTAAAGCAGCCTCATACTTGCCAACACCCCTCTTAGGCACAATATTCTTTCCGGCACCCCCACAGTGTGAAAACACGTCAACCATATGCTAACATGAGAAAAATGATTCTGTTTTAAATTATTATTTGTCTTTAAACTGAGCTTACACAGTACCTGTGTGCTGTGTAGCAGTTTCAATATCAATGTGATCCTCGAGCTTGATGGTTTTTAGCAACAGTTGAAATATCTGGTTCAAGCTATGACAGCAAAAGCCTTAGGTCACCACGTGTGACAATGTCCATGTGGTTTCTGTTTTGTGAGTATGTAGTTCACTGCACTGAAGCCTCTTTCAACAAGGTAGGAGGATGGAAATGCTGAAGAGCAGTTTAGCTCTTCTCCAAAGGTCAAGAAATTTCATATGGCAGTGTAGCCATGCACCATAAAAGCTGACATTTTTGAAAAGCAGTTTTATGTCTTCATCATTCTGAATTTTGATAATTTCTTCTTGCAAGCTGTCTTCCTGTTCTTCCACCTTGCAAAGAAATGGGTTAATTACCAAGTCTGATATTTCAGATTGTTCAAATCCTTGAATCAAGTCTGAAAATCCTTCTTCAGTGACCGCAGGTGTAAGCCGTACTCTTGCAAATCATCATCTGTGAAAGAGAGTGCCATAGTTTCCATGCAGGGAAACTGTGAGAACATTCTTCTCCCAATGTTTTGCTTATATATTTCAAATTTTCTGATGAAAGTGGACACTGCACCTTTTGCCTGGATTCTACTGAAATTCCCACCCTGCAGTTTCATCTTTCGAATGTTCACTTTGTTATACAGATTGGCTGGTTATGACGCATCTCCAAATAAAAGTTCAATCTTATTTCTCAAGCTCTTGTTGACCGAGCAAAAGTTCAACCACAATGTCAAAAAGATCAAAGAAGAGTTTTAACCAGCAGCCTTTTGACAGCCAAGGCACTTAGACCATAAGACCATAAGATATCAGAGCAGAAGTAGGCCATTTGGCCCATCGAGTCTGCTCCGCCTTTCAATCATGGGCTAATCCAATTCTTCTAGTTATCCCCACTCCCCTGCCTTCTCCCCACACCCTTTGATGCCCTGGCTAATCAAGAACCTGTCTATCTCTCCTTTAAATACACCCAATGAATTGACCTCCACAGTCACTCGTGACAAAAAATTCCACAGATTTACCACCCTCTGACTAAAGTAATTTCACCACATCACTGTTCTAAATGGACGTCCTTCAATCCTGAATTGTGCCCTCTTGTTCTAGACTCCCCTACTACTGGAAATAACTTTACTATATCTAATCTGTTCAGGCTTTTTAACATTCGGAATGTTTCTAGGAGATAGCCCCTCATTCTCCTGAACTCCAGGGAATACAGCCCAAGAGCTGCCAGATGTTCCTCATATGGTGACCCTTTCATTCCTGGAATCATTCTCATGAATCTTCTCTGAACCCTCTCCAATGTCACTATATCCTTTCTAAAATAGGGAGCCCAAAACTGCACACAATACTCCAAGTGTAGTCTCTCGAGTGCCTTAGAGAGCCTCAACATCACATCCCTGCTCTTTTATACTATACCCTTAGAAATGAATGTCAACATTGTACTCGCCTTCTTCACAACCCACTCAACCTGGAGGTTAACCTTTAGGATATCCTGCACAAGGACTCCCAAGTCCCTTTGCATCTCTGCATTTTGAATTCTCTCCCCATCTAAATAATAGTCTTCCCATTTATTTCATCCACCAAAGTGCATGACCATATACTTTCCAACATTGTATTTCAATTGCCACTTCCTTGCCCATTCTCCGAAAGTAACTAAGTTGCTCTGTTTCCTCAACACTACCTGCCCCTCCACCTATCTTTGTATCATTGGCAAATTTAGCCACAAATTCATAGTTCAAATCATTGACATACATCGTAAAAAGCAGTGGTCACAACACCGACTCCTGTGGAACTCCACTGGTAACCAGCAGCCAAGCAGAATAGGATCCCTTTATTCCCACTCTCTGTTTTCTGCTGATCAGCCAATGCTCCACCCATGCTAGTACCTTCTCTGTAATTCCACGGGCCCTTATCTTACTAAGGAAACTCATGTGCAGCACTTTGTCAAAGGCCTTCTGAAAATCCAAGTACACCCAATCTACTACATCTGCTTTGTCTACCCTGCTTGTAATTTCCTGAAAAAATTGCAGTAGGTTAGTCAGGCAGGATTTTCCTTTCAGAAAACTATGCTGGCTTTGGCCTATCTTGTCATGTGCCTCCAGGTATTCTGTAATCTCATCCCTAACAATCGATTCCAACAACTTCCCAACCACTGATGTCAGGCTAACATGTCTATAATTTCCTTTCTGCTGCCTGCCACCAGTAGAGAAACATTTGCAATTTTCCAGTAATCCGGTACAATGCCAGAATCTATCGATTCTTGGAAGATTTTTGTTAATGCCTCCACCATCTATCCAGCTACTTCCTTCAGAACACGAGGATGCATCCCATCAGGTCCAGGAGATTTATCCACCGTCAGGCCATTAGGCTTCCTGAGCACCTTCTCAGTCGTAATTTTCACTGCACAGGCTTCACTTGACACTCTTGAATGTCCGGTATACTGCAGATGTCTTCCACTGTGAAGACTGATGCAAAATACGCATTCAGTTCCTCTGTCATCTCTGCATCTCTCATTACAATATTATCGGTGTCATTTCTATTGGTCCTATATCTACCCTCAACTCTCTTTTTCCTTTTATATACTTAAAAAAGCTTTTAGTATCTTCTTTGATATTAGTCACCAAATTCCTTTTATAATCCATCTTATCCTTCCTAATGACCTTCTTAGTTTCCTTCTGCAAGTTTTTAAAAGCTTCCCAATCCTCTATCTTCCCACTAGCTTTAGCTTCTGTGCTCAATTCTCACTACAAGAAGGATGTGGAAACCATAAAAAGGGTGCAGAGGAGATTTACAAGGGTGTTGCCTGGTTTGGGGAGCATGTCTTATGAGAATAGGTTGAGTGAAGTCAGCCTTTTCTCCTTGGAGCAACGGAGGATGAGAGGTGACCTGATAGAGGTGTACAAGATAATGAGAGGCATTGATCATGTGGATAGTCAGAGACTTTTCCCCAGGACTGAAATGGCTAGCACGAGAGGGCATAATTTTACGGTGCTTGGAAGTAGGAACAGAGGTGATGTCAGGGTTAAGTTTTTTACGCAGAGAGTGATGAGTGTGTGGAATGGGCTGCTGGCGGTGGTGGTGGAGGTGTAAACGATACGGTCTTTTAAGAGACTCCTGGCGGGCTACAGGGAGCTGAGGAAAATAGAGGGCTATGGGTAAAGCCTAGGTAGTTCTGAGGTAGGGACATGTTCAGCACAGTCTTGTGGGCTGAAGGGCCTGTATTGTGCTGTATGCTTTCTATGTTTCTATGTTAGCTTCCTTGTATGCCCTCTTTTTTTGCTTTTACTTTGACTCTGACTTCACATGTCAACCATGGTAGTGTCCTTCTTCCATTAGATTATTTCTTATTTGGAATATAACTATCTTGCACTTCCCTCATTTTTTGCAGAAACTCCAGCCACTGCTGATCTGTTGTCCTTCCTGCTCGTGTCCCTTTCCAGTCAACTTTGGCCAGTTCCCCTCTCATGCGATTGTAACTTCCTTTGTTTCACTGAAATACCAACACATTGAAATTTAATTTCTCCTTCTCAGATTTCAAAGTGAACTCGGTCATATTGTGATCACTGTTCGATAAGGATTCCTTAACCTTAAGCTCTCTTATCACCTCTGGATCATTGCACAACACCCAGTCCAGCACAGCCGATCCCCCAGGGGGCTCAACAACAAGCTGTTCTAAAAAGCCATCCCTTTGACAGTCTACAAATTCTCTCTCTTGAGGTCCAGTACTAGCATGGTTTTCCCAATCCACTTTCATATTGAAATCTCCAGTAATTATCATGATACTGCCCTTCTGACATGCCTTTTCTATCTCCTGCTGTAATTTGTAATCCACATCCCAGCTGCTGTTTGGAGGCCTGTATACAACTGCCATTAGGGTCCTTTTACCCTTGCCATTTCTTAACTCAACCCTTAGAGACTCTACACCTTCCCATCCTATGTCATCCCTTACTAGTGATTTAATTTTATTTCTTATACGCAGGGCCACACAACCCCCCACTGCCTACTAGCCTATCTTTCTGATACACCATATATCCTTGGACATTCAGCTCCCAATGGCAGCCATCCTTTAACCAAGTTTCAGAGATGGCCACACCGTCGTACTTGCCAATCAGTAGCTGAATTTCAAGATCGTTCATTCTATTTCTTGTGCTGCGTGCATTCAAATATAACATTTTCATTCCAATATTTGTTGCTTTCTGTTTTAACTATACCATGTCTCTATTGCTTTGTAAATCATCCCACTGGCTGTGATTATGCCTCATTTTCTGCCTGTCCTTTCTATCATCTCTGTTGCACACTATCATTGATTTATTTCTATTTTCCCCTTCCTCAGCCCTATCACTCCGGTTCCCACCCCCCTGTCAAATTAATTTAAACCCTCCCTTCAGTGTGAAGAAGCAAGTGATCAAACTTTTCAGCATTATCTTGGTACAACTGGAGAAATACTCTGCTATTTAATGGGTGAGCTTTAATTTTGTTGATAGCAGATATTACAAGAGACATGTTTGAAAAAAGTCACTGGCTGAGGTTTTTGGCTGTGAGATGTTGATGATGAATTACACAATGGATTGCAAACAGATTTGGAATTTCTTTTTTCATAGGTGCCACTAAACCAGCATGCTGACCTGTCATATATGGTGCTCCATCTGTTGCACAAATGAATCATTTTCCTAATCAGAATACTTTTATCTTCAATGTACATTTTGAGCTCACCACAGATTGATTCTCTGTTGATATTTGTTTTTCACTTTTTACGAAAGAGAATCTCTTCATAAACTTTTCCATTTTTGATAAACCGTACATATGCCATTAACATGGTCTTGCACAGTAGACTCATCCAGTTGTACCCCAAATTCTGTTTTTTTGCAGCTCTGTGCATAGTTGATAATCAATGTCTTCACTCATATTGCCAGGACAATAAGCTACAGTTATTACTGAGAGGAATTGATTTTAAAATACTGGTTTGCATTTTGAGAACAGTGGTGAGCACTTCTGACACAGCAGGCATTATTAATCTTTCACCAGTTGTATGAGATTTTCCACACTTCGCTATCATTTTGGAAATGTTATAAGAAGCAAGGACACCACTACGAAACTTATTTTTAGCATTCTTGGCAAATGACTTGAGTGTGTAATGCTTTTCAAATGCTTCTTTCATCTTCTGGAACTGAGAAGACACCTTTTCAGTGTGTCTTTTATGGAAGTGTTCCTGCAATCTTGATGGTTTCATGGCTTCGCTGATCTGACAGAAATGAGATCAAACCATACTCCAGGTATGTAATATTGTACTGACGTACTTCCTGTAGTTTCTGTTTCTTAACAGATTCGAATTCAAGGCTTCACTGCCTTCTGACTCATAGAAATCGCGCCATACATATTTATCTAACATTAACGGGGCTAAATTAAACTAAAAAAATTAACACAAACTGAGAAGGCCTATCATATGTTGATGACAACAGCAAGTTGACACAGATCAAATGATGGTAACGGTACACAAAGGAACAGCGAGGCAAAGATGAAGACGATCACAACAGTGCAAATTACGTTGACGAGAATTCAGATTGGAATCTGGATGTTAGTCGGGATAGAGCTGGTGTTCGGCAAGCTGCCTTTATAATATTCCAGTTAGCGTGATTAACCAAAAGTGGTTCTTGACTGCACATATAAAGCCAAGGTCATTTTGAATACCTCAAGAGGAACCCTTGTGGTCAGCAGGTTCACTGATTGGCTCTGTTTCACCGTTTGGTTCCAGCCAGCACTGTATCATTGCGTGCTCTGTTTTCCATAGATCTGTAGAGAAAGTTCAGTGGGTGTACTTGACTTAATGACTGTTAAATTGCATGAACTTGTTCCATGCTGTGAGTCAAAGGGAACTGCTGGGAACCCTGGTTGCTAATTTATACCTCCTAATACTGTCTGTTTGGTTAATAAGGTTGGATGAGATTGCCCAGTTTTAGATACGTTGTGATGACAAGTGCTCACTGCCTGCAGGGCTATGGTTCTTCTTTTGTTCCAGTGCCTCATCCATTTTTTTGGAAGAGCCTTTTTTACTAGTGGTTGGTCAGGTCTCATGCCGCAAGTTAGGGTGCTGCTTACAAACCCCTCCCCCATGGATCTTGAACATATCCTAACGACTTCTATTTCCCCTTATCCACACCCACTTAGGACAAGTAACTGTCCCACTGGGGTGTGGTACTGCCCCCGCTGGGAATCTCTGTATTAAACACTGCTTGTTAGCACATACACACTCTTATTCTATCTTTGAACACATCTTGAGATGAGAGTATTCAGCAATTCAACATAATTTAATTGCTTTGTATTAGAACTTGTACATTCTGCTGCAAGTCATCCATCTCCCACATTGACTGTTTTTCTCTTTCCACCTTGACATGCTGCTGGGATTTTCCTACACAGTAAATGGGTGAGGTTGGACCTCAGCAAAGTTTATTGCTCTTTGGATATTGCAGCGTTTATTAGGAGAGTCTTGGATCAGAGGGAACAGCCTCAGAATAAAAACACACCCCTTTAGAATAGAGATGAGGAGGAAATTCTTTAGCCAGAAGATGGTGAATCTGTGAAATTTATTGCCACAGAGAGTTGTGGACGCCAAGATATTGGGTATATTTAAATGAGACATTGATAGGGTGTTCATTAGTAAGGGTATCAAAGGTAATGAGGAGAAGGCAGGGGAATGGGATTCAGAGGGATAATAAATCAGCCATAATCAAATGGCAGAGCGGACTTGATGGGCGGAATAACTTAATTCTGCTCCTATGTCTTATGGTCTTAGCTTTGGTACTTTACAATTTTTATCTGTTCCTTTGTTTGTGCGCTCTCTCTCTCTCTCTCTCCAGCTATTCTCATTAATCTATCAAATCCATCTACAGATGGCTTTATCAACAGTTTATTGCCATGACAACCCTGACATCATCCAATTAGAAATATGCTCTTTGCTCTCTCCATCCCTTCTCCACCTTCTCTTCAACATAAAACTGGCTTTTGTTCCTCTTTCTCAGTTTCGACAAAATGTCTTTGACTTCAAACATTACCCATGTTTCTCTTTCCACAGAGTCTGCCTGACATTTTTTCTTCCAGTTTTCAAAAATTTGGAGTGGTTAAATTTCTATCTGGGTTTTGTAACTTAACGAACTAAGGGGCATGACCCACATTGTATCTGCCAGCAGACCCAAGATGGTGTACCTCGGGCACACCCATCCATTTAAACGAGATTGCTGATTTTCTCCCAAAAAGTAAGTGAAAAGCAGTTGCTTTATTTTAAATTATATTACTGTTTATTTTAAATAGTTCTTAATAATTACATTGGTAATTGGTTTATTATTGTCAAATGTCTTGAGATACAGAGAAAAGTGTCATTGGTGTGCCATTTAGACAGGTTATTCAAGTATAGGTAAATTTAGGCGTACATAAGGAAAGCAGATTGGAGACATAGCGTTGTCATTACAGAGAAAGTAGAGCAGTTAGACAAATCAATTACAAGGGCAATGAGGGGTGTATTGAGAAATCGGAAGTTCATCTTAATATGTGTTTGTGGAATTTTTAAATTGATGTTTAACTCCCCAAAATTGTCTATATTTTTTCAGTTTTGTTTTTGTGGTCTCGGACTTTGGATGTAGCAGAAAGCTTGAGCTATTGCAATTCCATCAGAGTGGACCAGTGCTGGGGTCATGTTTCACTTTGCCTGCAGTTAATCTCTGCTTGTTGCTCTCTGTGTCTCAGGCCCTTAGGAGTGGTGCAGCAAGAGGGAGATTACTGTGCTGGCAGGGCTAGGTATGGGTGGGGTTTGGTCTGTTGGGAATGATTGGCTCAGTGTTGGGGAAGCACTGGTTTCTATGTCAGATGCAGTTTTTCAAAACAGTCAAAAATCAGGCTAACAATTGAAGTAATTAAAAAAACTGTCCAAGCCGTAGAGGAAATGATTGGCTTCAACAACTAAGAATGGTTTGAAAGACCACTACACCATCAGGTTTATAGGCTGGCATTAAATGGTACAAAGGCTACACAGCTTTCATTGTTATCGTTTCCTTAACTGTTTAACATTAGAGTGATTTCATGGTAATCCTCAGATTAGCCATGCAGATTAGCCATAAAACACATCGTATGTATTGACAGAGTCCTATGCTAAATTGTTAGAGGCCAAAGATTTGATTGTTGGATCTGCCTCATGTATATGTACAACTTTCACATGGATAACAATATCAGTCCAGTCAATGACCTTAAAATCATGAACTAAAACGTTTCACAACACTGTGAACAAGATGTTGAAGGAAATCCAGCAGTGTGAATGAACCAGGATGGAATTTTCTTTGCAACCATTATAGAAGAGGAAAAGTTCGAAATACCTGAACAACTGTTCAACCAGCTTCATGAGCATAACATTTAAGCTCTACGATATGCATCTGTGTGGAAAAAGATGGTTTATTTTTCCCAGAAGATAGCAGCAAATAGTCTACAATCAGTCAAGAAAATGGTGAGACCATTGCCAAATTGTGAATGTCACAGGACTTGAATCTTTTCTGTCAAGCTTTACAATGGTACCAGCACCACAATAATTGCTGAGGAAGAATTTGTACTGCCCATTTCAAATTCACAAACAATAAGAAATACCACACACACATATTTGCAATGTCTTATGTACCAAAACAGAGTGAAAAGCTTTGGCTCTACAATATCCCTATCTAAAATTACAGACAAAATTTGAGTCATGATGAAGGGTCTCAGCCTGAAATATAGACTGTTTATTCCTCTCCATAGATGCTGTCTGACCTGCTTAGATCTTTAACCATTTTGTGTGTGTTACTTTGGAATAATAAGTGGTCAATAATATCGAGCAAAATGTCAATACACAATTCTCTTTCCAGATCACATTCTGATCATATCTTTGTCTCAGTGGAGGTGCTGATATTGATATCTTGAGGAATAAACTCGATTGTACTTTGTGACGTTGCAATAACATACGACCCATGGGAATGCTGATCTTTGCAATCTGTGGGATCTAACTGGCCATTTGAATCTATTTATTACTAGCGAGCTTTGCAAGGTTGCACAGTAGATTATGCAGGGAGTTTGGAATTGCTGTGCATTCTGTAAATTGCTTGCTGCTTGTTGAAGGCATTATTTGGAAATGAAAAGGAAGAAGATTGCTGTCGTGAGAGGAGGTAAAAGACAACTTCATGGAGCGGGTATAGCACCTGATTTGTACAGACAGTCACTCACTTTGCCTGCTAGCCTGTTGCCTGAAGCTCATTAGCAGTGATTTTGTCTGGCCTGGATGTAACTGGAATGGACAGCTTGCTTGAATGCATCTGTGTCTCAAGATTCATGTAGGAATTGTGTTCATGCAAATTTTCACATAATCAATGGTCAATCTACTGTAATGAGTGAGGCTGTGAAACATGGAGAATGTTGTCTGGCCTCCAATATTATGTTTATTGCAAACATCTGTCATCAGAAAAATAATTCATCTGTGTCTTGCAGACTGATCCCACAGAGAAGTAACTTTTTATTGTGGTAGAGAATTATTTCTTTGCTGTTTTCATTTTGAAATTTGCTCTGATTTTGTACCAATGGACCTTAGATAAGAACACAATACATGTAGTAAAGTGGACTATTTGAACACTATATACAAGAGTCTTCTTTTGATGGGACATGCTATACATATATGCACGGGGGTATGTCCTTAGCATAGTTAATGAATATTGGGGATGGATGTGGGAATGATTCCTGCTGACTCCCCACTGCATACATGCTTCAATGAGCTTGAAAATGTGAAGGAATTGATCATCAGCAACAATGAGAGTAAATATGAGCAATTTGTCAACATCATTTAGTTTTAAAAAGGGGTGAGGACTGTTGGGACTTGTCTCCGGAGTGGGAGGCCATGGAGAGAGTTGGAGACAGTTCCTTGTGAAGTTTATGTACCAGTTTTAAAAAGTGAGCAGAGCCCATTGGGACTAGTCTGCAGAGTGGGAGATTGCTTGGTTTAATTAGCAAGGTCCAATAAAAAGAAGTGGAGTTCGAGTGGAGTGGCCATTGTTTGAGTGGACAGTGTTAGAGTGGACAGGCTTTGGTTCAACAGGCTTGGACGACAACAGGCGCAGGCTGGAATTTAAATTTGAGATGTTCGTGGCATAACAAGTGTAGGCAAAATGATGATTCAGGCAATGGAATGCTCCTCCTGTGAGATATGGGGTTTCAGGTTACCTAATGGTCTCTCTGATGACTACATCTGCAGGAAGTGCACCCAACTTCAGCTCATGACTATAAAGGAAATGGAGCTGGAGGTGAATGCACTCAGGACCATCTGGGAGGCTGAAAATTCATAGAGGAATCTGTTACTGAGGTGGTCACATCCAGAGTGCAGGCTTGACATAGTAGATGGGTGACCACCAGAAGAAGCAGTCAATGCAGGGTTCCCCTGTGACTATTTCCCCTCAGCAACAAGTATACCACTTTGGATACAATGGGGGGTGGGGGGGATGACTGAGCAGGGTACAGCATCAGCTCTGAGGCTCAGCAGGGAAGGGTAAAGTTCAGGTAGTGTGGTGGTGATAGGAGACTCAATGGTAAGGAGAATGGACAGTAGATTCTGTGGCCGCAGATGATGTGTTGCTTCCCAGGTGCTAGAATCCAGGATGTCTCAGAGCAGTTGCAGAGAATACTCAAGAAGGAGCTTGGGCAGACAGAGGTCACGGTGTGGATTGGCACCAAGACATAGGTAGAAGGGGGAAATGAGGAAGGGGGGATTTAGGGAGTTAGGGAAAAGGCTGAAGAACGGGACCTCCAAGGTAATAATCTCTGCATTACTCCCAATGCTACTTGCTAGGCAGGGCAGGAACAGAATGATGAACAGATGAGTGAATGGCCGAGGAAATGGTGCAGGGGCAGATTTTCAATTTCTGGATCATTGGGATCACCTCGGAAGAAGGTATGATCTGTATAAGGACAGGGTTACAGCTACACCCAAGTGTGACCAATATCCTTGCGGGCAGGATAGCTAGAACTGCTTGGGAGGGTTTAAATTAAATTGTCAGATGGATGGAAACCAGAATGACAGTGTTGAGGATGGGGCAGTTAGTATACAAATAGATACGGTGTGAAGGGAGACTGTGAGGAAGGATAGGGCAACGTTACAGTCAGTGGGATGAGTTGATTTGCAACATTGGAGCAAAATCAAGAAGGGTGAGGAATGCAGGACTGAAGGTGTTATATTTGAATGCACACAGAATACAGAATAAGGTAGATAATCTTGTAGCGCAATAAAAGATTGGCAGGAATAATGTTGTGGGCATCACTCAGTTGTGGCTGAAAGAAGATCATAGTTGGGCACTAAACATCCAAGTATCAGAACCAGAATCATAATCAGGTTTATTATCACTGGCATATGTCATAAAATTTGTTAACTTAGCAGCAGCAGTTCAATGCAATACATAATATATAATGGACGGATGGATGAAAAATCATGCAAAAACCAGAAATAATATATATTAAAAAAGTGAGGTAGTGTTCAAAGATTCAACGTCCATTTAGGAATCGGATGGTAGAGGGGAAGAAGCTGTTTCTGAATCGCTGAGTGTGTGCCTTCAGGCTTCTGTACCTCCTTCCTGATGGTAACAGTGAGAAAAGGGCATGCCCTGGGTACTGGAGGTCCTTAATAATGGACGCTGCCTTTTTGAGATGCCATGCCCTGAAGATGTCCTGGGTACTTTGTAGGCCAGTAGCCAAGATGGAGCTGACTAGATTTACAACCCTCTGCAGCTTCTTCTGGTCCTGTGCAGTAGCACCTCCCGCCCCCCACCCCCCATTACCAGACTGTGAAGCAGCCTGTCAGAATGTTCTCCACAGTACATCTATAGAAGTTTTTGAGTGTATTTGTTGACATGCCAAATCTCTTCAAACTCCTAATGAAGTATAGTTGCTATCTTGCCTTCTTTATAACTGCATCAGTATGTTGGGACCAGGTTAGATTGTCAGAGATCTTGATATCCAGGAACTTGAAACTGCTCTCTCTCTCTACTTCTGATCCCTCTATGAGGATTGGTATGTGTTCCTTTGTCTTACCCTTCCTGAAGTCCACAATGAGCTCTTCCATCTTACCGACGGTAAGTGCCAGGTTGTTGCTGCGACACCACACCACTAGTTGGCATATCTTACTCCTGAATGCCCTCTTGTCACCATTTGAGATTCTAACAACAATTGTTGCATCATTAGCAAATTTATAGATGGTATTCGAGCTACGCCTAGCCACACAGTCATGGGTATAGACAGAGTAGAGCAGTGGGCTAAGCACACACCCCAGAGGTGCACCAGTGTTGATCGTCAGCGAGGAGGATATGCTATCACCAATCTGCACAGTTTGTAATCTTCCAGTTAGGAAGTCAAGGATCCAATTGCAGTGGGGGGGGGGGGGCGGGGTTCAGAAGCCTGGGTTCTGTAGTTTATCAATCAGCTTCTATCAATACACCTTGTATTGAAAAGACAAGCAGTTAGGCAGAGGGACACACATCAAATCAGTGGACGCAGCAGGCCAGGCAGCATCTCCAGGAAGAGGTACAGTCGACGTTTCGGGCCGAGACCCTTCGTCAGGACTAACTGAAGGAAGAGCTAGTAAGAGATTTGAAAGTGGGAGGGGGAGGGGGAGATCCACAATGATAGGAGAAGACAGGAGGGGGAGGGATGGAGCCAAGAGCTGGACAGATGACTGGCAAAAGGGATATGAGAGGATCATGGGATGGGAGGCCTAGGGAGGAGAAGGGGGAGGGGGGGAAACCCAGAGGATGGGCAAGGGGTATAGTCAGAGGGACAGAGGGAGAAAAAGGAGAGAGAGAGAAAGAAAGTGTGTATATAAATAAATAATGGATGGGGTACGGGGGGAGGTGGGGCATTAGCAGAAGTCAGAGAAGTCAATGTTCATGCCATCAGGTTGGAGGCTGCCCAGACGGAATATAAGGTGTTGTTCCTCCAACCTGAGTGTGGCTTCATCTTTACAGTAGAGGAGGTCGTGGATAGACACTTTACAGTAGAGGTGGAACCTGATGGCATGAACATTGACTTCTCTAACTTCCGCTAATGCCCCACCTCCCCCTCGTATCCCATCTGTTATTTATTTATATACACACCTTCTATCTCCCTCTCTCCTTTTTCTCCCTCTGTCCCTCTGACTATACCCCTTGCCCATCCTCTGGGTTTTCCCCCCTCCCCCTTTTCCTTCTCCCTGGGCCTCCTGTCCCATGATCCTCTCATATCCCTTTTGCCAATCTTGTCCAGCTCTTGGCTCCATCCCTCTCCCTCCTGTCTTTTCCTATCATTTTGGATCTCCCCCTCCCCCTCCCACTTTCAAATCTCTTACTAGCTCTTCCTTCAGTTAGTCCTGACGAAGGGTCTCGGCCTGAAACATCGACTGTGCCTCTTCCTAGAGATGCTGCTTGGCCTGCTGTGTCCACCAGCAACTTGATGTGTGTTGCTTGAATTTCCAGCATCTGCAGAATTCCTCGTGTTTAAGTTAGGCAGAGGGTGTGGGTTGGCTCTCTTGGTAAAAAATGAAATCAAATCCTTAGGAAGAGATGACATAGGATCAGAGGATGTAGAGTTCTTGTGGGTAGAGTTAAGAAACTCACAAGGGTAAAAAGACCCTGATGGGAGTTATGTACAGGCCTCTGAACAGTAGCCAGGATGTGGGATATAAATTTCAACACAAAATAGAAAAAGTATGTAAAAAGACCAATGTTACCATCATAATGGGGATTTCAATATGCAGGTAGGTTAGTAAAATTAGTGTGGTGCTGGATCCCATAAGAGGGGATTTGCAGAATGGCTATGAATGGCTTTTAGAGCAGTTTGAAAGAACATATAATATAGCAAGAATTAATGGGAAGTTCAAGAATTGGGAACCTTTTAATAGCCAACAAAAGGCAACTAAAAAACCATAAGGAGAAAAAAGAAATATGAACTATCAAATCGCAAAATTCATTCACCAAAATCTTGCTTTAAAATACCAAACTCATAAGAAGATACAATACCTTACTGTAAATACAATCCTGATCCAGTTTTAGAGTCAGAGTCCTACAAATTATATTATGATTGATCCATTATTGCAGATACTATCATCTATAATAGCCATCTGAATATAATGTTACAGGATAAACAAGTAAGAACATCTTACTTAATAAATATAACCATTCTGAACACACATAACATACAAAAATCAATGAGTGAAAAACACTAGAAATACGCTGAATTAAAAAAAGGAAATTGAAAGACTATGGAATATGAAAAGGGTATACATTGTCTCAATAGTAATATCTACACACAATAGCATTGAACAGTTAGACCTACACAGCAATATTTTTATAAATCTCCAGTAAACCACAATACTAAACAGCAGTAGAATAGTTTGAAAGTTCCTAGCAATTGAGAAATGAGTGTGTTTGGCCATACCTCAGGTTTTACCAGCTTGAATTGAGAAAAAATGAAAATAACAACAATAATAATACTTACATACTTACATAATGAGAACATGTTTTGTAGGGTACTTGAAAGTGAGCTTTTGGTTTCTATGAAGTGGGGAAATCCACATTATGTCCAGGAGTTGTAGTACATAAAACTGGAACAAGTAAATTACTGCTTTACTCTGGAAGATGGAAAGGGTGGAGGTAAACATTTGAAAGCTGCATTTTCCATGGTTGCATGGCACAAAGATAGGGACTGCATATTACTGAAGATGGAAGAAAGAAACAGAGTGAAGCAGTTGGAAAGGCAACCTGAATGCTGAAAGGGGAAGGGAAAGATAAATGTATCTGATACTGGCATCACACTGGAGTACAAATAATTGTATTGGCAGTCAGTAATTCCCATGATTTAGTACATTCATGAAAGAAGAGTATTTTGAGTGTGGAAAACTTGCTTTGCAATGCAATCTCAGAAGCTGGATGGGTCTGCTTACCCTTGCTGACCTGGCAAAATCATTAAACTCTATCTAGCATTGTCTTGACAAGCCAGGAGCCTTGCCATTGATTGTCGTGATAATCACCAGACAAATTATGGCAATTTAAAGTTAAGATTGTTCTTGCTGTATCTGAATAATCTGATCATATTCAGACATTATGACCGCAAACAACTCCCACTCACCAGCAATTACACAATATCCCGAAAAAATGAAGTTTTTAACAATTTAATTTTTAAAAGTTTTGAACAGCAGCTGCATCTTTTGTCTTCAAACAATTCTAAAGAGTTTATGGTTTCAGTGAAATAAATTATCCAATAGCTTGCCTAAACTTTCTACATGGAGAGATAAACTTTCTGCATGGACCACATCCATGCAGGCCCCTTTACTATCACAAAAATTATGATTACTCATTAGAATTACATAAATTATTATTTCTTGAAAAATATGGTAGCTATTTTAAATATACATCCTCAATTTTTGCTGAACTAAAGTAATGGTCGTAAATTCAGATTTTTACGAGGCTTAAAGGTTCATGTCTGAAAGACACTTGCCCAGGATTGTGTTTGGTGTCTGCAAGGATCAAAGACCCCTCTCATCTCCAACATTCTCTCTTCGCCCCCTCCCTTCAGGCAGAAGATACAAAAGCCTGAAAGCATGTACCACAGGCTCAACAGTAGACAGCATGGTAACATAACAGGACGACCATTTTACAGCACCGGTGATTACTGATTGGGCCAATTCTTCTGTGAAGCGCCTGAGCTCTGTCTGCAATTGCAGTTGTATATCATTTGAACCTCCCATTCCCACACTCACCTGTCTGTCTGTCAGGTTCTTCAATGGCACAGCGAGACGAAACACAGAATAGATGAGCAACACCTCGGATTACACTTGAGTAGCCTACAGCCCAATAGTATGAACATTGATTTTCTCATTTTCAAAACCCCAATGTTCCTTTCCCACACCTACCAGTTCACCTAGGTCCTTTTTGCCTTTTGTTCATCTTTTCCTTCCTTTCTCTCTGCTGCCATCCTGCCCCCAAAGACATTACCTTCTGCCACCTGGTTCGTTCTGTCCTTCAGCTGCATACCCATCCACCTGGGTTTCTTCTCCCTTGGTTCTACCCTTTATATTCCCTTTCCCACCTGGTTCATCATCTCATCAGCCCTCTTTTATCTGGTTGCACTTATCACCCACTAGCTTCTTTTTCTAAACTCCTTCTGCTCTTTTTCCCAATTGGGTCCACCCACCCATCTTCTCCCACTTCACCTGGTTCTACCTATCAACTACCAGCACCCGTCTCACCTCTCCCCCTCACCTCTTTATAGTGGTGATCTTCCCTCTACACCTGCAGTCCTGATGCAGAATCTCAGCCTGAAACATATGCTGCTTAACTCAGTGAGTTCCTCTACAATTTTGTTCCATATTCCAACATCTGTAGTGTATTGCATCTCATTTCTTTATCGAAATTGGCTACCTTTGAGTCCAAAGATAAACAATTACTAATTACCATGCTAAAATAATGCCAAAGATGTGCAGGCATTGAAGAGGGTTCAGAGAAGGCTTATGAGAATGATTCTGGGAATGAAATGGTTAACATATGAGGAACGTTTGATGGCTCTGGGCCTGCCTTGCTGGAGGTCAGCAGAATGAGGAGGGATTCTATTGTGGGGGAGTCTAGGACCTGAGGGCACAGCGTCAGTAAACACTGACATTCCTTTAGAATAGAGAGGAGGAATTCCTTTAGCCAGTGGATGGTGAATCTGTGGAATTCATTGCTACAGACAGATGTGGAGGCCATGTTATTTGGGATATTTAAAGTGGAGGTTGATAGGTTCTGGATTAGTAAGGATGTCAAAGGTTTTGGGGGAAAGGCAGGAGAATGGAGTTGAGAGGGATAATAAATTAGCCACGATGGAATGGCAGAACAGACTTGAACCAAATCACATAATTTGCTCCTTTGATGCTCTTCTGGAATGATAATCTCCTCATCCTCATGCTCCAACTCAACTCCAAATGGGTGAGTTCTTTTGTCTAATGCACTGTTAATTGTTGCTTGATCAATAATTAAAATGATGTGCCCCTCCACTATACTACTATTCCCATACATGTCCTTTTACAATGGTAAACTGGTAAATTGGTTTATTACTGCCATATGTACTAAGATATACTGAAAAACCCTTTTTTTCATGTCATCCATGCCGCTCATTTTATCACATCAGTATATTGAGGTTGTGTAAGGGAAAAACAATAACAGAATAAGAATTAAGTGTTACAGCTACAGAGAAACTGTGGTGCAGGCAGACAATAAGGTGTAAGACAATGTTGAGATGGACTGTGAGTTCAGGAGTCTATCTTAGTGTATAAGAGGTCCATTCTATGGATTTTTAATTGTGGAATTAGCGTTATTTGTTACACGTATATTGAAATGTACCATCTTGCATCAATGACCAACACAGTCTAAGACTTGTTCTTGGGGCAGCCCACAAGTGTTGGCATGCTTCCAGCATCAGCATTGCATGCCTGTATCTCACAAACCCTATCAGTACCATGCAGTCCATTGTTGAGCCTGGTGGTACATGCTTTCAGGCTTTTAGATCTTCTGGATGGGGTGAAGAGAGAATGTTGGAGATGAGTGGGGTCTTTGATTATGTTACTGCAGCAGCAAAAAGTGTAGACCAGGTGGCCAACCTTTTACATTCCATGCGTCAATTTTTTCACTCATGAGTTCAGATGCACCATACAACTCTTGTACCTCCATTCAATTCTTGTAAAAGTATGTTAATATAGAACTCGTGCATGAAAAAATGGCATCTGAACTTGTGCGTGAAAAAATTGACGCATGGAATGTAAAAAGTTGGCCACCCCTGGTGTAGACAGAGTCCATGGATCAGAGGCTAGTTTTTTATTCAATGTGTTGAGCTGTGTCCACAAACTCCTATAGTTTCTTGTGGTCTTAGGCAGAGACTGAGCGAAATGAGAATTTTGTTAATGATAATTGCCAAAGATTATGAACTGGACAGAGGCTGCACTGCACTTGCAACCAACTAAAAGAGCTCCAAATTTCTTAATAACTACCAGCTTTAGTGCCTAATCTACGTTTAATTTTACTTGTTATATGCAGGAACACATGTCAGCAGGAAATTCAATGCTGTTTAGTCTGTATACAGGATAGGTATTTGGGCATTAACTACTTTTGTATAAGCTCTAGAAATTTGTCTTAGGAGCATCTTAGTTAATCATAGAAATGACACATCAGCTAATGAGTGGTAACCCTCTCATTAACCTTTCAAAGGTTGGTCTTGATTTAGGTAGATCAACTGTTCACTGGGCCTAGTAGATAATTATTAGTCAGCTCACCAGCAATATATGATCCTAAGGTATTCTCTACAGCAGAAAGACATTTTTTATTAGAACTAAATTAAGTATTCAAGGTTTTGCTTCTTCCTTCGGTTGTTGCATAGCCATCATTACTTCAGAATCAAAATCAGAATCAGGTTTAGTATAAGACCATATGTTATAGGAGCAGAATTAGGCCATTTGGCCCATCAAGTCTGCTCCACTATTTCATCATAGCTGATCCATTTTTCCTCTCAGACTCAGTCTCCTACCTCCCTTCCTCCATCCCTCCATGCCCTGACCAATCAAGGATCCATCAACCTTTGCCTTAAATATACATAAAAACATGGCCTCCACAGCTGCCTGTGGCAATGAATTCCGCAGATTCTCTACTCTGGCTAAAGAAAGTCCTCCTCATCTTCATTGTAAAAGGATGCCCCTCTATTCTGAGGCGGTGTCCTCTGCTCTTAAACTCTCCAACCATAGGAAACATCCTCTCCATATCCACTCTATCAAGTCCTTTCACCATTCATTAGGTTCAAATTAGGTTACACCTCATTCTTCTGAATTCTAGTGAATACAGGCCCAGAGCCATCAAATGCTCTTCATATGATAAGCCATTTGATCGTTACAGAAAATCTTTCCTACCAAAAGCAATAAGCATATACAAAAATTCATCTCTGTGTGATAGGAGACACAAATCAAAGTGCAATAGTCTCTGTTTTAATGTATTTCATACATTATTTCACAGTAGCGTACATTGGTAAATTATTATTGTGTATATTGTTATTCTGTACTTTATTAGTTACTATTATTATTATTGCTAAGTGTGGTTTTAAATCTTGTTGCTGTAAAAAAAATTTCCCACTTGGGATCAATAAAGTACTTATTATTATTAATCCTGGAATCATTTTTGTGAACCTCCTTTGAACCCTCTTCAGTTTCAGCATATCCTTTCTTAGATAAAGGGGCCAAAAACTGCACTCAGGACTCCAAGTGGGGCCTATGCTTTATAAAGTCCCAACATTACATCTTTGCTTTTATATACTAGTCCTCTTGAAATGACTCCAACATCACATTTACATTCCTTACCTTGCTGACTACAGCCTATTTTATCATGTGCCTCCAAGTATCCTGAGATCTCATCATTGATAATTGATTCCAACATCTTCTCAAATATTGGCGTATAACTTCCTTTCTTCTGCCTCTCTCCCTTCATGAAGAGTGGAGTGATATTTGCAATTTTCCATTCTTCCGGAATCAATCCAGAACCTAGTAATCCTTGAAAGATTATTACAAATACTTAAACAATCTCCTCAGCCACCTTTTTTCAGAATCCTGAGGTCCAGGTGATTTATCTACCTTCAGACCTTTCAGTTTTCCAAGAACCTTCTTCCTAGTAATGGTAACTTCACATACCTAAGGGTTCTCTTACCTTAAACTCTCTAATCAATTCCGGTTCATTGCACAACACCCGATCCAGAAAATCTGATCCCCTAGTGAGCCCAACCACGAGCTGCTCTAAAAAGCCACCTTGTAGGCATTCTAGAAACTCCCCCTCTTGGAGTCCCACACCAACCTGATTTTCCTAATCTACCTGGATATAGAAATCTCCATGACTATTGTAATGTTGCCCTTCTGACATGCATTTTCTATCTCACATTGTAACTGATAGACCACATCCTTACTACTGTTTAGGTACATCCTTACTACATTCTTACTGCTGACATATGACATGAAATTGGTTGTTTTACAGCAGCAGTACTGTGCAATACACAAAATAATTCTGTAAGTTAGAATAAAGTTCAAAAGCTCAAAGTAAATTTATTATCAAAGTACATATATGTCACCATAAACCACCGTGAGATTCATTTTCTTGTGGGCATTTGCTGTAGAACATGAAATACAACAAAATCAATGATAAAAACTGCAAACAATCAATGTGCAAAAGAAGACAAACTATGCAAATACAAAATAATATTAATAATAAATAAATAAATAATACCGAGAACATGAGCTGCAGAATCCTTGAAATGAATCCATAGGTTATGGATCAGTTCAGTGTTGAGGTGAGTGAAAACTTTCGGAAGAACTAATTACAAATATAAATCAGTAGTGCAAAAAGAGAATAAAGCGATGAGGTTGGTGTTCATGAGCCGTTCAGAAATCTGAAGGCAGGGAATGAAGCTGACTCTAAAACATTGAGTGTGTGTCTTCAGACTCCTGCTGTTCCACCCTGATGGTAGTAATGAGAAGAGGGCATGTTCTAGATGGTGCATTCTTCATAATAGATGCTGCCTTCTCCAGGCAAGATGTTCTCGATCGCAGGAAGGCTTGTGCCAAGGATCGAATCGGGTGAGTTTATAACCCTCCAAAGCTTTTGCTGGTCCTGGCCACTGGCATCCCCATTCCAAGCAGTGATGCAGCAGTCAGAATGCACTCCACAGTGCATTTGTAGAAATTTGCTGGAGGTTTTAGTGACATCTCAAATCTCCTCAAACTCCTTAATGAAGTATAGCTGTTGGCAGGCCTGCTTTGTAATTACATCCATTACTCACAGTGCCAATTATTCACGGTATAACTATTCACACTTTCCCATATAGCTGCAGGAAGTTCGAGGCTTGCAGCTATTTTTTTGCTTTAAAGCAACTAAGATCCAATTGGATTTTTGCCTTTATCGAGCAGACTTCAGTTTCTTGGGCCAGCAAGACAGGTATTTCTTATACTTATGGGAGCCAGGAGGCTTACCAAATGAAAACTGTGAAGGCAGCAGAGGTAGATGGGCCTGATGTTCTATGTCTGGAGGCAAAGGTGCATGGATTGGAATGCAATGATGCACGAATTTCAGAGATTTCACACACCGTCTCACATTCAGTAAATTCAGAGTGTTTGCAGCCACATTTGTATTTTTAAGCATGACAGTAGTCAGTGCATGGGCACTATTCATGCATCGAAAGGCATACTGTTTATACTCCCACAAACCACGTTGTTAGCACATTGTCTTTGTCACTCAATAACCCAACGCATTCTGTTTATCATGGGGGCTATAATATAGATGACTGATGTCAGGATATTAGGTGTCAGCCTGCATGCTCTGTTGCCCATAACAGCAAATCGGCTAGACTGAGAAGGATTGGAATTCTTTTTGGGATACCATTAGGAGTAATAGATTCAATTTTAGAATTATATTGAGAGCTGCATTTACTTTTGAGACAGATGTATTCAATATCATTAATATTTGCCTTATTATGGGAAAGATGTGGAAGCTTTAGAGAGGGTGCAGAGGAGATTTATCAGGATGCTGCTTGAATTAGAGAGCATGTTTTATGGAGGAGATGTTGAGCACGCGAGGGTTTTTCTCTCTGGGGAGAAGGATGATGAGAGGCAACTTGATAGAAGTGTATATGGTAATAGGAGACACAGATAGGCATGGGCAGCCGGCACCCTTTTCCCAGCGTGGCCATAGCTAAAACATAAGAACATCAAAAATAGGAACAGGAGTAGGCCATCTGGCCCATCGAGCCTGCTCCACCATTCAATAAGATCATGGTCTATGTTTTATGTTCTGTGGTCTATGTTCTATGTTAAAGACTGTTGGCCTTTCATTATAAGAAGTAATGCAAGCTTTCTCCAGGTGCTCTAATAGGTTAATTGATCAGTAAAATTGATAAGTTAATTGGTTGGTGTAAATTGTCCCATGAAGGTTAGGGTTAAATTGGGGGTTGCTGGGCAGCATGGCTTGAGGGGCTTATTCCATATTGTGTCTCAATAAATGAATGAATGAATAAATAAATAAATAAATAAATATTTAAGATAGAGAGGAATGAGTGAGAAAGGCAGAGAAGACAAAAAAGAATACATGTGGTGAGGTAGAGGCTGGGAACGATTAAATGTAATGAGGTTGTCAGAGCCAGGTAAAAGAAGGTGGTATAGACAATAGTGAATCACAAAATTAGCTCTGGAGGATATTAGAAAAGAAAAGAGGCTGGTGGGGAGATGGACAGTGACAGTTTTTACTCCAACGTAGGGGAAACCAAAACTAGTGGACATAGATAGTGGTGAGAAAGAAACATTTAGAAGGGACTCGAGGAGCAACTTTCTCACACAGAGAGTAGAGTGTATATGGAATATCAGCTAAAGATAGGAAATTGGGACTATTGGGACTAGATGGGTGGGAACTATGGTTGGCATGGAGTCTTTGGATTGAACAGCCTGTATCTATGCTGTATGGCTCTTTGACTCTACGACTTTTTTAAAAAATCATGAAAATATTGGAAGTTATTAATGATTTGAGATTGTTGAATTCTGTACTGAGTCCAGAAAGAAGAAGGAGTGATGTGACAATAATGTTATTGTCACATAAAGCTGTTATTTTCACACATTATTACATATGCTGGAGAGGAGAAACACACACACACACACACACAGAAATTCTGGAGGAATTTAGCAGGACAAGCAACATCTATGGAGGGAAATGAACATTTTTATTTTGGCTGAGGCCCTTCAACAGAACTGAAAAGAAAGAGATGCGGTGTAACATTTGGGATGGTTGCAGGGCTAAGTGCCTGGAGGCCAATTGGCATGAGGGTCAAGTGGACAAGGAGGTCATGAGGAGAGAGAACCCTGAGAAAATGGACAGAGGACGGGAGGTGTGACGAGAATACACATAAATTAAGATGTTTGCTGGCCTGGGCTAGCATCAGTGGCATCAGCAGTTGGTCTGCCACCTGTCCTCAGGGGAAGGAGAGATAAGGAACAATGAAGCAGTATCTGGAGATGTGTAATGAAGGGACGGGAGAGAGAACTGTCTGGAGCGGCTCCCCCTTTGAACCCTGAACTGTTTGAAGTGATGGACAGGCGATACCCCAGCAGGGGGATAAAAAGGGACAGGTTCGCTAAGGCAGCAGACACATGACACCCGAGGTAACGAGACCCTGGAAGCGGTGCGCCTCTCACAAGTCGGTGAGAAGCTCTTGGACGACTGATCGGGGGATCAGCCTTAAACGCACAGAGTGGAAAGGTACGATCAGCGGGAACCCGGTGTGTGTCCACCCTCGCTTGGATGCCGGGTTCACTGCAGAGGATCAACCGCATCTGGAGGAGGGGTCACAGTCGGTGACCTCAGGTGACATCACAAAGGACCTGCCCGAAAGCTGCTTGTGAGCAATATCGCCGGTCTGTGAGTGGAAGCCGTTTTGAATGATCAGTCATTCTCGTTCTCTCTCTCCCTCCCCCCACACTGTCCATCGCCATGGCAATGATTACTGCAAACTGAACTAAATTGGACTGAACTTTGTGTCACTTTGAAATTAGTCATTTACCCCTAGACAACGATAGAGCTTGATTGATGCTGTTATCTTAATTCTGTGCACATGTGTGTTTATCATTGCTGAACTGTTGCATTTATTATCCTTTCGATTACTGTGTTGCTTGTTTCTTTAATAAAACTTTCTTAGTTCTAGTAATCCAGACTCCAACTGAGTGATCCATTTCTGCTGGTTTGGCAACCCAGTTACGGGGTACGTAACAGAGGGGATAATGTGCCAGTGGAGGGATCACATTAGGGATGGCAGAAGTTGCAGGGAATGATATGTTGGATGCAGACTCTCATGGGATGCAGACCTAACCCATCCATCTCTTGAAATGTGGGAGAAAACCAGACTAATCATGGGGAAATGTAAGAACTCCTTACAGACAATGACAGGAATTGAACACTGATCTGACAGCTAGTGCTTTAAAGAATTATGCTAACTGCTATGCTACAGGACAAAGGGATGGAGACACAGGGCGACATCCCTGTTATGTTGGAGAAAAATAACACGAGGACCAATATCTGAGAAATGGAGAAGTTTCTTGTGAGCACTGCATTGATAGTGGTGGAGGGGAAACATCATTTTCTGTAAAAAGAGGACCTCTTGAATGTCCTGGAATGGAAAGCCCTATAAGTGAGAATACCTGCCCCTGTGGCATCTCCCATCATTCAGGGCCCTCAACAGTTTCTCCAGATATGGCAGCACTTCCAATGTGAATCCATTGATATCATTTATTACACCTGGTGTTCCTAGTGCAGCCTTCTCCACGTTGGTGAGACCCAATGCAGATTGGGGACAACTTTGTTGAGTATTTTTGCTCGTTCTTCCATAACAGCCAGGATGGTAGCCAACCAATCTAATTCCACTTGCCATTCCCACACTGACATGACTGTTCATGGCCAGCTTAAGGCTAGATGCAAATTAGAAGAACAACATCTCATATTCCTTTTCCCACCTGATGGCATCAACTTCGATTTCTCTAACTTCCGGTAACACTTTGACCTGTCTCCTTCACCGCCCATTTTCTTTCCCTTACTCCTAAAGATTTTAAGATGAACTTTATTTGTCACATTTACATTGAAATATTGAGACATATAGTGAAACGTGTTGCTTGCGCTAATGACTAACGCAGTCTGATGGTATGCTAGGGGCAGCCTGCAAGTGTCACCAGGCTTCCAGCGCCAACATAGCATGGTTTCAGCCCATTAAACCTAACCTGTATACCTTTTAGAATGTGGGAGGAAAGCAGACCGGTCACGGGGAAAATATACAAACTCCTTACAACGCCAGCTCATGAGCTTTCCCCCTTCCCCCACCCTTTTATCCTGATTTATGTCCGCTTCCTTTCCAGTCCTGATGAAGGGACTCAATCCAAAACATCACCTGTTCATTTCCGTCCATAGATTCTCCCTCACCTGCTGAATTCTTCCATTTTTTTTTGTGAGTGAATATTATTATTAGTTTGTAAATGTAACCACAATTTCTGGTGTCTGCACACATGGCAATAAATGTAGAAATTGTGAGGAATGAAGCTCTGATTCTCCACAGATTGCATTATTGCAGTCTTTGGAATGACAAGCTGCAAAGAATCTTTGATTTGATGTGAACTTCGCCTTTTTAATGCCACATTCTCACATGAAAAAATATTTAAAGTATTGTTAAAACTAAGTTTTTATTAGTTACTGCTGACTAACAGCAGCCCTTCAGAAGCTAATAGTTGTTTCTGGGTTATCATTTCCTCAGAATAACATTTAAAAAAATTATACTTTTAAATACATTTTTCTTAAAATATTAATAATGTCAACATCTTACTCTTGCAAGTGTGCATTTATATTTATTTCATTTTATGGAAAATATTCAAAGGGTTAAAAAATGTACCTTTTTATTTGCTGACTCAAGGGCTGTGAGAATTCAGTCTGATCAGCTGATCAACACATTGCATCCCCGTTGATGTTACTGCACATCCCCTATGGAAGATGCCCAATGCCGCAATGAATTGAAGACCCTCAAA
Organism: Mobula birostris; assembly: GCF_030028105.1. Classification (NCBI taxonomy): domain Eukaryota; kingdom Metazoa; phylum Chordata; class Chondrichthyes; order Myliobatiformes; family Myliobatidae; genus Mobula; species Mobula birostris. The sequence continues at coordinate 30,000,489 of NC_092381.1, forward strand.
TCCACACTGTACATCCCCCAGTAGGCAGATTTCTTCAAGGTCAGCCATGAGTACTATCTCTTCTCCACTACAGTGGCATCATGGTCATCATTTTTGCTAAAATGACTGTCATCTCCTAACTCTGTTACAGGCTCCTAGAATTCTATTAGTTTAGTTACAAATGAAATTTCTTTAATAAACTCATGCTGAATTGGTTTTATAGCTTTAGCTCTCATTGAATACTGTTGAATTGGTTTCTTTATAAAATACTTCAGCAATTTCCCACTACAGTCATAAACTTAACGCATTTACTGTAGAATTCACAGGATCATGCATGTGACCTTCTTTTAAGATTAAAATCACATTAGCTATTTTGCAAACTCTTAGAACACCTCATTGTCTATCAACCTTTGCAAAATTTCCACTGCTGCACCCTTTTCCTCTATCCTCATTTAATTTAGTGTTCTCAGAGGCTTTGGATTGAGACTAGTGTTTTATGATCCTCCAAGTATTTTGCTTTCCTAATGATCGTTTCAGTGCTGAGTATGGGCTTCTCCAATAAATTAGTTTATTTATCTGCCTTGGAGGAATACAGAAGCTTCAACATAAAGTTAACCTCCACAATTTCTCACCTTCTCCATCCTTAATCTATTTTTAAACGGTTTGTCATTGCAATTATTGGGAACAAACAGGGAGAATGGAAAGCTAACATTCAAATATTGAAAGCATTGCTGTAGCAAGCCGTACAAAGAGCCTCAGTGAAACAGGGCATTTCTGAACAACAACTTTCTTTTTAAACAATCTGCAATAAATCATATCTGTTTAATGCATCTGATGGTTACAAGTCAAACTTGCTAAAGATAGTTTTATAAATTGTCACTCTGTAAGTGTAAAAGGGACTTGTAATGCTGAATGTACAGTACATGGAGTCTGGTGCAAAATGTTCAAGATGTAAAATTGTGTTGAAATGGCTGTTTACAGAAGACCGGTATACACATCTTCCTCATAGTTTTGTGGGACCTATTGTCAAATGCATATATTTGGAATGGCAGGAGCATTAGAATGGGTCTGCTCTACAATATTGTGCAAAAACTGTACGCAAGAGACAACAGTGAATATGATGCACATGCTTGCCTCTTTGATTTCTCAACATTGAAACAGCAGCTGATAAACTGGTTCCAATAGGAACCAAAGTTCAAAGTAAATGTATTATCAAAGTCCATATATGTCACCATTTACAGCCCTGAGATTCATTTTCTTGCGGGGATGTTCAATAAATCCGATAATCGTAATAGAATCAATGAAAGACAGCACCAACAGAATGGATAACTAGTATGCAAAAGACAGCAAACTGTGCAAATACAAAAAGAAGGAAAAAATAAATAACAATAATAATAATGATGATAACAATAAAGAAGAGCAGAAAGGATGCCTTAAGGCTATGAAAGAACATAAAGAACAACTGATACTAGATTCTGTAACTCTAAATCAAGCCCTGTGCAATAGCAGAAATGTTTTATGGTGCTACATTGACTACCATAAAGCATTTGATTCTGTCTGACATTCATGGTTAATAGATCTTAATATATATAAACTACACTCAATACTTGTGAAACTCCTTCAACATCTGATGAAGCATTGGCATACTACCATCACCCTATCTATTAACAACCACTGTTGTCAAAATGAACTGAGGCATTTTATGTCTAAGCCGACTATGGTTCTGTCTAACTTTAAACCCGCTCTCTAGTTTACTGAATCTGACAATAATTGGATATGAAATTAGAAACAACTAAATGAGTTATATCTTGATACACCTTCTATACATGGTTGATTTGAAATTATACGCTCCTTCATCAGTTAAGCTAAGCCAATTAATTCAAATTGTAGAACTATTTTTGAAAGATATAAAAATGAACTTTGGACTGGATAAGTGCAGAACATTAAAGATAAAGAATGGTGCAATAGAGTTAATAGAATACAAAACAGAGCAACAGGACACAATACAACCGATGGATGAATATGAAACATAGAAGCATCTGGGATATCAACAAGGAAAGAAAATAGATTATAGGGTGGTAAAGGAAAAGCTTTTGACAGAATTTACTTCAAGGCTTAAGATATCTGCCAAACAAAGCTCAACAGCAAAAATATAACAAAGGCAATAAACACTTTCGCTATATCCATATTAATGTATTCTCTTGCATAATATCATGTTTCCAAACCAAGCTGAAAAATTTCAAATATGACAAATTTCAGAAAACATTATGTACACCTGAATGCGCTTAGATTAACACTACCTAAGATAGAAGGAGGAGGAGGAATAACAGATGTTCAAAATCTACACAACAGTCAGATAAAACTTCTAAGGATATATTTTCATCAATGGAAAGAGAATTCAGCACTTCACACAGCAATTGCACTTAGCAATTCTGCTAAGAAGTACACATCAGTAAACTTAAATGAGAACACAACCCAAAAAAATGAAGATGTTATCACTATAGAAGAAAAAGATAACCAGTGGAAGACATCACCAAAATCTGAGCAGACTATTTGTTGACAAGGAAGTGTCGAACGCCTGGCTCAGAGTTGGAGACCCATTTCCGGAAGCAGAGGAGTTCCCTGTGACAATACAAGTGGTTAAAACAAAAAAATTATCAAAAATTCATAACAAAAAACCAACAAATTCAGGATGATAGAAGTAGACAATGCCAAGAGAAACCAGAAAGAATTCACTGCATTACAGGATCCTGCAGGAGGTTAACTCAATCCGATTACTTACTCAGGCTCAATCAAGTGGCAAATATAATTCACCAAAGTCTTGTTTTAAAATACAAACTCATAAAATACTTATAACCATACCTTACTGTACAAGCCTGATCCAGTTTAGAGTCAGAATTCCACAGATTATATTATGATCCACACATACATAACATACAGAGATTAGTAAGTGGAAAAACACCAGAAATATGCTGAATTAAGAGATGAGATTGAAAGACTTCAGAACATGAAAAGGGTATACATTGTCCCAATAGTAATTTCTACAAGTAATATCATCTCAAAAACACTATACAATAGTATTAAACAATTAGGGCTACACAGCAATATCTATGTAATCTTCAGAAAGCCACAATACTAAACACCACTAGAATAGTCTGAAAGTTCCTAGCATTTGAGAAATGAGTGTACTTGGCTATGCTCATACCTCAGAAATTCCCCAGCTTGAGCTGAGAAAAAAAAATAATACTAGACAATGGGGTGACCTGTTGGGGCACCCTTTGAGAGAAGGGTAGTGCAGTCTAATGTGACCAGGATGAACATTAAATTTTCCTGAATGCTATTGCTATCTCTGTGATTTGGAAATCAAAGAAGAAAAACTCAGCTTATTAAAGAAGAAAGACAAATATGTGACCAGAATGAACATTAAATATCAATGAAGTAAATTTGAAGGAATGGGGCTTGCTGGGTCGGGTCTGGAATTAAATGTCCGATGTAGTGATGGATTTGGCCTTGAATAATCACAGAAGGATTCCATCGATTTCGAGTTGGAATGACTTCTTTGGCACCAAAGGATGTCATTTGGAAGAGGCAATTGTATTGTCTGATGTTCCTCCTGAACTCGTTTGCAATAGGTTCATCATTGCTGTACAAATTGAGGAGATCATTAGGTAGAGGCTGCAAATTGCCTATCCTGACCTGTCCCTTCATACAGCAGAAATGTGCGGTTTCTCCAGTGAATAGGAAGGCACGATAGTGAGGGCATACTCTCGTCATCAAACCAACATCAGCAGAAATGTGACGGCATGCGAGTCGTGCATTTTGCCTTGCTCTTTCTCTGTCGAGGTATTGTCGTCGAAAGCGGCTATTGTCGTCTTCAGCAACTCTTGCAATAATTACTCTGTGTCGCATATTCTAAACTTGATCTTTCCTTTTCTCCTCTGTCTCTTCCGCTCTCCTCCTTCTCTGCCTGTTTTTGTCATTCTGGAGACGCGCAACCCTTTCATCCTTCGTCTCTTCTACCATTTGTTCTTTCTCCCTGATCCTGGAGTCGTGCGGCCCTGGCCTGATCAGATTCTTTTTCTCTCCTCGGTCTGTGCCTATTGATGTCATTTTGGAGACGTGCATGGCTGTCCTCCTCTGTCTCGTCTTCTCTCATCTTTTTTGTCCTGACTCTTTGATCCTGGAGTCGTGTGGCCCTGGCCTCATCCAATTGTTGTTCTCTCCCTCTCCTTGCCGCCTCCTGACAACGTTTGGCGTAATCTCTTGACCATAATGTCCCCATTCTCTTTCCACGCAGCATAATTAAGCTATCCATATATTTTTACCCTAATGCTTGATAAGATAGGAAGCAGTAACACCAAAGCCTCCAAGCTGCTGAAGCTGGCCGTGCGCATGCATCGGGCTGTGGCGTCACAGTTTCCATGATGGCTGATCGGGTCTTGGGTGAAAGGCAGCCTGTTGATTTTTGGTGAATGAGCAATTTTATACGAATATATACCCCTGCACTTTGCCTGCATTCTGTAAGTTAGCACATTTTAATTCAATTTAGCCAAAAAAAAGTGCCGCTGTAATGCACCATTTGCGCTAATTGGAGGTCACAAACAGACAAACAGAGCATGACAGTTTTAGTAGTATATAGATTAATAATAAATAAGCAATAAATGTTGAGAATATGAGATGAAGAATCTTCGAAAGTGAGTCCATAGATTATGGGAATAGTTCAGTGATGGGGCAAGTGAGGTTCTGAAAATAGTCTCTTTGGTTCAAGTGCCTGATGGTGGAGGGGTAATAACTTCCCGAACATGGTGGTGTGAGTCTTGAGGTTCCTGTGCCTTCTTCCTGATGGCAGCAGCGAGAAGGAAACATGACATGTATGGTGTGGGTCTCTGATGGTGGATGCTGCTTTCCTGTGTGATGCCAAACCAAGTTATCAGACGATTGATGCTGATGAGAGAGATAAGGAAGACAATGGAGAAACGTTCAAAATGTTAATGAGAGAGGAGACAGAGATAACGGAAAAGAAACACAATTCAGAATATTGACAGATCGGTTGCTTTGAACCTGAACTGTTTGAAGTTTGATGGACGGGCGATACCCCAGCAGGGGGATAAAAAGAACAGGTTCGCTAAGGCACGGCAGACACCACGAGATCACGAGATAACGAGACCCTGAAAGAGTGGTGTGCCCCCACAAGTGGGTGGGAGCTTGGAGGTCCGGTTCACGGGAACCGACCATAGACTCACAGGGCGAAAAGGTACGATCGGTGGGAACCTGGTGTGTGTGTCCGCCCTTGCCTGGGTGCCGGGTTCACCACGGAAGAACGGTCATTTCCGGAATGGAGGGGTCACAGTCGGTGACCACAGCAAGATAGAAGACCTAAAAGGGTCCGCCTGAAAGCGGATAGAAGATATAAAAGGGTCTGCCCGAAAGCAAACTGCGAAGAACATCAAAGGTTTGCTTGAATCAAATTTGCATTCCCCCCACCCTCTCTCTTTCTCTCTCTCCAACGGCACAACTGCACTAAGCTGAACTGAACTCTGCGTCACTTAAGGCTGATCATTTTACCCCTCGACTGCGATAGAGCTTGGTTGATTCCCATTACTCTAGTTCTGTGTACATGTGTGTTTTCATTGCTAACCTGTTGCATTTATATCGTTACGATTAGAGTACTGTGTTACTTATTTCTTTAATAAAACTTTATTAGATTCTAGTAAACCAGACTCCAACTAGTGGTCCAGTTCTGCTGGTTTGGCAACCCAGTTACAGGGTACGTAACATAAGTGGGGGCTCGTCTGGGATTTTGAACGCCAAATTTGGGACTGGGTAAATTGATTGGGTTAAAATTCCCAAAAGAAAGAAAGGGTAAACAGCAGAAATGGAGATTGAGGAATTTCTAAAGGCACCAACCTTGGAGGCATTAGAGGATGCCAGGAAATCAGAATTGGCAACTGATGCCAAATAGTTGAATCTTTTTAAGGGGAAGTCGACAATGAGGAGAGCGGAGATGCACAGAGCTATCATTGAGCATTATGTATCTAAAGGTGTGTTTCCCCAAGGGAAGCTGGAGGTGGTATCCATGGGCAAACCTGGTGGAGAAGCAGTACAGCTGCAGATGGAAAAATTGAGACTCGAGCACGTTCCGAGTAAAACAGCTGGAACGAGAAGAGAGGGACAGGCAGTTAGAACAAGAAGAGAGAATAAAACAGCTGGAACGAGAAGAGAGGGACAGGCAGTTAGAATGAGAAGAGAGAGAGAAGCAGAAGGACAGGGAATTTGAGCTGGAGAAGTGAAGGATGACGCTAGCGCAGGGCCCCATGCCGAACCAAGGTGGAGGGTTCAGGGTGACCCAGGAGGTTAGGCTGGTTCCCCCATTTGAGGAGGCCGATGTTGATCGGTACTTTCTACATTTTGAAAAAGTCGCTGCAAGTCAGGACTGGCCGAGGGATAAGTGGGCTGTTTTGCTTCAGAGCGTACTTAAAGGGAAGGCTCAGCAAGCTTACTCGGCATTGTCTATAGAAGATGCCCAGAGGTACGATGTGGTGAAAGAGGCGATACTCAGGATTTACGAGTTGATCCCGGAGGCATACCGGCAGAGGTTCCGGAATTTGAGGAAGCAGTGGGGCCACACGTATTTAGAGTTTGCCCGTGGCGCACCAACGTGTGAGCGTTGGTGCGCCTCGAAAGGAGTCAATTGGGATTTTGACAGACTGCTACAGCTAATACTGATTGAGCAATTTAAAGGTTGTGTCCCTGAAGGTATGAGGCCCTATCTAGATGAGAAAGAGGCAGAAACCTTAGCCACAACTGCTAAGTTAGCGGATGAATACGCGTTAACACACAAAGCGAAGTTTACCTAAGTAAGAGCTACCACAAGGGTAGTCGAGAGGGCGGAGAGAGTCCGCCAGAAAAGCCAGAAAGTAAGCCAGGCACTAGTGAGAAGGATAAGGAAGACAGGAAGCAGTTTGGTAGGAAGTCTCCTGGGGTCGTATGCTATAATTATGGGAAAGCCGGTCACTTTGCGTCTAGGTGCTTTGCCCCAAAGAAGAAGACGGGAAAGGAAAAACGACGACTCCGACTGGCTGTATTGAGCCGGCAAACAAACCTTTAAGGGAGAAGAGGTCTGCTAGGGTTCAGGAAGGGCGTGAGAAGTTTATTTCGACCGGATTGGTGTTGGTGAAGGAGGGGTCAAACCCAGTTTCAGTGTGGATCTGGAGAGACACTGGAGCTTGTCAGTCACTGATCTCAAGGAGTGTTTTAGACTTTAGTTCAGAGACCGAGACTGGGGAGGTCAGTGTGATAAAAGGCATTGGGAAAGGGACCCTTGCACCAGATACACCTAAAAAGTGACTTGGTCTCCAGACTGGTCACGATAGGGGTGTGGCCCGAACTACCAATGGAAGACCTGGATGTCTTACTCGGTAATGACCTCGCCGGCGGAGAGGTGTACCCAGTAGTAAGATTGACAAGCCAGCCTCCCAGGATTGAGGCCCCGCCCATGGACTCACAGGTTTATCCCGTTTGCACAGTGACTCGGCGCATGTCCAGAAAGGCTGCCGAAGCGAATATAGGTTTAGCTGAGATGTTTTTACCAGCTTTGTACCAGGAGGGGTTAGAAAGTGAGAAGAAGGAGCATAATGAAGCGGAAGGAAGTGAGGGAGTTGAGGTAGATTTATCATTAGCAAGGAAGGAATTTATACAGGCACAGGAACGAGATGAGGAGCTAATGGTTTTGGTGGAGACAGTTCTCTCCGAAGCAGAATTAAAAAGGGAGCCAGTGGGAGGGAGGGAGTACTAATGAGTAAATGGAGTACCATGAGTACCATGCCCGCAGATGAGGAATGGGGGGTGGTACACCAGCTGGTAGTGCCGAAAATTTATAGGGGTGAGATTTTTAACCTGGCCCACAAGATACCCCTCGGCAGACATTTTGGGGTGAGGAAGACAGTCGACAGAATTATGAAAGAGTTTTACTGGCCGAACATGAGGAAGGATATTATTGAATATTGTAGGCGATGTCATTTATGTCAGGTGGTAGGAAAGCCGAGCCAGGTCCTGCCTAAAGCACCCCTTTGACTGATACCCGCTTTCGGGGAACCTTTTTCCCAAATAATTGTGGATTTTGTCGGTCCCCTGCCCAGAACTGCAAGTGGGCGAGAGTATGTGATGACTATGATGTGCGCCGCCGCCAGGTTTCCGGAGGCGGTGCCCCTGGCAAGCGTCAAGGCTCCCGCAGTGGTAAAGGTGCTTGTGAAATTTTTCACTACGGTGGGGCTGCCCAGGGAAATCCAGTCAGATCAGGGGAGTGTCTTCACATCTCACACATTCCGACAGATGTTGGATGAAATGGGATCAAAGCAGATTTTGGCCTCCGTGTACCACCCAGAGTCCCAAGAGGTGTTGGAACGATTCCACGCAACATTAAAGACTATGATTAAAATTTACTGTCAAGAGAACGCCAGGGGCTGGGATGATGCTCTGCCTCTTTTGCTATTTGCCGTAAGGGACACGGTTTAGGAGTCATTGGGATTCAGCCCATTCGAGCTCGTCTTCAGTCATCGGCCCAGAGGCCCCCGACCTTACTGGAAGAGCAATGGTCCAGTCCAGCAGTCCAAGTTAATGTGATTGATTACGTTTTAAAATTTCGTGAGAGGCTTAAAAGGATCTGTGCCCTTGCCAAAGAAAATCTACGACACTCCCAAACTAAAATGAAACAATGGTATGATAGGCGTGCCCGCGAACAAGTGTTTCAAGTGAATGATCAGGTCTTAGTTCTGTTTCCAGTGGTAACCAACCCCCTCCAGGCGAGATTCCATGGTCCGTACAAGGTAATTAAAAAGATAGACCCTTTGAATTATGTTATCGAAACGCCGAACAGGCGTAAACTCACACAGTTGGTACACATTAACATGTTAAAAGCTTACCATGATCAGAAAGCAGATCTAGTTGGTGTTATCATGAAAATTAATGAGACTGGGGTGTCAAATGATACAGGGAAAACCCATCTTGAAAAGATAAATATGGTGCCGACCCGATTGGAGAACTCTATTGTTTTGGCCAATTTTGCTGATAAGGTCTCTCACCTAACCCCCGAACAGAGCGAGCCGCTGATAAAGCTAATTAACCGGCATGCAGACATATGTCCGGATGTCCCAAGGCGATGCAAAGGGACGGTGCATGATGTTGTTGTCACCTCAGACCAGCCTATTAAACAGCACCCCTATAGGATGAACTTGGAGAAGGGCAAGCTAGTGGAGAAAGAAATTGAACACATGTTAGCCACAGATATTATTAGGCCATTCAAATCAGAATGAGTGTCCCCCTGTGTGGTTGTCCCGAAAGTCGATGGGAGCATACGATTCTGTACAGATTACAGAAAAGTGAACGCCATCACAAAAACTGATGCGTATCCCATCCCAGGGGTAGACAATTGCATCGATAAAGTGGGGAGAGCTAAGTACATCACAAAGATCGATTTGCTGAAAGGGTACTGGTGCGTTCCTTTAACCGACCGGGCTAGAGAAATCTCAGCATTTGTCACTCCATCCGGGTTATACGAGTATAATGTTTTACCTTTTGGCATGAAAAACGCCCCAAGGACCTTCCAGAGGGTGATTAATTCAGTGATAAAAGGATTAAAGAACGCAGAAGCGTATATTGACGATTTAATGGTCTGGAGTGACACGTGGGAGGAGCACATTGTGGCAGTAGAGGAGCTGTTTAAGAGGCTGCTGGAAGCCAACCTGACAGTGAACCTCGCTAAAAGTGAATTCAGCCACGCGAAGGTCACTTATCTGGGATTTGTGGTAGGACAGGGGCAGCTGGCACTGATGCAGGCTAAGGTGCGGGCTATCTCTGAAGTCCCCACCCCAACAGACAAGAGAGCCCTGAAAAGGTTCTTGGGGATGGTGGGGTACTATAGGAAGTTTTGCAAAGACTTTGCGGATATTACCCTCCCTCTTACTAAGCTCGAGCCAAAGAATGCGAAGTTTGTGTGGAAGGACCTTTGTCAACAGGCCTTCGAGAGTCTGAAGGTGATTCTGTGTCACCATCCTGTGCTGAATGCGCCTGACTTTTCAAAACTCTTCTCCCTAGCAACAGATGCTAGCGACGAAGCAGCCAGGGCGGTGCTTTTGCAGACAGACAAAGAGGACATTGACCACCCAGTGGCTTACTTTTCTAAGAAATTTAATATCCATCAGAGAAATTATTCCACTGTGGAAAAGGAGTTACTGGCTATCATACTAGCATTACAACATTTTGAGGTTTATATTTGTCCGGCACGGAAACCACTGGTAATTTACACTGATCACAACCATTAGTGTTTTTGGCCACTATGAAGGATAAAAACAAAAGGTTGCTAAGTTGGAGCCTGGTCTTACAGGAATTTGATATTAAAATAAAACATATAAAAGGAACGGACAATGTGATTGCTGACTGTCTGTCAAGGTGTTGAAAACTTAAAGTTCTCTGTATTAGCCGAATAGCTGATGACCCTGTATATTAGTGTGTATCTAATAATGTGCATTCATGCCCATAATTTTTACCCTGGTAAAAATCCTTTGAAGGATAGAGGTGTGACGCCAAACCAAGTTATCAGACGATTGATGCTGATGAGAGAGATAAGGAAGACAATGGAGAAACGTTCAAAATGTTAATGAGAGAGGAGAGAGAGATAACAGAAAAGCAACACAATTCAGAATATTGACAGACCGGTTGCTTTGAACCTGAACTGTTTGAAGTTCGATGGACAGGCGATACTCCAGCACGGGGATAAAAAGAACAGGTTTGTTAAGGCACAGAAGACACCACGAGATCATGAGATAACGAGACCCTGAAAGAGCAGTGTGGCCCCACAAGTTGGTGAGAGTTTGGAGGTCCAGTTCGCGGGAACTGACCATAGACTCACAGGGCAAAAAGGTACGATCGGTGGGAACCTGGTGTGTGTGTCCGCCCTTGCCCGGGTGCCAGGAAGAACGGTCGTATCCGGAACAGAGGGGTCACAGTCGGTGACCACAGCGGGATAGAAGACATAAAAGGGTCCGCCCGAAAGCAAACTGCGAAGAACATCAAAGGTCTGCTTGAATCAAATTTGCATTCCCCCCGCCCTCTCCAATGGCACAACAGCGATTACTGCGAACTGCACTAAGCTGAACTGAACTCTGCGTCACTTAAGACTGATCATTTTACCCCTAGACTGCGATAGAGCTTGGTTGATTCCTATTACCCTAGGTCTGTGTACATATGTGTTTTATCATTGCTAACCTGTTGCATTTATATCCTTACGATTAGAGTACTGTGTTACTTATTTCTTTAATAAAACTTTATTAGTTTCTAGTAAACCAGACTCCAACTAGTGGTCCAGTTCTGCTGGTTTGGCAACCCAGTTACGGGGTACGTAACACCCGTGACAACATCCCATACAGAAGTGCTCAATGGTGGGCAGAGCTTTACCTGTGATGGACTGGAGCTATCCACTACTTCTTGCAGGATTTTCTATCAAGGGAACTGGTGTTTCCATACCAGGCTGTGATGCAGCCAGTCAATATACTCTGCATTACCTATCTATAGAAGTTCGTCAAGTTTCAGATATCATGTTGAATCTTCACGAACTTGTAAGGAAGTAGAAGCGCTGCCGTGCTTTCTTCATAATTGCACTTACATGGTGGGACCAGGACAAGTACTCCGAAATAACAATATGAAGGAAGCTGAACCTCTCCACCTCTGATTCCCCAATGATGACTGGCTCATGGACCTCCGGGTTCCTCCTCATGAAGTCAAAGGTCAGAATCAGGTTTAATAGACAATAGTCAATAGACAATAGGTGCAGGAGTAGGCCATTCGGCCCTTCAAGCCAGGATATGACATTCACTGTGATCATGGCTGATCATCCACAATCAGTATCCAATTCCTGCCTTACCCCCATAACCTTTGATCCGCTATCTTTAAGAGCTCTAGCCATCTCTTTCTTGAAAACATCCAGAGACATTGCCTCCACTGCCTTCTGGGGCAGAGCATTCCACATATCCACCACTCTCTAGGTGAAAAAGTTTTTCCTCAGCTCCATTCTGAATTGTCTACCCCTTATTCTTAAACTGTGGCCTCTGGTTCTGGACTCACCCATCAGCGGGAACATGCTTCCTGCCTCCAGCATGTCCAATCCCTTAATAATCTTGTATGTTTCAATCAGATCCCCTCTCATCTTTCTAAATTCCAGTGTATACAAGCCCAGTCGCTCCAATCTTTCAACATATGACAGTCCCACCATCCTGGGAATTAACCTTGTGAACCTACGCTGCACTCCCTCAATAGCAAGAATGTCCTTCCTCAAATTTGGAGACCAAAACTGCACACAATACGCCAGGTGTGGTCTCACCAGGGCCCTGTACAGCTGCAGGAGGACCTCTTTGCTCTTATACTCATGTAAAGGGGTTTTGACTTTTGTTACTGCGGAGGCTAATTAAAATGGTGTCTTTGTTATGTTAATCTGGGGAATGCGGCTTTGTTGTGTTAAACGTTGAGAAAGTTTGTGCTAGCAGCTTGTTTTTCCTTTAGAGTGTGATAAGTAAGTGCTATTAACCAATTGGGATAGTTGTTAAGGTTTTGGTGTATTTGAAGATACTGTTTGCGAGGAGGTCTTGGGGCAGAAGGCGGGAGAGCGAGACAGAGGATGGACCAGGTGCTGTGAGTCCGCTAATGGGGTCGGACCCCGAGCGGGACATTTGGCGAGGAGACGGAGACGGACTTGTGTGGAGCATCTGGTCGACCACCTTTGTTGGTCCCAGGCAGCCGGTCGAGGTGGTCCGAGGGGGTCGCAGGGTGAAGAAGGTCCTTGAGCTCCAACGGTTTTTGTGCATGAAGAGATTGAACTTTGATAAGTGTGGTGCCTTTTATTTTCCTTTTATATTTTATTCTCTTTTAATTATATAGTTCCAGTAATATCTATAAACTGTAAATCATTTAATTGCATCTGGCGTATTGTCTGTTATTTGGGTGGGGTGGGGTACCTCACACAGCATCCACACAAACGAATTACCCAGTTTGCCGGGGCCGAGGCTGTTTCCCTAGACGACAGCGAGCCGAGCGACCCTGAGGGTGGCGGGGGGGGGGCTACACTCAATTCCCCTTGTTATGAAGGCCAGCATGTCATTAGCTTTCTTCACTGCCTGCTGTAACTGCATGCTTGCTTTCAGTGACTGATGTATAAGAACACCTAGATCTCATTGTACTTCCCCTTTTCCTAACTTGACTCCATTTAGATAATAATCTGCCTTCCTGTTCTTATCACCAAAGTGGATGACCTCACATTTATCCACATTAAACTGCATCTGCCATGCATCTGCCCACTCACCCAGCCTGTCCAAGTCACCCTGCATTCTCATAACATCCTCCTCACATTTCACACTGCCTCCCAGCTTTGTGTCATCTGCAAATTTGCTAATGTTACTTTTAATCTCTTCATCTAAATTAATGCATATTGTAAACAGTTGCGGTCCCAGCACTGAACCCTGTGGGACCGACTGACATGTGTTGTAAAATTTGTTTACTTAGTGGCAGAATGATAGTATAGAAAAAAAATCAATTACAGTAAATATATACAAAATAGTTAAATAAATGCAAAAGCAGAAATAATATATTTAAAAACAGTTCCTTGGTCTTGCTGACATTGATTAAGAAGTTATTAATGTGGCACCACTCAGCCAGATTTTCAATCTCCACCTTTGCTTCAGCCAACAACTGTGGTGTCGGCAGCAAACTTAAATATGGCACTGGAGTTGTGCTTAGCCATACAGTCATTACCGTAAAGCAAGAAGTACAGGGGACTAAGCACACAGACTTGTGGTGTCCCTGTGCTGATGGAGACTGTGGAGGAGATGCTGTTGCCAATCCAAACTGACTGGGGTCTGTAGGAGAGGAAATCAAGGATCTAATTGCACAAGGAAGCACTGAGGCCTTGAAGATTATTGATTAATTTTGAGGGTATGATAGTACTGAACGTTGAGCTATAATCAATAAAGAGCATCCTGATGTATGCATCTTTGCTCTCTACATGTTCCAGGGTTGAGTGAAGAGCCAATGAAATGGCATCTGCTGTGGACATGTTTCAATGGTAGGCAAATTGGAGCAGATCCAAGTCAGGCAGGAGCTGATACGTTCCATCACCAACCTCTCAAAACACTTCATCACTGTGGATGTATGTGCTACTGGACAATAGTCACTGAGGCAAATTACCACGATCTTCTTAGGCACAGTTACAATTAGACCATAGGACACAGGAGCAGAATTAAGTCATTCAGCTAATCGAGTCTGCTCTGCCATTCCATCATGGCTGATCCCAGAGACCACTCAACCCCATACACCTGCCTTCCCACTATATCCTTTGATGCCCTGACCGATCAGGAAACTAGCAACTTCCACCTTAAATATACGCACGGACCTGGCCTGCACTGCAGTCTGTGGCAGAGCATTCCACAGATTTACTACTCTCTGGCTAAAAATATTCCACCTTACCTCTATTCTGAAAGGTCACCTCTCAATTATGAGGCTGTGCCCTCTAGTTCTGGATACCCCCAGAATTGAAGCCTGCTTAAAGCAGGTGGGTAACTCAGACTGCCGAGGTGAGAAGTCAAAGATATCAGTTAAAGATGGGGATTGTGGGGGGGGGGCAAACGATGTGTCTGTTCTGTTTTTGTTTGTTTTTTTGCAGAAAGGAGGGATTTGGATGTGGGGGGGCGTCAACGTGCCCGTTCCATTTTTGTTTTTTTTTGTGGGGAGGTGAGATTTTGGGGTTGATAACTGTGTTGTCTTTCTTTTATTTCTTGGTTGCATGGCTACCCGGAGAATAGAAGAATTTTCAATTTGTACTCTGTGATAATAAATGGACCTTGCAACCTCATTGTCCAAAAAACAAAGGAGCTGATTGTAGATTACAGGAGGAACAGAGACAGGCTCGGCCTGATCAACATCAATGAATGGGTCTGTAGTTGAGCGAGTGAGTAGTTTCAAGTTCCTTGGAATACACATCACTGATGATCTCACCTGGACTGCACGCACCGATTTTGTGGCAAAAAAAACACAACAGTGTTTCTTCCACCTCAGTAGGCTGAAGAAGTTCAGCATGGGCCCCCAAATCCTCAAGACCTTCTACAGGGGCACGATTAAGTGTATCCTGACTGGCTGTATCACCACCTGGTATGGGGACTGCACCAACCTTGATCACTGGGCACTGTACAGAGTGTTACAAATGGCCCAGTGCCTATATGGATGTGAACTTCCCTCCATTGAGGACATTTATAGCAGCAGGTGCAGAAAGAAGGCCTGGAAGATCATTGGAGACACCAGCCACCCCAATCATAAACTGTTTCAGCTGCTTCTGTCTGGCAAACGGTACCACAGCATTACAGCCAGGACCAATAGGCTATGGAACAGCTTCTTTCTACAAGCCTTTTAAATTCACGTCTGTACAATGTGACAGAGTCATAACGCAAAATTTTTACTCCTTCACATTGTGGGATGGATGTAAGATTTAAATAAATTCTAAATTCTTTGAACACTCCAGCCAGTTGATCAGCACAGGTTTTTAGTGCTCAGCCACCTGAGCTGAATGCTTTCTCAGGGGTTCACCCTCCTGAAGGATGCTTTCATGCCAACTGAAATCACAGGATCATCAGGGCCTTCGGGAGTTTGTGATAGTTACTCCATATTTTGAAGGTCAAAGCGAGCATAGAAGGCATTGAGCTCATCTGGAAGCAAAACCCTGTGGTCACCTGTGCTGCTTGATTTCACTTTGTAAGAGGTGATGACATTGAAGGCCTGCCACAGCTGTCGAGCACCTTCATTGATTCAAGTTTAGTCCAGAATTGCCACTGCATCCATGAGATGCCTTTTCGGAGATCATACCTGTACTTCTTGTAACTTCTTTGTTTGCCAGACTTGAATGCATCTGACAAACAATACAAACAAGAGACAAGAGCAGTGCACACAAATTGCTGGAGGAACTCAGCAGGCCAGGCAGCACCTATGGAAAAAAATACAGTCGAACTTTCGGGTCAAAACCCTTTGGCAGGACTGGAGAAAAAAGCTGAAGAGTAGATTTAAAAGGTGGGGGGAGCACTATGAGGTGATAGGTGGAACCTGGAGGGGGAGGGATAAAGTAAGGAGCTGGGAAGTTGATTGGTGAGATGAGGTGACAGAGTGAAAAGGGATGGGAAATGGAGAAGGGGCGGGGGGTTGGAATTGTTTAAGGGCATTACTGGAAGTTGGAGAAATCGATGTTCATGCCATTAGGTTGGAGGCTACCCAAATGGAATATAGGATTTTCTTCCTCCAACCTAAGTATGGCCTTAACACAACAGTGGAGGAGACCGTGGATAGACATATTGGAATGAGAATGGGAAGTGGAATTAAAATGGGTGGCCACTGGGAGATCGCGCTTGTTCTGTCGGACGGAGCATAGATGTTCGGTGAAGCGGTCTCCCAATCTATGTCAGCACTCAGAAATATTCAGGAGGCCACACCGGGTGCACCGAACACAGTAAATGACCCCAAAAGACTCACAGGTGAAGTGTCGCCTCACCTGGAAGGACTGTTTAGGGCCCTAGATGGTAGTGAGCGAGGAACTGTAGGGCTAGCTGTAGCACTTTTCCGCACGCAAGTATAAGTGCCGAGGGTGATCAGTGGGGAGGGACAAGTGGATAAGGGAGTCGCGTAAGGAGTGATCCCTGTGGAAAGCAGAAAGTGGGGTGGGGGGGAAACGGAAGGATGTGCTTGGTGGTGGGATTCCGTTGGAGGTAGTGGAAGTTTCCGAGAATGATATGCTGGACGTGGAGGCTGGTGGGGTGATAGGTGAGGATAAGAGGAACCCTATCCCTGGTAGGGTGGCGGGAGGATGGAATAAGAGCAGACATGTGAGAAATGGAAGAGATGCAGTTGAGGGCAGCGTTGACGGTTTGAGGAAGGGAAGCCCCTTTCTTTGAAAAAGGAGAACATCTCCTTCATTCTAAAATGAAAAGCCTCATCTTGAGAGCAGATGTGGTGGAGACAGAGGAATTGAGAAAAGGAAATGGTGTTTTTTACAAGTAGTGGGGTGGGACGAGGTGTAGTCAAGGTAGCTGTGAGAGTCCATGGGTTTGTAATAGGTATCGGTGGATAAGCTGTCTCTGGAAATGGAGGCGGTGAGATCGAGAAAGGGAAGGGAGGTGTCAGAAATGGACTAGGTGAATTTGAGGGCAGGGTGGAAGCTGGAAGTGAAGTGGATAAAGTCGATGAGTTCTGCACGGGTGCAGGAAGCAGCACCAATGCAGTTGTCAATGTAGCGCAGGAAAAGTGCGGGACAGTCACCAGTGTAGGCTTGGAACATAGACTGTTCCATGTAGCCGACAAACAGGCAGGCATAGCTGTGACCCTTGCAAGTGCCCACGGCTACCCCTTTTGTTTGAAAGAAGTGGGAGTTGAAGGAAGGAGGAAGTTTGAGGGAAGCCCCTGATCTGGCTCTCAGGAGATTGTGGATCTCATGATTCATCCAGGGCTTCTGATTGGGGAAGACTCTGAATGATTTTGTGGGGCCACACTCATCTACGACTGTTTTAATATAGACAACTGTAGTCTATTAATTCAGATCCACAGATGAGTCCTTTAACAAGGTCTGATTTGAAGCAATCCCATAGTCGCTCCTCTGCCTCCTGCGACCTCCTCTTTACTGTCCTAATCTCTGGAGCCTTGCTCTTTAATCTCTGCCTGTAAGCAGGTAAGAGAAGGACAGCCAAGTGGTCAGATGTCCCAAAGTGCAGTCTAGGCATGAACCAATAGGTATTCCTTTTCTTAATATCGCAGTGGTCTAGTGTGTTGGGACTTCTGGTGCTACAGGTTATACTCTGATGGTAATTGGGCAAGGATTTCTTCAAACAAACCTGATTTAAATCCTTGACTATGATTTGAAATGCATTGGTGTGGACTGTTTCTTGTGTGGGGCTAGCATCATGCAGTATCTCAAGTGCCTGATTACAGTCAGCCAATAGTGGTATGCAAACTGTGGTCAGGATTATGGAGGAGAATTCACTTGATAAATAGGACTCCCTTGGAAAATTCCGCTTAAAAAGAGTGGTGGGCTAACAAAAAGAATAGATCACGTGCCTTGGGCAACATGAAGGAGTTCTAATTTCGTAGGGTGGCACAAAGGTGCATCTTAGTTGAACTGTGGCCTTTGTCAGTGGTTCCTGTGACCACATGCGCGTTCTCCAGATCCATAGGCTACCTCCCACATACCTGAATTGGTGGTTTACGAGTCACCGTAAGTTTCCCCTTGGTTGGGAAAGAATCTAGGGGTAAATTCAGCGGCATATGGGTGGATTAAATAGGATTAGTTTAATTGGATTTGATGGGCTGAAGGACCTGTTTCCTTGCTATTATAATTCATAGGTTTAGCACCCACATTGTCCAAGTGGCAAAAGTGACTTGGATTTCTTGCATGGTGATTGATATCACCTCTCTTCTGTACATACACACATTATCCATACAAAGGACAGTGCAATAGTTCCACAAAGCAGCTCTGTGTATACTCAGTTAATATTGCAAATATTTGATACAGTTTCAGAGGGATTTAAGGGCTAACTATTTTAGTTAGGCTTTGGATCACAAGATAGATCACTAGGGGCCAGCAACTTTCATCTCTCCAGTACATAAGAGAATCTGATAAGTTAGCCAAAAAAGTTGTAGTTTCATGATCACCATTAATGATCCTTGCTTTTTATTCCAGCTCTCTGATTCTTCAGCTAATTAATTGAACTTAAGTTATTTGGCTGCTCTGATAGAATTTCGAAGCACTTACATTTTCGGATGTTAACCCTGGTCAATGAGACATTTCTGGGTCATGCTTCAAGGTGCCAGTGAATTCCTCTCCTTACTTGCATAAGCATTGCTTTCTAAAGAATATTGTACTTATTATTGGTTGCTGACAAACGGTAACAGGAATAATATGATTGTCAGACACCAAATGAATGAAACTGATACCAACCAGATGTAGAGAAATGTGACTGTCAGTTTGACATCATGTTTTACTCTTTCCAATATGATAGTACTCAGCAAGATTACCATGGCTTCTTGCCCTCACACATTTGCTACTGAAATGAAGCATTCAGTTTTCAATATGCAGATGAATAAGAGTAGAATATGGTGATTTGCTCTGTCTGACATGATGGGAAAACCTTCACTGTGTCAAGGTAATAAATAGGGTGATTCACATAACACTATACCTTATAACCTTTAGCTAAAATATTTCTCATCGTATCCAAGAGCATGATGATTTTTCTATTTTTTAATAAAGGATTAAACCATGTGTCACTTTGACCTGAAAATGCTTGCCTGGAAGAAATAATACATCATAATAAATGACATTGGCCAATCCACTGGCAAAGATACTGTTACTTAGAATGTAATTTTTATCAGTAAGTAACTGTGCGATTTGACTCTATTTCAAGCACATAATTAAACAAAGTAAAAGCTTCAAGCACATAATTAAACAAAGTAAAAGCTCTAGAGATTGTCCTTGAATCAGATAAAGGAAGGCAAAATAAGCGATGTTTTACCAGATTCATTATCTGAGAAATATCTAGGAGTTTGTCAGTTCTGATTCCTTATTTCCATTGTTGTTCCTTTAACATTTTCTAATGCCGCTTTCCATCTTTTGCACAGTCAAGAAAAATCAATACACAATCAGAAAAATAAATAAGAGGCAGTTTACTTTAGTGGAAGCAAAAATATGTTCAAGAACATTCTTTAAGTACTTTCTGCTTTATAAATTAACTCGTACATTCCTGCCCTATGCCTATTCATGTAAATCCATATATATATATATATGATCTGAATGGTTACTCAAAGTTAGCTTTTTCAGATGCAGCTTTAAAGTGACAGTAAAGTACACAAAATGCTGGAGCAACTCAACAGGTCAGACAGCATTTTGTCAGTCCTCAGTCCTGATGAAGGGTCTTGGCCCAAAATGTCAACTGTTTATTCCTCTCCATAGATGTCTTGGGTTTCCAGCATCTGCAAAATTTCTTGTGTTTAACACTGCAGATCGGATAAATAGCAGATTAACAACAAAGTTTCTCAAAATGTTCCAGACTTGATACTATTGGTAGACCAATAAATAATACTAAAGCTGTAATATTAACTCTAACCACTCTTAAGGCCTCAAGGTTCAGATTCAGAACCAAAATCACTTCATTGCCAGTATATGAACCACACCAGAATTGATTGTGGTTCAGTGCCAAGCATAAAACACAGGTTGATATCATAACAGACAACGCACTAGCAACCAACAATTTATAGGACAATTGTGAAAACAGCCATGAGCAATCAACAATTAGCAAAACAGTCATAAGCACAGACATCAATAATGAAATTTAAATAAATGTGAACACATGAACAGATTCAATATTATCAACAGAACAAAGAGAGCAGGAAAGACCATTTAATGGATGTTGTGCAGGGGCATTTAGGATATTATACCTGAGTGTGTTTTGTTGAGAAGCTGAATAGCTACAGGAAAGAAATTTCAGAGATGACGGGGAGTTCTGGTGGTGATAGACATGCAGGGTCTCCCTGATGGCAATTTGGTGACTAGGTGACTGCTATGGTTGGTGGACTTAGCAGTCATTTTTTTTCTGCTCTTTTTTTTTGCCCTGGCAATGAACAGGTCTTTTAATGTCGGTAGCTGACAGCCAACGATCTTCTCTGCTGTGTGGATCACTCACTGCAATCTGGACTTGGAAAGGGAGGAGGCTGCAGGAAACCAAATGGTATTAGAGGTGGGCACCACGCCGAGTAAAAATTCATCTTGAGATGTTAAGTTTCCTAAGCTGACTTAGGAATCACAATCACTGCTGGACTCTCCTTGTGATGAGCATAACGTGCTTGTCCCAGTTCAATGTATTGGTAACGGTAGTCCCCAGGAATTTGAATGACTCAACCGCAGACACAGCCTGACCACTAATTCCCAAGGTGGAGGGTGGAGGGTGGGTAGGTAGGGCTCCATAACAAGCTGGTCAAAATTAATGAACCCAGAAAGTGTTCCATCAAGCTACATATTTATACCTGTGCCCAAGTTTACCATTGTCCATTATCTGTAAAGAATACCATGTGAAATTAATAGTTTTCCACTTTTAGGTATGAGAGGACCCTTACCAATAGCAAGTTGTTCCTGCACATTGATTCACTGTTTTGTTGCTCCCTGCACATTGACTGGTTAGTGTTGTACCCATTGAATGATTGCTCATTACTTCCTACTCATGGTTTGTTAAGGCATTAAACATTACTAATAATCATACAACCAGCAGTAGACATGAATGGAGTGGAGTCTCCCTGTGGTGGAAAACCTCATCAGATTAATAGCCTCAAAGTACCTCCCTAAACAGCACAATTTCCCATTCCTCAAAAGCTTATGCTTTGTTATTTAACAATTTGAGGGAGCTCCTTAAGATGTATAACAGAACTTGGACATGCTAACAAAATTAAAGCAGATATAAGTATTAAAAATGTGTTTTATCCATAATCTTAATTCTAAAGTGTATGGGTGATACAGTAGCATAGTGGTTTGCGCAATGCTTTACAGTACAGGAGACTTGGGTTCAATTCCTGCCACTGCCTGAAAGGAGTTTGTAGGTCCTCCCTGTGACTACGTGGATTTCCTCTGCGTGCTCTGATTTTCTCCCACATTCCAAAGACATACTGGTTGGTAGGTCAATTGGTCATTATAAATTGTCCCGTGATTAGGCCAGGATTAAATTGTGGGTTGCTGGGTGGCGTACTCTCTGTTGTATGTATGTAAATAAATTTTAAAAATAAATAATTCCTCCTAATTTTATCTGGAACTACCAAAGACCATTGGAAGGTCACCAGCAATCAGTATTATTATATCACAGAGCAAAAGATATTAGTTGCTAGGTTCACAGGTCAAGAATCTTCTAAGGAGTAGATGGGTACAGAATTTATTCAGGTGCAACTTTAAGATCTGAGTAAGGATTGCTGATATAATACAGAAAATATTTAAGCAAAGTTATTCTTATACATGGCAAAAGGAAAAGCAAAAGCTGGACACATAAGTTATGTGAGATGCTGGATTTTGCCCTGGATTTTGCCTGCTTCTGAGGGCAGACTGGGTGAGGTGGACAGATTTTCCTTACTAATAGATGTCAGTGAACCAGATCAGCTTTTATGAAGAAGAAGAAGAAATCCCTTAGCTCCGAGTGGAGTCACCGGGACACTGTCACGATGGCGGTTTTTTAGCAGGCTTTCTTATTTTTACAAGGCCGAGTTGCTAGCTCGACGCTCAATCCAGCACGGATGGAAAGCGTGCAAGGTAGCCGGCTGGATTCGAACTCGGGAGCCTTCGGTCCGAAGTCTGGCGCTGATGCCACTACGCCACCAGCCAGCCCCAGCTTTTATAACAGCCAATAATTTCTGCATCAGCATTGCTGATGGTAGCTTTTTCTTTGTTCCAAAATTTAATTGAATGGCTGAATTTATATTCCTATCTGCTATGGTGACATTTACACACGTGACCCTATATCAATAGTTTAGGCCTCTGAATTGCTCGCCCGGTAAATTAGTCCACTTGTGCAGGGGTTCACGTCGAGTCACACCTGGAACACTGTGCATGGTTTGGTCCCCTTATTTTGGAAGCAGTCCACAATGACCATCTAGACTAATTCCTGGATAAGAGGTTTGTTGTAGGATGAATAGCTAAAAAATAAATCTGTCTCGTTTGGAGTTAGAATAAGAAGGGGGGCTGGTTTTTCTGAAGCATTTAAGATCTCAGGGGACATGACAGGAAGATGCTAAGATGTTTCCAGTCATCAAAGAATCTTGAAGGAGAGACATAGGTATAAAATTAGGGGTTGGTCATTTAAAACCGAGCAGTAACTGTGTGGGAACTTCTTCTCAGAAAGACTGGTGAATTTCCAGAGTCCTCTGC
Organism: Mobula birostris; assembly: GCF_030028105.1. Taxonomy (NCBI): domain Eukaryota; kingdom Metazoa; phylum Chordata; class Chondrichthyes; order Myliobatiformes; family Myliobatidae; genus Mobula; species Mobula birostris. The sequence goes on from NC_092381.1 coordinate 30,023,434, forward strand.
CCAGGAGGGTAGAAAATTTACGGGGTGGAAAATAGAGATTGGGGTATTTATAGAGAAAGTCAATACATTTTTTGAAAGATCAGGAATTGAGGGCTAAGGGGAACTGACATCGAACAGAAGATGAAATCTAGATTCAATCAGTCAAGGTCATATTAAATGGTGGGGCAGGATCTGGGGGTCTTGTGATGTCCTACTACTCTTATTTTCTTGTGCTCTTATGTTTTTTGATGTTTTCTCTAATCATCGTGGTATCATAATCCTTGGCAGTTAACACACCAATGATTATTTGAAAAACTTTATTCATAAATAAAAGAGAAATTTTGAGAGTGCAGAGCTTGTATGTTCCTGTCAGGATTAAAGGAAAAGTGAATAGGAATAAGGAACCTTGGTTCTCAAGGGATATTGCAACTCTGATAAAGAAGAACAGAGAGCTGTATGACATGTATAGGAAACAGGGAGCAAATAAGGTGCTTGGGGAGTATAAAAAGTGCAAGAAAATACTTAAGAAGGAAATCAGGAGGGCTAAAAGAAGACATGAGGTTGCCTTGGCAGTCAAAGTGAAGGATAATCCAAAGAGCTTTTACAGGTATATTAAGAGTAAAAGGATTGTAAGGGATAAAATTGGTCCACTTGAAGATCAGAGTGGTCGGCTGTGTGCAGAACCAAAAGAAATGGGGGTGATCTTAAATGGTTTTTTTGCGTCTGTATTTACTAGGGAAACTGGCATGAAGTCTATGGAATAAAGGGAAACAAGTAGTGAGATCATGGAAACTGTACAGATTGAAAAGGAGGAGGTGTTTGCTATCCTGAGGCAAATTAAAGTGGATAAATCCCCGGGACCTGACAGAGTGTTCCCTCGGACCTTGAAGGAAACTAGTGTTGAAATTGCGGGGGCCCTGGCAGAAATATTTAAAATGTCGCTGTCTACGGGTGAGGTGCCGGAGGATTGGAGAATGGCTCATGTTGTTCCGTTGTTTAAAAAAGGATCGAAAAGTAATCCGGGAAATTATAGGCCGGTAAGTTTGACATCGGTAGTGGGTAAGTTATTGGAGGGAGTACTAAGAGACAGAATCTACAAGCATTTGGATAGACAGGGGCTTATTAGGGAGAGTCAACATGGCTTTGTGCGTGGTAGGTCATGTTTGACTAATCTATTGGAGTTTTTCGAGGAGGTTACCAGGAAAGTAGATGAAGGGAAGGCAGTGAATGTTGTCTAAATGGACTTCAGTAAGGCATTTGACAAGGTTCCGCATGGGAGGTTAGTTAGGAAAATTCAGTCGCTAGGTATACATGGAGAGGTGGTAAATTGGATTAGACATTGGCTCAATGGAAGAAGCCAAAGAGTGGTAGTAGAGAATTACTTCTCAGAGTGGAGGCCTGTGACTAGTGGTGTGCCACAGGGATCAGTGCTGGGTCTATTGTTATTTGTCATCTATATCAATGATCTGGATGATAATGTGGTAAATTGGATCAGCAAATTTGCTGATGATACAAAGATTGGAGGTGTAGTGGACAGTGAGGAAGGTTTTCAAAGCTTGCAGAGGGACTTGGACCAGTTGGAAAAATGGGCTGAAAAGTGGCAAATGGAGTTTAATACAGACAAGTATGAGGTATTGCACTTTGGAAGGACAAACCAAGGTAGAACATACAGGGTAAATGGTAAGGCACTGAGGAGTGCAGTAGAACAGAGGGATCTGGGAATACAGATACAAAATTCCCTAAAAATGGCGTCACAGGTAGATAGGGTTGTAAAGAGAGCTTTTGGTACATTGGCCTTTATTAATCAAAGTATTGAGTATAAGAGCTGGAATGTTATGATGAGGTTGTATAATGCATTGGTGAGGCCGAATCTGGAGTATTGTGTTCAGTTTTGGTCACCAAATTACAGGAAGGATATTAATAAGGTTGAAAGAGTGCAGAGAAGGTTTACAAGGATGTTGCCAGGACTTGAGAAACACGGTTACAGAGAAAGGTTGAATAAGTTAGGACTTTATTCCCTGGAGTGTAGAAGAATGAGGGGAGATTTGATAGAGGTATATAAAATTATGATGGGTATAGATAGAGTGAATGCAAGCAGACTTTTTCCACTGAGGCAAGGGGAGAAAAAAACCAGTGGACATGGGTTAAGGGTGAGGAGGGAAAAGTTTAAAGGGAACATTAGGGGCGGCTTCTTCACACAGAGAGTGGTGGGAGTATGGAATGAGCTGCCAGACGAGGTGGTAAATGCAGGTTCTTTTTTAACATTTAAGAATAAATTGGACAGATACATGGATGGGAGGTGTATGGAGGGATATGGCCCGTGTGCAGGTCAGTGGGACTAGGCAGAAAATGGTTCGGCACAGCCAAGAAGGTCCAAAAGGCCTGATTCTGTGTTGTAGTTTTTCTATGGTTTCTATAATAATCGAACATGCTGGAAATATTCAGCAGTTCAAGCAGAAACTAAAGAGAAAGGAACAGACATACCATTCTGCAAAGATGTCATTCAATCTGTGTTTGATCTCTTCATTGAAAAGAAATGCCTCCGCTCTATTCACAAACATGACCTCATCATTACCATGCTTGCTTCTTATCCTTGGCCTTCTACACTGTTGCATGAATTGGAGGAAGCTCAACTCATTTACCCTTGAGACAATTTCAGATAATTGGCATTTCCAGACATTTCATTTCATTTTTTTTGTAATTATGCTTTTTCTCTCAAATAGGTTATTCTCCTTACACCACTTACAGTCTCTCTAGAACAGATTGAAATTTTGATCCCTACAGTTATCTGTCCATCTTAGAAACTTTATTGAATTCTGATGGAAAACGATCAACCTAAACAATTAACTTTGTTTTCATCTCCACTGATGCTGATGAATCTGCCCTGTATTCCAAAAATATATATGTTTATGTTAGACTTTCTTTATGTTCAGTAGTTTACTCATTACCTTACCCATGATCCTCCATGTGTGCTGCCGCAATAATCACAAAGACTGTTGACACTAGTTCATTAAACTAACTTTCACTAGAGAACTCAGACCTGCTGGGACAATATAGGTCAGTCACACACTAACAGGTTTTGGTAATTAGAAGGGTATAGAAAATGTTTTAAAAGTGCCCAATTAACAAGCCATGCAAAGTCTGACTGGGAGATACTATCCTAATTAACTTTCTGGTGTCTAATGAATGCCCAGTTGCTATAACAACAGGTTGACACAGTAAACTGATTCATATTTGTAATTTATTTTTACTTCAGATGGCTGAAGGCAGTTCAAAGTGTGTCTGCTATTTGCTTTTCTTGCTTTAATGATCAATCAAGATCAGGCTTCCATATATTTTCACTGACTGTTATAGCAAATTTTCTTTCATATCGTTTGAAGGCAGTTCCAAACGTTAACAGGATACTTGTTTTCAAACCAAGACTTACCATTTTCCATGGATAATAAGGAAGATCAAGTGACATTAACAGTTCTCAGATTTTATATTTAAGAGGTGGATCAAAAGTAACATGAGCAACACAGGCATACCTCAGGGATGCACTCTTAGCCCACTTCTCTACTCTCTTTATGTTCATGGCTGTGTGGCTAAGTGCCATTTATTAATTTGCCGATGACAGCTCTGTTGGTAAAATCTCAGATGGCAATGAAGCGGAGTGAGATTTATTGGCTGATTGAATGGAGTTGCAACCACAACTTAACGCTCAAAATCAGCAAGGCCAAGGGATTGATTATGGACTTCAGGAAGGAGAAGCCAGGAGAACACACACACCAGTTCTCATTACTTCATTATTCTCTATTTTGCACTATTGAATTATTTTTTCATTTATAGTAATTTTATTTCTTTGCAATGTACTGCTGCCACAAAATGACAAATTTCGTACCATATAGAGCAGTGATATTAAAGCTGTTTCTGATTCAGAATTTGACACTTAAAATTCCAAGTGAATGATTTTCCCCAGTACTTTTAAAGGTGGCCAAGAAGATGGGAAAACTCGTGGCTTGGACTTGGTTTGTAGAGTTCATAGTGTGGAATGCTAGGGGGTTAGGTTAGGGGTCTGGACAAGGATGAAGGAAGTGAGAGGTCAAGGGCAGTAAATTGTTAGGGGAAGGAGCCAGATCTTGAGCAGTCTGAGGTTGAGACCAGCGATCTCCGAGGATGGAGATCCAGAGTCTGAGGTCTGCTGGCCCTGAGCATGAGGGCTGGTGATCCTTGAGGTCAGCAGGTCCTGAGGTCAGTGGTCTGTGATTGGCAGGTGCCCAGCGACCTAATCTAATCTAAGACAAATAAAGTGAGCTCAACTGTGTTGAAGGCTAGATACCATATAGAGAATGGGAAGGGACTGAAACCAGCACAAAAGCCTGTTAAGCAACTGAGTGCCATGGTGCTGTCATTCATTAAGGAGACTTCATGGTACAAAGCAAGTCTCCTTCATCAAAGTGAAGGATGAAGGACATTGGGTCTATGCCCTTGATAAAATTTTCCCATACATTAACTATAATTGTAAGATTAGAACAAGACAAAGATTGCATTGAATGTGGTTACGAAGCTGAACATGGCCCTTAATTTTAATGCCGACTACATTGATTTTAAATGCAACTTAAATATACAGTAATCTTCAGCAGATTTAAAGAACTCTGAAATGCACAAAATAATGCAGTTAATTTTGATAAAATATCATCAGCCTTGGTTGTTATCTGTGATGCTTTGCAGATACTGCCTGACTTGCTGAGTATTTTGTTTTTAAATTCAGATTAATGACATTCTCTTGGGAACTACTGGTGGGCAGAACTTCCTGTTGTTGGAAGTGGTCAACATCTGTGCAGGTTGAGGGAGGATGTAAGCTAGAGCACTGTGATCCAAAATGGCATTATTGATGTAACGATCTGCCTATTCAGCCATTAGTTGTTAGCCATTGTCCTCAACAATACGGTATCTCATTTAAATCAGGGCATAAACCTACATGCTCATAAAGGCCGTTACTCTGGAAACAATGCAGTACTGCTAGCACTTAACAAAAAAACACAATAGTTCTGAATATTGTGGCTCAAAGTCTGGTTAACATGTCTGGCCAGACTTTGAGCTGACATATGCCATGGGTAAAAGAGAATTAATGAATTACCATATTTAGATTTCCAGAAGCCATTTGACAGGTGCTGTATCAGGGGTTTATTGTAGAAGATCAAAGCTCAGGGATTTGGAGTTTAATTGTAGTAGAAGGTTGCCTGGCTAACCGTAGGAAGAGCTGCCTGCACAAGTAGTGCATGCAAGCTCGATTTCAAGATTTAAGAGAAGCTTGGATAGGTACATGGATGGTAGGGGTATGGAAGGCTGTGGTCCCGGTGCAGGTCGATGGGGGTTTAAAGGGCAAGGGCCTGTTTCTCTGCTGCACTGCTCAATGACTCAGAACATTAGGCATAAGTTGGTTGTTTTCTTCATAGCAAGATATAATGAGTGATATGTCATTCAGATTGGTGCTGGGGCCTTAATTTTTCTAGTTTATCTGTGACTTGGATGAAGGCACCAATGGTAAAATTGTTAAATTTGTTGGTAATATAATGATGAATATGAATGTAAGTCGTTACGATGTTGTAACAAAGCTAAAAGGAAGATATAGGCAGCTTATGTGAAAGGGCAAAAACCTAGCATATGGAGTAAGATATAAGAAAATGCGAGAAAATTTTGACAGGAAAAATAAAAGAGAAAGCATATTATCTAAATGGAGAGGATTGTGTAGCTCTGAAATGCAAAGGAATCTGTGAATTTTAGTCTATGATTCAGAAGGTACTTGTATGCAGGTAGATTGTATAATTTGGCAAGATAATACAGTGTTATTGTTGATTGCTAGGGGAACTGAATACAAAACAAAATGATATTCTTCACTTATCTATGACATTGGTAAGATCACACTTTGGATATCATGTACTCTGATGGTTCTCCCAGTTATTGAAGGCTATAAGATGAATTTTCCTCTCAACCCTATTCTCCTGACTTCTCCCCACAACCTTTGATGCCCTTACTAATCAAGAACGTATCTCCCTCTGCTTTAAGTACACCCAATGACTTAGCCTCCACAGCCATCTGTGGCAATTCATTCAACAGATTCACCACCCTCTGGCTAAAGAAATTCCTCCTCATCTCTGTTCTAAAGGAACATTTTTCTATTCTGAGTATGTGCCCTCTGGTTGTAGATTCCCCAACTATAGGAAACACCTTCTCCACATTCACTCTTCTAGGCCTTTCCATATTTGATAGGTTTCAATGAAGTTGCCCCGCTCATTCCAGCAAGTACAGGCCTAGAGACATCAAACACTCTGCAGACGTTAACCCTGTCATTCCCGAAACTGTTCTTGTGAACCTCCATTGGACGCTCTCCAATGCCAGCATATCCTTTCTTAGGTAAGGTGCCTCAAAACTGCTCCAAGTACGGTCTGACAAATACCTTATAAAGCCTCCATAATATTTCTTTTATTCTTGTCCCCTCAAAATGAACGCTAATATTGTGCTTGCCTTCCTTACCACAGATTCAAACTGCAAGTTAACTTATAGGGAACCCTGCATGAGGTGAATTGATCTCTTGCATTAACAGAAGAAATGCTCAACATCCAAGAAATAGGCCTGTGATCCAGCCTACCCAAATCCAACCTCAGAACCACTCACAGTCCTTATGTAACGTTCCGTTATATTGGCACATATATGTCTAGGGGAAATCCCACCCAGCACCCGCCTCAATGCTCCCCACAGGGTCGGTTGCCGCCCGAATCAAACCCAAACATCAATCATCAGCCAGTACACCAAGTAAATTTTAACAAGTACATTATAGATATTACTAATTCTATGACATTAATATAAATTCGATACAGAAAGGGAAGTAATGGAAAAAAAAGGCGCCAACACTTATCAAAGTCCAAGTTCTTCGTGCGCAACCATTGGAGCTCAATTGATTCCTGACGACCACCCGGATCCTGTTGACTCATGGCTCGGGACCACCTGAAGTGATCGACCGGAGCCTCTCTGCACGTCCTCCGTCCTCCCCGTCTCTCCTCCGGCTCCCTGTCTCTCCTCCGACTCCCCCCCAAACCCCCCGTCCACCGTCCTCCCTGTCTCTCCTCCATCCTCCCCGTCTCTCCTCCGACTCCCCCCCAAAAACCCCGTCCGCCGTCCTCCCCGTCTCTCCTCCGACTCCCCGCCAAAAACCTCATCCACCGTCCTCCCTGTCTCTCCTCCGACTCCCCGTCTCCCCTCCAACTCCCCGTCTCTCCTCCGACTCCCCGTCTCTCCTCCGACTCCCCGTCTCTCCTCCGACTCCCCGTCTCTCCTCCGACTCCCCGTCTCTCCTCCGACTCCCCACCAAAACCCCGTTCCCAGTCATATGATACAGCATGGTATCCGAAAACAAAACGATACATGACCACCCATTGGTTAATAGCACCCTGCTGTCTCTAATAACCCAAGCAACTGTCTAGTTAGAGACTTTCTCAGCATTCCCCAGTATAACATAACAAAAGAAGCCATTTTAACTCTAACAAAAAGAAAGACCCCGTACACTCTCACCCCACCACAAAAAATCATGCCCTCATGATGTTAACAGAGTTCACCAGTGCTCCTTGTAAAACACAAAACCCAACCCAGGTGCACAAAGCAGTGACATAACTTTCCAGGGCAGTAGAGATCACACCCTGCTCCCCCGGCGCTATATAAGTTCGTCGTTCCGGGGGATGACTACTCCTCTGAGGCTTCTGGACTTCCTCTGCTGACTCTTCCTGTTCAGACACCCCAGGTGACCCCCCGGGCCTATCTGTCGGACCCTCCCCCTCACCGGGATCCCTCTGCCCCTGTGAGCCCTCTGGCTCGGGTTCTCCCTCCACCCTCTCCTCCCCCAATGCCGGCTGTAATACAGGCGGCTCTGCAACACCCTCCCTCGGTTCCCCTAACTCAGTGGTGGAAGGGCCAGGAGTCTCTTCTCCCGGCACCGGGGAATCAGCGAACGGAAGCAGGTACCACACGTCCGAATCATCATCTTCCGATGACGTATCCCTTCTCGAGGTGGTGGCCGGCCCCGTCTCCTTCGCAGCGGGCTCTTCCCTCGCCCCGCGCCCTCGCAGAGTCCTCGTACTAGGCGTAAACTCCCATTCGGGCACTGGGTCCATCTTCACCTCTCGACCCAGAGGCAACAGGTGGTTCCGATGGAGTACCTTGACAGACCCCTTCCCATCCTCGGGTGTCACCCGGTAAACAGGGAGATTCGGCATCTGGCTCTCTACCACATAGGGGGTGGTTGCCCAACGGTCCGCCAACTTGTGCTTACCAGGTAGTCCTAAATTCCGGATAAGGACTCGGTCTCCCGGCAATAGCTGGACGAACTTTACTTTTTGATCATACCTCTTCTTATTTCGCTGGTTCTGCTTGGTGGCTGCCGCCTCAGCCAACCCGTACGCCCTTTTCAACTCTCTCCTCATATCGGACACGTACTTCAGACATGGCTTTGAAGGTATTTCACCCGCTTCAGTCCCAAAACACAGATCAATGGGCAACCTCGCTTCCCGTCCGAACATCAGATAGTAGAGCGAGTACCCCGTAGCATCATTGCGCGTGCAACTGTAACAGTGAACCAAATGGGCGATGTGCTGACTCCAATTACTCTTCTGTCCAATCTCCAAAGTGCCGAGCATGTCCAGCAGGGTCCGGTTAAACCTCTCGGGCTGAGGATCACCTTGTGGGTGATAGGGGGTGGTCCTGGATTTCTCAACCCCAAGCATACCCAGTAATTCATGGATAAGCCTGCTCTCGAAGTCCCGTCCCTGATCACTATGGATCTGCCAGGGAAGGCCATAATGAACAAAGTACTTCTCCCGTAACACCTTCGCCACTGTAGTGGCTTTCTGGTCCTTAGTAGGAAAAGCCTGCGCACATCTAGTGTAGTGATCCGTGAGGACCAAGACATTCGCGGTGTTGCTGGTGTCTGGCTCAATAGACAGGAAATCCATACACACCAGGTCCATGGGTCCCGCACTCTGCAAGTGGGATAACGGGGCCGCCTGCGCAGGCAAGGTCTTCCTCCTGACGCAACGGCTACAGGTCTTACAGTATTCTTCCACCTCTCCCTTCATCCGGGGCCAGTAAAACCGGTCCTTGAGTAATCCATAGGTCTTCTTTACCCCTAAGTGCCTGGAATCATCATGTAGTGCCTGGAGCACAGTCTTCCGATACTTCTCAGGCATGACCAGCTGCCAGCGCCGGGGGTGGTCCTGAGGCGACGTGACCCGGTACAGGACGTGGTTCTTCAGCTTCAACCGAGGGTACTCCTTCAGTAGTAGGGGAACAGAGTCATGCTTCGCCTTCTCCACCTGCCCCATATCACCCTGGCTAACCACGTACCAGATAGTGCCAATGCTCGGGTCATCACGCTGAGCCGCCTCTACTTCCTGAGGACTCAACTCCGGCAGCTGCCTGTTCCTCAGAGCAGTCACATTACAGTAAACAGTGGGCAGCGCGTCACCGTCAGCCCCCAGTTGATCTACTGCCCGATCCGTTCCCATCTGTGCACCTATTTCCCCGTCGCTCCTAACTTGACACACGGCCTTTACTCCCAACCATTGGAGCTCAATTGATTCCTGACGACCACCCGGATCCTGTCGACTCACGGCTCGGGAACACCCGAAGTGATCGACCGGAGCCTCTCCGCACATCCTCCATCCTCCCCGTCTCTCCTCCGGCTCCCTGTCTCTCCTCCGACTCCCCGTCTCCCCTCCAACTCCCCCCCAAACCCCCGTCCACCGTCCTCCCTGTCTCTCCTCCGTCCTCCCCGTCTCCCCTCCGACTCCCCGTCTCTCCTCCGACTCCCTGCCAAAAACCTCATCCACCGTCCTCCCCGTCTCCCCTCCGACTCCTCGTCTCTCCTCCGTCCTCCCCATCTCTCCTCCGACTCCCCGTCTCTCCTCCGACTCCGTCTCTTCCGACTCCCCGCCAAAACCCCGTCCCCAGTCATATGATACAGCATGGTATCCAAAAAACAAAACGATACATGACCACCCATTGGTTAATAGCACCCTGCTGTCTCTAATAACCCAAGCAACTGTCTAGTTAGAGACTTTCTCAGCATTCCCTAGTATAACATAACAAAAGAAGCCATTTTAACTCTAACAAAAAGAAAGACCCCGTACACTCTCACCCCACCACAAAAAATCATGCCCTCATGACGTTAACAGAGTTCACCAGTGCTCCTTGTAAAACACAAAACCCAACCCAGGTCTAAACCTGAAGAATCCAATTTAAAAGAAAGAAAGACCATGTCCACTGCGCAGAGAAAGAAGGGGGAAAAAAACACACACACACACCATGCAAGCAATAGATGCAAACAACAGCATTCTGAACCAGACCGAGGCCTTAGATCCCAGATCATCCGAGTGGTAGGCCCAAGCCTCAATCTCAAATTCATTATATTAGTGGGCAAAATTGGTGTGAAACTCGCAGAGATGACAGGAATAAATGTTGCGGGAGAGTGAGTGAAATCAGTCCAACCTTCACCTCCGCACTCAGGCTTTCTGGTCTATCCAGGGTGGCATTTAAATTGTCCAAGTATTATGTAGTGCTTCACTCTAGGACACGGATCCCAGCACAGTGACACACCTGGGCTGCAAAGCCCAAGGCCATTCTCGATCTCACCAAATAGGCTTGGTTAGGTGGACGGGGAATGAAACTCTAATCGACCCTTGTCCAAGTATTTTACTCCACCAACAACAGCAATCCCAACTCCATCTGTGGCTGTGTCTTGAATATGTTGCGTTCTGGCTTTGCGAATGACCTGCGTGGCCCATACGTTGAATCAGTTTCGCCTCCGCTTGCTTCTTTATTATTTGCGGTGATAGTTGGTCACAATTTACTTCAGAAAATGTGTAATTTGTAACGTTTTTAGTCATATATCTTACCTTCTGATCTACCAGTAAGCTGTTGCCCAACTTCAGTAGAGCCATCTTAAACTGGAAGTCAATAGACAGCCCCAACAGATTCATAGGTAAAGTGTTTGGTCGCCTGGATGGACTGTTGGAGGCCCTGAATGGAGGTGTGAGAAGAGTGAATGGGCAAGTTTAACACTTTTTCTGCATGCAGGGATTTGTCCCAGAAGGGACGAATGGATGAAGGAATCATTGCCTGCAGATAGTGAAGAGTTGGAGGGAGGTAAAGATGTGCTTGGTGGTAAGGTTCCATCGAAGATGGCAAAGGTTGCAGAGGATTATGTGCTGGATGTAGGTCAGGGGAGGTAGGTCAGGGCAGGAGTAACCTTATTAAGGTGGTGGGAAGATGGGGTGAGGGCAGATATCTAGAAAATGGAGGAGATGCAGGTGAGGGCAGAATCAATGATAGAGAAAGAGAAATTCTATTCTTTGAAGAAGGAGGACATTTCTGATGTCCTGGGAATAGATGCAGTGGAGATAAGGGAACTGAGAGAAGGAAAAGGAGACAGGGTGGGAAGAGGTATAGTCAAAATAGCTGTGGGAGTCAGTAGGATAGGGAGTCAACAACTAAGTTAAAGATTTAAAGGCTTTTTCAGTAGGTACAGTAGATGTATAGTCAATTCAATTCTAAGATGCTTTCCTGTTTTATATTGTTGATATAAATCCCTGTGAAGAGTGCAATAGTAAAATATGAGCCTGGAAAAAAATAATGTAACGATTCTGCTGCTGCTCGAATACTGTGGGTAATGGTTAACTTAATGCATAAGCAAAGTAGAAGGCTGCACTAATGGTCTAGGAATGAGTTCAAATCCCTCCACAGCAGTTTGGGACTTAAGTTCAGTTAATTAAATAAAATCTGTCCCGGTTTCATCTGGCTCCAGACCTATGTTTGATTCTTAACTGAACTCAGAAACAGGCCAGCAAAACCCTTGCAGAGACAATTAGGGTAAGTAATGAATACTGGCTATGTAGTGAAGGTCAGGTAAGTTAATCTTAGACAATCTACCTCTCTATTAATTGTTTAGAGGTTGAAATTGCCTTTTTATACACTATAATCAGTTCTGTAGAGTATAAAATGAATTGCCTGCTCTGCTTTTTCCAAGTCTCCTCTATAAATTAATTTATTTTATGTAGTCATTTTTCACTTATGGGGCTCATTGGCATGTTTTGCCACTCCAAGTTGTCTTTTTAGAAGGTCCTTGTGAAGTTACTCCCGAGAGGGAGTTCCTGGATCAAGGAAACTTGGAAGCTACTGTGCACTGTTAATGAAGAGAAAAGGTATTTCAGATGGTTGATGAGGTGCCATTCATGTGGATTGCTTTGACCTGGATGATGTGGGGCTTACTGAGAATGTGTGCTTCACTTGCTTTATTGTCCTGACCTGTAGATCATGGTGTCAAGATATACTGCTTCTGATCTGCTCTTGTGGCCATGGTATTTATGAAGCTGGTCATGTTGAGATTGTAGTTTAGGGTAACTCACAGGATATTAGAGATTAGCTTTATTTGCAAACAGACCGTGCCCACAACTCACTTACCCTAACCTGTACATCACTGGAACGTGAGAGGAAACAGAGCACCTGGAGGAAATCCACACCTTAAGCGGCAAGGAAAGATGGCTAGACTTCCTCTTGTTGGAGATGGTCATTGCTAGGAGTTTGTGCGCTGCTGAAATCATTTGTACCTCACTAGCTATGTCTGAATCTTCTCTAGCTCTTGCAGCATGAAGCACCATCTGTTTCTTTCTCTAAACAAAATGTAGTCACCAGGGATCATCCTCTCTTCTGTGTCCATGATGGAAGAAAGATTATTGATGAAGCAGCTGCAGAACTTCCACAGTGATGTCTAGTGAGGATGGATGATCTCCAACAACCACGATCATTTTCCCTGGAGTGAGGTATGACTCCATCTACTACATTGTTTCCCATTTGAGATCCACTGACAGTTTTACCAGGTATCCTTACTTTATACATGATAAAAGGCTGCCTTGATATCAAGGGGAGGCATTCTCACCACGGGTTTTTGGATCTATGATTATTCCAGGTGTGTGAGGAGATGTGGAGGTGATTGGTCCAAGTAAAATCCAAACTTGGCATTAGTGAGCAAAAGCTGTACGATAGTACTGTTGAAGACACCTTCCATCCTTTAGCTGATGATTGAGAGTGAGTAGATTGAACAAGATTGGATTTACTGTAAGGGTGGGGATGCTGTAGTAGTCTGGCAGACTGACCGCTACCTTGTTGAGGCCAGGCAACACAGCATCCTCTTACTTACCCGTTGAACAGGACCCCACTTAGGAGCACCAGGCCCTTGTCTTCTACACCATCACCGACCTTATTAACTCTGAGGATCTCCCATCTACTGCTACCAGCCTCATAGTTCCCTCACCCCACACCTCCCGTTTCTACTTCCTACCCAATATCCACAAACCTGCCCATTGTTTCTGCCTGTTCCTGCCCCACTGAACTTATAGCTGCATACCTCAACTCAGTTTTATTCCCCTCCCCCCAGTTCAGTCCCTTCCTACCTACATCTGTGACACTTCACACGCTCTTGATCTTTTCAATAAGTTCAAGTTCCCTGGCCCCGGTAATCTTATTTTCACTATGGATATCCAGTCCCTATACGCCTCCATCCCCCACCAGGAGGGCCTCAGAGCTCTCCGTTTCTTTCTGGACATCAGACCAACCAGTTCCCCTCCATCACCACTCCCCTCCATCTGGCAGAACTGGATCTCACTCTCAATAATTTCTCCTTCAGCTCCTTCTGCTTCCTTCAAACAAAAGGTGTAGCCATGGGCACTCATATAGGTCCCAGCTATGCCTGCCTTTATGTCGGTTACGTGGGAGAGTCTATGTTCCAAGCCTACACTGGTATCGCTCCCCAACTTTTCCTACGCTACATTGACGACTGATTTGGTGCTGCTTCCTGAACCCATGCGGACCTCTTTGACCATCAACTTTGCCTCCAACGTTCATCCTGCCCTCAAGTTTACCTGGTCCATTTCCAACACCTCCCTCCCTTCTGTTCATCTCCCTGTCTCCGTCTCTGGAGACAGCTTATCTACTGTTGCCTTTTACAAATCCATGGACTCCCATAGTCACCTGGACTATACCTCTTCCCACCCTGTTACTTGTAAAAAGACCATCCCTTTCTCTCAATTCCCCTGTCTCCACCACATCTGTTCTCAGGATGAGGCTTTTAATTCCAGAATTTACCTACCCATCTTCCTCTGGTGCTCCTCCCTCTTCCCTTTCTACCATGGCCTTTTATCCTCTCCTATCAGATTCCTCTTTCTCCAGCCCTTTATCTCTTTCACCAATCGACTTCCCAGCTTTTTACTTCAGCTTTCCTGCTTTCACCTATCACCTTGTTTTTCTTCCTTCCCTCTCCCACCTTCTAATCCTGACTCCCCATTTTTTTCTCCAGTCCTGCTGATGTTCCCCCAGCTCCAATAAGAGCTGTTCCAAAAGTCAAAGATATGTATTCAATCCTTTATTAGCAATTAGCAAACACGCAATTTTTAAGTGATGGAACTGAAGCGTACCCAAGTGTAAGTTAAGTGTAACTGAGAGGTTAACAAAAGATATGACGTCCGTTGCCCCCCCCCGCCGAGCTGCAAACTGCCACAAACAAAACATGAATAAGGAACTTACTCCTTTCACTTTTACCATGCTCTCACTCATGTGACTATCATAATAAACACACAACATAGAATACAATGTTGATAGAGAACAGATGCATGGCTCCTACAGAGCTGACTGGATTTAATGTGAAGATTGTTTACAATTGTTTAATGTCATTTCCAGTTCACAAGTGTAAAGGATATCAAAATAATTGTTACATTGGATCTGATGCAGCACAAAAAAGCACAGTAAGATAGTGAATGCAATAATAAAAAACACAATAAATATAAATACATAAGATAACATATACATAGGTTTACTGTATGCACATAAAGTGATGCTAGGAACAGGCGTGTCTGTACATAAGTGATTCTGACAAGAAATGATAAAGCAATGATGTTTGGGGGTGTGTGGAGATGTTGATCAGCCTTACTACTTGGGGAAAGTAACCATTCTTGAGTCTGGTGGTCCTGGTGTGCATGTTATGTAGCTTTGGCCCAGATGGGAATAGGACAAACAGTCAATGAGCAGTGTGGATGGGATCCTTCCTGATGTTACTGGCCCTTTTCCAGCACCATTCTGTATATATGTCCTCAATGGCAGGTAGGCTGGTGCTGGTGATGCACTGGGCAGTTTTGATGACCCGTTGTACAGCGTTCCTGTCTGTCGCAGTGCAGTTTCCATTCCATGCAGTGATGCAGCTGTTCAGGATGCTCTCTATTGTGCATCTGCGGAATGACATGAGTATGGATGTGCACATCCAGCTCTCTTCAGTTCCTCAGAAAGTAAAAGGGTTGGTGAGCTTTCCTGATTGTGTAAGATGTGTTCTTGCACCATGAGGGTTTGTGTGAGATGTGCACTCCCGGGAGTCTGAAACTGCTTGAAGTTTCCGCTACTGTGCCACTGTTGTAAAGAGGGGTCTGAGTGGTGCAAGTTCCCCAGAAGCCAATAACCATCCCCTTTGTCTTGTTGACATTGAGGAAGAGGTATTTTGATTGACACAAGGCCTCGAGCTTCTCCACCTCCTTTCCGTAGGCCGTCTCATCATTGTTGGTGATGAGCCCTATTACTGTTATGTCATTGGCGAACTTGTGATTACAATGTGATTACCATACGACCATAAGATATAGAACCAGAAGTAAGCCATTGAGTCTGCTCTGCCATTTCATCATGGCTGATTCATTTTCCTCTTGGCTCCTGCCTTTTCCTTGTATCTTTTCCTGCCCTGACCAATCAAGAATCTATCCACCTCTGCCTTAAATAAACTCAATGACTTGGCCTCCACAGACACCTACGGCAATGAATTCCACAAATTCACTACTCTTTAGCTAAAGAAATTCCTCATCTCCATTCTCAATAAGTATCTCTCGATTCTGTGGCTGTGTCCTCTGGTCTTAGACTCTCCCATAGGTGTTTGCAGGTGTTACACCGTGCAGTCATGTCTGAGCAGAATATCAGGCAATGGAGCAGAACTTGATCTTTTAAAAATCTAGCATGGCCTCAATGGGCTGAATAACCTCCTCCTGTTCGATAAAGATTCAATGATTCTCCCTGAAATTTATCTTTCATCATCCTTTTACTCTAACCTCAAAGGAAGCTGAATGCACTTGGCAATGTAATGTAATCTGTACTATCTGCTGTCGAAGCCTCAATACCCCAGAGGCAAAGAAAATGTTGACCGTACTGCTTTGATATCTTCTGGAAGATTTCTCGTATGACCTTGAACTTCAAACCATTCTTTCAGCCAATCAACCTTTTCTCAATTTGTATATCTTATAGCTATTAGCAAGTGCTAAAGGAAGCATATATTTCATTTTTAAAGCTTTTATGATGCTTCACCTGGGTTAAATGAATATTAAATTACTGGAGAATTCAAGCACTTCTTGAATGGTTACTCATTTGATCAAGAAAACAATGGTACCTGATTTAGACCATAAGACATAGGAGCAGAATTAGGCCAATCAGCCTATTGAGTCTGTTCCACCATTCAGTCATGGCTGATTTATTATCCCTCCCATCACATTCTCTTGCCTTCCTATAATGTTTGAAACCCTGACTAATCAAGAACCTGTCAACCTCCACTTTAAGTATACTCAATGACCTGACCTCCACAGCCATCTGTGGTAATGAATTGCACAGATTCACTGCCCTCTGGGTAAAGAAATTCCTCTTCAGCTCTGTTCTAGAGGGACATCCTTCTCTTCAAAGGCTGTGTCGCCTGTTCCTAGACTAACCCGCTATAGGAAACATTCTCTCCACGTCCACTGTATCTAAGCCTTTCAATATTCAATGGGTTTCAATGAGATACTCCATCATTCTTCCCAACTCCAGCAAATACAGGCCCAGAGCTAATAACGTTCCTAGTTTCACTTGAACAGTGCAATATGATATAACAAGTAGGAACAGTAATTTGCTGTGATATGGAGGCGAACAAAGAAGGACTCTACACTGGTGCAATTTTGAACTATTGTCTCCTTAAGCAAATAGTAACTGCATGGAGGATCGTCATAATGTACATTTACATGAACAAAGGAATTGGAATAGTCCAGTTATTTCAAGATCAAATACTTTATTTACCAACTCTAATTAAACATTACTTAATTACACAATTCAAAATAGTCATATGATTAACTTTGATGTTGGTTGATGTACTTGCATTACACGTGTCATTTCCTAATGCAGTTGTGTACTCATAGTCAACAGTTAATTAAGATAATCTGTCTCTAATCAGTAACTAATTATTCCCAGAGCACACACTGCCCTGATCAATTAAACACTGGGAGAAGTCAGAGAGTTTTTTTTAAAGAGTAAAACAAATAACTAATCATAAGTGCCAGTATTCTGGTCAAGGTCTCCAAGAGATGGTGGAGTCATCCTGAACAAACATAGTCTCTTGGAACGCAGGTTGTACATGGGAATGGGTGCACAGTGGTGGGATGAATGGGATCTGATAACGTGATGAACCTCAAAGTTCAAAGTACATATATCCCCATATACTACCTTGAGATTCATTTTCTTGCAGGCATTCACAGCAGAGCAAAGAAATACAATAGAATGAATGAAAAACTACAATAAAGGCTAATAACCAATGTGCACAAGAAGACAAACTGTGCAAAAATAATAAAGAAATATATAAATAATACTGAGAATATGAGTTGTAGTGTCCTTGAAAAGATCCTGATTATAGAAGCCATGTTCTGTTTGCCTGTATTATATTTTCTGTTTTGCATTTATTATGGATAATTTGTAACGTGGGTTGGGACATGGTAGAAGTGAAGAGTATAGTTACATATTCATGCTTTGTCATTATTTCAGTTTTGCTGTGGTTGGAGTAGGAGGTTCGTAAATCAGGGGAACCATTTTTTTGTTGTTGACTGCTTATTGTTTAAATATGCTTATGAATGCTTGGCTTAGTACGTTTAAATCTGCTACATTTGAATACACTTGGACTGTTTATTTTATTATATCACTAGTTTAGTTTCATTAGTTTTACTGTTACAAGATCATTCATCTTTTCTGGTGTCTCTATAAAGGATCGAACATACTTTCTTTGACTTTAGAGCTTCATTATAGGATGACATCATACAGTGTCAATCCCTGTGCTTTGTCTCTGAGCAGTTTTAGTTTGTGTTTAAAGTGACTGCTACAATGATGATGGATCATTAAGAAAACATCAGATTTTCCTGATGATCCATCTTCATCGTCCAGATGCTCCAGAGCTGAGCGAAGAGCCGATGAAATGGCAATTATTGTTGACCTTTTGAGACGTACGCAAATTGGAGTGGATCCAATCTGTAGGATTAAATGGTTGTGAATTTATCTACAGAATAGAACCTCAACCCTTTTTAGACACTAAGAGGTAGCCTTAAGATTGTATTCTCTTTTTAACTTATCAAGTGCTAATGGAAGGGTTGGTTGTTGTCATTTTGTATGCCAAAATGGATCATTACTTGCACCTATACATTTCACGCGCCAGTGTACATCATCTTGAGCAATGGCATAGTTCCTCAGGTAGACTTACCCTCCTATTTAGGATCCTCAAGCCTGGGTGTTGACCTACTTTTGTTCTCTTTGATGCAATATTAATCAGAATATAGTCTAGAAATCTAAATGAATTGAATTGATTTTATTAGTTACATCCTTCATATACACGAGTGTAACGGCCTTTGCCCCACTGACTCCCGTTGCCTAGGGTGAATAGCCGTCGACCCCACCAAACAGTGCAAATGCTTTGGTGTGGATAAGGTGTGAGTCGCCCAATGACCAGCCACGACACAAATATGAAACAATGTACAAAGTGCGAGTAAAGAATTATACTTTATTGCAAGTTTTAGTGACGGGTTAGTAGCAACAACTAAAAGAAAAGGCGCCACAAAAGTAACTTATCAGTCTTGTGCACATAATATTTTAACACATTGGAGCTCACGCCTCCGATTCCATCCACAACGTCCTTCTGAGACTCCGGCCACCCTCCGAACCCCCAAGGTCTGGTATCCGCCGCCCTGGAACCGCTGCCCGTTCCTCACACGTCTGTCCTCTCTGCTTGCCTCCTGAAAAAGCCCGCTCTCCTCAACTCAGCATACATATACAAGATAACAGAACATGACTTCCATTGGCTAACAAATGAATACAGTTTCTATTATCACATTGTATAACCCAAACATTGCTGTTACAGAGAACCCCTTGCTCAGCAGTTAACAGTACGAGAAGCCATTTTAATATAACACCTCAGAGAAGCCATTTTGGTAATAGGCGATTAACAGTTAACAGTCCGTCTAGTATTACTGAGAGCCCTACACAAGGAGTAAAAGTCTCTACGTTACGTCTCCATCTAAATGTGCAATATGCAATTTATAGTAATTTATAATAAATAGTATGTACAACAAGATAGTCAATATAACATAGAAATACAGTTGTGTCAGTATGAGTTAAGCAGTCTGATGGCCTGGTGGAAGAAGCTGTCCTGGAGTCTGGTCCTGGCTTTTATGCTATGGTACCCTGTTTCCTGGATGGTATCAGCTGGAACAGTTTGTGGTAGGGGTCACTTGGGTCCCTAATGATCCTTTGGGCCCTTTTTACACACCTGTCTTTGTAAATGTCCTGAATAGTTGGAATGGTGATTTCATAAAAACAAACAAGGGAAGGGCATGGACTGAGTGCCAGAAGCAACGTTCCTGCAGCTACTTTGACAGAGCTTCATTGTAGAAATCCAACTACTTGTCCTTAAACCATCGGAGTAAAATATTTCAGAAAATCAATTTCACAGGATTAATTTTAATCTATTGCATTTCACCGATGACATCTGAGGATTGGATGGAGTCACAGTGCTTTACGTTTGGTCTGATTTATGCTTCTACCCATTCTACCTGGTTTCAATACTTTTTTACATTGATATTAATTAAATAGTTGTCTAGTTGTCTCAGGGGTAATGGAATACAAAGCATTTAAGTGCTTCTGAATGAACTTAATTCCAGAACCCATTGTGGGAGATCCTTAATTCTTACCCTTGAAGATTACCTATTTTGTCTCTTAGTTCCACAGTTTGCGTTAAACTGATGGTTTATATTTACATCATTCACCCCTTTCAGTATTTTAAAGATCTTGCTTTCAGAGTTCTTTTCTCTACTGTAAGATGTATAATTCTGACAAACTGTCCTGAAATCATCTTGCAGTTCTCTCCAATATGTTGATGCTACTCTGAAAAAATGGCAAGGATGTAATGGTGTGGCATTTTTACAGAACATCCCATAACACTTCATAACCACAATGAAGCTTTTATGTAGAGAGAGGGAAACTTGTTCTGACATTCATTATTCAGATAAGTTTTTTTTCCAGAACCAATGATTAGGTAATTCAATGCAAGACAGTTATAGTGATTCTTGTTAAAACTTTAAAAAATTGGAAACAAATCAAATGACCTTTGCTAATGAGTCTGGTTTGCCATGTTCCTGCTTGGAGTAAGCAAAAAATTCAAGCCCAATTAAATTGACAAAGGAGACATATTTTGGAAAGTCAGATTTGAAAGTCTGCTTCAGGCAGATCAGTTTTTGTTGAAACAATTGGGTCTTTTGTTTTAACAAGTCAATACTTTCTTGGAGAGTCTGGACATAAATGACAAAGAGGTCGATCAGATACTCTAAGTAATCAACACTATTTGGAGGGCTGTCAAATCCGTTTCATTGACAGGAAAAGGGTGGTTGAATTGACGGAGGCACAATAGCAGTAGCAATCAAACATTGCCTAGGGTGAGCCCATCTTCCTCCCAGAGCAGCCTGACAGCTGCTGAAAGGAGGGCAGCTACCAGGAAGGAAGGGCACCCTGATCTTTGTTAATTGGTTTGGAATACTGATATATGATATCATAACAGTCACTCTGTGTCAGTCAAGTTGATTTGATATAGATGACAATCATTGCGTCTGGAGCCTTTAAGTAAGAGATAATGCAGTGTATTTACAATAGTTCATGTTACAGATAGTTTGTTGGTTTCATAAAGAAATCAGACTTGACAGGAGTGAGAGGAAAAAAATCAAGACAGACCTTGTTGAAGTTTATCGGGAGGAGTCCATAGGTGATTTATGACCAAAGGTCATCCACACAAAACATTGGGTCGGATCATATTCATGGCTGGCCAGCAGGGTCATGAAAAAAACCTCCAGCTGGACGCAATATGTGCAAAAGTGTTTTCTAGAATTCTGTGCTTGTACATCACCGCCTGGAAATATGGCACTCACCTGACACTGGAGCCAGGCAGAGACAATTTCTTAATTCATCACTGAATCCAGGGGAGCTCTATAATTATCTGAGTCAGGAGACCAAGCAATTCTTCTTAACTAACTCCTTAAATTCATGTCAGCCGTAGCTGGCATATCTCAGGCAACAGTAGACCTTTCAATGAAGCCTCTAACCTGCATTAATCCCGGGTGCCAGGGTCAAGGATGTCTCTGATCGATTGCATGACATTCTGAAGTGGGAGGGTGATCAGCCAGATGTCGTGGTGCACATCGGTAGCAATGACATAGCAAGGAAGAGTGAGGAGGTCCTGGAGAGTGAGTATAGAGTGCTTGGTAGGAAGTTGAAAAGCAGGACCTCCAGGGTGGTAATCTCAGGATTGCTACCTGTGCTACATGCCAGTGAGGGTAGGAATAAGATGCTCTGGAGGATGAACAAGTGGCTGAGGAACTGGTGTAGAGAGCAGGGTTTCAGATTTCAGGATAATTGGGACCTCTTCTGGGGCAGGTGGGACCTGTACAAGAGAGACGGGTTACACTTGAACTACAGGGGGACCAATATCCTTTTCAGGGAGGTTTGTTAATGCTATGGGGGGGGGGGGGGGCGGCTTTAAACTAGATTTGCAGGGGGATGGGAACCACAGTACCAGAGCTGACAGTGTGGCTGGGGTGAAAATAAATGATGTTAAAAGTTCAAGCAAATCCGCTAATAAAAAGGTTGTGAGTGGTGGTAAAAATCTTCTGAGGTGTATATATTTCAATGCTAGGAGTATTGCGGGGAAGGCGGATGAGTTGAGGGCGTGGATTGACACGTGGAATTATGACGTTGTAGCAATTAGTGAAACTTGGCTACAGGAGGGGCAGGACTGGCAGCTTAATATTCCAGGGTTCCGATGTTTCAGATGTGATCGAGGCAGAGAAATGAAAGGTGGGGGAGTGGCATTGCTTGTTAGGGAAAATATTACAGCAGTGCTCAGGCAGGACAGATTAGAGGGCTTGTCTACTGAGTCCTTGTGGGTGGAGCTGAGAAACAGGAAAGGTATGGCCACATTAGTGGGATTGTATTACAGACCACCCAATAGTCAAAGAGAATTGGAAGTGCAAATCTGCAGAGAGATAGCAGGCAACTGCAGGAAACATAAAATTGTGGTGGTAGGGGATTTTAATTTTCCATATATTGATTGGGTCTCCCATACTGTTAGGGGTCTAGATGGTTTAGAGTTTGTAAAATGTGTTCAGGAAAGTTTTCTAAATCAATATATAGAGGGACCAACTAGAGGGGATGCAATATTGGATCTCCTGTTAGGAAACGAGTTAGGACAAGTGACAGAAGTCTGTGTAGGGGAGCACTTTGGTTCCAGTGATCATAACACCATTAGTTTCAACTTGATCATGGACAAGGATAGATCTGGTCCTAGGGTTGAGGTTCTTAACTGGAAGAAGGCCAAATTTGAAGAAATGAGAAAGGATCTAAAAAGCATGGATTGGGACAGGTTGTTCTCTGACATGGATGTGATCGGTAGGTGGGAAGCCTTCAAAGCAGAAATTTTGAGAGTGCAGAATTTGTATGTTCCTGTCAGGATTAAGGGCAAGGTGAACAGGAATAAGGAACCTTGGTTCTCAAGGGATATTGCAACTCTGATAGAGAAGAAGAGGGATTTGTATGACGTGTATAGGAAGCAGGGAGTAAATAAGGTGCTTGAGGAGTATAAGAAGTGCAAGAAAATACTTAAGGAAGAAATCAGGAGGGCTAAAAGACATGAGGTTGCCTTGGCAGTCAAAGTGAAGGATAATCCAAAGAGCTTTTACAGGTATATTAAGAGCAAAAGGATTGTAAGGGATAAAATTGGTCCTCTTGAAGATCAGAGTGGTCGGTTATGTGCGGAACCAAAGGAAATTGGGGAGATCTTAAATAGGTTTTTTGCATCTGTGTTTACTAAGGAAATTGGCATGAAGTCTATGGAATTAAGGGAAACAAGTAGTGAGATCATGGAAACTGTACAGATCGAAAAGGAGGAGGTCCTTGCTGTCTTGAGGAAAATTAAAGTGGATAAATCCCTGGGACCTGACAGGGTGTTCCCTCGGACCTTGAAGGAGACTAGTGTTGAAATTGCAGGGGCCTGGCTGAAATATTTAAGATGTCGCTGTCTACAGGTGAGGTGCCGGAGGATTGGAGAGTGGCTCATGTTGTTCCATTGTTTAAAAAAGGATCGAAAAATAATCCGGGAAATTATAGGCCAGTAAGTTTAACGTCGGTAGTAGGTAAGTTATTGGAGGGAGTACTAAGAGACAGAATCTACAAGCATTTGGATAGACAGGGACTTATTAGGGAGAGTCAACATGGCTTTGTGAGTGGTAGGTCATGTTTGACCAATCTATTGGAGTTTTTCCGAGGAGGTTACCGGGAAAGTGGATGAAGGGAAGGCAGTGGATATTGTCTACATGGACTTCAGTAAGGCCTTTGACAAGGTCCCGCATGGGAGGTTAGTTAGGAAAATTCAGTCACTAGGTATACATGGAGAGGTGGTAAATTGGATTAGACATTGGCTCGATGGAAGAAGCCAGAGAGTGGTGGTAGAGAATTGCTTCTCTGAGTGGAGGCCTGTGACTAGTGGTGTGCCACAGGGATCAGTGCTGGGTCCATTGTTATTTGTCATCTATATCAATGATCTGGATGATAATGTGGTAAATTGGATCAGCAAGTTTGCTGATGATACAAAGATTGGAGGTGTAGTGGACAGTGAGGAAGGTTTTCAGAGCCTGCAGACGGACTTGGACCAGCTGGAAAAATGGGCTAAAAAATGGCAGATGGAGTTTAATACTGACAAGTGTGAGGTATTGCACGTTGGAAGGACAAACCAAGGTAGAACATACAGGGTAAATGGTAAGGCACTGAGGAGTGCAGTAGAACAGAGGGATCTGGGAATACAGATACAAAATTCCCTAAAAATGGCGTCACAGGTAGATAGGGTCGTAAAGAGAGCTTTTGGTACATTGGCCTTTATTAATCAAAGTATTGAGTATAAGAGCTGGAAT
The DNA here is from genome assembly GCF_030028105.1 of Mobula birostris. Classification (NCBI taxonomy): domain Eukaryota; kingdom Metazoa; phylum Chordata; class Chondrichthyes; order Myliobatiformes; family Myliobatidae; genus Mobula; species Mobula birostris. Next base: position 30,047,754 of record NC_092381.1, read on the forward strand.
GTTATGATGAGGTTGTATAAGGCATTGGTGAGGCCGAATCTGGACTATTGTGTTCAGTTTTGGTCACCAAATTACAGGAAAGATATAAATAAGGTTGAAAGAGTGCAGAGAAGGTTTACAAGGATGTTGCCGGGACTCGAGAAACTCAGTTACAGAGAAAGGTTGAATAGGTTGGGACTTTATTCCCTGGAGCGTAGAAGAATGAGGGGAGATTTGATAGAGGTATATAAAATTATGATTGGTATAGATAGAGTGAATGCAAGCAGGCTTTTTCCACTGAGGCAAGGGGAGAAAAAAACCAGAGGACGTGGGTTAGGGGTGAGGGGGGAAAAGTTTAAAGGGAACATTAGGGGGGGCTTCTTCACACAGAGAGTGGTGGGAGTATGGAATGAGCTGCCAGATGAGGTGGTAAATGCGGGTTCTTTTTTAACATTTAAGAATAAATTGGACAGATACATAGATGGGAGGTGTATGGAGGGATATGGTCCGTGTGCAGGTCAGTGGGACTAGGCAGAAAATGGTTCGGCACAGCCAAGAAGGGCCAAAAGGCCTGTTTCTGTGCTGTAGTTTCTATGGTTTCTATGGTTTCCAATGGTATTCAGCTATCTCTAATCAATTTTAGGAAATATTAATATGTTCAATTTATTTACCCAAATTGGATGTATTTTGAAATAAATGATAGTTTTTAAAATTATTTCAATGTTTTTCTATGTATAAATCTCTTATCCTTAAGTGTTCCAGGGATATCTTTTGGATGAAAGACAAAATAAGAACTGGACAGAAAAGTGGAACCTAGGCCAACATCTGATCATTGATAGCTTTATAGTTACATTGAGGAGCAGCTGTGGACATGGAGATCGGGACAACTGGTGTCAATCTTGTGGCCCTCTGCCTCCGCAGCTCAGTTTTGATGTTGTACGTAACTGGAGGTTAGAGCTCTGCTTCAAAGGGTTTTCTTCAATGTTAGGTCCCATTAAGGAGGCCCTGCATTGATTGGGGACGACCATGGATATTGTGTCTGAGCTGGAACAGTATGATATGGAGAACAATCTGTTGCCCATGCAGCAAGTTCTCCCTTTCCAAGCAGCAGATGAATCCAAAGGAACAGCAGAAACTGAAACAATTTGACACTAGCCTTGTAGGAGATGCCAGTCTGTGTTGAACTCGGTACAGGACTGCTTCAGGGTTTTTTTCCACGAGGTTTACTCCAAAGCCTTCCCCATGAGTGGATATAGCCGCAAGACAGCAGAAGTTTGAGATCAGAGTTCTCCTCCTACTAGATGAGCTGCCAACCATGACTGACAAGCCCCATCTGTCCAAAGCGACTGGTTTGACGGAGTCAGTAATCCTCTTTTTCCTCTTCTCCTGTTAATAGATAAGTTTCCACCAGGCTTAGCAGCTAAGCCACACCCGAAGGCCAGGAGCTGGACTTGGTTGAAAGAGGCTATTTGAGATGCATGCTATGGGGAGCATTTAATAGCTGGTGGGAACTTATTCCCACTACCCCCATCCCCTGGCTATGACAACCTTAAGGTTCCAGATGAAGAAAAACTAAATTAAAATCAACACAGTTGATTGGCTGGGAAAACTGAAACAAACAAATTCAGAGCAGAAGTAGATCATGTGTATGCCGGAGCCTACTTTGCCATTCAGTATGGTTTGGAATAAATTTTTCTCAGTCCCAGTTCCATGTTCCTGATCCTTGGTTCTTCCTTAGTCCAAATATATACCCATTTCAGCTTTGAATATACACAAGGGAATGAGGAGCTACACAATGCTAATTTCGTTGAAGTGCATGTTCAAACTTCCCTATGCATTGAAATAGGTGGCACTGGGTTCAAGTAGCTTGGCATAAACACTGGCTTCCAGAGCATTAAAAACCCTGTTACTAGTGCAAGAGAGTATTGACAATTAAGCAAAGGTAACAGACTGAGATCATCTGATTTTAAAGACTATTGCACTAAGCTCAACTTTCAAAGTAAATTTATTATCAAAGTAAATGCTATATTGATTCCATAAGGTTATAGCTGGAGGTGGTAACAGGGACAAGCTCCTACTACCTATTAAATGCTCCCAATGGTGTGCACCTCAAATGGCCTCTGACAAACAAGTTCAGCTCCTGGCCTTCACGTGTGTCTTAGCTGCTAAGCCTGGTAGAACCATTTCTACTGACAGGAAAAGGGGCAACGGCATTTACTGGTGACTTAAAACCAGTCATATTGGGCAGACGGGGCTTGTCAGCTGTGGTTGGCAGCTTATCTCTGATCTCAAACCTCCGCTGCCTTGCGGTTATACTCACTCATGGGGAAGTCTTCAAGAGTAAACCCCAAGGGAAAAATCTGGAGCTGGAGTCCCTAAGGCAGTCCTACGTTGAGTTCAATGCTGACTGGCAACTCCTGCGATGAAGCTGGTACCAAACTGTACTGGTCTCTGCTCTTCCTTCGGGTTCATCAGATGCATGGAGAGGGGAGCTTGGTAAATGGGTAACAATTTGCTCTCCATATCGTACTGCCCAGGCTTGTGTATCTAGACAGCTAGGACACAATATCTATGGTGAACTCTGACCGACGGAGGCCTCGGCCTAGCTCGGCAATACTGTATATTTATATACATTATAAATATACCATATATTATCCTGAGATTTATTTTCTTGCAGGCAATTCACAATTGGTACAGATAAATACAAAAGAATCAATGAAATCTACACAGAGATGGACAAACAACAAATCTGCAAAGGACGACAAACTGCAAATACAAAAAAAAAACAAAACAAGTAGTAGTAGTAGTCATACTTTATTGATCCCGGGGGAAATTGGTTTTCGTTACAGTTGCACCATAAATAATAAATAGTAATAGAACCATAAATAGTTAAATAGTAATATGTAAATTATGCCAGTAAATTATGAAATAAGTCCAGGACCAGCCTATCGGCACAGGGTGTCTGACCCTCTAAGGGAGGAGTTGTAAAGTTTGATGGCCACAGGCAGGAATGACTTCCTATGACGCTCTGTGTTACATCTCGGTGGAATGAGTCTCTGGCTGAATGTACTCCTGTGCCCAACCAGTACATTATGTAGTGGATGGGAGACATTGTCCAAGATGGCATGCAACTTGGACAGCATCCTCTTTTCAGACACCACCGTCAGAGAGTCCAGTTCCATCCCCACAACATCACTGGCCTTACGAATGAGTTTGTTGATTCTGTTGCTTGCTGCCCCAGCACACAACAGCAAACATGATAGCACTGGCCACCACAGATTCGTAGAACATCCTCAGCATCGTCCGGCAGATGTTAAAGGACCTCAGTCTCCTCAGGAAATAGAGACAGCTCTGACCCTTCTTGTGACATTCCTAGACAAATATCTTTTACTTTTAATAATTATAATTGCAAGTCTTATGAATTGGAAATAAATGCTTCCTGCAGCCTCTCTCCAAAATCTCTTGCATTTAAAGCTATCCTAAAGATGAAGCGTCGCTTTCAGCAGACATGGAGCTTGAGGTAGCAAAGTTCCAGGTTGCATCCTGGACAAGGCTGACTATGCAACCCATTGAGCTAATGTGCTGAGATACGCACTGACACAGTTGCAGCCACCACAAGGGCTCGGTGGGAGAGTATGTGGTTCTTCCTGCTACTGGACAGGGAGGAGCCTGGCTGGGTGAAGAAGCACCTCGGTTATTATAGTAGAGTACCAGCGCAGGGCAGCCACATGAGTGGCAACGGTCCCAGTGGTTTCAAGGAATGAAATAAAACATTGCATAATGCATTGACGATGAAAGTAAGAGTGAAAAGCATTGCATGGTTTTAGTAAATCTTTTATTAGGAGTAAACATTATCCATTGGTCTAACTGCCCTAATGAAATGATACTTTGCCTTTGCTTGTACTCCTGTGCCCAACCAGTACATTATGTAGTGGATGGGAGACATTGACCAAGATGGCATGCAACTTAAACAAAAATGAGTAAGTAATAAATAGCATTGGGAACAAGAGTTGTAGTCATTGACAGTGAGTCCATAGGTTAAGGAATCAGTTCATTGTTGAGGTGAGTGAATTTGCCCACATTAGCCAGGTGCCTGGTGGTTGATAGTACCAACAGTCATACACAGCATAAGGTACATATAGCACATAGTGTATAGACATTTTAGATGGCATGCCGAACCTGTATAAACTTCTACAGAAGTAGGGAGACTATCATGCTTTCTTTGAAATGTCACCACCATATGCTGGTCCCAGGACCAATCAGGAATTTGAAGTTACTGGCTCTCTCCACTTCAATCCCCTGATGAGGATTGGCTCATGGAAATCCAGTTCCCTCCTCCTGTAGTCAACATTCATCTCTTTGGTTTTGCTGTTGTTGAGTGAGAGATAACTGTTGTGGCATCATTCAACCAGATTTTCCATCTCGCTCCTATAAATCAATCTGAACTGACTGGAGTCTGTCAGTGAGGAAATCGAGGATCCAGTTGCACAAGGAGGTACTGAGGCCTAGGGCTTGGAGATTATTGATTATTTTTGAGGGGATGATAGTATTGAACATGGAGCTGTAGTCAATAAAGAGCATTCTGATGTATGTATCTTCATTGTCCAGATGTTCCAGGGTTGAGAGAAGAGCCGATAAAATTATATCTGCTTTTGACCTGATGTGATGGTAGGCAAATTGGAATGGATCCAAGTCATTCCTCAGTTAGGAGCTGACATATCTCATGACCAAATCTCCAAGCACTTCATCGCAGTCAATGTAAGTGTTGCTGGACGATAGTCATTGAGGCAGGTTACCGTGCTCTTCTTGGGCACCAGTATAATTGAAGCCTGCTTGAAGCAGGTAGATACAAAGATCATCAATGTGAGAGGTTAATGATGTCAGTAGACACTCCAGGCAGTTGACTAGCACAGGTCTTCAGTGCTCGCCACGGTACTCCTCCTTAGCCAAATGCTTTTCATGCATTCACTCTCTTGAAGGATACTCTCACTTCAGTCACAGAGGCTGAAATCTCAGGATTCCTGGGGGCTGTGAGAGTCCACAAAGCTTCCTCAACTCCATGTTCTGTCAGTCAAAGCGAGTATAAAAGGTACTGAGCTCATCTGGGAGAGAAACCTTGTTGTCACATATGTCATTTGTTTTCCCTTTATAGGAGGTGATGGCATTGAAGCCCTGTCACAGCTGCCGAGCATCCTTCTGTGATTCAAGTTTGATCCAAAATTGCCACTGTGCATGTGAGGAATTTTCACATTCTACTCAAAGGATAATGATTTATGGGTGTAGAAAATCTTTTTCTATGGCAATACACACAAAATGCTGGAGGAGCTCAGGAAGTCAGGCAGCATCTATGGAGGAGAGCAACTAGTTGAAATTTCTGGCTGAAATCCTTCATCAGGATTGAAAAGATGGGGGACAGAAGCCAGAATCAGAAGGTGGGAACAGAAGAATTTTTTTCTGTTTTATGTGCTGAATAAATGTGTATTAAAGTGAATGAAAACAAATTTCAGACACAAAGTTCGACGAACATTATCTATTTAACACAAATGAACAGGGACAATTTTCTACTCTATGATTGCCTGGAAATTGGATTGTGTTATGTAGTTTCTTCAGTGCTGCATAATCCGAATAGATTTTACCCAGAAAATAAATGCTCCAGTGATTGGGTTTTGGGATGCAAGCTAGTGATTATTTTCTGGTGGCAAGGTGGTGTTGCAGTTAGTGCAATTGCTTCGCAATACCTGTGATCACAAATCTCAATTCCCACCGGGGTCTGTACTGAATTTGTATGTTCTTCCTGTGACTACATGGGTTTCCTTCCTGTGCTCCAGTTTTCTCCCACTGTCTCCAAAAGCCAGATGGTTAGGGTTAGTGAGTTTTGGGGGTGTTATATTGGCTCCAGAAGTGTGGTGACACTCGCAGGCTGCTCCTAGCACAATACTCACCATTTCCATTTGACGCAAATGACGCACTTCACTTTATAGAAACATAGAAACATAGAAAACCTACAGCACAATACAGGCCTTTCGGCCCACAAAGTTGTGCCGAACATCTCCCTACCTTAGAAATTACTAGGCTTACCTATAGCCCTCTATTTTTCTAAGCTCCATGTACCTATCCAAAAGTCTCTTAAAAGACCCTATCGTATTTGCCTCCACCCCCGTTGCCGGCAGCCCATTCCATGTACTCACCACTCTCTGAGTAAAAAACTTACCCCTGACATTTCCTCTGTACCTACTCCCCAGCACCTTAAACCTGTGTCTTCTTGCGGCACCCATTTCAGCCCTGGGAAAAAGCCTCTGACTATCCACACGATCAATGTCTCTCATCATCTTATACACCTCTATCAGGTCACCTCTCATCCTCCGTCAATCCAAGGAGAAAAGGCTGAGTTCACTCAATCTGTTTTCATAAGACATGCTCCCCAATCCAGGCAGCATCCTTGTAAATCCCTGTATCCTTCCTGTAGTGAGGCGACCAGAACAGTACTCCAAGTGGGGTCTGACCTGGGTCCTATATAGCTGCAACATTACCTCTCGGCTCCTAAATTCAATTCCACGATTGATGAAGGCCAATACACCGTATGCCTTCTTAACCACAGGGTCAATCTGTGCAGCTGCTTTGAACGTCCTATGGACTTGGACCCCAAGGTCCCTCTGATCCTCCACACTGCCGAGAGTCTTACCATTAATACTATACTCTGCCATCATATTTGATCTACCAAAATGAACCACTTCACATTTATCTGGGTTGAACTCCATCTGCCACTTCTCGGTCCAGTTTTGCATCATATCAATGTTCTGCTGTAACCTCTGACAGCCCTCCACACTATCCACAACACCTCCAACCATTCTGTCATCAGCAAACTTACTAACCCTTCCCTCCACTTCCTCATCCAGGTCATTTATAAAAATCACGAAGAGAAGGGGTCCAGAGGCACACCACTGATCACCGACCTCCATGCAGAAAATGACTCATGTACAACCACTCTTTGCCTTCTGTGGGCAAGCCAGTTCTGGATCCACAAAGCAATGTCCCCTTGGATCCCATGCGTCCTTACTTTCTCAATAAACCTTGCATGGGCTACCTTATCAAATGCCTTACTGAAATCCATATACACTACATTTACTGTTCTTCCTTCATCAATGTGTTTAGTCACATCTGCAAAAAATTCAGTCAGGCTCATAAGGCAATTTTTTAATGTTTCAATATTTTGATGTACATGTGACAAATAAAGCTAATCTTTAAATCTGTAAAAATTATGCCAATTGTGAAATTGGCACTTCCAATTGTTATCCCAGTTATTGCAACTGACATTCTCCCGGCATCAGGAGCACACTAAGTAGTCAACTACTGGACGATGCAAGTTTTAGCTCAAAGATTCAAAAATGGCATTGATTGAACAGGTAACACACTCAAAATGCTGCAGGAACTCAGCAGATCAGGCAGCATCTATGGAAGGGCAGTAAAGTGAGAGAGGGAAATGGTGAAGGGGAGGGGTGTGCCATTACTGGAAGTTCGAGAAACCGGTGCTCATGCCATCAGGTTGGAGACGACCCAGACTGAATATAAGGTGTTGCTCCTCCAATCTGAGTAAGGCTTCATTGTAACAGTAGAGGAAGCCATAGACTGACATGCCGGAATGGGAATGGGAAGTAGAATTAAATGGGCAGCAGCGGGAGATCCGCTTTTTCTGGTGTGCTGAGCATGGGAGTTCAGTGAAGTGGTCTCCCAATCTATGTCGGGTCTCACTGATATACAGGAGGCCACACTAGGAGCGTCAGATACAGTAAATGACTTCAACAGACTCACAGGTGAAGTGTGGCCTCACCTAGAAGGACTATATAGGGCCCTAAATGGTAGTGAGGGAGGAGGTGTAGGGGAAGGTGTGGCACTTGTTCTGCTTGCAAGGGTAAGTGCCAGGAGGGAGATCAGTGGGGAAGGACGAATGGACAAGGGAATTGCGTAGGGAGTGATCCCTGTGGAAAGCGGGAAGTGGGGGGGGGGGGCGCAGGGAGGGAAAGATGTGCTTGGTAGTGGGATCCCATTGGAGATGGCAGAAGTCGCATTGAATTATGTGCTGGACGCTAATGCACAGTATCTTTACTTCCTTAGAAAGTTAAAGATATTCGGCATATCACCAAACACTTCAGCAAACCTCTGCAGATGTTCGTTGAAAGTATCCTGACTGGTTGCTTCATTATCTGATATGACAATTCCAATGCGCTGGAATGTAAGGAGAAGAGAGTAGTGGACCTAGCCTACTACATCACAGGCACATCCCTCCCCCCTCCTAGTAGTATCACAAATAAATTGCTGCATCACAAAGGCAATATTCATCATCAAAGATCCCCACTATCTGGGCTATGTCATCTTCTCGCAGTTATGATTCGGTAGGAGCCATTGAAAGCTACCAGGCCACCATGTTCAAAAACAACCATTTTACTTCAATTATTTGGATCTTGAAAAAAATGCCCTTTCTTGTAAAAAATGTGTACATTTATGTTTTTTTTTTCTTAAAATGAACGCTGCTAATCTGGAGCTATATGCCTGTAAATGTGTCATTGTACTTGTACATAGGATGATAAACTCATCTTTGATTATCGAACAACTACCAGAACTGCTCTGTTCCTCTACCATTTTGTGTGGGTCACTCAAAATTTTCAACATCTGCAGAATCTCTTGTGTTTATAATGAAAAATATTTTAAAATGCTCATTTTCAAATTCTGTAATAATTGATATTTGTGAAATTCTGCAGGGCTACTCAAACCTGATCAATCACAAATCTATCAACCTCTGCATTAAATATATACAAAGATTTGACCTCCACAGCTGCCTGTGGTAAAGAATTCCACTGATTCACAAATCTCTGGCTGAAGAAATTCCTCCCATCTCCATTCTAAAAGGATGTCTCTCTATATTGAGGCTGTGCCTGCTGGCTTCAGAAGGGTCACTGAGGCTCTCTACTCCTGAAGGAAATATTTCTTCTCTTTTGTTTCATTAAAGGGAAGGTGGTAGTTTGGGACTGGGATTTGTCTGCACCACTGACTTCCCACAAGCTGCAGCCATTAACTGCGCACATGCCTCCTTGAGATTAAACTTCTTCCATTTCAATCAGAAAATATTTGCACTCCCTAAAGGTCCATCTGGTCATGAATCATAAAAAGGTTGTGAAAGTCCTGCTTCAATAGCTTTCAATAGGTACATTTAATGTCAGAGAAATGTATACAATATACATCCTGAAATTCTTATTCCTAGGAGATACTGCAATTCCTTTACCCTGCCAAATGTTTTTTATTGCTCCAGGGGATTATCCTGGAAGTGAAAGCTTCTCTAATTCTATCTCTATGTAAGTTAATTTGTTTCCCCACTCAAGTTGAGTGAAGATACAAGAATCTCATAAGTACCAGAATTGGAGCATTGGTTTTCTTAAGATAAGATTTTGTTGCCTTCATCATTCTGGGGAGTGGACACATGACATACCTAATAGATGCAGTGACTTAATTGTAGCATGCTGTATGGTGCAAGACATTACCAACTGCAGCTCACACTGAAAGAAGAGCCACAAAGACAGAAGGTAGGACTTTCAGAGCAGCAGGGAGAAGATTTACTGATCAGCTGAATGTTTGGGCTTTTCTCTTTGGAGAGAAGGAGGATGAGAGGTAATATATGGCACTGGTGAAACTCAGCTGCTACTTGCTGGTGGGAAATAAAGCAAAGAAAACAACTGAATATTTTACTAATCATTGGGTCTTCTTTTACTTTAATGGTTTCTATTGGGTTTCGTTGTTTTGTGACTGCCTTTAAGAAGCCGAATCTCAAGGTTGTATAATGTATACATACTTTGATAATAAATGTTCTTTGTACTTTGTGTAATAGAGGTGTATAACATGATAAGAGCTATAGAGAGAGTGGATAGCCAGACACATTTTCCAAGGGTGGCAATGGCCAATACAAGGGGACATAATCTTATGGTGATTGGAGAAAATTATAGGTGTGATGTCAGAGGTATGCTTTTTTTTATTTACACAGAGAGTGGAGGGTAAATAGAATGTGCCAGGGGTGGTGGTAGGGGAAAATACATTATGGACAATTAAGGGAAATAATTCAGAAGTTGTATAGCTTGGGTGGTTGATGGTTGGGTTGAGTTGTTCTCTGATCTTGGCAATTTACTTGCAAACATTTCATCATCGTGAGGAGAAATCATCAGTGCGCTGTTAATTGTGGTCTGCTCTATGGATGCTTGGCCTTTATATATATATATATGTATGTATGTATGTATGTATGTATGTATTTTTCAACCTGCTTGTTGGACATCTTTTCAGAACTCGGTTGAGATGCGAGGATTTTCTAAAATGATGTCCAACCAGCTGATTGAATAGTAAATAAAAGCCAAGCATTTGGAGAAAACCATAATCAACAGCGTACTGAAGATGTCTCCCTGCATAGTGACAAAACGTTTGCAATTAAATTGCCAAGGTCAGATAACAACTTAAACCACTTACATTTAAGAGACCCTTAGATGGGCATATTCGTGAAAGAAAAGTGAAGGGCTTTGTTGGAGGGAAGTGTTGGATTGATCCTAGAACAGGTTAGTCAGCACAACATTGTGTGCTGAAGGTCCTATACTGTGTTGTACAGTTCTATGTTCTATCAATAGAAGGGTAAGGTTTTGACAATGCAGCAATTCCCTTATATTGAGATGATTCTGGTTGGTTATCCCCAGTGCAAAGTAAGTGACCCTGTTTCCACTCCAATTACTGCTAACAAGACTGTAGCAGAGAACTCCATTGCTTTCCTCAAGATGAGATTATATCGTCTTTGTCAATGTGGGAAATGCTTATAGGACACACTCAACAGGTGGTATGAATCAGTTGGGAGGGTCCAAACTATCCAGTACTGCTTTGTAGGACCACCCATGCTTCTTATAGCACATGTTAAGATTCCATTTACTTACTTGATTTTCAGGTGATGAGCAGTTTTGCCTACTTTAGAGAACTCTGACTTTCACACAATTTCCTCAGGGATTCTACACTCCACAGGTAAAAACACTGGTAAAGACCCAAACAGTTGGGTTGTGATTCAACATTCATTGAACACTCACCATTCTGGACAATATGACTGAGAGTAAAACATATCCCCTAAAATAATGACATAAGCGTGTTGTTTGGCATGCAGCAGGCAGAGAGATGCATAAGTGGTTAATATTTCAAGGCAATGAAGTCCTTGAATGAAGAAATCCTTATGAATTTCTAATTGGGGCTTGTTTCAAAGTAGTATTTCAATTTGATCATTTAAAGATGCACTGTGAGGAAAGACTGAAAATTCAGTGGTAGGAGTTCAATGGACCTCTACTCACAATATTGGGATGTGATGCTACTCACAACATCAAAATATGCACTAACAATCACTTTTCTTAACATTCTCTGATCTATTGCTGTTGCCTCTTTCAATCCTGTACAGAGTGAAAAGTTCCTAGAGGAAGAGCAGATGTTTCAGTTTACCGTGAGACCTTGCCCATATGCCTTAGATTGTTATTGGAGTCCAAGATAGTCATCATAATTACTATAAGGGCAGGGGAAAAGAATTCAAAGATGTAAAGCAACATTACATTGATTTTCCCTTGTTGCCAGAATAACATGGCAACTAGAAGCATAAGGCAAAGGATTTCACACTCATGTAACACCCTACAGTATGGCACACTATCTTATTGGAAAATCTCACTTGTTGACAGGCAGCTCTGATGGTTGATCTTGTACAGAATGATAAGAAGTGCATGACATCAGCAATTTTATCATTCATTACAATGCTAGCAGCTGCCACATCAGTGTGACTAAACAATGCTCCTTGCCCTAAATGAGGACTCCTTTGAGCATTGCAAAAATGGAGAATTGTTATGTTAGGTTAAACCGCTGAGTACATTTCCAGTTGATGATCTTGTTGGTGAGGTTGATGGCTCATAGTATGTTTCAGTGTGTTACAGTATGTTCAATGTTCAAAGTAAATTTATGATCAAGGTACATATACATTACCATATACTACCCTGCGATTAACTTTTTGCAGGAATTTACAGGGACAATACAATAGAATTCTAAGAAAAATTATACGTAAACAGACAAAGATTTACAAACAACCAATGTGACAAAGAAGACAAAGTGTGCAAATGTAAAGAATTGATACTGAGAAGAAGAGTTTAAGGAGTGCATGAAAGTGAGTCTGTTGGGTGTACACTCATTCGGAGTAGTGGTGAATGATATACGTACTGGTTCAGGGGCCTGATAGGTTTCTCTAATAACTATTCCTGCCATGGCAATGTGGGAAAGGTTTCTGTACCTCCTGCCTGATGGCAGTAGTGAGAAGAGACATGCTCTAGATAGTAAAGTCTTTGATGATGGATGTTGCTTTCTTTTTGAATTGATTCTAATATAGGGGTTCCCAAACTGAGGTCCATGGATGCCTTGCGTAATGGTATTGGTACATGGCTTAAGAAGATTGGAAACCCCTGTTCTAAAAGCTACATTCTTTACAACTCTCACTATCAGTATTATTTTTATTAGCACTGTTTGTCTTCCTTTGTCCATTGTTATCTGCCAGTCTTTATCGTCTCCGTCTATAGTTTCTCGTAAAATTCTATTGCACTTTTTTTCCTGCAAATGCCTGCAAGAAAATTAATGCCAAGGTGGTATCTGTTAACATATACATACTTAGGTAATAAATTCAATTTGAACTTTAAACTATTGTTTTTAACTAATTCCAGGATTTTTCAAAGGCAAACTGGAGTTGGCATGCAGCAAGACTTAACTTACCAAAAAAAAAAGTGCAATTCAATTCCTTGGCACATATATTCTAGTTATCAAGGCAAGTCAAGTCAAATCAAGTCACTTTTTATTATCATTTCGACCATAACTGTTGGTACAGTACACAGTAAGAATGAGACAAAATTTTTCAGGACCATGGTGCTACCTGAACAATACAAAAACTACACTGAACTATGTAAAACAACACAAAAACTACACTGGATTACAGACCTACCCAGAACTGCATAAAGTGCACAAAACAGTGCAGGTATTACAATAAATAATAAACAAGACAATAGGCACAGTGGAGGGCAGTAGGTTGGTGTCAGTCCAGGCTCTGGGTATTGAGGAGTCTGATGGCTTTGGGGAAGACACTGTTACATAGTCTGGTCGTGAGAGCCCGAATACTTTGGTGCCTTTTGCCAGATGGTAGGAGGGAGAAGAGTTTGTATGAGAATCATGAAAGCAAAATGAGAGTCTGGCATACAGAGCAAGAATTTAATGAGGTTTGGAATGAATAGGACAAAAAGTAAAATAAATCAGAAAATGGTGTCTCGATGATAACAAAACTGGACTTTGATAATGCACTGACTGTATGAAATTTTATATGCAATTTAATATGAGTGACATGAACTAGACCAAATTTTGTTTTTAATATCTTTTATTTGACTACTTGTTAGCTCAATTATTGATTTTTTTTTTCTCTTCAACCTTTTTCCAATGTAGGAAGTTAGTCTGCATTTCAGAAAAAGTAGTAAGCTGTGCCAAGTTATATGATTCTTTTTCTCTCGTTATGTGTGCACATTAGTTTTCTCTGATTCAGTTGACAGGTTTCACATTGTTCACCAACTTTAATTTATTTATAAATTTTTCAGGATATTACCATGGCTGGCCTTCATGGTTTATCCTGAAAATGTCATTGAGAAGACGGCTGTGAACTGTCCTTTTGACGAAAGTGCTGCTGGACAGGGGGTTTCCAGTGAAGGAGGAGGGATGCATTTCCATGTCAGGGTGAGACTCAGCTTGAAGAGGAGCCTGCAGGTGAATGTGCACCCAAGCCCCTGCTCCTTTTACATCCTTTACTGGAAGACACCATGGGGTTAGGAGATGCTGTGAGTGTCATCTCGGCGGTTATCTGCTGTGTACTTTGTAGATATTAACACTACAGCCTTAATTGTGCTGGTGATGGAGGGAATGATGTTTAAATTGGGGAATGTGGAGCCAGTCAAGATGCCTGCATTGTTCTGGATGTTGGAAAGAATGATTGGATCAGTGCTTACCTTGCTGTATGAAGAAAGTTCCATTATTCTCCTGATTTGTTCTTTGTTGACAGTGGGAAGATTTCTGGGTGGCAGGAGGTAAGTCACTCTCCACAGGATGTCCTGCCTCTGGATATATTTATATACTTCCCTGAGGATCATTGTCTTGTTGTTGTAGAGAGGCTTGTTAGTTTCTGACATCCCAGGAGCAATGGAATTTAGCCATGTGACACTTAGCTTCTGGCCAAGGGCAAGATCCAGACAAAGAGCGATCCAACCAAGGCTTTGACATTGGAGCTGGTGGAAGATCATGACTCATCATAATGACGGGGAAGGCGGCTGAAGGCTGCAACAGTGAAGGGTCCTCATTCATCTTGCATTCCATATCACTAGACCCTGACCCCGATCTGTCAGGGACCGTGTGGAGGCTACCCCATGCATCAGCCTCTCCACATTAAACAAGGTCAGGCACAGGCATTCTCTCTTAAGGGAATCCGCCCTATCATGACAGATATGTGGATCTCAGATTAGCTTCTACAGCCACCTGAGGCCCCACCAATAGACATCCCCTCATGAGAACATCAGACTCCAGTGTCATTTTTATCTGACACAAATGCTATTTGCCTATTTCCAGCCCATGCCTGAATATTGTGTAACACTTTCTGTGGAGCCAGAATGGACTCCCCTATTTGCTAAGGAGCTGCAAGTTGCCCGGAATATATGGCGACATTTGTGAGGTGCCTAGAGGACATTCCTAGTTGTGTTGCCTCTTAGGGAAAATAATGCATTTCATGATGTGCTTTGATGCACATGTGATAAATAAACCTGAAGTGGAACCTGAATTTTGTTTTGGAAGAAGCATGTCATATATCTTCAAAAGAATTATTCTCTTCCCAGAGCTATTTACTATTAAAAACTCTTATTTGATATGATACAGTGAAGGATATTTGGATATGCCACTGTGACAAAAAATGTAGAATTTTTGGCTAATAATTTTAGATGCTATTGGCTTCTGTGATAAGTGTTTTGAGTTTGTTTTGACATGTTATCATTTAATTAACTGTCCGTTCAAATACTTCAACATGAATTAATATTTTGTGTAATTTTACAAGTGACAATCAAATTGTTGTGTGTGGATTCTTGCTGTCCTTATATTAGTCTCTATTTCTACTTTAGACACTGTATCCAGAGTTTTAATTTACTGATTTTGCAATTTGTTAGTAAATCCAAAACATATTGATTTTACCCAAGTAAATAAGAAGTTAAAATGAGTTCCATCTGAGAAAATCAAAATGCTGTTTAACTTGTGTTAGATGTTAGCAACAAATATTGAAGTAAAGGGTCAAGCCATTCAATACAAGTGTGGGATTTGTTCAAATATACTTTTGATGTGTGTGGCAGCCCTTTGTCCCAATGGATGTTTGATGCACAGTTAAAAATTGTTATTTAAATCTAACTGGTCCTGACCACATTTTTAAAGCATTTTCAACCATTTAGAAAGTCTACTATACGTCTTTGAGTCAGGTCAGACTGTTTCCTGACATGATAAGACAAGGAAAAAACTGCTCATATCCCTGTTTAGCCCAACAGAATGTTATTTTCTGCTACAGGAGGTACCTTAATAATTGTTATAAGATTATGTTTTGTTAGCTTCCTTAAACGTGAGTTAAGGTCCAAGACCTCATCTTCCTCACTGGAACAGTGCAGGAAGCCGCCGTAGGAGTGGGAGTAGGACGAACAATTAAATTGGCTAGCAACTGAAAGCTCAGATCACTCCCATCGTTTTAACATAACCACTCCGCAAAGCCATCACACATGATATATGATGTCGGGCAGGTCATTAATGAACATGGAATGCAATAAACTAGATTGGACAAAATATAAGTGAATCAATTCTTCACCTGGAAAGACCACCTGTGTCCTTGAACAATAGGAAAAGTTCAAAGTTTGAAGTAACTTTATTATCAAAGTACATGCAGTATATGACGCTATATGATAAACACAAAATAATCTGCAGGTGCTGGGGTCAAAGCAACACTCACAACACGCTGGAGGAACTCAGCAGGTCGGGCAGCATCCGTGGAAACGATGAGTCGACGTTTCGGGCCGGAGCCCTTCGTCAGGACTGTAGAGGGAAGGGGCAGAGGCCCTGTAAAGAAGGTGGGGGGAGAGTGGGAAGGAGAAGGCTGGTAGGTTCCAGGTGAAAAACCAGTAACGGGAAAGATAAAGGGGTGGGGGAGGGGAGACAGGGAGGTGATAGGCAGGAAAGGTGATGAAGGAATAGGGGAAAACACAACTCAGGTTGGAGGAGCAACATCTCATATACCGTCTAGGTAGTCTCCAGTCCCTCGGTATGAACATAGAATTTTCCAACTTCCGGTAATTCTCTCCCCTCCCTTCCCCTATCCCTATATCACTCAGCCCCCTCCCCCAGCTGCCTATCACCTCCCTCATGGTTCCGCCTCCTTCTACTACCCATTGAGTTTTCCCCTATTCCTTCTTCACCTTTCCTGCCCATCACCTCCCTGCCTCCCCTCCCCCACCACTTTATCTTTCCCCTTACTGGTTTTTCATCTGGCACCTACCAGCCTTCTCCTTCCCACTCTCCCCCCACCTTCTTTACAGGGCCTCTGCCCCTTCCCTCTTCAGTCCTAATGAAGGGTTCTGGCCCGAAATGTCGACTCATCGTTTCCACGGATGCTGCCCGACTGGCTGAGTTCCTCCAGCGTGTTGTGAGTGACACTATATGATACCCTGAGATTCATTTTCTTGCAGGCATTTATGGTTGTGTACACCAAATCGGTATTGTAATTTTCTTCTCATCTCTCTACTTCTTTCTCCACTTCACTTACGAGAAGCTGAAAGTCACATCAGGTATGATCGACTGCAAAGCCAGGATCAACAGCCTCTTCTTACAAGCCATTAGACTTAAAAGTTCACATGTCTGTACATTGCAACGGAATCATAACATAAAGATTTTTACTCCCTCACATTGTGAGATTGATGTAAGATTTAAATAAATTCTAAAAAAAATGAAGAAATACAATGGAATTTATGAACAATTATAAACTGCAATGGCTGACGAACATCCAATGAGAACAAATCCTCAAGTAGTAAGTAAAAAAGTAAATAAATAATACTGAGAACATAAGTTGTAGACCCCTTAAAAGTGAGTGTCTAGGATGTGGAGTATTTTCAACGTTGAGGTGAGTGAATTCTATGCTTATTCAGGAGCCTGATTGTTGTAAAGTAATAACTATTCTTGAACCTGGAGTTGTGGGTCCTAAGGCTCCTGAAACTCCTGCCCAATGTTAGTCACGAGAAGAGGTGAAAAAAAGAACAGGAAGGGGTGAAAGAACGGGTCCTGCATCCCTTGTGGTCACATGGTAAAGAAGTGCCATAGATGGGAAGTGGCTGGTGGAATGGAAGGGAAGACCAGGGAATTGAAAAGGGGCTGGTTTCTTTGAAAGGGGGATCTTGTTGGAGCTATTGGAAATTGCAAAGGGTGATCTGGTGCATCCAGGCTTTCTCAAAGACTATTTTAATGTTCTAATGCTTTGGCCACTATTTCCATTACTACCAGAAGCATTTTGGAATACTTCCTTAGTTTAAGACTATTGTAAAAAACAGTCTGTTGCTGCTGTCATATTAATAAGTAATAAGGTTACATTCTTTCTCATCCTTGGATGATAATGGGGATGCCAAAGTCAGAAATGGCATTCATACTTCATTACCTGTTAATCCTGAACTAATTTTTCTTTGGAATTGCATTGAATTTACAGTACAGAAGCAGACTAAATGGTTAGAAGATCTATTGCAATCTTCCTTGAGTCCTCCTCCCACCTCACTTCACTAACATAACATTTTCAAGTGGGTTGCTTAGAGTGATACGTCACAAAACAAAGCATTCAATCCACAAATGGGAAATTGTCCTTTCTGAATGGTGAAGCAGTGAAGCTTTGAAGATGGCCATCTGCCTAGAGGCATGATAAGAACCATAAACTGTAATGAATGCCTCTGTCCAGCAGAGGGCAATTTAGCTGCATTAGCTGGCCTTATAAATTGTTCTTGTTCCCATGGAATATATAATTTGCTGAGCAGTATTTTGTTTAGTTTGTACCATTGGTTCTACCCTTGTCCTTAACTTACTTGAAGTCCTTTCAGTGACAGAGTAATTGTGTGCTTGCTTTCCTCACGTACCCACCCAGAATTAAGGACATGGCTTATGTTCATCTAACCTATCACAATGAACTACTGCTGCACTCCAGTGAGTTGTTAGGCCCATGGCCTTTTTTTGCAGAAAGCTTGTATGAATAGGCTAGCTCTAAGAAGTGGCAAGAGGGAACGTGTGTGATACTGGAGGCTTGAAAACTCAAAGTTGTCACAATGCAAAATTAGGACAAAGCTCCATCACAACCAGGAGGCTAAAAAGATCCTGCAGATCCTGAAAATCTTGAGCAACACACACAAAATGCTGGAGGAACTCAGCATGTCAGGAAGTTTCAGCTGAGTTTCTGGAGTTAACCCAGACTGCCCAGTAATTTGGCTTCTCTCAGCTCTCTTCTATCTAGCTAAGCCCCAAAGGCAGTGAGACCTAAACAGGCACTGCACTGGCCACCATCTGCTGAAGACCTAGAACGTTATTGAAGCAGTGGTGGGGGTAGGGGGGGTCTCACACCTGCGGCTTCCGAGTCATAGAGTCATACAGTGTGGGAACGGATCCTTCGGCCCAGCTGACCTATGCCAACCAAAATTCCCATCTAAGCTAATCTCATCTGCTGGCATTTGGCCTATATCCCTCTAAACCTTTTCTATCTCTTTACCTATCCAAGTGCCTTTTAAGTGTTGTTAACGTAAGCTGCCTCAACCTCTTCTTTGTGCCCAAACGATTATTGGCCAGCGGCACCAACTTCAACGATCATGAAGTGCTTTGATCAGCAGGTAATAAATTGCATAAAATCCCACCTTCCAACTACATTGGACTCTTTCTAGTTCACTTACCGCTCAAACCAGTTCACTGATAATGCCATGGCCTCAGCCTCCTCTCCATCCTCTCTCATATGCCAGGATGTTGTTCATCGACTTTAACTCGGCATTTATCAAGATCATCCCTCAGAGTCTGGTAGGCAAACTATCCTTGTTGGGACTCAACAACCGTCTCTTAAGTGGATATTGGACCTCTTGGTGGAAAGACCCCAGTCAGCAAAGTTGGCAGCATCATCTTAAGCTCCGTCACTCTGAGCACTGGTACGCCTCAGGGCTGTGTGCTCAGCCCACTGCTGACTCATGACTGCACTGCCAGATCCAGTTCAAACCGTAGCATCAAGTTTGCTGGTCATACAACAGTTGTTGGCCTCATCAGCAACAACGGTGTGTTGGCATACAGAGAGGAGGTAGAGCGGCTTGTCAAGTGGTGCAAGAACAACAGTTGGAGTCTCAGTGTAGACAAGACAAAAGGGACGATTGCGGACTTCAGGAAGGCAGAGGCTGACCATTTTCCATGGCAAAGCAATGGCTTGGCTGCGGTGAAGAACACAAAGTTTCTTGTTCTACACATAATAAATGATCTAAAATGGGCCCACAACACTTCTTCACCAGTCAAGAAGGCACAGCAGCATCCACACTTCCACAGGAGATTGAGGCGTGGAAGGTTCCCCTGCCCATTCTAACAACTTTCTACAAAAGCAATACGAGTGCCCTGTCTGGCTTCATCATTATGTGGCTCAGAAGCTGCAAGGCATTGGACCACAAGACGCTACAGAGGACAGTAAAAACCACCAAGAGGCTCACTGAGGTCTCCCTAACCCTATCTGTGACATTTACAGGGAACATCGGCCAGTATCCCTATCACCCATCCCACAACCAGGAAGGAGGTACAGAAGCATCAGGACTAGGACTGGCAGACTGGGTAGCAGCTCCCTCCCTCAGGCTGTGAGACTAATGGATACTTTGCCACCACCGAGGTCTCGTCACTAGGACAGCGAGCGGTTTACTGCACTGTTTACTGTTTACCTGTGCTGTGCACTACATGCACTTTTAATTATATTTTATTAACTTATTTATGGTAATGTTCTGGTTTACATGCATGTGTGATACATGTTTTGCGGGTGTACTCTGGTCTGGAAGAATGTTGTTTCGTTTAGTTGTATAAATGTACAGTCAGATGACAATAAACTTGAAATTCAACTTGAACTTCTGGCAGTTCATTCTGTATACTCACCACCCTCTGGATGGAAAAATTGATCCTCGGCTTCCAATTAAATTTCTCTCTTCTCACCTGAAACTTATGCCTTTTAAGGTTTAGTTCCCCAATCCTGGGAAAAGAGATTATTTTCATTGACCCTACCTATGTTACTCATGATTTTTACACCTCTAGATCAACCCTCAAGATTTTATAAACCTCTGTAAGATCACAAACATGCGGAAATCTGCAGTTGCTGGAACTTCAAGCAACACACATAAAAATTGCTGGTGAACACAGCAGGCCAGGCAGCATCTATAGGAAGAGATACAGTCGACGTTTCGGGCCGAGACCCTTCGTCAGGACTAACTGAAAGAAGAGATAGTAGGAGTGTTGGAAGTGGGAGGAGGAGGGGGAGATCTGAAATGATAGGAGAAGACTGGAGGGGGAGGAATGGAGCCAAGAGCTGGACAGGTGATTGGCAAAAGGGATATGAGAGGATCATAGGACAGGAGGCCTAGGGAGAAAGAAAAGGGGGAGGGGGGAAAACCAGAGGATGGGCAAGGAGTATAGTGAGAGGGACAGGAGAAAAACGAGAGAGAGAAAAAAATTAATAAAAATGAATAAATAAATAAAAGATGGGGTACGAAAGGGAGGTGGGGCATTAATAGAAGTTAGAGGAGTCAATGTTCATGCCATTAGTGGAATTAAAATGTGTGGCAACAGGGAGATCCTGCTTTCTCTGGTGGACAAAGCGTAGGTGTTCAGTGAAATGGTCTCCCAGCCTGCGTCAGGTCTCGCCAATATATAGAAGGCCGCATCGGGAGCACCGAGTAGCCTCCAACCTGATGGCATGAACATTGACTTCTCTAACTTCTGTTAATGCCCCAACTCCCCTTCGTACCCCATCCGTTATTTATTTATTATTAAATTTTTTACTCTCTCCCTTTTCTCCCTCTGTCCCTCTCACTATACTCCTTGCCCATCCTCTGGTTTTCTCCCCTCCCCCTCCCACTTTCAAATCTCTTACAATCGCATCTTTCAGTTAGTCCTGACAAAGGGTCTCTGCCCGAAATGTCGACCATAAATGCTGCCTGGCCTGCTGCATTCACTGGCAATTTTTATGTTTGTTGCTCTATAAGATCACCAGCATTCTCCTATGTTCTAATGAAAACAGTCCCAACTTACTCAGCCTCTGTCCATGATTCAATCCCTCGAGTCCCGGCAATATCTTCATAAATTTTCTCTGCACTCTTTTCAGCTTAATTACATCTTTTGCATTATTTAGTAAGTATAGCAACCAGGGCATTCAAGTGTACTTGCTTAATAGTTGATGGGGGAAAGGGTTTATTTATTTATTGAGATACAGTACAGAATAGGCCCTTCCAGCCCTTCAGGCAGTGCCACCCAGCAGTTCTATGTTTTAATCCTAGCCTAATCACGGGACCATTTACAATGATCAATTAGCCTACCAACTGGTATGTCTTTGGATTGGGGAAGAAACCGGAGCACCCAGAGGTCATGGGGAGAATGTACAAACTCCTTACAGGAATGGAACCTGGAATTCCTGCTCTGTAAACCGTTGTGCTAACCATGCCGCCAATTTAATGGTAAGATCTCAAGAAGGACTGAGAAAGAGAGGGATTGAGGAGTACATGTCCAATGATCTTTGAAGGCACAATTACAAGAATGAAAGATAGTTGTGAAGCTCACAGGATACTTGCATTCATTGGTCAAGATACGGAATATGCAGTGAAGCTGGAGTACCAGGTCTAGGACAGTGGGGTCGGAGGTCCAGGTAGGTTCTGGAAGCCGAGAACTGAAGGTCAAATCCATGATTGGTGTCCAATGGTGAAGTCTGAAGTTGGAGACCTGATGTCTGCGAGTCTGAGAATGTGGGGACAAGGACTGAAGGCCTGGAGGCAGCCTATCCTAGGGATGGAGGCTTGATTATGTGTGAGAGTGGGCAGATAGGTGGGAGGGATGAGAAAGAGGCTTGTTTCTGCTGTTGTTCTGTGAAACATTGTGGGCATGCTATGTTGGCGCAGGGATGTGTGTCGTCGCTTGCAGGCTGCCCCCAAACACATTCTTTGGTGTGCTGGTTGTTAACACAAACAACACGTTTTTTTTTGAGTACGTTGAATAAATAAATCTGAATCTGAACTGACTGTGTACTATTCTGGTATCTACACCAGCGGAAAGAGATTGCTGAAAACAGAAATAAAACACACAAAAATTATGTAGGCCATAGACAAGAATAGAAAGTAATGATTTCCCCATGGTAGAGGAATCTATGACTAGAAGGTAGATATTTATGATAAGGGGAAAGATATTTTTTTTTATTTCAAAATATACTTTATTCAAAAATAAATATATACAATAAACCATTCAATAACTTTTCATCCTTTACATACGTTTCCATTATACTCAGTAAAGTATCCGTGTTTATAGCCACCCACGTGGCACTCCAGTAGTTCAGCTTAGCATCTCATTGTTGGGAAAGATATTTAGAGGGGATTTGAGGAATAATACTTTTATACAGAAGTTGTCAACACACTGCCTGAGGCGTAAATGAAGTCGGGTACTCCTATACATTCTGACAAGTATGTAAATGTGCACATGAATTGCCAGGGTATGGAAATCTATGGGCCATTGCTGAAAAATGGAGTTAGTAGAGATGGGTACATACCATGTTGTATGACATGATCACTCAATCTTTAAACAATATACAGTAGATTTTAGTTAATTGGGTCATCAGTTAATTTGGGCGACTGCTTATTTGGGAGAACTCTCAAAGGACAAAAGCAAATCAAGAAAATAGCTGGTATTTACTTTGTTTATTTGGGACAATATGCTGCTTAATTGGGGCAGGTCATGGTCAGTCATGTGCACTTCTGTGACCATTAAACACTACACTGTGCTTAGAGTGAACAGTTGCTTTTGCTTGTGACATGTCATCCATTTGGGCTGACAGACAATTCAAAATGCAATGATTTTTGATAATACTGTATTATTTTTGTTTTATTTTGCCTTTAAAATTTTTTTGAGACCCGTGCCATGAAAAAATTCAACACTCCCCCAAAAAATTACCTTACTGGACCAAATTAAAAGCCATCTGCCTAACACCTCTCATTGTCCGCTAGCAGAGGTAACCAAAATCTACAAATGTACACTTGATACATCAGCAAGATAAACTGCGAGAAGAATGGACATCATGTGAGAGACAACAATGACCATTCCAAAAACAAAAGTGTGAGGGCAAGGGTCCAGCTGTTGAAGAGGACCTCAGTTTTCCATTGTAACTGGATGAAGTGTGCATGATGGTGGATCAATGTTAAAAAACAAGTCAGAGGAGCTAGCTAAATAGCTGGGTCAGGAAGATTTTAAAGCAACAGGTGGTTGGTTCGGTTAATGGAATTCAATTCAAGAAAGCACACAGCGAGAAAGGTAGTGCTGGTGCTATAAGTATATAGAAATCTACAAAACTCCCCGACTTGCTTCAAAAATTTTGTGCAGATGATATCTGCAATGCGCTATGAAACAGACCTTTCTATCATGTCACACCCGACGGTTCCCTTTGCTACAAACACGCAACACTGTTACGTTCAAAGACAGCAATGGATTACATAACTGTGTTGTGTTGTTCAACCATGTCAGGAACTGATAAGACAAAACTGTTGGTTATTGGGAAAAGCATTAAACCTTAGTGCTTTAAGAATGGATAGTTTACCAATTGAGTACTATGCCAATGCACACTCAATGAGTTCCTCCGTTGGTAACCATTATGAACAGATATACAGTTTTATAGTACTGTAGAATATTGGTAATGTTCTAATTTGTTCTGCATTTAAGTTGAATACATAATTTGTTACTCAGTTAAATGGTAGTTTGTCTTTTTTATACCCTTTTAAGTATTTCCATGAAACTTTGGATAATTCATTTGGTCAAATCTATTGGTTCCTGATAGAAACATAGAAAACTTACAGCACAATACAGACCCTTCGGCCCACAATGCTGTGCTGAACATGTACTCACTTTAGATATTACCTTTGGTTACCCATAGCCGCTCCATGTACCTATCCAGGAGTCTCTTAAAAGACCCTATCATATCCACCTCCACCACTGTCCCAATTAACTGGAATCCCAATTAACGGAGTCCCACTGATGTGTCCCAATTAACTGGAATCCACTGTATATATAACAAATTCAAACAAAAGAAAAATCTCTAAAGACTATTCAATACACACAAAATGCTGGATTTACTTTCAGGTTCTGGTCATCACGGGCAAATGTATTATTTATTGCTAATCTCTAATTGTCCTTGATAATGTGCTGCCTTCCTGAACCACTGCAGTCCTTCTCCTGAAAGTGATCATAATGCTACTGGGGAGGGAGCTTAGACACAGCAACAGAAGGACTGGCGAAGGACAAGTCAGGATAGACTGAGATGGGGAGAGGACCATCTTCCCTGCACCTAAAATCGCTTCCATCTTGGTGGTAGTGGTCACAGGTTTGGACAGTGCTCTTCGAGCAGCTGAGATCGGTAAACGTAGGGCGCTGTGTGAATGATAAACACTGCCGCTGATGGTAGACTGCCTCATGCAGCAGGTCAGGATCAGGAGAATGTGTCTGGAATACAGGCACTCATCTGCATGGGCACAGCTGATGGATACCCCCAACAGTTTGCAGTCATGTCAGGTTCATTGACCAGGTCCCCTGATGAGCAAAATGTGAGAAGCTAATGGCTTTGTTAAATGAGTCAATCCTATAGTGCCAGGAAATTATATTCTCTTTATCTGCTGGCTCCCTGGATTCCTCTGGCAAACAGCTAAGTCATTAAACTTGACGCAACAGGGCCATCAAGTGAAATTTTTCATAGTTAATTAAACAAATCCACCTGGTAGCCAATGGTTGGTATGCTTTCGAATTGCAGTTTAATTTCCCAATGACTTCCAACTTTATTTTAAAGGTATGACTAGATTGTTGATGAGATCTGCTTCACTGCATCTCCATAAGACATAGGAGCAGAATTAGGCCATTCAGCCCATCATGTCTGCTCCACCATTTGATCATGGCTGATTTATTTTTCCTCTCAACACCATTCTCCTGCCTTCTCCCTGCAACCCTAACACTCTTACTAATTAAGAACTTATCAATCTCTGCTTTAAGGATACCCTATGATATGGCCTCCGAAGTCATAGGTGGCAATGAATTCCACAAATTAGCCACTCTCTAGCTAAAGAAACTCCTCTTCATCTCAGTCTTAAAGGGACGTTTTTCCATCCTGCGGTTGTGCCCTCTGGTTCTAGACTCCCCCACTATTTTAAACATTCTCTGCACATCCACTCTATATAGGACTTTCAGTATTTGGTAGGTTTCAATGAGATCCTCCTTCATTCTTCTAAACTCCAGTGAGCACAGACCCAGAACTATCATTTGCTCTTCCTACATTAATGAGGGCACCTCCAGTCTTCATTGCTGTTGGAATATGTTTTCCATTTCAGCTTTTGTGGAAAATTTATGACACCCAGGATTGTGGAGAGGCATGATAAGGAGATAACAGAACCCTATGGAACAGGAGACATATGCCAGATATTTCCAGTCCAGCATTTTCATATGTTTGTAGACCAGTTAATATGAAGGACTAGACATTGCCTTATTTCATGCACAGGCTGCTGGGATGAAAGTCACTTGGTTGTAAATTTCATTTTGATGCAAAAGTGTAACTAATTTGTTATAAAATTAGGAATTCCACCAGAAAAGTGAAGTGAGATACTAGAGAAAATGTCGTGTGTGCAGTTCTTCCGAGAATTGAGCAGAGGCAAATTTTTGATGGAGATTTACCCTCCACGAAACTTTTACTGTAACTCAGCTCGAAGATTCCTGAGCATCATTTGGAAGAAAATAAAAATCAAAAAGCATTTCTTAATTTCACTTGAGCATGATTGAAATTTAAGCTGATAAGTTTGGACATTACATCTTTTTCAATTTTAAAATCCTGCCTTGAGCGCTGGAGAGGAGAGATGTACCATAGTCTACCTCTCTTGCATGAATCTTCTTAAACTGCTTGGAAGTATAAAGCATTGACTGATTTCTGTGTGATGCTAAATCAGACATCCTTTCTTAGATTACCTTTGTGTGTTTCAAAGATGCACCACTACCTGTGACCTTTAATACAACCATATTCCTTTTTGATGGGCTGCACCAGTTAGATTGTTTCACAAGCTGACTTTTTTTTCTGTGATGCATTTCTATAGATCTTACTCTGAGCAGAAGGCAAGCACAGAAATGTCAAAAGCATCTTCTTTATTGTGACATTTGCAGCAGCACAGATAAAGAATGCCTCCTGACTGCTGCTGATATTTAATCTCCCATCAGTGTGCGCCCTAGCGGAATAATTCAATCGCACAAAATGCTGTTGTCAAAAGAGAGGGAAGGGGGCAACATTATAACTGAAAGGATGCGGATTAGAATTTTTGATCTTTTTAAAAAGTTGATCCATGTTTTTATTTAGGTTTATTTTCTTGGTGAACTATGCCTTTATACCACCTCCTTCCATTAAGCTTCCTTAAGGATTGTCACCTTGTTGTGGTGGAGGGGCTTGTTAGTTCCTGAAATCCCAAGAGTGATGCCTTCTGGAGGTTAACAATGTGGCAGCTAGCTCCTGGAAAGGTCATCTATGGCAGTAAGGTCAAAGGAGAGGTTCCAGACAAACAGCCATCCAACCAAGACCTTAACAGTAAAGGCAGAGGAAGATGATAACACATCAGAACGGCAGTGTAGGCAGAGGATGGGTCCTCAGACATCTCGCATTCCACGCCCCTGGACCCCGACCCCGTTCTGTCAGGGACCAAGTGGTGGCTGTCTGTGCACCAGCCTCCTCACGTTAAACAAGGTCACATGCAGTTGTTTTCCATTTATCTGGATCCTGGATCGGCCTGAAAACTTGACTAATCACGTTAGTAAAATCTGCAGGCACCTGAAAGCGCAGCAATAGACAACCGCTTAGTAGAACATCATATTCGACTTGAATGATCGCACTGTAACTCCTTTTATTAAGGAAGCAGAGTGACTCACCAAACCCATTTGTGCTCTAAGTACTTGGTAATTTTCTAATATTAGATACACAGCGAGATTATGGGTTAATTTCACCCTATAAATGAAGACCTCCGCATCTAACGTAAAATATTGTCATATTGTGCGATTGTGTTTACAGTTAACTTCATGCACCCATGAACTGTAATTATATTACCTGAGATTAATTGTTCCATTGTACTAAGTCTTTTGCTAGCTTTCGGAAAGAAATTTTCAGAAGTTGCGCAGAGGACAGCATCTATTGTTGGAGTGCACTCACCATAGCACTCCTTAATAAATAATATACCTTATTGTTCAGAAGGCTGACATACGAGTTTTAGTGATAATTACATACACGACATGATGCATTTCACATTCACCAGGCATTGGGCCAGTTCAGGTCAGTACTGTCAGCTGTTTATGTATGAGCAACGAGTAAACAAATCCCTTTTCTCCATGAAATGAAAATCCAGATACTGTATATGCATTTATCAAAAGTGTAAAACTTAAGCAGAAATGCTTCACAGTTTCTTCTAGATCTGTGGGAGGAGAAAAATATTTCAAGTCAAAGACTCTTCATACAAACTGGGAAGGACAGAATAGAAGTTCTTAATTCTGCAGGGAGGGTGGAAGAGAAGGGCTGATTTCTCTAAAAGGATAAAACTGGAGGTGACCGTGGAGATAGGCTGCAACTAATGTTATCTGGTCAGTGAATGAGACTGAGAACACAGGTGAGAGTTGAGCAGAAATATGGGGCGGGGAAAAGAGGGAGGGTTACTGTATGTCCAGCAGGTCAGTTTTGCCTCAAATTGGAGAGGGGAAAAAAAGGAAAGATAAAAGACTAACAAACAGTTTAGAAAGAAAGATTATCTTTGTTTGTCATATGTACAGCAAAACATACAGTGAAATGCTTTGTTTGTGTCAAATCAAATTAGTGAGAATTACATTGGGCAGCCCACAAGTGTTACCACAAATCATGTTTCGTCGCCATATTATGTCCACAACTCATTAGCTCTCGATGTATGTCTTTGGAATGTGGGAGGAAACTGGAGCACCCAGAAGAAACCGACACAGTCACGGGGGGAGTACCAACTCCTAATGAACAGTAGCGGGAATAGAACCTCAATCTTACAGCTGGCGCTCCAAAGCAATTCGCTAACCATTATGTTTCCATGGGCAAGGGAACAAACAAACTGAGTAATTATCAGAGATTGCTATCTGTTACAGACAGAAAGCAAGTTAGCTCAAGATACAGAATTTGTTGTGTTTCACCAGTCAAAATTGTCCAATTGCACATTCAAAGTTCAAAGTAAATTTATTATCAAAATACAAGGGGTGATTTATAAGTTCGTGGTCTAAGGTAGAAGGAGATGAGTTATTAACTTCAAACTTTCTGCTTAACACTCAAAGAGTTGACCTGCATGTGCACGTAACGAGAGCTGCATAACTCATCTCCTTCTACCTTAGGCCACAAACTTATCAATCACCCATGCTGCGGACTCTTTCTGGAGGTCCAAGATCCGTATGCTCCACAACCGTTGGACTAAGTGTGTAAATGTAGGAGGGGACTATGTTGAAAAATAAATGTGCTAGGTTTTCTAACATTGACTCCTTCTACCTTAGGCCACAGACTTATCAATCACCCCTCGTATATCACTATATACAACCCCAAGATTCATTTTCTTTGGGTATATGCAATAAATCCATAATGGAATAATAATCATAATAGAATCAATGAAAGACCGCATCAACATTGGCATTCAAGTAGTCTGCAAAGGACAACAAACTGTGAAAATACAAAAAGAAAGAAATAATAGTCATAAATAGTTCAATATTTCAATAGTTCCATCTAATATCAGAGAATGTATACATTATACAACCTGAAATTCTTGTTCTTCACAGACGTCCATGAAAATGGAAGAGTGCCCCAAAGAATGAGTGACAGTAAAAAAAAATTAGAACACCAAAGCCCCCCCCTACTCCCCCCACACGCACAAGCAGCATCAAAACAATGGCCCACCCCCCCAGCACCTTACTTTGGCAAAAAA
The DNA here is from genome assembly GCF_030028105.1 of Mobula birostris. Lineage (NCBI taxonomy): Eukaryota > Metazoa > Chordata > Chondrichthyes > Myliobatiformes > Myliobatidae > Mobula > Mobula birostris. Next base: position 30,077,090 of record NC_092381.1, read on the forward strand.
AAAAGCATCAGCGCCTGCCACCCACAAAACAAACAATAGCAAAGCCCCCAAAAGAGACCATGACCTGCAGTACAGCAAAAACTAATTGTTCACCCAACAATTCAACATACCACAGGTGGTCTCTCTCCCTAATAAAGGGACAGAGAGGTGTCCCCCTTTCACAGTGAAAGGGGAGACCAACAAAGACAAAAACTTGCTGTTAAAGTCTGCAGCATTGCTTTTTTTTTTAAAACAAATAAGTAAATAAATTTAAAAAAAAATAAATATTGAGAACATGAGATGAAGAAACCTTGAAAGTGAGTCCATAGATTTTGAGAACATTTCAGTGATGGGGCAAGAGAAGTTGAATGAAGTTATCCCCTTTGGAGGGGTAAAAGCTGTACCTGAACCTGGTGGTATGAGTCCTCAGGCTTCCTCCTGACGGCAGCAGTGAGAAGGGAGCATGGCCTAGGTGCTGGTGGTCCTTGATAATGGATGTTGCTTTCCTACAACAATATAGATGTGCTCAATGGTGGGGAGGGCTTTACCCATGATGGACTGGGCTGTATTCACAACTTTTTGGAGGACTTTCCATTCAAGGGTGTGACTCAGCCAGTCAATACACTCTTTAGTACACATCTATAGAAGTCTGTCAACAGTTTAGATGTCATGCTGATTCTTCACAAACTCCTAAGGAAGTAGAGGCACTGCCGTGCTTTTTTCATAATTTTATGTATGTGCTAAACCCATGACAAGTCCTGCAAAATAACATCCAGGGAATTTAAAGTTGTTGACCTTCCCCACCTCTGATCCACCAATGAGGACTGGCTTATGGACCTCTTTTTTTCCCTCCTCCTGAAGTCAATAATCAACTCCATGGACTTGCTTCAATATCTTCATGGCTGCTCTGCACTCAGTCTCATTTGCTCTTCTGTGCCAGCTTGTTGATCTTTATACAGCTTCAATGATCTATCCTCTGCAACCCCCTCGGGCAAAGATTTCTAACTATTCACCACCCAATGCGAGAGCCTGAGGGTGTATGAAACGGGGAATAATGAGATGTTTCCATGAGGGGGCGAATATTGAACAAGGGGACATTTTTTACATTATAATCAGGGAGCAAAATAAAACTGAAGTGCAATAGACATTTCTTCTCATAGAGGGTCACAGAGTCTTTGAGCACTACAGCACAAAAACAGGCTCTTTGTCCCATCTAATCTGCCTAATTCCATCGCCCTGCATCTGGATCTTTGCCCTCCACATGCCTCCACTCAATGTATTAATATAACCTTCTCTTAAGTATTGAAATTGAACCCACATCCTCCACTTCCTCTGGCAGTTTGTTCCAGTGTGGTGAACTTCCAGAAGTCTCTATCCCAGATGGTTGTGTGGCTAGATCACTAATGTACCGAATAGGGAGCTAACACACATTTTTGAAAGGTCAAGGGATTTAAGGCTAAGGAAATTGACAAAGAAGGAGGGCTGAGGTTTGGGGTAGATTTTCCATGGTTACATTGAAAAGCATGGCCTGTGGCCCATTACTGCTCCTATATTTTTTTATATATTCATCAGCAATGAGTGCCTCAACAATTGTTATTATCGGAAGTGATTTTTTTGTTGGAAATATGTTGATCAGGATTTGAATCTACCCCTTCCTAAGGAGTAGGCCTATCACAAGTGATCACTTGAATGGACATTCATCATTTATTTTCCAGTAATCTAGGTCTGTTTAAATTTTGTGTTGCAGAACTCAGGAATTAGTCTCAGCACAGCAAAATATCTCCACATAAAACATTACTGTATTGGATCTGGAGAAATAAATCTTCAGATGACCTGAACCTGTAGCCTTCTGAGAAAATTGGAAGCAAACCACTTTGCCATTTTACTTTCAGACATCAGTTAGAATTCTATTATTTCAATCATTGTATTTTACGAATCCCAAAGGACCTTGCAAAGAACTGTTAAGGTTCGGGAAAAATGAATATCTTTGTAGTGATGTGTAAATTAAGCTGTTCTTGCTATATATTAATGACCTCTAGACAATCAAATCAAACAGAAAATGCTGCCACTCTCAACAGGTCAGGCACCGTCTGTGTAGAGTAAATCAGAAGTAAGATTTCAGAATGCATCTCCACAGATGCTCCCTGACCTGTTGAATATTTCCAGTATTTTCTGTTTTAATAAAACATAGAATATAGAATAGTACAGCATAGTACAGGCCCTTCGGCCTACAATGTTGTGCCGACCCTCAAACCCGCCTCCCATATAAGCCCCCACCTTAAATTCTTCCAAATACCTGTCTAGTAGTCTCTTAAACTTCACTAGTGTATCTGCCTCCACCACTGACTCAGGCAGTGCATTCCATGCACCAACCACTCTCTGAGTAAAAAACCTTCCTCTAATATCCCCCTTGAACTTTCCACCCCTTACCTTAAAGCCATGTCCTCTTGTATTGAGCAGTGGTGCCCTGGGGAAGAGGTGCTGGCTATCCACTCTACCTATTCCTCTTATTATCTTGTACACCTCTATCATGTCTCCCCTCATCCTCCTTCTCTCCAAAGAGTAAAGCCCTAGCTCCCTTAATCTCTGATCATTGTTGCAGACTTCCATCATCTTCTGGTCTGTACCTTTGGTACAGTCTATCAAAGGTTTCATTTTAAACTGGGGTAAACTGGGCTCTCCCTTATATTTATGACATGGTTGTCAGCTCAGTCAAAAGAACATCAAATAGCAGGAGAATCCATTATCACCTATTGCATTTGGGAATTTTATTGAGTGTAAAAGTGCTAATGGATACGAATTTCACCTCACATTTTCCACCTGACAGGTATCACCCAAATGCAGTTAATGGCAGGCCTGCCACGTACATGAAAGTACTCAAAGACATGCAACATAGAATGGCATAGATTAATTAAAAACTCTGCCTCAGCAAGATCTTATTCTCCCAGCAAGATCAACTGGATTACATAACTGCCTGTTTGTTTCCTCACTAACATTTGGGATTTAAATATTATGTTGCTGATGTGTTCTGCCTGACGTAGTTATTGTCCAGCTCAAATTGTTGAATAATGTCGGTGGTGGAACTAGCTTCTCGTGTCACTTGGGAGGGACAGTTTTCTGACAATACCAAAGAGTGAACATGGCCGAGTTTTCAAGGGGTTTGAAACAAGCTGAGTGAGTGCAGCAAACATGGCGTTGGAATAAACCGTGCAAGAATATGAGCTCATCCACTTTGGTACTCGTTACTGCTGCATTCCCAACTTGGTGAGTTTTTGAGTAGCAGCACGAGTGCTTAAAAACAGAAAGGGCAGAACAGATTAGAAAGATTAGATTTATTCGTCGCATGTACATCAAAACATCGAAACATTCAGCGAAATGCACCGTTTGCATCAAAGACCGACGCAGTCTGATAACTGTACTGGGGGAAGCCTGCAGGCCTTGCCTGGCTTCAAGCGCCAAAGTGGAATGCCCACAGCTTACTAACCCTAATCCATATGCCTTTAGAATGTGGGAGGAAACTGAAGCACCCGGGGGAATTCCACGTGGTCATGTGGAGAATGTACAAACTCATTCCAAGCTGTGGCAGAATTGACCCCCGGACTTATAGCTGTCACTGTAAGGTGTCGGTGCGAACCACAATGCTGTCATGCTGATAGATTGTGTTGATGTTCAAAGGCACTTTGCCTTCCTTGTACAGGGATCACCGAAAGCCAACGTGCAAGTGCAATAAATGATAGGAAAGATAAATGTTTTGTCAGCTTTGATTATGAAAGGGGAATTAGAATACAGGAATAAAGTGACCTTATTAAAATTAAATAGTCCCCTGATGCAACCACACTTGGAGTATTGTGTATGGTTTTGGTCTTCTTATTTAAGAAAGGCGATTTATATCATAGAGGAAGTGCAATTAAGATTCATTTCTGGTTCCAAAGATAGGTTTGCCTTATGGGCGGATATTGAATAGACTCAGACTCAAAACTACGATTAATAGATTTCTGGATATTCACAAAAGCAATTAAAGTGGGTATAGTGATACCAAATAGTGTTGAGGCAGAAGATCACCTATGATCGTAATGATTGATGGAGCAAACTCAGAAGGCCTCATGGCTGTTGGAATGGACTGTATGATTGTTATTTCCATTGTAGTTTAACTTTCTTATACTTGTTTGTGCTTTTATATAATTACTTATGTACATGTAATTGTTCAGTGTGTTTTTTAATAATTGCAATTGCTTTGCATCTTTGTAGAAACCTTGTGGTTTCGGTGGCAGGTATCGCATTACTTAAATGGGGGCTCTCATTGGTTAACTTAAGCAAGGGAATTTGAATGGAATGTGTAATCAGTAAACTGGGTAAAAAGACCAAACTACTTGGTCAGTTCCTTTTCACACATGGAGTCCATGTGTGGCAGGTGCTTTTTAAGAAGAGAAGTCTGAATTGAAGTGATTCTCCACAAAGTAGTCTAAAAGTGAATGACTTTCAGGAGTAGGTTAATTCATGGCAAACAGTACCCCATCAATGCCAAGCAATCAACATATCCAACAAGAGAGGGCTTACTATTTCCTGATGCCATTTAACAGATCCACTGAATTCCCCATCACTAACAGAGTGGAATCCCAATAACCAATAATGCACCTGAACCAGCATATAAATGCTGTGCCTCTAAGTGCAAATCAGAAAGTGAATATTCTATGGCCGGTAATTCACTTTCTTACCCTAAAGCACAAATCCTGAGCATGAAGGAATACTGCCCACTTGTCTGTTTGAATAATAGTCTAGCAAATCATGTCCATTGTGTTTTGATGTTATCCATGAGAAAATCTATGTGATTGGCATGACTTCAGAAAGCGTAAGATGAGGGAACACACACACCGGTCCTCATAAAGGGATCGGAAGTGGAAAGAGTGAGCAATTTCAAGTTCTTGGGTGTCAGTATCTCTGAAGATCTAATCTGGACCCAAGATATTGATGCAGCTACAAAGAATAAATGACAGTGGCTATATTTCATTAGGAGTTTGAGAAGATTTGTTATGTCTTCAAAAACACTCGAAAATTTATACAGAAGTACCATGGAGAGCATTCTAACTGGCTGCATCACAGGACCAAAATAAGCTGCAGAGAGTTGTAAATTTAATCAGCACTAGCTTCCATGATATTCAGGTCACCTTCAAAGAGCAATGCCTCGGAAAGCCGGTGTGTGTAATAAGGACCCCATCACACAGGTCATGCCTTGTTCTCATCGCTACCATCAGGAGGAAGGCACAGAAGTCCGAAGCACACTCTCAACCGTTCAGGAACATCTCCTTCCCTCTGCCATCTGATTTCTGAATGGACATTGAACCCATGAACACTACTTCACCAGCACAAGAAAATCTGCAGATGCTGGAAATCCAGACCAACACTCACAAAATTCTGGAGGAACTCAGCAGGCCAGGCAGCATCTATGAAAAACAGCACAGTTGATGTTTTGGGCAGAGACCCTCCATCAACACTACCTCACTACTTTTTTATTTCTATTTTTGCACTACTTATTTAATTTAACTATTTGATATATATGTAATTCACAATTTTTTCTGTTATTATGTATGCATTGTTCTGCTCCTGCAATAAATTTCATGACATATGCAGGTGATATTAAACCTAACACTTGTGCCAACCAACTGGCGGCAGTATTCAAGGACATTTTCAACCTCTTACTGCTACTGGCGGAAGTTCCCTCTTGCTTCAAAAGAGTAACAATTACACCAGTGCCTAAGAAGAATAATGTGGCTGCCTTAATGGCTATTGTCTGGTAGCTCTCACATCGACAGTGATGAAATGCTTTGAGAGGTTGGTCATGACCAGACTGAACTCCTGCCTCAGCAAGGACCTGGACTCATTACAATTTGCCTGTCGCCACAATAGGTCAATGGCAGACGCAATCTCAATGGCTCTTCACACGGCTTTAGTTCACCTGGACAACACAAACACCTATGTCAGGATGCTGTTCATTTGCTATCGCTCAGCATTTAATACCATCATTCCCACAATCTTGATTGAGAAGTTATAGAACTTGGGCCTCTGTACCTCTCTCTGCAAATGGATACTCGACTTCCTAACCAGAAGGCCACAATCTGTGCAGAGTGGTGATAACATCTTCTCTTTGCTGACAATCAACACTGGTGCACCTCAGGGGTGTGTACTTAGCCAACTGCTCTACTCTCTCTATATACCCATGACTGTGTGGCTAGGCATAGCTCAAATACCATCTATAAATTTGCTGGATATACAACCATTATTGGTAGAATCTCAGGTGGCAACCAGAAGGTGTACAGGAGTGAGATATGGTAATTAGTGGAGTGGTGCCACAGCAACAACCTGGCACTCAACGTCAGTAAGACGAAAGAGCTGATTGTGGACTTCAGGAAGGGTAAGACGAAGGAACACATACCAATCCTCATAGAGGGATCAGAAGTGGAGAGAGTGAGCAGCTTCAAGTTCTTGGGTGTCAAGATCTCTGAGAATCTAACCTGGTCCCAACATACTGATGTAGTTATAAAGAAGGCAAGACAGTGACTATACTTCAGTAGGAGTTTGAAGAGATTTGGCATGCCAGTAAATACACTCAAAAACTTCTATAGATGTACGGCCGACAGCATTCTGACAGGCTTCATCACCGTCTGGTATGGAGCGGGAGTGGGGTGGGGGGGAGGGGCTTCTGCACAGGACTGAGAGAAGCTGCAGAGGGTTGTAACTTTCGTCAGCTCCATCTTGGCTACTGGCCTACAAAGTACCCAGGACATCTTCAAGGAACAGTGTCTCAGAAAGGCAGCGTTCATTATTAAGGACCTCCAGCACCCAGGGCATGCCCTTTTCTCACTGTTACCATCAGGTAGGAGGTACAGAAGCCTGAAAGCGCACACACAACGATTCAGGAACAGCTTCTTCCCGTCTGCCATCCGGTTCCTAAATGGACATTGAAGCTTTGGACACTACCTCACTTTTTAAAATATATTATTTCTGTTTTTTTGCATGATTTTTAATCTATTCAATATACATATACTGTAATTGATTTATTATCATTATTTTATTTTTTTTCTTCTATGTTATGTATTGCATTGAACTGCTGCTGCTAAGTTAACAAATTTCATGACACATGCCGGTGATAATAAAACTGATTCAGATTCTGATTCTGTTTCCTATCTATTGCCTTAAACGTGTCTACTTTCCATCACCAGTGTACGGTGGTATCAATGCATATCAAAGTAGCCTGCAGCAGTGTTTAAAAGTTTCTTCAAATGCTGCACATAGATCTCAGGACCCAGGTACATAGAGAGTCCATCACAGGCGACCCTGCAGCTTCTGATGGTAGCAATGAGACAAAGGCATGACCTAGGTGATAGGAGCCCTTAATGTTGGATGCCACCTTTTTGAGGCATCACTCTTTGAAGAGATCCTGGATACTATGGAGACTAGTGCTGACTAAATTTAAACTCTCTGCAGATTATTTTGATCCTGGTGCTGTAGGCTCCCCCCCCACCCCCATACCAGATGATAATGCAGCCAGTTAGAGTGCTCTCGTGGTACATCGGTAGAAATTTTCAAGTGTGTTTGGAGACATACCAAACCTCCCCAAACTCCTAATGAAATATAGCCACTGTCATCTCTTCTTTGTAGCTGGATCAATATTTTGGGTCCAGGTTAGACCCTTAGAGATATTGACACCCAGGAACTTGAAACTGCTCACTCTTTCTCAAACTCCTAATGAAATATAGCCACTGTTGTGGCTTGAATTGGAAACATATCCTTGTTCCTCTATTGCCAGTGGCCAATATTCTGCAATTTCCCAATAAACTACACCTTTCTTACAAGGATGGTGGTGGTTCAAGCAGGCAACTCCCTTATATCTTTTCAAAGTTAACATCAAAGTAATATTTATTACCAAAGTACATATATGTTAGCATATACTACATTGAGATTAATTTTCTTGAAGAAAAACAAAGAAATGCAATAGAATTTATAAAAAAAGAACTATATATAAACAAGGACTAGCAAACAATCAATGTGCAAAAGATGACAAATAGTGCAATTAAAAAAATAAATATTACTGTAGTGACTCCTTGAAAGGGAGTCTGTAGGTTGTGCAATTATTCAGAGTTGTAGTGAACGAAGCTATCCATGCCTTTTTAGGAGCCTGGTGGTTGTAGGATAATAGCTGCTCCTGAACCTGGTGGAGTGGGGCCTAAGGATGCCGTATCACAAAATCTTTTAGCGTCTTCCCTAACCAGAAGATTAGAATCATGAGATTCGCAATCTGCTGAGGGCCAGATCAGTACCATTCAGGTCCGTTGACCAAGTTACATATGAAAGGTCCAGGTATGATCTCTGGAAATCCATCTCAAGAGCAAACTGGCAATTCCAGACCAAACTTGAATCACTGAAGGATACTCAACAGCTGTGGAAAGGCTTGAATGCTATCACCTCCTGCAAAGTGAAACCAAGCAACATAGGTGACTGTGCTGATCAACTAGCTGCAGTGTTCACTGATATCTTTGATCTCTCGCTTTGGCAGTCTGAGATACCCAACTGCTTCAAGCAGACTTCAATTATACCAGTGCCTAAGAAGAATGTAGGATCCAGCTCCAGTGACTTTCATCCAGTAGCACTTAAAGCCACTGCGATGAAGTGCTTTGAGGGGATGGTGATGAAAAATATCAATTCCTACCTGAAAGGCAACTTGAATTAATTCCTATTTGTCTACCATCACAATAGGTTAACAGCAGATACCATATCACTGGCTCGTCACTCAATCCTGGAATATCTGGATAGTGATGGTGTCTACATCAGGGATTCTTCATTGACTACAGCTCTAGATTCAATACTATCATCCCCTCAAAACTAGTCAATAAACTTCTATCCGCCTTGTGCAAATGGATCCTTGACTTCCTCATATGCAGACCCGAGTTGGTTCAGATTAGCAACAGCATCTCCTCCACAATCTCCATCACACAGGCGCACCACAAGGCTGTGAACTTAGCCCCTTGCTCTACTCACTTCATACTTATGACGGTGAAGTTAAGCTCAGCTTTAATGCCATTTTTAAGCTTGCTGACGACACCACTGTCATTGGCCAAATCAAAAGTGGTGATGAAATAACATATAGGAAAGAGATCATAAGTCTGTCTCCCAGTGATACCACAATAACAACCACTCACTCAATGTCAGCAAGACCAAGGAATTAATTATTGACTGTAAGGGAGGAAACTGAAGCTCCAAGAGCCAGTTCTCATTGGTGGATCAGAGGTGCAGAAGATCAGCAATTTTAAATTCCTCGGTGTTTTCATTTCAGAGGGTCTGTCCTGGGTCCAGCACATAAGTGCTGCTATGAGCCTCCATTTTCTTAGAAGTTTGATAAGATTCGGCATGACATCGAAAACCTTGACAAGCTTTGATAGGTGTGTGGCTGAGAGCATATTGATGGCCTGGTATCACGGCCTGGTTGGAAACACCTATGTCCTTGTACTGAAAAGCTTACAAAAAGTAGTGCATGAAAGCAGCATCCATCAAGGACTACCATCATTTAAGTCATGCTCTCTTCTCACTGCTGCCATCAGGAAGAAGGCGCAGGAGCCTCAGGACCCACATCACCAGGTTAAGCAAAAGTTACTACCCCTCAACCATCAGGCTCTTGAACCAGAGAAAAATAACTTCACTCAGCTTCACTTGCCCACCACTGAACTGTCCTCACAACCTCTGGATTCATCTTCAGAAACTCTTCGTCTCATGTTCTCAATATTCATATATTTATTTATTTGTTTGATTATTATTATTTATGTTCTCCTTTTTTGCATTTGCACAGTTTGTTGCTTTTTTTTTGCACTTTGGTCGTTGTCCGTCCTGTTGTGTGTGGTCTTTCATTGATTCTATTGGTTTTTTTGTATTTACTGTGATTTCCACAAGGAGATAAATCTGAGAGTTATAAATACTGACATACAAGTAATTTGACAATAAGTTTACTTTGAACTTTAGACATTCTACCTGATGGTAGAATGCATGGCCTAGCGATTGAGGATAAGCCTTAAGTGCAAATTTACCTGTGTACTATAAATGAATATAAATGAGTAAAAAAAACCTTATTGCATAAAAGTTTCTATGGTAGCCTTCAGTTTTTGCTTCTCAGTATCTTCTTCAATATAAAAACCGAAGTAAATCTGCAATCTGAGCCGTTTTCCTCCATCCAATAATTAAAACAGCAGCTGATATACCTTTGGCAGACCCTTAGCACCCTTATTTATCCTATATAATGCTCCCTATTAGATAGTGTGAAGAAATCCTTCATCCTGTCACAACAGCATTCATTCCTGTTTAGATAACCCAAGAACTGAGATCTGGTCAAGCATTAAGGGAGAAACAAGAGTTCAGTAAGAGTGAAGATGCACCATCATGCAGCTTAACACACAGCAGTTCAGACATCGTCAGTGCACAAACTATCCAGAAATAACTAATTCCATTTTGATACGAGGAATTGGAATCAGACTTCCAAGTCCTATCCTTTCCCCTGTCATTGGTTATTGCACTGACAGTGTCTGAACTGTTGTGCTTTACTGTGCATGATGAGGCACCTTCAGTCATTCACCCAGGATGACTCCTACCTCTCCTTCCTGTTCTTTATTCTAATGCTTCGCTCTTTGCTGTACATGTGGTCTCCCTACATTCTGCTGAGTGTTTGCAGTGTACTGCCAACCAACCTACATCTGGACGTGTTTTACTACTGATTCTTCAGGGCTGCTCTAGATTGGTACAAACAACGTAATTATTAATTCAACATACCTTTTTTCTTTTCCAATATTTTTACTGATTTCTATATAGAAGAATACAGAGTTCAAGAGAATACATATTATAAAACAAAAGAAAAAATATAATGCCAGATACAGTATATTGAATCACATTAACAGACTCTTTACTCTATATTCATATAGGTTAGATTAATTCATATATTAGAATATAAACAATTTATATTCTAATATAAATTAGAATATAAATTAGGGGCGGTGTCGAAGCGTTCGGCAGAGGATGGTGCTCAGAGAGGCTGTGTCAGAGGCTCAAAGTTTTCGGGTGGACTCAGAGTCCGCTGCGGTCGGGTGCTTCCAATGGTTCTGCATCGTCAAGTTGGCGGCGTTTGGAGGCTCATGGTAGGGAGAGTTCCTCCCTTCTGCCTCCTGCATGAGGTGATGAGTCGATCGGGACTTTGAGACTTTTTTTTACCGTGCCCATGGTCTGCTCTTTATCAAATTATGTTATTGCTTTGTACTGTTGTAACTATATGTTATAATTATGTGGTTTTGTCAGTTTTAGTCTTGGTTTGTCCTGTGTTTTCTTGTGATATCATTCTGGAGGAACGTTGTATTGACAATAAACAAGGACTGAGAGTCCTCATAATCTAATCTATTTCCAATTTTCTGATAAAAAAGCTGGACTTTCTGCCTGAATTAAATTGAAATTATGATCCTGCAGTTTCATATTTAGAATGATCATTTTGTCATACAGATATGTTAGGTATGCCACATCTCCACATAGAAGTTCAAACTTGTTTCCCAAGTTCTTGTCGACCTTGAGCAAAAATTCAGCCACGGTGTCAAAAAGATCAAAGAAACTTTTTAAGCAGCATTCTTTTGACAGCCAGCACACTTCAGTGTGAAAAACAAGGCAAACTCTTCATAACTGGAGAAATATTCTGCCATTTAATGGATGGTTAGTTTTTTTTTGATAGCAGAGTCATGCTTGAAAAAAGTCACTGGCTGAGGTTTTTGGCTGTAAAATATTGCGATGAATTACACAATGTATTGCAAACAGACTGTGCATCTTCCATATCCCTCCATTCCTTTTATATTCATGTGTCTATCTCTTAAACTCCACCAAACTGCCTGTTTCCACTGCTACTCTTGGTAACCCATTCTTGGCATCTAACATTCCCTATGTAAAAAAAAATGCCTCTCATTTCACCTTTAAGTTTTCCGTCTCTAAGCTTAAAAGCATATCTTCTGGTGTTTGACATTTCTACCCTGCGGAAAAGTTTGCAATTGTTTACACTATCTATAGCTTTCATAATCTTAAAAAACATCTATCAGGTTTCCCCTTAATCCCCTAAATTTGGGAGAATATCCCGAGTTTAACTTCACTACTCTTATACTCAGCAACACAACCAATGAGGATAAACATGTCATACACATCCTTTACCGCCTTACCCACTTGCGAGGTCACTTTCAGTGAGCTATGGACGGGGAATCCAAGATCTCCTCTATACTTTTAGTTGGTCTACTATTAATTGTGTACTTTCTTCTTTCATTTGATTTCCCAAAATGCAACACCACACACTTCACTAGTTTAATCTCCATCTATCACTTCTCTCCTTATATATGTACTGTAATTGATCTATATACCACTATATTCTTTGATAGTCCTTTACAGTCCATCAGTATTGGTATCATACCCAAATGTGCTAATTCATCCTTTGCTTTTCATCTATATCACTCATATACAGTACGTATATCACAAACATCAGAGGTCCCAGCACCAATCCTTGCAGAACCCCTTTGGTCATGGACCTCTAGCCCGAATAATATTCTTCCACACCTACTCTCTATCTTCTGTAGATAAGCCGATTCCAAATGCGAACTTCCAAATTCACCTGGATTCCATTCATCTTCATTTTCTGAATAATGAGGGACATTATCAAACACCTTATCAATTGTCCAGCACATGTACTGGTGAATTGCCCTTCATATGCACTGGGGATGTGTCCTTCACATATAATTGGAAGGCACGAGAGACTGGAATCTATAGAAATGCAAGAAAAAAACTGGAGGAACTCAGTATCCATGGAGGGAAATGGACATTTTTGGTCAACAATGGTCAACATTTTGGGTTGAATCCTTCATCTAGATCAGTCTATGTGAAAGGTCTTGATTCAAACCATTGTCTGTCCAGTTCCCTGCTCAGGTATTTTGCATCAAAATAAGGTTTATTCATAAAAAGAAATATTTACAATGATAAACTGTGCAATGCCTTTGCATTCTTACGTTCATTGTCAATGCTTCAAGTAGTGTTCTATTATAGTCCTTAAAACCAATAGGACTGTTGCCACTCATGTAGCCAGTGGGATGATACACTACTATAATATTTGAGGTCTTGCTGAAGGGTCTCACCCTGAAATGTTGACTCTTTATTCCTTTCCATAGATGCTGTCTGACGTGCTGAGTTCTTCCAGTATTTTGTTGCTCTGAATTTCTACCATCTTCAGCATTTCTTGTGTATACAATAATGGAGGGGCTTTCTCACTCAACCTGGACAACATCCTCTCCAGTAGTGGAAAAACCTTATACTCTGGTTCTTTCCCACCGAGCCCTTTTGGTGGCTGTACCACACTTCAGTGCGCCCTGCAGCCTGGAATGTGCCAGTCGGCAGCATTTCTCTGTGGACATCTTGATGCACAGATACTGTGTAACGTGCTCTCCTAGCATCTTGTTTATTGCTACACATATTAGAGAAGTGCCTAGCTCTTGTAGTGGGGAAATTGTCCTTCATATATATATGGGAAATTGCTCAGAACATGTTACAGCAGAATTGCTCCATGGAGGCCCATCTCGGGAATGCGACAGGAAATTTGTGGGTCGATGTTGAACTTCATCCAGGTTAGCACTCTTAAATATACATGCAGTAGCCACTTTATTAGGTACACCTGTACGTTAATAGAAATATCTGATCTGCCATCCATATGGCAGCAACTCAGTGCATAAAACCACGCAGACATAGTCAAAGGGTTCATTTGTTGTTTACACCAACCATCAGAACGGGGAAGAAATATGATCTAAGTGACTTTGAGAATGGTGTGAAAATCTAAACAAAACATGGCAGTTCTGTGGGCAATAATGCCTTGTTAATGAGAGAGGTCAGAGGAGAATGGCCAGACTGGTTCAAACTGACAGGAAGGTGACAGCAACTCAAATAACCATGCGTTACAGCAATGGTGTGCAGAAGAGTACCTCTGAACGGACAATACATCGAACCTTGAAGTGGATGGACTTCAGGAGCAGAAGACCATGAACATACGCTCACTGGACACTTTATTAAATACAGGAGGCACTTATAAAGGGGCCACAGAATGTATCTGAATGTATATTTCAATTGGTTTTGAATATTTTTCATTAAAATATTGATCAAGTGAGCTTGTTTCTGGAGTATTTTTACATAATGGAAAGCAACCTGAGAAAAATGTTCACCTTGTAAATCTAAAGCAATTTGTATCCAGATCACTGATTGTGCCTAAGCTGAAATACATCTCTTTGTTTTGTTTGTGTTCTTCTAACGCTAAAGGTCAGACCATAATTGAATGTTCAAACATTAAAAATGTTTTCTTTTGTTCAGCTCTATTGCTGTGTTGCTGAAAATGGTAATAACTGCCTTCAGTGTAAACAGCCGTTATTTTTTTTACCTTAAGTGAGATTTATTGTACTGATCTGGTTAGAGGTTAAAGGTATGATCTGATAATGGAAGCATGGCTCCCGCTCCAGTAAATGATTGCCATCGTGTCTTTTTGCAGAGGAAATGCAGTGTTAGATATTGGCTGATTCTGATTGTAGTAACTACACTGGCACAAATAATAATCATTACCCTTTCTTTTAACAAAATGTACTGCTTCTGCCCTACTGGAGTGTTTGTCCTATTATCTTATCAATTATCTTCTTCCAGCACTGCTTCGTCCTCAAGATTATCCCTCCTCTTTTATATTTTTCTTTTCAATTCTGATACCATTGCCTCCAGCTCTATATCCAAATCATTTTTTCAACGTGAGTTGGTGGAAAGGCTGTAGATGTTAGATTAAAAGCAGCATAAGAGAGAAGTGCTGAGGAATTCACTGGCATATCACTGTTCTTTCTGCAGGATACATATTGGTTCCTTAAGGTTGTTATAGCCAAGAGTGGTGATGGGGACAAGCTTCCTCTACCTATTAATGGCGTGAGCCTCAAATAGCCTCTGACAACCAAGTCCAGCTCCTGGCCTTCACGTGTGGCTTAGCTACCAAGTCTGGTGGAACCATTTCTACTGACAGGAGAAAGGGCAAAGCTGGGTTACTGGTGCCTTAAAACCATTCACTTCAGATAGATGAGGCTTGTCATCCATAGTTGGCAGCTCATCTAGGAGAAGGAAAACTCTAATCTTAAATCTTTGCTGCCTTAAGGCTATACCCACTCATGGGGAAGGCTGCAGGAGTAAACTCCAATAGAAAATTCCAGAGCTGGAATCCCTAAGGCAGTCCTACATTGAGTTCAATGCTGACTGGCAACTCCTGCGTTACGGCTGGTGCCAAACTGTATCGGTCTCTGCTATTCCTTTCGGTTCATCAGATGTGTGGAGGGGGGAGCTTGCTACGTGGGCAACAACTTGCTCTCCATATCGTACTGCCCAGGCTTTGTGTATCTAGACAGCTGTGACACAATATCCATGGTCAACTCTGACCAACAGGGGCTCTCACCTCACATTTGAACATTATTATCTTTCACTCAGAGGAAAGAATAATGACCATTTCTGGGTTATTTTCCATCGCCTGGAAACATGCTCCCCTATCATGAAAAACACTTGTGAATCCAAAACTAATTCTGCATCGGGGTAGCTTGGGATGAAGTTATTCCTCCTTCATATCACCTTTGGGTTCATTCAACTGGATTCTGGGCAACGTTCATGCATTGCTTTCTTCAGGGCGGGAGGACTGCTCATTTTATTAATGTCTGCATACTTCAAGCAAAGGCAAAATATCATTTCATTAGGGCAGTTAGCCCAATGGATAATGTTTACTCATAATAAAAGATTTACTAAAACCATGCAATGCTTTTCACTCTTACTTTCATCGTCAATGCATTATGCAATGTTTTATTTCATTCCTTGAAACCACTGGGACCGTTGCCACTCATGTGGCTGCCCTGCGCTGGTACTCTACTATAATAACCGAGGTGCTTCCTCACCCAGCCAGGCTCCTCCCTGTCCAGTAGCAGGAAGAACCACATACTCTCCCACCGAGCCCTTGTGGTGGCTGCACCTGTGTCAGTGCGTATCTCAGCACATTAGCTCAATGGGTTGCATAGTCAGCCTTGTCCAGGATGCAACCTGGAACTTTGCTACCTCAAGCTCCATGTCTGCTGAAAGCGACGCTTCATCTTTAGGATAGCTTTAAATGCAAGAGATTTTGGAGAGATGCTGCAGGAAGCATTTATTTCCAATTCATAAGACTTGCAATTATAATTATTAAAAGTAAAAGATATTTGTCTAGGAATGTCACAAGAAGGGTCAGAGCCGTCTCTATTTCCTGAGGAGACTGAGGTCCTTTAACATCTGCCGGATGATGCTGAGGATGTTCTACGAATCTGTGGTGGCCAGTGCTATCATGTTTGCTGTTGTGTGCTGGGGCAGCAGGCAACAGAATCAACAAACTCATTCGTAAGGCCAGTGATGTTGTGGGGATGGAACTGGACTCTATGATGGTGGTGTCTGAAAAGAGGATGCTGTCCAAGTTGCATGCCATCTTGGACAATGTCTCCCATCCACTACATAATATACTGGTTGGGCACAGGAGTACATTCAGCCAGAGACTCATTCCACTGAGATGCAACACAGAGCATCATAGGAAGTCATTCCTGCCTGTGGCCATCAAACTTTACAACTCCTCCCTTGGGGGGTCAGACACCCTGAGCCAATAGGCAAGTCCTGGACTCATTTCATAATTTACTGGCATAACTTACATATTACTATTTAACTATTTATGGTTTTATTACTATTTATTATTTATGGTGCAACTGTAATGAAAACCAGTTTCCCCCGGGATCAATAAAGTATGACTATGATTATGACTAACCATGGATGGTAGCAATAATCATTAAATATTGTGGTATTGCTGATTTCCATAGAATCAAATATTGAATGTGATTTACAATCCATTGTTATAATGGAGTTTAGTGTTATTGTCTTAGCATGAATTTTTCCTCCAAAGAATATTAGATCAATTGCACAAAGTAAGGCAATAAACAAACAAATTGGTCCTGAAGGTTATACCAATGAGTCTATTATTGAAGGGTCTTGGCCTGAAATGTCTTCTCTTTTCCATAGATGCTGCCTGACCTGCTAAGTTCCTCTAGCATTTTGTGTGTGTTGCTATTGTTTCTGGTGGCTTTGTGTTCCACATTTTTAGATTCTAAACCGTGCTGACAATGTCAATGGCAATTAAATGCTGCACGAGCAATAGCAACAAGGCTCTTGATGGAAACTGATTTGCAGAGCTTTAAGAGGGAAAAAAAAACATGTTGTGGGATTAAAATTGGACATGCTTTTCAAAGAGCTGTCACTGGCACATTGGGCAAAATGGCCTCAGCATAATTCTATGAGAACGTGCTGTTACATTAGCTGCAGCATTACATGAATTTGTATCAGTCTTTTGAACCAGAGGGAATAACTTCACTCAGCTTCACTCACACCAACACTGAACTGATTCCACAGCCAATGGAGTCACTTTCGAGGGCTCCACAACTCATGATCTCAATATTTATTATTTATTTATTATTATCATTTTTTAAATCTTTTTTATATTTGCACAGTTTGTTGTCTTTTGCACATTGGTCGTTTGTCTGACTTTGTTGTGTACAGTTTTCATTGTCTCTATTGTGTTTTGTTGTATTTACTCTGAATACCCACAAGAAAATGAATCTCTGGGTGGTTTACAGTGATACATATACAGATAATGAGTTTACTTTGAATTTTGAACTTTGAGAGCCTGTGAAACTGCAGTTTTGGTAACTGGCATGAGGAATGCACATTGCTTGCAGTAAGCTGGTACACCTACCAGGAGTTAATTGTGATCAATAACTTCTGCAGCTGATCTGACAGATAGGGGTCCAAAAAGAAAAGCCAGATAAAGGGAGTGCAGAATCTGGAGTTACTACAGCTTAAGAGAAGTGGAGAATTATCTTCAGCAAATGCTCAGTGAGAGGTGGCTATAAGTCTAATGGTCTAGAAGGGTCCATCTGCTCTGAAGAATATTACTGAGCAGTGGTATTAAGTATGTTGGGTGCCAGCATGAAATGATGCAAATGACTAGCAGGCCCCTGTTGTAGGCATCATTGAGCAAAACACTTGAGTACAGATCTCTGTCAGTTATTTGGTATAATTCACTCATTTATGGAACTGCAGGAAAGGAATTTTTTGTAAGATGCTTACATCTGTAGGACAAGCAGCTGGTAAATATACATTTGAAATAGAGGAAACTGCTCGTTTAGAGCTTGTCCTATAATTTCCTTCTTCCATTCAGCACACACACACACACTGTGTCATACAAGGGAACAGCAATTCGATGAATAGTCAACAGCTTCTATTAAATGTTTTGGGCATTATCAAACGCACATCTAATAAATTGTGGAGAGGAGCTGACTTTTATAGAGATTCAGTGTTTTGCATGGTGTGAGGATCAGTGTTTGGTAACCAGACACACCAGAGAGAAGCATCTATAATTTTGTTTTCAGTAACTGACAGCACAAAATATTTGGACTAAAATTATTCTAGTTCTCATATGTTTGAAGTAGTAACTGTTGTGAGAATTGATTCATCTGGGCAGTATTCTGCATGAACAATTGCATACTGGACAAAATCTTAGAAAACCATAGATTATTTAAGTATTCTAAAGTCTAAAAAGAAAGCTTTGGTGAAGAAGCCTCTGGAAGAATATGATTGTGTTTTTGTTCTCATGCGCTGACTGGCCTTATGTATAATCCACGGTCCTAAATCAAAATCTCTGGCGGAATAAAAGGTTAGAAACCAATTGGCAAATTAAAACACCAATTACAGTTTTCAGTGAGTCTTACCATCAAGCAAACTCATTTTGAACTATTCTGCTTTCATGATGTAAAGTCGTGAAGGAGAGAAAGTCACTGAGCAAATCCATGTCCTCTCACCATTCAGAGTATCAATGATGCCAGGGCCAAAAGTGACCAGTGAACAGAGTGTCAAATTGTTACTTGTAACACACTAAAAATGCTGGAGGTCGGGTATTATCAATGCAGGGGAATAAACAGTGATGTTTCAGGCCAAGACCCTTCATCAGGGCTGAAAAAGTCCTGATGAAGGGTCTCAGCCTGAAACATCGACTGTTTATTCCCCTCTATTGATGTTACCTGATCTGCTGAGTTGCTTCAGCATGTCATGTGCGCAGCACTTTATTTCCACTATCTGCAGAATCTCGTGTTTACAAATTGTTACTTGTGGGACTTTATGCACGAGTTAGCTGACATATGTAGTTCCTACATTACAACAGGGAGTGCAATTCAGAAGTATTTCAATGCCTATAAGGCAATTTGGGACATGTTGAGGTTGTGATAAGTGTTATATAGAAGCAAATCTTTTTAACACCACACAAAGGACACTGATCTTATCTTGGTTCAGGTGAGGATCCATGTCATTATTCATACTAGGAAAGTTTAACCATTTCTTGTCTCCTTCAAATCTTCTCTCAGGTTACTCTGATAAATCACTGAATGTTCATATTTTATTGCATTTACTGCAGTGATGCTATATCTCCTAAAGCCTTTGGTAGCAATAATCAATATTTTAAAACAGCAATTGATTGAACATTAACTGCCATTTGTAGAAGTTCCAAATCTTTATCACCTTCTGCATGTAGTGTTGCTTTGCTGCTGAAAGGATTAGTTTTTGATTTATATCCTATGCACCCCTGCCCTCCAGTCACAAACTCCCAAATCAATAAAAGTAGTTTCCATCCATCTACCTCCCAATTCCCACAGTATCTTGAAACTTTCAATCAAATAAATCCATGATCATACAAGATTCATGAAATGCATTCTTTGTCTATGTGAACTCTTCTTTCATTTCAATCCTTGGAGTTGAAGTATTATTCCAGCAACAATGATATGCTCCCAGGATACCTTTTCTAAAGTCGGGATCCCAGAAATATACACTGCACACCATGGCCTTCTGTTGGTTTAACTAAATGGTGCTGGAACCACAGCTGTAGAAAGTGAGAAGAATGGCTGTGCACTTTGACACTGAAGGGTTCCTTCTATAAAAGTAGCCACTGCACTGACTATCACTGGAGATAGTGAACAAGATCACTGTTATCATTATGAAAATACAAAAGCACAAGGTGGCCGAAGACCTTTTCTGAAGGGAGATTGCTGCATTTTTATGTACTACTTGAAGAGTGCAAGTCACAAAATGGTCTCTCCTGTCAAAGTTCAAAATTCAAAGGTAAATTTACTATCAAAGTACATATGCGGTATGTGCTGGGGTCAACATTGACCAGAAATTCTGCTGGTTGCAATGTTTAATACATATAAAATACACAGCTGTTACTTACCTAGGCTACACTGTCAGCTTCTCTCAAACCACAATTTGGTTGCTAAGAAGGGTAAAGATTTCGACCTGTAGGTTTCTCTCCAAAACTCATATCATCCAGACTGGAAATGCAATAGATTCTGGTTAATTGGGACAGCTGCTCATTTGGGTCAACCCTTAAAGAACAAAAACTATTCAAGAAAATTGCTGGGATTCCCTTTGTTTATTTGGGACACTATGACACTTAATTGAGGAGGAGACCATTGCCGAACTATTTCTAACTAGCGCCAGTCACTCACACTTGTACAGCTGTTAGACGCTACACCATGCTTAGAGTGAACAGTTTTAAAATAGCATTATTTGTATGTGCTTGCATTCAAAAAGCAGTGATTTTTCTCTTATATTTGGTAAGAAATAAGCAGTAAGACAATTCAGAACTGTTTTGCTCATGGCAGTTTCAAGCATTCAGGCATGGAGATGCCAGAAATGGACAGGAGTGAAAGTGAAACAATTTCGTTACTTCAGCAAGTTAGCAACTATGAAGAATTTGAAGATATTGACAATCACCATGAATGTTACAATAAAAATGAAAATTTGGAGGATGTAATCATTGATGGCACTGCGTGAAGGCAGTCCATTATGTGCACTAGGCATTGCACTGATTTTATTCATTACGTACTCTGGGTGAGATCCTCTGTTGATAACTAATTAGGAACTAATATATTTTTATCGTACTGTGGTAGTTTTGGTAGTATTCTAATTTGTTTTGTATTTTATTTGAACATAATTTATTTCTCACTTAAATGGTAGTTTGTGTTTTTTATACCTTTTCTAATTATTTTCATGAAACTTTGGTTAATTAGACAGCCACTTAATTGGTCCAAAATATTCTGGTCCTGATGTGTCCCTATTAACCAGAATCTACTCTATATTACAAAACCTTCATTGTTACAGAATCTAAATCCTTGAACTCCATCTCCATTACTAGCATGGAAGTATGTTCTCAAGAAAGAAGGCAACATACTTCCACTTTCTCAAGAGCAATTAAAGATGGGCGATGGATGCTGGCCCTGCGAGCAATGCCTTGATCCTGGAAAATGAAAATATGTAAAGAAAGCATTCTTTATTCATAGGGATAGGAATTGTCTATGGTTTAGGATATTTCAGAATTACTGCTCTGTTTCATTATTTCTCTTGCAACAAAAACACAGCAACATCCAGATTTCTGTTTTCAAATTAAATGTTTAATTCAAACTGAATATTAGAACATCTTTTAAACCATGGAAGTATTATGATCGTATGTCAGGGTGCAGGAGCAGGGACTCAATTGCAGACCCAGTACTGTGCACACAGTGATATTAATTGAGTAACAAATCCCAAGGTGCAAACAAAGTTGGTGTCAAAGTTCAGGCAGAGATCAAAACATCCAGAGAAATCCAAAAACCAGAATCAGGAAACAGGCAGAGTCAATACTCAGATGGCCAGAGTACACATACAAATGCTAGAAAGGCCCAGGAAAATTCACTGGCACAATCTGGCAACAAACAGGTGAAAACACAGGACTGAAATACACTGAGCAATAAACTGGGAGGCAGATGATAGGTGGAGCACAATGAGACACAGGGGGCAGCAATACAGGTAATAATGAGAAACAGAAGAGAGACGAAGTACTCAGTAACACAGGGGCCGGAGTAGAGCACGAGTGGGGACAGGAGTACATGGCAATACAACACCACAGACTAACAGCTAGGGGAAAGTACACAAAAAGACAGAGTTCAACTGGAGGTACTGACACCGTATGATATAGGATCAAAATTAGGCCCTCCAGCCTATTGAGTCTGCTCTATCATTCAATCTGCCTGATGTTTTTTCTTCTTTCAAACCCATTCTCCCACTTTCTGCCCCATAATCTTTAACCCCCTTACCAATCAAAAAGTTTTCACTCTCTGCCTTAAATGCGCCTAATGACCTGATCTCCACAGTCATTTGTGTTTACAGATTCACCACCCTCTGACTGAAGAAGTTCCTCCCGCTCAGTTCTAAAGAGTCATCCTTTTATTCGAAGGCTGTGCTCTCAGATCCTAGAATCTTCTACCAATGGAAACAGCCTCTCTAGGCCCACTCTATCCAGGCCTTGCAGTGTCTGGTAGGTTTTAATGAGATCTCCCCTCATCCTTCTGAAATCTATTGAGTATATTCCCAGAGTTATCAAACACTCTTCATATATGAAGCCTTTTCATTCCCAGGATCATTCTTGTGGACCTCTTTGGGCCAGCACATCTTTCATTAGATATAGCATCCAAAATTGATCACAATGCTGTCTAATCAATGCCTTATTAAGCCTTGGCAGTACATCCTTGCTTTTATACTCTTGTTCTCTCAAAATGAAAGCTAACTTTTTATTTGCATTAAAGAAAATTAAATTAATAATCCATTCAAGTTTTACACTTATAATGTAATTAAATAATGCTCTTTAGAAACTCATTTTTTTCTGTCATATACACAAAATCATATTACTGCAGGTTATGTCCATAGCCTTAAGCTTACTTACACATCTATGATTGACATCTGCAGTTGTAAGTTAAGAAAGGGAGATGAAGTTTGAAATTGTACCTTCAATTATCCCTTGGTTTCTTCCAAATGGTACTACTTGGAAAGAGAAGCTGAATACTATCTGGATGATCAATCAATCTTTTATAAGAAATGATTCTCCCAGTGATTTATCCTAATAGTATTTTCAATAATCTCATCAGCAAGCTGATAGTTGGCAAATCATTCTCAGGACAATTGAGTAAACAAATCCGAAGCCCCCTATAATTTGCATAAGCCTCTCTCTATCCACAAACCATGTTGTTATGAGCTCAGTTAATTCTTAACCTCTTAAATCCCATTGTAGAATGTAAACTTTTACAAAAGGGCATGAGGAGTCCAAGCAAAGTGTACATGTTTAATCAAGGGCTCTCCTCATTGCATCTCTGGAATCTTCTACATGGTTGCAACTCAGAGAGCAGTTCATCACATCAGACAGTCCTTATTTGGATGATAGCCATAAATTTGCAAAAATTATTCACAACCATTATTGCATATGAAAACACAAGAGAGTGCGGATGTTGGAATGTGGAGTAAAAAACAAATGGCTGGTGAAAATAATCTTTGGATCAAGCAACATCTGTCTGGAAGAAATGATTTGTTGGTGTTTCAGGTTGAGATACCGTATCAGGACTGTATTTGCATATTTTGGAAATCCATATGAAATCACCAGTATTTTCTCCTGTACCTGAAGAGAGTAGTTTTCACGATTGATCAGATTTGAAGCAATAGACTTGCAATTGTCATTGTATATGACATGTCTAATCACAGCCTTGACTGCACGGTTGGAAGTAAACAGATTTTAGCATTGGTTTTATGATGTATGAGTCACCACTAAGGCTTTTCTTCCCTAGAATAATATCATTTGAATCACAATGAGAATCAGAATCTTTAATCTGCAACCTTTTCATCAATAGATGGTGAAATAGTATCAGCACATAATGAAATGTGTTTGGGTCAAGCACAGAGTTAATAGTACTTGAAAATGACTGGGTGTCAATTATATTTTTTGTCATTGATGGTGACCTTAGTTTCTCTTTAATTGTCTGGGGTCTGTTTTCATCAACCCTCAGATCCAAATAACTTATTTTCTTTTACAGAAATCATATGTGTTTTTCTTAAGCTTCTTGTTATATTGAAATGGATTTCTAAAGTCTTTCTTCTTTCAATACAATTATAATGCCATGTTGATTGTACACACAAGGCTGGATCTGGCATGGCTTTGTCTCCATTCTTGGTTGGAATGCTTTTGGTAATAATTTTCTTCTATGTGGGTGTAATGACTTCTCTGGGCCTGTGTGGAGCCATAGAGCATTTTGCTTCTACATTTATAAGAGTACCTTAACTGGGTAATTGTAGTTTAACTTATGTCATTAATTGTTTAACCTTGTTAAGTTTATGTTGATACACTTCAGCCTTCCGGGTCACCTGTACTATTAAAGTGGGCGTCATCCTTGTTTCGGAGAACATTTCATCTCATGGTGTCGCTCAGTCGAGTCTCCAATGTCCTGTTGGAATTCCTATGTGTAAACTCTTTTTGCCATCTCTACATGGGAGTCTGTCTTTCCTCCACATTTGGGATCCGTCATTGCTAGCGCACACTGTGACAGTGAGTATAAAATCACATCATTTAGTGGATGTTAATTTTCAAATAGCAATGACATATTTGTTGATATTGAGTGTAAAACAAACAGGCTTAATGAAAGCTTTTGTTCCCATTAACTAGCACTTCAGTCTTGAGGTGTGGGCAGAGGCATCTACTCCTCTGACTAAATTCAAAAGTCACTTTATAACTTTAACAGAAATAGATGGTATTATTGGCATTAGTATTTCCTCATTGAGTGCTCTTCAATAATTCTGTGCTATTTTCATCCATGCTCCATGTTGTTCAAGCCTGTTAAATTTTATTATTATTGGCTTCGGTTTGCAGTAGATCAGCTTAGCACTTTGTACCCCTTGATGCCCACATACAAATCCTTAAAATATTTCTTCATTTTGACCCTGAAGCTTCCTGCAATAGAGATGTCATACATCCAATCCATTCACGACACTTTCAACCACTCACTTTCCAGAGAGTTAGTCTGTTAACATAATCAGCCATTGTAATTCGTAACCTTCCTTCTGCTCATTATTGGCGATGACACATTTCATTTATCCTAATATTCTCAGGGTGTCACTAGAAGATGCTTTCAATTTTAATGTGCTTCTAGCCAATGACACCTCATTAAATCTTTGTTTATATGCATCCCATCCCATGACAGAACAGTCTGCAAGTGTCAATATTCATGCTAATGCCTTGATTGTTACGAATAAACTCGGCTGGAAGCCCGAGAAGAGTATATTCATCATATATCAAAGGTTTCAAAGGTTCCAAAGGTACATTTAACATCAGAGAAATGCATACAACATACATCCTGAAACGGTTTTTCTTCGCAACCATCCACAAAAACAGAGAAGTGCCCCCAAAGAATGAATAACAGTTAAATGTTTGAATCCCAAAGTTCCCCCCAAGCTCCCTTCCCTCCCACGTGTAAGCGGCAGCACGCAATGATCACCCCCTCCCCCCACCGGAAAAAAAAAGCATTGGCACCCGCCACCGTGCACTCGAGCATGAGCGAGGCAACAGCAAAGACACAGACTTGCAGTAACCCAAAGACTACTTGTTCACCCAGTACAGGACATACCACAGGCTCTTTCTCTCTTTCTCCCTCTCCCTAATAAGGGAGAAAGAGGCGTCTCCGTTTCACAGCGAGAGGGGAGACATAACAACTTGCTGGTTTACGATGTTAAAAAGTCCATTGCGCTGCTTATTCTGAGCTCTGCGCCCAAAGATTTCAGGTCTCTGGGCACACAGCCTGATCTTCCATCTCTCACGACACACTAGTCTTCTGCCCGGACACCGACCTCCCATCCCTCCGTCTCCAGAGCCACGAAATCTTGGTCCTCCAAAGGCAAGTGAAGCTCCTAGGCTGAGCCCTTGGCGCGCTGAATAACGGCCATTCGTGAAACCCCGAGAAGCAGGTCCCATTCCCGTAAAGAACTGTAGTCAGCACTGAATACTTTTTCCTTGATTATTAATTTTTTATTCCAGTTATTTCATTTTCATTTACACTTGTGTACTGGAAATGACATAAACAATCTTGAGTTCTGGAAAAATTGATTTTCTTATTGCCACCAGTGGCATATCTGCTGTGTAAAATGTGTTCCTTCCTTTTTTTCATTCACCTCAATGCTTTGTAAACAACCTTTCTGTGAATGCCTGCTGTAATTGTTTTCTGCCATTGATATACTGCTTGACCATCTCTGGTTAAACTTGTTCCACTCTGTTTGACTTATAAAACAGGGCCGCTGGGCAATGAATTATTTGTATTCTGAACTAACATACTTGTGCCAAATCATTGTCAAGGCAATAAAAGCAGAATCTCTCATCATATATGCTCTTCTGGCCGATTCAGATTCGGATTCATTTATTTATCACATGTAGATCACTGATATGCATGGTTTGTGTTAACAATCAACACACCTTAAGGATGTTGCCACACCTTCCAGCACTATGATAGCATGTCCATAGTGCTTGTCAGAACAACACAGAATATAAAAAGCAACACAGAAAAGCAAAACCAGCCTTTTTCCGCCCTTGCACCTAACCACTTGCATAGAAAGTCCTGTAAACACAGGACAGGCCTCTGGACCTCTGTCTTCAGACTTCAGCCATTGGACTTCGACATGCAGACTTCGGATCAACCTTCAAGCTTCTGTCTTTGATATCGACCCCTAGACTAGCTGATAGTGGGTCCCCGAACTCCTGGGTCGAACACCGGGCTCACCGATTCACTGCCTTCATGCTTCCTGCTTGCATGGACATCCAATCCGTAGACCCACCGACATGGAAAAGCCCGACATCCATGATTGACCTTTGTCGCATGTCCACATTGCTCGCCTTCGAGTGCGAAGCATAGACTCTGGATGTCTTTCATTCTCATCCATGTAGTTGGCCTTTGAACATGGAGCGGGAGGCCTTGATCCTGGAGGTCCTTCATCCCACATCCATGTCGCTGGCCTTTGATAGTGGAGCAGAGGCCTAGACACCAGCCTGACCTCTAACTTCCCATATCCCTGTCCCTAAACTCCAACCAGACCCCTAACCCCTCCCCTCTGATCCCAAAACCTACCTTACAAGATTGAAAAACAACTAAATTTGAGCCAGAGCCTTGACGGAGACTGCAGCTCAGCGTTACTTGACCAGAAGCAACTGCGCTCGTTTCAGGCATTCCACCATCACTTACGATTTTCTTTCAGTGTCTGCCCTAATGTTAAGCATAAGGTAAAATTCTTTCACATTTCCATAAATGTAGCTATCTTAGGTTAAACCTTGATTGTTAAATAGTTCAGACTAACAATGTTCATCCATTAGTCCACTCACAACTCATTGTACAGTGTGTGATATACCACATCACATCTTTAAGAGCACCTACTATATACATTTGCTAATTGTAATCTCCTGATCTCTGATTATGTATTCCTAGCTCATAATTTTTCACAACCTCAGATGGTGCTGAGTTGAAATTATTTGTAGCTACTCTGCTAAATAGGATATTGATTGTAGGTAAGATTTCCAACCAGCCACAGATATCTGGCATTGTTTCTACTAGGAAAATCACCTTCAAGCTGTCGTGTATTGTTTCATGCTAAGCATCTTTGCCTTCATATTATATTTTAATGGTGTGATTCAACTGAAAATATTTCCATCCTTTCACTGTACAATTTGAAATGCTCCTACACCCTCAGATAAACACCAAGGATTCCAAGGTCTGTAGCTGAGCTACCTTTTAGTACTGTCCTCCACTTGATCAATTACTAAGTTTGCCCTTTTATAGGTATGTCTGTGCAAACTACATATTAATTAAATAAAAGCACGCATGTGGGACATGGCTTTAACTAGTGTATTCACATTGCTGTGAGAGAGAGAGATGGGGGGGAGAGAGAACTATGTGCATGCGTAGACAACAGAGCATGTACAGACAACAGATCAATACGTAGTGTTAAGGGGGTGTCATTACTCTAAAAGAAATAGATCCATATATTACACTTTCCTCCTACTTTAGATTAATGCACCATAGAACTGTATATGTACAAAACATTTATTTTCCCTTTCACAAACGCATATTCCAAATTAACATGCTTTCATAATAACAGTCCACAAGTAACTTCAAAGATCTAAAGGTTCAATCATTTGGGTGGCACTTTGCTTCTTTCAGGATAACGCTTCTGGACCTGTGGAGTAAAATCTGGAGATGTGTCTTGGCAACGATAATGTTCTCAATTTCCAATGTCATGTTGCTGTTAGTGATACCTTCACTGAGAGGTAAGTCTGGTGGTTGTAATGTGTCCGTCCTCTTGGATGCAATTGACTCAGGTGTGTTCTTTAGTTGAGCATCCAGTATCTGGTCCACATGACGTCTCCATTTTTGATCACCAAAATCCACTGTGTATATCAGTGGTCCAGTTCTTGTAGCTACTGGGTGTCCACTTGTCTTCTTGGTAATCATGCACCAGGTCTTCCTGTCCAACCTCGAAGCTCCTTGCTGCTTCAAGTGCTGCTTCACTTGGCAACTGGCAGAACTGTTTATTCTGCATTTCCCTCCATAGATCTGGTTTCAGGAGGTCTATGTGAGATCTCAGATTCCCGCTCATGAACAGCATTGTAGGTGTTTGATTTGTCGTTGCATGAACAGAGTTCCAATACACAAAAAGGGAAGTTGTCCACCTTGTGCTGCAGAGAAATCTCCTCCTTGTCCATCACTTCATTGGACTTCTTGAAGACCTGGATAAACCTTTCAGCTAAGCCATTCATTGCTGGGTGGTGAGGAGCTGACTTGAAACGTCTGATGCCATTTTTCTTTATGCACTCCCACGGGTGTAACCATACCTGTGAGGATGCATTTTGAACTTTTTGGCATCCCAAAAAACTTTTGGCCAGGGCATCAATCTGTTTATCTATTCCAGGCCACCACACATAGCTCCGAGCTGGACTCTTCATCTTGACTGTACCCAGGTGTCCTTCAAACAGATTTTCTAACACTTTGGTGTGCAGTTTAGTGGGAATTACAACACGAGATCCACACATCAGCGTCCTTTGACATACTAATAGTTGGTCTTGTCTTGCTGAGAACTCTGGAAACATAGGGTTACCATGAGCTGGCCATCCTTGCATGGTGATTTCATAGGATTTTGACAATGTTGGGTCATTCATTGTTTCCCTTAGTATGTTGGAATTTGTTACCGGCAACTGGTCACCAAAGCGATGTGGAACACTGCTGCTCAGTAACAGTATGAAGCCATTTCTTCTTCAGTGGCCAGTAGTAGAAGATGTGACAAGCCATCAGCATTGCTGTGTTGTTTGGCGCCCTTGAATTCTATGTCATAAGAGTGGTCTCCTAGGAGTAGTGCCCAACATTGTAACCGGGTAGCAGTCATCACCGGAATTTCCTTCCTGGGATTGAAAATGGACACGAGGGGCTGGTGGTCTGTCACTAGTGTAAACTTTTGTCCATAGAGGTAGTGCTGGAGCTTCTTTATTCCCCATACTAGACCAAGGGCCTTTTGATCGATCTGTGCACAGTTGCATTCTGCGCTCATTAGTGACCTTGAAGCAAACGCAATTGGACGTTCAGATCCATCTGTCATAATCAAGTCAAGTCAAGTCACTTTTTATTGTCATTTCAACCATAACTGCTGGTACAGTACACAGTAAAAATGAGACAACGTTTTTCAGGACCATGGTGCTTCATGAAACAATACAAAAACTACACTGAACTATGTAAAACAACACTAGACTACAGACCTACCCAGGACTGCATAAAGTGCACAAAACAGTGCAGGCATTACAATAATTAATAAACAAGACAATAGGGACAGTAGAGGGCAGTAGGTTGGTGTCAGTCCAGGCTCTGGGTATTGAGGAGTCCAATGGCTTGGGGGAATACACTGTTACCTAGTCTGGTCGTGAGAGTTCGAATACTTTGGTGCCTTTTGCCAGATGTCAGGAGGGAAAAGAGTTTGTATGAGGGGTGTGTGGGGTCCTTCATAATGCTATTTGCTTTACGGATGAAGCATGCAGTGTAAATGTCTGTAATGGCAGGAAGAGAGACCCTGATGATCTTCTCAGCTCTCCTGTAGGGTCTTGCGATCTGAAATGGTGCAATTTCAGAACCAGGCAGTGATGCAGCTGCTCAGGATGCTCTCAATACAACCTCTGTAGAATGTGGTGAGGATGGGGGTGGGAGATGGACTTTTCTCAGCCTTCGCAGAAAGTAGAGATGCTGCTGGGCTTCCTTTGCTATGAAGCTGGGGTTGAGGGACCAGGAATAATGTGCAACAAAGTGGTTCCAAAGCCATAAGGGGATGCATCATACGCCAGGGATGGGTTATAATGGGTGAGCAGTTCATCGGATGTTATTAGTCTCTTTGTTTTCTTGAATGCTCTTTCACAACTTTCTGACCGTTCGCACTTTGCTGCTGTCTGTAACATTGTGTTCAATGGGTGCAGCACTGTAGCAATGTTTGGGAGAATCTGGTGGTAGTATTTTTCAAGGCCCAAGTATGACTTCAGTTGTGACGCATTTTCTGGTTTGGGTGCTTGTAGCACTACTTCAGTCTTCTCATGTGACTTCTATAAGCCATACTTGTCAATGACATGTCCGCAGTATGAGATTTAATTCTTGAAAAACTTGCGTTTCTCTTTCTTTGCGCGCAGGCCGTGCTCACTCAATCTGGTAAGCACTACCGAGGTTCTGAAGGTGCTCTTTAACATTTTTGCCAGTCATGATGATGCCATCAAGGTAGCATTGTGCTCCTGGGATAGCTTGGAGCACCTGGTCCATTGCTCTTTGCCAAATTGCTGGAGCTGGTGCGATGCTAAAGATGAGATAATTATACCGGAACAGTCCCTTGTGAGTATTGATTGTGAGAACTTCCTGCTTGACTCCTCAATCTCTATTTGCAGATTGGCTTGTGACAAGTCAATTATTGAAAACCTCTCGCCATCTGCCAAATGTCTTCTGTTCGTGGCAGGGGATACTACATAGTATGTAGCACCAGTTGAAATCCCCACATATGTGAACGGCTCTAGCCTTTCCTTTCTTGATCACTGAGACAATGGGCGTGGCCCCATCACTCCACTCAACCTTGGAGAGAATTTTAGAAACCTTCAAGCTCTGCAGTTCAGTATCCACTTTAGGACATAGTGTGTAAGGCACTGGATGCATTTTATGGAATCTTGGT
Source organism: Mobula birostris (assembly GCF_030028105.1). Lineage (NCBI taxonomy): Eukaryota > Metazoa > Chordata > Chondrichthyes > Myliobatiformes > Myliobatidae > Mobula > Mobula birostris. The sequence continues at coordinate 30,108,308 of NC_092381.1, forward strand.
GTTGCTGTTTCATCCAGTTCAGTTCTGGCCTTCATGCCTTTTGAGTTTACCAATCCCCTTATCAAACACCTTCTCATTAACATTAAGTAGCTGAGCTAGTCTCTGGTTAGTGCTACCAGTTGGGCTGTCGTTGCCTGTGGCTGTTACACTGAGAGCTTTGATTGAGTGCCTGTCTAGTAGGATTTTTCTCAACATTCAGAAAGTGCTGGCCCGACCACTTTTCAATATATAAAGCTTTAACTGCTGTGTTTGGCCTTCATAAGTCACCTTCACTTTCAGTTTGCCTTTCGGGGACACTTTTTCACTTGTGTAGGTCTTTATCATCACTGAGGTCTTTTCTGATGATATCTTAGAAAACAGACTGTTGTAGACAGCCTCTGGAATTATAGACCAAGTAGACTCTGTATCCAGCTCCATTTTCAGTTTTACACCAGACACATCCATTGTGATCCTGATGATTTTGTGTTCTGCTTCAATGATACTATGCATTTCTAGGCATGGCAGTTCACCGTTGTCAGACCCTATGTTGTCTGATTCTGTTTTGCATTCAGTAACTTTATGTATTTGCTTAATTTTATGTTTGAGACTTTTCACTTGGTTGTGCTTTTTGTTTGCCTTGCACATTCTCTCTACGTACCCTTGTTTATGACACATTCTGCAGACTTTTTCTTTGAACCAAGAATCATTTGCATGATGGGAGGATTTGCCAAATCGATAACATCTTTGGCTTTTTGCATCATTCAGGGACATTTTGTGTATTTCACATTCTAACCTCCTTTTCCATAGTCCTGCTGCATCCTTTGCTGCAGCATGTAATGATGTTGCAATGGTCAATGCCAGTTCGAAGGTTAGGTTTATTTCAGACAATAGTCTCTTTTGAATGCTTGGACTATGCGTGCCACATACAAGCCTGTCCCAAAATTCCATCTCTAAAGTCACAGTACTGGGAAAGTTTGCGCAATTCTGCAAAGTATTCAGAAAGGCTTTCATTTTTTGACTGATTCCTTTTGTAAAATCTAGATCTCTCAGCTTTTGCCAGTGGTTTAGGGCTCAAGTGATTTTGTAAAATTTGTAAAATCATCAAATGTCTTGCTTTGTGGCTTTTCAGGGATTACTGTTAAGCTAAGAAGTCTAGGGGCTTTCTTTTGCTCCTGCATGTTGTTTGTGTTACAATACTGTTCAACCCTCTCAATATACGACTCCCAGCCTTCACTAGTGCTATCAAATTCGTCAGTCTTCCCAGCTGAAGCCATTGTCACGTTATTTTCACATTAAAGTCAACGCGACTTTCACTGTTATTCACGGGTCCTTTGGTTTTCTCATGCTGTTTCTCTCTTGCTGTCACTGTCGACGCAGTTCTTGATATTACCTGACATTCAGGTTCGTACTTGTCGCCAATTAATTGTTCCTGTGCACAACTACACATCAATTAAACAAAAGCACACAGACGAGAGATGGCTTGAACTGGTGTATTCATATTGGAGAGAGAGAGGGAGGGAGAATGCACAGACAACAGATCAAAGCATAGTCCTAAATTGGGGGGGGAGGGGGGAATCATTGCTCTAAATAAAATAGATCCATACATTACAATGGACATACACATACACAGATGCTGTCAGTTTTTTTTCCCTTTTCCTTGTACTAGAATCTACACATCAGGGCTAATCATGAGCTCCACAGATTCACTCTGACAAAGCAACCATACAGCTACTCGACTTCCTTTAAGACTTTGCCACTCATAGCTGTTGAGATAGTTTAAGTTCTTCATTGCCAGTGCAAACCGTAGGTACATTGTGGAAGTATGCACAAAAGTGGGAGATGATTTATAATTTTAGTGCATGAATTGATCAAATCTGGACGTGAACAACAGTTGACCTCAGGTTAAAGGTTCTACCACCCATTTGCCAGAAAAGAGAATCCAAAATGGGTTCTCCCTGGTTTCAGGATTCCTTGTTTGTGATCTTTGGAGGATAGATGTATCTTACCAATAAGGTTGGAAGTGGGATCCACCTGCTGGGATTCCTTAGGCGATCCAATTTTTTTTCTTAAATTATTTTTCAGTGTAATTCCTTTACCGAGAGTGCCAGCAGGAGAATCGCTATCTCTGATGCAAAATGAACATGGGTCCCAATCTGCCCTTTCCAACAGTTCCTTTTATCTCAAATTTCCAGCAACCTTTTCGAATCTCACTGTTCCAACATTCTTAAAAATTCTTTCCTCTGGTACCTTGCTCTATGTATTCCTCTTCCAAACAGATTAGCAAGCCTTTTCTACTCCTCCTCAATCTAGAATATTTGGAAAGGCACAGATTTACTAAGGATAGTCTGTATGGCTATGTTCAGGGAAAGTCATGTTCACAAGCTTGATTGTATTTTTCAAGAAGGTACCAAAAATGAGGGTAGGTCAGTAAATATTGGCTATATGAAATTTAGTAAAGTTTTTGACAAGCTCTGTCATTGTGAGCTAATTGAGAAAGTTAGCCCCTTGGGAATTCATGGTAACTTGATTGAATGAATTCTACATTAGCTTGGCCATAGAATACAGAAGATAATGGAGGATGGTTGTTATTTGCCTGGTAGTGCTCCACAAAGATTGGTGCTGTGTCCTCTGTTGTTAGTATATAAGTGACTAGGACAAAAATGTAGATGGTCTGATTAGTTAGTTTGCAGATAACACAAATTTTGGCGATTGTGAGTGAGCTGTCAAAGGCTTCAGCCGAGTATTGATCAGTTGAAAAGTTGTGTGAAGAAGTGGCAGATGGGGTGTAATCTGAACAAGTGTGGGGTGGCACACTGTGGAAGCCCCAATGCAAGATAAAGATAGACAGTAAATGGCAGTGCTCTAAGGAGCATTGCTGTCCTAGGTGCAAATCCATAACTTCTTGAAACTGGTAAATCAAGTGGATAGAGTGGTAAAAAATGCTTACGGCATTCTTGCCTTCATCAATCAGTGCATTGAATATGGGAAGCTATGTTGTAGTTGTATAGAACTTTGGCTCTTCCACTTCTGATGTATTGCCTGCAGTTCTGATTAGCACATTACAGGGAGGATGCGAAGGCTTTGGGTCGAGTGCCAGAGAGGTTCACCAGAATGTTATATAAATTAGAGAGTACTAGCTATAAAATCAGATTGGACTAACTTGAGTTGTTTTCATCTGGAGTGTTGGAGACTACAGGGTGATCTCCAGTTCCCTCCCATATTCCAAAGGCTTATGGGTCTGTCGATTAATTGGTCACAGGGGTGTGGTTGGCCAGTGTAGGGCCCCTTGGGCTGGAAGAGCCTGTTACTGTGCTGTATCGCTAATAATAATAATAATAATAATAATAAAAGTATGAGAGGTGTAAATAGGGCAGATGGTCAGAGTCTTTTCCTTCGGATTGAAATGTCAGATACTAGTGGGAATTGGTTTAAGGCGAGGGGAGAAAGATTAAAGGAAATTTATGATGCAAGTTTTTTTTATACAGAGGGATTTTGGTGCTTAGAATGTGCTGCCAAGGAAGTTAGTCGAAGCAGATATGATAGCAATGTTTAAGGACCATTGAGGCAGATACAGACAGCGATAGAGGGATGTGGACAGATGTGATTTGTTTAGATTGACTTCATGTTTGTTGTAGGCATCTTGGCCTGAAGGGCCTATTCCTGTGCTCTACTGTTCTATGTGTTATGTTTTATTACATTCAATGTCATTTTAGAAACATAGACATAGAAACCCTACAGCACAAAACAGCCCATTTGGCCCACAAAGCTGTGCCAAAAATGTACTTACCGAGAAATTACCTAAGGTTACCCATAGCCCTCTATTTTTCTAAGCTCCGTTTTCTCTTGGTGTTCACCCTATTACACCTATTTTCTTTCTTTTCTCTGCCGCTCGCCCTTCTCTGCCATTTGAAAACATGCTTGTCTATTTTCAACCGCTCCCAGTTTCGCTGAAAGGTCTCTGACCTAAAATATTAACACTATTTCTTTCCCCGCAAATGCTGCCTGACCTGTTGAATATTTCCAGCTGTTGCTGTTTTTTGTTTCTGTTAGACATTATTGACTGTTTGAAATGCATTCTTGTTATGGGTCATTACAATGCAAGTCATGTATGTTTACGACATACTGCTTTAGTAGTATCGTTCTATAGCATTATATAGTTTATTTACAATGGTGTATTGGATTATTTCCGAAGGTGCAATGAAAATGTGCATAATTTGCATACTTGGCGAATTCCTATTAACCAGACAGAAATGTGCTGCTTAGAACCACTTAACATTGAAACTGCAAAGTAAATCGGATGCTTTGATAATCATCTGCATATTGCATAAACCAAAATGGACTTGAGCTTTTATTACCTTAGAGTCAATCATGTTCAGTGCTAGCATGATCCTTCATTCTCACGCACGGTGATGGGTCTCCGGCTCAATGAATTTTATTGTTCCTTTGAGTGATAAGACAGACTAAACCGATTCCTATAAAATGTTGCATCTCATGCAGAAAACACATTGAATCTCATCTCACAGTAAAATTTATCTGAATCAGTGAATAAAGGAAAATTTGTCAACTGCAGGTGTTATAAAGAAAATATATTGGAAGCAATTTTCTTCCAATATAACTGAACAAAACAAGCTTCTGGGAAGGGATGTATAGTCACTAGAGAATTTTAAGGAAAGGAAAGAGAATATGGGTTTGATAAGAACTCATTCTGTGATAATGTGTGGCCAATAATTCAAAAGCAGTCTCATCAGAATGACATGGTCACATTATTTCAAATGTCCCTGCTTTCATTCATGCTATTAAAATTCCATTGTGTGTGATCATTTTGATCAGAATTGTAAAGAAGTGAGATTTCTATACTACAATTTTCATCTCATTTAATTTCAATTACACAATTTTGGAAGAGATTGAAATGTATGTGATGGCATTAATTCAGTTTTCACCCACCATTTACTGGCAACAATTCATCATCTCTTATGGCGGGCTCTTCATTCACAGCTGTGAGCCAAATGCAGACAGAGTCCAGATTCAGCAATACAAGGAAGAATGTCTGAAATTCCAGTGCACCCAGTATAAACCTGCTATTGCCGTTGTTTGATAGCGATTCCCATTCCCTCCCTCTTCAAATAGGCAGGATTTGCACATACTGGAGACTGAATAATCACACCTTGATTGGCAGCTGAGCATCAAAGGGTGGGGGACAGTGCTGAGAGGTGGGAATCCCTGAGGTTTGCAAATTGATTGAAGGTTGAGAGGGGTTTTGATTGAGGTATACAAAATTATGAGGGGTATATATGGGGTAAATGCAAGCAGGCTTTTTCCACTGAGGCTGGGTGGGACTACAACCAGAGAAGTTTAAGGAGAACACGACGGGAAACTTCTTCACTCAGAGGATCATGAAAGTGTGGAAGGAGCTGCCAGCACAAGTGCTGAATGTGGGCTCAATTTCAACATTTAAGAGAAGTTTGGATAGGTACATGGATAGTAAGAATATGGAGGACTATGGTCCCAGTACAAATCGATGGAAAAAGGCAGTTTAGTTGGTTTCAGCATAGATTAGATGGGCTGAAGGACCTATACTTCTCTATGACTGTATAGCTCCAACCTATTGGAAATCTGTGGACTCTGAAGGTAAAGCTGGAGTGGAATTCTTTGGACTGATTGGGATCTGAAATCAAGACAATCAGGAATTCTGGGGATGCCTATGGGAAGTAGATTAATGACGACTGAGGCATCGAAACTTGATTCTGAATGGTGCTGCTCTGCCAGCTTTGCTAAATATCTAGAAGTACTTACAGTAGCAGCCACTTTCCAAAACAGCCATGCTACACAACAGTGTAAAACTTGAGATCCTCGCACGAGCATTGTCCTTACAGTAGCTTATTGCAGGCTCCACAAAGATTTCAGCCGTGGATTGCAAATCTCCATTAGTCCCCAGATAACCCTAACTATACCCTAAACCTAACGGATGAGGATACTCCTAATTCTTTACCTTCCTGCATCATGAGGGATGGGGGAAGCACACAATGACCAATAGCACAATCGATATCTAGTGAAGAAACGCTGCCATATTCAGTCTTCTGAATGTTCAATGGCTTGCTCCATTGAAAGGAAAGCAAAGGATGCAGATTTCAGGTAAAATACACTTGCTTAATTTAATTGTTAATTGAATAGATATAATCATTAATTCAAATATATTTAATTGTTTTAAGTGCTTTAAAATTATTTAATTTTTGCTATTTTAAATTTACTTTTTAAATAAAATGTTTTATTTTTAATAGTTTGGGAATATTTTTGAATGTTTGTGCATCTCAGAGGCATTCTGTGTCTATGTTAGGTCGCTGACTTAAGGAACTTATCTCTGGTTCCTAGCAATTTGTAAATGTGAGGCACAAAAGATTCTGCAGATGCTCGAAATCCTAAGCAACACATATAAAATGCTGGAAGAACTCAGTAAGTCAGACAGCAGGAAGGACATAAACCGTTGTCGTTTTGGGCCACAAACCTTCATCAAGGCTGCAAATTTAATGTTAAGTCACAGAAAAGTTATACCTTGCAAGGAGACCTTTTGGTCCATAAGATATTGGAGCAGAATTAGGCCATTTGGCCCACTGAGTCCATTCCATCATGGCTGATTTGTTTTCCCCTCTTCCATTCTTCTGCCTTCTCCCGGTAACCCTGTTTCACTGAGTCCATACCAGATTTCTGTAAAGGCAATCCAGAAATTGCCTTTATTCCATCTTTTTCCCATTTTTCTAATAAATAGTTTCAAACAGCTTCTTTAAAAGAAATGCAAACTTTCTCTTTTATCACTTCCGCACTTCTCTCCTCCCTACATTTACTTCCCACTCTTAAAGTCACCCTACTTCCTATTTTACAGGAGGTGAAATCTATCTGAAAGGCCAGGGCATGTTTGTGTTTTCCAATATTGTTTCCAGGTGCTCTTTCTAATGCCCCAAGTTATCTTTTGCCCCAGTCTAATGTCTTCCATGCTGGCCCACATCTTCACAGCTTCATCCCCATTCGTGGTCCAAAGTGCCATATACATCACCTCCATTGTCCAGGCAAGTATGCTGCTCATCTCCAAGTTAACACAGAGCCACTGCCATCCTGCTTCATACACTGGGCTTCTGAAAAGAAAGTTGGGGAATGTGAAATACACTACATTGCCAAATAAAGAAACACTAAATCAGTGAAGACAGATCATGAAACTCAGAGACAAGGAATGGAAGGGAAATGTTTGCACAAGAGGTTTAGGAATATAGATGGACACGGAGACCTCACAGTAATAAAATGCTTGACAGCCAAAGAGGCATTAATTCTACTAAAATAGCTAAGACTCCTGAGTCTCTTTCAGCTTCGTCCCTAGCTATTTCAGCCCTATTTTTGGCATTTGTGTGTGTGTTGCTCTATAACTTTTCTTATGTGCAATACTTTACAATTGTTCACATAAAATTTGGTCCGCCATTGTTCTTGCAATGTTGCTTGCCAAAATATGTAGCCACTGTAATAGTTTTACTTTAACACAAATAAATTGTGGATCCCTCTTGCAATGCATTTTATGAATGCCACAGAAGCTGAACAAACACATTGTTGTCCAGCCTTTGCTGAAAACGGCAGCTCCAAATCTTAGAATCTAATCTATAATTGAGTTAAAATAAATCTGTTCTACAACTATTCCTTTAAGTCAATCTTGCCTATTCCTACATGCGATTATAGTACCTGGAAGAAGATGTGCTTTTGCTAAGAAGCCATCCAATTAAACCTTTTCTCAATTCCTAAATGAATAATTGGATCCTTTTCGGCTCTTAGATCATTATGGGAATGTTGAAAACATTTCTTGTCTAAAGCACACGAGTTGGTGACTCTCTCAAGCCAAAAATAATGGCACTTGTTGGTTTTACTAATTGCCTGCTCCAAGGTCTAATATTTTTCTTTCTTTGTACTCCCATTCTCTGCTAATTGGCTGATTACATCTACTAACAATATATTTTGAAGTCTATTACTTGATTTTTCCAGAGAATAAATTTATCAGCTTTGAGATTATCCCTTCTAAATTCACAACATTCCCCAGGCCATAATGATCACATCTACCATGAAGAAATAATATTGAGGTAAAGAAAGAAAACTGGCGCGTATCACAAACCTCACATTAGCAGCATGCGAGAAAAGTCATTCTGCATGGATTCCACAATTAACACAGCTCCAAATGTGCAGTAAGGTCTCCAGGTTTCTTTTTATGTCATCCTCAGCAGTATGAATCAGATTATTCAAGACTATTCATAGTTATTATTAAACATCAGGATAGCAGATTGCAAATTTTGTCAGATGCACACTGTCTATTAAAACAAAAGATGACTGTAAACAAATCTACTTTATGATGTATTAATACTATACTGGAAATAAAGGAGAAGTAAGCATGATCTTTCACTGCAAGCAAGAATTCCATCATTTGCACTGCTACAAAGCAGCTTATTAGAAAACCTACAGCACAATACAGGCCCTGCAGCCCACAAAGCTGTGCCAAACATGTCCTTACCTTAGAACTACCTAGACTTACCCATAGCTCTCTATTTTTCTAAGCTCCACGTATCCATCCAGGAGTCTCTTAAAAGACCCTATCGTTTCCCCCTCCACCACCGCCGCTGGCAGCCCATTCCACGCACTTAGCACTCTGTGTGTAAAAAACTTACCCCTGACATCTCCTCTGTACCTACTTCAAGCACCATAAAACTATTGCCTCTCTTGCTAGCCATTTCAGCCCTGGGAAAAAGTCTCTGACTATCCACATGATCAATGCCTCTCATTATCTTGTACACCTCTATCAGGTCACCTCTCATCCTCCGTTGCTCCAAGGAGAAAAGGCCGAGTTCACTCAACCTATTCTCATAAGGCATGCTCCCCAATCCAGGCAACATCCTTGTAAATCTCCTCTGCACCCTTTCTATGGTTTCCACGTCCTTCCTGTAGTGAGGCGACCAGAATTGAGCACAGTACTCCAAGTGGGGTCTAACCAGCTTCCTATATACAGACATCCCACCTCCCCCGGAAGTTACGGGAATCTCCCGCTTATTGATAGTGGCTCCCTGATGCCCAGAAATTATATACAATATCCCGGAAATTAATTTTTTGAGTGGGGGAGGGAGGGGGACAGCGAGCATCCTGATTGGTCTCTCTTTGTGCTAAGAGTGGTCCCTAACCACCGGGGCACAAGGAAACGATATGATTTAACGATATGAGTCAGATGCGCCTTTCCACATTGCCTGTCACGCCCACTGTTGAACTTGAACTCACGTGAGGCCATTACGAACGCGTCATTCATGTCAGCGCGGGAAGAAAATCAACTCTTCGAGCTTGCAAATGACGACGAACTGAAAAGTATGTTTGACATAACATCTTTGCCGGCATTCTGGATCAAAGTCAAGGCTGAATATCCTGAGATAGCCACGGAAGCACTGAAAATGTTGTCTCCATTTCCCCATACCGCCGCGAAGCGGAGTTTTCTGCAATGAATGCAACGAAAACTAAATTGCAGAATAGGCTGGACATACGGAACCCCCTTCGAGTATCGTTGTCTCCCCTCACCCCTCGATGGCACCGTCTTGTTGAAGGAAAACAAGCCCAGGGCTCCCACTGATTCAGCGATATTGGTGTGTTGCAATGATTTTATATGTTCATACGGGGAAAATATGTGCTGTGTGTTTAATATCCAAATGTTACTTAAAGTGTTATGATGCTATTGACTTATAATTGACTGATCACTATATTCATGCGAGGAAAATATGCATTGTGTGTTTAGTATTAAATTCATTAGATAAACCCTTTTAGAAATGAAATTGAGTGTATTAGCCACTTATAAGTGACTTATAGTTGACTTATCACCTATAGTCCGGTTGTGATTAACAGAAACGCACCCCCCCGCGCCCCCCCCCCCCCAGTCGGTCGGTCAGTAAGAATATTGTCAATATTAAACCGGTCCGCGGTGCAAAAAAATGTTGGGGACCCCTGCTAAGTAGACCTATCAGTTTCCTCTGTGGGCGGGCTTTACAGTCGACCTCAAAAATAATGACAGTGTTGCTCGCTGCACTGTTTGCAACAGTGACTTTTCTATTGCCCATGGTGGGTTAAAATGTAAAGGACATGTTGAGGTGAGTTTAACAGGTGTCATTCATTCATTAGCATAGCTAACGTTATCTAAACGAGCTGGCTAGCTGCTAAGGAGCTACGCTATTGATGTCCTACGTGATGAGGCCAAACTCCCTGTAGACTTGCTTAAAGTTGTAATAGAATAAACATGATAATATAAGTACATATTTTAATGTCATTTTCTGCATATACCCAACTTGGTTTACAGATTAGACAAAATCACTAAACAAAGTATTACATACACCCTTGGAGGTCGACCGGCGGGTGGGGGGGCGGGATATGGGGTTCTGGGAGGCAGGGGTGCTACCTCCCTGAAATGAGTTTTTGCAGGGTGGAATGTCTGTATATAGCTGCAACATTACCTCTTGGATCTTAAACTCAATCCCACGATTGATGAAGGCCAATGCACCGTATGCCCTCTTAACCACCAAGTCAATCTGCGTAGCAGCTTTGAGTGTCCTATGGACTTGGACCCCAAGATCCCTCTGATCCTCCACACTGCCAACAGCCTTTCACAAACCCACGCTGACTATTCCTAATCATATTATGCCTTTCCCAATGTTCATAAATACTGCCTCTCAGGATCTTCTCCATCAACTTACCAACCACTGAAGTAAGACTCACTGGTCTATAGTTTCCTGGGCTATTGCTACTCCCTTTCTTGAATAAGGGAACAACATCTGCAACCCTCCAATCCTCCAGAACCTCTCCCATCCTCACTGATGATGCAAAGATCATTGCCAGAAGCTCAGCAATCTCCTCCCTCGCTTCCCACAGTAGCCCGGGTACATCCTGTCTGGTCCCGGTGACTTATCCAACTTGATGCTTACTGTTTTTGTAATGTAAATATCTGGGATTGATACACAATGTCAGCAAGATCAAGGAGCTTATTATTGACTTCAGGACAGGGAAAGCAGAGGTCCATGAGCCAGTCCTCATCTGAGGATCAGAGGGTCAGCAACTTTAAACTCCAGGTTCAGAGGACCCGCCCTGGGCTCAGCACGTAAGTGCAATTATGAAGACTATCTTTCTATTTCCTTAAAAGTTTGCAAAGATTCAGCATGACTTCTAAAACTTTGACAAACTTCCATAGATGTGTGTTGGAGAGTATATTGAATATGTGCATCGCAGATTGGTTTGGAACTGGTTTGGAAACACCAGTTCCCTTGAACAGAAAATCTTTCAAAAAATAATGGATATGGCCCAGTCTATCATGGCTAAAGAACTTACTGCCATTGAGCACATGTCTCAGGGAAACGACATCCATCATCAGGGATCCTCTCCACCCAGGTCATGCTCTCTTCTTGCTGCTGCCATCAGGAAGAAGGAGCAGGAGTCTCAGGACACACACCACCAGGTTCAGGAATGGTTACTACCTTTCAACATCAGGCTCTTGAACCAAAGGTGATAACTTTACTTTACTTCACTTGCCCCACTATTGAAATGTTCCCAAAACCTCACATTCAAGGATTCTTCATCTCATGCTCTCGATATATATTGCTTATTTATATATTACTATTTCTTTCCTTTTGTATTTGTATTGTTTGATTCCTTTGCAGACTAGTTGAACTCCCGTGGATGTAGTCTTTCATTGATTCAATTATGGTTATTATTCTATTATGGATTTATTGAGTATGCCCACAAGAAAATGAATCTCAGAGTGATATATGGTGACATATATGTAATTTGATAGTAAATTTACTTTGAACTTCAACGGCTTAGAATTTCCAGTCTGCAACATGACAACTACTTCTGCCACAGTAGCACATATTAATAGTTGGTCTTGGCTCTCAAATCTAGAGGCTTGTACTTCCTGAATGTGGGTGACAATTCCTCTATCTCCGCAGCATCTGCTCTCAGTATGATGCTTTCATTCCAAAATGAAGGAGATGTCCTACTTCTTCAAAGAAAGAAGCTTCCTTTCCTCCACAATCAATGCTGCCCTCAACTGCCTTTCCTTCATTTCTCACGCGTCTGCCATCACCCCATCCTCCTGCCACCCCACCAGGGATAGGGGTCCTCTCATCCTCACCTACCACCCCACCAGCCTCCACGCCCAGCTTCTCCGTAGCTTCTGCCATCTCTAATGGGATCCTACCACCATGCACATCTTTCCCTTCTCCCTACTTTCTGCTTTCCACAGGGATTACTCCTGACATGACTCCCTTGTCCATTCATCTCTTCCCACTGATCTCCCTCCTGGCACTTAACCTTGCAAGCAGAACAAATGCTGCATCTGCTCCTACACCTCCTCCCTCACTACCATTCAGGGCCCCAAACAGTCCTTCCAGGTGAGACGACACTTCACCTGTGAGTCTGTTAGGGTCATCTACCGTATCCAGGGCTCCCGGTGTGGCCTCCTGTATATTTGTGAGACCCGACCATAGATTGGAAGACTGCTTTGCTGAGCACCTACACTTTTTCTGCTAGAGAAAGGGGATCTCCCAGTGGCCATCCATTTTAATTCCTCTTCCCATTCCCAGTCTGACATGTCAGCCCATGGCCTCCTCTACTGTCACAATGAGGCCACACTCAGGTTGGAGGCGCAATACCTTATATTCCGACTGGGTAGCCTTTAACCTGAAGGCATGAACATCGATTTCTCGAACTTCCGATTATGTCGCCCCCCCCCCCCTTCACCATTCCCCATCCCCTTTTCCCTCTCTCACCTTATCTCCTTACATGCCCATCACCTCCCTGTGGTGCCCCTTCCCCTTTTCTTTCTTCCATGGCCTTCTGTCCCCACCAGTCAGAGTCCCCCTTCTCCAGCCCTGTATCTCTTTCATCAATTAACTTCCTAGCTCTTTACTTCACCCCTCCCTCCTCCTATTTTCACCATTCACCTGGTGTTTCTCCCTCCCCTGCTCCCAATTTCTTACTCTGACTCCTCATCTTTTTTTTCTCCGGTGCTGATGAAGGATGCCCTAAGCATCGACTGTACTCTTTTTGCATAGATGCTACCTGACCTGCTGAGTTCCTCTAGTGTGTAGTGTGTGTCGCTTGGATTCCCGGCCTCTGCAGATTTTCTCTTGTTTGTATGTGAAGATGTTGGTACTTGATGTTTAAGGTTTAGGTAACAACAGCTCATGCAATATTAGTTAAGCTGGATGTTGGTTAACTTGAAGCTAGCGTCACCCTCACAACATCTAAAAAACATTGATTGGCAGCTAAATCCGTTAAACAAGCTGTCAAACCTGTCAAAAACTATTAACATTTCTGACATTTTGAAGCATTCAAAAGCATTTACAAACACATTAAAGTCAATGAAAAATCAATTACTGTGAAATTTACTAAAATATGAAAATCTAAGGCACACCATTGCATGCGAAAACATAAAAAAAGATGAGTAACATGCAGCTTTTTGAATTTAAAAAAGTAATTTGTAATTTTCCTCTTGTTGGTATTCTTTCCCAGTCAAGTTAAAATTGTTCCTGTGCTGGCTCTAAATCGGCATAGGTTCCTCCTTTGTAAATTAAGTTCTGGGGTATTTCTGCAACTTCTGTACCTTGTAACAAAATGAGACCAGAATGTTTGGGGCCTCTGCAATCACACATATATATACAGGCATCCCAAATCTGTTAACATTTACTTGGAATTGCAAAGTTTACCCACAAAATCTAGGCACATATGTTTCGCCATCTTGCATGGTTGAAGTGAGGCCCTCCATTTGCAGTGCTGTATGCTCTCAAACCAATGTCAACATTTGCCAAGCTCTCAATGAACAAACCTCGCCTGAACTCATCCCTACATAATTACTTTGCTCTGTACTGATAGTGTTTAATCAACATTAGCATTAGGTCATTTTAGAATGACATAAATAATACACTTTATTTTTCCAGCTGACTCATAAGGTGGTGCTGTAGCATATAATACAATTTTATTACAGAGAACCTTTAATTACATTTAAAAGATGATAACAGGATGCACGGCGTACATATATTTCATGAATGCCACCTTCAGTTTCAGTCTGCTCTACATTCTAATCCAGTCCTTCCTGAACTACTCAATGGCACAAGACTGTGAAAATAGCATCTGAATTTTGCCAATGAGGTACTCTTAGTATTAAATTTAGTCTCTGTGAACAGGCAGGAACTTGTCAGTTCAATATCTCTCTTATATCCAGTAATATTGAGAGTTGATAAGAGTGTCTAGATGAGACTTTAACCCATGAACGACACCTGCACCCAGTCCAAATCCTGTTATGACCATTGATCAGTGTGACAGAAAACTCTTACTTGAGGTCCCTGAGCCAGTTCCAGATAATATAGTTCAGATTTCAAGATGGCTGCACAAAATGTCTTCACCAGAAATCAGCCACACACACAGTTGAGGTCTGAAGTGCTCCGTGGCCGAAGGTCAGCAGTCCCGGAGATCAGGTTGGTTGGCAGGCTCCAAGGAGACCAGCAATCTTCAAGTTGTGAGTCCCAGGTTAGAGGTCCGTACAGGTGGGAGTCACGAGGGTTGGTGACCGCCCACGCCCATACCTGCAGTCGAGACCTGAAGGTCAAAACTGTGGTTAGCAAGTCCGAGGGTTGACGTCCAGAGGTCAGCAAAGTCCAGAAGGGAAAGCTGAAGGTTGAAGTCTAGAGCTTGGTGAGTATGGAGGTAAAGGCCCAAAGATTGAAGCCCCTGGGGTCTGCTTGTCTGGAAGTCAGAGGCCAGATGTCTGCAAGTTGGACCAGGAACTGGAGGTTGGAAGGGGTGGGTGGGTGGGTGGGTGTGTGTGTGTGTGTGTGTGTGTGTGTGTGTGTGTGTGTGTGTGTGTGTGTGTGTGTGTAGGACTGTGCTATTGCTTTGTTTTGTTGCTGTTGTGTGCTGGTAATGCAAACAATATATTTCACTTGTATGTTTCAAAGTACATGTGATAAATAACTCTGAACCTGAACCTGAATCTGAAACTGACCTAGGAGGGCTAGAAAGGGACATGGGGTGGTGGTAGAAGCAGATTGATTAGGGACATTTAAAACAGTCTTATATAAACACATAGAGAATAAAAAAAAATGAGGGCTGTGTGGGAGGGAAGGGTTAGATGGATCTCGGAGTAGGTTAAAAGGGTCAGCAATAACAGCATGGGCTGAAGGGCCTGTAATGTGATGTACAGTTCTATGTTTTATGTTCTAACTGTGGTGCACAAGTAACCATGATTATGTAATATGATGCATTTGTTCAATCTTTTAAATGATTTCCAGGTATAGCTACATGGTTAAAAGGCTGTGTGAGCCAAAGGGGGTTGGTTTTGTAAGTGGCTCCTGTTAATCAAAACTTCTTCTGAAAGAACGTAAGAATATAAAAAGTAGGAGCAGGAGTAGGCTGTCTGGATCATCATTCAGTCTCCACCGTTCAATATGGCTGAGCTGGCTATGGATTCAACTCTACCTAGCTGCCTTTTCCCCAAAACCCTTAATTCTCCGACAATGCAAAAGTCGATCTACCTGTGTCTTAAATATATTTAATGAGGTAGCCTCTACTGCTTCCCGGGGCAGAGAACGTCACAGGTTCACTACTCTCTGGGAAAAGCATCTCCATTTTAAATCTACTCTTGATGCTATTCCTTTAGTTCTATTCTCACCTACCAGTGAAAACATCTTTATTGCCTTTACACGAGGAATTCTGCAGATGCTGGAAATTCAAGCAACACACATCAAAGTTGCTGGTGAATGCAGCAGGCCAGGCAGCATCTTTACGATGAGGTACAGTCGACGTTTCGGGCCGAGACCCTTCGTCAGGACTAACTGAAGGAAGAGTTAGTGAGAGATTTGAAAGTGGCAGGGGGAGGGGGAGATCCAAAATGATAGGAGAAGACAGGAGGGGGAAGGATGGAGCCAAGATTGGCAAAAGGGATATGAGAGGATCATGGGACAGGAGGCCCAGGGAGAAGGAAAGTGGGGGGGGAACCCAGAGGATGGGCAAGGGGAGGGACAGAGGGAGAAAAAGGAGAGAGAGAGAAAGAATGTGTGTATATAAATAAATAACAGATGGGGTACGGGGGGGAGGTGGGGCATTAGCGGAAGTTAGAGAAGTCAATGTTCATGCCATCAGGTTGGAGGCTACCCAGACGGAATATAGGGTGTTGTTCCTCCAAATTGAGTGTGGCTTCATCTTTGCAGTAGAGGAGGCCGTGGATAGACATATCAGAATGGGAATGGGATGTGGAATTAAAATGTGTGGCCACTGGGAGATCCTGCTTTCTCTGGCGGACAGAGTGTAGGTGTTCAGCAAAACAATCTCCCAGTCTGCGTCGGGTCTCGCCAATATATAGAAGGCCACATCGGGAGCACCGGATGCAGTATATCACCCCAGCCAACTCACAGGTGAAGTGTCGCCTCACCTGGAAGGACTGTCTGGGGCCCTGAATGGTGGTAAGGGAGAAAGTGTAAGGGCATGTGTAGCACTTGTTCCGCTTACAAGGATAAGTGCCAGGAGGGAGATCAGTGGGGAGGGATGCGGGGGGGGGAACGAGGGAGTCGTGTAGGGAGCAATCCCTGCAGAAAGCAGAGAGACAGGGGGAGGGAAAGATGTGCTTAGTGATGGGATCCCGTTGGAGGTGGCAGAAGTTACAGAGAATAATATGTTGGACCCGGAGGCTGGTGGGGTGGTGGGTGAGGACCAGGGGAACCCTATTCCTAGTGGAGTGGCGGGAGGATGGAGTGAGAGCAGATGTGTGTGAAATGAGAGAGATGCATTTGAGAGCAGAGTTGATGGTGGAGGAAGGGAAACCCCTTTCTTTAAAAAAGGAGGACATCTCCCTCGTCCTGGAATGAAAAGCCTCATCCTGAGAGCAGATGCGGCAGAGACGGAGGAATTGCGAGAAGGGGATGGCATTTCTGCAAGAGACAGGGTGAGAAGAGGAATAGTCCAGATAGCTATGAGAGTCAGTAGGCTTATAGTAGACATCAGTAGATAAGCTGTTGATGGTGGAGATTGTGTTTTCTCAGTGTCACCTCATTGGTCTGCATTATTCTTGGATTGTTTACATTTTATGTATAATTGTTTGTCTTTGCACTAGCTCTGGTTTTTCACTTTGTTTTGCAAGAGTCTCATTTGGGATCATGGGGATTGTTAAGCTCTCTTTGTATTTATCACTTTTATTCAATATGGGATAATTTTATTAGCACAGTATTTTTAACATATGGAATCCCTACATGCACCAGGGTGTATTTCAGGGGGGCATGCCAATGCCTCTTTGTTGGGCTGTTGTGGTTCCTTGTCGGATGAAACTCAGCCTGAGTTCTTTTATGTATCATCAGTGATATTTGTTTGTCAGGATCATGTATAGTTTGACTGAGCTCTTGTTAGTTTTCCTAGTTAATTCCTGTAATAAATCTTTAGTTTTGTTTGAATTGCCCAACTCTCTGTGATTCCTGCATTTGAGTCTGCTAGTTACCCTTACACCTTCCTGTTCTTAAATTCAATCCCTCTAACAATGAACGCCAGCATTCCATTTGCCTTCTTGATAATCTTTTGCTGCTGCAAACCAACCTCTTGTAATCTATGCACAAGCACACCCAGTTCCCTCTCCATAACAGCATGCTGTAACCTTTCACCACTTAAATAATAATCTTCGATTTTCCCCTCCAAAATGGATGACCGTGCATTTACCAACATTGTATCGCATCATTGTAGCCAGAACTTTTCTCACTCACTTAGATTCTTTGCAGAGTCTCCATATCTTCAGTACAATTACATTTTCCACATAAATCATTGTCATCATCAAAATTAGATATGCTACACTTGGTCTGCTCTTCCAAATCATTAATGTGTACTAGACAACTGGGTGACCCGTTGGGGCACCCTTTGGGAGAAGGGTAGTGCAGTCTGATGTGATGTGCTTTGGAAATTAAAGAAAAACTCAGTTTATTAAAGAAGAAAGATGTGTAGCAAGACAAATATAGCTCCTCCTCGTTAAATGAAGGAAACTTTTGATGACAACATTTCTGGTTGATCTGCACCCTTCAAGAATACTCCAACGTTTTCATTTCTTTTCCCCCGGCTTGATGCCACATACAGCTGACCATGCTGGAATACCGGTTTCTCCAAATAAATCAACACATTCCCCATTGTTTGGTCTTGCGCCTTATGTGTAGTCATAGCAAAGCCTGACTGTATCGGGAACTGGCTCCGCTGAAGAGGGACATCTTCCCCTTCTGATAAATAGAGAGTAATTCTTAGGATCATGATAATGTCATTTTGGAACGCACCAATGTTTATCTTTGGTACGATGAGATTGTCGTGCAGTTCTTCCACCATCATTCGCATTCCATTGCAAAGCCTTGGTGGATCCAAGTTCCTCATTGAAATGATGGGAGATCCCCTCTTCAATTCCAGTTTATGTGGTGGCGATCCAGAGAGTTCAACCGAATCAAGGAATTCTGTTGGAAAATGAGTGGCATTAGCTCCTTCACTTATGGCATTGAAGGAACAGTATTCTTTCATGATTCTAGGGAAGCGTCTAATGCATGTGAAGTTCATTTTTCGCATCATTTCATTGAAAGGAACCAAGATAGAATTCCTCCAGAACAGTTCTGCGGGATTGTCGAATGTCGGGTAGATGAAATCAATGCATTCTTCCATAGTTTTTCTGGCAGAATCATATCTTCAGGTAATTCGATTTCATCATTTTCATTTTTCTTAATCCTGTCTTCTCCAACATCCAATAAGAACTCAGAATATTGTCCTTCTCCCTCACTCAATCGCATGTTTCTCTTCAATTGAAACTTGAGGAAGCTTCTCCATAAGTAGGATTTTTTATGCATGAGTTCTCCACATCAGCATCATTTCCATATTTCACAACTGCTAGAAGCTGACGGAAATCGCTACAGCAAATGGTTAAAATACCCCCGAAGGCCTCATTCTTGCCGCATACGTCACAAAGAGTCCGGTCCAAGGCTTCGAAGGTCTCCCTCCTAATCATGGGGCACTCATCTTAGACAATAAGCCTCACATTTTGGAGTAAATTTGCAGTATTGGTGTTTTTAATCGATGTTACAAAGGGCATCTTCATTGACTTTGAGGGGTATTTTGAATCTTGAATGCACTGTCCTACCACCAAGCATCAATGTTGCTGCAATACCGGATGATGCTACAGCAATAGCAACACCTCCATCTCCTCTAACTTTAGCAAGAATCAGGTTAATGATAAATGTCTCGCCCATTCCTCCTGGTGCATCAATGAAAATGATTGAAGAGAGATTCCTTTCCAAGCAGTTGCACACATATTCATATACTTCTCTTTGTCATTATTCAATAGGGTACTCTTTGCCACATATTCTCGAGTTGATCTTTCCTTTTCTCCTCTGTCTCTTCCTCTCTCCTCCTTCTCTGCCTGTTTTTGTCATTCTGGAGACGCGCAGCCATTTCATTCTTCGTCTCTTCATCTCTTCTACCATTTGTTCTTTCTCCCTGATCCTGGAGTTGTGCGGCCCTGGCCTAGTCCGATTCTTGTTCTCTCCTCCTTCTGTACCTATTGTTGCCATTTCGGAGATGTGCATGCCTTTCCTCCTATGTCTCTTCTTCTCTCATCGTTTTTGTCCTGACTCTTTGATGCTGAAGTGGAGTCAATTGTTGTTCTCTCCCTCTCCTTGTCGGTTCCCGACGACGTTTGGCGTCATCTCTTGACCATAATGTCCCCCTTCTTTTTCCACATGGCATAATTAGGCTGTCCATATTTTTTTACCCTAATACTTGATAGAAGATACGAAGCAGTAACACTAAAGCCTCCAGGATGCTGATTTTTCTTGATGATGTGGTTGCCGCTCTCCTAAATGGACGTGATAGCCCTGCCCTTTTGCTGCGGTTGGTGTCGCTGCTGTGAGCATCATGAGGCGCTGCTGAGGCCGGCCGTGCGCATGCGTCGTGGTGTCGTGTCACGGTTTCCATTAAAGCTGGAATCGGCTCTGTGAGCATCGTGAGATGCTGCTGAGGCTGGCCATGTGCATGCATCGTGGTGTTGCGTCGCAGTTTCCATTAAAGCTGGAATCGGCTGGGGTTGTGGAAAGCCTGTTGATTGACTGTTGATTGACGAGTGAGCCATTTTATACGAATATATAACCCTGAACTTTGCATACATTCTGTAAGTTAGCACATTTTAAGTCGATTTGGTCAAAAAAAGTACCGCTGTAATGCACCGTTTGGGCTAATTGGAGATCACAAACAGAAGAACAGACAAACAGAGCATGAGAATTTTAGTAGTATATAGGTTGTGAACAGTTGCAGGCTGAGCACTGATCCCTGTTGCATTCTACTTACCATTGATTGCTAACCAGAAAAACATCAACTTATCTCAACTCACTGCTGTTTATTAGATAATCAGTCCACTATCCATTACCCCGCAACTCCCAGCATCCTTATTTTATGGATGTCTTTTATGCATCTTCCAGAAATCCAAATATATGACGAACACAGTATGAGGATGTGCTGAGGGCAGACTTCAAGCGTTGCCATGCCTCCAGGTCTGATGTTGCATGTTCACAGCTTACTACTCCTAACCTGTGAAACGCGAGAGGAAACCAGAGCACCCAGAGAAAAATCAGGTCAGCATGGGGAGAATGTACAAACTCTTCACAGGAATTGAACACTGATCTTCTGATCGCTGGCGTTATAAAGCGATGCGTTAACCGCTTTGCTACTGTGATGCCCACTGTACTCCACTAACATTTCGAACACTAACTTTGGTCTCTGCATTGCTTCCCTCTGTCTTTCTGCCTGGATTCTCATCCCCCTACCATATTAGTTTGAGCCATTCCCAAAAGCATTAGCAAACAATCCCCCCCCCCCCCGGGACGTTAATCCCAGTCCTGCCTAGGTCTGGTTTGACCTGGTGCCATCTCCTCCAGTGCCAGTTCCAATGCCCCAGTGTCTGCTGTTCGTATGTTCAAACCACAGATTCATCCTAACTGTTCTACTATTCCTTTGCCGACTAGCACATGGTACAAATAGTAATCCTGAGATAATTACATTTTTAATTTACCTCCGATCTCCCTAAATATGACTTGTAGGATCCCATCCCACTTTTTTGCTGTTATTGCTACCTCTATGTACCAGAAAAAGTGGCTGTTCACCCTTCTTTATTAGAATGCCCTGACATCTCTGACTTCTGACATGTCGGCAATCCAACATGGTAAGAGACTTTCCCCTTGCTCTATTTATCCATCTCCTACTCTCTGTGTC
Organism: Mobula birostris; assembly: GCF_030028105.1. NCBI lineage: Eukaryota > Metazoa > Chordata > Chondrichthyes > Myliobatiformes > Myliobatidae > Mobula > Mobula birostris. Next base: position 30,129,596 of record NC_092381.1, read on the forward strand.
ACAACAACAACCTCTTACTGAAAGCCAGCAGTAACAACCTCTTACTGAATACAGTCACAGGGCTGACTGTTCACTTCGGGGGGAGGAAACTGGAGGTCCATGAGCCAGTGCTCATCAGGGCTTCAGAGGTCAGCAATTTTTAATCCCTTAGTGTTATTTTATGGCTATCATGAGAGGGCACAGTTTTAAGCTCCTCCGTAGATTGTCACCTTGTCATGGTGGAGAAGCTTGTGTGGTCCTGTGATCCCGAGAGCAATGCCGTCTGGAGCTATGCTTCTGGTAGGGTCACCCATGGCGGTAAGGTCGAGGGTGAGGTCCCTGACAAAGAACAACCCAACCAAGACCTCAACGGTGGAACAGGCGGACGAAGTTACTTCGAACTCAACGGCTGTGAAGGCGGATGAAGGCTGCAACAAATCCATCAGCTCCAATCGTCGTGGTTTCCATGCCATCGGAATCAGTTGGTTGACTTGTGAAGTATCGTGTGCTTCTTGGAGTGCAACATCAAGTACACGTTAAACAAATACATGCACAGGCGCCTTCGCTCTGTGGGCCACTTCTTCAGAACAAAGCCCATCATCCTTGACCTTGAGGGATAGCCACGACGATGACAGTTTTAAGGTGCTTGGGGGTAGATACAGAGGAGATGTCGGGGCAAGTTTTTTTACGCAGGGAGTGGTGAGTGCGTGGATGGGCTGCCGGCGATGGTGGTGGAGACTGATACGATAAGGTCTTTTAAGAGACTCCTGGATAGGTACATGGAGCTTAGAAAAATAGAGGGCTATGGGTAACCCTAGGTAATTTCTAAAGTAAGTACATGTTCAGCACAGCATTGTGGGCCAAAGCGCCTGTATTGTGCTGTAGTTTTTCTATGTTTCTGTTCTATGTTTATTATTTCAGGGGACCTGTCCTGAACCCAGCACGTAAGTGCAATCATGAAGAAAGCACAGCAGTACCTCTATTTCCTTAGGAGTTTGCAAAGATTTGGCATGACATCTAAAACTTTATACTTCATTGTCGCCAAACAATTGGTACTAGAATGTACAATCAAACTTTGACAAATGTCTATAGATGTGTAGTGGAGAGTATATTGACAGGCTGCATCACAACCTGGTATGGAATCACCAATACCCTTGAATGGAAAATCCTACAAAAAGTAATGGATATGGCCCAGTCCATCACAGGTAAAGACCTCCCCACCATTGAGCACATTTACACGGATTATTGTCACAGGAAAGCAGCATCCATCATCAGGAATCCCCATCACTCAGCATCCATCTCTCTGCTGTATTCAAGAAGGAGGTACAGGAGCCTCAGGACTCACACCACCAGGCTCAGGAACAGTTATTACCCTTCAACCATCAGGCTCTTGAACCAGAAGGGATAACTTCACTCAACTTCACTTCATCATTGAAATGTTCCCACAACTTATGGGGTCACTTTCAAGCACTCTTCATCTCATGTTCTCAATAATTACTGCTTATTTATTTATTATTATTATTTTTATCTTTTTTGTATTTGCACAGTTTGTTGCCTTTTGCACACCAGTTGTACGCAGAGTCAGTGTGGTCTTTCATTGATTCTATTATGGTTATTATCCTGTTATGGATTTATTAAGTATGCCCACAAGAAAATGAATCTTACTGTTGTATATGGTGATATATATGTACTTTGATAATAAATTTACTTTGAACTTAAAAGGTTCAAAGGTTCAAAAATTCATTTATTTTCAACGTATACAACTCTCAAATTTTTCTTCTCCGTGTAGCCATGATACAAAGAAAGGAAAGAAAGGCAGCGTGATCTTCAACCCTCAAAACCACCCTCCCCACAAAAACAGAACAGGCACAACAACCCCCGAAACACCCCCAGACACACAAAAAAAACGAGAATGATTAGGCGAAAAACACAAAATACAAAAAAACTGTAAGACCAAGAAAAGTCCAAGTCCACATCAAAAACGCAAAAAACCCGGGCAACATACTCCCGGCACGGCGGCAGGCTCTCCCCTCTCCAGTAGCATAGCAGAGCGATCTTCAACGATCAAAAGGCAGGCACCCTCAGAGTTCGCCTCAATGCTTCAATCTCCCTCATTGCTTTAATCAGCGCATGATAAAAGTTTTAATTGGCAAAATGAAGTCAAACGTCGGCTCACACTATCCCACAACCTGCCCTCTATGAGGTTTGCACACGCTGCCTCTGACTCCCGGAATCCTCTCGGAGACTGCAGAGCACTAGAACACCCAAACAAACTCCAAACAGCAAATCACAGCTCCAAAAGTTCCAGAATCACATCCAAGATGAAAAACAAACACAAAAGACATAAAAGGATTGAAATATATGGTTTATTGATCTATCCAGAAGATGTCAACCGAAGGAGCATTATAGGCCAGAAGTCTACCCTTTTTCCCACTTACGCTTCTTGATCTTGGACCTGAAACGTTTTGCTTCTCTTTCGTCAGGTGCTGCCTGACTTGTTGAATGTCTCCATTATATTTTTTAACTTCAGCTTTCCAACATCTGTAATTTTTTCCCTTTGATTTTATACAAAGGTTTATGCTGTGACATGAGATTTCCAGTTTCTGTGGCACCTGCCTTGTGCTGGAGAATTCTTCTGACAGGTCTAGAGATTGAATTGATCAGCTGTTGAGCTGTTTACACACAGCGACACCTCGCACTTTGCAGCAGCACTAAAGGTGTGTGAACGCATCCAAGATGCCCTCAACAAATCTCTCAGCTGTCATTTGATTTATTCAATGAATCATGCAGCTTCCCACCTGCCTTTGGCAATGTTTAATCCTATCGTTAACAAAATGCAATGTAAATCAAAAGCAGCATACATCCAAAGCAGTTAATTAGTTAATCTAAAGCCGGTCAAGAAATTACAATTCAGCTTGTGACATGAATTTCTGAGCAATTTTGCCCAAACAATTCTGCAGATTTATATTAATAAAGAACAAAATCACATAGGCTTCATCTAATTGATTTATTTCTGCCATCCTTCAGTAGAATAGCTTCATCACACAAGAATCCTGAAAGTTCTGACTAATTTTGGGCTGAAAATGTGACAGGGAGGAAACAATCAATGCAGTTAGTAACCACCCAGAGTGACAGGAGGAACGGAGAGGAATAATTTATGCAAATCTCTTAAATTCCTGACTCCTTAGTTGAGTAAGAGATTTAGCATAAACCTGTCACAGGTCTTTCTGGTCCCGTAGTTTGCTTAGAAAATGGGACAAGATTAATGTGCTTGCAGTAGATTGGTCTCTGGAGCGAAACCACTTCCAGCCTAGTCTTGTTAGATTTGCTATGCAGGTAAAATTAGAGCAGGCGGCAGCCATCCTTTAACCATGAACGTGAGTTCACTGTTCTTTTGTTTGTATAGTACACAGATGGATTGTGTTCCTGATGTACAAATCCTTCCTCTGCACCTAGATCTTTGAAAAACAGTTCTACTTAATCTTTTCATGGTTCTGTGAATATAATCAATGATCTCATGTCTGCAAGATTTTGTGAGAAAAATTACATATTTATACATGTTGAGAGAATCATTAACAAAGCTGCAAGCGTGGAGATCAGAGAAATAGTGTATCTCATTAATTCATAGTTTAGCAGTGACTTCACATTTTTAAGATTATAATTTTTATATTTTTTAATTGAAGATTAAAATATTATCCTTAGATATTAGGCTCATATGCAATAGTCATAATGAATACCAGATTATTCCCACTGATGATAAAGAATGAATGATTTTGGATGGAAATAAACACTCAAGGCTTCGGGTTGAGACCTTTGATCTGGACTAGACGAAGGGTCTTCACTCGACGCATTGACTGTCTGTTTACAGATGCTGCTTGACCGGCTGAGCTCTCCTGACTTTTTGTGTATTGCTTTAAATTCTAGCATCTGCAGTCTCAAACCTCTCCATATAGTTTTGGGTTCATTTCAGCAAGAGATGGCTTTGTATACCTTGAGACATTTAATGTGAATATTTGGATTTTACTCACAGTATACATTATGCCGTAGTTCTAGACTAGCTTGGTATCTTGAAGTCATAATAGTAGAAGGATATACATTGGACAGCCATGATTATACCAACTTCACTATTCCACTGATACTTCAAAAAATTCTTCAAGGTAATATTTTATGTAAAGGTTGTTAGAATGTAAAGCTCTGATTTATTCTGCCAATGGGTAAATCAGTAACAGATTAATTCGCGCGCAAGAATGAGTTTTAGCCATTGCTGTATCAAAGTGACAGTTGCAAGTTCTCAACGTTGCCTTTAGCCATGTTCCTTTGGGGATGCTGCTCTCTATTGAACAATATTATGAACTATGGGAGATCGCAGGGGCTTTCCCACCCCATCCGCTGAAGAAATTTATAACCTTACCATAAAAAAAGAATATACAGTGATATAACCTCTGTCAAATATTAACCATTTCCCCAGTCAATGCATACATAAAATTGGTCGTCAGCACTCAATACAGTAATTAATTCTCTACTATGGGAACCATATTAGAAATCAATATGAGCAAAATAGACTTGTGGATAAAGGTAGCTTTCGTTTCTTTAAGACAATGAAAGTTAGTTAAAATTGATCTCAAATCTCAACTGTGGTGAGCTTTCCACCAAGGTCATCCATTTTCCCCGATAAGATATTTACGTTCATCCTACGACATCGGATCCAGTGCATCCTCCCCACTCCATGTGCACACAAGAATGTGAAATCATAAAATCACAATACACAGGAGCCATTTGGCCCATCAAGTCTGATCTGCCATTCTATCATAGATGATTTATTAATTCTGCTGAACTCCATTCCCCTACCTTTTCCACAAAATCTTTGACAATCTTACCAATCAAGAACCTATCAACCTCTGCTTTAAACGTACCCAATGACTTGGAATCCACAGCTGTATATGACAATGAGTTCCACAGAGTCACCACCCTCTGGCTAATGAAATTCCTCCTCATCTCTGTTTAAAAGGGAGGATCTAAGGCCAGAGGGCTGTTCCTTCTGATCCTAGACTCTCCCGCTACTGGAAAAATCCTTTCCACATCCACTCTAACCAGTCTTTTTAATATCCAGTAGGTTTCAGTGAGTACAGGCCCAAAGCTTTCAAACACTCCACCCGTGTCAACCCTTTCATCCCCAGGATCATTCTCATAAACCTTTGGACCCTCTCCAACAACGGCACATCATTTGTCAGATATAGGGTCCAAACTACTTACAGTCCTCCAAATGTTGTCTGAACAATGCCTTATAAAGTGTCAGCATTACATCTTTGCTTTTATATTCTAGTCCTCTTGAAATGAATGCTAACCTTTCTTAGAAGCCTGTGTACCTTCCAGCAAAGGGTATCACCATGCACTTCCCTACATTGCATTCCATCTGCCATTTACTTGCTCATTCTCCCAACCTGTGTAAGTCCCTATGCAGTCTCCCTGTTACACGACATATCCTTCACCTATCATTGTGTAATCCGTAAACTTGGGCGCTAGGCCACTAAATCCATCAAACAGAGTACTAACATATAACATGAAAAGCTGCAGACCAAACACCAACATCTGGGAAACACCCACTACTTACCATCAGCCAACCAGAAACAGCCCCCTTTATTCCCACCCTTTGCCTTCTGTCAGTCAGCCAATCTCCTAACCATGCTGGCATCTGTCCTGTAATAACATGGGCTCTTATCTTGTTTGGTAGCCTCGTGTACAGTATCTTGTCAAAGGCCTTCTGAAAACCTAGGTAAGTAACACTGACTGACTCTTGTTTGTCTATCCTGCCTGTTAATTCCTCAAAGAGTTCCAACAGATTTGGCAGGCAAGATCTCCCCTTAAAGAAACCATGCTGACTTCAGCCTATTTTATCATGCGCTTCAAAGTACCCCAAAACCTCATCTTTAACAGTGGGCTCTAAAATTTTACCAACCATTGTAGTCAGGCTAACTGGCCTATAATTTCTTGTCTTATGCCTCCTTACCTTTTTAAAGAGTGGAATAACATTAGTGATTTTCCAGTCCTCTTGAACTGTAGTGATTCATAGAAGATCACTATTTTTAAAACCACTGTTTTTAGAACCCTGGGGTGTTGTCCACCCGGTCAGGTGACATATTCACCTTGATATCTTCCATCTTCCCAAGCACATTTTCTGTAGTTGTAGCAAATATACTCATTTCTGGACCCTGACTCTCCTAAATTTCTGGCATATTGATCGTGTCTTCCACAACGAAGACTGGCCCAAAATACCTATTTAGTTCATTATTCGGGAGAAGTAACAATGGGAAACCATTTTTTTTATTCTTATTACTCTCTCTGCAGCAATGTTTTCCACAGGTCCAATGTCCATTCTTGTTTTTCTTTTATTCTTTATAGATTTGAAAAAAAACCTTTGGTGTCTTCTTTTATCTTACTAGCTAGCTTACTTTTATATTTCATCTTTTCTCCCCTTATTGCTTTTTTTTACTTCCCTTCTGCTGGTTTTTTAAAGCTTCCCAATCCCATAGCTTCCTGCTAGTTTTTGCAATGTTTTATGCCTTTTCTTTTGCTTTTTTGACTCCTCTTGTTGGTCACGGTTGCCGCATCCTCCCTTTAGAATGCTTTGTTTTCTTTGGGTTGAAATGATCCCGTCTCTTCTGAATTATTCCCAGAAACTCCTGCCATTGCTGTTCTGCTGTCATGCCTGCTAGGGTACTCTTTCCAATCAACTTTGGCCATCGCCTCTCTCATCCCTCTGTAGTTGCTTATACACAACTGTAATGCCAATACATCCGATTTTAGTTTCTCCCTCTCAAACAGAATTTCATTATATTGCAATTGCTGCCTCCTATGGGTTCCTTTATTTGAAGTTCCTTAATCAAATGTTGTTCATTACACAACATCCAATCCAGAATTGCCTCTTCCCTAATGGGCTTGACCATCTCATGGACATTCTACAAATTCCTTTTCTTAGGACTGAGTGCCAACCTGATTTTCCCAGTCTACTTGCAAATGGAAGGCTCCCATAGCCATTGTAACATTACCTGTTTCTATCTCCAGTTGTAGTTAGTACCCTGTATATCTTGGCTGCTATTTGAAGTCCAGTGTATTACTCTCAGCGGGATCTTTTAACCCTTGCTGTTCCTTATCTCCATCCACAAGGATTCTCCATGTTCTGATTCCAAGTAACTTCTTGCTAAAGGTTAAATTTATTTTACTTCTGTTTTTGCAAACAGGTTCACCCCATTCCCTCTGCCCAGCAAACTGTCTTTTCAATAGGATCTGTATCCTTGGATGATTAGGTCCCACTTGTGATCATCTTTCCATAATGCCTACCAGATTGTACCTGCCTATTTTTAACTGCTCTGTAAGCTCATCTAACTTGTTTCATATACTCTGTGTGCTTCGAAAAAGCAGCTTCAGTCCTGTATTCAAACCATTGTTGAAATAGGATTAGTCTCGTACAACAAGCACTCAGACAGATGTACCATCATACAATATCTGAATTTATGCATTCAGATGTAAATCAAAGTTACGACAGAGAACCATGAATTTCAACCGAGCTGTTTGTCATGCATACAATTTTTGTGCCAGGTATATTCCCCTGTGCCTTTATCCTCTTTTAACCATCTATCTAACTTATTCACAACGAGTAACAAAACTACAACTTTGGATTATTAACAATTGCCTTGCATTTCACAATGATATATTATAGAATTTTTTTGAGGATGTAACTAGTAGAGTGGATAGGGGAGAACCAGTGGATGTGGTATATTTGGATTTTCAAAAGGCTTTTGACAAGGTCCCACACAGGAGATTAGTGTGCAAACTTAAAGCACACGGTATTGGGGGTAAGGTATTGGTGTGGATAGAGAATTGGTTAGCAGACAGGAAGCAAAGGGTGGGAATAAACGGAACCTTTTCAGAATGGCAGGCAGTGACTAGTGGGGTACCGCAAGGCTCAGTGCTGGGACCCCAGTTGTTTAGAATATATATTAATGACTTGGATGAGGGAATTAAATGTAGCATCTCCAAGTTTGCAGATGACACGAAGCTGGGCGGCAGTGTTAGCTGTGAGGAGGATGCTAAGAGGATGCAGGGTGACTTGGATAGGTTGGGTGAGTGGGCAAATTCATGGCAGATGCAATTTAATGTGGATAAATGTGAAGTTATCCACTTTGGTGGCAAAAATAGGAAAACAGATTATTATCTGAATGGTGGCCGATTAGGAAAAGGGGAGGTGCAACGAGACCTGGGTGTCATTATACACCAGTCATTGAAAGTGGGCATGCAGGTACAGCAGGCGGTGAAAAAGGCGAATGGTATGCTGGCATTTATTGCAAGAGGATTCGAGTACAGGAGCAGGGAGGTACTACTGCAGTTGTACAAGGCCTTGGTGAGACCACACCTGGAGTATTGTGTGCAGTTTTGGTCCCCTAATCTGAGGAAAGACATCCTTGCCACGGAGGGAGTACAAAGAAGGTTCACCAGATTGATTCCTGGGATGGCAGGACTTTCATATGAAGAAAGACTGGATGAACTAAGCTTGTACTCGTTGGAATTTAGAAGATTGAGGGGGGATCTGATTGAAACGTATAAAATCCTAAAGGGATTGGACAGGCTAGATGCAGGAAGATTGTTCCCGATGTTGGGGAAGTCCAGAATGAGGGGTCACAGTTTGAGGATAAAGGGGAAGCCTTTTAGGACCGAGATTAGGAAAAACTTCTTCACACAGAGAGTGGTGAATCTGTGGAATTCTCTGCCACAGGAAACAGTTGAGGCCAGTTCATCGGCTATATTTAAGAGGGAGTTAGATATGGCCCTTGTGGCTACGGGGGTCAGGGGGTATGGAGGGAAGGCTGGTGCAGGGTTCTGAGTTGGATGATCAGCCATGATCATAATAAATGGCAGTGCAGGCTCGAAGGGCCGAATGGCCTACTCCTGCACCTATTTTCTATGTTTCTATGTTTCTATCTGCCTGCATGTTACTTTTCTAGATTTTTTTTATATGTGCTTGAGATCCCTCAGTGGAATGCGTCCATTCAGGATAAACTCTCAATCTAGGAAGTACGGACAACAGCATTAAACAGGCACAGTGATCAGATGTGTGCAGATTCACAAGAATAAAATGCATAAATGTACATAATCATGTGGGCACAAATACACAGACATAATTAAATCCTGTTATCTACAAACACAAAAGCACTTGATTCTAATATTACATGCAGACATGTAATAGACAGAGACAAGTGTGGGCACATATACACATGAATGATTAAAGAATCTTCAAAGTTAAAAGTTGTTTGTTTGGTTGCCTGGGAGAACTTTTCCCCTCACACTCCCAGGGTTCCCTATTTTATTGCTTAATTACATTTTCTCCCTTTTCCTATTCAGTACCTGGCATCTGGACCACTCACAGCACAGGCTCCAGTGCCAGTCACCAGCAGCTTGCTATCTTCAGCAGGCTGCTGTGATTTCTGAACTTCATAAACTTTTTCCATTCCAGTCTGGTCACCCCGGAGGCACTTCACCGTCAAGTCGACTAAAATGTGACCTGCAATGTTCGTGCTTCACTGGCTGAGCGAGACAGAGACAGGGAGAACTGAAGGCAGGAATTTAACTATTTTTAATTTCCTCTGCCTGGCTTTTCAGCTTTGTTAGCCTGCAGGCAGTACTGTACTCTCTCTAGCTGGGATTATATTATAAAGGTGATGGGAAGGAGAAAAGGAAGACCGACGTATAGTTTCACTCTTAGTTTCATGATTTAAGCTTGATGTGATTTTAATTATGGGATGGTAGTGTGAATGCAGCCCTCAACATAGTGAATGTCATGATATCATGTGATGATATTCCTACCTTATGAAGTTGCTTCTATCTGATATTGGCAACAGTAGTTCCTGAATGTGCAAAGGCATGAATGGTGCTAACATTTTATTTAACTTACTGTTGGACTGGATGTGTCTCTGTGCAAACAGAAACCAATTCAAGTAATCTTGTAGAGCGGAAGATACTTATATTAAAGATTTTGTGAGTTATTTTGCCTTCGGTTTATTCCAGTGTACAGAACGTGACATCGATGACCCTTTCGTCTATGCCAGTAAAATGCAACTCTCAAATTCTTCTCATACCAGGAAGATTTGGATACAACCCACAAAGTTACTCACTCTGTGCAGAAAATGGAGGAGCTTTTGTGCTTCAGTTTATTTTCCCACATGTAGACTCTTAGTGATGGCACAAATGTAATGGCAGCACTTCCCAATCATCTGCCAGCCCATATAATAAACCGAGGATTATATTATATCAGATTAGATTGAGCTGGTGAAGCGGTATTGTAACAACAGAATTCTAATCAACATCAGAAAAACCGAAGAGCTGATTGTGGACTCTAGGAAGGAGAAGATAGGCAAACTAGGACCATCCTCATTGAAGGGTTTGTGCTGGAAAGGGTGAGCAACCACAAGTTTCCGGGTGTCAAAATTTTGGGGGATCTACATGGGCCCAGGACATAGATGCAACCATGAAGACAGAGAGAATGGATACTTTCTTAAGATACTCAGCATGTCATCTGACAAACTTCTATAGGTGTACAGTGGAGAACTTCCTCTGGAGGTCTGAAGGCTCTCTTCACTGGTCATCAAGCATTTACCTTCTGTATATTGTGAATGACTGTACCTTAAATTCTATAAAATGTGCCAACATACATATGGACCAAGCATGGCATGAAGAATCTCCCTCCTGGTTTGGAAGAATTTGAAATTGTCGGAAGGTCGGGCTGGAGCCGCAGCTTAAAGTGAGCAACTGATTGTTCAGTGAGTTCACCAATTGATGCTTTCCTGTTGATTCTTTATCAGTTCTTCATTTCAATAGCTAAGATCCACTCATTTCTGATCTTACAGAAACGCTTGACAATAAATGCTTGGTGCCTTCTATGAAATCAGACTGCAGGTAAAGTTACAATGACAAATACTTTTTTCTTAATGGCTAGCATCAGCTATTCACCTGCTGTATGTTTCAACCTGTTTGTAGATTTGCTAAGAGCCTACCCTTCCATTCCCTCAGGCCCAAGCTCTCTGAGGTCTCCACATAGAATCTAGGCATCAGCACTCCCTCACCAAATCTAAACTAAATCCTGCAGCAAGGCTGGTGGAATTTTGTTGCTGTCCATGTGCTACCGTGAGACATGGTGAGAAGCTTTGGTCTAAACCAGTGAATTGTGGGATGATTACAATCATGGGAAGGAAGCTATTCAGTCCAGTAAGTTTTATTTTACTGGCTCTATGTAAGAGAAATTAAGCTCATCCCTTTTCCGATAGAGTCATGCAGTCACTTCAGTCTGAGTTGTTCATCCCACCCATGGTCCCCACCAAACTAATCTCTTTTGCCCACATTTAGTCCACATCCCTCCAAGCCCCATCTATCTATGAACTTAAACAAATGTACTTCAAATGTTGTTACCATTTTCAATCACTTTCATGGCAGCTCATTCCATCTATGCACTATCCTCTGTGAAGAAACTGCTCCTCAGGTCTTTTTTTAAAAGTTTCTTCATTCACCTCAAACCTATGTCCTTTAGTTTTTAGTTCCCCTTCCTCAATAAAAAAACTATGTGCATCCGCTCATGATTTCATACACCTTTTTCTGGTCACCCCTCGATCTCCTATATTACATAAATTAAAGTAATCTCCCTATAGCTCAGGCCCTTGAGATCTGGCAGCTATCTCTGTACTCTTCCCAGTTTAATAATGTCTTTCCTACAACATGGCAACCAAAACATAGAAAACATAGAACATAGAAAAACATAGAAAATAGGTGCAGGAGTAGGCCATTTGGCCCTTCGAGCCTGCACCGCCATTTATTATGATCATGGTTGATCATCCAACTCAGAACCCTGCACCGACCTTCCCTCCATACCCTCTGATCCCCCTAGGCACAAGGGGGATATCTAACTCCTTCTTAAATATAGCCAATGAACTGGCCTCAACTGTTTCCTGTGGCAGAGAATTCCACAGATTCACCACTCTGTGTGAAGAAGTTTTTCCTAATCTCGGTCCTAAAAGGCTTCCCCTTTATCCTCAAATTGTGAGCCCTCGTTCTGGACTTCCCCAACATCGGGAACAATCTTCCTGCATCTAGCCTGTCCAATCCCTTTAGGATTTTATACTTTTCAATCAGATCCCCCCTCAATCTTCTAAATTCCAACGAGTACAAGCCTAGTTCATCCAGTCTTTCTTCATATGAGAGTCCCGCCATCCCAGGAATCAATCTGGTGAACCTTCTTTGTAATCCCTCTATGGCAAGGATGTCTTTCCTCAGATTAGGGGACCAAAACTGCACACAATACTCCAGGTGTGGTCTCACCAAGGCCTTGTACAACTGCTTCTCCCCCAGCAGAGCAGGGCGGATGGTGTTGAACGCACTGAAGTCAAAAAACATGACCCTCACAGTGCTCGCTGGCTTGTCCAGGTGGGCGTAGACACATTTCAGCAGGTAGACAATGGCATCCTCAACTCCTAGTTGGGGCTGGTAGGCGAACTGGAGGGGATCTAAGTGTGGCCTGACCATAGGCCGGAGCAGCTCCAGAACAAGTCTCTCCAGGGTCTTCATGATGTGGGAGGTCAATGCCACCAGTCTGTAGTCATTGAGGCCGCTGGGGCGCAGCGTCTTCAGCACAGGGACAAGGCAGGACATCTTCCACAGCACAGGAACCCTCCGGAGCCTCAGGCTCATGTTGAATACATGGCAAAGTACTCCACATTGCTGAGGAGCACAGGCTTTGAGCACCCTGGTACTGACACCATCCGGTCCTGCAACCTTGCTTGGGTTGAGATATTTCAGCTGTCTTCTCACCTGTTCAGCTGTGAAGCCCACCGTGGTGGTTTCATGTGGGGAAGGGGTATAGTCATGAGAGCAGGGTGGGGGACTGTGAGGAGGGGCAGGAGGGGAGAGTGGAATGTGTGTTGGTTGGGGGCCGACAACTGATGGCTCATGTGGGGGATGGGCAGGGGTCACAATGTCAAATCTGTTAAAGAACAGGTTAAGTTCATTGGCCCTGTCCACACTGCCTTCAGCTCTTCTGTTGCTAGTTCGCCGAAACCCAGTGATGGTCCTCATCCCCCTCCAGACCTCTCTCATGTTGTTCTGCTGGAGTTTCCACTCAAGCTTCCTCCTGTACCTGTCTTTAGCCTCCCTGATCCTGGCTTTCAGGTCCCTCTGTATCGCCCTCAGCTCCTCCCTATTTCCATCTCTAAATGCCCTCTTTTTAGTGTTCAGGATGTCCTTAATGGCCTTTGTCACCCATGGCTTGTTATTTGAATAACAAAGGACAGTTCTTGTCGGAACATTGCAGTCCACACAGAAGTTAATGTAATCAGTGATGCATTCTGTAAGCCCATCAATATCCTCTCCACGTGGCTCACAGAGTGCCTGCCAGTCTGTCACCTCAAAACAACCCTGGAGCGCCTCATAAGCCTCCTCCGACCATTTCCTCACTGTCCTCGAGGTTGCAGGTTTACTCTTTACCAGAGGCACGTAGCAGGGTTTTAGATGCACCAGGCTGTGATCTGACCATCTGACCTAAAGCCTCAGCATTCCCACCACTCACCATGCAAGTAACAGCGAAGCTGCCAAAGAGAGACCATCACCTGCAGTCCATCAAAAACTGTTCCTTCCAATATTTTGACATTCCACAGGCTCTCTCTCTCACTAACAAGGGAAAGACAGGTATTATTCCTTCCACAGCGACAGGGAAGACAACAGTCGCTCTTTCAATGTTACAGTCCCACCCGCATGTCAACACCATGTCAGAAGCTTTTACGTCTTTCTCAGGCTCAGCCACAAGTGTGGTGGCCACTTGTGGCTGAGCCTGTGTTTTAGTATCTTACATTATTGCTATTCTATTCTGTGCTTCTACTTGTATCACAAATGACCTGACTTGGTCCAACCAAGCAGAGTCCACTGCCAAGAAGGCCCACCAGCACCTTTACTTCCTGAGAAAGCTAAAGAAATTTGGCCTGTCCCCTAAAACCCTCACTAATTTTTATAGATGCATTGTAGAAAGCATTCTTCTAGGGTGCATCACAACCTGGTTGTCCTGTCCAAGACCGGAAGAAGCTGCAGAAGATCGTGAACATGGCGCAGCACATCACACAAACCAATCTTCCGTCCTTGGACTCACTTTACACCGCACGCTGTTGGAGCAGTGTTGCCAGGATAATCAAGGACACGACCCACCCAGTCAACACACTTTTCGTCCCTCTTCCCTCCGGGAGAAGGCTCAGGAGCTTGAAGAATCGTACAGCCAGATTTGGGAACAGCTTCTTTCCAACTGTGATAAGACTGCTGAACGGATCCTGACCCAGATCTGGGCCGTACCCTCTAAATGTACGGACCTGCCTCTCGATTTTTTTTTTTTGCACTACCTTACTTTCCCTTTTCTATTTATGATTTATAATTTAAAGCTCCTGGCGCTTGGCTGCCGGATCCTCGAGGCTCGGGCTCCTGGCGCTTGGCTGCCGGATCCTCGAGGCTCGGGCTCCTGGCGCTTGGCTGCCGGATCCTCGAGGCTCGGGCTCCTGGCGCTTGGCTGCCGGATCCTCGAGGCTCGGGCTCCTGGCGCTTGGCTGCCGGATCCTCGAGGCTCGGGCTCCTGGCGCTTGGCTGCCGGATCCTCATCTTGAAATGCAGAGGCTGATAACTCAGAGGCTGGAGCTGAGACAGACTGTGAACTGAACATCAACATAGAGCCGAGACTTATCCTTCAACAATCCAGGACTCATCTTTAACACAACACTAACATGAGACAGGACAGAACATAGGCATAGAGCCAGGACTTATCCTACAACAAGCCAGGACTCAACTTCATCTCCACACCAAGGTGGGACAGGTCTCTCCATCAGGTAACAGCAGAGCAGCCAGACTTACCCAACAGAGGCAAGGATAAGACAGGTCACCCCACAGGGCAACAGCAAGATGGCCTGACTTACCCCACAGAGGCGAGGACAAGACAAGACAGATCACCCTGCAGGGCAACAGCAAAACAGCCTCACTTACCCCACAGAGGCAAGGACAAGAAGAGACAAACAACAAAGAACAACAGGCAGTTTAATCTCTGCTCCAGGGAAGCTCAGAGTCTCAGTTCAGGCAGAAACCTCAGCCAGCTATGGAAACAGCCAGATCCCTACCTAGCTTGGAGTGGCTAGCAGCCACTCAACTGGGCCAGGAAACAGCCAAATCCATACCACAAAGACCACTCCAACAAGTGGCAACAAGGCTCCATGAAGCAGTGGTCCTCCAACCAGGCCTAGAGATCACAAATGGTTTCACTAGCCTTCCATCAGCAGGTTGCTCCAAGGAGAACTGACAAGACAAACCAGCAGCCCACACTCAATCCCAAGGCTACTTATATTGCAAGCCCAAAGATGGGAATCAGGTGCCTATGATTAACTTAAACGAGGGACAGCTGGAAGACCCGGACTCCTGAGTCTACGGACCGAACCGCGAACCGGAATGCGGACTTCACGGACCGGACCATGACAATTTCAGGTTTCACTCTTAACCCATGACTTCTAGTTCTAATGTCATCCAACCTCAGTGGAGAAAAGCCTGCTTACATTTTCCCTATCTAAAGCCCTCATATTTTTGTGAGTTCTGTAAGGGCAGATGTTTGTTATCCATATAGCAGCCTGTTGGTCAACGTTGGTTGGCATGGCAGTCTGCCAATAGCTATACCCAGTAAAATGGAGGAAGGAGAAGATAGAGATTGTCTATACAAAGCCAGACAGGACAAAATGTTCCTCAGCAAACTTGCAGCTTCAACTATTAATTTCTGTTGTCAGAAGGAGCAGCAGTTAAGGTAGAATCTACAACCAAAAGGAAATTTGATGAATTCCATTATAATTGATGGAGGATCCACTCACAGTAATATGGGTAGTAGAAAGTCAAAACCAAGTTCAATGGCATATGCACAAGTACATGCATACACAGGTGCAATGAAAAACTTACTTGCAGCTACATCACACGCACAGAGTATTATATAAGCAGTATTCATTAAGGAAGGCATAAAAAAACATTATGTACAATATTTTACAAGAAACACAATTAGAATAAAAATAAGAATTTTCTCTCATTTCTCTATAGGTAAAGATACCTGAAGTTCTCTTTCCCATTCATTCTTAATTTTATCAGATGTACCTAGATGTATTTTCGTAATTAAATCATAAACAATTGCTATTAAACTCTTCTGATAATGGTTTAAACCTAAAATTTTTTCTGTAATTTCAGTTTCATGTGGTATCGGAAAAGTAGGTAAAATAACATTCATATAACCATATAACAATATAACAATTACAGCATGGAAACAGGCCATCTCGGCCCTTCTAGTCTGTGCCAAACTCTTACTCTCACCTAGACCCACCGACCTGCACTCAGCCCATAACCCTCCATTCCTTTCCTGTCCATATATCTATCCAATTTAACTTTAAATGACAACATTGAACTTACCTCAACCACTTCTGCTGGAAGCTCGTTCCACACAGCTACCACTCTCTGAGTAAAGAAGTTCCCCCTCATGTTACCCCTAAATTTTTGCCCTTTAATTCTCAACTCATGTCCTCCTGTTTGAATCTCCCCCACTCTCAATGGAAAAAGCCTATCCATGTCAACTCTATCTATCCCCCTCATAATTTTAAGTACCTCTATGAAGTCCCCCCTCAACCTTCAATGCTCCAAAGAATAAAGACCTAACTTGTTCAACCTTTCTCTGTAACTTAGGAGATGAAACACAGGCAACATTTTAGTAAATCTCCTCTGTACTCTCTCAATTTTATTGACATCTGTCCTATAATTCGGTGACCAGAACTGTATAGAATACTCCAAATTTGGCCTTACCAATGCCTTATACAATTTCAACATTACATCCCAACTCCTATACTCAATGCTCTGACTAATCAAGGCCAGCATAACAAAAGCTTTCTTCACCACCCTATCCACATGAGATTCCACCTTCAGGGAACTATGCACCATTATTCCTAGATCCCTCTGTTCTACAGCATTCTTCAATGCCCTACCATTTACCATGTATGTCCTATTTTGATTAGTCCTACCAAAATGTAGCACCTCACATTTTTCAGCATTAAACTCCATCTGCCATCTTTCAGCCCACTCTTCTAACTGGCCTAAATCTCTCTGCAAGCTTTGAAAACCTACTTCATTATCCACAACTCCACCTATCTTAGTATCATCTGCATACTTACTAATCCAATTTACCACCCCATCATCCAGATCATTAATATATATGACAAACAACATTGGACCCAGTACAGACCCCTGAGGCACACCGCCAAACACCGTCCTCCAATCTGACACACAGTTATCCACCACTACTCTCTGGCATCTCCCATCCAGCCACTGCTGAATCCATTTTACTGCTTCGATATTAATGTCTAAGGATTTAACCTTCCTAACTAATCTTCCATGTGGAACCTTGTCAAAGGAGTTTCAAAAAGTTTCTAATCTGTAAATATCTGAAAAAGGTGTGATCTAGGCAAATTATATTTATTAGACAACTGTTCAAAAGACATGAGACAGTTATCTATGAACTAGATAACGGGGTGACCCATTGGGGCACCCTTTGAGAGAAGGGTAGTACAGTCTGATGTGACCAGAATAAACATTAAATTTTCCTGAATGCTGTTGCTATCTCTTTGATTTGGAAATTAAAGAAGAAAACCTCAGTTTATTAAAGAAGAAAGATGCATTGCAAGACAAATATGTGGCCAGAATGAACATTAAATATCCTGAAGTAAATTTGAAGGAATGGGGCTTGCTGGGTCGGGTCTGGAATTAAATGTCCGATATAATGATGGATTTGGCCTTGAATAGTCACAGAAGGATTCCATCGATTCCTAGTTGGAATGACTTCTTTGGCACCAAAGGATGTCATTTGGAAGAGGCAATTGTATTGTCTGATGTTCTTCCTGAACTCATTTGCAATAGGTTCATCATTGCTGTACAAATTGAGGAGTTCATTAGGTAGAGGCTGCAAATTGCCTGTCCTGACCTGTCCCTTCATACAGCAGAAATGTGCAGTTTCTCCAGTGAATAGTGAGGGCATACTCTGGTCATCGAACCAACATTTGCAGAAATGTGATGGCATGCGAGTCGTGTATTTTGCCTTGCCCCTTCTCTGTCGAGGTACTGTCGTCGAAAGCGGTCATTGTCGTCTTCAGCAACTCTTGCAATAATTACTCTGTGCCGCATATTCTCGAGTTGATCTTTCCTTTTCTCCTCTGTCTCTTCCTCTCTCCTCCTTCTCTGCCTGTTTTTATCATTCTGGGGACATGCAGCCCTTTCATCCTTCATCTCTTCATCTCTTCTACCACTTGTTCTTTCTCTCTAATCCTGGAGTTGTGCGACCCTGGCCTGACCGGATTCTTGTTCTCTCCTCGGTCTGTGCCTATTGTCGTTTTGGAGACATGCATACCTCTCCTCCTCTGTCTCGCCTTCTCTCATCTTTTTTGTCCTGACTCTTTGATCCTGGAGTCGTGCGACCCTGGCCTCATCCGATTGTTGTTCTCTCCCTCTCCTTGCCGCTTCCCGACGACGTTTGGCGTCATCTCTTGACCATAATGTCCCCCTTCTCTTTCCACGCGGCATAATTGGGCTATTCGTATATTTTTACCCTAATACTTGATAGAAGATAGGAAGCAGTAACACCAAAGCCTCTAAACTGCTGAGGCTGGCCGTGCGCATGCGTTGGGCTGTGGCGTCACGGTCTCCATGGAAGGATGAAGCAGCTCTGTGAGCATCGTCAGGTGCTGCTGAGGCTGGCTGTGTGCATGCGTTGGGCTGTGGCGTCCTGATTTCCATGATGGCCGTTCGGATTTGGAATGAAAGGCAGCCTGTTGATTTTTGGTGAATGAGCAATTTTATACGAATATATAACCCTGAACTTTGCCTGCATTCTGTAAGTTAGTAGATTTTAATTCGATTTAGCCAAAACAAGTGCCGCTGTAATGCAGCATTTGCGGTAACTGGAGGTCACAAACAGACAAACAGACAGACAGAGCGTGAGAGTTTTAGTAGTATATAGATAAATCACAAAAACATGTTATTCCCTTCATTTTCCATAAAAGAAAAGCTTGATCAGTTCTAGATGGTTGGAAGAAAAAATTGGATATAATAGGACTTGATAGGATAAATTTATTCAAGCCAAAAAATTTACAAAATTGAAACCATATTCGTATTGTATGTTTAGTTATTGGATTAATCGTTTGTTTATTCAGTTTAGTAAGTGCAAAGGGAAGTGAAGCCCCTAAAATAGAAGCCAATGAGAACCCCTGTACAGACTCGCACTCGAGGTTCACCCATCGTGGACATTGAATTTCATCCAAATCTTGTGTCCAGAACATTAGACATCGAATATTAATTGCCCAATAATAGAATCTAAAATTCAGCAATGTCAAACCGCCATCCTTTTTTTGATTTCTGTAAAGATTTCTTACTTAACCTAGGATTTTTATTCTGCCATATATATGAAGAAATTTTAGAATCAATAATATCAAAAAAGGATTTAGAGATGAAGTTTGGTACTGCCTGAAATAGATACAGAAATTTAGGTAAAATAATCATCTTAATAGCATTAATTCGACCAATCAATGATAAGGACAATGGGGACCATTTAGGAAGCAATTGTTTAACATGATCAATTAAGGGTAAAAAGTTAACTTTACATAGATCTTTATGTTTCTCAGTAATTGTTCATGATTTAATTACGAAAATACGTCTAGGTACATCTGATAAAATTAAGAATGAATGGGAAAGAGAACTTCAGGTATCTTTACCTATAGAGAAATGGGAGAAAATTCTTCAACTAGTCAACACTTCTTCAATGTGTGCTAGACACGCTTTCATACAATTTGAGGTGGTTCATAGGGCCCATATATCTAAGGATAAATTAGCTCATTTTTATTGCCATATAAATCCTCTCTATGACAGATGTAATTCTGAGGTAGCTTCCTTGACACATACGTTCTGGTCTTGCCCTCTTTTGGAAAAGTGTTGGAAAGACATTTTTGATATTATTTCAGTAGTTTTGCATATTGATTTACAACCTCATCCTATTACTGCAATTTTTGGGCTACCAGTGATAGGCTAGTCGTTTATCCCCTTCAGCTTGTTGCTTGATTGCATTTGTTACATTAATAGCCAGAAGATCCATTTTATTTAAATGGAAAGATTCTAATCCCCCTACTACATTTCAATGGGTTTCAATGTTTAAACTTGGAAAAAATTAGGAGTGGTACTATCGATCCTTCAGTTAAATTTGAAGAAACTTGGAGGCCATTTATTCAACATTTTCATATGATGTAAGCTGACCTTTTCCGTTGGGTCCTTGAAGACAGAAACGGGTGAAATTATTATGGGGAACAAGGAAATGGCAGATGAGCTGAACAGGTACTTTGGATCTGTCTTCACTAGGGAAGACACAAACAATCTCCCAGATGTAATAGTGGCCAGAGGACCTAGGGTAACGGAGGAAATGAAGGAAATTTGCATCAGGCAGAAAATGTTGTTGGGTAAACTGATGGGATCGAAGGCTCATAAATCCCCAGGGCCTGATGGTCTTCATCCCAGGGTACATAAGGAAATGGCTCTAGAAATTGTGGACGCATTGGTAATCATTTTCCAATGTTCTATAGATTCAGGAACAGTTCCTGCAGATTGGAGGGTAGCTAATGTTATCCTACTTTTTAAGAAAGGAGGGAGAGAGAAAACAGGCAATTATACCACCAGTTAGTCTGACATCAGTGGTGGGGAAGATGCTGGAGTCAATTATAAAAGATGAAGTAGCAGCATATTTGGATAGCAGTAGCAGGATAGGTCTGAGTCAGCATGGATTTATGAAAGGGAATTCATGCTTGACTAATCCTTTGGAATTTTTTGAGGATGTAACTATGAAAATGGACATGGGAAAGCCAGCGGACGTAGTGTACCTGGACTTTCAGAAAACCCTTGATAAGGTCCCACATAGGAGGTTAGTGGGCAAAATTAGAGCACATGGTTTTGGGGGTAGGGTACTGACATGGATAGAAAATTGGTTGGCAGACAGGAAGCAAACAGTAGGGATGAACGGGTCCTTTTCAGAATGGCAGGCAGTGACTAGTGCGGTACCGCAAGGCTCGGTGTTGGGACCGCAGCTATTTACAATATACATTGATGATTTAGATGAAGGGATTAAAAGTAACATTAGCAAATTTGCAGATGACACAAAGCTGAGTGACAGTGTGAAATGTGAGGAGGATGTCATGAGAATGCAGGGTGACTTGAACAGGTTGAGTGAGTGGGCAGATGCATGGCAGATGCAGTTTAATGTGGATAAATGTGAGGTTATCTATTTTGGTGGCAAGAACAGGAAGGCAGATTACTATCTGAATGGTGTCAAGTTAGGAAAAGGGGAAGTACAGTGAGATCTGAGTGTCCTTGTTCATCAGTCACTGAAAGTAAGCATACAGGTACAGCAGGCAGTGAAGAAAGCTAATGGCATGTTGGCCTTCATAACAAGGGGAGTTGAGTATAGGAGCAAAGAGGTCCTTCTGCAGTTGTACAAGGCCCTGGTGAGACCCCACCTGGAGTATTGCGTGCAGTTTTGGTCTCCAAATTTGAGGAAGGACATTCTTGCTATGGAGGGAGTGCAGCATAGGTTCACTGGGTAAATTCCAGGGATGGCGGGAATGTCATATGTTGAAAGATTGGAGTGACTGGGCTTGTATACACTGGAATTCAGAAGGATGAGAGGGGATCTGATTGAAACACATGAGATTATTAAGGGATTGGACATGCTAGAGGCAGGAAACATGTTCCTGATGTTGGAGGAGTCCAGAACCAGAGGCCACAGTTTAAGAATAAGGGTTAAACCATTTAGAACGGAGTTGAGGAAGAACTTTTTCACAGAGGGTTGTGGATCTGTGGAATGCTCTGCCTCAGAAGGCAGTGGAGGCCAATGCTCTGGATTCTTTCAAGAAAGAGTTAGATAGAGCTCCTAAAGATAGCAGAGTCAAGGGATATGGGGATAAGGCAGGAACAGGGTACTGATTGTGGATGATCAACCATGATCACAGTGAATGGCGGTGCTGGCTTGAAGGGCTGAATGGCCTACTCCTGCACCTATTGTCTATTGTCTATTGCATCCTTTTCAATTACTTTTTGTTTGTGTATGGAGGAGTGGAGTTTATGACAAATAGTGATTTTAACTGATGAAACATGGCAGCCCAGCCTTTGTTTTGTTTTGTTTTGTTTTCCTTTTTTTGTTTTTTTTTTAGTGTAGGGGGACTTGTTCTTTGTATAAAATTTTTTGAATCTTTTTCATGTTTAGTTATTAAGAGATTGGGAGGCTTAAATTACATATGTTACTCGGAGTCTGTGTCTGTATACATTGACCGTTATTAATGTAATCCCGATCTCTTTGTATCATTATCATTGTTATGTTTATCAATTCGAAACTTAATAAAAAAGTTTGAGAAAGAAAGAAAGAACACCCCGGCTGAAATCTGGAGGAAAACACACAGAGGATGCAGAGGGGGATCAAAAAGGCAAGGAAAGAGGATCGGGTTGAGACAACAGAGACTTATGGAGAAGAGAAGTTATAAGCCGTGTCTTCCCTCTCTCATTATGGGCAACGTGAGATTGCTGGGTAATAAAATGGACGAGTTAATGGCGTTAGCCAGGAGTCAGAGAACATTTCTGGAGAGCAGTGTTATGTGTTTTACTGAAACGTGGCTGCACGAGGTCATACCCGACCAAAACATGTCCATAGAGGGTTTTCAGAACGCTTGGGCTGACCGGAAGTGCACTGAGAGCAGTAAGCGTAAAAGAGGGGGGCTTGCTGTTCTGGTTAACAACAGATGGTGCAATCCTGGTCATATTACGATCAAGGAACGTGTTTGTAGACTGGATATTGATCTTTTTGCTGTTGGACTCTGGCCATATTCCACCAAGATGCAACACTGGGTGTCATTGGATGTTGTTCCTGCCGGTGGCCATCGAACTTTGCAGCTCCTCCCGTGGAGGGTCAGACACCCTGAGCCAATAGGCTGGTCCTGAACTTATTTCCATCTGGCATAGTTTGCATATTGTTGTTTGATTGTTTGTGGTTTTTGTATTGCTATATTTATGCTCTATTCTTGTTTGGTGCAGCTGTAATGAAACCCAATTTCCCTCGGGATCAATAAAGTATGTCTATCTATCTATCTATCGAATAAAAATGAAACAGTCTATTTGAATGCGAAGTGGTCAAAGTGGTCATAGTGTTGCTAAATTGTGGTGTGTATGGTTTTGCTTTCTGGCTCAATAACCTCTACCAAATCTCCCCTCATTCACCTATGTTCCAGGCAATAAAGCCCTAACCTACTCAACCTTTCCCTATCACGAGAGACTTTGACGAGAATGGGTTGGACCCAAATGCTGGAGTATCTGCGGCAAGGATCGAGACACGGTCTCAAACTGGAACGAGAATCTGAGCACAAAACAGTCACTAGATGAAATCACAAATTGGCTTACGATTGAGCACCGAAACTCAGTTCAGGTGAGTTTAAGTGCTCAATTTTTGGTGCCCAAAACTTGATTGTCAGTTAGAGGGACTGTCCTGATTCTTTCAAGGGGCCATGCCCGCTATCCATAGTTCTAGGAGATAGAGTAGGGTAGAATGATTTTGACAGAAGACTAGGACTGCAGACTAGACTAAGCTGGATAAATCCAAATAACCACCAGAAGACCTGGTACCTGGCCACACAACACAGACCTAGTGTCTCACTGCTCATCCCCTTCACTTTACACTGGCTAACTTCAGTCCTGTTGCAGTTTTTTAACCCAAAAGAGTGACGGTTCAGTTGTTCTACCTGCTACAGGGAAGATACCTTTAAGCTGGAAAGAGTACAAAAGGGATTTACAAGGATATTGTCCAGACTTGAGAGAGTAAGTTACGGAGAAAAATCGGGCAGTTTTGGATTTTTTTCATCGTACCATAGGAGAATGAGATGTGATCTTATAGAGTCATTTAGAAACATGAGGGGCATAAATAGGGCCAATGCACACAGTATTTACCCACAGCTGGTGAATCAAAAACTAGAGAGCATAGGTGTAAGAGAAGGGAGAGATCTAGTAGGAACCTGAGGGGCAACTTTTCTACCCAGTGGGCAGTCATTGTAGGGGTAGGGCTTTCAAAGGAAGTGGTTGAGGCAGGTACATTAACAGCTTTTGAAAAGTACCTGAAATACATAGATAGAGGCAATGGACCAAACTGAGACAAACAGGATTATCTTAGGTTGGAATCTTGGCTGTATTAGACCTATTGGGCCGACTGACTATTTCAGAATCAGAATCGGGTTTAATATCACTGGCATATGTCGTGAAATTTGTTGTTATGCGGCAGCAGTACAATGCAATGCATAATAATAAAAAGTGTAAATTACAGTAAGAAGTATATACATATAAATACTTTAAAAATTAAATTAAATAAGTAGTGCAAAAAGAGAGGTATTATTCATGGGTTCAGTGCCATTCAGAAATCTGATGGTAGTGAGGGAGAAGCTACTCATGAATTGTTGAGCTCCTGTACCTCCTCCCTCGCAATGAGAAGGGGGCATATCCTGGGTGATGGGAATCTTTAATGATGAATGCCACTTTTTTGAGGCATCGCTCCTTGAAATTGTCCTGGATGCTGGGGGGGCTAGTAACCATGATAGAGCTGACTGAGTTTACAAATTTCTGCAGCTTATTTTGACCCTGCGCAGTGCTCTGCACCCACACCAGATGGTGATGCATTCAGTTAGAATATTCTCCACAGTCCATCAACAGAAATTTGCGAGAAATTTGCCCATTTCTATCCTCTATGACTTTATGATTCTAACCCTTTCACCCCCCCCCCCATTGCCCACCCCACAGATACTGTTAAACCCATTGAGTTCCCCTGGCAGATTATTGTTTACAGAGTTAAATCCTTAAGCATGCAATAATTCCAAGGCAAATTTGCAAGAAGTCCATATGTCAGCTCAGATCATTATCAGAGTTCTTACACACTGGTAAGTCAAACCACCTTGAAAAGTGACTCACCCTCTCCTGCCAGTGTTTCTTGACCCGCAGAAGAAACTGTAGTAATTGTTTGCTCTGTCAAGCAAAATGATGGATGGAGGCGTGTATTAACAATGGTTGGTCTTGTGTTACCCTTGCAGGTACGCCCTTGAAATGTAGGAAAGTTGAAAGCACTCATGACATTCACAGACCTTAAAAATATATGTAGGAAGGTGAGGATTGCAAAATTTCACATTTACTTACACATTAACACAATTTAATATTCAATTCAATGGTATAATATTCAATCTATAGTATGTAATTTTGTTTGTAACTGTACCTAGTGGTGTGCTGCCCACTCAAACCAAGGTAAAGTTCTAGCCAAGGTAAAGGATTTTGAGATATTTCAGTCTGCAGCATTCTTAAGTGGGACAATGAGAACCAGAGATTGTCGTCCATATAGGTACCAATGGCATAGATAGGAAGAGGGACAAGGTTCTGCAAAGTGAGTTCAGGCAGTTAAGTAAAGGACAGGACCCCCATGGTTGTGATCTCAAGGTTGCTGCCTATGCCACGTACTAGTGAGGCCAGAAATAGGAATATCATACGGTTTAACACATGGCTGAGGATTTGGTGTAGGAGGGGGGGGGGCTTCGGATTTTTGGATCATTGGGCTCTCTTCCAGGGAAGATGGAACCTGTACAGAAGAGACAGTTTTCACCTAAACTGGAAGGAGACTAATTTCCTAGCAGGAAGGTTCACTGGTACTACACTGGGGGTTGGGGGGGGGTGGGTTAATGAAGTGCCAGAACAGATAGTGGAGTGGTTGTGGAGACAGAAGTTGTTAAGCTATCAGATAAAATCAGCAATCAATAGGCTGAGAGTGGTGGGGTTAATGTTCTGAGTTGTGTATATTTCAATGCAAAAAGTATTGCAGGAAGGGCACGTCAGGCCAGGGGATGGAATTATGATATTGTTGCCATTAGTAAGACTTGGTTTCAGGAGGAGCAAAACTGGCAGCTCATTGTTCTAGGTTCTGTTGTTTTAGATGTGATAGAGTGCGAGGGATTAAAAAAGGAAGTGTGATGTTACTAGTCAGGAAAATTGTCACAGCAGTGTCCATCAGGACAGACTGGAGAACTCATTTGGTGAAGCTTTATGGGTGGAATGAGGTGTAAGAAAGTTACCACAAATATGACAAATTTGGCAGATACTGGAAATCCAAAGCAACATACACAAAATGCCGGAGGAACTTCATCAGGACTCAATGTGGACTGGGACAGGCAGTTTTCAGGGAAAGGTGCACTTGGGAAGTGGGAGGCCTTCATAAGTAAAATTTTGAAAGTACAAAGCTTGTATGTGACTGTCAGAATAAAAGGCAACGATATAGGGTTTAGGGAACCTTGGTTTTCGAGAGATATTGATGTCCTGGTTAAGAGCAAAAGGAGGTGCATAGCAGGTATATGCAGGTCAGAACAAATGAGGTACTTGAGGAGTATAAGAAATGCAAGAGAACAAGAAAGAAAGCAACTTGGTTGAAAGAAGGTGCGAGGTTGCTGTAGCAGACAGGTGAAGGAGAATCTGAAGGTTTTCTACAGATATGTTAAGAGCAGAAGGATTGCAAGGGGCAACATTGGTCTTCTGGAAGATCAGAACAGTAATCTATGTGTGGAGCCAAAAGAGATTGGGGAGATCTTAGAGTTTTTGCATCTGTGTTTACTCTGGAAACAGACACAGACTCCATGGAAGTGAGGCAAAGCAGCAGCGAGGTCACGGATCCTATACAGGTTACGGAGGAGAAGGTACTTGCTGCTTAACCTATCTTATAGAGTTTTTCAAGGCAGTTACCAGGAAAGTTGATGAAGGCAAGATAGTGAATACTGTCTCCTTGGACTTCAGCCAGGCACTTGATAAGGTCCCGCACGAGAAGTTGGTCAAGAAGCTTCGGTTGCTTGGCATTCAAGATGAGGTAGTAAATAGGATAGATATTGTCTTTTCAGGAGGAGCCAGAGAGTGGCAGTAGATGGTTGCCTTTGAGACTGGAGGCCTGTGTCTAGTGGAGTGCCTCAGGGATTGGTGCTGGGTCTGTTATTGTTTGTCATCTATATCTATAATCTGGATGATAATGTGGTTAACTGGATCAACAAATTTGTGGATGACTCCAAGTTTGGGGGTGTAGTAGACAGCAGAGAAGACTATCAAAGTCTGGATCAGTTGGAAAAATGGGCCGAAAATGGCAGGTAAAATTTAATGCAGACAAGTGTGAGGCGTTGCACTTTGAGAAGACCAGCCAGGACAGTTCTTACACCATGAGTGGCAGGGCACTGAGGAGTGTTGTAGAACAAAGGGATCTGGGAACACAGGTCCATAATTCATTGAACGTGGCATCATGGGTTGATAGGGTTGTAAAGAAAGCTTTTGGCACTTTGGCCTTCATTGATCAAAGTACTGAGTACAGGAGTTGGGATAGTATGTTAAAATTAAGACATTGGTGAGGCCTACTTTGTAGTGGAGTGTATTGTGTGCAGTTTTGGTTACCTACCTACAGGAAAGATGTAAATAAGATTAGAAGTGTACAGAGAAGATTTACAAAGATGTTGCTGAGACTGGAGGATCTGAGTTATAAGGAAAGGTTAAATAGGTTAAAACTTTATTTCCTAGAATATAGAAAATTGAGGGGAGATTTGATAAAGGTACACAAAATTATGAGGGGTATAGATAGGGTAAACACAAGCAGGCTCTTTCCATTGAGGATGGGTGATACAGCAACTAGAGGTCACGGGTGAAGGGTGAAAGGTGAAATGTTTAAGAGGAACTTGAGGGAAAACTTCTTCACTCAGAGTGTGGTAAGAGTGTGGAATGAGCTGCCCGTGCAAGTGGTGGGTGCAGGGTTGATTTCAACATTTAAGAGAAGTTTGGATAGGTACGGAGATGGGAGGGATATGGAGGGCTTGGGTCTGGGTGCAGGTAAATGGGACTAAGCAGATAAATAGTCTGGTCTGGTCCAGATGGACCGAAGGGTCTGTTTCTGTGTTGTAGTTTTCGATGACTCTATGACTCTATCTAATGTTCAGAGTTTAGGATACTTCAATAATGTTAAAAGGTCGGCACAAGATTGTGGGCTGAAGGGCCTGTATTGTGCTGTACTATTCTATGTTCTATGTCAGAATTGTACCTGTTTAAATGTTAGAGAAATATCAGTAAATAAATGTTCAATATTATGCATCTGCATCATTTCCTTTTGTCATTGATTGTTGCCATGGAAAATAAAAGTAATCCAGCTGCTCTTTCAACTAACTGCCCAGTGAGTCCCATGCCCCAGTACTGCATGCTTCCCTTATATCGACGCACTTCCCCTTTTCAAAGCTGAGAACAATAAACAATGAGGTATTTTCAGGTAAGAGAACACTGGTCTTGCTTGTGCCCGCTGTAATATTGGAACATGGTAATTGACAGGTGCCAGCTCCATCACTGGATTCCGCGTGGAATCCAATGGCAGAAACCAGCTGTGCTGCAACTTCCCAGCTTCATGCAATGGAATCCATTTCTGCAATTCTGATAGACAGACATACTAATTCTATTAATTTGAATTCACTGAATGGGGATACCTCACCTGGAGATTAGAAGGCAAAACATGAATTGGATTTGAAGTAGTCAATCATTACTTAATACTTTAACATGTTTTAATGAATTGGCGCGTGGCCAAGAGGTTAAGGCGTCGGTCTAGTGATCTAAAAGTCACTAGTTCGAGCCTCAGCTGAGGCAGCGTGTTGTGTCCTTGAGCAAGGCAGTTAACCACACATTGCTCTGCGACAACACCGGTGCCAAGCTGTATTGGCCCTAGTGCCCTTCCCTTGGACAACATCGGTGGTGTGGAGAGGGGAGACTTGCAGCATGGGCAACTGCCGGTCTTCCATACAACCTTGCCCAGACCTGCACTCTGGAAAACTTTCAAGGCGCAAATCCATGGTCTCATGAGACTAATGGATGCCTATATTACTATATTTAATGAATGTTATTTTTAGTTTTCAATAAAGTATTTTTAATTATTTAAAGCAATATTAATAGATTTAGACATTTCTGATTATCAGGTCAAAGTTTAAAGTTGAAATCTATTATCAAAGTATGTATACCATGTAGTGTATAACAGCCTTGAGAATCCTCTTCTTGCAGGCATCCACAAAACAAAGAAACACAATAGAATCCACGAAAAACCACTCACAACAAAGACTGACAAACATCCATTGTGCACAACAAGACACATCATGCAAATAGTAAAAGAAAAGTAAACAAATAACACGTGGGACATGAGCTGCAGAGTCCCTGAATGTGAGTCCACTGCTGAGACGAGTGAAGCTGGCCCAGGAGCCTGATAGCTGTAGAGCAACAACTGCGCCTGAACCTGGTGGCATGGGACCTAAGACTCCTGCACTGGTAGTGGGTCAAACGCAGGCAGATGGTGCTGAACACCAGCTCATTTTCCACTCTTGGTCCTTGACGATTTAATTTGGCTTGAAGCTTTAATCAGTGTGGAGTAATGGAGCTGAGCAAAGGTTCATTTCCTGCTCTCAGGACTTGATACAGTGGGCTATGGGCGCTGCTGCCATACCTGCATTCTCATGAGTCAAGTTCACCGAATCCTTCAGGAGATGGTACAATCACTCGTTTGTTTAGATGGTTCAAAAGTACATCTTTTATAAGGAAATTACAGGCTGTGGATCGCAATGATTGTAGTTCAGAAGATGCATAACTAGTAGAGTGGCACACCCCAGGCAACGGCTTCGACAAGCCGGCTAAACCAGGTGAGGGCAGCCAACGGGTCTCAAACCCTCGGTGAGATAGGGAGTTGTCTATCCCAGCACGTGAAGACAGACTCTGGCAGATTGAGTGGACGAGACGAATGGATGGTCCAACGGGCAAGAAGGTGGTCTCTGCAAGCGTTGTGGAACGTGTAGAGCAGGACAAGACACGGAAGACATCCTGGTCATCCACTGCACCTAGCCCCATCTCCAGCTGTCTAGACTCTGTCTTGCCACTGGATCCAGATGGGAATTGGGAAGAGAGAGTGAGGCTGACGCTGTGCAACTCTCCCTCACTTAAATCCAAATCACGCGCTAGTCTCGACACCATCATAATGGTGTCGAGGTCCTCATCGACGTCAATGATGGACGAACACACAACTAGTAGAATATCTAGTAGTTTTGTGAGCAGCCCGTGCCATGTCGCTGTGGGTCACAAGCATCATCTTGGACAGGACATCAGAGACACTGTTGAAACCCCCTACTTTGTCTGGACGCAAGGCTCCACCTCATCCTGGGACCAAATCACCTGGATCACTCATTACATTTCATCGATGACTCTCAAGTAGAGGGAGCCAGCATTCAGGTAGGTAAATATGAGCAGGTCAGAGCCTCAGTTGGCAAATTCATCATAATTAAATCCAAATGTAATATTCACAAGACAATAGCATAAAGCTCGAAAGGATTGACATTCTGGTCTGTAGCGAAGGAACAGGAGAGCGGCGTTGGTTCAGGCCAAAAGCCGGTACTGGTTCAATCGGCTGAGTACATTCTCTCTGTGGTGTGTGACATGCTGCCATGCTAAAATCATCAAAGCTTCCACTGGTAATAATAAGGCACTTATCACAATTACCTGTATTTTATAAAATGAATTGTGCTTCATCATAATGGATTACCACCTGTGACTAAACCATCAATTAATTCAATTGTAGGGGATGTTTTTTCAGCTAAGGCAAACTGCCATTTCCTGTGCTAGATGTCACATTTAAAGGGGTGCAATGTCTTCAGTTCTCCCTTCATGAATCATAGATATATTACGTATATTTTCAGTTAGGTATAAACCTGCTACGATCTATACAATTGCAGTGAGTGATTAATATTCAATTTGATGTAATCTGCAACAGTATTTTTTCACATTCAAAGCCACTTATGATTATTTTCAACTACTTGTTGTAATTATATTGATTTAGTGGGGGACTAACCGTTGCAGCATAAATTGTACAATAAGTTGGTATATTACAAGCCACATTCTACAGGAAAATCAACTTGCAGCAAATACGACCTCAAAACAGCTTGACAAATTAATTTATTACCAGTACTCTGATTCTTAAGGCTTAACACACTCTAATTTCCTTTCTAATAAAAT
This sequence comes from Mobula birostris, assembly GCF_030028105.1. NCBI lineage: Eukaryota > Metazoa > Chordata > Chondrichthyes > Myliobatiformes > Myliobatidae > Mobula > Mobula birostris. Next base: position 30,160,805 of record NC_092381.1, read on the forward strand.
GCACAGGCATTCAATGTCAACCAGGGACTTAGAAGACTGGATTTCCATTCGGAAGGAAACAGGAGCTACAACCAGCCTTGGATGGACTGGCCCTGGTTGAGGAAGACATAGATACTACACTTCTTATAAAAACAGGAAATTGTTAGAAATACTGGACAGGTCAGGGAGCATCTGTGTGTGCATACGTGAGAGGGTGAGAGAGAAAGAGGGGGAGGGGGAGAGAAAGAGAGAGAGAGTGGGGGAGAAGGAGGAGCGAGGGACAGAGAGAGAGTGTGTGGGGAAAAAAGAGAGAGGGAGAGAGAGAAAAAGAGGAAGATGATGTTAACATTTTGAGTCGACATTTGATAATGGTGACCTTCCATATGGTGTGATACTCAGCTTAGAAGAACGACAGGGTTGACAAGGTAGATTCTGAGTGGTGGTTCCTTTTGGCCTAGGGGTAGGGTGACTCAGTTGAGTTGCAGTTAAACAAGCTAATTAATTAGGTGCCGCCCGACACGTAATTGTCGGCCCAGATTAGTGCCGATTTCCAATTGTGTCGTCTCTGATCTGGGCCGACAATTACGTGTTGGCAGCACCTAATTATTTAGCATATTTATTTCGGCTTTTTTCTTAAAGATGTGCTGTGTGCGTCCTGGCTGCCGTTGCATTTTCTGTGTCATCCATTTTGGACTGAGATTAATATTGTGTCTGCGCATGACTACATATCAATTAAACAAAAGCATGCATGCGGGAGATTGCTTTAACTGGTGTATTCACATTTCAGGAAGCGAACGATGCTCAAGTGGAGACAACAGATCAGTACGTAGTTCTAAGTGTGGGGTCATAGCTCTAAAAGAAATAGATCCATGCATTATGCTTCCTCCCCTTTTAGAATAATGCAGCACAAAACTATATGTACAAAACATTCAACTTTCCTTTCATAAACCCATATTCCAAATAAACATGCTTTCACAATAACAGTTCATAACTAACTTCACAATTCCAAAAGTTCAGTCTTTTGGGTGGCACTCTGTTTCTTTCAGGATAGCGGCTCTGGACTTGTGGAGTGGTACAGGTTTCCCCCGCCATCTGAAGGTAGAGCGTTCCTATGAAACGGATCGTAAGCCGAAATGTCGTAAAGCGAAGAAGCAATTACCATTTATTTATATGGGAAAATTTTGTGAGCGTTCGCAGACCCAAAAATAACTTACCAAATCATGACAAATAACACATAAAACCTAAAATAACAGTAACATATGGTAAAAGTAGGAATGATATGATAAATACACAGCCTATATAAAGTAGAAATACTTTTCCACAATCATTACTGAACTGTTCTTCGTAGCGAAAATCTCATGCAAGCGCCGTCAGCAGAAAATCTCACGCAAGCGCTGTTGGCAAGAATACTCTCCAATAACCTTTAAGCTATGAAGCTGCAAATCATACCAAATAACACCTAAAAATACACAGCCTGTATAAAGTAGAAATAATGTATTTACAGTGTAGTGTCACTTACCGGAATCAGGAAGACAGCTTGCCGAGCACACTGATGATGGTGTGTTAGACTGAGTCGTCGCAGGTTGGGTGGTGCAGTGGCCCCCAACCTCCAGGCCTCCGAGCGATACATTGCCGCGAAGCACGCAGGGGTCCAGCGGTAGTCGGGAGGTACACAGCACATCTTTAAGAAAAAAGCCGAAATAAACAAGCTAATTAATTAGGTGCCGCCCGACACGTAATTGTCGGCCCAGATTAGTGCCGATTTCCAATTGTGTCGTCTCTGATCTGGGCCGACAATTACGTGTTGGCAGCACCTAATTATTTAGCATATTTATTTCGGCTTTTTTCTTAAAGATGTGCTGTGTGCGTCCTGGCTGCCGTTGCATTTTCTGTGAATCGGTATCTGTCCGTGGCCTGGGGGTTGGGGTGGTGGGACACTGGTGTGTCATCTGGTCGTCTCTTTCCATTAGAGAAACAGCTCATCATCTTCTATCTCTGCCCGCCTCGATGTCGAAGGTCGAGGTTCGTCGTCTGCTGTGGCTGATGTGGAAGGCTTGCTTGACTGCTGAGCCTCACGCATTTTTCTATCACACAGTTCTTTAATAAGGACTCAAACCATCCTGCAAATATCCCCTAAACCGATGTACCCTTTTAAAATTAAAGTCATACTTTATCATTACTCATTCAGTTTCGATTGTTATCCTTTTTTCTTCCAATTGCATCAGCTCTTCATCTGTCAGTTCTTGGTGATTGGATGCCAAAACCTCTTCAACATCATGTTCGTCAGCTTCCACAAGCCAAACTCACTTAGTCCTTACTTCATTCACCACGATCAAAACGCTTAATTATGTCTAGTTTTACTGTAAGTGTAACACCCTTACGAGCTCTTTCAGGCTTTTCTGACACCATAGAACTCATCTTGCAAACGGCTGCTCACAGGCACGTGTTAAAGCAAAGCAGTTCCGAATCCAGGGGAGAGCGGCTGCTCGGGGCGCGCTCTGCCTTTTATCGCGCGCTGAATTTTTTTTCGTAACAGTGAAAACACCTTCTGAAAGCGAAAACAGGGTACTAATGTAGGTCTTTCGTAACTGTGAGGTTTCGTAAAGCGAACGTTCAAAAAGCGGGGGACACCTGTATCAGGTTTGGTAGGTGTCTTGTCTAAGACAAAGTTCTTGGTTTCTGGAGTCATGATGCTGTAAGTGTCATGATCATCATGGAGAGGTAAATCCAGTGACTGTAATGTGTCCATCTTGTTCAATACAATTGACTCTGGTGTGTTCTTCGGTCGAGCATCCAGTATCTAGTCCACATGACGTATCCATGTCTCATCTCCAACATCCACTGTGTACATCAGTGGTCCAGTTCTTGTAGCTCTCCTACCAGGTGTCCACTGGTCTTCTTGGTAATCCTGCGCTAGGACTTCCAGTCTTATCTCGAAGCTCCTTGTAGCTTCACTTGGCAACTGGCTAAACTGTTTATTCTGCACTTCCCTCTGTAGATCTGGATTCAGGATGTCTATGTGAGATGTTGGTAACAGTGCCTTCAATGGGTGCAGCACTGTAGCAATATTTGAGAAACCAATGATAGTAGTTTACAAGGTTTAAGTATGACCCGAGTTGTGACACATTTTCCAGTTTGGGTGCCTATAGCACTGCTTCAGTCTTCTTTTGTGACTTATGTAAGCCATGCTTGTCAATGATATGTCCACAATATGAGATTTCATTCTTGAAAAACTCGCATTTACCTCTCTTTGCACACAGATCATACTCAGTCAGCCTGTTAAGCACTTTACCAAGGTTCTAGAGCTGATCTTCATCATTTTTGCCAGCCATGATGATGTCATCAAGGTAACATTGTGTTTCCGGGATATCTTGAAGCATTTGGTCCATTGCTCTTTGCCGAATTGCTGGAGCTGATGCGAAGCCAAAGATGAGACGGTTATACTGGAACAATCCCTTGTGAGTGTTAATTGTGAGGAACTTTCTGCTTGACTCCTCAATGTCCACTTTCAGATAGGCTTGTGACAAGTCAATCTTTGGAAACCTGTCACCACCTGCCACAATTGCAAAAATGTCTTCTATTCGTGGCAGGGGATACTGCACAGTACGCAGAACTGGGTTGATGCTCAGCTTGAAATCCCCCACATATGCAAACTGCTCCAGTTTCATTCAGGTCAGTTCTGGTCTTCATCCCTTTGAGTTTACCAATGTTCTTCTCAAACACTATCTCATTAGTATTACTGTTGCCTGTTGATTTCACACGGAAAGCTTTGATTGAGTTCCAGTCTAATTGGATTTTTCTCAACTATTCACATCTGAAAAGTGCTGGCCCTCCACTTTTCAATACATGAAGTTCTAACTGCTGTGTTTGGCCTCCATAAGTCACCTTCATGTTCAGTTTATCTTTTGGGGACAATTTTTAACCTGTGCAGATCTTTAACATCACTTAGGTCTTCTCTAATGGTATCTTAGAAAACAGACTGTTGTGGTCAGCCTCTGGAATTATAGACAAAGCAGATCCTGTATCCAGCTTCATTTTCAGTTTTACACCAGACTCATCTATTGTGATCCTGAAGATTTTGTGTTCTGCTTCAGTGATACTTTGCAGTTCTAGGCATGGCAGTCCACCGTTGTCAGACCCTATGTTGTCTGATTCTGTTTTACTTTCGGTAACTTCATGCTTTTGCTTAGTTTTGTGTTTGAGACTTTTCACTCAGTTGTTCTTTTTGTCTGCCTTGCACGTTCTCTCTATGTGACCTTGTCTATGACACTTTCTGCAGACTTTTACTTTAACTCAAGTGTCATTTGCATCATGGGAGTACTTGCCACAACAATAACATTTTTGGCGTTTTGCACCATTATGACATATTGTGCATTTCACATTCCAAACTCCTTTTCTCTAGTTCTGCTGCATGCTTTGCTGCAGTCTGTAATGATGTTGCAATGGTCAATGCCCATTCTAAGTTTAGGACTCTTTCTGCCAGTAGCCTCGTTTGTGTGCTTTGACTATGCATGTCACATACAAGCCTATCCCTTAATGCATCAGAAAGTCCATCTCTAAAGCCACAGTATTGGGAAGGTTTGTGCAGTTCTGCAATGTATTCAGAAATGCTTTCATCTTTTGACTGGTTCCTTAAGTGAAATCTAAATCTCTCAGCTATTACCAGCAGTTTAGGCCTCAGGTGATTTTGTAAAATTGTAGCAATTTCTTTGAACTTCTTGCTTGCTAGCTTTTTCAAGGGTTACTAGGTTGTGTATGAAACTAAGTTCTTGGGCCAATTAAGCTAAGAAGTGTAGAGGCTTTCTTTTGCTCCTCCACCTTGTTTGCATTACAATACAGTTCAGCCCTCTTGATATATGACTCCCAGTCTTCATTCGCGCTATCAAGTTAGTCACCTTTCCTGACTGAAGCCATCAGCATGTTACTTGCACCTTGAATTCAGCGTGTCTTTCTCTGTTACTCGCGCGTTCCTTTTTTAGTCCGTGATGACTTTGTCATGCTGTTTAACTCTTGCTGTTTTGTCCTGTAACTGTCAATGCAGTTTGTGATATTTTCTGACATTCAGGTTCATACTCATCGACAACTTTTTTTGTCTGTGCACAACTACTTATCTATTAAATAAAAGCATGCACTCGGGAGACACCTTTAATTGGTGTATTCACATTGCAGTGAAAGAGAGAACAATGTGTGTCTGTAGACAACAGCTCATGTGCAGACAACATATCAATGCACATGGGCAGACAGCAGACCAATAAGTGGTGCGAAGCGTGGGGGGGGGGGAGTCATTGCTCTAAAAGAAATAGATTCATATATTACTATATACCTTTTGGTAAATCCTGATTCTGTCTCCATTAAACCTTCCGATAATTATCTGGACTAATTTCACTGTGAGGCAGGTGAATGGAGGGAGAAGGAGGTGCTGCCACACTCGTTGCAACTGTTGCAATTTTGTGTAAGCACAGGAGGAATAGAAAATAATAGTCTGGGTCATTGCACAACACCACCAAGTACCTTGATATGACAAACAGAAGCAACTATGAAGACAATAGCATTGAGATTTGTACCAAGAATAACAAGTAATAAAGTCATGCTTCTTTTAATACAAATAGCCAAAAGGCTTTTTTTCCTGCATTAAATATTTTATGAGTCTATAATTCTAACTTAAATTCAATTTATGCTGTTTAAAAAAATTGGACGAACTTATATTTATTTTACATGGTCTGCAAACAGTCCATTTTTTGTGCACGAAATCTTAATATAAAGCATTAAAGTAATGCAATTAGGTTAAGTAATAAGACTTATTTTTAAATAAAACCTGCACTTAAACGGATCTTTCATCGTTTCAAGTCAATTTAATCACTAATGAAGCACTTTCAATGCACTATGTGCAGGATACAAATACAAATTTGTGCACAGCAAGTTCCCACAAAGAGAAACGTGATACGATGAGATAATCTGTAATTGTGATGTTGCTTGACCTATAAATATTAAGCTAAACACTTAATGATAATTCTCCTTGTCCTTTTAAATTGGGATCTTTGGGACCTTCTGCATCACCACGAAGAGCAGTTGAACATCATTTAAGCACTCCATTGAAGGAGTTGTATTCTATCATTAGTCAGTCCAGACTTCTGCACATAAATTTAAGGAATGGACTTTGAACCTAGAATTAGTTTACTCAGAAGAATGTGACAAATGCCATATGAAATAACACAAAAAATTATCAGTGAGCAGCAATGAAAAATGGGCAAACTTTCAGGCAAATAATAATGTGAACATTGACTCTTTATAAGATACCTAATATACTGTGATAGGAAGTTTTCTGAAAGAAATTCTTAGTTATGGTGGAAAAACAAAAGACTACAGATGCTAGAATTTGGAGCAAGAAGGAAACTGCTGGAGAAGCTTAGAGGTCAAGAGGAAAATTGAATAGTCAACATTTCAGATTGAGACCCTGCATCAGGATTGAGGGATATAGGGAGGAAGGCATCACTTAGTGCTGCAGGGATGGAGGGGTGGGGAGTGATTAAACTAGAGTTGCAGGGGGATGGGAACCATGCGTTAGTACATTACAGCCAGAGTCCATAGAGGAGATACTGGTTTCTGTCTTTCGCCTCCTGAGGAAATAAAGGGGTTGGTAAGGCAGCATGGTAGCACAGTGCTTAGCACAACACTTTAGGGTACAGGCAACCCGGGATCTTTTCCACCATTGTCTGTAAGGAGTCTATACGTTCTCCTGTGATTGCAGAGGTTTCCTCCTGGTGCTTCCAGTTTCCTCTCAGAGTCTAAAGGCATACTGGTTGGTAGGTTAATTGGTCATTGTAGACTGTCCCATGATTAGGCTAGGGTTAAATCGACGGCTGGCTGAATTGCCTGGCCCAAAGGACCAGAAGGGCCTATTCAACACTGTATCTCAATAAATTAATAAATGTAATGTCTCGTAACACAAGGAAAAAAGATCTCAGTGTTTAAGGACTGTGGAGTGGTCACTTTTATGAAAACTTACTCCACAAGGACTGATTGGAGGTTGTGACATCCTTGCCTTTAGTCCAGACTTTTACCAGCTCTGCACAGAGTTGCTTCTAGTCAACTCCTCTAATTTTATTGTGCCATCTTCCCTCTTTCTGTCCCCAACAAATGGAAACACCTTCTCTCTGTCTACTTTTTGGGTTCCCTGCACTATTCTGAAAACTACTTTCAAATCACCCCTTAACTATTCCAGAAAACACAAACTGGGAGGAAGACGTCAGCTAGTGCTGCACGGGGTGTTGGTGGGGGGGGGGGGGGTTGAGAATGTAGGGAGCGTAATTTAACTCTGAAAAGTTCAGATAAATCTATGCTACACTGCCTCAAGTCACAGTAAAGGGAGAAAAGACAAGGTGAAATAATAGGGTTCACTGTGTACAAAGTATCCTGCTTAACCTTTGCTGCCAGAGATTCTTGCAGTAGTCATGTCCGGAAGCAGTGCCATATCACATCCACCATCTTGTTGGAGATCGGCTTGGAGATGATTAGTGTTATGCTGCAAGGCTATATTTGTCATTCTGTGTAAACTAGCAGAAACAATGTTCCAAAGGTTGGCATCATCTGTCTGGTCTCATTGAGGAGATGTATTTAAATCTCGATGGAAATTAAAATAGTCTCCTAATGTCCTGTGATGCCAATCCATTATGTTTAAATGGGACTGCCTTGTCCTTTCTGTTATTATCTAGAATGTGCATGGCATATCTATTCTGCTGGCTAGTTATCATCTTCCTTCTCAACAAAGACTCTTGAGATCCAGCTAGATTTATTTCTAGCGGACAAGAGCTATGTGACATCCTGAGAGGATTGTGTTCGCAGCCCACAGCTCTTCCAGCCACCAGAGTCTGCTCATGCTCAGTCTTGTCCTAAATACCCATGTGAAATCCCGGCTAGGGGTCTCCGCGGACAGCTGCAGCCTCAGTTAAAAAAAACTACAACCTCAGTGGCATCAGCTGTAGATTGTTGCTCCATGTAAAGGAGCTCTTGGAAGGCAAAAGAAAGACAATTTAGACAGTGCAAAGTCAGTGTCGTTAGAAAAGGATCCACTAGGGCAACTAGGGCCAATGGTCTCACACCTCCATTGACCTGGGTTCAACCCTTTAACACTGAGTGTGATCTATGTGCAGTTTACGCGTTTTTATGTAATATTGTGCATGTCCACCAGGTTTTCTTCCACATTCCAATGGAATTCTGGTTGGTAGGATTAGTGGGGGTGGCTGGAGCTGATGGGTGTGTGAGAGAGAATATGATAGTGGGAAACAAGTGGGGAGATGCAATTGTTCTGAGAGCTACCATAGATTCAAAGGGCCAAATGGCCTCTTTCTATCACAAGATAATATGGAAACATTAACAATCATCTTCTCAGAGTTCAGATGATGATGAAATAAGTTAACAGATATGTGTTAGAGATAGCTGAAGTTATGGCACAGGTACCTGCAAGTCCCTGTTTCTTTACCACTAATTGGGGAGACTAATGTACTTCTCATTGTCACCGCTCCCAGTTGGACTATTTATCACTGCTCCAGTGAACCTCCTGTCCTGTATACTACCTGCCCCTAGTCCTTCCAGAATTTCACATGTGGCTGTGAAAGAATAAGCCTGAAAGTCATAAATTTGACAAATGAATGGAGCTGTTTCATTGAGGGTGATGATTACATGAATGCGTCATACAGGGTGTGGCCTTGAGGTCAGACTGTGTCTCTGGTCACTGGGGCAGATTAATGTGTTGATTTGACCTCTGACTGTGTCACTGGTTATTGGAGCCGATTAGTGTGTTGATTTGAGCTCTGACTGCGTCACTGGTCATTGGGGCAGATTAGAGTGTTGATTTGAGCTCTAACTGTGTCACTGGTCATTGGAGCAGATTAGTGTGTTGATTTGAGCTCTGACTCTGTCACTGGTCATTGGAGCAGATTAGTGTGCGGCCTGAGCTCTGACTGTTCGTGTCATTGAGCGATGAAGCAGTTTATAGTGTGTAGCCCTAAACTCTGACTGCTCGTGTCCCTGGATGTTGGAGCAGATTAGTGTGTGGCCCTGAGCTCTAACTGTTAGTGTCACTGGTTTGCTGGAGCAGACAAGTGTGTAGCCCTATATTCTGTTACCACCCTAAAAGCTGCTGCAATTCTGTGCAGGCCAATGATGTTGTAGACAGATGTTATTTGCCAGCAGTTGTTGTTAATAGCCATGTTGAAACAAGTTTATGAGATTCTCTTCTACCCCGATTTCACCTGTAAAATAAAAAAATGATATTTGCCAGGATTATTACGTATTCCGTGCTTGTGTATTCCCAGGTCTAACTCCCATTGTACTCCAAACAAAGGGGTGGAGTATTTGGCCACATTTGCTGTTCTACCATTCAATAAAATCATGTCAGATCTTTTACATCAGCATCACTTTTCCAGATTGAACCCCTCTCCATGATTCCCTCAGATATAAAACATTGCATTTTGTTAATTATCTTAATTACTTCCTTTTAAATTGTCTCCTTTTCTAACAATCTTTGAAGAATATAGTTGATCTTTTTTAAATGTTCCTGCCATTTTGAGCTGCCTTTTTCGTATGTACCTTTAGGTTGTTTTATGTGATTGTAGTCGCCACTCATTACAATCAACCTGTATTGTTACAATGACTGATAATTTACAACAAATCATAAAATCTCTGCTGCTAACCAAGAGTAGCACAGGAAGGGTTTCTTCCCTTGTGAAGATATCACTAATATTCGCATATGTCCATGGCAATTATTTGCTACTTTACTTGGTTGAGATTCACTCTTTGCTGATTTTGTCAGTGTGGTCTGATATATAAGTAGTTACTATATCAGATATTAATCTGATTGCTACTTTCTACTATTACTATTCAAGTATCTCCCTGGAGCAAAGACTCTGTAAATGAATCAAGATCAGAATCAGATTAAATATCACTGGCATACGTCATGAAATTTGTTGTTTTGCTGCAGCAGTACAGTGCAATATATATGATAATATAAAACTATAAATTTCATTAAGAATATATACAAATAAGTATATACGTGGCCTCCGTCAGTTAGGGTCAACTATGGATGGTGCTTCCTAGCTGTCTAGGTATGCAAACCTGGGCAGTACAACAAGGAGAGCAAGCTGTTGCCAGTGTAGCAAGCTCCTCCTCTCCATGCTTCTGAGAAACCCGAAGGAACAGTGAGATCGATATGGTTATATAAGTTATATATATGTGTAAATGGCACAAAAAATAGTGAGGTAGTGTTCACGGGTTCATTGCCCATTCAGAAATCTGATGTTGAATAGCAAGAAGCTGTTCCTAAAGCAAGAGTGTGTGTCTTCAGCCTCCTGTACCTCTTCCTTGATGGTAGTAGTGAGAAAAGGGCATGTCCTGGGTGAAGTGTGTTTTTAATGACGACTGCAGACCCTTAGAGGCATTGCCTTTTGAAGGGTTCCTTGATGCTGAGGAGGCTAGTGCCTGTGATGGAGCTTGACTAGTTTGGAACTTACTGCTGCTTTTTCTGATCCTGTGCAGTGGCCCCTTCATACCAGATGGTGACACAACTAGTTAGAATGCTCTCCACGGAACAGCTGTAGAGTTTTTAGTGACTCTAGCAAAATACAACTGATCTGCACATCATGCAAAGTACAGAACCCTGCCATTCAAACAAACTAGTCCATGTATTTGAACCCCCTCCAGTACCCGTCATGTAATAGGTTCAATAGATACATTTAATGTCGGAGAAATGTATACAATATACATCCTGAAATTCTTTTTCTTTGCAAACATCCATGAAAACAGAGGAGTGCCCCAAAGAATGAATAATCGTTAAATGTTGGAACCCCAAAGCCCCCCCAAGCTCCCCCCTCCCACACATAAGCAGCAGCAAAGCAACAAACCCACCCTCCCTCACCAGCAAAAAAAGCGTTGGTGCCCTCCACCGAGCATGCAAGCGTGCAGCAAAGCATCACCAATAAAGACACAGACTTGCAGTATCCCAAAGACGTCTCATTCACCCAGTAATTTGACATACCACAGGCTCTCTCTCTCCCTAATAAGGAAAAAAGAGATTCCCATTTCACAGCGAGAGGGGAGACATAACAACACAATTCACTGATTTATGATGTTAAAAGTCTGTAGTGTCGCTTTTCCCGAGCTCTGTGCCCAGAGAATCAGCTCAGGTCTCTGTACACGCAGCTCCCGATGTCCCATGTTCTCCCGCGATGCTCAGTCAGGGGCACCGGCCTTGAATCAGCCTGTCTCCAAAACCATGAAAATCCGGCACCCTGAAGGTGCGCTAGTCTTCCAGGCCGTGTCCTTGAGATATCAAAAAGTGGCCGGCCGTGAGGCCCTCAGAGCGGGTCCCATTCCCACAAAGAACCAAAGTCTGAGTGTAACTCCAGGTCAGGGTCTTCAAAAGAACCTTGAAAAGGGAAAAAAAAGATATCAAAGACAGAAACAGAGCTGTTTCTGAAGATGCAAACAAAGGAGTCGCTGTTTAGCGCCATCTTGACTTTACTGCCTCCCCAGAATTCTTTCCTTCTTACCCTTCCTCTCATATTTATTCAGCTTCCCCTTAAATTTTCTCAGCCACCACCTGCTGCATCAGCTCCACGCTATCATTATTATACAGGTCATCTCCAGTTTAAGAACACTTGATTTATGTACAGGCCATACAGACTGGGAGAGAGGGCATGTCCCATAAACACAGAAGATGCCCTCAAACTTGCAACAGCCAGCAAATCCATTCCTTCATCTCCCAAATGTTTCTTGGAACGTAGGGGATGATCATAAATCAGGTGCTTTTAACTCAGGATGGTCCGTATCTGAAAGACAATGAAGGTGGAGGAGTAGAAAGTGAGTGAAAAGGTACGAAGGCCACAGACATCCATAATTGATTGTTGATGTCTACAGTAGACCAGAATGCCCCAAACCACCAATGTCCATTGAAGAAGACATAGTTGACAGAAACGGCGATTGTGTCTTGAAGTATTACTACAGGGTGACACAGTGGTTACGGCAGGTCGAGCTGCTGCCTTGGAAATCTGGTGGCACGGATCTGATCCTGGTACATTCTCTGTGGAGTTTGTACGTTCTGCTTGGAACTAGCTGGTGTTCTGCTTTCCTCCCCCAATCTATACACTTCCTCATTGGTAGGGTTACTGGCTCTAGGAGATGATACTTCTACAGTGAGTAGTAGTAAAATCAGCTGATGGACATTTAATAGACAAAAATATAAAGGAGGATATGTGGGGGAATGTGATTAATGAAATTGCTCTGAGATTTTTTGAACTTTATGTTGTGAAAATGTGAGTTCATTTCTTTCTAGAATGTTTAGCAGATAATTCTGATATCTATCATATTGTACAGGATAATAGAAAAGTGGTGCTGATATCAAATATACATTGAAACAGATCAATTATTATAAGGCTCCTAGAATTTGCTGTACTACACTTACATTAATAGATTTATTCCAGCCATTGCTTAAAATGAGCATGGAGCTAACTCAACAGGCTGCTCACTTAAGAGCTCTGGTCAATATTGGAAATACATTCATCATTAAGAAGTCTAGCAGGAGAGAGGTTAGTCTGAGCACAGCCAGATCAATGGTAGCCTTCAATTTCTGTCAAAACCAATGTACAAAGTCTGCATCATGATGGTTAGGAAACTCCTAGGCCAGCAATCTCTCTATCTAGACACAGATTGTAATACATGCATATGATTATGTACCCATTTCTCAGAAAGTTAAATTAAGATGTTTTTGGGTGCTCACTGGCTATCGAGAAATTCCATTGTGCACTTGAGACCATTGTGCTTTGAATGTGGACATAATCCTTTCTCCTTTAGCTACTGCTGCATAGGTCACACACAGATGTTGCACAGAAGCACATGGCACATGAGATAAAAGTGCAAAGAAAATCAAAGATCTGTCTATAGTAATGCTGGTTGACAAAAAGAAATTACAACGAGGTCACACAATTTTAAAATCAATAGATGAGTCATACAGTATACGAATAAAAGAATGGGAAGTCTTTTATAGATATCTTTGCAAGACTAAGTTTCTTCGGTCTACTTAACAGTTTTTGTTCTTGTTCTACATTGGAATAAAAAAATTACCATTAATCTAATTTGTTTCATTTATACACAAAAGAACATACAAGTGCTTGATATTTAATTATTTGTCACTTCCTTGAGTTTCTTTTGCTTTATGACAGCACCATTATTTGGTAATAGAGCTAGGAGGCATTAACCATTCTCACATACTAATTATATGCACCCAGTGGCCACTTTATTAGGTACACTTGTGCATCTGCTGGTTAATGCAAATATTTAATCAGTCAATCACATGACAGCAACTCAGTGCACAAAAACATGCAGACATGCTCATGAGGTTCATTTGTTTTTCAGATCAAACATCAGAATAGGGAGGAAATGTGGTCTAGGTGACTTTGACCGTGGAATGATTGTTGGTGCCAAATCGGGTGGTTTGATTCTCTCACAAACTGCTGATCCGGGATTTTCATGCACAACAGTCTCTAGAGTTTACAGAGAAGGGTGTGAAAATAAAAAAAAAAATAAAACATCCAGTGAGTGGCAGTTCTGTTGGTAAAATGCATTGTTAATGAGAGAAGTTAGTGGAGAATGGCCAGACTGGCTCAAGCTGTCAGGAGGGCGATAGTAACTCAAATAACCATGCATTACAACAGTGGTGTGCAGAAGAGCATTTCTGAATTTACGACAACACAAGCCTTGCCGTAGATGGTCTACGGCAGCACAAAACCATGAACACACACTCAGTGTCCACTTTATCAGGTACAGAAGGTATCTAATAAAGTGGCCACTGAGTGTAATTCTAGTAACTGAAAATAGTTCCTTGTTGCAGCCTCTTCATTGTAATTGGTAAAACAGATCGAATCAATGAAGAACCTTCCTGATAGTTCATGAGGTCACAGAACCATACGGCACAGAGACAGACCATTGGGTTTACCATGGTCATGCTGACCATCAAGTTCCCATTTATACCAACCCACAGCCATCCATGCCTTGGTGATTCAAATGCTTGTCCATGTACCTTTTAGGTGTTGTGAAAATGCCTGCCTCCACCATCTCATCAAGGAGTATATTCTGAATTGCAACCACATTGCAGGTGAAAAAATTCTTAGATTCCTTTGATATTTTTTACTTGTCACATTAAACCTCTGATTTTTAAACTCTGCTATGGACATAAGTTCTTCTTTATCCAACTTGTTCCAAACAAATTTGTATATCTCCATTAGTTTTCCTATCATCCTCCTCTGAAGCAAGGAAAAGAACTCAATTCAGTCTCCTCTCATTGCTGCAACAATCTGCTGGAGGAATTCAACGGGTAGGGCTGCATCTGTGCGAGGAAAGGAATTGCCAATATTTCAGCTCAAACCCTTGCATCAGGGTTAGATCCAAAACATCAGCAATTCCTTTCCTCCCACAAATGCTGTTCAACTTGCTGAGGTTTTCCAGAAAATTGCTTCTTGCTCAAGATTCCAGTATCTCTCTCTTGTCTCTTCTCATTTCTGGCCTTCTTCACCGCATTATCTAAAGGTGCTTTCACTTTTAGGGATGAATGGATTTGTATACCAGATAATTCTCAGGTGGTTCATTTTGGTAGGTCAACTATGATGGCAGAATATAGTATAAATGGTAAGACTCTTGGCAGTGTGGAGGATCAGAGGGATCTTGGGGTCCGAGTCCATAGCACACTCAAAGCTGCTGCGCAGGTTGACCCTGTGGTTAAGAAAGCATACGGTGTATTGGCCTTCATCAATCATGGAACTGAGATTAGAAGCCGAGAGGTAATGTTGCAGCTATATGAGACCCTGGTCAGACCGCACTTGGAGTACTGTGCTCAGTTCTGGTCGCCTCACTATACACTATAGGAAGGATGTGGAAACAATAGAAAGGGTGAAGAGGAGGTTTACAAGGATGTTGCCTGGATTGGGGAGCATGCATATTGAAAACAGGTTGAGTGAACTCGGTCTTTCCTCCCTGGAGCGACAGAAGATGAGAGGTGACCTGATAGAGGTGTATAAGATGATGAGAGGCATTGATCATGTGGATAGTCAGAGGCTTTTTTCCAGGGCTGGAATAGCTGGCACGAGAGGGCATAGTTTTAAGGTGCTTGGAAATAGGTACAGAGGAGATATCAGGGGTAAGTTTTTTATGCAGAATGGGCCACTGGCGACGGTGGTGGAGGCAGATACGATAGGGTCTTTTAAGAGACTCCTGGACAGGTACATGGAGCTCAGAAAAATAGAGGGCTATGGCTAACCCTAGGTAATTTCTCAGGTAAGGACATGTTCGGCACAGCTTTGTGGGCTGAAGGGCCTGTATTGTGTTGTAGGTTTTCTAAGTTTCTATCCTTCTGTTCTTCATTAGTCCCAAGGGTCTCACCATTCATGGTTGGCAGATCTCACAAACTACATCAACTCATGCTTATCAGGATTAAATTCCAGTTGTCATTGTTTTACACAATACACCCGCTCTTCAGTTCAAATTTCAAAGTAAATTCATTATCAGAGTATTTATAAGTCACCATTTATTTTCTTGCGGGCGCTCATGGTAGAAAAAAGAAATACAATAGAATCAATGAAAAAAACTACATACAAACGAAGTCTGGAAAGCAAGCAATGTGCAAAAGAAGACAAACTATGCAAATACAAATATAATAATTAACTAAACAAATAATATTGAGAATATGAGTTGTCAAGTCCAAAATTAGTGGGAAGTTAGACAATTGGGAAGCTTTTAAAAACCAACAGAAAACAAATAAAAAAAACATAAGGAGAGAAAAGATGAAATATGAAGATAAGTTAGACAATAACATTAAAGTGGATACCGAAAGTATTTTTCTCTACAGATATATAAGCAGTAAAAGAGAGGTGAGAATGGATATTGGACCACTGGAAAATTATGCTGGAGAAGTAGTGATGGGCGAAACTGAAATGGCGGACGGACATAATGAGTACTTTGTGTCTGTCTTCTCTGTGGAAGACACTGGTAGTATGCCAGAAATTTGAGAGTTTTAGGGGGAACAAGTGAGTGGCATTGAAGTTTCTAAGGAGAAGGAGTTTGGGAAGGTGAAGGGTTTGAAGTCAGATGGACTACACCTCAGGGTTCTGAAAGAGGTAGCTGAAGAAGTTATGGAGAAGTTAATAATAATCTTTCAAGAATCACTAGATTCTGGAATGGTTCCAGAGGGCTGGAAAATTACAAGTGTAAATCCACTTTTAGGAATGGACGGAGGAAGAATAAAGGAACTTATATGTAGTCCACTTCACTGGATTTCAGTGGATGGCAAGATGTTGGAGTCCATTGTTAAGGATAAGGTTTTGGGGTACTTGGAGGCACATGATAAAGTAGGCCAGCATGGTTTCAGTAAGGGCAAGTCTTGGCTGACAAATACATGGGAATTTTTTGATGAAATATTAGGCAGCTTAGACAAGGGAGAGTCAGGGGATGTTGTTTACTTGGACTTTCAGAAGGCCTTTGACAAAGTGATGCACATGAGGCTGCTTAACAAGGTGAGAACCCATGGTATTACAGGAAAGGTACTAGCATGAATAGAAGATTGGCTGATTGGCAGGAGACAAACTATTAGAATAAATAGGGCCTATCCTGGTTGGCTGCTGGTGACAAGTAGTTTTCATGTGGGTCAGTAATTGAACTGCTTCCTTTGACGTTATTTGTCAATGATTTTGATGATAGAATTAATGACTTTATGGCTGAGTTTGCAGATGATACAAAGGTAGATGGAAAGGCAGGTAGCCTTGAGGAAGTAGGGAGTCTATAAAAGGACTTGGGCAGATTGGGAGAATAGGTAAAGAAGAGGCAGAGGGAATATAGTGCAGGGAAATCAATGGTCATTCAACACACACAAAATGCTGGAGGAACTCAGCATGTTAGGCAGCATCTATGGAAAAAAGTACAGTCGATGTTATGGGCCGAAACCCTGCAGCAGGACTGGAGAAAAAAAAAGGCTGAGGAGCAGATTTAAAGGGTGGTGGGAGGGGAGAGAGAACCACCAAGTGATAGGTGAAACCTGGAGGGGGAGGGATGAAGTAAAGAGCTGGAAAGTTGATTGGTGAAAGAGACAGAAGGTAAAGGAAGAAAGAAAAAGGGGGAAGGAGCACCAGAGGGAGGCGATGAGTGAGCAAGGAGATGAGGAGAGAGGGAAAAGGGGATGGGAAATGGAGAAGGAGGGGGTGGGTTGGGAAGCATTATCATAAGTTTGAGAAATTGACGTTCGTCCCATCGGATTGGAGGCTACCCAAATGGAATATAAGGTGTTGTTCCTCCAACCTAAGTGTACCCCCATCACAACAGTGGAGGAGGCTATGGATGGACATATCGGAGTGGGAATGGGAAGTGGAATTAAACTTGATGGCCACTAGGACATCCTGCTTCTTCTGGCCATTTGGGAAGCCTCCAGTCTGAGGCATGAACATCTATTTTTCAAACTTTCAGTAATGCCCCCTATTCACACCCCCCCTTCTCCACTTCCCAACCCCTTTTTCCTCTCTTCTCATCTCCTTGCTCACCCATCACCTGCTTCTGGTAGTCCTTCTCCCTGTTTCTTTCTTCCATGGCCTTCTCACTCTTTCACCAATCAACTTCCCAGCACTTTACTTCATCCCTCCCCCTCCAGATTTCACCCATCACCTGGTGGTTCTCTCTCTCCTCCCCCAAACTTTTAAATCTACTCCTTAGTTTTTTTCTTCAGTCCTGCCAAAGGGTTTCAGCCTGAAACATCGACTGTACTTTTCAAAACCTAGACTCTAGCACCATCAATGCGGGCTCCAACGACCATGAACACCTTCAAAGAGATTGCGCAGCCTCCAACTGCGACTCCAGCCTTGAACTCCAGGCCAGGTCTTTATGTGCTGCTATTCTTACTCCTGTCTCCCCTTCCCCCACCACCAGTCTGCACCCCTGTCTCCCTCAGATCCCACCGTCAGTTCCTGGGCCCTCAGAGGCTCCATCTTCCTCTCACCCCAACGCTCCCCTCTCCACTGACACCCCCAGCCTCCCCCTCCCCCCTCTGATCCCACTTCTCATCCGTGCCGGGTCTTTACCATCCCCTCCGACCTTCCACTGACTGAGGCAGAGCGCTCTGTCCTCAGTAAAGGCCTTAACTTTGTCCCAATTCGCCGCACCTTAGCGAGTTCGGCATTTGCTATGACGCTGAACTCTTCTTCCGCCGCCTCCGTCTTTGAGCCTACTTCTTTGACAAGGGCTCTCCCACCCCAACCGATGACCCCTTCTCCCGTCTTCAACCCTCCTCCTCTTCGTGGACACCCCGCTCTGATCTTCTGCCTGCTCTGGATCTCTATTGCTAACTGCCGACGGAACATCAACCATCTTGACTTCATCACATCTTGTTCCAATTCCAACCTCACTCCTTCCGAACGCTCTGCTCTCCACTCCCTCCGCACTAATCCTCACCTTACTATAAAACCCACCGATAAGGGGTGTGCTGTTGTAGTCTGGCATACTGATCTCTACCTTGCTGAGACACAGCGACAACTAGCGGATACCTCCTCTTATTTACCCCTCTATCATGACCCCACCAAGGAGCATCAGGCCATTGACTTCCACACCATCACCCACTTTATTTGCTCAGGGGATCTCCCAGCCACTGCTACCAACCTTATAGTTCCCACACCCCGCACTTCCCGTTTCTACCTCCTACCCAAGATCCACAAACCTGCCTGTCCAGATAGACCCATTGTCTCAGTTTGCTCCTGCCCCATTGAACTCATTTCTGCATACCTTGACACTGTTTTATCCCCCTTGTACAATCCCTTCCTACCTATGTTTGTGACACTTCTCATGCTCTGAAATTTTTCGATGATTTTAAGTTCTCTGGCCCCCACCGCTTTATTTTCACCATGGATGTTCAGTCCCTATATACTTCTATCCCCCACCAGGAAGGTCTCAAAGCTCTCCGCTTCTTTTTGGGTTCCAGATTCCCCTCTACCAGCACTCTGCTCCGTCTAGTGGAGAAAGCTCTGAAAGTGAGGAAGATGAACAAGCTCAGAGAGGAGGTGTTGTCATAATTAGGTTTAATGAGAAGGCTCAGGGACATATGAAGAAAATTAACCTGTTTGTGCTAACAACAACTCTGACAAATAAGATAGGGGAAATAGTACTTGCAAAAGTCCTTAATGATGGCAACTTATTGATAAGATGTGCGAATGAGGAACAACTTGAGAAAGCACTCAAGCTAAAAGAGATAGGAAAATGCAAGGTGGAATACACTGGGAGGGTGGGAGCACAAAACAGCGGTTGTAAAGGAGTGATCACGGGGATACCAATGAGTATAAATATGGAGGAAATAAAGAGAAATATCAAAGGAGGAAAGTAATGAATGTTCAAAGACTGAAAACAACAAAGGAGGGAGTGAAAAAGGAAAGTGAATCTGTATTGATTGAATTTGAAGAAGAAAGAGTGCCAAGGAAGGTGTTCCTGGGTTTCATGAGTTACCCAGTAAGGGTGTATGTGCCAAAGCCATTGAGGTGCTATAATTGTCAAAGGTTTGGACACGTGGCTAAAAACTGTAAAAGGCAGAGGAGATGTGCTAGATGTGGGGGTGATCATGAATATGGAAAGTGCGGAACAGGAGTTCAACCAAAATGCTGCAATTGTGGAGGAGCTCATAATGTTGCATATAATGGGTGTGAAGTTGTGAGACGGGAAACTAAAATTCAAGAAATAAGAGTGAAAAGAAAGATCACTTATGCAGAAGCTGTAAGAATGTCAAGAGCACAGAATAATGTTCCTAATGAACAAGGAGCAATAGGGATACGAGAGATGCAACAAAGAACAAATGACAGGATTTATGTAGACAAAAAGGCTCTAGTAACATTCATTGCAGGAGTGATTAATAGTACTGCTGAGGTAAAGTCAAAAAGTGACAAAATTCAGCTGGTGGTAAAAGCAGCAGTAAACCATTTAGGGTTTGTAGGACCGACATGGGAGGAAGTGAGGGAGAACCTCAGTAATCAGTCAAGCCAGGAAGTGTCATGTGTTGGTTAATACTAATTATGGTGATTCTTTTACAATGGAATGCAAGGAGCTTACTGGCCAATAGCCAGGAATTCAAGCACTTTATTAAAGAAATGGTTGTAAAACCGGATGTAGTGTGTATTCAGGAAACTTGGTTGAAACCAACTTTAGACTTTGTGGTATATGGGTATACAATGATAAGGAAAGATAGAAATCTAGGGGGAGGAGGGGGTTGTGCTATGTTAATCAAGCAAGGTATACCATATAGGGTACTGGAAAAAGGAGATGATCAGGAATACATAGTGGTGGAAGTGTGGGAGAGAGGGGAGGGAGTGGTTATAATTAACTACTACAATCCATGTAAAAGGTTGGATTTGGACAGCCTATTAAAGATACGAGGACAAAACAGACATAAAGTAGTGTGGTGTGCAGATTTCAATGCTCATAGCACAATATGGGGGAATCAGATTACAGATTCAAATGGAAAGGTAATTGAAGATTTGATGGAAGAAGGGGATTTGGTGTGTATGAATGATGGTAGCGGCACAAGGATAGATATAACAACAGGAACTGAGCCAGTGTTAGATATTACGTTAGTGTCTAATACCTTGGCTGGCATTAGTAACTGGGGAGTTTGGACTGCTTCAACAGTAGGCAGTGATCACTACCCAGTTTTGTGTTCAGTGGGTGAAAGACTTGAAGTAAGACCAGGTGGCGGAACCCCAAAGTGGGTGTTTGAAAAAGCTGATTGGGGTAAGTTCCAGAAGTTGAGTGAAGAAGGGTTGACAAAGATTGATATTTCTGGAAATGTAGATGAATTAAACAGTCAGGTGACTTCAGCAATTATCATGGCAGCAGAAGGATCTATACCTAGGAGTAAAAATAGGATGAATAGAAAACTGGTACCATGGTGGACAGAGGAATGTTGTCAGGCTGTAAAAAACAGAAATAGAGCATTCAGGCTAGTTAAAAGAACCCATAATATGCAGCATTTGGTTCAATATAAGAAAGCACAGGCAGTGGTGAGAAGAACTATACGTCAAGCTAAAAGGGCAAGTTGGAGGAGTTTTTGCGACAAGGTAGGAAGAACAACACCTGTGGGAGAGATATGGGGAATGATTAAGAGGGTGGGAGGAGATAGAAGGGAATGGGAATATCCAGTAATGATATCTGAGGAGGAAACTGCAGTCTCCAGTAGGGATAAGGCTGAGGTCATGGCCAAGTCATTTGTACTGATACACAGTTCAGAAAATTTGTCTGAAGAAGGGAGAAGAAGAAGGGAAAGAATAATGAGCCAACACCCAGGTGTGTTAAGCAGGAGGGAAGGAACAGATGATATAATTGATGATCCATTTACATTAGCAGAAATGGTGAGAGCAATAAAGAGATCGAGACCAACCTCCCCAGGGAAAGATCTGATATGCTCTGTGATGCTAAAAAATCTAGGAGAAGGAGTGCTCTTGAAGTTGCTGCATTTTTATAACAGAGTGTGGGAGGAGGGAAGATTACCAAGTGCATGGAAAGAAGCAGCAGTAATTCCAATAAGGAAGCCTGGCAAGGATCTGTCAAAACCCACTAGCTACAGACCAATTGCATTAACATCAAGTATATGTAAGATAATGGAAAGGATGATAACAGAAAGGTTATCATATGAGCTTGAGAAAAGGGGAATGCTGGCAAGTTATCAGAGTGGTTTTAGAAAGGGAAGGAATTCCATGGACTCAGCGATCATGTTAGAGACTGAAATAAGGAAGGCCCAGGCAAATAGAGAGTCAGTAGTGGCAGTGTTCTTTGGCATTGAAAAAGCCTATGATATGATGTGGAAGGAAGGATTATTAATTAAACTGCACAAGATGGGGGTTGGTGGGAGAGTTTTTAATTGGATTAAAGATTTTTTGTTTGGTAGAAAAATTCAAGTTCGGATTGGATCAGAATTATCAAAACAGTACATAGTGGAAAATGGCACACCTCAAGGTAGTGTGATTAGCCCATTACTTTTCATGATTATGATCAATGATGTCTTCACAAAGGTACCAGTGGATATAGGTAGGTCACTGTTTGCGGATGATGGGGCCTTGTGGAAAAGAGGCAGGAACATGGACCATATAATCAGGAAACTACAAGAAGCAATTGATGAAGTGGTGGAGTGGGATTATGATTGGGGATGTAGATTTTCAGTAGACAAAACTCAAACTGTATTTTTTACCAGGAAAAGGGTTGAGGTAGGGAAGAAGTTAAGGATGTATGGGGTTGAATTAGAAAGGGTTGCATCATTTAAATTTCTGGGAGTTATATTTGATTCACGATTAACATGGGCAGACCATATCAGGAAAGTTGAGGAGAAATGTAAAAAAGTAATAAATGTGATGAGATGTTTGACTGGTAGGGAATGGGGAGCAAGTTGTTCAGCTTTGAAGAGAATGTATGTGGCTTTAGTAGGATCTGTATTGGATTATGGAAATATAGTATATGAATCAGCAGCTAGGTCTCTTATAAGGAAACTGGATGTGATTCAGGCTCAGGCCTTGGGAATGTGCAGTGGGGCTTTTAAAACGTCACCAGTGTCAGCCCTACAGGTAGAAATGGGAATAATGCCTTTGGAACTAAGAAGGATGCAACTGATGGCAAACTACTGGGCTAACTTGCAGGGGCACAATGATTCTCACCCTACTAAAGGAGTGTTGCAGGAGTGCTGGGAAAATGGGAGGTTTCAGAGGGATACCTTTAGTCGGGTAGGGAATGATATCGCGAAAGAATGTGGAGTATTTGATCTGAGGATAAGTCCTTCAGTAGTTTATCCGGTTGTAGCTCCATGGAAGCTTGTATGGCCTGACATAGACTGGCATTTGTTAGAGGTAAAAAGGAAAGAAAGATATAAAACAGATTTGGTAAATGCATTTAACTGTCATGTGATGGAAAAGTATAGTGATTATACTCACATTTATACGGATGGTGCGAAGGAACCTGAAACAGGAGTGACAGGGTTTGGGGTGGTAATACCAGCAAAAGAAATTGGAATCAGCAGAAGAACATCTAATAAGTTAGGGGTGTTTACAGTGGAGATGCTGGCAGTGTTGGTTGCGTTGCAATGGGTGCAGAAAGCCAGACAAGCCAAAGCATTGATATGTTCAGATTCATCCTCAGCTCTAGCAAGTTTAAGGTCTTTTCACACAAACAGTCGGCAAGATGTACTTTATGAAGTCCTTCAGTTAGTTACAAGAATTGCAAATCAGGGAGGTCAGGTAAAATTTCTATGGGTTCCAGCACATGTAGGGGCGAAGGGGAATGAGAGGGTGGATGAGTTGGCAAAGAGGGCGTTAAAGAAAGAAAATGTGGAAATGCACATTAGTATCAGTAAAGCAGAGGTTAAGTGTGTAATCTGGGAAAAAGTCAACCGAATGTGGCAAGAAAGGTGGGACAGGGAGGGGAAAGGGAGGCATTTATATCAAATATAAAAGAGTGTTGCAGTTACTAGGGTAGGTAATGGAAACAGAAGAGAGGAAATTGTGTGGACTAGGTTAAGGCTGTGGCATTGTGCATTAAACAAAACATTGAAAATGATAGGGAAACACCAGACAGGATTGTGTGAGGAATGTCAGGAAGAGGAGTCAGTAGAATATGTAGTTTTATGTTGCAGGAAGTATGGGATACAGAGAGGGATGATGAGAAATAAATTAAGGGAGTTGGGGATGCAGGAATTCACATTAAAAGGGTTGCTGGGCATGGGTGAGAGAGCACAAGTCCGGGTATTTTTAGCGTTTTTAAGGGGTACAGGGGTTTTTTATAGGATATGATGAATAAACAGGAATAGGATACTAGGATGGTCAAAGATGGGAGGGTGAAGTGTAGGTGTGTGTGTGTGATTGGGTGAAGGGATTTAGAATGTATGTCTAGTGCACATTCTGGAGCAGAGGGTGGCGGTAATGCACCATTAAGCTGGATGCCAACCGCCGTAAAACAAGATACAGACAGACAGACAGACCTTACTCTTAATAATTTCTCCTTTGGCTCCTTCCACTTCCTCCAAACTAAAGGTGTAGCTATGGGCACCGTATGGGTCCAGCTATGCCTGCCTTTTTGTTGGCTTTGTGGAACAATCCATGTTCCAAGGCTACACTGGTATCCGTCCCCCACTTTTCCTTCGCTACATTGACGACTGCATTGGCGCTGCTTCCTGCACGCATGCTGAGCTCGTTGACTTCAGTAACTTTGCCTCCAACTTTCACCCTGCCCTCAAGTTTACCTGGTCCATTTCTGACACCTCCCTCCCCTTTCTGGATTTTTCTGTCTCTATCTTTGGAGACAGCTTATCCATGGATGTCTACTATAAGCCTACGGACTCTCACAGCTACCTGGACTATTCCTAATCTCACCCTGTCTCTTGCAAAAATGCCATCCCCTTCTCACAATTCCTCCGTCTCTGCCGCATCTGCTCTCAGAATGAGGCTTTTCATTCTAGGACGAAGGAGATGTCCTCTTTTTTTAAAGAAAGGGGCTTCCCTTCCTCCACCATCAACTCTGCTCTCAAACACATCTCTCCCATTTCACGCACATCTGCTCTCACCCCATCCTCCTGCCACCCCACCAGAAATAGGGTTTCCCTTGTCCTCACCTACCATTCCACCAGCCTCCAGGTCCAACATATAATTCTCTGTAACTTCTGCCACCTCCAATGGGATCCCACCACCAAGCACATCTTTTCCTCCCCTCCTCTCTGCCTTCCGCAGGGATCACTGCCTACGTGACTCCCTTGTCCATTCGTACCCCCCATCCCTCCCCACTGATCTCCCTCCTGGCACTTATCCTTGTAAGCGGAACAAGTGCTACACATGCCCCTACACTTCCTCCCTTACCACCATTCAGGGCCCCAGACAGTCCTTGCAGGTGAGGCGACACTTCACCTGTGAGTCGACTGGGGTGATATACTTCATCCAGTGCTCCCGATGCGGCCTTCTATATATTGGCGAGACCCGACACAGGCTGGGAGACTGTTTCGCTGAACACCTATGCTCTGTTCGCCAGAGAAAGCAAGATCTCCCAGTGGCCACACATTTTAATTCCACATCCCATTCCCATTCTGATATGTCTATCCACGGCCTCCTCTACTGTAAAGATGAAGCCACACTCAGGTTGGAGGAACAACACCTTATATTCCATCTGGGTAGCCTCCAACCTGATAGCATGAACATTGACCTCTAACTTCCGTTAATGCCCCACCTCCCCTTCGTACCCCATCGGTTGGTTATTAATTAATTAATTAATTATATATGTTCTCTCTCCCTTTTTTCTCCTTCTGTCCCTCTCACTATACTCCTTGCCTATCCCCCTCCCCCTTTCTTTCTCCCAAGGCCTCTGGTCCCATGATCCTCTCATATCCCTTTTGCCAATCAACTTTCCAGCTCTTGGCTCCATCCCTCTCCCTCCTGTCTTCTCCTATCATTTCGGATCTCCCACTCCCCCTCCCACTTTCAAATCTCTTGCTATCTCTTCTTTTAATTAGTCCTGATGAAGGGTCTCAGCCCGCAATGTCGACTGTACCTCTTCCCATAGATGCTGCCTGGCCTGCTGCGTTCACCAGCAATTTTTGTGTGTGTTGACTGTACTTTTTTTCCACGGATGCTGCCTGGCCTGCTGAGTTCCTCCAGCATTTTGCGTGTGTTGCTCAGATTCCAGCATCTGCAGGTTTTCTCTTGTTTCTATGGTCTTGCACTTTTTTTTAGAAGGAATAAGGGTGTGGACTATTTTCTAAGTGGGGAGAAAATTCAAAAATCAAAAGTGCAAAGGGATTTGGGAATTCTTGTGCAGGATTACCTAAAGGTTTAAATATATCTGAATTTCTAGTGATCACGACAAATGGTAAGGGTCCCATCACCAATGCCTGAGGTACAGAGGAGTCCCATTTGACAAAGCAAGACAAACAGACATTGCTGAAAACCTGTCATTATCTCAATGCGCCTTCATGCAGTAAGCAATCTGCAAACCATTAACAGACAGATAGCAGAATGATTATGATCTAATAATGCGTGATCGTGGTCAAGACGCCAAAGAGAGTCTTCAAAATGGTGCCATGATATCTTTCACATCCATCTGAGAAAGTAAGCATATCGGTTTAAAGTTTCATCCAAAAGACAATTTCTCTATTACTGTATCAGCTGAGATCATCATACTTATGGCTCTGGATTGCAGCTTGAACAGACGACCTTCTGAATTGGTTAAGAGTCCTGCTAACTGAGTAGTAAATCTCTTAAATTGTTAGATATTTAACTACATCATTTTCTGTCTGGAGATTCTATCTAAAGATTTATTCTAATACAAAGCAAATAACTTTTAAGTGGTTGGTCATGCTTTAAACTCTCAGTTTAAGCTGTCTAAACTGAAAAAAAACTTTCTGGAAAACTGCTTTTTCACTGATAACACTCTTCACATGCAGTAAATGTCAACCATACAGGATTTACATTTTCATTCTTTCGGGATGCTGCGCCTGGTTTTAAGATGCATACATAGACTGCTGAGCAATTCCATTACTCTGTGGGATGTGCTGGTCAGTGGCATAATGGGGTGGGAAGAAGGCTGGAAAAATAAAAGCATTGGGCGGTATTGGGCAAAACACAAAATTTCATGATCATATGAAATGAAATTAAAATTCCATTATAGATGTAATTACAGTAAAGCCCAAACTGCTCTTTAATTGTTATTATTCCTGATTTTGATCTAATTTTCTTCACGGGGATGAGAATTTGAGACTTCCTTTGATCTTTGATCCCAAGAAATAGTGGATGCATTTGTGATAATTTTTCAAAACTCGTTAGATTCTGGACTAGTTCCTGAGGATTGGAGGGTGGCTAATGTAACTCCCCTTTTTAAAAAAGGAGGGAGAGAGAAACCGGGGAATTATAGACCGGTTAGCCTAATGTCGGTGGTCGGGAAACTGCTGGAGTCAGTTATCAAGGATGTGATAACAGCACATTTGGAAAGTGGTGAAATGATCGGACAAAGTCAGCATGGATTTGTGAAAGGAAAATCATGTCTGACGAATCTCATAGAATTTTTTGAGGATGTAACTAGTAGAGTGGATAGGGGAGAACCAGTGGATGTGGTATATTTGGATTTTCAGAAGGCTTTTGACAAGGTCCCACACAGGAGATTAGTGTGCAAACTTAAAGCACACGGTATTGGGGGTGAGGTATTGGTGTGGGTGGAGAGTTGGTTAGCAGACAGGAAGCAAAGAGTGGGAATAAACGGGACCTTTTCAGAATGGCAGGCGGTGACTAGTGGGGTACCGCAAGGCTCAGTGCTGAGACCCCAGTTGTTTACAATATATATTAATGACTTGGATGAGGGAATTAAATGCAGCATCTCCAAGTTTGCGGATGACACAAAGCTAGGTGGCAGTGTTAGCTGTGAGGAGGATGCTAAGAGGATGCAGGGTGACTTGGATAGATTGGGTGAGTGGGCAAATTCATGGCAGATGCAATTTAATGTGGATAAATGTGAAGTTATCCACTTTGGTGGCAAAAATAGGAAAACAGATTATTATCTGAATGGTGGCCGATTAGGAAAAGGGGAGGTGCAACGTGACCTGGGTGTCATTATACACCAGTCATTGAAAGTGGGCATGCAGGTACAGCAGGCGGTGAAAAAGGCGAATGGTATGCTGGCATTTATAGCGAGAGGATTTGAGTACAGGAGTAGGGAGGTACTACTGCAGTTGTACAAGGCCTTGGTGAGACTGCACCTGGAGTATTGTGTGCAGTTTTGGTCCCCTAATCTGAGAAAAGACATCCTTGCCATAGAGGGAGTACAGAGAAGGTTCACCAGATTGATTCCTGGGATGGCAGGACTTTCATATGAAGAAAGACTGGATGAACTGGGCTTGTACTCGTTGGAATTTAGAAGATTGAGGGGAGATCTGATTGAAACGTATAAGATCCTTAAGGGATTGGACAGGCTAGATGCAGGAAGATTGTTCCCGATGTTGGGGAAGTCCAGAACGAGGGGTCACAGTTTGAGGATAGAGGGGAAGCCTTTTAGGACCGAGATTAGGAAAAACTTCTTCACACAGAGAGTGGTGAATCTGTGGAATTCTCTGCCACAGGAAACGGTTGAGGCCAGTTCATTGGCTATATTTAAGAGGGAGTTAGATATGGCCCTTGTGGCTACGGGGGTCAGGGGGTATGGAGGGAAGGCTGGGGCGGTGTTCTGAGTTGAATGATCAGCCATGATCATAATAAATGGCGGTGCAGGCTCAAAGGGCCGAATGGCCTACTCCTGCACCTATTTTCTATGTTTCTATGTTTCTATGTTTCTGTCTTTTTAACAACTAAGCCACCTGATTTTGTTAACAGTAAAAAAACACCCCAACTGAAGCAATTTTTAAAAAAATAACAAGAAGTTTAGGGTTTAGCTCGACTCATTTGTCAACTGTGATATTTCTAATATATGTTCCGACCTTTGCTTCCACCAAATTCCCACAAAATACAAGCAGAAAATGCAGGAAATACTCATCAGGCAGACAGCTTGGATAGATAGATACTTCACTGATCCCATAGGAAATTACAGTGTCACAGTAACTTTACAAGTCCACAGATATACAAATATTAATAGAGAAGAAGGAATAAAAAAGTTACCTTAAACATAAGATGTAAAAGATTTACAAGTCAAATATTACAAGACTTACAAGATTTCCAAGTGCAGACTAATAAGAAGATAGTGCAAGAATTACCATAATATTATACAGTAAGGTTCGTCCATCGTCATTGATGAAGACCTCGACACCATTAGTACTTTTTACGAGGTCGAGTTGCTAGTTCGACACTCAACCCAGCAAGGATGGAAAGCGTGTCTGGGAGCGGCCTGACTGGATTTGAACTCGGGAATGTTCGCTCCGGAGTCCAGCGCTGATGTCACTGCACCACCAGCCGGCTTGATGGTGCCGAGACTAGTGCTTGATTTGGATTTAAGTGAGGGAGAGTTGCACAGCGTCAGCCTCACTCTCTCTTCCCAATTCCCATCTGTATCCAGTGGCAAGACAAGAGTTGAGATGGCTGGAGATGGGACTAGGCGCAGTGGATGACCAGGACATCTTCTGTGTCTCGTCGTGCTCTATGCGTTCCACAACGCTTGCAGAGACTGCCTTCTTCACCGTTGGACCTTCCATTGGTCTTGTACACTCAATCCGCTGGAGTCTGTCTTCACATGCTGGGGTAGAGAACTCCCTATCTCACCAAGGGTTTGAGACCCATTGGCTATCGTCACCTGGTTTAGCCAGCTTGTCGAAGCCGTTGCCCGGGGTGTGGCCGTTGTCACATGCAAACAGCTACGGGGAGCCACAGATGAGAGCTGAGTGCCAGGTGGGGACCAAAGGTGGACAAACAGCACTGAAAAGGACATGACATGTTCCCCCACCAGAGGTGCTACCCCTCCCTGACACCCCATGCACCCCATTATACAGTAATGGGTGCACATTCACCCCATCTGAAGAAAGAGAAAAAAAGTTGAAGACTTGTTCATGAACTAAGAAGGAAGATGTTTAAGATTAGAGAGGGTTGGGGAGAGATTCAAAGTTCAAAATACATTTTTTATTAAAGTACATACAGTATATGTTACTATATACTATCTTGAGATTCATTTTCTCATAGGCGTTACAGGATAAAAGCAATGCAATAGAATTTATGAAAAACTGTACATAAACAGACAAAACTGACAAACAACCAATGCGTAAAAGAAAAACTGGGCAAAGAGTTTCTCAAGAAGAAAGGGAATATTTCTCCTTTACATCTGTCCTCTACATGGAAAGACCAGTGACACCCTGAAGATTCATTGGGGAGGTCACTGGTTGATGAATTCATGGGAGCAGTTAGAAAGAGAAATCAATGGAGTAAAAAACATGAGATGATGGTGCTGGAGAGAAAATGCAGACAAAATAATTTGCGAAGTTCTAGGTTAGGGCTGAAAAAATACTTCTGCTCCCCTTTCCACCAATGTTGCCTGACCAAAAGACCATAAGACATAGGAGCAGAATTAGGCCATCTGGCCCATCAAGTCTGCTCTGCCATTCAATCATGGCTGATCCTTTTTATTTCTTCTCCTCAACCCCAGTTCCCGGCCTTCTCCCCTTAACCTTTGATGCTGTGTCCAATCAAGAACCTAGCAATCTCTGCCTTAAATACACCCAATGACCTGGCCTCCACAGCTGCATGTGGCAACAAAAATCCACCAATCCACCACCCTTTGGCTGAAGAAATTTCTCTGCATCACTGTTTTGAATGGACACCCCTCTATCCGTTTGTTCTAGGTCCTCCCACCATGGGAAATATCCTTTCCACATCTACTCTGTCTAGGACTTTCAACATTTGAAAGGTTTCAATGAGATTCCTCCCCCACCACCCCACCCATCCTTCTGAATTCCAGTGAGTGCAGACTCAGAGCCATCAAACATTCCTCGTATGATAACCCTTTCATTTCTGGAATCATCCTTGTGAACCTCCTCTGGACCCCCTCCAATGCTAGCACATCTTTTCTAAGATGAGGGGCCCAAAACTGTTCACAATACTTAAGGTGAGGCCTCACCAGTGCCTTATGAAGCCTCAGCATCACATGTAGCATCTCAGCATCTCCTGTACTCTAGACCTCTTGAAATGAGTGCTAACATGGCATTTGCCTTCCTCACCTTCAGGGTGTTCTGCACAAGGACTCCCAGGTCCCTCTGAATCTCAGATTCCTCGATTTTCTCCCCGTTGCGAAAATAGTCCGCACATTTATTTCTACTACCAAAGTGCATGACCATGCATTTTCCAATATTGTATTTCATTTGCCACTTTCTTGCCCATTCTCCTGATCTGCCTAAGTCCTTCTGCATCCTACCTATTTCCTCAACATTACCTGCCCCTCAGCCAATCTTTGCAACAAAGCCATCTATTCCATCAGTATTTCCAAGGAGTATTTCCAGCATTTTTTTTATTTTATGATATCTAGCATCTGAAATTTTCTTTGAGAAGTCCTTCACAGGCCTTGTAGTCAGCTGCACTGTTCAAATGAATTGTGTGAATGCAATTAATTTAGTGGGATTGAATTGTACTTGCTGTCAGACTTTTGAGTAGTTACCAATAAGATGGGTTTCATTGTTTTTCCCATTGAAGGAACCAACACATCCAGGAAATGAAAAAAAAAATTGCTGCTTTACACATTCATGAGAGTAAGGCCCAGTCCTTGACCTTACCCATCATTATCATGTCATCTTTAGGTCTGATTTATCTTTTGTTAAGGCTAAATGCAGTAACTGGGTAATCCAGCACCTTGTATTCAGCCATGATCAAGGCAAGAGAACTTAGAGCACCACTGATTTGAATATGACATGATGTGCCAATAACATCAAGGATAAATCATGGCATTCCGTGACTTAATTGGACTTGCCCTGTATGTATTGGCGTGCTGTGATTTTCAGTCCACTGGCAGCAATTGTTAAATTGCACTTCAGATAACACAGTTTAACAACAGTGTTGCTTAAACAGACATTAATACTATTCCTGACATTTTAAAATTCATACTGTGTTTATGATTTTTAGAAAACAGAGTCTAATATTTCTGTGCTTACAATTGGTAAAGTGCACTCACATTTTCCCTGTGCCTTCAGCATCTAGATCATAAATTTATCATAGTATATATTCATAGTCATTTTACCTTGTGCCATTAAAATTTAGAACTCAAGTTTAGAATCTCATTTTCATTTATTTCCTATTTTATAACTGTCGCTATTAATAAATTATGCTAGAATAATTGCACTTGGTTTAAAATGTTCAAACACCATTTAAAATAACTGGAGCTCCATTAAGATTGCACTATTGTCAAAGATAATTAATGGTCACATACTATTAATCACAGCAGTTGTACACACATGATAAATAAATGGGAGAATTTTGGTTAAATAATATTTCTCACAGAATGGGAATAATAATATTCAGGAGCTTGGTACAGAAAAAGATGGAAATATTTTGAGGTGAATTATTTCAATCACTTCCATCTTTAATAATTGACGATTAGCTATTTTGATAGTCGGTTATAATGGGTATATTAAATTTAAAGCATATAATATGATGTGACAGTAATTAACCTAGATCTATAATTCAATTCCATACTGAGTGATAAATCTGTAAACTACACCAGACTATGCAAAATGAGTTCTGATCTGTTTTCAAGTACCTAACCAATATTGTCCTCAGCCAAAATAAAGCCAAAGGCCAGTTCATAATTAACGATTTACAATACCTAGGGCCAATCACGTATCTAGTCATATGGCTCACCAGAGGTATGTAGTGGTGGGTAACTAACCTCACTGACTGTGAGGTCTACGTGAGTTCTCAGGACAAAAAAAAGCAGGTTTGAGTACTATGGAGAGCTTCCAAGTCTCCTGAATCTGGAAGTTCTTCTAGTCATTTGAATCCTATTCCACCATGGGAGGAAATAAAAATCCTTCCTTCCACATGCAAGGCTCAGGGTGCCTTTATTGATGGCTGTTTAAAGATCTCAAAGCGAAAAAAGAAAATCATCCTGAATCATTTGTCCAGTAGTCCTTTTGACCCAGGGCTTTGGTCACCAGAATTATTGTGCCTGGATGACACTTGTTTACCTGGAACAATACGCTTGAGTTTCCATCTCAGGGGCCCTGCTGCAGTCATGTAACAGCTGCTGAATTGTGACTCTTACTTTTTATTCTTCAAATTGCGTCGCAAATTAGAGATTTACAAAACAGAGAGTGGATAGTTTTCCTCAGCATCTTAGACAATGATGTTCAATATCATTTGTTAGCTTTGCATTAATACCATTATACTGAATATATTCTGAATTTGAAAGTGACAAAGATTAATACCATGTCATAAACACAAGAGATTCTGCAAATACTGGAAATCTGGATTAACACACGCAAAATGCAGGAGAAATTCAGCAGGTCAGGCAGCATCTATGGAGAGGAATCGACACTTCGGTAACTGAGACGCTTTATCAGGACCTTCAGCGTTTTGTGTGTTTTAATACCATGTCAATCATTTTTTAAATTCAAACTACATTGGTTATTTATGGAAAATAGAACCCACTGTTTCCCGGCTCTATATTTTGAGCAGTGCTCTGGCATTTTAAATCAGTATGTTCAGTATCTAGGTCAGAAATGTATCACAGCATGTATTCAAACATCCTGAGATGAATTCCTTAATTCTAAACTATCCAGCGAATGGAGCATTCTCTCAGCATCTAAATCCAATCTCCCTCAGAATCTTATGTTTCACATCTCATTCTTCAGAACTTCAGATGTTAGAGGCTTGCTTTACTTCTGCTCACAGCACAAACTTTCAGACCAGGAATCAGTCTAGTGAGATCCTTCAGTACCATCTGCAAATCAGGAATTCACCATGTATGGAGGCTAAATCTACATGCAGTATACTGTCAACACGCACAAGATGCTGGAGGGACTCAGCAGACCAGGAAAAGAGTCCTGATGAATGGTCTTGGCCCGAAACGTGGACTGCTAACTCTTTTCCATAGATTCTGTCTGGCCTGCTGAGTTCCTCCAGCATTTTGTGTGTGTTGCTTGGATTTCCAGCATCTGCAGATTTTCTCTTGTTTGTGCAGTACTCCATGTGTGGTCTCCCAAAGCAATGCACTTACAACTGGATCTCATCCTGTTATTTTAGATAAAGGAAAGGGAGAAGAGTTTACATCTATAATGCAAAATATAAATTTTATGAGCTGATTTATTCCATGATAATTTCAAAGAATGTTAAATACAACATTTTGAAAGAAAGAAAGATTGGTTTGTACACTCAGTGGCCACTTTATTAGGTACACCTATAGCTCTGCTTGTTAATGCAACTATTTCATCAGCCAATTATGTAGCAGCAACTCAATGCATAAGAGCATGCAGAGATAGTTAAGGGGTTCAGTTGTTGTTCAGAGCAAACATCAGAATGGGGTAATCTACAGAGAAAGGTTGAACAAGTTGTGTCTTTATTATTTGGAGCGTAGAAGGTTGAGGGGGGACTTCATAGAGGTATTTAAAATTATGAAGTGGATAGATAGAGTTGATGTGGATAGGCTTTTTCCATTGAGAGTGGGGGAGATTCAAACAAGACGACATGAATTGAGAGTTAAAGGGCAAAACTTTAGGGGTAAAATAAGGGGGAACTTCTTTACTCAGAGAGTGGTAGCTGTGTGGAACGAGCTTCCAGCAGAAGTGGCTGAGGCAGGTTCGATGTTGTCATTTAAAGTTAAATTGGATAGCTATATGGACAGGAAAGGAATGGAGGGTTATGGGCTGAGTGCAGGTTGGTGGGACTATGTGAGAGTAAGAGTTCAGCATGGACTAGAAGGGCCGAGATGGCCTGTTTCCGTGCTGTAATTGTTATATGGCTATACTATATGGTTAAATGTGATCTAAGTGACTTTGACCATGGAATGATTGTTGGTTCAAGATGAGGTGCTTTGAGTTTCTTAAAAACTGCTGATTCCTGGAATTTTCACACTCTGCAGTCTCTTGACTACGGAGAAGGGCGTGTGAAAGAAATTAAACATCCAGAGAGTAGCCGTTCTGAGGGCGAAAAAGCCTTGTTAATGACAGAGGGCAGCAGAGATTGGCCAGACTGATTCAAGCTGACAGTAACTCAAGTAACTATGCGTTGCAATAGTGGTGTGCAGAAGAGCATTTCGGAAGGCACAACTTATCAAACCTTGAAGTAGATGGGCTACAGTAGTGGAAGATGATGGCATACCCACAGTGGCGTACGCCACAGGTTCAGGAGGTACCTAATAAAGGTACCACTGAGTGTAGACTGGTAATGTCAGTTGAGGCTTGTTGATATTTTCCTAAAATGCTTGATGTCATCTTTGTAAATATTTTGCTTTGTCCTCTCTTTAAAATAAAGTGCCAGGGTGGAGATATGGCTCTACCAAAGAAGGTGTAAAGTGCTCCTTCCCTCTGCTAACCTGCAGGTCACCTTGGGCAACGTGTAGCAACTGCATAGTCCCCTGATCAGGGTCAGGTGAA
Organism: Mobula birostris; assembly: GCF_030028105.1. Classification (NCBI taxonomy): domain Eukaryota; kingdom Metazoa; phylum Chordata; class Chondrichthyes; order Myliobatiformes; family Myliobatidae; genus Mobula; species Mobula birostris. The sequence goes on from NC_092381.1 coordinate 30,195,855, forward strand.
GCCAATGGAGCAGGTGGTGGATGGTCGTATGAGCAGTATCACAAGTCCTAGTTATGCGACCACTGACACCAGGCAGACAATCTCTGAAGAGTATTGATAATGGCTGGGGTCACCCATCTTGTAAAGACACTGCCCAGAGGAAGGCAATGGTGAACCACTTCTGCAGAAAAATTTGCCAAGAACAACTGTGGTCACAGACCATGATCGCTCATGTCATACAACATGGCACTTGATGATGATGGTGATGACGATGACTCTTTACAAATTGCTTTCAAGATAATTATGACCTGAATATTTCCATTTCTTTGGGAAATAGAACATATATCATAACACAGTATAGGACACGAACAGACCCGTTGTTTCACAACTTCTGAAGATTCCAAATTAAACAAATCCCTTTCGCCTGTATCAGATCCAGATCCCACTATCCTGTGTATATTCATGTGCCTATCTAAAAACCTCTTGAACACCATTTCAAGGGCAAAGAGACAATTTTGAATGAAGTTGGAGGCGACGTCGGATGTACGGCAGCTCTGGCAGGGTCTGCAGGACATTATTTCCTACAAAGCGAAACCCAGTGGTATGAATGGCAACGATGCTTCACTACCAGATGAACTCAATGCCTTCTACGCCCACTTTGAAAGGGAGAACACAACTACAGCTGTGTAGATCCCTGCTGCACCTGATGGCCCTGTGATCTCCATCTCAGAGGTTGATGTTAGGCTGTTTTTGAAGAGAGTGAACCCTCGCAAGGCAGAAGGTCCTGATGGAGTACCTGGTAAGGCTCTGAAAACCTGTGCCAACCAACTAGCTGGAGTATTCAAGGACATTTTCAACCTCTCACTGCTACGGACGGAAGTTCCCACTTGCTTCAAAAAGGCAACAATTATACCAGTGCCTGTGAAGAATAATGTGGGCTGCCTTAATGACTATTGCCTGGTAGCACTCACATCGACAGTGATGAAATGCTTTGAGAGGTTGGTCATGACGAGACTGAACTCCTGCCTCAGCAAGGACATGGACCCATTGCAATTTCCTTATCACCACAATAGGTCTCTGGTAGATGCAATCTCAATGGCTCTCCATGTGGCTTTAGACCACCTGGACAACACAGACACCTACGTCAGGATGCTGTTCATCGACTATAACTTAGCATTTAATACCATTATTCCCATAAACCTGATTGAGAAGTTGCAGAACCTGGGCCTCTGTACCTCCCTCTGCAATTGGATCCTTGACTTCCTAACTGGAAGACCACAATCTGTACGAATTGGTGGTAACATATCCTCCTCGCTGACAATCAACACTGGCACACCTCAGGGGTGTGTGCTTAGTCCACTGCTCTACTCTCTATATACATACACACACACATGTATACATATATATATATATGTATGACTATGTGGCTAGGCATAGCTCAAGTACCATCTATGAATTTGCCAACGATACAACCATTGTTGGTTGAATCTCAGGTGGTGACGAAAGGGTGTACAGGAGTGAGATATGCCAACTAGTGGAATGGTGCCACAGCAACAAACTGGCACTCAATGTCAGTAAGACAAAAGAGCTGATTGTGGACTTCAGGAAGGATAAAATGAAGGAAAACATACCAATCCTCATAGAGGTATCAGAAGTGGAGAGAGTGAGCAGTTTCAAGTTCCTGGGTATCAAGATCTCTGAGGATCTAATCTGGTCCCAACATGTTGATGTAGTTATAAAGAAGGCAAAACAGCAGATATACTTTATTTGGAGTTTGAAGAGATTTGGCAAGTCAACAAATACACTCAAAAACTTCTATAGTTGTACTGTGGAGAGCATTCTGTCAGGCTTCATCACTGTCTGGTATGGAGGGACTACTGCACAGGGCCGAAAGAAGCTGCAGAAGGTTTTAAATCTAGTCACATCTTGCATACTAGCCTACAAAGTACCCAGATCATCTTTAGGGAGCAGTGTCTCAGAAACGCAGTGTCCATTATTAAGGACCTCCAGCACCAAGGGTATGCCCTTTTCTCACTGTTACCGTCAGGTAGGAGGTACAGAAGCTTGAAGGCACACACTCAGCGATTCAGGAACAGCTTCTTCTCCTCTGCTATCCGATTTCTAAATGGACATTGAATCTTTGGACACGAACTCACTTTTTTAAAATATACAGTATTTCTGTTTTTGCACATTAGAAAATATCTATTCAATATACAATAATTGATTTACTTGTTTATTTATTAGTATTATTATTTTTTTTCTCTCTGCTAGATTATGTATTGCATTGAATGCTGCTGCTAAGTTAACAAATTTCACGTCACATACCGGTCATAATAAACCTAATTCTGATTCTGATTATTGTATCTGCTTCCACTACCAGCCCGGGCACCTGAAATTTTCTCTGTAAAAAAATTTTACCTTGTGCCCTCCCTTTAAACTTCCTGCCTCTCAACATAATTGTGCCCTCTAGCATTCAATATCTCTACCCTGGGATTAAGATCTTGATTGTCCACCCTATCTATGCCTCTCATAGTTTTATAAACTTTTATCAGGTCTCACCTCAGCTTCAAGGTTGTGCAACCTCCCTTTATAGGTAAAACCCTCTAATCCTGGGAGCATTCTGGCAAACCTCTACTGCATCCTCTCCAAAGCCCTCCGCATCCTTCCCATAACAGAGTGAACCAAAAATGCACATAATACTTCAACGGCAGCTAAACCAGAGGAGAACTGACTTCCTGACTCCTGTATTTACTGTTCCTAGTGATTCGCATGACATGCATCTTCCCCCACCTCCTCCTCGTACCCCATCTGTTATTTATTTATATACACAATTCTTTCTCTCTCTCTCTCTCTCCTTTTTCTCCCTCTGTCCCTCTGACTATACCCCTTGCCCATCCTCTGGGTCTTTCCCCCCGGCTTTTTCTTCTCCCTGGGCCTCCTGTCCCATGATCCTCTCATATCCCTTTTGCCAATCAACTGTCCAGCTCTTGGCTCCATCCCTCCCCCTCCTGTCTTCTCCTATCACTTTGGATCTCCCCCTCCCCCTCCCACTTTCAAATCTCTAACTAGCTCTTCCTTCAGTTAGTCCTGACGAAGGGTCTCAGCCCGAAACGTCGACTGTACCTCTTCCTAGAGATGCTGCCTGGCCTGCTGCGTTCACCAGCAACTTTGATGTGTGTTGCCTGAATTCCCAGCATCTGCAGAATTCCTCGTGTTTGCATTCTTTACCACTCTACCTGCTTATGTTGCCACCTACATTGAGACATGGACTTGGACACTATACTCAAGAATGGGTTTGATTAGGTTCCATCTTTTGCAGCTGTAAGGTTTTCAGTGCCTTGCAGGCCTTGCTCTGTGGCCATCACATGAGATGCAGTAGTCTGAGTTTCTTGGGAGATCCCAGCTCAGATCATCCCACTTATGTTGTCTTAGACCTTTTCCGTTACCTCCCAATGACTTAGATGTTCAGAAATATTTAGAAACAATTTAAATACTTTCTCTACTATTTTTAAAATCAGGTACACATAATATCTTTAAGAGGTGCTGAGATAGACACTTAAATTGGTAAGGAATAGAAGGATGTAGACCTAATGCAAGCAAGTGGGATTGCTGTAACTGGGGAAAAAGTTTAGTGTGAACATGATGGGCTGAAGACCCCAACACAGTTCAATTTTGTGACTTTTTAACTCTAGTTTTGATCACTTTATGGAACAAATTGACTGAGATTATTCTACCAGAGCCAGATATTTCTTCAACTAGGTGCACCAAAGATGATGTGGTGGGTTTGTACAATCAATGACCACTTTATTAGCTACACATGTACACCTTCTCGTTAATGCAAATATCGATTCTGTTACAATGGGGGGTTGGAAGCGGAACCAAGTGCAGGACACAGACACGGAGGTAACATTAACAGAGGTGTGTTTATTAATAGATACCAGGAAGACTGGAGAGCGAGGATTAGATTCTTACATGGACGTAAACGTTGGGCAACAAACGGGAGGAACCTGGAATTGGACTTAGCCACGGAGCCTACACTTGGGCTCAGACACGGAACCTGGACTTGGACTTAGACTCAGAAATGGAGCGTAGGCTCGGACTTGGACTCGGACACGGAGCCTGGACTTGGACTTGGAGTCGGACACGGAACCTGGTCTCGGACTTGGACTCAGACACAGAGCCTGGACTTGGACTTGGACTCGGACACGGAGCCTGGACTTGGACATGGAGACTGGACTTGGACTTGGACATGGAGCCGGGGCTCAGACTTGGATTTGAACGTGGGGCCGGGGCTTGGACTTAGACTCGGACGTGGAGCTGGGACTCGGACTTGGACATGGATGCGAAGCCGGGACCCGAACTTGGACATGAACACAGAGCCGGGACTCAAACTTGGACACGGGACGACAAAATCAAACAAAGACAGACAATTCGTATCTTGGCTGGGAGTAGGGGCAAACGGCCTGCAATCCTCAGCTGGACACGAGACGACAAAACCACACAACGACAGGCAATTCGTATCTTGACACGGAGTAGCACCTGAAGCAGCAAACGGCCGGCAATCACTTAATTTGACATGAAGGGACAGAGTTCCTGACTTGGAGTAACGGCAAACGGTCAGCAATCCTCAGCGGGACAGGAAAACGACCGAATTCACATCTTGACCCAGAGCAGCGGCAAACGGCCGGCAACACTCAGCAGGACACGAAAATGACAGAATTCCCGAGGCAACCCCAGGTACTGAAGCAACTTAGAGTCCACTATTCTTGGCGGCCCGGATTGTGCATTACTGCCCTGCTCAGGGGATGGTCCATTATTCTAGGCATCCCGGAAGGTGCATTGCCGCACTGGCTCCCGGTGATGGTCCAGCAGTGAGTGGTTGTAAGCCGAAGTTTTCATGCTTCTGGTTTGGATAAAAATCAGGTGCCCTAATCAAGGAGCCCCGTAGAGCATAGGGAAAAGGAAATTAATTGAATTGAGGAGTCAACGGAACGGACTGTGACAGAATCAGCCAATTATGTGGGGGCAAGTCAATGCATAAAAACATGCAGATGTGGTCAAGAAGTTCAGTTATCACCAGACCAAATATTAGAATGGGAAAGAAACAATGATTGTTGGTGTGGATTGAGTATCTCAGAAGCTGCTGATCTCCTGCGATTTTCATGCACAACGGTCTCCAGATCCTTGTTTCCCAACCTTTTTTTAGCCCAACTCCCCTCTAAAGTACTTTCAGACTTGCCAATACCCCTCTAAAGCACCTTCATACTTGCCAATGCCCTTCTTAGGCACAATATACTTTCCAGCACCCCCATAGTGTAAAAACATGTCTACCATATACTAACATGAGAAAAATGATTCTGTTTTAAATTTTTATTTGTCATTAAACCTAGCTTACATAGTAACTGTGCACTGCACAGCAGCTTGAAATATCAATCTGATCCTTGAACTTGGCGGTTTTTAGCAAGAGTTGAAATATCTGGTTTAAGTTTTGCTAGCAAAAGCCTTAAGTCCCCACGTGTAATGATGTCCAAGTGGTTTCTGTTTTTTGTGAGTATATGGTTCACTGCACCGAAGCCTCTTTCAACAAGGTAGGAGAATGAAAATAATATGCAATGAAGAGCAGTTTGGCTCTTCTCCAAAGACCAGGAAACTTGGTATGACAATGTAGCCACATACCAGAAAAGCCAAAATTTTTAAAAAGCATTTTGGCTTCTTCATTATTCTGAATTTCAATAATTTCTTCTTGCAAGCTCTCTTCCTGTTCTCCCACCTTGCAAAAAATGGGTTAATTACCCTATGTGGAATTTCCAGATCTTTCAAATCTTGAATCGATCCTGAAAATCCTTTTTCAGTGGCTGCAGGTGTAAGCAGTACTCTTGAAAATCTCCATCTGTGAAAGAGAGTGCCATACATCCCTTGCAGGGAAACTGTGAGAACGTCCTTCTCCTAATGTTTTGCTTGTATATTTCCAATTTTCTGATATAGGTGGACACTGCACTTTTTCCTGGATTAAGTTGACATTCCCACCCTGAAATTTCATATTTAAATGTTCACTTTGTCATACTGATTGGCTTAGGTATGCCTCGTCTCCACATAGAAATTCAATCTTGCTTCACAAGTTCTCGTCAACTTTGAGCAAAAATTCAATCACAGTGTCAAAAAGATCAAAGAAACACTTTAAGCAGTAGTCTTTTGACAACCAACACACTTCAGTGTGAAGAAGTAAGCGTTCAAGCACTTCATCATTATCTTGGCATAAATGACGAAATATTCCGCTGTTTAATGGATGAACTTCAATTTTGTTGATAACAGATATTACAAGAGCTATGCTTGAGAAAGGCCACTGGCTGAGGTTTTTGGCTGTGAGATGTTGGCAATGAATTACACAATGGGTTTCAAGCAGACTTGGAATTTCTTTTTCCATAAATGCCACTAAACCAGCATGGTGACCTATCATATATGGTGCTCCATCTGTTGCATCAGAAATTATGTTCCTAATCAGAATGCTTTTATTCTCAATATACATTTTGAACTCATTGTAGATTTATTCTGTGTTGATAGTTGTTTCTAACTTTTTGCAAAGGAGAATCTCTTCATAAACTTTTCCATTTTTGATAAACCATTAGCAATGCCTCATTGTCTCGCACAGTTGACTCATCCAGTTGTATCCCAAATTCTGTTTTTACACCTTTGTGCATAGTTGATATCCAATGTCTTCATTCATTTCATCAATAGGATGAGCTACAGAGTTATTACTGAAAGGAATTGATTTTAAAATACTGACAATCCATTTTGAGAACAGTGGTGAGTACTCCTGATACAGCAGGCATTATTAATCTTTCACCAATTGAATGAGATTTTCCACACTTTACTATCATTTTGGAAATGTTGCAAGAAGCAATGAGACCAATATTAAGGTCATTTTTAGCTTTCTTGGCAAATGTGTGCAAGGCTTTTCAAATCCTTCTTTCACCTTCTGGAACTGAATAATACCATAAGCAGCCTTTTCATGGTGTCTTTTACAAAAGTTCTCCTGCAGTCTTGATAGTTTTATGGCTTCATTAGACAGTACAGTTTTACAAATAAGACACATGGGGCATTGCTGATCTGACGGGAATGGAATAAAGCCATACTCCAGTATACAACATTGGATGGACACACTTTCTGTAGATTCTGTTTCTTAGCAGGTTTAGAATTCTAAGCTTCACCACCTTCTGACTCATAGAGATCACGCCATACGGGGGTGATTAATAAGTTCGTGGCCTAAGGTAGAAGGAGTCAATTTTAGAAAACCTAGCATATTTATTTTTCAACATAGTCCCCTCCTACATTTACACACTTAGTCCAGCAGTCGTGGAGCATACGGATCTTGGACCTCCAGCGAGTTTCCACAGCATGGATGATTGATAAGTTCATGGCCTAGGGTAGAAGGAGATGAGTTATACAGCTCTTGTTACATTCACGTGCAGTTCAACTCTTTGAATGATTATGCAGAAAGTTTGAAGTTAATAACTCATCTCCTTCTACATTTTAAAGGCCAGGTCAGACTGGAAGATGTTCCATACTCATACCAAGACTTTACCAACAGAAATGGACAATATCTAGTTAATTTCATCCAGGAACACAGTCTCATTGCCGCCAACACATAATTCAAGAAGTGAGCTGGTAAGCTGTGGACATACGAAAACAGAGCCTCCATCTACAGGAAACAACTCAACTACATCCTCGCAAGAACAAAATGACATAATTGTGTGATCAATACAGAAGCCTACAGCACCTTCAACTTGGTCAGTTCTGACCACAGAGTGGTGTCAATGCAAGTGAGACTGAGCCTGCGGCAACCTAAAGCCACAGGTCCCAAGGAGAAGGTAGACTGGAAGGCATTCTCCTCACAACCTGTTCTTCAAGCCCAGTAAACAGTGGAGGTGAGAAATCGCTTCAGCCCACTGGAAAGGGGGGAGGAAGAGACTGCTACCGGCTGTTATCAATGTCTCATAGGCGCACACACAGACACAACAAAGAGCTTGCCTACTGTGAAGCGAATCAAGAAGAGCTGGATCTCGAAACATCCTGACGTCGTCGCAGCAAGAAGCATGGTCAATGCTTGTCATGCCGAACTTAGAAGGAGTGAAACGGAAGAGCTAAGAGACAAGTTCAAGTCAGCAAAGAAGAATCTCTTTGCCACCTACGACTGACTGAAGGTAGAGGAACTAGCTGAGAGGATTAGAGAGGTAGAAGCTGCTGATGAAGACAAGCAGCATGGAGAAGCATGGCACCTAGTCAATGAGATCAGCAGATGGAAGAAGTCCCCATCAGGTCAAATAAGTGGTAAAACAGCAGAGGACCATGTCCAGATATGGTTTACCCACTTTAAAAACTTGCTGGGAAGCCCTTCAACGATCACGGAAGAAGAAGAGGACATACCCACGATACTGACGCAAGTCGACATTGATGACGGCGCATTCACCATTGAGGAACTGAAGAAGGCCAAATATGCACTCAGGAGTGCTGGACCAGGTGGGATACCACCAGGTGTCCTAAAGAACTGTGACCTGGACGACATCTTGCTGGACATATGTAATACGGCACTGATGAAAGACGACAAAGCAGAGCAGTGGTCACTCTGAAACATTATCCCAGTCCCCAAGTCTGGATCTCTCACAAAGACAGTTAACTACCACGGTATCAGCTTGACCTGCATCTTAGCAAAGCTATACAATCGAATGATCTTGAACAGGATTTGCACCGCCATTGACCCTAAGCTAAGATTCAATCAGAATGGTTGGCAGAAGCACACAACAGTAATGCAAATACTTGCTGTCCGTAGAATCATCGAGGAAGTCAAGAAGAACAACCTGCTAGCTGTGCTTACTTCCATTGATTTTTGCAAAGCTTTTGACTCTATTAAAATGCTGAAGATCCTGAAAGCTTACGGAGTGCCAGACCATCTACTGAGAGCAATAGAGTCCAGCTATACCAAAACCATGGCGAAAGTTGTATCACCAGACGGAGAAACAGCAGTGTTCGAGCTCCTAGCTGGTGTGCCGCAAGGAGACACTCTGGCACCCTACATCTTTATAACTGTCCTGATTACACTCTCTGCGTCAAGCCACTAAAGATTATGACAAGCTTGGTTTTACCATGAAACCAGGCGGAACCAAAGGGGTCAGACCAGTTACACTCACAGATCTCGATTTTGCAGATGACATAGTCCTGCTCTCTGACCAGATGGAGGAAGCACAGCAGCTACTGACAAAAGTGGAAATTGAGTGCAGTAAAATTGGACTTCACTTAAACGCTAAAAAGATAGAGTACATGGTGTTTAACTGTGACGAAGGTACTCTCAAGACTGTAAAAAATGATACCATTAAGAAAGTCTTTGACTTCAAGTACCTCGGGTCAAGAATGATGAGTTTGGAGAAGTACATAAAGATACGGAAGGCGCTGGCGTGGAGGGCTATGAATGACATGAAGGAAATCTGGAAGTCGAACCTGAACAGAGGGCTTAAAAAGAGGATCTTCATAGCAGTAATAGAGTTCATTCTCACATACAGATGCGAGACGTGGACACTCACCAAGACTATGCAAAAGTCTCTAAATGGTTGCTATACACGAATGCTCTGGTTGGCTCTTGACGTGAGTTGGCAATAGCACATGACGAATGTCAAGCTCTATGACGACCTACCGATGCTCACCACTAAAACTGAGGCGAGAAGACTGCAACTAGCGGGGCACTGTCTACACCACCCCAAGCTACCTGCCAGCCTAGTCATCATATGGGAGCCCAAGCACGGGAGGATGAACCCTTGGCGCCCTCCCAAGACTATGGTCAACACGCTCCTGGAAGACAGTGGAGCAGCTAATGTAGATGAACTGAACACACTGGTGAGGGAGGAGGAGAAGTGGTGAGTCCGTCATCGTGCCCGACGCTGACCCCCTAGGCCTGAGTCAACGTAGTAGTAGTAGTAGTTCTACCTTAGGCCACAAACTTAACAATCACCCTTCGTATGTATTTTTCCATCATTAACAGGCTAAATTAATTTAAAAATTAAGACGAATTGGGAATGCCTATTGGATGTTGATGTTGGCAGTGAGTTGGCACAGTTGGTCAGGTATCGTGCATCAAGTTAGGGTGCCACTTACCACCCCCCAGTGACTTCTATTTTCCCTTAGGACACGTAACCAACCCCTTTGGGAATGACTGCTCTAGATGGATTCTCCAGTTCTAAATACTCACAGTTTAGAACAGTGAATAATCACAATATTGTTAATAGACATCTTTTGCTGGATTATTCTAATTTGACAATCCATTGAGTAAAGATGACACGTGCATTGAAATGTGATCTAAAATGTATGTGTGTGTGTGTGTGTGTGTGTGTGTGTGTGTGTGTGTGTGTGTACTACCATATACTATCCTGTCATCCTGTCATTTCCTTGTGGGCACTTACAGTAAATACATAGAAACACAATAGAATCAATGAAAAACCACACATAAGACAGACAAAAAAATGCAAAAGATAACAAACTGTGCAAATGCAAAAAGAAAAAAAACAAACAAAATAATAATAATAAATAAATAAATAAATAAGCAATAAATATTGAGAACGTGAAATGAAGAGTCCTTGAAAATGGCCACAGGTTGTGGAAAAGTACAGTGTTGGAGTAAGTGGTTGAGTGAAATTATCCCCTTTAGTAAAAGAGCCTGACGATTGGGGGGTAATAACTGTTCCTGAACCTGACCATATGGTTTCTGACAGTCCTGTATCTCTTTCCGGATGGCCACTGTGAGAATAGTTCATGGCCTGAATGGTAGGGATCCTTCATAATGGATGCTGCTTTCCTACAGCAGTGCTCTTTGTAGAAGTGCTCAAATAAATATTGAGAACATCAGCTGACGAGTCCTTGAAAGTGAGTATGCGGGTTGTGGGAACATTTCAGTGACGGAGCAAGTGAATCTGAGTGAAGTTATCCTCTCTGGTATAAGAGCCTGATGATTGAGGGGTAATAATTGTTCCTGAACCTGGTGGTGTGGGTCTTAAGGCTCTTGTACCTACTTCCTGATGGCAACAGCTAGAAGAGAGCATGTCCTGGGTGATGAGGGTCCCTGCTGATGGATGCTGCTTTCCTCTGACAACACTCCATGTAGATATGCTCAATGGTGGGGAGGTTTTTACCCATCATGGACTGAGGCCGTATGCACTACTTCTTGTAGGATTTTCCATTCAAGAGCATTGGTGTTTCCATACCAAGGCGTGTTAATAAACCAGTTAATATACTTTCCATCACACATCTATAGAAGTTTGTTAAAGTTTCAAATGTCATGCCAAATCTTTGACAGTTTCTAAGAACGTAGAGGTGCTGCCGTGCCCTCTTTGTAATGACACTTATGTGCTGGACCCAGGACACCCCCTGATGTGCTGATTCATCAGCATTTTGATTTAGCCAATGACAGTGCTGTCATTAACAAGCTTAAATCTTGGAGTTTACTGATCAGATTAGATTAGATTAGATTATGAGGATGCACAGTCCTCTTTTATTGTCATTTAGTAATGCATGCATTAAGAAATGATACAATATTCCTCCGGTGTGATATCACAGAAACACAGAGCAGACCAAGACTGAAAAACTGACAAAGACCACATAATTATAACATATAGTTACAACAGTGCAAGCAATACCGTGACTTGATGAAGAACAAGCCATTTAGCACAGTAAAAAATTCAAAGTCTCTTGAAAGTCCCACATCTCACGCAGACAGGAGAAGGAAGAACACTCTCCCTGCCATACCTGACCACAGTTCGACTCTGAGTCGTCCGAAAACTTCGAGCTCCGACCAGCCCTCCGACACCGAGCACCGAGCACCATCTCTGCCGAACGCTTCGACCCCAACCCCAGCTGCCAGCAGCAGGCAAAGCCGAGGATTTTGGGGCCTTCCCTCCGGAGATTCTCGATCGCACAGTAGCAGCGGCAGTGAACCAGGCATTTCAGAATTTACTCGGGATGTTCCTCCGTGTTCTCACGGCTGTCTCCATCAAATCAGAATTGTGCACAGCCCCTATTTAACAAATACGATATCATTTCACTGGAGAGGCTATGTGCGCTGCGTCACGCTGCCATCTTCTCCTCCCACCTTAGACCGAAGAAGACTTAGACTTAGACTTACTGAATGTAGAGTTGTAGTCTATGAAAGCATCCTGATGCAGAATTGTTGTCACAGTACGCAAATTAGAACAGATCCAAGTTGCTTCTCTGGCAGGAGTTGATATGTTTCATCACCAACCCTCAAAACTCTTCATCACTGTGGATGTATGTGCTACTGGATGATAGTCATTGAGACAGTTTACGATGTCCTGCACTTGTTTTAAGAATTCTGTCTGACAAAGTTACTGTTTCTTATTACCAGTGTTACTTGAATTGTCAGATTAGCAGAAGTAGTAATAAATTAGAATTTTAGTTATTATGTATATTATGTTAGAGACAACGTAATTATGACCATATTCAGGAGCGGAGTCAAATTTGATTTTCTAAAAGAGAAGAGATCTTCCTCAGCTATTGGTTACAGAATCACAGTGTGGAATCCATTCTTCAAAGCACACAACAGCAGGAGAAATCCAGGAAGCCGCTACTAAAATGTATCCTTTCTCAGCCTCACTAGATCTTTTGACTCTCTTCAATTTAGGCTTTCTGTAGAAATTTGTTTCCTATGTTGGCTTCACGATGGCATGAACAAATGCTTTTGTGAAGAAGCAGCTTCAGTGGAGACCTGCACCAAGTAAAGCACTGTCATTGACCCAACACTTTTTCTCAGTCTTTTGCACTTTAATGCTGCCCCTCACCTCCAACAATATTACCGCTGGCGTGGAACTAATTTACAGGATAAATAGGGAATTTTCTATCTACAGTATATATTGGTTCCACTGCAGAATCAAGCTCACTAAAGCATCAGTAATTGAGCTGCAGTTTGCAGACAATATTTAGCTATGCATGCATTCAGCTGTTAAGTTTAATTACTAAATCATATGTAAGGATGGATTTTACACTCAATGTTCACAAAATGACAATCCTCTACTAACCTGCCTGTTATAGAGCACCATCCTCTGTTAATAAATGTGCACAGCAAGATCCAGGAAAAATTCAATTTCTCGGGAGCCACCTCTCAGCGAAATCAAACATTGGTGATGAAATTCATCGTCTTCTATGCACCAGCAAAGCCTTTGGTCACCTGGGGAAAAAGATATTTTGTGATCAAAGCCTTAAGCCTGCCATAAAATTCATGGTAAATTGATAGCAATAATGCCTGCCTTTCTCTATGATTCTGAGACTCAGAACTATAGCAGTGTCTTGAAGGCATTTGAAAAACATCACTGGTGCTGACTCTGCAAAATCCCCCAAGCCCTTTGGCAAGAGAAGTTCATCACTGTTAGTGTCCTCTCTTGAGTCAACATCCCTGGCACTGAGGATGTAGTGACACTCATTACTCAATTGGGCAGGCCACAGTATTCTCATACCCATCACCAGAGTCCCAAGACACACAGTCTATTTCAAGCTCTGTCATGGGAAAAGATTACCTTGCAGACAAAAGAAAAGATCTGATGTGCTCAAAGCTTCTGTGGCAGTGCCGGCATCAGTCATTATTATCAGATTATTAGAAATACGATATCATTTCACCGGAGAGCTGCGCGCGCTGCGTCGCACTGCCATCTTCTCCTCCTGCCTAGTCATCCCCAGAACCAAGAGAACTATAGTGCAAACAAGACAGTATCAGCCTGAACGTACTGCTTAAGTTGAAGATTAATGTTTAATTGGATCCATAATGCAAAATTCCCAAGAAAAATTGATCAAGGTGTTGTAATTTTGACGGCCAGGCAAGCTCAAATCTGGCACACAACTGCAGCAAGCCCTCTTCCTCCCCATTCCCGTTCCCCATTCCCCTCACCCCAGTAGAGAGACAATGCATCCATCACCTTATGCATCTGCAAAATTCCATTCGCTTGCCTTGGCCTATCTGTAGCCCTCAGCTGTGGTACCTGATTCAGATCTCCCTGGTGTCACCATCCTGCTATATTCTTCATTGAATCCTGAATCCTGAATCTTTACATTTTAGGCAAGTTTCTTATTCAAAACTAATACATCTTAAATTTGCATGTTCCCTTCAGATTATAGTGACAGTCAAAGTGGAAACAAGTCAAAATCTTTCTCCTTTTGCCTCAGTCTGAAGCACATGAAACTGTTCATGGCAAATGTGTCATAACGGGGGCGCTGGGCAGCGGACCCAAATGCAAGACACAGACTCTGAAGTACTAGGAACAGGACTTGACTAGAGAGCTGGGACGAGAACACAGAGTTGGGCTAGGACATTGGCTAGGCAAGCGGGACCAGGACAAGGAACTGGGAACTAGGAGCCTGGGCTTGGACTCTGAGCCGGAGACTGGACAAGGACCCAGAACCTGGGTCTGGACTCGGGCTCGGACTCCGGAACTAGGCGAAGACATGACGTGGTCTTGGGAGACAGGACTAGGCGAGGTTACAGGACAGAACGAGAGACTCCTGGGCAAGACAAGGGAACTCCAGCACAGGACAAGGCACATGGACAGGACAAGAACACGAAGCCTTGACTTGGTATTCAGAAATAGCCGAGCCTTGGACTTGGGATGACAGGAACTTCGGAACCTTGGACTTGGGACAACAGGAACTTCGGAACCTTGGACTTGGGACGACAGGAACGCAGAACACAGAGCCTTGGTCTTGGGTAGGATAGGAACATAGAACGTTGGTCTAGAGCAAGGGAACACGGAGCCTTGGACAGGAACACAGGGACATGGAGCACAGAGCCGGAACCCCTCCTTGGGAACAGAACTTGGGGCCAGGGCTCTACACAGAATGCTGAACATGACGAGATGGTTCTCAACACTAGGTAGTGGTAAACGGCCAGACCTACCTAGCGAAGGCGTGGACACAGAGACGGTTCGCAACACTAGGTAGCGGCAAACGGCCAGATCTATCTAGCGAAGGTGTGGACGCAGAGACAGTTCTAACTCAACGAGAGACATTTCCTTACCTTGACATAGCAAAGTTCTGGTCTCGCTACTGTGGTAGAACTTGACAAGGTTGAAGGCAAGGCTCCAGACACAGGTTGTGGGCAAGGGCTCCAGACACAGGTTGAGGGAAAGGCTTCAGACACTGGTTGCGGGCAAGGCTTCAGAAGGAAGGGGAAGGGAAGGGAACAGTCCAGCCTTGGGGTAACTGCAAAGATGGTCTGGCTTACCCCACAGAGGCGAGGATGGGATACTGACGAGATGAACCAGCAACCACACTCGAACCCAGGGCCACTTATATTCCCAGCCCCAAGATGAGCATCAGGTGCCTATGATTAAGCCCAACTGAAACAAGGGACAGCCGACCCGGATTCTGGATTCCACGGACCGGACCGTGAACCGGAACGCGGACTTCACCGACTGGACCATGACAAAATGGTCTCCTTTGGCCTTACAAGCAGTTTCATATCAGGTATAATTGGATGATGGCATTTCTTTCGGAGC
Organism: Mobula birostris; assembly: GCF_030028105.1. Classification (NCBI taxonomy): domain Eukaryota; kingdom Metazoa; phylum Chordata; class Chondrichthyes; order Myliobatiformes; family Myliobatidae; genus Mobula; species Mobula birostris. The sequence goes on from NC_092381.1 coordinate 30,211,373, forward strand.
TGGAGATTTGGTTTGTCACCTAAAACACTCAAAAACGTCTACAGATGTGCCATGGAGAGCATTCTGACAGGCTGCATCACTGTCTGATATGAAGTGGGTCTACTGCACAGGATTGAAAGAAGCTACAGAAGGTTGTAAAATTAGGCAGCTCCATCATGGGTACTAGGCTCTGCAGTACCCAAGACATCTTCAAGGAGTGGTGACTCAGAAATGTGGCGTCCATCATCAAGGAACCCCCCCCCCCCCCCCCACCCAGGACATGCCCTCTTCTTATTGTTACAGTCAGGAAGGAGGTACAGAAGTCTGAAGGCACACACTCAGTGATTCAAGAACAGTATCTACCCCTCTGCCATCCAATTTCTAAATGGACATTGAACCCATGAATACTACCTCACTTTTTGTTTTGATTTAGCACTATATTTAATGTAACTATTTAATAGAAATGTATATATACTTACTGTAATTGATTTTTCTATATTTACTATGTATTGCATTATACTCCTGCCACTAAGTTAATAGATTTCATGACATATGCCGGTGATATTAAACCTGATCCTGATTCTGATTTAAATGAACATTGAAATATCTTGGATCCTAAGGATCTGCTGAAGATGATGAAGAAGCAGAAGAAGAAAGATAGTCATTCATTTGATAAAATTGCCATCACAACTTTCCTTCTTGCAAGATTTCATTTATACAGAACTTTATCAAAAAAATCTGGCAGTACAAGCTCAATATTTCTAGCAATTCTCTTTGACTTAAACAGAATGACATTTCTCAAACGTAAGTGGATTACAATTCCCCCAAGCACCAGTAAAGTGTTGGAATCCCATTCCATGAAATTGGAATTACACGCAATAAACTAACTAGATTTCTTCTATATATTTGCTCTTTCAAAGCTGGAGTGAACTATTTAAAATCTTGACTTGTACAAGGAGTAATTTCAGTTACATGACAATACTATCTTTTCACAGATTAATTATCATTAATTTTACACAGGTTACCTTGCTCCAGCAAGATTTAAAATTGCAAACACCAAGGATCTATGTTAAGACCTCTTTATTAAGATGGCATTATAGAATTAGATTGCACTGGTGTCTGCATCTGCATTAACCAAGTTAACACCTCTGCAGCTGAATGCATCTGTGCTCAATTGGTTGCTGTCCTATATCCAAATCTTGAGGTTTGTAAATTCTTAGTCCTCAATGCAACATTGAGCAGCAGGAAAGAGAGTGGGAAGCTGGATGGGCTGTGGATAGCTGGTGTTGTCTAAGAAGAAGCAGGAGCAGGAGTAGGCCGTCTTGCACGTTGAACTTGCTCTGCCATTCAATAACATTTATTGAATGGCAGAACAAGTTCAATAAGGACTAAGTTCCACCTAATTGTCTTTTCCCCATAATCCTTACTACCTCTACTATGCAAAAATCTAACTCTGTAGCGATGGTTGTATTAATCATATTCAAATGAATATGAAATGTCCTCAATCCCAAAGGTCTGTTGAAAATGATTTAATTATTTTATTTATTCTGACATAAAGCATGGAACAGGTTTTTCTGGCTGTATGAGCTGCACTGACCAGCAACTTACTTAATTAACCCTCTCCTAGTCTCAGGACAGCTTACAATGACAGTTAACCTTCTAACTGGTATGTCTTTGGATCGTGGAAGGAACCCAAAGGAAACCCACGTGCTAATGGGAAGAATGTACACATTTCTTACAGAGAACATCAGATATGATCTCTAAACTCCGAGTTAGGGGTATTGTCCCTGATGTCCTTGCTTTCTTTCGATATTACAAAATAAATCTGGGTATGATCACATTGATCTTCATAGGAACCTGATATGAGCAAAGTTACTGCTATTTTTGTACATTCCAAGTATGGTGCCAATACAAAATGTCATGGGGATTACGATAGAGATACAATATACACTAAGTGGCCACTTTATTAGGTACCTGCTCTAGGTAGATGCTCTTCGGCACACCACTGTTGTAAAGTGTAGCTATTTGAGCTACTGTCTCCTTCCTATCACCATGAACCTGTCTGGCCATCCACCTCTGACCTCTTTCATTAACAAGGCGTTTTTGCCAACAGAACTGCCGCTCACTGGATGCTTTGTTTTTATTTCTGTAAACTCTGGAGACTGTTGTGCGTGGAAATCCCAGGAGATCTGTAGTTTCTAGGATACTCAAACCTCCCCAGCCTGACACCAACAATCATTCAACTGCCAAAGTCACGTAGATCACATTTCTTCCCCATAATGTTTGATCTGAACAACAACTGAACCTCATGTGCATGTCTGCATGATGTTATGCATTGAGTTGCTGTCAAATGATTTGCTGATTAGATAATTGCATTAATGAGCAGATGTACAAGTGAACCTGATAAAGTGCCCACTGAGTGTATGTTCAAAATTCAAAGTAAATTTATTATCAAAGTACATATACATCAGCACATATTTCCTTGATATTCATTTTCTTGTGGGCATACTCAATAAATCCAATAAATATAACAGAATCAATGAAAGACTGCACTGGCAGGGTGACAAACCAGTTTGCAAATAAAAAAAGAAAGTAAAACAATAAATAATAAAGATAATAATAAATAAGCAATTAATATTGAGAACATGAGATGAAGTGTCCTTGAAGGTGAGTCCACAGGTTGAGGAAACAGTTCAGTGATGGGGTGATTGAAGTTATAAACAAGAGAAAATCTGTAAACGCTGGAAATCTGAGCAACACACACAAAATGCTGAAGGAACTCAGCAGGCCAAGCCGCATCTATGGAGAAAAGTATTGTCGACATTTCGGGCCAAAACCCTTTGTCAGTCCTGCCGAAGGGTTTTGGCCCAAAACGTCAACTGTACTTTGTTCCATAGATGCTGCCTGTCCTGCTGAGTTCTTCCAGCGTTCTGTGTGTGTTGGGCGATTGAAGTTATGTGAAGTCATCCCCTTTGGTTCAAGAGCCTGATGGTTGAGGTGTCATAACTATTCCTGAATCTGGTGGCGTGGGGCCTGTGGCTCCTGTACCTTCTTCTTGATTGCAGCAGTGAGAAGAGAGCATGGCCTGGATGGTGGAGGGATCCTAATGATGGATGCTGCTTTCCCTGTAGTTGTGCTCAGTGGTGGGGAGGGATTTGCTTGTGAAGGACTGAGCCATATCCACTACTTTTTGGATGAGTTTCTGTTCAAGGCCATTGGTGTTTCCATACTAGGCTGTGATGCAGTCAGTCAATTTACTCTCCACCACACATATATAGAAGCTTGTCAAAGTTTAGATGTCAAGCCGAATCTCGCAATGTCATCTAAAGTTTCAAAAGGTTTAAAGGTTCATTTGTTATCAAAGTATACAACTTTGAGATTCTTAGTCCATAAAACCATAAGATATAGGAGCAGAATTAGGCCATTTGTCCCATCGAGTCTGCTCTGCTGTTTCATTATGGCTAATCCAATTTTCCTCTCAGTCCAAGTCTCCTGCCTTCTCCCCATATTCCTTCATGCCCTGCCCAAGCAAGAATCTATCATTCTCTGCCTTAAATATACATAAATACTTGGCCTCTACAGCTGCCTGTGGCAGAGAATTCAGAGATTCACCAGCCCCTGGCTCAAGAAATTCTTCCTCATCTAAAAGGACACCACCCTATTCTGAGGCTGTGTCCTCTGATCTTAGACTCTCCCACTACAGAAAACATCCTCTCCACTTCCACTCTATCAAGGCCTTTCACAATTGATAGGTTTCAATGAGGTCAGCCCTCATTCTTCTGAATTCTAGTGAATATAGGCCAGAGCCATCTGATGCTTTTCATATGACAAGCCATTCAACCCTGGAATCATTTTCGTGAACCTCCTTTGAACCCTCTCTAGTTTCAGCACATCCTTTCTAAGATAAGGCAACCGAGCCTGCTTGCAATACTCCAAGTGAGGCCTCACCAGTGCTTTATAAAGTCTCAATGTTACATCCTTGCTTTTATATTCTAATTCTCTTGAAATGAATGCTAACATCGCATTTGCCTTCCTCAGCACAGACTCAACCTGCAAATTAACCTTTAGGAAATCCTACAAAAGGACTCCCAAGTCCTTTTGTATGTCAGCTTTTTTTTTCTCTCTCCATTCAGAAATTGTCAACCCTTTCATTTCTTCTACCAAAGTGCATGACCATACACTTCCCGACACTGTTTTCTATTTGCCATTTTTTGCCCACTGACCACTGTGGACAGGGAGTCAGAATAGGTTCATGTTATTCCCAGTCTATGCCTCCTGCCAATCAGCCACTGCTTCATCCATGTTAGAATTTTTTCTGTAATACCACAGGATCTTATCTTGTTAAGCAGCCTCACGTGTGACACCTTGTCAAAGATCTTCTGAAAATCCAAGTACGCAACATCAACCAATTCTCCTTTGTCTACCTTGTTTGTTACTTCTTCAAAGGATTCCAACAGATTTGTCAGGCAAGATTTTCCCTTGAGGAAACCATGCTGACTATGGCCTATTTTATCATATGCTTCCAAGTACCCTGAGACCTCATCCTTAATAATTGACTCCAACATCTTCCCAACCACTGAGGTCAGACTAACTGGTCTCTAGTTTCCTTTCTTCTACCTCTCTCCCTTCTTGAAGAGTCGGATGACATTTGCAGTTTTCCAGTCTTCTGGAACCATTCCAGAATATAATGATTCTTGAAAGATCATTTCTAATGCCTCAACGATCTCTTCAGCCACCTCATTCAGAACCTTGGAATGTGCACTATCAGATCCAGGTGACTTACCTACTTTCAGACCTTGCAATTTCTCAAAAACCTTCTCTCTCATAATAGTAAATTCACACACTTCATGACTCCTGATACCTGAACTTCCATCATACTGCTAATGTCTTTCACAATGAGGACTGATGCAAAATACTTACTCAGTTCATCCGCCATTTCCTTGTCCCCCATTACTACCTCTCTGGCATCATTTTCCAGTGAACTGATATCCTCTCTTGCCTCTCCTTTACACTTTATGTATCTGAAGAAACTTCTGGTATCCTTTTTAATATTATTGACTGGCTTACTTTTGTATTCCATCTTTACCTTCTTAATGACTTCTTTAGTTGCCTTTTGGTAGGTTTTAAAAGCTTCCCAATCCTCGAACTTCCTACTAACCTTTGCTCTATTATATGCCATCTTCTTCTCCAGATATCCATGAAACCAAGAAAAAATAAAGAAAGACAAGATGATTATCAACCCCCAAACCTGCATCCTCCGCTAATCCCCCTAACAAATGCTGGACTTTGACAATGATATCTCTATCCCTAAAAATAAATACAAAACAACAATGAGAGTCCCACTGTTTGTCTCCGAACCCCTGAACCAAACTGCAGAACCCTATCATTTAAAGCCCTCTCCTGGCTTAACCTGACAAAATATAACACTTCACCCTTGTTAGAATGACAGCATATTTCATCTGCCTTCTCTTGTCCCATTTTCCCATTTGATCTAGATCCTGTTGTAATCTTAGGTACCTTTTTCCATAGTCCACTACACAATCAGTTTGGCTGTGATCTACAAACTTACTAACCATTACATTCCCTTCCAAATCATTAAAATAGGTGGCAAACAAGCAAGGGACCGACACTGTTCCCTGCAGCTGCCTACAGCCTTCAATCTGAGAAACCACCCTCCATCGCTTGACGTTTTCCATTAAGCTAATTTTGTATCCATTTGGATAGCTCACTATGAATTCTATGTGATCTGACTTCTGGACCAGTCTATGATGCAGGACCTTGTTAAAAGCTTTGCTAAAGTCCATGGAGAACACCTTGACCTTGTCAATGCTCTTCAAAAAACCTAATCAAATTTGTGAGACACGATTTTTCATGCACAAAAACATGCTGACTAACTCTAATCAGTACTTGCCTTTCTAAATACAGATAAAACCTGTCCATCAGAATCCCTTCCAGTAACTTTAGGATCACCAGCTTGTAGTTCCTTGGCTTGTTCTTGTAGCCCAAATTAAATAAAGTTACAACATTAGCCACTTACCAGTTTTATAAATTATTACATCTTTGATAGCTCTTTCATTAAACTGTAACAAGCAATAATCATTGAAATTATTATGTATACTTGAAAATTTCCTCTTTTTTACTTAAAAGAGAGTTTGACTCTCTCAGTGTTTCCTTTTGTAAGTGAAAAATTCTGAATAGTTTCCATAGTCATTTGAAATGTTCTGTGCCTTGAGAATATATATAAAAAAATTTTTCTTGTGTCAGTTGTGAATCAGCTGTAATGGAGTTGGAACAGCTATTGAAATAGTAATGCTTCAGTAATTGAATCCTTAAACCTTCAGAGAGCTGATTTCATTGGGTTTCCTGGGCGTTACTGGGCCACTGAGACAGAAGGATTTTAAAAATGATCTACCTTAGAAACCAAATGCGTAAGTGCTGCTGTCAAACCACAAAATCACACAATGCTAGGTCCTTCTCCTCCTCCTCTCTTCCTCATTATCGTTCAAAAAAGCAAAACACAAAGATGATTTCAAACTCCCTGCATCATCTGGCATGTTTATGTAGCTATACCAGCATCATCAAAAAAGTATGATTTCTGATTTTCTGCATGTTCTGTACAATTCGAAGCAGAAGACGTTTTAAGAATCTAAGAGCCATGACGTCTGGTACATTATAACAAGAACAATGAGAATCTGGCCTTTGTTAGATCCCATCTGTCTGGAAATGTGTAATTGAGATGAATAGCTATTGCAAGACTATATCTATAACTTAGCCACATAGACAGGTGAAAGGGGAAGAAAATCAATCACATTTTAAAACCTTGAATTTCAAACTTTCTTTGACTTTAATAGCACAATTTTAGTATAGGAGTGTCATAAGAACACTATGACTACTGGATGATTATCCATCCTTTTATGAAGCTAAATAATCAAGAAAACTCTTGATATATGATTAAACTTACTTTGTTTGCAGGAAGTGATTTGTTAATCTTCATAATGGTGTGAAAACTGACAGACTAGGACACTTATTAATGTGGAATTATAAACTTAGTGGCCACTTTATTAGGTAGCCCATCCTCTTCAAGGTTTGACATATTGTGCTTTCAGAGATGCTCTTCTGCACAGCACTGTTGTAACGAGTGGTCAGTTGAGTTACTGTCACCATCCTGTCAGTTTGAATCAGTCTGGCCATTCTTCTCTGACCTCTCTCATTAAACAAGTTGTTTTTGCCCACAGAACTGCCATTCATTGGATGTGTCTTTTACTTTTGTACCATACTCTATAAACTTTAAAGACTGTTGTGTATGAAAATCCAGGAGATAAGTATTTTCTGTGATATTCAAACCACCCTGTCTGGCACCAACTATCACTCCAAGGTCAATGTCACATTTCTTCCCTATCCTGAAGTTTGGTCTGAACAACAACTGAACCTCATGACCATGTCTGAGTGCTTTTATGTATTGAGTTGCTGCCACATGATTGGCTGATCAGATATTTGCATGAACTAAAAAGAGGTCACTGAGTGTAAACCACAGAACATTTGTTTGTAAATATGATTTGTTGCATCATTCCCAATAGTGTGCCCAAGCTGTACTGAGTGAGCATTTATATAGCTTCATTATAAATGATTTAACAGTTGGTAATTATGATTCTGATGCAACTGCAAAAATAGATTCATATCTCTTACTCTCTGTTCTGGTACAATATGGTCAATTTTAAGTCAGAGCTATTTTAATTTCAGAATTGGATAGTGATGGTTCAAGTCTGACTTAAAAGGCGACTTAAAAGGTAACTACAAAGGCATCAGTTCACATGTGCTAACTGTTAGTGTGTATTCTGGAGTTATAGGTTATAGCAAATGCTATCTTTAACAGCAGCCAGTCTTCAGACCTGAACGTGGATTGTAGGTTGAATTTAAAATGCAGCTCTGAACAATGGCCTTCCAGTTGACCGCAGAAGCCTGCATATGTATGAGTGTGGCCCAGAGTCAGTGGGGATTAATATTCATTTTTGGTGTCTGAAGTGTGAGTATGAAGAAGGAAGAGTTAGGAAACAATATGTAATTTGACAGAAGCATTGTTTATACATTGTAACTATAGAATTATCCTGCCACTACCTTTGATTTTTTGCATATAAAAACATTGTGTCGAGCAGGCCTCTTCTTCCAAGAGCGTCTCAATACGATGCCTATTGCTCTGTTTTGCGAAGTAAAACAAAAACTAATTTTTGCTGAATAAAATTATCCTCTAGCTTCAGTGTCTTTCCAGTGACTTTGTTCACAGTAACAACACTGGCAAAATTCTTCATGGTTGGAGATGTCTTTTGGATGAAATTTAAACCGAGGCACACCCTGCTCATCAGGTGACTGTGGAGCACATCACGACACTGTTTCAGAGAAGATCAGCTATTGATGTCCAGGCTGGCATTTATCCTGGAATTAATATCAGTAAAGCCAGATTGTTTGGTCTGTTTGCAGCAACTTGCCATGTGCAAATTATGTGACATGTTACAATACAGATGTCTACACTCAAAGAATACTTCATAGACTGGGATGCCCTTAGGGTTGTGAGAGAGGCTCAAGGATTTGTTTTGTTCATTTACAAAGGCAACTATTACAAAGCTGTGCTCAAGGATTGCTACATTTACCTAGCTTGAACAAAACCCTCAATGTACCTTGGTTCTCATCCAATTACATGAAATAAGTAAGATATGTTCTCACACTGGAATGATTAGATTTCTCTGCCACAATGAGAACATATCAGACAGGTTCAGGACCTAGAATAAAATCGTGACTGGTTCTTTTCACTATTTGTTGATTGGAATGGAAAGTTTGGAACTATGTCTTGATTTGCCAAATTCTCCCACTTTAAGCTCCCTTCACTCACTTGAAATTAGCTTTATAAGAATATTTTTATTTGTCACAGCCATATCAAAACATATAGTGAAATGTATCATTTGGCACCAACACAGATTGTGTCTGAAGATGGTGCTGCGACCAGCCCGCAGGTACTGCCATGCTTCCTATTCCAGTGTAGCATGCCCACAACACCCTAACCCTATCCGTATGGTATTTGGAATGTGGGAGGAAATTGGATCACCAGGAGGAAACCCCAGTAGTCACAGAGAGAAAGTTCAAACTCCTTATGGCCAGCAGCGGGAATTGAACCCAGATCGGTGATCGTTGACACTGTAAAGTGATTGCGTTAACCACTATGCTACTCTGCCACTTGCTCCAACTTTCTGCATCTAAAACTGCTTCTGTCACATACTAAACCTGCAAATGTAAAAACAGGGAAATTAATGAACTAACTAGTGTCATTAAGCTGAAGGCAGAAGCTACATAGGCAGATGAAACTGCAGGGACTTACAATAGGCCTTGTCATGCAGAAACAGCTTTAATTCATATCGCCATTTTAATGTTACATACAATTGATATTCAGTGCGAGCAGCAAAATGTCAGTTCCGTGTTGGTTTATGGGATGTATCCCAAATATGAAAGAAGACACTTTGTTTTTATTATGGATAATCAGTGTTTTTGTGTTAATTGTTCCATGTCTTAGTGTGATTACATAAAAATTACAGCTGAAGAAGGCAATAGAATCGTCAAGCTTAAACCAGACAATGACTGATCAATGTGAGAATGAATTAAGGCTAGAAAATTTAGAAAGATCCAGTGAATCTGTGGAATTCTTTGCTATGATCAGCTGTGGAGATCAAGTGCGTAGAACTGTACAGCCCAGAAGCAGGCCATTCGGCCCACAATGTTGTGCCAAACCAGCTAAAAAGCAAATCAAAAACACCCAAACACTAATCCCTCCTACCTGCACCATGTCCATATCCCTCCATCTTCCTTACATCCACATGCCTATCCAAATGACTCTTGAAAGCCTCTAATGTAATTGCCTCTGCCACCATATATACGCACATAGCCTGAAGATTCGGGGGAATAGATTTAGGACTGGCTATGAGGAGGAACTGTTTTTCCCAGAGAGTGGTGAATCTGTGGATTTCTTTGCCCGATGAAGCAGTGCAGGCTACCTCAGTAAATATATCTAAGAAAGGCTGGATAGATTTTTGCATAGTAGGGGAATTAAGGGTTATGGGGAAAAGGTGAAGATGAGTCAATGGCCAGATCAACCATGATCTTATTGAATGGCGAGGCAGGCTCGAAGGGCCGAATGGCCTACTCCTGCACCTAATTTCTATGTTTCTATTTCTTATGTTCTTATACCAGGTAGTACATTCCAGGTCCAGGCAACAACGACTCTCACATCCCCTTTGAACCTACAACCCCCCCCCCCCCCACCGCACCTTCAATGCAGGCTCTCTGGTATTAGACTTTCAACCCTGGGAAACAGATGCTCACTGTCAACTTGATTTATGCCTCTTATAATCTTGTACTCCTCTACCAGATTCCCCCTCAGCCTCTGGTGAGCCAAAGAAATCAACCGAAGTTTATTCAGCACTTGCCCTCAAAATCAGGCAGCATCCTGTTAAACATCTTCTGTACCCTCTCGAGGTAATTGGGTATATTTGAAGTGGAGGCTGATGGGTTCTTGATTAGTAAGGCAGACAAAGGTTAGGGGAGAAGGCAGGAGAATGGGGTTAAGAGGGATAATAAATCAGCCTTGATGTAAAGGCAGAATAAACTTCATGGGTTAAATGACCTAATTCTGCTCCGATGTCTTATAGTCTTAAAATATACTCACATAACCTCTAATCTGCATTTAACTGGAGTAATTAGTACAACAAAACAGTGAGTTTTATAATTCATATTCTGTATGTGAAAGTAATGAAGGTGCAATTAATGCAATGGAAAAGAATAGTTGGTAATTATACAGCGATTGCAGAACCTCTGAATGTTCAAACCCATAACTTATACGAAGGGAATACTTATGTTTGGTCTACAATACAGAATTATTAGCACAGAAAAATATCCAAACTAAACCAGGTACAACGAAGAATAACAGAGGAATGAGAATGTTGTTTTATTGTGTTGCATTACAGATCACTTAGAGGATATAATTGTCTGGTAAAATGCGTAATGAACCCCATGTACCTGCATTATTGACGAGAAAGAAAGAAATGGGAGCTATTGAAGTATAATCTTGACAGATTTAGAATGTGTTTTAAGACAGTGGTGAATAAAGGCAGTTTTGAGACTACAAAAAGAGTTGCACAAATAAAATGTAGGACAGGAGAAAATATTGTGTATTAAAGGAGTAATTTTCAGAGAGGAAAACAACAATGTAGCGTAAAAAGCATACCAATGAAAACATGAATAAGATTTTACTGGGAGAGAAACATACTGTATACTCAAAAGATGGTGTGGCCTAGAAATAATAATACAGACCTCATGTTGCATTTACAATGTTGTATAAATTCACAGTCACACACCACCTGCCTTTTGAAAAGATGAAATGAGAAGTGCTCAAGAGAGACCACAGATGCTTCAATATAAAATACACAGAGCTGAAGCCACCCTCACAGTGAAATCTGGTGACAAAGGCTTACACGGCCGCTTTGTTATTGAAAAAACACCACTGGTGACCAAGCAAAAATACCTTCAGAGTCTCAGGATGAAGCATTAAGGTTAGAGAGAGGATGATGTGAATGGAGGGTGAAAACAGCAGATCACCACGGAAAGAAAGAGTTCTTGGAGAATTATAGGACTGGAAGTGATTTGATTACAGGGGTGAGAATTTAAAATTGGTCAACAAGGAACTAGGTAATGAACAAGAAGGTGCTGGCTAGAACATTGGTAACAGAGTGGATATAATGAAATTAGGAAGGGTGGTATAACAAAGGTTGGCCTGGGACTGCTGGAGTGATTGTGTATGAGAGGTTTCACAACTGAGGCGGGAGAGGTTCAGGTCGTAATATGAAGATGGAATTAGGGAGACTGTTTAAGTGTTCAAGGGGAAGACGTGGCTGAGATTAATTACTTTTGTCCTACAAATTGTGTTTTTTAAGACTAAATATCAAAGAGTCTATTTATTATTTTCCTTATTCCAGACAAAAAATAAATTTGTAAGAGAGTGAAAAGACTGAAAAGACAGAAGAGAAGATAAGAGAAAGGAGGGAGGAGGAAGAGTGAGGAAGAGAGAGGGGGGGAGAGAGGGAGAGAGAGAGTGGGGAAGAGAGAGAGAGTAGGGAGGAGAGAGAGTAGGGAAGAGGGAGAGAGTGGGGAAGAGAGAGAGAGTAGGGAAGAGAGAGAGTAGGGAAGAGGGAGAGAGTGGGGAAGAGAGAGAGAGTAGGGAAGAGGGAGAGAGTAGGGAAGAGGGAGAGAGAGTGGGGGAGAGAGAGAGAGTAGGGAAGAGAGAGAGTAGGGAAGAGGGAGAGAGTGGGGAAGAGAGAGAGAGTAGGAAAGAGGGAGAGAGTGGGGAAAAGGGAGAGAGTGGGGGAGAGAGAGAGAGAGTGGGGAAGAGGGAGAGAATGTGGGGAATGTAACGTATTGTGTGAGTATTCGTAGTGTCAGAGTGCGTATGACGTCAGGATGTAGAGAAGTAAAAATGGAAGCCCGTTGAATAAACATGGTTGTTCAATCTACAGCGGTTTCCGAGTCACGCCAATATTACATGATGTCAGAAGAAATCGCGGGGAAAAAAAAGGAAGAGAAGACACATAAAAGATGTCACAGTTACAGCCAGCGTCAAGTTTAAGCCTACAAGGTAACCTTGCTGAGAACTGGAAAATATGGATCTAGAAGTTTGAGCTGTTTTTCACTGCTAACGGTGTAGCTGAAAAGACGGGGAAAGTGCAATTTGCTACGTTTCTGCATGTGGCGGGAGAAGAGGCAATAAAGGTTTGCAACACGTTTGTCTTCCAAGATGATGAGCAAGAAAACACTGAAGTGTTGAAGAAAAAGTTTCAAGATTACTGCGAACCGAGAAAAAACCTACCGTACATCCGACACAGGTTTTTCACGAGGGCTCAAGGATCAATAGAGACCATAGACGCCTATGTAACAGATTTGAAGAGCAAGGCAAAAGACTGTGAGTTCGGACAACTGCCTGACTCTTTAATACGTGACAGGATTGTATGCGGCATACAAAATGATCAAGTGAGAGGCAGGCTATTGAGAGAGACAGATCTTACATTAGAAAAGGCAATTGATGTTTGCCGTGCCAGCAAGATCACGTCAAGTCAGGTTAAAGTGCTCAATGAAGAGATTGAAGTGCACAAAATAAAAACTGTGAAAACTGACAAGAGTAGGACAAAGCCAGCTCCACAGGATGATCAAAAGGAAGTTAACTGCAACAGATGTGGTTATAAACATGGATACAGAAAATGTCCAGCCTTTGGTCAGACATGCAAGTTATGCCAGAAAAAAAATCACTTAGCAAAGATGTGCAAATCGAAGGAGCACGCAAGGAAAATGCACGCTGTGGAACAGAGTGAGGGCAACAGTGACATGTTCATTGGCACAGTTGAAGTGGAACAGGAGGTATGCATCAAGAATATTGATAATGCAGAGATGGAGGATGAAGATGATTGGACTCAAGATCTGATAATAAACAGGAGACACCTTTCCTCACCATGCCTAGCCTCAGGAGGAACTCTATTCCAACGCCCCAACGCATCTTCAGCAGAAAGCAAAATGGTCTCCCCACTATCCCGCGCGTGCATAATGACATCAACATCTCCCTTAAAGGCACAGACAACTATTCTAGCATTACCCGGATGGATGCTTAAGTACATTTTTAACAATCCTGAATAAGATCCGACGGTCACCCGGTTACACTTACAATACTAACAGCAGTGTATTTTCTTTTACTAACATAGACTAATAAACCTTTTATTTCACACCTTGGAATTTATAACATGTGTGACTTTGCCTCAAACTATGTGAGACTGTATGTATGTCTGGTCTCTGTATCTAGCTGGAAGTTTGACTAGTCTCCCAGACCGTGTGTGATACGACTGTGACTGTGCTTGTCCTTCATCAGTGACAGTCTCTCGAGTGACCTCTGTGTCTTTGCGGTCTGCTTCACTCTTGGTGTCATTTGTTTCCATGTCTGTATCTGTGGAAATGTCCTGTGCATCTGTATGTGGAAACTCCCTCTCGCCTGTCTTCAGCAGATGCTTTTTGTTCCTCCTGTAGACTCTTCCATCTGGCGTGTGAACTATGAAGGATCTTGGTTGCTGATGTCTGTTCACAACCACAGCTGGTTGCCAAGTGTCTCCTCTCTGTATTCTGACATTTTCACCTGTATGCAGATCTGGCAACTGTCTTGTATGTCAGTCATAGTCGCTCTTTTGCTTTATTTGCTTGTACTTTTGCTTGTCATGTACTTGAGCATTCCCTTCAGGAGTCCGTAGAGTTGTGGATGTTGGCAGTTTGGACTTTAGACGCAGGAGAGAACCCCATATCCTCAATTGGTGTGTTATGGTATTCAAGCAGAGCAATGTAAGGGTCACCGTTGCTGCTATGTGCCTTCTTGAGCATGTTCGTGACAGTTTGTACAGTTCTCTCTGCTTGTCCATTAGATTGAGTGTGTCCTGGACTGGAAGTAACATGTTGAAATTCCCAGCTTTCTGAGAACCCTCTGAACTCACCATTGGCATATTGTGGACCATTGTCACTAACGACAATATCTGGAATACCATGTCTTGCGAATGTCGACTTCATTGCCGTAATGACACCTCGACTGGACGTGTCACTTAACTTGGTGATCCCTGGATATTTTGAATAGTAGTCCACACAAAGCAGATATTCTGCATCATTGTAGTGAAAGAGATCTGTGCCGATCTTCTCCCGTGGTCTTCCTGGTAGTGGGTGGGGAAGCAGAGGCTCTCTTGGATTGCTGTTTTTGTTTTCGTTACAGACAGAACACTGAGACACAATGCCTTCTATCTGAGTTGACATGTCTCACCAATAGAGAATGTCCCTTGCTCTTTCTTTACATTTCACTATCTCCAGGTGTGACTCATGAATTCTGTTGAGCATTTCCTGTCTCATTTGGTTTGATACGATGAGTTTTGCTGTTTTGATCATTAGTCTTGATGCATAGCTGATTTCCTCTTTAAATGTCCAGTATTTCTACATTTCCTTTGGAACATCTTTTCTTTCTGTTGGCCATCCATTCATTGTAATGTCTCTTAGTATTTACATTTCAGGATCATCTGCAGTCGCTTTTCTGAACATGTTCAACTTCTCCTCAGAGTTGGGTAGCTGAAGTGTAACCCAGTTGACCTCCAGCTCTCTTCCTAGCAACTCTTCCTTTTGCTCTTTGAGGTAAGAACGGCTCAAAGCAACAGCGACGTACAGTTCTTTTCCTGGCTTATAGGTGACTGTGAGAGTGTGCCTCTGTAGCCTGAGAAGCATCCTTTGCAGCCTCATAGGAGCTTGGTGGAGTGGCTTTTTGAAGATGTTCTCAAGTGGTTTGTGATCACTCTCAACCTGGATTTCTTTGCCATATACATATTGGTGAAACTTCTTACACCCATAAACTATGGCGAGTAATTCCTTCTCGATTTGAGCATATCGGCGTTGATAGTCCATAAGTGCTCGTGATCCATACGCCACAGACCTCCCATCCTGCAGTATAACAGTTCCTATTCCCTCCGAACTGGCATCCACAGACATCGTCACCGGTATATTGACATCATAGAACTTCAGTGCTGGTGCATTGGTAACCAACTGCTTCAATGTGTCAAAACTTTTCTTTTGTTCGACTTCCCAATGCCATTCAGTGCTGCTCTCCAGTAGCTTTCGGAGTGCAGCGCTGACCTCTGATAAGTTAGGAATGAATTTGGCAAGATACTGTATCATGTCCAGGAACCTCAATAGTTCTTGCTTGTCTTCGGGTGGTGGTAGCTGTACCACAGCTCTGACCTTTTCATCATTTGGTTTTAGCCCATCAGCGCTGAGTACAGGACCTATGTATTTGATCTCTGTAGTTCTGATCTTACATTTACTTTTGTTCAGTTTTAGGTTGTACTCACATGCTCTCTCCAGGAGCTTCCTCAGTCTCAGATCATGTTCCTCAATTGTGTCACCCCATATTAGCAAATCATCAATGATATTGACCACCCCGTCCAGGCCTTCAATCATTTGTGCCACGGATCTCTGGAATACCTCTGATGCAGAAGAAATCCCAAAGGGTGGACGCAGGAAACGATATCTTCCTATGGGCGTGTTGAAAGTGCATAATTTGGAGCCTTCTTCATCCAGCTTGATCTGCCAGAAACCTTGATTTGCTTCTAATACTGAAAAGTATTTCGCATTAGGCATGCAGGAGACAACCTCTTCAATTGTGAGCAGCAGATAGTGCTCTCTTTTGATGGCTTGGTTGAGATCTTGTGGATCCATGCAAATCCTCATCTTTATTTCTGTGACCACTGCCACCATACTATTCACCCAGTCATTCGGTTCTATTTGTTTTGTTA
Organism: Mobula birostris; assembly: GCF_030028105.1. Lineage (NCBI taxonomy): Eukaryota > Metazoa > Chordata > Chondrichthyes > Myliobatiformes > Myliobatidae > Mobula > Mobula birostris. The sequence continues at coordinate 30,227,743 of NC_092381.1, forward strand.
TGACTCCCATCTGTTCCATTCTATGTAGCTCCTCCACTACTTGATCCCTGAGAGCTACTGGAATCTTTCTCGGGGCATGCACGACTGGTGCAATAGTTGGATCAATCTGGATATGGTGTTTCCCTGGTAAACATCCTAATCCAGAAAACAAGTCAACAAAGTCTTTGAGAAAGTCATTTTCTTTTTCAACACCATAGATTCGCTTCACCAGGCCTAGCTTTGTGCATGTTGCTTTGCCCAGTATTGCTGGAACATGTTGCTGAACTATTTCAAACTCAATCTTGTATTGTTAACCTTTGTACACACAGGTGAGTGCTTTTCTGCCCAGAGTGCCGTCTTGTGGCCGAAATATGCAACAAGCTTGCAGGTGGATTTTCTCAGTCTTCCTCTGATGTCCAGTGAGTTGAATGTTTCTGCTGACATTACATTGCACTTTGCCCCAGTGTCAAGCTTAAATGTCACATTCCTCCTGTTTATTATCAGATCTTGAGTCCAATCATCATCCTCCATCTCTGCATTGTCAATATTCTTGATGCATACCTCCTGTTCCACTTCAACTGTGCCAATGAACATGTCACTGTTGCCCTCACTCTGTTCCACAGCGTGCATTTTCCTTGCGTGCTCCTTCGACTTGCACATCTTTGCAAAGTGATTTCTTTTCTGGCATAACTTGCATGTCTGACCAAAGGCTGGACATTTTCTGAATCCATGTTTATAACCACATCTGTTGCAGTTAACTTCCTTTTGATCATCCTGTGGAGCTGGCTTTGTCCTACTCTTGTCAGTTTTCACAGTTTTTATTTTGTGCACTTCAATCTCTTCATTGAGCACTTTAACCTGACTTGACGTGATCTTGCTGGCACGGCAAACATCAATCGCCTTTTCTAATGTAAGATCCGCCTCTCTCAATAGCCTGCCTTTCACTTGATCATCTCGTATGCCGCATACAATCCTGTCACGTATTAAAGAGTCAGGCAGTTGTCCGAACTCACAGTCTTTTGCCTTGCTCTTCAAATCTGTTGCATAGGCGTCTATGATTTCTATTGATCCTTGAGCCCTCGTGAAAAATCTTCGTCGGATGTACGGTAGGTTCTTTCTCGGTTCGCAGTAATCTTGAAACTTTTTCTTCAACACTTCAATGTTTTCTTGCTCATCATCTTGGAAGACAAACATGTTGCAAACCTTTATTGCCTCTTCTCCTGCCACATGCAGAAACGTAGCACATTACACTTTCCCCATCTATTCAGCTACGCCGTTAGCAGTGCAAAACAGTTCAAACTTCTGGATCCATGTTTTCCAGTTCTCAGCAAGATTACCTTGTAGGCTTAAACTTAACGGTGGCTGTAACTGTGATATCTTTTACATGTTTCCTCTTCCTTTTTTTCACGATTTCTTCTGACACCATGTAATAATGATGTTGCTCAGACACCGCTGTAGATTGAACAACAACATTTATTCACCAGACTTCCATTTTTACTTCACCACGTCCTGACGTCATACGCACTCTGTCGCTACGAATACTCCACAATACATTACAGTGAGGAGAGAGAGAGAGTGGGGAAAAGAGAGAGAGTGGGGAAGAGAGAGAGAGTGGGGGAGAGAGAGAGAGGTGGAGAGAGAGGGGAAGAGAGAGAGGGGAGAGAGAGAGGTGGAGAGAGAGGGGAAGAGAGAGAGGGGAAGAGAGAGAGGGGAAGAGAGAGAGGGGGAAGAGAGAGAGAATAAGGAAGAGAGAGAGACTAGGGAAGAAAGAGCGAGAGAGAGAGAGAGTGGGGAGAGAGATAGTAGGGAAGAGAGAGTGTGTGGGGAACAGAGAAAGAGAGAGAGTGGGGAAGAGAGAGATAGTGGGGAAGAGAGAGAGAGAGTGGTTAAGAGAGAGAGTGGGGAAAAGAGGGAGAGAGAGAGATCTTCTATAACACCATGGGCATACAAGAAATCCAACAAGCTTCCCATCCTAGCAAAGGAAGTTTACTTTTGTCACAGAGACCTTGGTTAATGAATACCTTTCATGACTCAGTGAAATCACAGCAAGTGCCCCTTTTGCACCAGCAGCTAGAGCGTTGATTGCCAAGGACCTGCCTGCTATCAATGTGACTATTTTAACTAATTGACTCTCAGGATCCTTGCTCCGATCTCACTTTCCTTTTGCACACTTCATTAAACACCTCAATTCAGCCTTTTACCACTAAAGTTAATGTTAAAGCAATATAACAGAGTGAAAAGGCCCTGCAGCAACAATGTTGATGAAATCCACACCTCTACAAGTTATAGCTCAATGTAATATTACAAAATGTGCATAAAAATTAAAACAGTACATTTTAAAATATTACACATTTAAACTTTTAGATTATTTACAGAAGAAGTAACAGAATGGAGAGCCTTTGCAAGTCCCTTCTTTAATGAGTTGGTCTGATACCACGTTTCTTCTGATCCATCACCTTCTCAATCATCTTGCATTCCCCATCAATACCCTTATTGTATGCAGTGTTATTCTTCAGAAATGAAACAAATACCTCATTTGATGTATTTTGACCTTTTGGATGTGTTAGCAGACAACAGAATTCATAGCACACCACCATCATTTAATTAGCTTGATTCAGGCAATGCCTTCTGTTCATAGTTTACCCTTGAGCTAGAATCTTACCCATGAACAAAAGCTACAGAAGCACGACACATGTACTGTTATGCAGAGCGACCTGTTTTACCACCCTTAGTCATAGGTTTTCAAACACTAAACAGAATTGCATTCTTTGAGATGCAATATCCTGTTGCTTACAAAGGTGAAAGACAATGATAGAATCATGATCAGGACATCCTTTATTGAAGATGTAGACAGCTAATGACAACGTTTGATGAAACAATGCATCATAAAAGCATCAAAAGTAAATGCAGGAGTAGTCCATTCAGTCCTTTGACTAATCAGCCATTCAGTAGACCATGGCTCATCATGCTGAAAAAGTATTTATTTAGTTATGTATTTATTGAGATACAGTGCAGAACAGGTCCTTCTGGCTCTTTGAGCCACACCACCCAGCAATCCCCCGATTTAATCCTAGCCTAATCACAGGACAATTTACAATGACCAATCCCCACAGGAGCACCTGGAGGAAACCCATCTGGTCATGGGAAGAATGTACAAACTCCTTATAGACAGCGATGGAAATTGAACCCAGGTCACTGGTACTGTAAAGCATTGTGCTAACCACTAGGCTAACATTCTACCCCAAGTATCTCAGACCATAAGACCATAAAAGTGCTTTCCCCATCCCCACCATATCCCTTGATTCCCTTTGCTATAGGATCTAAATTTGATCATATTTCATTGATCTTGATCTGTCATCATTTGATAGAGAATTTCACAAGCTGAGCACTCTTTAGGTGAAGAAATGTCTCTCCATCTCAGTCCAGTAAATTGTAACCATGCTTCTGCACTTTCCCATTAGTGGGACCATTCATCTTGCATCTACTTTATCGGGCTTTATAATTTTCAATGGGATCTTATCTCATTCTTATGAACGCTTGCAAATGTAAGGCTAATCATTCCAGGCTCTCATCAGCTGTCACTCCTGTCACCCCAATAATCAGTCAGACTGTTGAGAACGAGCTAAGGACAGTGGAAACAGAGAAACCAAATGACTTTGTTCCTGTAATGTGCTTGAAGGAGTGGAGGCTGCTATTTTGTGGCACTATTCTTGAAGCCACCATTTTGTGAACTATTGTTTGATCTGGTTCTTGCTCCAAAATGGCTCAATCAGAACAATTGACAGTGGATGCAATGGGCTTCCTGCTGAAAATCTGTAAAAATTGAAATAATTTCCAAATAAGAAATTGTTTTTGCTTGGTTACGTGAATATGGCAGGCTTCTGCAGGAAGCAACTTGTGACCTGAAGTAGCCTGAGCCCAGAGTTTGGCTGACCCTGCTAAACTGGTTTGAGCTGCTCTGATTCAGAAAGAACAAAGAAGCTTACCTGAGGCACAAGGTTTGGAGAAGAGCCATAAAGTAACACTGCTGGTTGAGCTGAGCGAGATCCAATGAGAATCTAATGCAGGTCAGTCAGATGTGCCTGAGCCAATTAAATCAAAACACAGCAGTTTAATCTGATAAGAAAGAGGATGAGAATGAAGGATTTAAAGAGCAGCACAGCGAAAACTCAGCATTTATAGAGTTCAAAGTAATTTTATTATCAAAGTACTTAAATGCCACCAAATACTACACTGAGATTCATTTTCTTGTAGGTATTCGTAGAACAAAGGAATGCAATAGAATCAGTGAAAAACTACACACAAACAAATATTGTCAAACAACCAATATGCAAAAGAAAACACATTGAGCAAATACAATAACCAGGAAACAAACAAACAAATAAATAAATAATACTGAGAGCAGGAGTTGTGGAGTTCTTGAAAGTGCGTCCATAGGTTGTGGAATCAATTCAGTGTTAAGGTGAAAGAAGTTATGCACTCTAGTTTGGGACTCTGATGATTGGAAGCTGGTAGATGCTCATGAAACTGGTGGTAAGGGACCTAAGGCTCCAGTACCTCCTTCCTGATGGTAGGAGTGAAAAGAGGGCATGGCCTGGATGATGGGAGTCCTTCAAAGTTTATTATCAAAGTACATATATGTTACCATATATAAACATGAGATTTGATTTCTTGTGGGCATACTCAGTAAATCCAATAACCGTAATAGAATCAGTGAAGACCGCACCCAACAGGGTGGACAACCAGTGTGCAAGATACATCAAACTATGCAAGTACCAAATGAAAGAAGTAATAATAATAGTACTAATAACCTGCATTAGCAATAAATATCAAAAACATGAGATGGAAGAGTCTTTGAAAGTGAGTCCATAGATTGCTGGAACATTTCAATGATGGGGCAAATAGAGTGAAGTTATCCCCTTTGGTTCAAGAGCCTGATGATTGAGGTATAACAACTATTCCCTAACCTGGTGGTGTGAGTCCTGAGGCTCCTGTACCTTCTTCCTGAAGGCAATAGCAAAAAGAGAGCATGACCTGGGTGATTGGGGTCCCTGGTGATGGATGCTGTTTTCCTGTGACAAAGCTCTGTGTAGATGTGCTCAATGGTAGGGAGGCTTAGTCATGATGGACTGAGTTGTATCTACCAAATTTTGTCAGATTTTCCATTCAAGGGCATTGGTGTTTCCATACCAGGCTGTGATGCAGCTAGTCAATATACTCTGCACCACACATCTACATAAGTTTGTCAAAGTTTTAGAAGCCATGATGAATATTTGCAAACACCTAAGGAACTAGAGGCCCTGTTGTGCTTTCTAGTAATTGCACTTACATGCTGGGCTCAGGAAGGTCCTCTGAAATGATAGCACTGAGCCTTTGAGCTCCGGATGAGAACTGACTCATGGACCACTAACCTTCTCCTCTTGAAGTCAATAATCTGATCCTTGGTCTTGCTGACATTGAGTAAGAGGTTGCTGTTGTGCCATCACCCACCCAAATTTTCAATCTCCCTCCTATATGCTGATTCATCATATTTGATGTGGTCTATGACAGTGATGTCATAGCAAACTTGAATTTGGCACTGCAGCTATGCCGAGCCACACAGTCAAAAATGAGAAATGAGTAGGGCAGGGGGCTAAGCACACAGCCTTGTGGTGCACCTGTGCTGGTGGAGATTGTGGAGGAAATGTTGTTGCCTAACCCAACCCACTGGGGTAACATCTCCTCAATAATCTCCATCAGTGCAGGCGCACCACAAGGCCGGTGCGCTCAGCCTCCTGCTTGACTTTTACCGCTGTACCATAGAGAGCATACTCACCAACTGCATCTCAGTGTGGTATGGCAATTGTCCCATATCGGACCGCAAAGTACTCCAGCAAGTAGTGAAAACTGCCCAGCGGATTATCAGCACCCAATTGCCCACCATTGAGAACATCTACCATAAATGTTGCCTGGGCAGGGCGAAAAGCGTTACCAAGGATGCATCTCACCCTAACCATGGACTTTTTACTCTCCTCCCATCCAGTAGGTGCTACAGGAGCCTCCGCTGCCGCACCAGCAGGCACAGGAAGAGCTTCTTCCCTGAGGCTGTGACCCTGCTGAACCTCTCATCACAGCGCTAAGCAGTATTGCACCCATATTGTACTGTCTCAGTACTTATATATTTGTATGCTGTACCATTTAGTTTTTATTTGCAGTTATTTTGTAAATAATACTATTCTTTTGAACTTCTGGTTAGAAGCTGGTTGCATTTCATTGGCTTTGTATCTGTACTCGGCACAATGACAATAAAGTTGAATCTAATCCAATCAAATAATGGATGCTGCTTTCTTCTGGCAGTGCTCCTTGTAGATGTGCTCAATGGTGGGAGGACTTTTCCTGTGATGCATCGGATTGTATCCACCAAACTTTGTAGGATTTTACATTCGGGGCATTGATATTTCTATACCACTCAATTCTGGAGACTCAAACTGCCTGGTGGATGACCCATGTTGAAAATGTGAGGATTATGTCAGGATCAAGAGGTACGCCTGACCAATGTGAGTTTGTCTTGCACGTATTAACTTTTCTATTCCTTAACTGGTCAGGGTGGGTTCAGAGGAACCTAATGGTTGCACAGGCAGTTATTTAGTTTAGTATGACTTGCATGTTTGTTTTTTTACTGAATCAATAAATGTAGTTGTCAGTCAATACAAACTCTCTCTGTGCCTAAACAATTATTGGAACAGGAACAGGAAATTATTGGCACAAGGAAGATGCCACCAGCATCATCTTAGCAATTTCCTCTAAAATCACTGGAAGAATTAGCAGACTAATGTCTGTACTGTCTCTCAGGGCCCTAACTCATTGAAGCCCTTGTTATGATGGACTGGACATGTCAGTTGCATGCCGAATGTCAGACCTGAAACAACACTTAATTTCAGGCTCTGCTACCAGGAGTGCAGAGGAAAAGATTTGTGGTTGCACTCACAGCCTCTCGATGACATTGCCAATAATGCCCAGAAATCTCTTACCCACGATTTCAGAGTGAAGAAGGAGAAATCAGAATGGTCTTGATAATGTCAAGGCCATTCATCAAGAGCACATAGAGGCTCTGCTTAAGTGCTGGAAGCAGAACACTACCATGCAAACCACCCATCCACTCACTCACTGTTCCATCTATGGTGGAGTCATTAGTTCCCACATTTGCCTCCTCACTCACAAGGTCAGAATGGAAGCAAAGCATCATCAACTCTTAACAGATCACCTCAGAGGATAAAGAAGATATTCCTGCTCACTCCTCTTGCAGAGAGGATGGAAAACGGCAGATGTTCATGACACTGTTTAAGTCCATTACTGCTTCAACATCTTCATGGACTTTTAGAGCTTTGCAATTACCTCTAGGTTCCAGTGTCGTGCCTTCTTAAAGTATCCAACTCAATCTGTGCTGGACTCAGGTCATTCAACAATTCTGTAAACAGCATAAGGCTTATAGATATTGAACATTTCCTCAGAGTCATGTAATCTCAGCTTCGCTGTCAATATCATCAGTGCCAGACTCGACTGATGTCACCTCCCTTCAATTCTTCATGCTAATCCTGTTGCTTCTCACCTTATTTGTGAACTCTTGCAACAGCCCAGCAGTTATCCTGAAACACTAGTGAACAGCTCATGGATATTGCAGACCCTCCCTCTCTGATTGCCATCAAGGCTTGTGAATGACTCCATTCTACTTTATACTTTATTGTCGCCAAACAATTGATACTAGAACGTACAATCATCACACTGATATTTGATTCTGCACTTCCCGCTCCCTGGATTACAAATCGATAGTAAATATTAAAAATTTAAATTATAAATCATAAATAGAAAATATAAAAATAGAAAGTAAGGTGGTGCAAAAAAACCGAGATGCAGGTCTGGATATTTGGAGGGTATGGCCCAGATCTGGGTCAGGATCCGTTCAGCAGTCTTATCACAGTTGGAAAGAAGCTGTTCCCAAATCTGGCCACACGAGTCTTCAAGCTCCTGAGCCTTCTCCCGGAGGAAAGAGGGATGAAAAGTGTGTTGGCTGGGTGGGTCGTGTCCTTGATTATCCTGGCAGCACTGCTCTGACGGTGTGTGGTGTAAAGTGAGTCCAAGGATGGAAGATTGGTTTGTGTGATGTGCTGCGCTGTGTTCACGATCTTCTGCAGCTTCTTCCAGTCTTGGACAGGACAACTTCCATACCAGGTTGTGATGCACCCTAGAAGAATTTTGTGGGAAATTGCTGTATTAATGAAGCCTTTGATTGGGAATACTCACAACAGGCTGTCAGGAAATCAATACCCAGTAATCTGTTGCCACACAGGTGTGATGCTGTATCACACTAATCTGTTTGACAGCCTTGTGACCCAGTAATCACACTAATCTGTTTGACAGCCTTGTGACCCAGTAATCTGTTGCCACACAGGTGTGATGCTGTATCACACTAATCTGTTTGACAGCCTTGTGGCTAACTTTATACTTTATACTTCATTGTCGCCAAACAATTGATACTAGAATGTACAATCATCACAGCGATATTTGATTCCGTGCTTCCCGCTCCCTGGAGTACAAATCGATAGTAAATATTAAAAATTTAAATTATAAATCATAAATACAAACTAGAAAATGGAAAGTAAGGTGGTGCAAAAAAACAGGGAGGTAGGTCCAGACATTTGGAGGGTACGGCCCAGATCCGGGTCAGGATCCTATAAAACAGTGAATCCAAAGCTCTTGTAGAATGCTTCAATGTTTTTCTTTAGGGCTTTGAAAATATATCCTTTGTTGATATTATCCACCCACATTCTGGGGATCACAATTTCTTGCTCAATGTCTTGTGAGGTGACCACAGCTCTAGATTAAATGATCTTCTCTTCATGGTTTTCTTATGCAATATTTTCATGCTTCAGCCAAACTCCTGCCCTTACCTCCTTGCAACAAGGCTTGTTCTTTTAACCACTTGGCTTTCTTTTCAATTCAAGCTTTACATTCCTGTGAAGTTCCACATGTAGTGGTGCCTGTGCTTTGTTATTTCAGTTGCCTTCATGGCTGCTTTGACTGATGAGTCTTCTCCAGTGATTGCTCTATCACTTCTACAGGGTAAACTCCTGAAACTTTGGAATGCCTATGGAAAATGAACTGCTTCCCTTCAACAGGCACAAGCATGACACATCAAAACTGTGTGTGCTAGTTATAATCAGCTGCTCCTACAGATCTGAAATGTTACAGAAATATGTGATGGTACAAAACATTATGCTGCACATCAATTATATATTAATTGCAATTGTAAGATATTTAAATATACATAGTGTAGACACTGAGAAGAGGATGATGAAGAATCTCAGCCATAAGAAATGATGCTATCTTTGAGGACGTTGTTTGATGATTGATGTTATCAGAGTAGAAAACTGTTCATCACAGCAAGTTGGAGGTTCAGATTCAAGTACAGGAGCTGCTCTGGGACCCCTGCTCATTGTAACTTTTATAAATGACTTAGATGGTGAAGAGGAAGGGTGGTTAGTAAGTTTGCAGATGACATGAAGGTTGGTGGTGTTGTGGATAGTGTAGAAGTTTGTCGTATATATCGGGACATTGAAAGGTGCAGAGCTGGACTGAGAAGAGGCATATAGAGTACAATCTGGAAATGAGTGAAGTAAAGCATTTTGGAAGATTGAACTTGATGACAAAGTTAGTGACAGGATTGTTGACAATGTGGAGGAACAGAGGGGTCTTTGTGTCTAGGTCCATAGAGCCCTCAAATTTACCACACACTTTGCATGGTGCTTAAGAAGGTATATGATGTGTTGGCCTTTTCTGCAAATATTTAAGGCCATATGAGAATCCTAGACAAAGGGGAAAGTATTGGTATAGAGTTTGATGGCACAAATTTAGTGATACAGGAATTTCAATTGCAATCTAGTGATTTGAGCAAGTGCTCTAGGGAGGAACCCTAAAGGAGATTTGACATCATGCTAACTTAGAGAAACCTACTCCAGAAAAAGGACAGATTGAACCTCCAGTTGTTACATCTGAACAGATGACTGAGGGTTTGTGTTCTCATTTAAACAAAGTATTTCGTTTTGGTAAGATTAATGAAGAAAAGTGGATGAAATATACCATCACTGTTGAGTTTAATGAAACTTGGCTACTAGAAGATATTAAAAGGGCATGAAGTAAGATCCAGAGAATGTGAAAGAGAAAAAAGCTAGCAGTCTTATCACAGTTAAGAAAATAAGAATGAGCTGAGCTAGAAGATTATGTATTAGAGTTAATTGCATAAGTTAAAAATTTAACTGAGCAAGTGAAAAAGGAGAAAAAAACTGATAAATTACAATATCAGTATGACAGAGTCAATAAAAAGTCTAAAGAGCAAATCTGATGTCTTACAGAAAGTAACAACAAAAAATGAATGCAATGCGTAAGATAGTTCTCCAAAATTGTTTGAGTTTAGATCTCTCCCTAGCAGTTAAGGTGGAAACATGCAGTTAAGGCAAAGAGTGTTGTAGGACATTACTGATTTGGCTAATCATTTTCATAAAGAAGCAACTAACACATCAATCTGATAGAAGGAAATTCTTTAACTGGATCAAAGCAAAGCAGGAATTACTTTATATAATGTTATAGTATTTGTCCTGATGTTCTTTATCATAATTTACATCTTAATTACTTGTATAAGGACAATTATTAATAGAACTGCTCAAACACGCGAGTTCGTGAGTGAGTGTACCTACTCTGGTTATACCTATTTATAGTGTACTTACTCATAAGGACAATCCATTTGGTTATGACATTATTGTATGAATACCTTTGTTTTCACAATTCAGAGTGAATTTATTAGTTATTTTATACTTGACACAGGTATTGCAAAATTTCTGTCTCTGAAGTTTTCAGATATTATGATCTTAAATGTGTGATGTAGAATCAAAGAGGGGAATGTTGGATTAGAATGCAATATTGTTATTTTTCATAATTTAATCTTTTAATTGCTTGCTACAATTTTTATATAATCAAACGTGGACATGCAATTATTCAGTGAATTTTTCATTAATTGTAGTACAGCTGCTAATGTGTTTTTCCAGAAGCTTCTTAGTTTTCCTATAGGAGGTAACACACTACTTGAATATGGCTGGTTAATTGCAATCATTACAATGTCATGTTGGCTTTACAGCTTTTCTTTAAGGTGACCACAAATGAACAAAACAATTCCGATTTAGGTTAGAGACAGAATTGGATGTCAGCTTGCACGCCATTACCTTCTACAAATCAAAGCCTAACATCATAAATCGCTGTGATGTTTCACTCACAAACGAGCTCAACACCTTTTACGCAATTTTGAAAGGGGGAATAAAACTACATCTGTGCAAATCCCTGTAGCATCTCGTGACCCTGTGATCGCTGTCTCAAAGGCTGACATCAGAGCATCTTTCAAGAGGGTGCATGAGAGGTGATTGATAAGTTTGTGGCCTAAGGTAGAAGGAGTCAATTTTAGAAAAGCTAGCACATTTATTTTTCAACATAGTCCCCTCCTACATTTACACGCTTAATCCAGCGGTCGTGGAGCATACAGATCCCTTCTTTATAGAAGTCGGCATCTTGGACCTCCAGTAAGTGGTCCACAGCAGGAGTGACTGATTAGTTTGTGGCTTAAGGTAGAAAGAGGTGAGTTATTAACTTCAAACTTTCTGCATAATCACTCAAAGAGTTGAACTGCACGTGCACGTAACAAGAGCTGTATAACTCATCTCCTTCTACCTTAGGCCGCAAAAGAACAAATTTCATAACATATGCCAGTGACATTAAACCTGATTCTGACAACTTCTTTGTTCTCTCTCCTTTCTTTGTTTCATTCTTCATTCATAAAACACTCAATAAATGGCCAAGAGTAACATGCTTTATGCCTCAATATTGACTTCTAAAGAATTCTGGATTGTGAAATCACCAGATCCAGTAGAAGAACTTGGAAGCTTTAGAGCAAGGGTTCCCAGCCTGGGGTCCACGGACCTCTCGGTTAATGGTCGGTGTCCATGGCATAAAAACTAGTTGGGAACCCCTGCTTTAGAGGGATTGCAGAGGTGATTTACCAGGATTCTTCCTGGATTAGAGAGCATGTCTTATGAGCAAAGGTTGAGCCAACTAGGGCTTTTCTCTTTGGAGTGAAGGAGGTTGAGAGGAGCCTTGGCACAAGTGTATAAGATGATAACGAGGCATTGATAGAGTAGATGGCCAGCACCTTTTCCCCATGTTGGCAATGTCTAATACAAGACGACATACTTTTAAGGTGATTAAATGAAAATATAGGAGAGATATCAGGGATACTTTTGTCTTTGCAGAGAGGTAAGTGACAAGAATGCACTGCCAGAGGTGCTGGTAGAAGTTGATGTCAGGGGCATTTTAGAGACTCTTAAATAGGCACATGGATGAAAGAAAAATAGAGGGCTATGTGGGAGGGAAGAGTTAGACAGATTTTGAAGGTTAAAAGGATGGCACAATATCATGGACCAAAGAGCAGGTACAGTGCTGTACTGTTCTATGTTCTATATTTTTGAATGGGGTGTATGGGGTGTCAGGAAGGGGTAGCACCTCTGGTGGGAGGACATGTTGCGTCCTTTTCAAGGCGGTTAGTCCAACTTTGGTCCCCACCTGGCACTCAGCTCTCACCTGTGGCTCCCCGTAGCTGTTTGCTTGCGACAGCGGCCACACCCCAGGCAATGGCTTCAACAAGCCGGCTAACCCAGGTGAGGGTAGCTGACGGATTTCAAACCCTCAGTGAGACAGGGGGTTGTCTATCCCAGTATGTGAAGACAGACTCCAGCGGACTGAGCGGACGAGACCAATGGAAGATCAAGAAGGCGGTCTCTGCAAGCGTCGTAGAACGTGTAGAGCAGTACAAGACACAGAAGACATCCTGGTCATCCACTGCGCCTAGTCCCATCTCCAGCCGTCTAGACTCTGTCTTGCCACTGGATCCAGATGGGAATTGGGAAGAGAGAGTGAGGCTGACACTATGCAACTCTCCCTCACTTAAATCCAAATCACGCACTGGTCTCCACACCAAGATAATGGTGTCGAGATCCTCATCGACGTCGACGATGGACGAACATATTTTCGAAGAAGTATGATTTAATTGCCATGACTATTGGAGACAAAAATTTTGGAAGTACAGATGATAGTAAAATGAACCAGGGTAACATTCTTAATAAATACCTATGAACTTGAGCCAAAAAAACACCAGTTGTCAGAAACTCATCCAATATTAGGTAACTACTTTCACATTCCAAATTAATGTTCCATACATTAGAGACTCTTAGATAGGCACATGGAGGAAAAAAAAATGGAAAACTATGTGAGAGGGAAGGGCCAGATTGATCTTGGAGTAGATTAAGGGGTCGGTACAACATTGTCGGCCAAAAGGCCTGTACAGTTCTATGTTCTAAAAGCTGGAAATGATTTCCATCTACTGCATTTGCAAATTGTATGAAATTATAAGCTAGAACTCACAAATGATGGTCAAGCAAAAAGATTAACAACTATATGGATTTTCTAAAAAAAATCCTTACTCACTCTTCCTTCAGTTAGTCCTGATGAAGGGTCTCGGACTGAAACGTCGACTGCACCTCTTCCTAGAGATGCTGCCTGGCCTGCTGCGTTCGCCAGCAACTTTTATGTGTGTTGCTTTTGTACTATTGTTAGCTTAGAGCAATCTTGGATGTGCTCTGTTGTTGGTAAACTTATACATTCATGTTATGAAACATACTATTTAATCTTTCAAATGCTTATATAAGCCAGCTCTGTTAATGGAAATGGCCTCTAAGATGTTAAGAAATTACAGCGTGTGCAGAATGCTGGTGTAGATATGGTACAGCGATTAAAGACATGAACAATATGAGTGGCCTTGATGTTGAGCCCATGTGACAGGAGCGTGAGTGACATGAAAAGTTGGTCTGACAGAAAGCTCTACTGGTGTTACAATGTGGATCATTCAGAAACTGTTTCTGTTCAGAGCAACAAGGTGCTTTAATTGTAGAAAGCACAAAGATTCTGTACGCAGGGCTAGTAGAGTGTAGCAAGTCAAAACAGTGGCTGTTGAGAAGTGTCCCAGGGGAAAGGAAATAACTGCAGCAGAAAACCAAGGAAAGAAAGCTTACATAACATCTATGAGCGATACATTTCAACATTGTATATTTGAAAAGAAAAATAAATCATTGGAGTCAAGAATTAAAATCAAGATTTTAAAATGAATGTTGACACAGCCGACCATCATGGCAAGGAAAATGTTTGGCTAAATATTCTGTAAGCGTTATTAACAAGAAGCATATTAAAGTTGAGCCAATTTTCTGGTAAAACTTTGAGAACATTGTAAGAACTTTGTCATCCTCCATAATGGCAAAAAGCACGATGACCAATTATAGTGTTTATTATGTCAATAAACCAATTTGGTTCAGCAAAAATTGATTGTCGAAGTTGAGGATGCATTGGAAGAATTGATTCAATGTGAATATATCACAACAATGTTTAAGGAGATAGTGGAATAATATGAAAATATTTTTAAAGATTCCTACTTGGGCATTGAACGGCACCAAGCTCACATGTTTTCAACCAAATGCCAAAATGATCTAATACAAATTGAGCCATCTGCTGTTTGTGATGAAAACTCTGTTGGCAGGAGAACCAAATGAGTTTGAATGATGCAGGATATTTGTGGAAGTGTTACAAAATACCTGGGTGATACCCATCTTGGAGGTAGCTAGCTGTCTAGCTCTGCAGCAATTATAACAAATGGGGATAATGAACAATACCCTTTATCTATAGTTATAAGGTTTGTTTGCTCAACTAGTAAGACTTGACTCCTTCCAATGGATAGCTAACACATACAAAGAAAGCAAACGCTCTTGAGAATTAAATTCCAAAATTGTTGAACTTGTAAAGCAAGCTATCATAACACTATCAGCTCAAGTATTCCAGGTGACTATCAATCAAGTTCTGCAATGTCAAGATGATATTTTAATAGATACAATGCAGAGTCATATCATCTGCAGAAATTCTCTGATAACTCAGCAATAGTTGGGTGTATGAAGGGAGGATGGGAGGATGAATACAGGGCCTTGGTGAAGGACTTTGTCAAAAGGTGTAAGCTGAATCATCTGCAGCTCAACATCAGTAAGACAAAAGAGATGGTGATGGACTTTAAGAAGACTTAAGGCTGACTTATACTTGTGTGTCAAATGTACGCAGTAGGGTGACGTGCACCTCCCCAAAAATGTAACTCACGCGTCGTGGTGATGCAGACAGCAACAACTGTGATTGGTCCACTTGGTAGCATCGCATTTCCTCCTACACATTTCCGGTTGCTTTTCTCCGCCAAGTCTGTACACTGATGCTGAATAAATGGTTGGAGACGATGAACCGAATCGTCAAATCTACCTGCCGACATCCGAAAATATTTGAAATGCATTTCCTCGTCCATGTCTGTCACGAAGAAACTCAACACAGTGGCATAGGAACCCCACCGCCAACTAGTGTTTTGGCAGTGAATTGCAGAGCGACGCAGACACAACTACGCATGCTCGCTATGGCGTAGGGCTACGCAAAAGTATAAATCAGGTCTATGGCGTAGGCTACGGTGTAGCCTATACGCACAAGTATAAATCAGCCTTAAGCCTGCTTAAAGTCCCTGTTACTAGTGATGGTGATGATGTGGATGTGGTGAAGACCTACAAGTACCAGGAGGTGAACCTAGATAACAGAATTGAGTGGAGCACCAACACAGAGTCTGTGTACAGGAGGGCTAGAGTTGCTTCTACTTCCTGAGGAGACTAAGGTCCTTTAGGGTATGCAGGCCTCTCCTTCATATGTTCTACCATTCTGTTGTTGCCAGTACAATCTTATCTGCAGTAGTGTGCTGGGGCAATAGCATCAACATGGGTGATGCCAACAGGCTCAATATACATTGGAAAGGCTGGCTCTGTTATAGGAGTCAGACTGGACACACTGGAGGCTGTGGTAGAACAAAGGACACTATGGAAAATCCTGGCAATCCTGGACAATGCTTCTCACTCTCTGCATGCCACATTGGCTGAACAGAGGAGCACTTTTAGTAATAGACTAAGACAACCATACTGCTTTTTTTTAATATAATTTTTATTAAATTTTCAAAAAGAATACATGAAAAGATAAAATCTACCCTCCCCCCTCCCATATATAGTCCTACCTAAAAAGAAAGAAAGAGAAAAAAAAGAAAAGAACGACCTGGTTATTGGAAGGTTTCCACATGCTCCATGGGATTCAAAATAAATTTGGTATAATTATTCGTTACTTTCCCCAAGTAACCAAAATCTTTATCTGTACTGCTTGAAAGAGCGCTATACAAGGTCATTCTTACCCTCTACCATTAGGCTCTATAATAAGTCAACCTAGCCAGGGAAGTGATGACCCCTTCCTGTTAGACTGAGGTAACTTATTTTTTATTCTTTCTTTCTTCACTTCTAATATTTGTTTATGTGTGCACTTGTAATGCTACTGTGACACTGTAATTTCCTCTGGGATCAATAGAGTATCTATCTACCTATCTAATAAATGATGCCAAGAAAATAGAATATCTTCAGATATTTGAGCAGCTGCTAAGAACACTTTATAAACATAACACTAAGCTTAAATAAATGCAAATGTGCCTCTAAGCGTAAAGAAGAATTTTTTTTTTGGTCTGTGGAGTTGATAAAATAGACTGCAACCACTTAAAGCAAAAATTTAGGCTGTCTTCAGAGCCAGAAAGTGTTACTAAGCTCTGATCGTCTCAAGATTTGATCCAATACTATACTAAATATGTATCACATCTTGCCAGTACTAAGTCCCTGTTATCAACAATTAAAGAGAGAGAAATGTTGCTGGTGGGGATAAAAATCAGCAAAAGGCATGCTATTGTTGCAAAAAAAAAGCTTTAGAAATGGATCTGTATTGGTGAATTGACTGCAAACCTGCCAGCTATGAAGCAGAGGCAGTGATTAACCATGTCACAGAGGAGCCTAGTGCATATGCATTACCAGATGTGATCAAATATAAGAAGGAAACACTCAGATGTACATACAGAGCTGAGGCAATGATAATTATATTTGAAATTACAAAGTACTCCCACTTTTTGCTAAAAAGCCTTTCACCCAAATTAAAGACTACTAGCCTTTGTTGGACATTCTTGGAATCCCCTGCTATTTCTACAAGAATGGATCAAGGCTTCAGGATAGGCCATCCTACCTCCTAATTTGATTTCACTGAGTACAGAGATCCAAGGAAAAGACAGTGGGACATAACTGGGACACATCAAGACCAATACATTTCAGCCCAATTAAGCGGCTGCCCCTAATAGCTGAAGTTTCATGGAAATAGTTAAATAGGTAGAAAAGAGATAAACTACTGTTCATGTGGGTAACAAGTTATGCGCTTAAATGAAATACAGAACAAATTAGAACACTATCTATCATGCTAAAATACTATAAAACTGTGTATTAATTCCTAATAGTTATCGATGGAAGAATTAATCTGGTGTACGTTGCTGTGTTGTTTTGATTGACGGTAAATGAACAAAATCAGCTCAAAAACCTAGTGCAGAAAATGGACTGACTTCATACAATGCTTTAAATGATTGCATCCTCAAAATCTTCATTTTATTGTAACATTCAAGATGATTGCCAATACCTTCAATTTCTTTGTAGTTCCTAACTAGTTGAGGTAGTGAAATTGTTTCATTTTCACTCCGGCCACTTCTGGCATCTCCAAGTCTGAATGCTTGAAACCACAATGAGCAAAACAATTCTGAATTGTATTACTGCTTATTTCTTTAAAACTATCAGTGATAAAAATCTCTGCTTTTTGAACACAAACACACGCAGCTGACACTATTTAAAACCTGTTCTCTCTGAGCATAGTCTAACGGCCACACAAATCAGTTAGAAACTGTACAGCAAGAGTCTCCTGTCCCAATTAAGCAGCATAGTGTCCCAAATCAATTATGGGAATCCTGATTATTTTCTTCTTCTTCTTCTTTTTTGTTGTATGGCGGTTGGCAACCAGTTTTCAGTGCATTACCGCCACCTGCTAGACTTACGGTGTTCCAACCAAATATGTCCTGGAGTTCTCTACTTTAGACAATCTAGTTCAGCCTGCAGTTCTCTATTAGCATCACTCTGTAGTTGCAATTCCTAGTGAATGCTTAATGCGCTCATTAGATAATGCCGCAAACTGCTATTCTTCACTAATTATGTCACATGTTTTTGCATAGTTGCATTACCTCAATTACATTGATTTCACCTGCATCACTTATAAGACTAAAGTCATCTTGTTAAAGGATAGTAATTATCTCACGTTATACTTTTAAAGTTGCTGTTTTTCCAAGTCTATCTGCTTTGTCACATAGCAACATAGAACAGTACAGCACAGTACAGGCCCTTCGGCCCACAATGTTGTGCCGACCCTCAAACCCTGCCTCCCATATAACCACCCACCTTAAATTCCTCCATATACCTGTCTAGTAGTCTCTTAAACTTCACTAGTGTAGCTGCCTCCACCACTGACTCAGGCAGTACATTCCACGCGCCAACCACTCTCTGAGTAAAAAATCTTCCTCTAATATCCCCCTTGAACTTCCCACCCCTTACCTCAAAGCCATGTCCTCTTGTATTGAGCAATGGTGCCCTGGGGAAGAGGCGCTGGCTATCCACTCTAGCTATTCTTCTTATTATCTTGTACACTTCTATCATGTCTCCTCTTATCCTCCTTCTCTCCAAAGAGTAAAGCCCTAGCTTCCTTAATCTCTGATCATAATGCATACTTTCTAAACCAGGCAGCATCCTGGTAAGTCTCCTCTGTACCCTTTCCAATACTTCCACATCCTTCCTATAGTGAGGTAACCAAAACTGGACACAGTACTCCAAGTGTGGCCTAACCAGAGTTTTATAGAGCTGCATCATTACCCTGCGACTCTTAAACTCTATCCCTCGGCTTATGAAAGCTAACACCCTATAAGCTTTCTTAACTACCCTATCCACCTGTGAGGCAACTTTCAGGGATCTGTGGACATGTACCCCGAGTTCCCTCTGCTCCTCCACACTACCAAGTATCCTGCCATTTACTTTGTACTCTGCCTTGGAGTTTGTCCTTCCAAAGTGTACCACCTCACACTTCTCCGGGTTGAACTCCATCTGCCACTTCTCAGCCCACTCCTGCATCCTATCAATGTCTCCCTGCAATCTTTGACAATCCTCTACACTATCTACAACACCATCAACCTTTGTGTCGTCTGCAAACTTGCCAACCCTCCCTTCTACCCCCACATCCAGGTCGTTAATAAAAATCATGAAAAGTGGAGGTCCCAGAACAGATACTTGTGGGACACCACTAGTCACAATCCTCCAATCTGAATGTACTCCCTCCACCATCACCCTCTGCCTTCTGCAGGCAAGCCAATTCTGAATCCACCTGGCCAAACTTCCCTGGATCCCATGCCTTCTGACCTTCTGAATAAGCCTACCATGTGGAACCTTGTCAAATGCCTTACTAAAATCCATATAGCTCACATCCACTGCACTACCCTCATCTATATGCCTGGCCACCTCCTCAAAGAACTCTATCAGGCTTGTTAGACACGATCTGCCCTTCACAAAGCCATGCTGACTGTCCCTGATCAGGCCATGATTCTCTAAATGCCCATAGATCCTATCTCTAAGAATTTTTTCCAACAGCTTTCCCACCACAGACGTAAGGCTCACTGGTCTATAATTTCCCGCACTATTCCTACTACCTTTTTTGAACAAGGGGACAGCATTCGCCTCCCTCCAATCCTCCGGTACCATTCCCATGGACAACGAGCACATGAAGATCCTAGCCAGAGGCTCAGCAATCTCTTCTCTCACCTCGTGGAGCAGCCTGGGGAATATTCCATCAGGCCCCGGGGACTTATCTGTCCTAATGTATTTTAACAACTCCAACACTTCCTCTACCTTAATATCAGCATGCTCCAGAGCATCAACCTCACTCATATTGTCCTCACCATCATCAAGTTCCCTCTCATTGGTGTATACTGAAGAGAAGTATTCATTGAGGACCTCACTCACTTCCACAGCCTCCAGGCACATCTTCCCACCTTTATCTCTAATCGGTCCTACCTTCACTCCTGTCATCCTTCTTTTCTTCACATAATTGAAGAATGCCTTGGGGTTTTCCTTTACCCTACTCGCCAAGGCCTTCTCATGCCCCCTTCTTGCTCTTCTCAGCCTCTTCTTAAGCTCCTTTCTTGCTTCCCTATATTCCTCAATAGACCCATCTGATCCTTGCTTCCTAAACCTCATGTATGCTGCCTTCTTCCACCTGACTAGATTTTCCACCTCACTTGTCATCCATGTTTTCCTTTTCTTGGATTGTAGCCTGCAGTTGTTAACTGAGATCTCGGAGTTCTTCTTCATTTGCTTCCATGTTTTCATTTTATAATCTGAATGTAGATAATTCATTTTGCAACAAATTCCTTTTCCTTTTGTATTCTTGTAGTAATATCCTCCATTTTCCAATCTCTTTCCAACTCACCATTGTTCTTGTCGGGTACTTCTAGCTGTTGTTGGAGTTCTGCACATTTATCCTGGGTTTCAACCATAATATCTGAGGATTTTCCTTAAATTCTGAAACATTTCTTAAACTCTTGACCATTTGCGATAAATATACTGCCATTAAGATTCCATCTCCCCTGCCTGTGAATTGTTAGATCCTCCATTCAGCATTTCTTTGACTTCTTCCCACCTAATTCCTTTAATACCAAGATACTTTTCTGCAGACTTGACGATAATTTTAATTTTCTCATTTCTTTTGATTATTTGCACTGAACAATTAATTGCATCCACCATAAAAAGCACGAGCTCCTTTATACTAATTAATAGTGTATCCTTATTTTTCATATTACAGCTCTCACAATTCACCAGTTTATTATTCCCTGTATTTGTCTGCTTGACAGCCTTTTTCTCATCAAATTCTTTCACTGCCTCTGCATAACTGATTCCTTGAGTTACTTTTACATATTGTATCTCAGCCGACTTCTTGCTATAAATGCACCCTCGATAAGCTGCGCTGTGTTCCTCGGCACAATTGCAGCATTTCAGCCTAGCTCCCGCTTCACATTTCCCATATTCATGTTCTCCAGCGCATTGCCCACATCTTTGTTTTCCTCTGCAGACCGCCGCAATGTGCCCGAATTTCTGACATTTATAGCATCTTAAAGGCGGTGGTATATATATTCTAACTGCATAACACATATACCCTAAGTAAACGTTAGTCGGCAATCTCTCTTCATCAAAGTTAATCATTACCAATAAGCTATCACACTTTCTCCTGTTTCTTGTAACTTTCAAACGTTTGGCCTCAATAATTTTTGCACCTTTTATGTTCTGTTTAATTTCATCCATAGTAACTTTTGTTGATATCCCCAAGATAACTCCTCTAGTCCACTTTCTTTTGTTGGGTATTGAGCATTGTACTTCTTTGTCATCTATTTTACATAATCTTATCACTTCACCTTGCTGAGCACTACCCCAACAAATCACTAATAGTGATCCATTTCGTAAAATCTTTGCTCCTTTAATCTCACCTATAATTTTGTTGAGCATCTTCGTCAAATGAATCGGGTTCCAATCACCAAAAGACTAAGTCTTCACTTAGTTTTATAATTGCTCAAAATCTCATCTTCTTTCCATTGTTTTCTTGTCCTGCTTTGATTATCCGCTGACTCCTCAGAGTTTGATATCCTTTAGCTTTGCTTTCTTTTCTTCCTCTTTCCATTCCGTTCCTCTTTCCCACTGACCTCTATCTCTAGTTCACTTCCACTGTCACCAAAAACTTCCTTCAACAGCTTGGCTCTTTCCTTGATGTTCTCTCTCTCCACCATTTTCCAGTCACAACTCAATTCTCTCTTTCCACAACCACTCCAGCAACTCTATCCACAACTCCCCAGCAGTTCTAACCAGCTGGTTATTTTCTTGATTAGTTTTTGGTCATTAGAATTGTCCCAAATAAGTGGCTACCCCTGATTAACCAATGGCCCAATTAACTAGAATCCACTGATTTATGGTTTCTTAAGGTTGTTATAGCTGGGGGTGGTAATGGGAACAAGCTCCCACTACCTATTAAATGCTCCAATGGAGTGAGCCTCAAATAGTCTCTGACAACCAAGTCCAGCTCCTGCCCTTCACTCGTGGCTTAGCTACTGAGTCTGGCAGAGCTGTTTCTACTGACAGGAGAAGGGAGGAAAGGTGGGTTACTGACACCTTAAAACCAGTCCCTTCAGGCAGATAGTGCTGATCAGCTGTCATTGGCATCTCATCTAGGAGAAGGACAACTCTGATCTCAAACCTCAGCTGCCTCGCTACCACTCATGGGGAAGGCTTCGGGAGTAAACCCCGAGGTAAAAATCCGGAGCTGAAGCCCAAAAGGCAGTCCAACATTGTGTTCAGTGCTGACTGGCAACTCCTGCGATGCTGCTGGAACCAAACTATATCAGTCTCTGCTGTTCCTTTGGGTTCGTCGGATGCCTGGAGAAGGGGAGCTTGTTACATGGGCAACAGCTTGCTCTCCATATCGTACTGCCCAGGCTTGCCCATCAGGTAATGGTCTAGAGAGCTAGGATGCAATATCCATGGTCAGCTTTGACTGACAGAGACCTCAACGACTGTATTATGATGCATGTCTTACTGACATTATGTAGAAGCTGACACAAATGTAGGAAATGAAATTTATTCTCTGCAGGTGGTGGAACACAACTTGCTTGTTAGAGAAATGGACATATCTGAAGTTAAATAGCTAAAGAACTCATTTAGACACATCTGAATGAGGTTGTTTTATCATAGATGTCATCGATTATCTACAAAATATGCTAACAGTGATGCTAAAGGGATTGCAAGGAAGATAATGAAAGAACTGCACGTAGAAAAGTTGGGTAGACTGGATATATGTTACTAGCCTGTTTATTTGTCTATTGATTTGTAACAAAGGCTCAAGAGACCAACTAGTAGATATATAGAATCTGAAGTTTACAAAACACAACCCCCTGAAGCACAACTCCAGGTATTAATGAGGCCACTCCAGTATCCATATTATATAGAATAAGGTGTAGTAATCTTTTAGTATTAATTGATCCTCATTAATTTGGTTATGAAGCAATACACCAGCACAGAGTCCACAATAGAGGAATTATAATACATGTAGTGTTCTGGAAGAATTTATATCAGGTAATAGTCCACAAACTAAGCTGGTTCTGTTTGAACTATTTATGAAAAGCAGCAGAATAAAGCACTGTTTCACTCCTCTTCACCAGGTTCATATGGGGAAGTTGGAATATCAGTGTACATGGTTAAGGAAGCATTTATAAATAAAAATCAGTTTAACATCACCGTGAAACATGAGGTATCGACTGGTGGCATTATTTTCCAAGCCATAGATCAATGCCACTCTCCAGTAGATGATACACTGAAGAAATCAGATGCATAAAAAATTCAGGATATGGTTGAGCTCATTTGAGACGATACAGTAAAAATGAACATGAGAAAATCTTTAGATGCTGGAAATCCAAAGCAACACATACTGTATAAAATGCTGGAGGAACTCAGCAGGTCATGTAGCATCTATGGAAATTAATAAACAGTCGACGTTTTGGGCCGAGACCCTTCATCGGGACTGGAAAGGAGGGGGAAAGGCACCAGAATAAAATGGCGGGGAGGGCAGGAAGGAGATAAGCTGGAAGGTGATATGTGAAGCCAGGTGGGTGGGGAATGTCAAAGGCTGGAGAAGGAGGAATCTGATAAGAGAGGAGATTGGTCTACAGGGAGAAAGGGAAGGAGGAGGGGACCCAGGGGGAAGTGATAGGCAGGTGAGAAGGGGGCCACATCTTGACACAAGAGGAAGCCATGGACCAGCATGTCAGAACTGGAATGGGAATTGGAATTAAAATATTTGGCCATAGGAAGTACCGCTTGTGGCGGATCGAGTCGAGGTGCTTGGCAAAGTGGTCCCCTAATTTACAACAGATCTCACCAATGTAAAGGAGGCTAGCGAGTAGCCAGTTTAAACTGAGGAAGCATCATTGCACGTTATAAGAGCTTGAAGTTCACTCTGCATACTAGAATTCATGGTTTTGATCTCTTGACAATTGGGAGATAGGATGGTGGGGTGCTGTGGAGCTAATGGAGGCTTATAGCCCTAGGAGTTATGGCTTTATATGAGGCATACAGTTCAAAGAATTATCTTTAAAGTGTTGAGAGATTCAGCTAAATTCATGCAAACTAATTAATCTTGGCAAGACGTACTTTACTCAAGAGAATAAGGAAAACTGTGAAAGTGAAGATGATCCTGAAATGAATCCCACAATTATTCAGAAAAAAGAAACTCCGTGATATTCATGATGAGAGCCAGGATAGGACAGCATCACTGAGTCCAGAGATGGGCAACGTCAAACAGCATTGAATGACACTTCAATCGAAATTTTAATTTTAATCCCGCTGCAAAAAATGATAAAGCATAAAACTTCTTAAATATGCTACTACTACTACTACGTCAACTCAGGCCTAGGGGGCCAGTGTCGGGAAAAATATGCTAATTTAATGTAATTTTTTTTATCAAAGGGAAGGAGCATGTGTATGTAAATATGTGTATCATTATTACTGCCCAATTGGGAAGACTGAGGAGATCTTTGAATGGACAATCCTTGTTCAAACCCTTAATGACTCAATAGGCAATGCACTCTGAATGAACTTAATCGGAGTTTTAAGAACTCAGTAAATACACATACTAAATAGCTGCTCCACCTGAATCTGCTTTGGACACTTTTAACTTGCACTGGACACTTATAACTGATCTTAACTGACATGTGACTGTTGTGTTTTACTATTTATTGTTATGTTTATTATTTAGTGTTGTGTTTGTTATGTTATGATTGCACTGCCCCTGAGAAATGCTGTCTCATTCTGCCCTGCACAGCTGATGTATGGTTAGAGTGACAATAAAGTTTTTTGAATCTTGGATCTCTTTGAAACTAAAGGATGAGGACCCTTTGCAGTTGCAATCCAACTGCAGTCATGAGGGATAATGCTTCCTGTCTACCACTGAGTCTGAGCAAATATTCTTCGTTCTGTTGCACAACGTACGACTCACAAGCTCGCCCACTGAACCAGAGACAGCTTCTTTTCACTCTCAGATTCCCGCTACCACCCACCCTTAAATTAAAGCCAAATCTGCTGGAAATTAACAGCAAGTCAAACGGTGGCAAAGCTAAAGCAAAATCAAACAACCTTGGATGCTGGAGGTCTCACATAAGAATGCGCAAAATACCCAGTAATATCTAAAACAAGTGTCCTGAGTGTGACACTTCATCAGCACTGACAGCTAAATTCATCAGGAGAGTACTTTTTATTTACCTATGGGCCTCTCATATTTCCTGTCAGTTTGACACTGGTGCAATTCCTATTGTTTTGTTGTATTCTCTCGTGGTTCTCTCTTAGTTTTTTTTTAAAAACTTCTTTAAAATGGGCAATGGAACATTAGTAATGAATCTGGAGGCTCTCACAGGTTAAGATCATTTGTTAGCTCTGTTGTGAAGTATGTCTTTGCTTTGCTCATTCCCTAGATATTCTCATCTTCCCCCTTTCCCTTTGCAGCAACTATGAAATGGATGTGTCCATAGCTCTAATAGTCACAATCCAATTTACTGTGCTGTGAGCAACAGCAAAGCAGAGGGAAAATAAATCTGCCACGATCGAATGGTGAACCAGAGTCAATGGGCCGAATGGCTTAATTTTGCTCCTATGTATTACGACCTTTCAGCATCGTGTTCGAGAATAATTCGGGGAATAGTTCTGAGCAAGTCACTGCAAAAATTGTAAAAGAAAGGTATTGGCCACTCCAATAACCCAGTTTTTCCTGTATGTGGAAATTAAATTCTTTTGTGCTTCGTGAAGTGACTTAATGAGTCACTCAGGATTGAAAGTAAAACAATCACTGGAAGGTCACTTTCAAATCTCTCACTAGCTCTTCCTTCAGTTAGTCCTGATGAAGGGTCTCGGCCTGAAACGTCGACTGTATCTCTTCCTAGAGATGTCGCCTGGCCTGCTGCATTCACCAGCAACTTTGATGTGTGTTACTGGAAGGTCCATCGTCACTATATTTTCAGGAAAACCAGGAATGGTGGATAAGTAAGACCACTCCAATATTGTCACACCCATAATAAAGATTTTTTTTTTAGCTAGCCATTTAAAGCTTATACATGCAGTAATATGTGGCAATATGTGCAAGAGGGAGGGCTTCAGATTTTTGGAAGATGGGAGCTGTACGATGGGATGGTTTGCACTTAAACTGGAGGGGGCTAATATACATGCAGGAAGGTTTGCTTGTCCTGCACAGGGGAAGGGGATTTAATCTAGAGTTGCAGGAGGATGGGAACCAAAGCATCAGAGCAGATAGTGGATTGGTTGTGTGGAAATCTGTTGCTAAACCTACACACAGTCAGGAATCGAAAGGTGGGATTAATCTTTTGATTGTGGATACTTCAATGCAAGGAGTATTGTAGGAAAGTATTGTCTGGCTGTGCTCAGACAAGACAAGCTGGAGAACTCGACTAATGAAGTAATATGAGTGGAACTGAGGAATAAGAATAGGATGACCATATTAATGGGATTATTTTATAGACCCTCTCCCCCCAACAGTCAGTGGGATTTAGAGAAGTAAACTTGTAGAGAGATTGCAGCCTTTTGGAAGAAACATAAGGTTGTGATAGTAGGCGAATTTGTACGTATTGACTGGAACTTCCAAACTGTAAAATAGCTGGATAGGATAGAGTTTATCAAATATGTTCAGGAATGTCCTCCAGTAGGAAAATGGTGTGCCCAGGCACATTGGCCTCTAGGGGTCCAAACAAAGGTGCAATTGTTCGTCCTTGATGTCATTTTTATGATTGCAAAACACTGCTGGATATTAAGGACATCAATTACTTCAGGTCTACCCTTTCAGCGAGTTGCTTGATAGTGATGGAGCTGGATTTGTTGTGTGTCGTGTTGCAGCCAGCTCCAGCTACCTAGAGAAGAAGGCATCAGAGGCGATGAACAGAGGCAGTGCATAATACAACAAATTACTGTCCTGGGACGCTTTTATTGCGATTGCAAGACACTGTTGGATATTGGTAGTGCAGAATATAACAAGTCTGGTTTACTGGCCAATGAGACTGATGGCAGGGGAGCTGCATGGCTTCTGCTGTGGTACAGACCAGGCCCTCATGCCTAGCGGTTGCCTGCTGCAGCCACCAGGGAAGGAAACACTGGATCTGGCTGCGTGCTGCTGGATTCGGCACTGAGTTGGGGGCTGACCCCTCCAATCTGCACCTTGTAAGACATGAAAATGCCCGATGCAGGCCTCTCATGGTCTGAGTCGACGTTCCCTCCCTCTCCTCCCTCCCCTCCCTCCCCTCCTGGTGGGGCTGCTGTCCGGTGTTTGCTCAGTGGAAGACAAGCTGGATTGCTTTTGTCTGCTTCTGTGCTTGTGCAGGATGAGGAAAGATGTGGGCTTGTTCTTGCAGAAACGTAGCATCAAGACATCATCCATGCACTATCAGTCCACAGAACGTGACACTCAAGGAATTGGGCTATTTTTTTTTAATATTATTTTTTTTTACTTTTTTTCTGCTATTGTAATTATATGTGTTATTTGTGCAATGACTGCTGATACTGTGTTTTTGCATCTTGGCCCTGGAGGAGCTTGAAACTTGAACTTGGAAGTTTCTTTAATCAATACATAAAGGTCCTAACTAGTGAGAAAGTGATACTACATTTCCTATTAGGGAATGAGGCAGGGTAGGCAACAGAAGACTGTGATCATAATGCCATTAGTTTCAAGGTAATTATAGAGAAGGATAGGTGTGGTTCTCAGGTTGATATTCTAAACTGGAGAAAGATCAACTTTGATGGTATCAGAAATTATCTGACAAGTATGGATTGGGACAGGTTGTTTTTTTGGCAAAGATGTACTTGGTAAGTGGAAGGCTTTCATAAGTGAAATTCTGAGAATGCAGAGTTTGTATGTTCTTGTCAGAACAAAAGGCAAGGATAACATGTTTAGGGAACCTTGTTTTTTGAGAGATATGGAGTCCCTGGTTAAGAAGAATAAGGAGGTGTGTAACAGGTATAGGCAGGAAGAAGCAAATGAGGTACTTTGAAGAGTTTAAGAAATGTGAGAGAAGACTTAAGAAGGAAATCAGAAGAGCTAAAAGAAGATGTGAGGTTGCCCAAGCAGACAAGGTGAAGGAGAATCCCAAGAGATTCTACAGATATATTAAAAGCAAAAGAAATGCAAGGGGCAAAAGGGGTCCTCTTGAAGATCAAAGTAGTCATCTATGCATGGAACCAAATTAAATGGGGGAGATCTTAAATGGATCTTTTGTATCTGTATTTACTTGGGAGATGTACCCAGATGTCTATAGAAGTGAGGTAAAGCAACAATGAAGTCATGGACTGCATACAGATTATAGTGGAAGAGGTGTTTGCTGTCTTCATGGCCTGACTATGTGTTCCCTTCGACCCTGTGAGAGGGAAGTCCAGAAAATGCAGGGATAATTAAAATGTCCTTAGCCACAGATCAGGTGCCAGAGGATTGGAGGAGAGCTAATGTTGCTCTATTGTTTAAGAAAGGATTTAAAAATAAAATGAGAAATCATTGTCTGTTAAGCCTGACATCAGAAGTGGATAAGCTACTGGAAAGGAAGTTATTCTAAGGGATTAGATATTTAAGCATTTTGATAGGCAGGGACTGACTAGGAATACATGGCTTTGTGTGTAGTAGCTTATGTCTAACCAATCTTGTAGAGTTTTTGAAGTAGTTACCAGGAAAGTTGATGCAGGTAAGGTTGTGGATGTTGTCTACCTGGACTTTAGCAAGTCCTTTGACAAAGTTTCACATGGGAGGTTAGTCAAGAAAGTCCAATCGCTTGGCATTCGACATGAAGGAGTAAATTGGATTAGACATTGGTTTTGTGGGAGAAGCCAGAGAGTGGTAGTAAATGGTTCCCTCTCTGACTGAAGGCATGTGATTAGTGGTGTGCCACAGGGATAAGTACCGGGTCCATTGTTATTTGTCATCTATATCAATGATCTGGCTGATAATGTGGCTAACTGGATCAGCAAATTTGCAAATGACATCAAGTTCAGGAGTGTCGAGGACAGCAAGGAAGGCTGTCAACGCTTGCAGTGGGATCTGGACCAGCTGGAAAAATGGGTGAGAAAAATGGCAGACGGAATTTAATGCAGACATGTGTGAAGTGTTGCACTTTGGGAGGACAAACCAGGGTAAGACTTACATGGTGAGCACTGTTAAGTGCCATAGAGCAAAGGGATCTGGGAATACAGATCAGATAGGCAGGCTTGCACAGAAAGCTTTTGAAACATTGGCCTTCATAAATCAAAGTGCTGAGTACAGGAGTTGGGATATTATGTTGAAGTGTATAAGACATTGGTGAGGCCTAATTTGGAGTATTCAGTGGAGTTTTAGTCACCAACTCACAGTAAAGTTGTCAATAAGATTGAAAAGTACTAAGGAAATTTAGAAGGATGTTGCCAGGACTTGAGGGCCTGAGTTATAGGGAAAGGCTGAATAGATTAAGGCTTTGTTCTCTAGAGCGTAAGAGAATGAGGGGAGATTTAATAGAAGTATACAACATTATAAGGGGTATAGATCGGGTAAATACAAGCAGGCTTTTCCCACAGACGTTGGGTGAGACTAGGAGTAGAGGTTCTGGGTTAAGGGTGAAAGGCGAAATGTTTAAGAGGAACATGGTGGAGAACTTCTTCACTCAGAGGGTGGTGAGAGTATGGAACAAGTTGCCAGCGGAAGTGGTGGATGCAGGTTCAATTTCAACATTCAAGAGAAATTTGGATCGGTACACAAATGGAAGGGCTGTGGTGTGCTATGTACCGAGTGCAAGTCGATGAGACCAGGCTGATTAAGAGTTCGGCATGGACTAGATGGGCCAAAAGTGTGCTGTGGTGTTCTATGACTCTATGACCCTATTTTCAGCGTATAGAGTAAAACTTCACAGATCCCATTTGATCAGCATTTAGTTCATGAGATGTTGATTCCCTGCTCCCTTTCACACATAGCGGTCTTGACCCCACACTCCCTTTAAACACTCTGAGGCCCCTTTTCCACATTCCCCTGTAAATCATCCAGAGCCAGTTTTCACACTCCATTGAAGCTCACTGGATTCTGATTCTGCAGTGTTTTGTGTCTTTCTTTTCCTGAGCTTTCTTTCCACTTCCCTCCTGGGTTCACTGGAAAATTTATTATAGTAGTGCGCAACTTCTAAAAAAAATTGTGAATTATAAATGTGTTGGAGTACTAACTAGAATATCATCCAATAATCCAAAAATATCTGCCAGTTTGACACTAACAAAGACTGAAGTGGGCCTGATTAATGGAGTTTCAATGCTTTATCAGTGTCTTAATTTGGTTGCACAGGAAAAGGCTGCAACAGTGTTGAGCGTTCTGTATTAAAATGCACATGCATGAAAACAAACATAAAATGCTGGAGGAACTGAGCAGGCCAGGCAGCACCTATGCAGAGGAATGTTTCAGAACAAGACCCTTCATTGGGACTGGAAAAGGAAGACAAGAAAAACCAGAATAAGAAGGAGGGGAGTGGAAGACACTGCATTGAGCACCATTGCTCCCCTCTGACACATAAGGCAGGTTTTCCCGATGACCATCCATTTTGTTTTATTTCCCATTCCCATTCTGACAGGTCTGTCTAATGCCTCCTCTACAGACATGATAAGGTCACTCGCAAGCTGAAGGATCAACACCTCATATTCCATTTGGGTAGCCTCCAACCTGACAGCATGGACATCTATTTCTCTAACATTCCCCTTCCCCTTCTCTCTTTTTCCATTCACCATTCTGATTCCTCTCTTGCCCCTTCTTTTCCCTCACCTGCCCATCACCTCTCTCAAGTGCCCCTCTTCCTTCCCTTTCTCCTTTTCTCACCAACCCACACAAAATGGTGGAGAAAATCAGCAGATCAGGCAGCATCTGTAGAAATGAATCAACAATCGGCGTTTCGGGCCAAAACACTACATCATGACTGGAAAGGAAGAGGGAAGATACCAGAACCAGATGCTTTCCTGTCCTATGAAGGGTATCAGCCTGAAGCATTGACTAGTGATTCATTTCCATAGGTACTGCCTGACCTGCTAAGTTCCTCCTGCATTTTGTGTCTGTTGCTCTGTATTTCTACATCTGCTTTATCTCTTGTGCTTATCACTCTCCTTTCCTGTCAAATTCCTTCTTCTTTATCAATTTACATCTTCCACCTATTTCCTTCCAGCTTCATCCCCCTTTCCCCTAACCATCAGCTAACACTTGCCAACGTACTCCATTCTCTCACCCCACCTTCTCATTCTGGATTCTATCCCCCTCCTTTCCGGTCCTGATGAAGGGTCTTGGCCCAAAACACCAACTGTTTATTCCTCTCCATAGATGCTGCCTCACCTGTTAAGTCCCTGCAGCATTTCTCGTAGTCATAGTCATACTTTATTGATCCCGGGAGAAACTGGTTTTTGTTACAGTTGCACCATAAATAATAAATAGTAATAAAACCATAAATAGTTAAATAGTAATATGTAAATTATACCAGGAAATAAGTCCAGGACCAGCCTATTGGCTCAGGGTGTCTGACCCTCCAAGGGAGGAGTTGTAAATTTTGATGGTCACAGGCAGAAATGACTTCCTATGACGCTCTGTGCTGCATCTCATTGGAATGAGTCTCTGGCTGAATGTACTCCTGTGCCCAACCAGTACATTATGTAGTGGATGGGAGACATTGACCAAGATGGCGTGCAACTTGGACAAGTATCCTCTTTTCAGGCACCACTGTCAGAGAGCCCAGTTTCATCCCCGCAACATCACCGGCCTTACAAATGAGTTTGTTGATTCTGTTGGTGTCTGCTACCCTCAGCCTGCTGCCCCAGCACACAACAGCAAACATGATAGCACTTCTGTTTGTTGCTCCGGATTTCCAGCATCTGCACAATCTCTTGTGTTTATAACATGCATGAAATCCCAAATGTACTTTCTATGTCATTACGTATCAATGGTAAAACTTCTACAATTTTGTCATTATCTCTTAAAATCTAAAGCATATATTTTATTTAGCAGTGAGTTCTACTGCTTCCAAAGTCCATATAAATTGAAGGGATACCTCTAATATTGTGAGGTCTCTCTCGAAAACCAAAATTCTCACTGGCTTACTCTATTCGCTATTTTGCAGATGTCAATATTCCCTTCATTTTTGGATCAGATGCACAGTTTCCAAGACAGACACAATGACAGTTGATTGCAGTCAGCTGTCTGAAAGTGCATCTGAGTTGGT
Source organism: Mobula birostris (assembly GCF_030028105.1). Classification (NCBI taxonomy): domain Eukaryota; kingdom Metazoa; phylum Chordata; class Chondrichthyes; order Myliobatiformes; family Myliobatidae; genus Mobula; species Mobula birostris. The sequence continues at coordinate 30,260,144 of NC_092381.1, forward strand.
GATAGCTCCTCATGTCAGCAGTGCTTTTCCCTCCAAACAAAACCACACTACTCCTTTTAGTTAGCTGAAGATGAATTGTGTGGGTAAACAGCTGTGACCTTGTTCTGTGTGGGCGGTGCCTTAGCAGGCAAACGTGAGTGGGGTGAAGGGGAAGCAATTTATCTAATCAGAGCTCTTACACAAGTGCGCTTTATTTTGGTTTTCTGAATTTTTAATGAAGCAATCTGAAGGATGAAGCATAAATACAGCAAGCAGAATCAGCATGTCTCCTCAAATGCAGCTGTAGTCATATTAGAGTGTTGGCGAAACTAACACAGGGAGGGAGCCATCTTAAATGTTCAGCTGACCTCTCACAGTATAATTTCAAGTATTCATTATTTACTAAGCAGGATAATTGTCAGTGAATACTTGCCATTCAATGCTTGAAATATTTAGGAAGTGGAGCTTTTTTCTGTCTATAATAATTGTAGTATCGCAGCTGTCTTTATTTTTGAGAGAACAGTCCTTCATTCATTTATGTAGGTGACTGAAAACAAAATTTGAAATTTCCGATGATAAATATTAGTAAAAATAAGCTGGACATATTAAGAGTTGAGAAAGGTCACTGGACCATGTCTGTTTCATTGTTTGACTAACAGAGGACACCCAGGACTCTGAAATGCAAAAATTTTAAAACCAGAGATGAGAACTAAGGAAAAGATATATTTTAAAATATCCATCAACTTGCATAATTTAGAATGTATTGGTACCATATAATTGTTTGACGACAATGAAAGCATTGAATAGAAAATAGTCTCAATACAATTTAAAAGTAGATTTCACAGTAGCTAATTTTTGTTTGTGGTTTACTCATTACTGTTAAAAAGGGAGCTAAAAGCACAGCTTGTATTTGCAGTTGGCTGAAAGCACATTTGCTGCTGTATAATCAAAATGTGAACATGAGCATTTTAAGGAGCATCAAACATTGAGTTCTAATATTGATTTCCAGCAAGGCTACAGTAGGGTGTAACAAAGAGAATGTCACTAGAGTGCTATAGGATTGCATGAAGATTGTTTCCTTCACACACCACCACAAAACTAAGGTTACTGCACATTCCACAATTTTTTTTAAAATTGCAAGGAAACTAATGGATTGTAAAATGCACTGAGGACATGGAGGACACAATAGTGTTTCATGTGGGGATTAAATACTCTTATGCAGGAGTGATGCATGAGTTTATATGAGACCACAAGACCATAAGACTATAAAATATAGGAATATACTTTTGCCATTTGGTCCATTGAATCTGCTCCACCATATCATCATGGCTGATCCATTTTCCCCCTCAACCCATTCTCCTGTCTTTTCCCCTAACACTTAGCCCTGACTAATCAAGAATCTCTCAACCCCTGACTTAAAAACACCAAATGACCATGCCCCCATAGCCGCCTGTGGAAACAAATTACACAGATTTACCACACTCTGGCTAAAGAAATCCCTTCTCATCTCCATTATAAATGAATGTTCCCCTATACTGAGGCTGTGCCCTCTGGAACTAGAGACTCTCCTACTAGGGATAACATCCTTTCCACACCCACTCCGTCTAGGACTTCCAACATTTGACAGATTTCAATGAGATCTCCCCACCCCTCGTTCTTCTCAATTCCAGTACAGGCCCAGAACCATCAAACAGTCATCATATGATACTCTTTCATTCCCAGAATCATTCTTGTGAACCTCCTCTGAACACTTTCCAATGTCAGCACATCCTTTCTTAAATAAGGGGCCAAAACTACTCACAATACTCTAAGTGAGGCCTCACCAGTGCCTTATAAAAACTCAGCATTACATCCTTGCTTTTATTTTTCAGTCCTCCTGAAATAAATGCTAACATTACATTTGCTTTCTTCTTCACCAACTCAACCTGTAAGTTAAACTTTAGGGAATTCTGTACTGAACTCCTAAGTTATATTGCACCTTGCATTTTTGAGTTTTCTACCTATTTAGAAAATGTATTCCTTCTTCCGAAGTGCATGACCTATGCAATTCTCAACACTATTCCATCTGCCACTTTTTTGCCCATTCTCCTAATCTGTCTGTCCTTTGCAGCCTCCTTGCTTTCTCAACACAACCTGTCCATCCATCCATCTTTGCATCATGTGCAAGTTTGCCACAAAACCATCAATTCCGTCATACAACTAATTGACATACTGCATGATGTAAAAAGGAGCAGTTGTGAACACCACTAGTCATCGGAAGCCAACCAGAAAAGACTCCCTTTATTCCTCTTCATTGCCTTCTGCTAATCAGCCAATGCTCTATCCATGCCAGTATCTTTCCTGCAATATCTTCAGCTATTTATCTTGTTAAGAAGCCTAACATGCAACACCTTGACATAGACCTTCTGAAAATCCATGTACACAACATCCACCAGTTATCCTTTGTCGAATTGAATTGACTTTATTTCTTACATCCATCACATACATGAGGAGTAAAAATCTTTACATTACATCTCCAGCTAAATGTGCAATCATAGTAATTTATAATAAATAGAACAGTCAATATAATATAGAATACAGTCAAATCAGCGTGAGTTAATCAGTCTGATGGCCTGGTGGAAGAAGCTGTCCTGGAGCCTGTTGTTCCTGGCTTTTATGCTGCAGTCCTGTTTCCCAGATGGTAGCAGCTGGAGTAGATTGTGGTTGGGGTGACTCCAGTTCCCAATGATACTTCGGGCCCTTTTTACACACCTGTCTTTGTAAATGTCTTGAATCATCGGAAGTTCACATCTACAGATGCTCTGGGCTATCCGCACCACTCTCTGCAGAGTCCTGCGATTAAGGGAGGTACAGTTCTCATACCAGGCAGTGATGCAGCCAGTCAGGATGCTCTCAATTGTGCCCCTGTAGAAAGTTCTTAGGATCTGGGTGCCCATACCAAACGTCCTCAACCGTCTGAGGTGAAAGAGGCGCTACGTGCCTTTTTCACTACACAGCTGGTGTGTACAGACTACGTGAGGTCCTTGGTGATGTGGATGCCGAGGAACTTAAAGCTGTTTACCCTCTCAACCCCAGATGTATTGATGAAAATAGGGGTTAGCCTCTCTCCATTCCCCCTGTAGTCCACATTCAGTTCCTTTGTTTTTGTGACATTGAGGGAGAGGTTGTTTTCTTGACACAACTGTGTCAGAGAGATGACTTCTTCCCTGTAGGCCACCTCATTATTGTTTGAGATTAGACCAATCAATGTAGTGTCGTCGGCAAATTTAGTTAACAGATTAGAGCTGTGGGTGGCGATACAGTCATGGGTATACAGGGAGTAAAGGCGGGGACTCAGTACACAGCCCTGAAGGGCTCCTGTATTGAGAGTCAGAGAGGTGGAGGTGAGGGAGTCCACTCTTACCCCCGCTGATGATCTGACAGGAAGTCCAGGATCCAGCTGCACAAGGCAGGGTCAAGGCTGAGGTCTCTGAGCTTCTTGTCGAGCCTGGATGGAACTATGGTGTTGACTGCTGAACTGTAGTCCAAGAACAGCATTCTCACATTAGCATCCTTCTTCTCCAGATGTGTAAGGATGGTGTGTAGAGCTATGGCTATTGGTTCCTCTATCCATCAGCTGTGTCGGTAGGCGAACTCTAGGGGTCCAGTTTGGGTGGTAGCATGCTGCAGATGTAATCTTTGACCAGCCTCTCAAAGCATTTGCTTATTACTGAGGTGAGTGCAACAGGACGCCAGCCATCCAGGCATGTTACCTTGGTCTTTTTTGGTGCAGGGACAATGATGGATAATTTGAAACAGGAGGGCACCCTACACTGGGAGAGGGAGATGTCTATTCTAAGACCACAAGATATAGGAGCAGAATTAGGCCATTTGTCCTATCAAATCTGCTCTGCCATTTCATCATGGCTGATCTAATTTTTCTCTCAGACCCAGTGATTTGCCTTACTCCCGTATCCCTTCATGCCCTGACCAATCAAAAATGTATCAATCTCTGCCATAATATATGTAAAGACTCGGCCTCCAGAGCTGCTGGTGGTAACGGATTCCACAGATTCACCATCTCTGGCTTAAGAAATTCCTCCTCATCTCTGTTCTAAAAGGACACCCCTCTGTTCTGCAGCTGTGTCCTCTGGTTACGACCATTCCACATTGGAAACATCCTCTCCACATCCACTCCATCAAGGCCTTTCACTACTCGATAGGTTTCAATGAGGTCATCCATAATTCTAAATTCCAGTGAATAAAGGCCCAGAGCCATTACACGCTCTTCATATGACAAGCCGCTTAATCCTGGAATCACTTTTGTGAACCTTCTTTGAACCCTTTCCAGTTTAGCACATCCTTTCTAATATAAGGAGCTTAAAACTGCTCACAATACTCCAAGTCAGGTCTCACAAGTGCTTTGTAAAGTCTCAATATTACATTCTTGCTTTTATATTCTAGTCCTCTTGAAATGTATACTAACATCGTATTTGTCTTCCTCACCACAGACTCAACCTGCAAATTAAGCCTTAGAGAATCCTGTGCAAAGACTCCCAAATCCCTGAGCCCTTCGTATTTTTATTTTCTCTCCATTTAGAAAATAGTCAACCTTTTCATTTCTTCTATCAAGTGCACGACAATACACTTACCAGCTTTGTGTTCCATCTGCCACTTCTTTGCCCATTCTCCTAATCTGTCTATGTCCTTCTGTAGCCTCCCTATTTCCTCAAAGCTAACCTGCCTTTCCACCTACAGTATCTTTGTATCATCTACAAACTTTTCAACAAAGCCATCAATTCCATCATTCAAATCATTGACATATAGATGAAAAAGAATCGGTCCCAACACAAAACCCCGTGGAACACCGCTATTCACCGGCACTCAACCCTTCATTCCTACTCTTTGCTTCCTGCCGATCAGCCATTGCTTTATCAATGCTAGAATTTTTCCTGTAACACCATGGGCTTGTAGCTTGTAAAGCAGCCTCATGTGTGGCACCTTGTCGAAGGCCTTCTGAAAATACCAGTACACAACATCAATGATTCTCCTTTGTGTAACCTGCTTGTTATTTCTTCAAAGACTTCCAACAGATTTGCCAGGCAAGATTTTCCCTTGATAAAACCATGCTGACTAAGGCCTATTTTATCGTGTGCCTTCAAGTACCCCAAGACCTCATCCTTAATAATTGACTCCAACATCTTCCAAACCACTGAGGTCTCACTAACTGGCCCATAGTTTCCTTGCTTCTTTCTCTCTGTCTTCTTGAAGAGTGGAGTGACATGTGAAAGATTCTAGTCTTCCAGAACCATTGCAGAAACTAGTGATTCTTGAAAGACCATTACTAATGCCTCCACTATCTCTTCAGCTACCTCTTTCAGATTTCTGGAGTGTACACCATCTGGTCTAGGTGACTATCTACCTTCAGATCTTTCAGTTTCCCAAGATGCTTCTCTTTAGTAATAGTAACTTCACACACTTCTGACCCCTGACACTCTCAAATTTCGGGCATACATCTAGTGTCTTCCACAGTGAAGGCAGATGCAGAATACTTATTCAGTTCATCCACCATTTCCTTGTCCCCATTACTACCTCTCCAGCATCGTTTTAGAAACATAGAAAACCTACAGCACAATACAGGCCTTCGGCCCACACAGCTGTGCCGAACATGTCCTTACCTTAGAAATTACCTGGGGTTACCCATTGCCCTCTATTTTTCTGAGCTCCATGTACCTATCCAGAGTCTCTTAAAAGACCCTATCATATCCGCCTGCACCACTGTTGCCGGCAGCCCATTCCACGCACTCACCACTCTCTGCGTAAAAACTTACCCCTGACATCTCCTCTGTACCTACTTCCGAGCATCTTAAGACTGCCCTCTCATGCTAGCTATTCCAGCCCTGGAAAAAAGTCTCTGACTATCCTCACGATCAATGCCTCTCATCATCTTATACACCTCTATCAAGTCACCTCTTATCCCCCGTCGCTCCAAGGAAAAAAGGTCAAGTTCACTCAACCTATTCTCATAAGGCATGCTCCCCAATCCAGGCAACATCCTTGTAAATCTCCTCTGCACCCTTTCTATGGTTTCAACATCCTTCCTGTAGTGAGGTGACCAGAACTGAGCATAGTACTCCAAGTGGGGTCTGACCAGGGTCCTATATAGCTGCAATATTACCTCTCGGCTCCTAAACTCAATCCCAAGATTGATGAAGGTGAATACACTGTATGCCTTCTTAACCACAGAGTCAACCTGCGCCACTGCTTTGAGTGTCTAAGGACTCGGACCCCAAGATCCCTCTGACCCTCCACACTGCCAGGTGGGTACCTTGACAAATGTCTTGCTGAAATCCATATATGCCACATTTACTACTCTACCTTCATCAATGCATTTAATCACATCCTCAAAAAATTCAATCAGGCTCATAAACCATAACCTACCTTTGACAAAGCCATGTTGACTACTCATAATCATATTATGCCACTCCTAATGTTCACAAATCCTGCCTCTCAGGATCTTCTCCATCAACTTACCAACCACTGAAGTAAGACTCACAGGTCTATAATTTTCTGGGCTATCTCTACTCCCTTTCTTGAATAATGGAACAACATCCGCAACCCTCCAATCCTCTGGTACCTTTCCCGTCCTCATTGATGATTCAAAGCTCATTGCCAGAGGCTCAGCAATCTCCTTCCTCACCTCCCACACCTCCCACAGTAGCCTGGGGTACATCTCGTCCAGTGACTTATCCAACTTGATGCTTTTCAAAAGCTGCAGCACATCCTCTTTTTTAAATATCTACATGCTCAAGCTTTCCAGTCAGCTGTAGATCATCCCTACAATCGCCAAGATCCTTTTCAGTAGTGAATACTGAAGCAAAGTGTGCATTAAATACATCTGCAATCTCCTCCGGTTCCATACACATTTTTCCACTGCCACACTTGATTGGCTTTATTCTCGTACATCTTATCCTCTTGCTCTTTTTTTCCAGCAGTCTAATATCCACACTTGCATCTCTTTTACGCTTTATGTATCTGAAGAAACTATTGGTGTCCCCTTTAATATTATTGACTAGCTTACTTTTGTACTCCATCTTTACCTTCTTAATGATTTTTTTATTTGCCTTCTGTTGGTATTTAAAAGCTTCCCAATCCATTAACTTCCCAGTATTTCTGTTTGTCCTTTCCTCAAAGAATTCCTGTGGATTTGTGTGGAAGATATTCCCTTAGGAGGCCATGCTGACTTTGCCCTATGTTATCTCCAAGTACCCTGAAACATCATCCACGTCCCATTCCCATTCTGACATGTCTATCCACGGCCTCCTCTACTGTAAAGGTGAAGCCACACTCAGGTTGGAGGAACAATACCTTATATTCCGTCTGGGTAACCTCCAACCTGATGGCATGAACATTGACTTCTCAAACTTCCGCTAATGCCCCACCTCCCCCTCGTACCCCATCTGTTATTTATTCATGTACACACATTCTTTCTCTCACTCTCCTTTTTCTCCCTCTGTCCCTCTGACTATACCCCTTGCCCATCCTCTGGGTTCCCCCCCCGCCTTTTCCTTCTCCCTGGGCCTCCTGTCCCATGATCCTCTCATATCCCTTTTGCCAATCACCTGTCCAGCTCTTGGCTCCATCCCTCCCCCTCCTGTCTTCTCCTATCATTTTGGATCTCCCCCTCCCCCTCCCACTTCCAAATCTCTTACTAGCTCTTCTTTCAGTTAGTCCCGGCCCGAAACGTCGACTGTACCTCTTCCTAGAGATGCTGCCTGGCCTGCTGCGTTCACCAGCAACTTTGATGTGTGTTGCTTGAATTTCCAGCATCTGCAGAATTCCTCATGTTTACCTCATCCATAACAATTGTCTTTAGCATCTTCACAACCACTGAGGTCAGACTAACTGCCCTACAATTTCTTTTCTTCTGCCTTCCTCCCTTCTTGAAGAGTGGAGTGTCAGACCAATGCCTCCCAAATCTCCTCAGGCACCTCATTCAGAATCCTGGGGTGTAGTCCATCTGATCAAGGGACTTAACCACTTTCAGACCTTTCAGCTTCCCAAGCATCTTCTCCCTAGTAATAATAATGGCACTCAGTCTGTCCCCTGACTCTCAGAACTGCCACTATACTGCTAGTATCTTCCATGGTGAAGACGTATGCAAAATACTTATTCTGTTCATCCACTATTTTCTTTTTCACTATTACTACCTCTGCAGCATCATTTTCTAGCAGTCCAATATTTACTTTTGCCTCTTTTTAATCTTTATAAATATGAAGAAACATTTGGTATCTTTGATATTATAGCCTAGTTTAACTTCGTAATTCATCACTTTCCTCCTTATGGCTATTTTAGTTGCCTTCTGTTGCTTTTTGAGAACTTCCTAATCCTCGAACTTCCCACTATTTTTTTCTCTTTTACATGCCTTCCCTTTTCCTCTTATGTTATTTTTGACTTCCCTTCTCAGCCACTGTTGCATCAAACTGCCTTTAGAATACTTCTTAATCTTTGTTAAGTATCGATTCTGTGCCTTCGGAATGGCTTCTAGAAGCTCCAGACATCCCTGCTTGTGTCCCCTTCTAATAACTTTGGCCAGCTCCTCTCTCAGTAATGATACATCTGAATTTGGCTTCTCCATCTTAAATTGTAGGATGAAGTCTAAAACATTATGACCACTGCTTCCTAATGCTCCCTTACCATAAGCTCCCTAATCAAATCCGATTCATTACACAACACCCAATCCAGAATTGCCTTTCACCTAGTGGGCTCAAAAAAGCCGACTTGTAGACATACAATAAATTTTTTCTCTTGGGATCTAGAACCAACCTGATTTTCCCAATCTACCTGCGTATTGAAATCCCCTATGACTATCATAACACTGTCCTTTTGACATGCATTTCTATCTTTGTAAGATTGCATTTGTAGCCCACATCCTGGCTACTGTTCTGAGATCTGTATATAACTTACATAAATTATTTTTTACCCTTGCAGTTTTTTAACTCTACTCACAAGGATTCTACACCTTCCAATCTTATGTCATCTCTTTCTAAGATTTTGATTTCAATTTTTACCAACAGAGCTGACCTACTCTGCCTACCTGCCTGTCCTTTCAATACAATGTGTATCCTAGGATGTTAAACTCCCAACTATGATCTTCTTTCAGTCATGATTCAGTCATGCCTACAATGTCACTCCTACTAATCTCTAACTACACTACACTATCATCTACTTTATTCTGTATACTGCATGCATTCAAATGTAACACCTTCAGCCCTGTATTCGTCACTCTTTTAGATTTTGTCTTCCACATTACACTGCAACTCATCCCACTGACTGCAGTTTTGTCCTATCATCTGCCTGTCCTTTTAGATGAGGCATTGCACTTGGTAGATTTGTCTATGTTTTAACAATATAGTGCTCTTGTCTCCATTAACATATCAGCTCTTGTTTAACAGTTTCAAAATATAGCTCAATAATTTAATTTGCTTTCAAAGGTTCAATAATGTAATTTGCTTTCAAAGAGAATAAGATTGAAGCATTTTGGATATGGTTCTGACATCAATTGCTATGAAGTCTTCGAGCGATTGGCTATGGCACACATCAACCACAGCCTTGACGCTTTGCAATTCGCCTACCGGAGCAACAGGTCAACGGCAGATGCCATCTCTCTGGCCCTACGTTCCTCCTTAGAACATCTGGAGAATAAAGACACATATGTAAG